>NC_083396.1:1200000-2400000 GCF_030864355.1 Cutaneotrichosporon cavernicola | reverse complement strand
AGTGATGGAGTAATGGAGTGATGTAGTGATGTAGTGATAAAAGAAGGAAATTGGGGTTGTTAAGTGGCTGGTGGTGGGGTCAATGTCAATTTACAGGGAGGCAGCCGATCGGCTGCTAGCCCAGGTTCAAGTTCTGACGTCAGTGCTTGGTGCTCCGTTTCGTGCCTTCTCTACCCACCCTCTGTCCATGCGCAAGGTTGAGAGCCAGAGCAAGAGCGGCCATCCCGTCATGACGCATGGACCTGAATCGATGACGCCAAACACCGCCTGTACGTTGTACGTGGCTCGGAGCGCCAGTGCCGCCGTTCCCTGTGGATGTGGATCATAAGCGTCCGTGCCCCGTGTCACTTGCACCGAGAATAAATATCACCACTTGAGCCCAATGGAGCGTCACCTGGGAGCCGTATGGTGAGCTCGTGGTCAGCTCGTGGCCATGACCATTTCAGCTGTTCTGGACATAGGAGAAGGAGAGGAGGAAAGACTCGTGAGTGGTCAGCTTTCACGAGCCCTTACACATGCCCTTGGGGTCTGTGGACGTTGGGAGGTCCGGTTTTAACGGAAACCCATGGTTGGAGTTATGAGCCGGAGGGAATGGTTGCAATGGCAGCGCGTCGCTGTAACAGCTGGAATAGCGAGGGACATGGAAACGGGAAAATGAAACGACCACCCCAGCTGCCACGAACCCCCTTGCTGAGAAGATGGAGGGGCATGAGCTCACCTCGTGCACCTTGACCTTCACCCGCGGGTACAGCAAGCTGAGCAACTATGCAACTCCCGCCCTTGGGGTCTTGCTCTGTAGGAGGAGGAATTATGCATCGCTTCGAGAGGCTTTTGTGGGCCGAATTGTGGGTGGGGGACAAGTTGACAAATTGTCAGGGTAAAGCAGAGAGTCTGTGGTCAGCTGGGGTGTAAAACTGGAAGCTAATTGGAAGCTAATTTGGGTCAAACGCGTCTGGTGGTTGTTTGCTCTACTATCCCTACATTGGGCACTCAGGCCTCAGGCTGTGCAAACACTATACACAGCAAACAAGCACCTCGCTTCTCCAATCCTGGAATCCTTCCATCCTTTCTCTTACCCGTCGTCTTGTCTCACATTATCGCTCTCCCCATCTCTCACTCATCTTGGGCTTGTGAACCGTGGCACATTTGGCTCGGCACCATCAGTTCTGGCGCTCTATTCTGAGACCCGGCGCACACAATTCAACCCATCACCGAATCTGGATCGAAGCCAACGCATCGTTAATCTCATTCACATCATGCCATTCCGGTCAAGAAGGAAACTCGCAGTGGCAGCAGCACTGATACCGCTGGCGAGCGCACAGTTGGCCAACACTTTCGTCTACGTCGGTGACGCCGGCGTCAGGTAAGTCCTCTCCCTTTCCCTTTCCGGATACGTATTCTAACTCCAGCGCACAACAGCTGTTCCTCGGCGCACCACATAAGCTCTACTTTGTCGACAAGACGGAGAATAACCCACTTAAGATCAAAGGGCACCCGGCCTGGGCGTCCGAGGTCGATACGCGCACATGGACCGCTCGGCCGATGGACATTGCCACGAACGCGTTCTGTGCCGGTGGAACGGTGCTTGGCGATGGCACATGGCTCAACGTTGGTGGCAACCAGGCCGTCGTGGCTGGCGGAGTTGGCGCGAGTGACGGCCAGGGAGCAGCACCCGACGCTCAGAAGGGTGACAACATGTACGGCAACGCAGACGGACGCAAGGCGGTGCGCACACTCTTGCCCACGGACGACGGGACGGCCGAGTGGATAGACGACCCGGATAACTACCTGCCGCATGAGCGATGGTACCCAACCCTCGAGACGCTCGAAGACGGGCGCGCGATCATCTTCGGCGGCTGCCAGAACGGCGGGTATGTCAACGACGCCAACCAGGACAACCCGACATACGAGTTCTTCCCCAAGGACAATTCTGGCTTGACGACGCTTGGAATCCTCCAACAAACCCTGCCAGTCAACTTGTACCCTCTCGTGTGGCTATTGCCATCGGGCAACATCTTCATCCAGAGCGGCTGGCAGGCCGTCGTATTCGACTATAAGAACAAGGCCGAATACCCGCTCGCCAACATCCCCGACGCTGTGCGCGTTTACCCCGCGAGCGCGGCCACCACAGTGCTCCCAATGACACCCGCCAACAACTGGACCGCTTCCATTCTCTTCTGCGGCGGCACCAACCTCCAGAACACTGACTGGGACCCAACAAACCGCAACATTGTTCAGGTGCCAACCGAGCGATCGTGTGTCAAAATCCAGCCCGACGTCGACTCTACTTGGTACCAGGAGGACGCTCTTGACGAGGGCCGCTCCATGGGCCAGTTCATCAACTTGCCTGATGGCCGTCTCTTCTTCGTCAATGGCTGTGGGCAGGGCACAGCAGGCTACGGGAACCAGTCCTGGGCCATCGGCCAGTCATACGGCGACGTACCACGCCTCACGGCCTACTACTTTGACGCATCCCAGGACCGTGGCAAGCGTTGGTCGACCGCCGGCTCTTCTACCACTGCCCGCATGTACCACTCGTCTGCGGTCCTCCTCCCCGACGGCTCAGTTGTTGTGTCAGGCTCAAACCCCAACGCCGACTTTGTCTCTGCCGAAAACCCGCCCACGACCCCGAACAACAACTACAAGTACTTTAGCGAGACGTCGATCGAGGTCTTCTACCCGGACTACTGGGACAAGCCGCGCCCGGCGCCCGCAAACATGCCGAGTACTATCACCTACGGCGGTGACAGCTTCGACATCGAGCTCAGCAAGGCTGACCTGGCGGACACCACGGCCAACATTGCCCGCACCAAGGCGGTCATCATCCGCACCGGTTTCTCTACCCACGCACTCAACATGGGCCAGCGGCACGTCGAGCTCCAGGTCAGCTTCAGCACCAACGAGCTCGGCGGCGCGACTCTGCACGTGGCCCAGCTCCCGCCCAACCCGGCCATCCTTGCGCCTGGCCCTGCCATGTTCTTCGTCGTCGTCAACGGGGTCCCCTCCAACGCCTCGTGGGTCATGATCGGCGACGGCAAGGTCGGGCAGCAGAACATTGGCGCGACGAGCCAGCTCCCAGTTCCGACATGGAGCCAGGAAGTTGCGGACCAGGCGACGCAGCTCAAGATCAAGTTTTAGTTGTAGAACATGGCTAGCATGGACATAGCGTGGACATTTCGTAGAAATTGTGGCTGTACTATATTTCTTGACATCATGCAAATGGGTTTGCGTGGTCTGGCTGGTCAGGTGTGTTGAGGAGGCAGGGCGCAGGGTGGAGGTGGAGGCAATTCGTCGGCCGAAGCGTAAATGTCGTTGGAAGCAGAAGTGCACCGATCCTTCCACATCGTTCAACGTTCAACGATTAACTGTCCAGTCCACTATCCATTCTCACCTAACCACCATGCCACCAAAGGGCGGAAACGCAAAGAAGGAGTCTGGCCGTGCCAAGAAGGCCGAGAACGAGGTGGGTAGTGCGTCGTAGCTGGGCGCTACTTATTGTAATCCGCAGCTAACGTCCAGGCCAAGAAGGCGGCCGAAGTAACCAAGGCCAAGGATAAGGCCGAGGCGGACAAGTGGAAGGCAGGCTGTGAGTTTCCCCCCCCCATCAAAGCTAATATCAGCAAAGGGCGTCTCCAAGGCGGACGTTGAGGCTGCCAAGAAGTCGGAGGCTGCTGCAAAGAAGGCTGACCGGGACCGTCTCCTCGCGGAAGAGGAAGCCGCTGCGCCCGTTAAGAAGAAGGCGCCGAGCGCAAAGGACAAGAAGCTTGCTGCGGAGGCTAAGCTCAAGGCCCAGAATATTAGCATTGCAGCTGCGTTCCGGACCGACGATCCCGCTGGTTTGCGGCGTGATGAGGATCGCAAGGTCGACGAGTTGAGCGCGACAGGTATCGAGGGGATGCTGGAGGCGCTTGAGGTCGTTAATGCCAAGACGAGCGACCAGGCTATGGGCTCAAAGGTGAGCTCCCCCCTCCTTCCTATCCGCCCACCACCCCACTTACCACCCACCTCCTTCTCTCTGATCTCTCGCCCACCCGACTAACACCAGGCCGGCGAGATCGAGCGACACCCCGAGAAGCGGTACAAGGCTGCGTTTGCGGCCTACCTCGAGCGTGAGATGCCCAAGCTCAAGGAGGACGTACGTCTACACCAAAATGCAACTGACTGACGACAGCACCCTGGACTGCGGCAGAACCAGATGCGTGAGGTACTTCACAAGCAGTTCCAGAAGGCACCGGAGAACCCGTTCAACCAGGTTAGCGTTGCGTATAATGCTAGCAAAGATGATCGACTGGACACGCTCAAGAAGACGATGAAGGCGCGCGAGGACAAGTATCGTGTTGATAGCGAGTAGGTGCGGCGCGGCGTGGTCTGAGTATCAAGGGGGCTAGAGCTGGGGCTAGACTCCTACGCAGTGGGTAGAGAGTAGAGGTTGATGCATGTCACCGTCGTGGTGTGGGTTGGGCTGCGATCCGTGTGACGGGAGGCCATGGTTGTGATGGGTTGACGAGAACTTCGGACCTGCGACCCACACGCGTATCGGGCTAGCAAAGCTGGAGTCCAACATGCTCAAGTTCGCCTTAGTTGTATGATAGACGCTTCTCACATCACACGACATAAAACCCGAACGGACTCTTACGAGCTCTTCAAAATCTCCGCATAGCTGACAACATAACGCGGCTGGATTCTTCCCCCGCACCTCGCCGCATCGCAATTGCTCAGTATGCTAGGTCGAATGTCACATCCCCCGTTGTACAAAGCAAAGAAAGCCATTTAAGCCTTCTGCTTGGCCGCGCGACGAGCGTCACGCTCCTGCGCGACGTCGAGCTTGACACCCTTGCCCTTGGGGAGCGAGATCTGGGCCTTGGAGCCCTCGCCGATGACGAAGACGTTGCCAATACGAGTAGCGAAGGTGTTGTCAAGGACGTCACGGATGTGAACAATGTCGAAGCCGCCGAGGTGGCGCTCCTTGTGGACAATGACACCCGAACGGCCCATGTTACGGCCGCCAGTGACCATGACAACGTTTCCGGGCTCAAACTTGACGTGGTCGACAATCTTGTTCTGGACAAAGTCGAACTTGACCGAGTCGTTGACCTTGACGTCGGGGGTGGGGTAGCGGATGGTGCGGCCGTCGTGGGTGACGATGTGGGGAACGCCCTTGGCGCCGAGAGCGACACGCTTCACCTTGAGGAGCTTGAACGAAGCCTCCTCGGGGGTGATGCGGTGGATAACGAAGCGGCCCTTGACGTCGTAAAGGAGACGGAAGTGCTCGCCCGAAGCCTCGATCGAGATAACGTCTGTATGTTAGAAAACTCACACCGCATAAATGGGCTTTTGAGAAAAATGTCCAGAAGGACTGGTCTCTCCGGACCATCACCCACCCATGAAGCCAGCGGGGTAGGTCTCGTCGGTGCGGACCTTGCCGTCCACCTGGACGAGGCGCTGCTTAAGGATAGCAGTGACCTCCTTGCCGGTAAGGGCATACTTGAGGCGGTTGCGGAGGAAGACCGTGAGGGGAAGCGACTCGCGGAGCTTGTGGGGACCCGGCGACGGGCGGGGGGCGTAGGTTCCGCCGAGCTTGTCGAGGAGCCACGACGAGGGAGCTGCGAGGCGCTTGAGGTGCTTCTTAGGACCGCGACCCTAGTTGTTAGATGACGCTTGTGGAAATTTGGCGGCATCGGCATCTCGCGCGGAGAACAACAAGTGTGGATACGCGCAGCAGGCTGGGTTTACGCAGAACGGCAGAGCAGTGGGCAGGCGCACGCACTCTGTCGTGCGCGTCCTCCTCACTGCCCCGTCCACTCCACTCCAGGTCCCACGACCGCGCCTCCTCCTTTGAACACTCGAACTGGGACCCGCGGTCACCAGCGCACGCGACACACCCAGCCCATTCGGGGCGTCGATGGGCAGCGCGCTCTCGAATGTGCAGTGTTGCCCTCCGTCGATGCTGTCGATGCCGTGTCGCTGCGACTCACCATTTTTGGTTGAAGGATGAAGTTGGCAGTGCGCGAAGGTCTCGACCTCGACCACCAGCAGCCGCTGCCAGGCGGAGAGTGTCGCAGGGCCGCTGACTCGGCAAAATCCTTCAACTCCGAGCGTGGCGTTTTATCGCCGATAGCAAATTTACCCCCGACCCACGTGTCTTCACTTCCTGCCCCACTCCAGAAGTGGAGGCTCAGGGACGACGTCATTCGGACCCCGAATCCCGGACACGTTCGAGACCTCCACATCCCCAACACCCCCAGACACACCATCCACCATGACTGTCGATCTCGATGCCGCCCTCAAGTTTGCCATCTCCATCGCCAAGGAGGTACTAAGGGGTGTGGATCCGCTGACTGTAGGCTGGGCAGATGATGCGGGATGGCCAGGCCCGCCGCTTCTCCCAGGACGCCAAGCAGGAGGAGAAGGCCAACTCGGTTGACGTGGGTCTCACGAAGGCCGGGCTGACGCCAGCTCGTCACCGAGTGCGACCAGCAGGTCGAGAAGTTCCTTGTCGCCAAGATTAAGGCCCAGTACCCGGATCACAAGTTGTGCGCTATGAAGTTGACCACAGCTCACACCAGCATCGGCGAGGAATCGTATGACGGAGAGCAGGTCACTGGCGACCCGACGTGGATTGGTGAGCTTCTGCTAGTTGATGTGCAGCTGACAACTAGTCGAGTAAGTGGACGAGGAGACAGCGCCTGACGCCAGCCCCATTGACGGCACGACTAACTTCGTGAGATTCCCTTCTCACGGCATGCCATAGCTCACACAGATCCACGGATTCCCCATGGTCGCGACCTCGATCGGCCTCGCCGTCGGCGGCGTGCCTGTCCTCGGCGTCATCTACAACCCGTTCCTCGACCTCCTTGTGGGCTCCATCCCATCCCTGCTGACAGCAGTACACTGGTGCCGAGGGGCGCGGCGCGTACATGAACGAGAGCATTAAGCTGCCCACTGCCGTGCGCTCGCTCGACTCGCTCAGCGAAGCTCTGTGAGCTTGCTTCATCTGTCGTTCAGCTGACCCCAGTGTCGCAGTCGAGTACGGCTCGTCGCGCCGGGACCCCGCACTCTCGAACAAGCTTGATACGTTCAAGCGCCTGACCGGCGACAAGCGCGACGGCCACAAGATGGTGCACTCGCTGCGCTCGGTCGGCAGCGCTGCACTCAACATCTGCTTCGTTGCCGCTGGGCAGCTCGATGCGTACTGGGAGATTGGCGTGAGCCAGGTGGCATTCGGATACGAAGCTGACGGCAGTGCTGGCCTTGGGACGTCTGCGTAAGAGCCAAACAAGGGAGCCCCACACTCATCACAGGCTGGCATGGCCATCCTCAAGGAGGCGGGCGGAGCGTCGTACGCCGGCAAGATCACAGAAAAGAGCTTCTCAGGAGAGCCGAATGCCTCTATCATGGGTGTGTATGCCAGTTTTCTTCTCGACTCCGTAGCTGACGGCAGCCGGCCGCAAGTATCTCTTCGTCCGTCAGCTTCCTGCTGCCAAGGTAAGCGAGCGGTCAGCCATCGCTCACCCTGCAGGGCGAGACGGTGCGCGCTGCCCAGGCAGCCCTTGCCAAGCAGTTCTACGACATTATCGAGGAGTGGGACCCGGCCACGTAAGACGCGGCCAGGTAAGCCGAGGCGGGTGCAGAACGGTAGAATCTAGATCATGCATTGGAACAGTACGAAGAGAACCTTGCCCGAATATTTTTCCATCTCGCGCACCAGCACAAGTGTGCACCGCCCCGCAGAGCCGTTCAAATACCTTCAGATCGCTTGGACGTGAAGAAAAATGAAGAGCAGAGCAGAGAAAAGCTCAAGAAATGTCCCACCCCACCCGCGGACGCGACGAGATATCTCGCTTTGTCACAAGTGGTCACGAGCCAGCCGACTAAAGCCAGCGCGCGCCTGGGCAGAGAGGTATAGATCTGGCCCCTCTTTCCCCGTCGTACACCAGTGGAGTTGGGTGTAAAACGTGAATAAAGAGGCTGTTTGGGGGTGGAATGGGGGTGGGGAGGAGACGAAGATGAAAGGAGGGGGAGGAGGAGAAGGGAGGGTAGAAGAGGGGGACGCGGTGAGCGCAGGTGTGAGTTGAGTCGAGTCCGTCAGCGTAGTGCTCAGCATCGATGTTGAACATGTCGGCATGTCAATGCGATGAGGTGAGAGTGAGGAAGACAGAAAAGGCCTGGGCGAGTTTAAGAAGGTCTTGTACGGAAATATTGTGTGTGGCTGTGCGCGTGGCTATTGACGTGTTCTTTTCCCTATCACCTCCACTTATTCTAATCCAAGTTAGGAGGTTGTGTTTCTTGGATGGAATGAAATTGAGCATACAATGGCGTCATCGATCTGATTAGATCGTCCACGACGTCCATCATATGACCCCACTTGCCCCTTTGGGTAATAACAAAGTTAGGCTCAGCAGCAATCCGCGCTATTTGCCGTTGTCAAGGCTATTTATTGAAGTCCAGCCGCAGCAATTCTCAGCCCCACCTGTCTCTAGTCCTTCTGTATCCCGTGTCCACTGTTGGATGGTTGGAAGCGGACCATTCTGTCAAACGAAAACGTCAGGTGTGCTCAGTCGGCTAACCTGGAGCTGCCGTATTACCCCTGTTGGTTTTGTTGGATTGGGGCCGATCGCCCGCCAAAGTGCCCTGATACATCACAACAAATTCGGCACCAACGCTGTATCACCCAAGAAAGTGTTTGGGTACTCTAGGTCTGGTCGCAGCTGGTCGAGCCATGGTGGGTATCAGGATTCTGAAGTCAAGCCGTAAGTCGGAGTAAGTAAGTACCAGAATGAGAGTTGGCTAGGATTAAGAGGGGCGGCTGCATCATCTTCCCTGTGTGTCTGCCATTCTGAGTTAATAGATATCCTGGATGGATGCACGTCTGATGGGATGGCTGGTATGGGCTGTTCAAACTTACCCAGCTGCATAGCTGCCAAGCGAAGGTTAGGAGTGCCTGAATGTCACGGTCACCAGTTGACAAGCTCTCAAAGCTCTCAACCCACCCAGCCCACCCAAAGAATTGTGTGTGACGCACAACACCCAGCACGAACACCGTCACACTCTCCTCCCTCAATCTCATTACCGTCGATCCCCCTCTTTCTCTCACTGCCGCCCCCCTCCTTTCACAACCCCTTCAAACACACCCTACATCCTGGCGACAACCACCAACATTACTTGGATCTCTTGATTTCTCTTTCTCCGACATCTCCTCCATCCACATTCTCCTTCTCGACTTTCCCTTTCCTGGATCACCTCTCAATCCTCGGTCAACGCCGGTATTTGGTTACCGCTGTTGATCTGATATCTCACTCCTTTCCCCGCCTTCCTCGTCTCTAGTCCACAGCCAAGGAGGAAGAACGGTGACCATGGCGCAGGACCCCCATCCAGGTGCAGCTCAAGCTAGCCACATTAACCCCAACGATGTCGCTCCCAGCCACATGACCTCGAGCCAGAAGGAAGCCATCGCCAACGTTGTCGCCCATGACGCTGCCAAGGGAGCAACCGTCTACGTGAGTAAAGAGTCCACGTTGGTGACTAGACATTAGCACCGGGGTTCATCAGGTCCTCAACTCAGCACGCGGCGGCGATTGGAAGGTTGAACGGGGCTCGAGCTCGGTGCGAGTGCGAGATCGCCTCCAAGAGATCCGAATGCTAGGGAAGGTGGTTCGACGTACTTCGGCTGAACGCGACATGCCGACGCTGTCTTGTCTTCCCACTTTCCCCCGCCCTCCCCGCTTCCATCCGCTGACACTCAGAGCTTGGACGATCAGAAACCCGAGGCAAAGAAAGGCGGCGTTAGGGGTGTCTTTGGTGCTCCTAAGGCTCTCGGCAAGGGTGTTATGAATGTTGGCCAGGGTGTTGGCAAAGGTGTTGGCGCTGTCGGCAAGGGTGCCATCCACGGCGTCGGCGCTGTTGGCGGTGGAGTTGTCCATGGCGTGGGTGCTGTTGGCGGTGGAGTAGTCCATGGCGTGGGCGCCGTGGGCAAAGGTGCAGCCGGTGTTGTCACCAATGTTGGCGGTGCTGCCGTCGGTGGTGTCGGTGCGATCGGCGGGCAGGCCAAGAATGCGCTCGGCTCAATCCCAGGCATGGGCGCGCTCAAGGACGATCCCAAGGGCAGTGCTCGTGGTGAGTAACCTGGAGTGTAGGATGGTATCGATCGCCAGACCAGTCGCACAATCCGCGCATGGTCGTGGCGCTCGGTCGCCTGTGCACCCCCACAAGTGATGCTCCATTTCTCGCAGGGGAAGAGGATGGCCAAGAGAGCCCGCGCTGACCGTGCGCAGCCGTCGCCATTGACACGTCTACCTCTGCCTCCGCTCCGAAGCCTACCGTTTCCCTTGAGGACGCCAAGAAAGCTGCAGCGGCTCCCACAGTACGTTTTGATCATCACACACACTCCTTGCACACACCCACTCATCTCTCAATCCTTGAAACCCACACTCCTTTCGTCATTCATCCTTTGCACCTCGCACCCCCATGGACCTGGCACTGACCTCGCAGGAGGACGACATCCCCGGTACGATCCCCAAGACTGTCCTGCCCGGTATTCCGGAATGGGTACGTAGCCTGGCTCCGTGCACGCGCCGAGACTGACGCTACCAACAGATGGGGATCGGCTGGAAGGAGGTCGCAGGCGTTGCAGGCAAGGGCAGGCCCGACGCCCAGACGTCCCAGGACCTGAGCATCCTCAGCGGCTTCCTGTGAGTGCCGCAGCTACTACTCGCGAGAACGTGTGCTAACCGAACCAGCAAGGAGCAGTACTACGGCCAGTGGTGGCACAACGCTGGTATTGTGAGTGCAGCCACGGGCTTGCCTCGGTTACATATTCAGTGCTGACAACAGATCTTCTTCGCCGTTATTGCGACCCGCTTCGTCACCTGGCTCCGCTTCGGCTGGGGATCGCTCTTCATCATTCTGGGCACCTGTGCTACTTTCTATTCTCTCTCGATTAAACGTACCCGCCAGCGCGCTCGCGATGACATTCAGCGCGAGCTGAGCAAGACTCGTCTTATCACTGACAACGAGTCGGCTGGCTGGCTGAACGGCTTCCTCGAGCGCTTCTGGCTCATCTATGAGCCGGTTCTCTCTCAGACCATTGTTGCTGGCGTTGCGCCTGCCCTCGAGGCCAACTGCCCGAGCTTCCTCGAGTCTCTCAAGCTCACCACGTTCACTCGTGCGTTATTCCGCGAAGCCATGGAGAAGCAGAGCTGACATACAGTCGGCAACAAGGCGCCCCGCATCGACTACGTACGCACATTCCCCAAGACGTAAGTTTGATGGCCCTGAAACGCGTCGAGACGGGAACCCGTCTCGCGCCTGTCTTTCGATCATAACTGACGTGAGTCCTGACGATGTTGTTGTCATGGACTGGGCACTCTCGTTCACGCCGACCGACGTCTCGGACATTACACCCATCCAAGCCAAGAGCCGTGTCAACCCGAAGATCATCCTCGAGATCCGTCTCGGCAAGGGTATCGTCTCGACGGGCATGCCTGTCCTGCTCGAGGACATTTCCTTCTCGGGCCGCATGCGCATCAAGATGACCTTCATGAGCGACTTCCCGCACATTCAGAAGGTCGAACTCAGCTTCCTCGAGCAGCCCACGTTCGACTACGTTCTCAAGCCTATCGGCGGTGAGACCCTAGGCGTTGACATCAACAGCATCCCCGGTCTCGCCCCCTTCATCCGTGACCAGGTCCACGCAAACCTCGGACCCATGATGTACGACCCCAACGTCTTCACCCTCGACCTCGAGTCGATGCTGGCGGGTTCGCCCCTCGACGCTGCCAACGGTGTCCTCAAGATCCAGGTTATTGACGCCCAGGACCTCAAGGCCACGAAGTTTGGTGGTGGCGACCCTGACCCGTACGTTTCGATCTCAGTCGGTGCTGGCGCGGCAGTTGCTCGCACGCGTACCATCCCGTCATCGACGTCGCCCTCCTGGAACGAGACCCAGTTTGTTCTCATCAAGTCGCTCAACGATGTTCTCAACCTCAACGTTATGGACTACAACGACATGCGCTCTGACGCTCTCCTCGGCACTGTCAACCACGAGCTCGTCACTCTCGGCGAGGATGCCGAGCAGGACGGCATCGTTGGTCGCATCTTGAACACCGGCAAAGACCGTGGCGGGATGCGCTACAACCTGTCCTACTACCCGGCTATCCTCCCAGAGAAGAACCCCGACGGCACTTTCGAGCCTGTTCCCGACATCCCCTCCGGTATCGTGCGTCTTGAGATCCTCCAGGCTAAAGACTTTGGTCTCCACAACGACATCAGCGCCAAGGCTCTCATCTACCTTGGCAAGGGCAAGTCGCCTATCCACGAGACCAAGGTCATCAAGAAGAACGCCTCGCCCGCTTGGAGCGACCACGTCGAGTTCATCTGTGCCGATAAGAACGCCTCCGTCGTAACCGTCCGCATCATCGACACCAGATCTGAGCGCGAGATCGGCCGCGCCGCCATTCGCGTTGCCGACATCCTTGAGGGTAAGGAGAAGGGCGAGGACTGGTTCCCGCTTGCCAACTCGAGAGCTGCCAAGATTCGTCTCACTGCTGCCTTTAAGCCTGTCAACCTCCCCGGCTCCATCGACGGCGCCAGCTCGTACGTCCCTCCCATCGGTGTTCTCCGTGTCCACCTCAAGAATGCCGTCGACGTCAAAAACGTCGAGGCCATGGGCAAGTCGGACCCGTACGCCAAGGTCATGATCGGCTCGAAAGTCTTTGCTCGCACCGAGGTCTGCGACGACACCCTTAATCCCAACTGGGACCAGATCGTCTACGTCCCGGTTCACAGCCTCAAAGAGAAGGTCAAGATTGAGCTCATGGACTACCAGAACATCGGCAAGGACCGCAGCCTCGGTAGTGTCTCCTTCAACGTCTCCGACATGGCCGTGGAGAACCCGAACAACGTTGCGTACCCTTTCGAATCTACCGGCCGCGCTTCGCTCTCCGAGCGCATCTTCCTCGGCAAGAACAACCAGTTCAAGGGGACTCTGAACTTCGACGTCGACTTCAACCCGGCCATGGAGCTTCGCGGCGGTGTGTCTTTCGAGCCCGTGACAGACGACGTTGAGGAGGCTGCTAAGTCTGCTGCTGGCGTTAACGGCAACTCGCCCAACGGCACGACCAAGGCGGAGGGTGCCACGGAGACCCTCAAGGACTCGCCTACCGACACCAAGGCTACACTCAAGGACAAGGACGGCAACCCAATCAAGGAGGAAGATGCTCCGCCACCGGCGCCCGAGAAGGGCGTTGTCCTGACCCGGGAAAAACTGTTCCAGTCGCAGTCGGGTGTCCTCGCTTTCCAAGTCATCGAGGGAACGCTCGCACGCAAGGGTGCTGTCGAGGTTCTCTTTGACGACGGCTACTGGCCTGTCTACGCCTCTGAACGTGCTCGCAGCGCTCACCAGCGCTGGGACCAAATCGGTGAGGGTTTCGTCCGCGAGCTCGACTTTGGCAGAATCTGGCTCCGCATCAACGCCAACGATGACGATGACCACGAGGACATTGTGGCCGAGGTCCAGATGGGAACTCGCGAATTCCTCGACCAAGCCCTGGACAAGGAGGCAACCTTCGTTCTCTCGGACCCTAAGGGCGGTGGAGGCTGCAGCTCGATCAAGATGAGCGCGCGCTACATTCCCGTTGAGATCCAACTCGCAGCACGCGAGAGCATGAATGACCAGGGCATGCTCTCTTTCACCCTTGTGAGCGGCAAGAACCTCAAGGGCGTGGACCGCAGCGGCAAGTCCGACCCCTACGTCTCTTTCGTTCTCAACAACGTCAAGGTGGCCAAGTCGGAGACAAAGAAGAAGACCCGTGACCCGCAGTGGAACGAGCAGTTCGAAACGGTCGTCCCTTCGCGTGTTCGCGCGAAGTTCGTCGCCCAGGTGAACGACTGGGACCGTGTCGGTAGCGCTACCCCCATGGGCGACGCTATCATCGACCTTGCCGCCATGGAGCCGTTCCAGCCGTCCAACATCGATGTTCCAGTCGTCCACAACGGCGAGAACGTCGGCACCCTCCAACTCCACATGATCTTCCGGCCCACGATTATTGCTCGCCGCAGAACCAACACGAACGCCTTCGCTGGTGCCGGTAGAGCCGTTACCAGCATCGGTGGCGCGGCTCTCGGTGCGCCCGTGGCTCTTGGTAAGGGCGTTGTCCATGGTGGCGGTGCCGTTGTCTCGGGCGTCGGCCGCGGTGTTGGCACCGTTGTCGGCGCACCCGGCCGCCTCTTTGGCAGGAGCAAGAACCGCTCGTCGTCGGTCACGCAGAACCAGCCGCAGGAGATCCTGCGCGAGGAGGACGAGAACCGGGCCATGGGAGGTTCGCATCTCGCTGTACCGGGCTACGACGTGGGTCAAGGTCAGGCTCCCCAGGCCACGGCGGGACAGATCTCGGCTCCTGCTGGAATGAGCGGTGACATGATGCCTGTCGGTGAGGAGGCCACTACCCTTCCTCCTGGTGCAGGCGAGGCGCCCCAGGAGCCCGGCACTCTTATCGTCTCCGTCCTCAGTGTCAAGGACGTCCAGCCGCAGGGCTCGCACTCGGCCTCGGCACTGAAACCATACGTCACAGTCCGTGTTGGCAACAAGTCGCACAAGACCGACCATGTCAAGGGCACCGAGGGTGACTTCAACGAAACATTCAACTTCAATCTTCCTCTGGGTACTACGGAGCTCTCCCTCAGCGTCTTCGGTGAGTGATACACCTAAACATAATGCTGATTGTTAGACAAGCACACTCTAGGCAAGGACACCGAGTTAGGCGAGGCGACTGTCGACATCTGGCGCCACCTGCAGCCGGCTATCCCCACCGCCGATGTCTTCGTTGAGCTCACCCAGGGTTCTGGTCAGGTCAAGCTCCGTCTCGACTGGCAGGCGGGCATGCTCCAGCGCGGCATGTCTCGCATGCGCAGTCGCACCCCTAGTGTGAGCTCCAAGCAAGGCATCGTGCCCGAGACTCCGCGCTCGAGCAGGTTTGCCATGACCCCTACCAAGAGCACTGCCAACGGCCAGGGCCCCCAGTAATCTGCGCCGACGCGGTTTATGCAAGATACCCAGCTTAATTACAGACACGGAAATTCGTTAGGTAGTATTAACGCTCTTACGATGCGATATGATGCAAACAGTGACATGTATGGAGACGGTTTGGTTTTGTATCCGGGCAGACGGGTCGCACGCGGCTCGGGTTTACCTTAGACGTCGGTCACGCCGAGCGACACACCCTTACTCCGTACTCCTACAGAATTGTCGAAATCGCCGAAGCGCTTGATGAGAGTGTAGTCGGTGATGCCAGGCGGGTAACCCTCTACCTTGCCTGCGACCTCGTACCCGTTGGCGATGTAGAACTGTGGAGCCTGAAAGTCCCACGTTTGCACGATGGCAGCAAGGCACCCGCGTGCGCGAGCTATCCGCTCAGCCTGCTCGAGGAGGACACGGCCTATCCCAGCGCCTCGCTCGGCGGGTGCAACGAAGAGGTACGTGATATGTAGCCAATGTGCCCAGGTATGCCCGACCAGGCCGCCGAGGAGGTCGTCCGAGTCCGCGGCTGCAGCGCTACCTGGGGTCGGGTGGGCCGGAATGGAGGCTCCGGCTTCGGAGGGTACGGATGGGACTGTGGAACAAGTTGGCGGAGGTGGTGCGGACTTGGAGGGCCCTTTCGAATGGTGACGTATCAAGCCCAACTTGAGGTCTCCCAGAGTATCCTCGGCGTCCCCATCCAGCGCCCAAATATGGATCGGTACCTCCTCGTCGTCGGTACTATCCCTCAATCGCGCGAGAGCGGGTGACGCCGCGGTATTACTAGCCCGCAGGCGGGCGTGCAGCACAGTCCGGCGATCGTTGTCGATACGTTCGAGGATGCGCATTACATCGGCGCGGGCAATGGGTAATGGATACTGGGTGTTGAGTGATCAGCGCGTGGTTAGGAATTAGCAACGAGAGCAATCTAGTGTGAATCAAGATAGGTGGAGAAGAGGTGGTTGATGGTGGTTCTGTACTGTGATGCCAATCCAGGAACGTTCACTGGACGCCAAAGGCCGTGCCGCCGGGTTGCTGAAATCTATCTGTTTCTGTTTCTTGTTTCGTTTCATTCACTCACCCACTCCAACCATGTCCACGATTGTCGATGCGCGTCCTCGCGGAAACTACGTCCCAGTCGACTGTCCTGAGTGAGTACATGCGTGTGTACAGTATGTGTCCGGCCGTCGAGGTCGGTGGCTGCGGGTCTTGCCAGTCTTTTGCCACCCGCGCGGGTGCTCCCTGTGCGATCCGCCCGGCACAGCTCGGCCTCTTCCCGCTCCCACGCTGAGCACGAGGTCTGCCCGCGTTTTCCGGTTCCCAGCTGCGGCCACTCGCCACTCGTTGCTCGCCGCTCGCCGCTCGCTGTTCTCTGCTCCCTGTTCCCTGTTCCCTGTTCCATGCACTCGAGAGGCCGTTGTGCTCGCTCGCGTGGTTGCTCACACCAGATGCGCGTCTCCGCAAGAGTACCAGATTCCACCGACATACATCGGCACCCTCCGCGTGCGCTGTTCAGCATGCAAGGCCATGTTCGCTCACGATGCCGCGCGGCGCAGTAACAACGCGTCGCCTAATCCGCCGCCCAAGGCGTCGAAGCGCCGCGGGGGGATCGGCACGGACGCCAACCCCATTGATATGGCGTACTATGATGTCCTGGGACTTGAGGCGAGCGCGACGAGCGAGCAGATCAAGAAGGCGTACCGCCGGCTGGCGATCAAGTTGCACCCGGACAAGGTTGGTCATTGCCTTCCTCCACTCTTCACAGCCTTCACCTTCTTCAGTCCGTCTTCCCCGGCCTTGCTCCTCACAGTCTTTCCCACTTCTCGGGACGGTCTGTGACTCGTCATCCTCACTCGTCATTCTCGCCTTCACAGTGCTCACACCAGAACCGCGACGACCCCGATGCCGAGGAGAAGTTCAAGCAGATCAGCGTCGCGTACCAAATCCTGTCCGACCCAAAAACGCGCAAGAGCTACAACGAGTTTGGGCAGAAGAACGGTGGCGGTGGCGGCGCGGAGGAGACGCAGATCGACCCCGAGGAGGTGTTTGGCCAGATGTTTGGCGGCACGCGCTTCGAGGACCTCATCGGAACAATCAGTATTGGTGCGTATCTCTCACGTAGCTCGCTCACACAGAGGCAAGGACATGAAGGACGTGTTCCAGCAGCAGCACGAGGAGGAAGCCGACGACATTGTCATGGTCAACGGCAAGCCGCAGCTGAGTCCGGAGGCACAAGCGCGGCGCGCGGAGCGCGAGCGCATTCAGAACGAGGAGAAGGCGCGGGAGCGGGCCGAGCGTGTTGACAAGCTGTCGGCCAACCTCGTGCGCAAGCTCAGCATCTTCACCGAGGCCGCCAAGAGCCCGGACGACCCGCTGGTCGGGCCGAGCTTCAAGGAGATCTGCCGCCTCGAGGCCGAGGATCTCAAGGAGGAGAGTTATGGTGTCGACCTACTGCACTCGATCGGGTACACGTACAAGTCGCGGTCTGCCCAGTACTTGGTGAGGCGAACCTGTGCTCAGCTGCTTTGGAGCTCTCAGAAATAGCTGACTCCAGGCATCGGCCCAGTTCGCACCGCTCGGCTGGTTCCATGGTGCCAAGAACACCTTCAACGCCGTGTCCGAGGCGTGAGTTTTAGTTGTCACATCCTTACAGCTGGACTACTCACACCAGCGTATCCACTGTCCGCTCCGCGCTTGAGCTGAAGAGCGTATTTGAGAAGCTGCAGGCTGCCGAGCAGTCCGGCGTATCGCCCGAGGAGTTGCGCAAGCTTGAAGAACAGGCGGCCGAGCAGGGTGTTCGCACACTCTGGAAGGGCGCCAAGATGGAGGTCGAGAGCGTAATCCGCGAGACGTGCGACAAGGTGCTCTCCGACCCCACTGTGTCGCGCGAGAAGCGCGAGCTTCGAGGTGCCGCGATGGGCTTAATGGGTGACGTGAGTGGACGTACTCACCTGTCATAGCCTTTTAGCGAGCTGACACCAGGCGTTCATTTCCATCCGCGCGGGCGACTCTGGACCATCGGATGAGTACGTCCGCATCGAGACGGCCGCCAGCAAGCAGCGCGACGCCGCGCGTGCAGGTGAAAAGGGTGAGAAGCCCAATGTGCCGCCGCGCCCATACGCCGCGCGTCAGCCACGCGGCGCGGCGCGGCCACAACCTCCGCCGCCTGTGCCCATGCGGCCATAGAGGTGTGGGCAGGTTGAGCGACGGCGCTGACGCAAGCCAAGGGCCCCTAGACTGGACACTGTGTATAATGCATATAGAGGAGGCCGTATTCATACATGTTCAAGACCCCACACCGGACAAGCTGCTCCGTCTTTCCCCATTCCTCACTCGCTTTTTCTCACTCGTTCTCTATCGGCTCCTCTAGCAGATCTATGGAGAGGTAGAAACCCTCCCACGAGTCGTGATCTGGTTGCGCGTCTGCCCATTCTGCAGCAGCACGCACCAATCGCGCGGCGCGGGCCGCCTCGTCCTCCTCGTCGTGCTCGCCTGCTCCAGCCGCACCTAGGGATGGTTCGGGGCGCCGCGGGAAGTCATCAGCGGGTGACAGGACATCAATATCTTCGTCCTCGGCTTCGTTCATCTTACGCGCCGCGTCATCCTCGTCTTCCTGGTTGTTAGCGGGGAGTAGACCAACAGAGCGCCGAGTCCTCCAGTAACCTCTTTCCCCGGCGCCAGCGCGCACTCACAATGTCAAACTCGTCCTCATGCTCGTCGTACTCGACATTCTCCTCGAGTTCCTCGAAGCCCGGTGCGAAGGCTGCCCAGTTGTCAGGCGAGCTGGTTTGCCAGATATGCACGTCGCCCGAGTTCTCGACAGTCGCAATAATCGGGCGGGTGGGGTGCCACTGATGTCAGCTCTCTGGTCTTGGCACCTGCCGGCTCGCGCTGCGCGGGCTAGCCGATAACTCACGTCCGCATCCATCAAGCTCTCCTTCGGCCCCTCGAGCACTTTGACCAAAGCCCCCGCCTCGCGGTCCCACACAAACACATTGTGGCTCATCTTATGCCCAGCCCCACCAAAAACGTACTCACCGTCCCCCGAGAAGCCCACAGCATGCCAAGGCGTGCGGTTCACGAGGTCCTGGAAGCGGTGAATCGGGGCCAGAGCTCCAGTCTGCGGCGAGACGGTGAGGACTCGCAGAGCCCGGTCCGTAGAGTTGAGGATGAGATTGCTGGGATAAGCGAGCCCAAGCGTTAACGTACCGTCCAGCTCCGTCAAAGGCCAGCTGCTTGATCCCGCTCGTGCCGACCTTGATGCGGCTCTGGACGAGGCGTGACACGGGGTCAATGACGAGCACCATGCCCCCGTTTGTGCCGGCATATATCCTCGACCCGCAGGGCGACCAAGCCGCACATGTCAACGCCTTCTTCTTGGCCCCTTCTTCTTCCTCGTCGCCCTCCATGACATCCACCAATACCCAGCGTCGACCCGCCTCGCTCGGCCCATAGCCCCTTAGATCGACAAGCACTACCTCGTTACAAGTCAATGTGACGAGGATGAGCCCCGCGTTGCGAGGATGAAATGCGCCAGTAGATAGAGGAGCGTCGAACCGTAACGTCCGTGAGCGGGGCCAGGTCGCGCGTACCAGAGGCCGTAGGAGGGGCGATAGCGCGGCGAGGTCCCATACAATCGCCGTGCCGTCAAGAGATGTGGAGAGGAGGAAACGGTTATTGCGCGACCAGCTGGTGTCAGCTGTCTTCTGTAAGATGTGAGGACTCACCTCAACCCTCCCACGGCCTTGACGTGGCCCTCGAGCTGGCGGACTATACCCCGCGTCTCGACATCCCATACTTCCACTAGACCGTCGCTCCCTCCTGCTGCGAGGTAATGGCCCGCATAGGGGCCGGAGGGGTTGAAGCGCACCGACGTAGCCTGCGAGGAGAGGGTGCAGTCGACCGCTTCGGGATACTTTTGTGCAAAGGGGTCTGGGGTTAGTCAAGGGTTAGTCAAGTCAAGGGTAGCGGAGAGGACGTACTTAAGAGCTGTTGCATCGCTTGTGATGTCGATATGGGTGTTTTGAAGAACAATCTCGAAGTGGAGGTATGTTAGCCCACGGGCCGTTCCTCAATTCACTCTTCGATGGCAACAACACTCAATCACCCATCCTCCCACCCTACATCGGCATCATGCAGCAGCCCCGACCAACCCCTTTCGTGCCTCCTGCGCCTGTAGGCATCCCGCTCGCGGCGGTGCAGAGTCTCGTGCCCCAGCTGGCGACGGCGATCAACGACATCGACATGCTTAAGGCGCAGCTGAGTGCGGGGAATGCGAACTCTACATTTCCTAACTGGTAAGTCATGACACGCTTGATGGTGACGATGGCACGAGTGTAAGCATATCTGGGCCAATAGTCCGTTCTCGGCGCTCGTCGCCAAGTACTCGCTGCATGAACCTTCCCTCTCGGCCTTCCCCCTTCCTCGCCTCAGCTTCCGGGCTCGTCGTAAGCTGACTCCAGGGACGACCTCTTGCAGCGCTACACCCTCCTCCTCTCCCGTGTCCAGTCTCTGACTAAGTTCATCTCGGCCCCTCCCCCAAAGGGCACCGATCCCGCCCTCGCACACTACCTCGTCCACCCCCTCCGCGCCTTACCTCCCGACTCCGAGCAGCTTGCCCAAGACGTCCTCTTCCAGGCGATCAACACCCAGGCGCTAGCCCTCGACTCTCCCGCTACCGTGTCGACGGGGATGCTTGGTCTCGACACGCTGAAGGGACTCGACGACGGTGCGCTCCAGCGGTGTACGGACCGCCTCAAAGCCCGACTGGGACGGGAGAGCGAACGGGCACGCGCGATGGCGCGCGAGATTGAACGCCGAGGCGAAGAGTACGACTGGGCGTACCGCCCCGGGGAGGAGGAGGAGGAGGACGAGAAGGACGAGGATGAGGATGAGGAGGACTTATTTGGAGATGAGGAGGATGAGGAGGAGAAGAAGATGAAGGGGGAGGCGCTCGCTCCGAACCCACGAGCAGGGTGGAGCATCACGGATTACCTCACCTTCCTAGAGAATGGGACTGTGCCCAAGGGCAAGGATTCCGAGTCCGCGGGGGAAGGAGCAGCCCCGGCGCTGGGAACAGGCCCCCCGACGACGGTGGTGTAGATGGCGATGTAGCGTGCTTGACGAGTCCGGATGGTCGCTGACGTTCGACTGATGGGAAGAAGGTGATGGAAAAGGAGCGAGCCGGACATCTTGACACGTTCAGATGAGAGAGTGCTGGAGCCGTGCTGGTCATGGTCCGACGGACAGCAGGCAACGAGCGACGGGCAAGAGGGACACCCTCCACTGCGTCATACGAGGGAGTGGTGGGACCAAGGACACCCAAGACGCTCGCGATCGATCCAACGATCGATCCGGGCGAAACTGTCTGGCAAGCACTGCGACGTGAAATGCGCCCTTTGTGTGCGTCTTCCGGCCCGATCCCCCTCCGAAATCTGGCGGTGTGGAGGCGCTCATTCGCACTACGACGGTTTTCTGCACATCTACTCGGCACCCCGACCGCCATCTGTCTCTCCAACTCTCATGCGGTCAGTGGTGCCGACGTAGATCTCTCACACCCTTTCAATCAAGATCAGCCCACATTTCCAACCAAGTAATGGGAATCGAACTCGTGGGAAAGCATCGTGCGTGAACCGGCAAATATCGGATGTCGTGAGGCACACCCAACGCTCGCCGCCCTCATGACCGTCAGCCCCGACACACATCTGATTCCCAGTGGCACCACAGAGCTGTGTCGCGAGGCGTATCTGAACGACCCGGTTGTATCCTCGCCCACATCGGGCACCATCTTGGCTCATATCATCCCACACCACGTCGCACTCACTGGTGTCACTAACACTGCATGTCGGACCACCACTTCACGTCGTGCTCACTCGGCTGCCATCGTACCTCTAAGCGGTACGCGACGGTCTCCTCATGCTCTCTGCGATCTCAGGCAGCCAGCGCAGCCCGCGGCGAGGTCCCATGCCTCATCCAAAGCCTGACGCAGCCCTCAGCGAGGTCCCATGCCCCAGCGCGGCCGACAACGCTCTCGTCTCATGCCCCCGCAGTGACGTCCATGTCCTCATGCAATTGTCATTGGACCGCTCCAGTTCACAATATAAGCCGCGCCGTCCAGCTCCTCATCACCATCTCCCTCACTTCTTCTCTTCTCTTCTCTTCTTTTCTCTTCTCTTCTCTCACTCTCCTTCATTCTCGACAATGAAGCTCGCGACCCTCGCGCTCCTCTTCGTGGGCGCCGTCTCTGCGGCTCCGTCGCCGCAGGAGGCGGCTGGGACCTCCAGCCCCGCCGAACGTCAGCTTGGCTCCGACTGGCGTGACATGACCGGCTGCACCTGTCTCGGCTGGCCGTTCTCCCCGGTGAGTGTTTTCCCGTCTCTGCTTGGCTCCCGCCGCCCTCCCAGACAATCCTGCTGACAGTACCAGCAGGTCTTCTTCTCCCAGGCCAACGGCAAGCGTGACGGCTGGTGCTGGACCGAGGGCAACATGATCCAACGGGACCGCAACCTGATCCAGACCGCCGTCACCCAGAACCGCAACACCGGCGCTGCCAACGGTGTCCAGGCCAACGTCTGGTGCCGTGGCCGCGGCATTCCCCACGCGTCGTCGGAGTGCACCATTCGTGTCATCAACGAGTTTACTCGCACTGTACGTCGACGACACAACAGCTTCTGACAGTCTAGCAAGGACCTGGTCTCCTATCGTTCTGCCAGTACCCCGCCCGCGGCACGTTTACCCCGACCACCTGCGACTGCGGCTTCTCCTGTAACACGGGCTACGTCACCTGTGGTCGCCACTGCGTCGTCCGTGGCACCCAGTGCAACGGCGGCATCCCCGTCGAGCGCGTCTGCGCCTCGGGTTTCTGGCTCTGCAATAACGTCTGCATCCGCTTCAACCAGTCGTGCTCACCCAACTCGCCCCGCGGCCTCTCTGGCGTCTTTGAGCGCGACGAGGACGTGACCAGCCGCGACATCGACTCGGAGCTCGACGAGCGCCACACCGAGGACCTTGAGAACCGCTCCGAGCCCGCCCTCGACCTAGACGCTCGCCACGCAGACGCGAACGCCGATCCCTCGAACCATAACCGCTGCCGCCCCGGATGGGTCTGGTGCAGCTGGTGGAACCGCTGCTACCAGCGCTTCTGCCCCCAGCTGCCCGTCTGCAAGAAGGGCTGGTACTGGTGCCGCTCGCGCTGCGTCCCCAATCTCTCTAAGTGCCCTCGTGACGTTGCGGAACGTGACGCCGAGCCCGAGTTCGAGCAGTTTGACGAGCGCGACATTGAGCAGTTCGACCCCCGTGACGGCGAGCCCGAGATCGACGAGCGCGACTTTGAGGACGCTCTTGACGAGCGCAGCCTCGAGGAGCCCCAGGAGCGCGACTTTGACGAGCGCGACACCCCGCTCATCCCCTGGCCCGAGCCGCAGCCGCAGCCCCCTCGTCCCACGTACATGCCCAACCCGCTTCCCCATCCCACTTACACACCGGCTCCGATCCCCCAGCCGACCGTGACCGTTCCCCAGCCGCAGCCGCAGCCGACCGTGCCCGTCCCGTCCGAGCCCTCGCTCCCCTTCCCCCCTAGTCCCTGGTGCCGTTTCGGCTGGACTTGGTGTCCTCAGTGGAACCAATGCTTCCGCGGCCGCTTCTGCCCCCGCCGCTGCCGTATCGGCTGGCACTGGTGCCGCACTCGCTGCGTGCCCCGCTGGTTCGTCTGCCCAACGCCCGCGTGAGCAGATCGCCTGACTCCATAGCTGCGCCAGCCCGCTGGAAGGACAGTGCAAGTTCAACGCCTAGTTAGCAATGATGCAGAATTGTGATTGTGACAACCTGCGCCGGAGCAAGTCAGACAGATAGCAGATAGCAGATACAACCGTACAACATTTTTGCTCAAAGATCCGGCTCAGACAAAGTCGAACTTGAAGTCGTCCCCTCCAAAAGCGCATGGCGGAGACGGCGGTTCCATCTCATCCCCAAACATGCGGCGCACCATAGCATCAGCCTTTGCGCTACGTTTGGGCGAGGGCTCATACGGCCGGTCTATTATCAGTCTCTACTTGGAATGAGGGCTTACCAATAGCACTAGGTGCTGCCGATACTTCGTCCGCTCGCACATTGATAGACTTCTGTACGCGTGGCCGCTTGGGCGGCGGATCCGGGACGACGATAGGTCGCCGTTTATTAAGCAGTGCAGCGCGGACGGCACCGGCCCGACCAATCTGTTCGGCCGGGGTCTTGGGTACGATTTGGCGTGGCGGGGTTTGGGGCGATGTGGGACGCTTTACGCGAAATTCCGTCTTGATGCGCTCGGTCTTGATGCTCAACTCTGTCCCGGTCCGGGTCTTGGTCTTCGCTCGCAACTCCTTGCTCCGCTCTGAAGGAGTGGAAGACGAAGAGGAGGACTTGAGACGCGGGAGCCTGGCTACATTCGCCCGCTCGCTCACATTGTCGATTGGGGCAAGCACGCTTCGCTGGCGCACGGGCTTTTGCGCCTTGTGCGTAGGCTTGTCCGGCGCCGAGGGCGGGACATTGTCGCCCAGCAGCCGGCGTGTCGTGCTGGCTTTTGGCGGTTTGGATGACCGGAGACTACGAACGTTCTCGTCTTGTACTGCGCGCATGATGACGGAGGATGGATTGTGGGATGTGAAGAGATGGAGAAATGGAGGGACCGAGATGGTTTGTTTGTGTGAGTGACAAGTCAGTCACGAATCCCTGAGTACTGTATTGCGTTTCTGGGGTATTGACGGAATTAGATTAGGAAAAGTGAACGGTGCGGTGGTACAGTGATGGAAGGTATGGTGGGGAAATGCGGGAGATTTTAGGGTTTCAGGAGGGCAAGTACCGTTCACCACTCAAATTGGACAGAACTGTGAAATTAATATTCTTAGTCAACCTCACAGCGTGGTTCATTTCTGGTGGTGACATTCAGTTACAATTCCTAATCAGGTCTAATGAGGATTCTAATGCCCGTCATGTTAGAAAGTGTCATGTTCCAAGCATTACCCACAAGTCGTTGCACAGCGTCCATCCTGCTTGTCCCGCAGGGCGACCACATCGCTACGATAACCGAATCATGCATACAAATCACTAATAATGAAGTCTCTCGTATCTCTCTCCTACTCGTATTCCCGCCAGATACGCGCCAAGTCCACCTCCTCAATGAGGAGCGGCACGACGTCACTCGCATCCTGGTCGAGAAGCCAGACATCGTCGTTCTTGTACTGCGTGCGTCGCTGGGTCCCGCGGTGGTCACCCGCAATCGCAATGACAGTCTGCCCCGACCCGTCCGGCCGGACGGGGATCAGGTACTCGGGAGCAATCTCGACCGGCTCGCTCTCCTCGGCGCCACTCACAACGTAGCAGCGCAAGTTGTTGCCCACAGCGTCGTCGATGCCCAGAATCGCGTCGTCGTACGCGCCACGCTGGAAGTGACGAGGGTTGCGTGTGTCGGCGTGCTGGGAAGGACCGACACGTACCAGGACGTTGCGGAAGTCGAGGGCCCAGTCCCAACCCCTGCCTTGGTCCATTTCGGGCATCGCACCGCCGCCGCTCACGTAAGGAGTGGGCGCACCGAAGGGTGTCGGGCCGCCCATGCCGCCTGGTGTTGGTGCAGACAGGCCGTATCCTGGAGTCGGGGCTGAGAGCGCCGCGCCAGGTGTGGGAGCCGATAACCCGGCACCGGGCGTTGGGGCAGAGTACGGCGTGGGCGCGCTGAACGCAGGGGCAGGTGTGGGAGCGGAGAGAGCGGCGCCTGGGGTGGGTGCTGAGTACGAAGAGGGTCCAGACCAGGGAGTAGGAGCAGACACGGGCTTGGCCGGGCCTGCGTCGTGGTAGACACCAGGTGTGGGTGCCGAACTGTATGGGTTGGGCGTCTTCCCACCTCCGCCATACCCAGGCGCAGGTGTGCGACCGCCAGCAGCGCCGTACCCAGGCGCAGGAGTGCGACCGCCAGCAGCGCCGTACCCAGGAGCAGGTGTGCGGCCACCAGCACCTGCGCCGGACCAGCCAGGGGTTTTGCCGCCGCTACCAGCCCAACTAGGAGTCTTCCCGCCCGCGCCGCCGAACCCAGGCGCCGGCGTCTTGCCACCAGCGCCCCACGCACCGCCAGGAGTCTTACCACCCGCAGCATACGGGTTGGGGGTCTTGCCCATGCCCATTGCGTAGGGATTCGGCGTCCGCCCAAACTGCCCGCCTGGTGCGGGAGTGCGACCGCCGTTCATTGCGCCGTACGGTCCAACATCGTAACCACCACCACCACCACCACCGCCGCCGTAGCCGCCGCCGCCGCCACCGCCACCACCAGACTCTAGCGGGTAGGTGACTCCCGACCTCGGGTCCTTCCGCTTGAGCCACGCTGTCGACACTGTGATGATCTTGTTGCTTGTCTGCAACTCGACACGCGCCTTGTCCGCCCCGACCACGTCCTTGATCGTGCCCAGCAGACCTTTAGAGGACCCACGTGTGACGACGACTGGCGTGTTGATGATCTTGCGGTTACCAACGCTGGGCGGTGGAGGCATGAGACTCGCACCGCCAAGAGGAAGCTGAGCATTGAGCGCAGGGTTCATCTTCGTCAAGTCGGCCGAGACCGACTTGGGCGTCACGGAAACGAGCGCTGTCGAACGCGCGACAAAGACACCGTTGTTCTCTGCGTACTCGCGGTTGTGGAGGAAGACGAAGAGGGAGCGCGAGATGTTGATGACCTCACCGCGGCGGTTCTCACCGTCGACCTCCTTCATTGCGTCGCCGACCTTCATTTCGTTGCCAGTCGAGTCTGTCGCGACGGCAAAGCGGGCGTTGTCGCGACGCAACGTCACCTCGTTGGTGCCCACGAGGCGGCCGAGGCCGTTCTGGTCGACAATACGGAGGTTCTTGCCCTCAATCTTGGTCACAACGGCTGCAGTTGTTGAGTCCAGCATAACAAGGTCGTGTACCTCAAAGCGGCTGAGCGTCGCAGTCGCCGTCGAACTAACATCCGCCGCTTTGCGCACGTCCTTCGAGAACGCGCGGATCTCCTCGCGGTTCTGGTTGGAAAGGATGGTAACGACGTCACCCTTCACGTCGACAATCATACCCGCGACGTCCGCGTTCTTGCCAGCCATGATCCTGACATGCTCACCAACGTCGAACTTTTTGCGCACACTGGACGCGGGCACCTCGACGACCTGGTCGTGGATGGCACCACCGATAGCACGGATCGAAATGGTGTCGCCGGAAATGGTCTCGACAGTACCGTACATTCCAGCCAGTTCGCCCTCGTACACCTCAACCTGGTCGCCAGGGGAGAGGACACCCGCAGAGACGTTGCGATTTGCGTCGGCAATGGTGGAGAGGTCGAGCTTACCCGTGCCCGAATCGTCCCCTGCAAACTTGGACACCTCCTCGAGCGTTGGTTGCACTCCCTCCGTGGCGAGGAAGTCGATCTTGATGTCTTTGACGCAGAAGCCGTCAATGTACTCCTCTCCATCGAAACCATAAGAGCCACCACTCGATCGGACGTTACCACGGCCGTAAACGCGCTTCACGTCGTCGTAGTTGAAGAGGCGCTGAGGTGGACGCAGCGTGCCACCGAGGCCCTT
The DNA here is from genome assembly GCF_030864355.1 of Cutaneotrichosporon cavernicola. NCBI lineage: Eukaryota > Fungi > Basidiomycota > Tremellomycetes > Trichosporonales > Trichosporonaceae > Cutaneotrichosporon > Cutaneotrichosporon cavernicola. The sequence goes on along the minus strand of NC_083396.1, from coordinate 2,372,418 downwards.
GGCGTTGCGGTCGCGGCCTTCCCTAGGCGTAAGGTCGATACGGGGAATAAACTTGACGCCGACGACGCCACTCGTGATCTGGTCGACATCAATAACCTGGGCGAGATCGCCAGTGTACTTGCTGCGCTTCAGGCGGACCCACATGCCGGGCTGGAGGTTGATCTCCTTCTTCTTGATTCGAAGAAGCGGCGCCATCTCCTCGATTGGGATAAGCTGGATACCACGCGAAAGGTACACGCCCACGATGCCGTTGACGGCGTCGTGCACAGCCGACGAGGTGCGCGCCTCGAGAAACATGAGACCGGGGAGGGAGTCACGGTAGAACGCCGAGGACACGTCAATGTCGCCGCCCTTCTGCTTGGCCTCGAACACCTTGCGGAAGATGGATACCGTGATGTTGCGCTCGCGTCCGGGCTTGACGCGGATCTGCCAGAGGCTTGGGTCGTTGACGCCAGGCATAAGGAGGCGCTGCGGCACCTGGTCGCTGTCTGCGTTGTACCGAGCCTGGCGGCGGTGGCGTTCCTTGAGCGCGGCAACCATCTCTTCAACATTATCGTCCTCCTGGCGGTGGAGGTTGCGGTTCAGCGTGCGGTGGTGGATGTCGTCGGTGGCTCCGATCTCAGACTCCTCGATGAACTCGCGGACATCTCCGTAGTCGTCATCCTCGTCTTCCTCCTCTTCGTCGTCGTCGACAACGGCCTCGACATCGAGGAAGCGGTTGGCTGGCTTGCGGTGTGTGCGATGCTGGGATGAGCACGGCCGGTGAGATATCGTACCTTCTTGCGTGGGGCCGCCTCCTCGTCATCCTCGTCCTCTTCATCGTCCTCGTCATCCTCGTCCTCCTCGTCATCATCGTCATCATCGCCACCCTCATCGTCTCCTCCTCCTTGGTGCTGGTGCATGGGGACAGGCTCCATTTCATCCTGAGGTCAGCTTGTTCCAGATTGGAGGGCTTACCTCGCTCTCCTCTGTAAAAGCACCGCATCAGTATGTGTCCGTGGCCACTCCTCTATGCTACTTACCGTCCGGGTCAGCAATGCGCGCCTGTCTGTCAGCTCGTTCCCCCATGGGTCCATTGTGCCGACGAGGTGGTGACTCACACGCTTCTTGGGGCGCTGGACCTCGATTTCGTCGTCAGACCCCACCTCCGAGGTGTACCGCTCTTCGTCGTCCGACATGGTAAGAGGGTTTTAGGACGGATGAGGGATGAGGGATGAAGAAGAATGGCAAGATGAGAGATGAGTTAATATAGGATGTCTCGACATAATCTCAATGGCGGCGCATGGCGGCAATAGCATCAGTATGGTATCAGGGACCTGTCAGATGGTAAGGTATTTGACACGCCTATTTTTCGGAGGTGGCTGCAGAATTCATCCCAGTCACGCCTAAAACTGTCCACCATTCAAACGTCAAACGCTCAAACGTCCAAACGTCCAAACAATGCCACCAGCTGCATGCCATGCATGCGCTCATGTACAAAGGCGCACTGCTATTCAGTTACTTGCATGTAGCTGTTCCATGTTGGACCTTGCTAAAACTCTGCTTGCGGCATGTTTCGACGACTTTATCCAGTAGACCCAAACAACGCCACATTTGACATTTGGATCCAGGTGGCGGCTCGACCCCCAAGGGCAAATGGCAGACACTGCTAGCAGTATGCAGACTAGATGCTACACGTCACTACTGAGGCGGATTGGGCGTCTGGGGAAACGGAAAGAGGCAGAACATACAGACAACGCGGCCCTCATGGTTAACCCACGGGCGGCAGTGGCCTGCGTGAGCGTCCAACGGGGCTGGAGGGGGTGTGGGTGGAGATGCCGAAGTGGAAGGAGAGAGAGAGAGAGAGAGAGAGAGAGAGAGAGAGAAGGAAAGCTCACGACCGCGGTTGAACGTATCATTGTCACCGCCGCATCCGATAGACGACATGGTGGTGGTTGGACTCTAACATCAGCTAGACCAAGATGGACTCACTTTAGGAGACGTAGCTCGCGTGTGACGAGAAAGCGAGGCAGCTCCAATGCGGTAGCAGCGAGGGTAGACATGAAGTGTTGAGCCGCTCGAACTGATTTGTGTTATTTCTACCCTCTCGAGAGCTGCGGCCACTCCAGGCATCTCGGAGGGGGTCGTATCGTTCGCGTCTTCGTCGCGTCCAGCAGATCACGCCCGAAGGAGCAAACATCTTTTAATGTTCCCGAGCTTGTGGAGGCGTTTCTACGTCATGCCATTCCGGATATCGTTTCTGGGAGCGTCTGGAGTCTTCTGCTGGGTTGCATGGTTGGTGATGTACTCAAGACGTCCCCAACAATTAGATTCGTGGAAGCTGGCGAGCGACGCTAGATGCATTCGCGGCCAGCTCCTGCTTGAGGAGGTGGTGAGGTCGAGCTATAAGAAGTAGGCGACGCGTCACGTCTCCGACCGCACAAAGCACAAGAAGATACATTCCGACTATCTGAGTACAACTAATCGCCATGCGTCCCTTCTCTGAAGCTCCGAAGTCGAAGCGGGTCACGCCGTGTCCGTCCTTATACTCGAGCGGACCATGCCTCCGCCCTACCTCTTCCCCTGGAACCCACTCCGTCCACTCCCAGCACGACCGGCGCTTCTCTCCTTCCCGGGTATGTCACGGCCGCCACACGAGGAAGTACCCGGGGGTAGTGATCTGGCTCCACCGCGCTAGTTCGACCACTCTCTGTCCCCCCTCATGATACCTCTCAACCTCATACACGCGGTTCATGCTCCCGATCTGTTCGACGACGGGCATGCGGGCGGCAACAGCTGCGAGCTGTTCGCGGCTAGGCCGGGCCGATTCGGGAGCGTTGGCGTGGAAGATGCGTATGCCTGCCTCAGAGAGGGCCGGACATTTCAGGGCGGAAGGGGAGTCGAGGCACACGTACAGCTCGTCCAGGTAGGGAGCGGCTGCGAGGATGGTGCCAAGCCCCTCAGTATCGATTAGGAGGTTGAGGAGGGCTAGGCGGGTGAGAGGGGTAAAGTCGACTTCTGCTTGCAAAGCGGCGAGGGCGTAAGGAGATAGGACGCGTTGGCGACGCTCGTCGGTGCCCGTGAGGTTTAGTTCTAGGGCGCGGAGTGGCATTGGACGGAGGACAGGCATGTCGCTCGCTTCCAAGACGGAGTGTTTTGGGGCGGGGAAGGAGAGCGAGAATGTCGAAAGGACAGGCATCGATGGCGCGTCCGTCAGGTCTACTAGGCCCTGGGGTTAGCTGATCTTTCGTGCAAAGTCAGCTCACAGAGTGGGGCGCAGCGTCGAGCACAAGTTCTTCGAGACCTCGCGCCTCTTCCAAAACAGCATAGACGCCCTCTCTCGTGACCTTGGTATGCCCGACTAGCTGTAGTCGCTTCAACTGCCCCAGAAACGGGGACAGATCCTTCAATAGGGCATCGTTGATAATGTTGAAGCTCCGACACACGAGGGCGAGACCCCATAGCCCGCCGTTCGTGCGGGCGTCGAGCTGTCGTGCGATGGCTGGGAGGACGGCGCGGAACGTAGGATCGGGCATCATGATTCGCAGATCGCGTAGGGATGGCATGTGGCCTAGGAGGGAGGGGTCGAAGAGACGCATGCTGTGGCCTGACAGCTCGAGGTGTTCCAAGGCCGGGAGGCGAGTGATGACGGCGAATAGCTCGGTGGAGAGGGAGCGGTCGCGCTGGGGTTAGGGGCTATGGGAGGGGACTCACTGTCCAAACTAGCCGTGTGAGATTCCGCATATGGCGCAGCGCCTCAAGGATCATATCCTCGAGCAAACTCCTCGACTCGCCCTGCATGTCGAGTGGAAAGAACCGTATATCTTTATCAGCCTACTCCTTCCAAACTCACCCAGGGACGCAACAGAATCGCACAGCTCCGGCCGTCCACTTAGCGTCTCGAACAACCGTACGAGTTTACGCTTCGGCGCGTCCTCCCATGGCCGAACCCAAATGTCGCGATACAGTCTCCGGCTACAAACCCTCGCCCATTCTGAGCATACCCGCGATGCGGCTGCCAATTCCCGCGGGTGGGCTAGATGTGAGAGCACTTCTGGTACGAGTTCTGGATACTCGAATAGGCCGGAGAGGGGTGATATCTCTTCATTGCAGGGGGCCGGGAGGGTTAGGTGCGCGTCGTGCGGCGGCGGGGAGGGTGGGTGGAGGGGCGCTGAAGGGCCGCGTTGGCGCCAGTGCGAGGCGCGGTCGAAGATACGGTCTAGACCTAGGGGGCGGGGTTGAGGGTCGTATGTCGGTAGTGCGTCGGAGATGCTTCTTTGTTCGTCCATGGTCAGCTGTTGAGGTCGGAATGGGGGCAAGAGATCAAGAGAGGGGTTGGAGGATATGGGCTTGGGGCCGGATAACCTCCACCAGTGGATTCAGGTGGAGGAGTGTAGATCCACGTGGTTTTGGTCCCGCTGTATCCAAAAGATCCGATCTCCTCCTCACCTCACCGAAATCGCTTCAACTAAAAGACATCAACGACGACGACGACGACGACAATGTTCGGCCCGATCCTATCCCGCACATCAGCGCTCGCTCGCGCATCACTCGGCGCCGACCTCCGCCAGGAGCTGTTTGCCGGTCCTTCAGGTGAGTCGGCGCCTGGCCTAGCTCTTTCCAGTGCTGGCCGCAAAGCGACTGGTGGTGGACGCGGCTGCAACATTCAACGAGTTGAATGACAGCAACGACACTCCGCCCGCCTGGACCGGAGCTTGAGAACATTAGTGGCTGACCCCAGGCCTCCAGATCCAGATCCGTACGGCCACGAAGCGCGGTGGTGGTTCATCGCGTAACGGTCGTGACTCGAGCGGCAAGCGGTTGGGTGTCAAGAAGTTCACTAGTGCGTCACTCAAAGAAAGGGGAAGGGGAAAAGGGGGGGGGGGGAGGGCAATGGGGGGAGGGCAAGGTGGGGAGGGCCCCCCGGTGGGCGCACGGTGTGACTTGCAATCAATTTGAATTGTCGTGTGGTGGGAGGAAATGGACTGCCCGGCTGGCCAAGTGACATCCTTTGGTGCGCAGTAAACCGTCTGGGATGGCGAGCTCAGCCGAGCCCACTTCTGAGCTCGCTTGTTTCCCCTCCTCCTTCCCCAAACACCCTCCTCTCCCTCACTCGCTTCGCTCCGCTCCGCTCCTAACGTCAGACGAATACGTCCTCCCCGGCCAGATCCTCGTCCGCCAGCTCGGCTCGGGCATCCGTCCCGGCCAGCACGTCGGCATCGGCCGCGACAACACGCTCTACGCCCTCGAGCCGGGGTACATCAAGTTCTACACCTCCTCCATGCCGTACCCTCACCGCGCGATCGACTCGGTCGCCCAGGCAGCCAAAGATGCCGCCCGCCCGAACGTCAACAAGCCCCGCGGCGTCAAGCAGTTTATTGGCATCGTGCGGGCCAAGGAGGACACGCTGCCCCGTGACGAGAGGGCGCTGGGCCGGGACAGGCGGTTCTGGGGGTGGCCGAAGGAGGTCAAGACCGAGGTTGAGGTCTAGATCGAGGGGTTAGACACTACTCATGCATGTATTGGACAACGTGACGGCTGCGGGATATGGTAACTGCTGTCCTTCCTAGTGATTTGACATCAGGCGGTCAGTGCTATAGGGCACTAACACTCTGCTCATCACGCCAGTGTCCATACTCAATGGATCTATGAAAGGAGTGTACTCGCCCGGGGTGGGCTGTCTAATGGGATGGCTAGTAGCCACGGAGGTTGCGGTAGTGCTTGATCTTGACAGCCTCGGGCTTAGACGACTGCGGCGCCTGGTCCTCCCAGATGGGGTCGACGTCGGGTCCGTCAAGGTCACCAGCTCCGTCCCATCCCCAGCACCAGACTGCCGTCAGCTAACCTTCGCGCCACTCAGCACCAACGTCCATCCACCACCACCCGCTTCGCTCATGGTGCTCAACTCACCTGACTTGGGTCCTGGCTTGAAGTCCAACTCGAGGTCCTCTTCCGGAGTAAACAGTCGGTCGTGTGGGCCGTACCAGCTTCGGTCCTGGGGATCCGAGCGCGGGTCGTCGGGCATCCCACCAAGGCGCTTGTATCCACGGATAGCCGTCAAGTTGCGGCGCTCGGGGTGGATGATGTCGTATACCTTCTTGTCATATGCAAGCTTGACGCGCGGCACCATGATGATGCGCCCGTACCCCATGGCCCAGTAATCGTTGCAGATGAGCGAGCACTCGGACGCCGAGCACTCGTCTTCTGTGAGCTCGGCCATGCGGAACTTGACGGGCATGGCCTCGTAGAACGGAGCTGGGTCCAGGACGGCCACGCCGTTCCAGCAGCTCTGGACCTGGACGGGCAGGTGGCGCTGAAAGCGGTGCGAGCTCTCCGAGTGGCGGAAGACCTGCTCGAAGGGAGCGTTCTCCAGCGCCGTGCCATTCAGGTCACGGGCAACCCAGTTGTCGTAGAAGACCGGCGAGCCGATCTCGTCGTGGTACATGTAGTCGGCGGCGCAGGTGATGCCGGCGTTCTGCCTCCGGCTCTGCCAGATGAGCTCGAGCAGGTCATCGACGCAGGGCAGGATATCGTTCATGAACACGATCGAGTCGTAGTACTCCCCCTGGTCGCGGAGCTCGTGGAGCGGCACCATGGCAGAGTTGCGCACCTCGGCGAGGTACTCGATACGGTGGTTGAACTGGCCACGGGTACGCGCAGACGAACGGATAATCACGTTCATCCCGACAGAACGGCACAGTGCGTCGAACAGTCGGAGTAACGCTTTCGTCTGGTCCTTGGATCCGTTCTCGTAGATTGACACCATGACGTTGTGGTAGCCCAGAATGGCCGCCGCCTTGAACAATGTTGAGAACAGATCCGGGATAATGTCAAACGACTCGTACAGGTTGATTGCGAAGAAGTACTTGTGGTCGTCTGGCCCCTGCAGAGACATGAGGTTGCGCGCGAGCACGTCACGCCGAGTGAATCGCGAGTCGTCAAGCTTGAGCTGCTCACGGTCTTTGGTGGACGCGCCACCGCCAAGCAGCCCAAAGAGTCCGCCACCAGACCGCCAGCCCGTCTTGTGTCCGATCAACTGTTGGTACCGCTCCTTGGCCTGCTCGACGTATAGCCTCTGCGGGTTGCGCGTGCACTCGCGCGTGTGCTTCGCGCTAATCGTGCCCAGGAGCTTGAGGATGCGCAGACGCTGGTCCATGTTCGGCAACGAAGTGATCTTGCCAATCCGACCGCCAGTCACAGCGTTGGGGTACAAGCTGCTACCGCCGCCGGGTTGCCATTGTGGCGGGGTGCGCTGGGATGAGGAACGACGAGCCAAGAGAAGAGCGCCGGGGGAAAGGGAGGGTGGCCGAGTGGGAGGAGGGAAGGTAGGGATGGGGGAGGGGGAGGGAGAGAGAGAGGGAAGAGAGAGCGGGTGAGGCAGAGTAATGTGCGATGGGTCGCGGCGAATGCAGTGTGCGAGGAGGGACAGATTCACCGAAGTGGGGCAGTGGGATGAGGGACACACGGCGGGGGGTGCAAAGCAGCCAGTCGTCGATGAAGGATGTTTAGGGGATAACAGATCGAATGACCAGCGCGACCGGAGTGGAGTTGGAGTAGGAATATGGAGCGTGTACAACATAGCAAAAACGCGTGCGTCAGCATCAACCCACAACAACAAAGCAACGCACCTCTCCTTGCCTCAAAAGTGACGCAACGAGCAGTCCAACAAGCACACCGATGAGCAGCGAGCCAGCGCTTGGTGCGCGCTTCCACAGTGATGAGGAGGAAAGGGGCCGCATCGCTAGGTAGGTCGTAGTGGTCGTGAGACGCGACTGGGGCGAAGAGGAAGGGGGGGAGGGTGTTCTGAGTGTTCGAGTGGTGTTCGAGTTTGTTATTTTAAGGATGGAGATGGGAGAGCATGGGAGAGTTGAATGAAATGAAGTGAATGGGTTGTCGGGGTGAATGGGTTGCAACGCCGAGTTGGTTGAGGTGCTGGACGTGTGTAGGAGACACACCAAGTACGAGTTCAGGTTTCACGGCTGGGCCACATTCAAAGTACTCCAAGTGCTCACGTTCCTTTAGATTCAAGGGATCCCTTTGATCCGTGAATATACTTGTTCCCTGAGGAGGAATACCAAGTGCCTAGGGAGTTCGTCGGTTCCTTGGCGGGAAATAGGGAACGGGACCAAATTAACTTCACTCTACAGATCCACGTACCCAAGCTAACCACGGAGATCTGCAAAAAAGTTGGAGACCACGAACCTGACTTGTCTAACACCTGAGAGCGCGATGGATCATAGCCCTTGTCGCTTTTTAATCCCACATGTACACACAAACCGTACTATAATATAACAGCTACACATGCCAAGCCAGAGGGTACCACAGGTTAGTAGTTTCACTACTCCTTCAACTCCTCTGGATCGCCGATACCGTTCGCGCTAGTGTCAGTTTGCTCAAAACAGCTCAACTCACTTGATGGCGAAGATGCCTTCGGCCTCTGGTAGGCATGGGCTGTCAACGATGCGGCAGACACGCGATGAGCCTCGTCCCTTGCGCAACGACAGACGCGTCGTAGACGCGTGGGCCATGATGTTACCACCACTGATAGTCAGCCATGGCCGCGTCAGTAGCTTACATGGGCTTCTTGGCATCGGCTTGTGCGAACTGGCCTCCGTCTACCTGTGCCACGACCTGGTTGGTGACGACGACCGCGACGCCGAACTGCTGTCAGAAAGAGACGCCCACGTGGATCTTACCTCGTCGGCCAGTCGCATAAGTGTACGCAGAAACTTGGCGAGATGCATCTGTCGTGCGCTCAGCTCGCCACGACCAGAGAAGTCGGTACGGTAGAGCGACGTGCAAGAGTCGACTATCAAGAGAGAGAAACTGCCGTTAGCTCATGTATGAGAGTCGTGAGCTCACCGAGACTCAGCCATCATAGCGCTCGCCTGGACAAGGAGCTGCATCTGGTGGTCGGCGTTGTATGCACGGGCATAGGCGACGTTGTCGAGCACCTCCTCGCCGTTGAGGCCATAGCGCTCAGCCACGGCGAGCATGCGAACAGGGCGAAAAGTTCCCTCAGTGTCGATGTAGAGGCACTTGCCCTCACCGCCGCCCATCGAGACAGGGAGCTGATGTCAGCTGCAATGCGGATAATGGGCTCACCTGACATGTGACCGCGAGCGTGTGGCAGATCTGCGACTTGCCAGTGCGGAACTCGCCTGATGTCAGCCGACGACCCAAAGAGCCTCGTAACGTAACATACCAAACAGCTCAGTAATCGCGCCAGTCTCGATACCGCCAGCTGTCAGCTTCAGGATCAACCGTCAAGCTCACCGCCGAGGATAGTATCGAGGCCCACAGACCCCGTGGTAATGTGCACGAGCTCAGAGCGACGGTGGTGGATCTCCGTGGCGGTCGTAAAGCCCATCGGAACAAGCTTGCATGCTAGTCATCAGCGCCACCCCAACCTTCCCCCTACCCTCAGCGAGGATCTTGTCGGCCTTGGCCTCGGAGATGCCCTTGATGGTGCACAATTGTTTCTTGGGCGTGAATGCGACGGCCTCAATGGTGTGTAGGCCAGCTTCCGCCAGCTTTGCGCAATCCTGCGTCGAAATGCCGTATTCCTGTGTGTCAGCGAGCGCCTACACTCTGGGGGAAGGAGACAACGCACGGCAAGCTTGGCCACCACCATAGGGCCGAGGATCTCAAACTGATCCTCCTCACCCTCCTGCGCTGCGAATGGGTCGTGCTCGGCGCTCATTGTCAATGTGTTGGTGGCAAAGGTGAAGCAGGTGAGGTATTCAAGTATGATCAAGTGGTTACACTGGCTAAGTGGGCGGCGGTGATTTGTTTTGAAGTTGGTTAGGCGCGTCCGAGCGCCAGTTGACGTGTGCACTACTCAGGCACCATTGCAGTTGACCGGACTGGCCCGATTTGGTCCCGCCTGCCAGTGCCTGTATTGGCCCTGGTGCTGTGGGCATTAGGGTTACCAGGGGGATTAGAAGGGTTTGTATTGGGAGTGAGATTCTAATCGGCGATCCTGGTCAATTCACTTCCGATGAAAGGGCTGTAGGTGGCTTGGCAGAACAGTGACATCAGGAGCACCACCATCTTGGGGTTGTCAAAGGCCGGGAACGACGTAGTGTCCAACAATGTAGATATGTGATGATAGACGGAATACTCGAAGTCGACTGTGAGGTGCATCTCGGACGGACCCAGGCGTCGTGGGTCTGTCACCCACCAAGCGCCTTTAGATCCAGTTCTGAGAGTTTGAGAGTGTGAGATCGAGTTCCCCGACAGCCCATGGATCGTATCGACAAGAACACTGAATGAGGCCAGGTTCACAGCTCCGAGGCTGGTGATCGCCACGGACAACCCACCACAGCCCAGTTTGTTACAGAGCGTGCATTGAGCTGAGAAGCGCCTTCTCTAGGTGAAGGAGCGTATTACATAGAATGTGGATGGATGGATGGATGGATGGAAGGATGGATAGATGGATGGAAGGAAGGGGTCAACTGTGACACCCACCAACTGTGGTTAGAGGTTGAACTGAACAAACCCTCCCCTATTGCCTGCCGGCCACCCCCACCTAGCCACCCAGTCACCCTCCCGTTCCGTCTCCCCTCTCGCGAGCAATCTGACTCTCATCACTCCCAACCTTGTCCATCCTCGTCCATCATCTTTTGTCACTTCCACATCCACCCACTATCATACAGCAGCGCCTCAGCACGACACTCAACGTCCACCCAGTGTCATTCCAAACTTGCCAACCGCGGTTCCGTAACCGCTCATATCTGTTTCCGGCCAATATCGAGGAGGAATCTATCTGAGACCCTCAGTCCTCAGTCTGCACGCAGCCTACCTTACCTCCATCCGGATCCGCACAACTCACTAGATAGATCATCTACTCGAGCCCAACATTCCCCTCCTTCCTCACCTCTCCTCCACCACTTCGAAACTCCTTCCCATCGCCCGTTGGGTAGTCTTCACGCATCGCTTGAGCCCTCGCTCCGTGTGACACACCTCGCACCTCACCACCTTCCTCTGACCACTCATCAAAGATGAGGCCAAAAGTCCTCGAGATAGCGTACGTCCTTCTCATTTCGTTCCTCCCTCTTCCCAGTTCCTGTGTTAGAACCACGTACCAGACGGGTCCCGCTAACACCAGCTGGCACGAGACGCAGGCAATCTACTCGTGCGACTTTCAGCCGCTGCCGGTTAGCCAGTTGAAGCGCCTCCTTCCCGCGACCATAGAGGAGGAAGAGCGCTCCGAGAAACCACCAGCTGCCGCACCAGCCCGCGCATACCGCTTTGCAACATGCGGCGGTGACTTCAAGGTCCGGGTGAGTACCAGTGCACAGCGCGTATCTGATGGATAGCTCTGGATGATCCACCCCAATATCCCAACGGTTAACGCGGCTACGCACGCGGCCCTCACAGGACAAGAGGTCGCACCCCATCCACCACGTGTCGAGTACCTCGCCACACTGTCCAAGCACACGGCAGCGGTCAACGTCGTGCGCTTCTCGCCTAGCGGCCAGATGCTCGCTTCGGCTAGTGACGACGGAAATGTCATCCTCTGGGTCGCGTCTGACAGGCCGACGACTACGTTTGGTGAGACGCCCGAGGAGACGCCGGATAAGGAGCACTGGCGTCCTCAGAAGATGCTCCAGGTCACAAACAAGCACGTTATGGACCTTGCCTGGTCACCCGATGGCGACTTCTTCATTGCCGGCTCGACGGACAACACTGCGACCATCTGGAAGGCCTCGACGGGTGGGTCATGATGTGGGGCCCGAAGCTGACAAACAAGGAGAATGTGTGTTTGCCCTGCGCGAGCACGCGCACATTGTCCAGGGCGTGAACTGGGACCCGCTCAACGAGTACATCGCGACGCAGAGCAGCGACCGGTATGCTGAGGAGATTGCTTGAGCTGACCACAGTGCGGTCCATGTCAATACGTTCTCGTTCCGTAATGGTGTGGCCGACGTGCACCCCGTCTCGCGTCCTTCACGCATGGAGATTCGCCATTCGAGGACGCCCTCGATCCCGGGAGTGTCACGCCCATCACTGGTACGGCGAGGATCGACGACGTCCGAGGCGGGGTCTGTCGTGACCACTGCTTCTGAAATGACTGAGCAGCCTTCCGCTACAGCTGCAGGGGGAAGCCAGCCACAGCCTCCCCCTACTCCCAGTTCCATCTCTGTTCCTTCGACGCCCAACACGAGCGCAATGAACCCTCCACCACCAGGCTCTGGGCACAAGGGCACCAGCTCGCGCCGCTCTTCATTCTCCTCCCAGGCGCCAGGGTCGCCGGCTCTTAGTGTCTCGGCCCTCGGTCGCGGGCGTTCTCCCTCGCCCATCCCTCCATTGCCTGCCATGCGTGCGCCTGCTCCAGCCGTACAGTCGATAAGCCAGCGCCTCTACGGTGACGAGAGTGTGACGCGCTTCTTCCGTCGGCTGTCCTTCTCACCTGACGGCAGCCTGCTTCTCACACCGGCAGGATTAATCGAGGACCAGATATACAAAGGATCGCCACTGCTCGTTGCGCGCAGTTTGTCGCATGACGGCTCGGGCTCTGAGAGCCTCACCGCGCCTTCCCCTGCTGCTCGGCCGCGAGCAATGGACTCTGCCAAGCCAACAGTATACATCTACTCGCGCGCTAATCTCGCACGCAACCCGATCGCCCACCTTCCCGGCCACAAGACGCCAGCCGTATGCATCCGCTTCTCGCCTATATTCTACGACCTGCGGACAACGGGCACCACCTCCACCCCGAACGAGCCGAAGCAAATCACCCTCGACGCCTCCAACCCGTCGCCTATCCATGTGTCCCTGTCAATGCCACCACCTCCACCTCCCAACAAGGACAGTGAGGACAAGAGCAAGGACAGGCCCTTGGGAAGCGTCTTTGCCCTTCCGTACCGTCTCCTGTACGCTGTCGCGTGTCAGGACGCAGTGTTACTGTACGACACACAGCAGGCTGGGCCAGTCGCCATCTTCCGCGGGCTCCATTACGCGGGCTTCACCGACATTGCCTGGTGAGCTAATATCATTCATGGCAGCTGACATTCAGGTCTCCAGACGGCCAGGCCATGATGCTCTCGAGTGCGGACGGCTACTGCTCCATTGTTGTTTTCGACCTCGGTGAGCTGGGCACCATCCACCCGACACAACAACACCACCGTCAGCTGGCAGCAATTGCCCTGACACATGGTGGAGGCACCTCGGCCGCGGCGACGCCCACCCCGCACTCTCCCTCCGTATCGACGATGCGCGCGAGCCCCGCCCCGCCACGGAGTGAGCGCGAATCGTCAGTAGCTTCGAGCGCGGCCGTACCCCCGCCCCTGTTCGCTCGGCAGCGCGCTCCGTCGTCAGCAAGCAGCGTGGACCAGCCGCTCCCAACACCAAGCGAGGACGAGATGGTTGCGGCTGTGCGCCGCCCTTCGGCCGCCAACTCCGAGGCAGACGACAGCGGAAAGCGGGGAGCCGACGAGGCTGGCCAGCCGAGGAAGAAACGCCGCGTTGCGCTCCAGCACCTGGGCGCAGAGTAGGGTTCGGCACGGACGTGGCTTGTGCCGTATCATAGATGTAGCCGACAGATGTAGCATTGAAGCATTGACAGTGTGTGCCAGTTGCTTCAAGGTCCCGCGGATTACGACGTGCGCGCGACTCGTAATTGGGGAATCGCGCAACATGTGGCAACTGTCGAGTGGGAATGGTTCAATTAGATATGACGCGTCCTCGCGTAACGGAGGCGGGACAGGATGTCAACCACCTACCCAAATCTTACCAAACATGGCAGTCAGTGTCTCTCGGAGGGCACAAATGTAATGTCCAGCACGCCGTCGGCCAAAAGCGGCAGGATCGCATTTTGTCAACAGGAACAGCGCATGACGATTTCCTGATTTCGGTCATGTCGGTCATGTGCCTCACCCCGTCCTTACCGGCCAGGATGTAATTTAGTCATGTCATCTCCTTGTTTGACGGGGGTGTCAAGTGTTTCAGCCAACCCCGGGGTCTGCGTCGAAGAGTCAGCCGCTGGTAAATGGTCCCCAGCTACTCGCTCCACATTCCCACCCAGCCTCCCACTCGGTCCCATTCGTTTGCTTACTCGCTCCCTCAGTCATAGGCAACAGCAGGATGCATGCTATGCGCCACAGATGCGATGAGATACAAATGATACAAAATGTCAAGGTCCGAAAGTCCGATATCGTCCTCGTCCATCTAAATCCAGCCTGGGTTATTGGGTTCACGGGCCACAACGTCGTCCGCACTCAGCCCAGCTTCTATGCCACCAATGTACTGGCCATACTCGGCGAACGCGTCGGGCGGAGGCGAGAGGTGGTGCGTCTCGGATGCAGTGAGGCCGCCCCCAACCGTCGCTTGCACGGCTGGCTCGGATTCTTCATCGTAGAAGCTGCCGCGGGAAAAGTCCATGCCGCCCTCGTTGGAGGGGATGCCCCACGCGCCCTGGGCGGCTGCGGCGTACGCGTGGCTCGAGCCCGAGTCGTCCGAAATCGGAGGCGAGGGTCCTATCGTTGGTGCGGCAAAGTTCATGGGCGACTCCATCTGGGCGGGGCCGGCTGCCAGGGGCGAGGAGCGCGAGGGGCGGTGGCGCTTCGAAATGGGGACGGTGGCGTTCGCGGCAGCCTGGTCCGCCGCAGCGGCGCGAAGGACACCACGCTGCGAGCGCTGCAGCCATTCCTCGGCGTCGTCTGTGGGAGGGGATATGGGTGGGGACGAACCTGGGGAGGATGACGGATCGGACGAGCCGGTCGGTGGGGGCGAAGGAGGGAGAACAGGAACCGATTTGCGCTTGATAGACTTCGTCGACTTTGTGCGGGTCACAGTCGTGGGGTTGGTCTGCGACATGCGAGGTGGTGGTGCCACGGACAGGTGGCGTTGCGAAGACATGGAGCGGCGGTGCGCGTTTTGCAACATGTCCTGGTTGTGCTGGTCAATGTCTGGGCGGTCGACCATGATCTCAGTTCCCGCGATGAGCCGCGGGTCGTAGCCAGCCTGCACGTCGTATTGCCCCCCAGGAGGGAGGATCATCTGCGGCTCGTACCCGTATCCGCGTTCGCTGCTGTACAGGTCGTACTCCTTGGCCTTCATATACGTGCGGGATGGAGCGGGTAATTGCACCGAAGGGTCGAAACTCATCTCGGTTGGCGAGGGTGTCTTGAGGAATGTCCCGCTGTATATCGACGACGACGCAGAGTACTGGCTGCGCGCTTTGGCGTGCGCCATCATCTGCTTGTGCCGGCGACGTACGTACGAGCGGCGAGCCGCTTCGCGATTCTCTTCCCGATGCCGGATGTACCACAGCACGAAGACGATGGCGGCGAGGCCGGCCGCGATGCCTCCGACGAGGCCGCCCACAATAGGCCCAATGTTGATCTTGGTGGGTGTGGCTGATTCCGTGGGAGCCTGAACTGGAGGCAACGTGCTGAGGACCGTCACGATCGAGTCCCGAGCGACTCTCGTTGGCGTAGGCGTTGGCGTAGGCCCAGCGTCACCGAGGGGCTTCGGGGCCATTTTGGTGAGTTCTCAGAATAGTCGGGAGTGAACGGATCCACTACAGTTAGATACATGGACAAGAAGAAAGACAAGCCCTTGCGCCGGGCAAGGCTGTGTTCCCAGCTCAGATGGGAGGAGGTCCGTGACCCATATGCGAGCAACGAGATCATCCAGGCGGGGAATGTGCACAGTCACTCGACGCCACGCCCCTGGCTCTCAAGATCCCACGCCGCAAGCCACTTACCGATGGGAATTCAACAACAATCCTCCGAAGTGACAGGTAGCGACTTTGTAACAAGTCGCAGTTTGGTATTGTTGTTGGTGCAGCGGATGTTGTTTTCGAGTTTGGGTTATGCTTGGTTATGCTCTGGTGAAATGGCTGTCGTTGTCAAGTGGAACGATGGTCGGTGTGGGAAAGCGGGCGGAGCCGTTTGCGTGCCTGTTCCGGCGAGCTACTACAACCGTCGTGCCGTTGTTGACAGAGCGGCTTTCAACACTGTGACGTGAGGCTATGCAGTGGTCCAGTATATCCCAGTCGTGTCGGAGGCTGGGGCAAAGGGGACTGGAACCAAAGATTAGCGGAAAGAAAGGAAAAGAAGCGCGCAGTTGGCGTTGTTGTTTCGGCGTGGGGAGTGAAAGGAGGATCGGCGGAGGGTTGCGCGCAACTCAACTTGCGCTTTGACGATAACAGCCGAGCAAGGACGGAGCGCAGGGGTGGCCGGAAACGACGACGAATGAATAGAACCAAGGATCGACAGTCAAAGACCAACTGGCGCACCACCTTTTGTCACCGGATCGCGAGTGTAGAGGCGGTCTGGTGTTGCTGGTGGACACCAAGTGTGGTTGTGGTTGAGTGTGCCAATGCGCAGCTGTGATTCAGGTATGTATGTAGCCTGAATGTCGTGCGATGCAGCTGTCGCGGCGATTGAAGGAAATACACCGGAATGTAGCAGCTTGCAACTCCGTAGGAAGCGGTTTGCGGGTTGCGGTTGGCGGAGCGGAGCGGGTGCCAGAAGCGGGTGACGAGAGGACCAACCGTCCTGCAGCCTGTATCCAGAGTCAAAGTGCGAGTTGGGTGCTGTGTGAAACGGAGCAAGGGGCCAGCCGTTGAGGCCCGTGGCGACCGACTGTGGTATGGGATCTTTAGTCTAGCCTAGGAGGGGGAGGAGGGAGAGGAAGGGGCAAGACGAGCTGTATAGAACAATGGTTATGAAGAGAAGACAGGAGGGAGAAAGAGATGATGATGATGAAGGAAGGATAAGTGTTGAGCAAGTGAGCAAATGCCAGCGTTCATCTTGTTGTCAAGGTTGTATTCAAACTGGAAGTGGTGATTGACAACATGACCTCTGGATTAATACCATACTCAAAATAAACTAGTATACTGAGTTTCATATGTACTCTTTTCAGGGTATGATTCAGGTATTCTTCAGGTAATATTGCCTACCGCCACCCGTGCCCAAACTTGGCACTCATTACAAACTCATCCCGCCTCTTCCCCTCTTCCCTCGTCCCTCTTCCCTCTTCCCTCTTCCCCTCCTTTCTTTCATGACCACCAGGAAGCAAAGACATTACAGTGTGCCGGGAACAGGCACCGGGATGTTCGTTGCCAAGTAAACTATGAATGTTGAGCCTAAGCCAGACGAGATTCATGGTTCACTAGGGTCACTCCAAGTAAAGAGAGTGGAATTTGTTCGTTCACTGTCCCGCCCCAAACCCGTAGCCCGCCAGATCATGGAGCATGGATCTTCCCGGGCTTTGTCGCGCCCTGGATGGCGATATACCGTAGAAGCTCATCAGCTCACCAGATCATCAGAATATGGAAGCTTACAAGCTTAGAAGTTCATCCAGGTATGTACATTATATACGTCAGGTAGACGGGTAGACGGGACGACGTCGACGTCTTCCCCCCCTTTCCCCTACGTACAGTATTTACAATACCGTAGACTCGAAGCTACCGTAGCTTAGGTTTAACTTCTCGCTTACTCTAATATGGGTCAATCAATGTGGGTAGACAAGAAGAAATGGCGGGGTGGCTGCCTCTTACTACTGTACTTTGTGCGGCCGAGTCTCGGTTGGCAAGCAGGAACCAGAGCCGGAACGGCAACGTGAACATGTCTTTCGATCCGTCCTCGTTATCATCGTCGACCCACCTGACCAGCCCAATTCCAGGTGGCGTCTTAACGGGCATGGCTCACCTGACGCCTACCGCCTAATAATAATACTTCAACCTAGATCTCCACAGCGCGCGTCTAATATCCGATGCATTACTGTATCCTGACCCCAATGGCCGAGGAAGGAGTGAGAGAGACAAATGAGGAGAGAGGGGAGAGGGTAATGCAAACCCAGTAGTGGAGCAGTAAAGGGGTCGATTTGCCTTCAACAGGCATGCTTTACATGACAATGCGAGGCTCGGTAATGCTCGACGAGATCTGGGTCATTAACTGATGTACCGTAGATTCAGCTAAAACTTACGCTCTTGTGTGGCAGGACTGAGGCACCGTTGACATACAACTCGTCCTTGATCGAGACGTCGTCGCCGAGGACGGTAATGTTCTCGACACGGCACTAAAGTCAGCCACGCGGTCAAGAAGGCACGGTCGCGTGGAGGTTTAGAATTTGGCGCGTCCCAGCATTTGAAACAAAAAAAAAACGTGCAGAAGGGCCGGCCATGCGGCAGCACGAGGTCGATGGAGGTCGACAAGTGCTTACGCCACCACCGGCGTTGCGCTAGTGTAGGTCATGCTCCCTGGCTGTGCTGGCACACAGCTACGGATGACGTGACTGCCCAGCTCCTGCTGATCACAACTGATCATACTCGCGGGGGACGTGGTCAACGACGTGGCCCTCACTGACCCGCCGATCCCTACGACAGACCCGCCGATCTACGACGCCCAAAAGCCATGTAGCTTCCGAATCGCCGCTCACGCATCACCCTTCTCATTCCACGCGCTCAGCACTCACCCAGCGGCCAACAGTCGAGTTCCAGCCAATGATTGACGACGCGATCCAGGCGTGGTCGCGGACCTCCGCGTTGGACATGATCACGCAGCGCTGGAGACGCGCGCCCTTGCCGATCTTGGCACCCGGCCCGATAACGACGTTAGGCCCAACGAGAGCGGTAGGGTCGATCTCAGCGGTCTAGACTTGTTAGATACATTCCAGTATAAAACACTCACAGGGTCGACGAGGACGTTGCCGCCGTACACCCACTTGTTCTGGGCGGGGTCAGCGAGATCAGGCGATCCCTGCGACGTAAGGTGCGAAAGGTAGAGGCAGGTGCCTGTCGTCAGCACAGCGCGAGAAGCGACTTTAGCTACATACCCGAAATGTAGTCCTTGGGCTGACCCACGTCCATCCAGAAACCCTGGAGGTCGAAAGCGTGGAGCTGCTGGTCCGCAGCAATGGCGGGGAAGATCTCCTTCTCAATAGAGGTGGGGCGGAGCAGATGTCAGCTATTCCTCCATCTTATCGCTCACCTCGATGCGGTCAAGAATGGAAGGGTTGAACATGTAGATACCGGCGTTGATGCGGTTGCCGACGAACTCGACGGGCTTCTCGACGAAGCGGTCAATAACGGTCGACCCGGGCTTGGTGACGACGACACCGTACGCCGAGGGCTCGGCGACCTTGGTGACCATGATCGAGCCTTCGCAGCCGTGCTTGAGATGGAAGTCGCGGAACGCCTCGAAGGGGTAGGTGCAGGTGACGTCCGAGTTGAGGACAAAGAATGGCGAGTCATCCTTGCCGAGAATGTCGCGGGCGAGCGCGAGAGGGCCAGCTGGCGGGTCAGTACACGTGCGTGAATGTGCAGCAGCCCCAGCATTGTCAGAAGTCACCCACCAGTGCCCAAAGGCTCAGTCTCAACCGAAAAGTTGATCGTGATGCCGTACTCCTCCTCCGTCTTCTTGAGGACGGCAACCATGACCTCGGGGCGGTAGTTGACGGCCAGGACAATGTCCTTGACACCAGCCTGACACGTCAGCACAGCAGATTGGGAGTGAACAAACCTTGACAAGGGCCTCGATCTGGTGCAGGCTAGGAGGTCAGCAACATGCGAGTAGCGGAACGCGAGCAGAGGGTTCCAGCGGGTACAGCGGGGTGCGGGCAGACCTCCTCGCAACCCCCGGGGAGAGTTGCCGAAATAGTGCAAGCTGGGACCCCCGGCGCCCCAGACGTGTAATGTGTACATACATCATGGCCTATTGTCAGTGGCTGTTCCGGGAGGGCGGTGCGGCAGTACTTACCTTGTTGCAGAACTCGACGAGGGGCTTAGGCCAAGAGAGCTGTATGATCAGCAGGCGCGTCGCGAAACGCAGCGGTCGCAGCCAGCCGGTGCGATGCGGCAGCTACACAGCTCCTGCACCGTACATGACTAGGTTGCGGACCACGGATACTCACAGTGAGGGGCCTGAGACGAGTGCCGAAGCCGCCGACAAGAATAAGAGCGTGCACAGCTGTCAGAACGTGTCTCGGAATGCAGATGTGGGTGCTACGCTGTCGCGATCGGGCACCCGGGTAGGACTTATCTTCATTTTGGTGGTGTGAGATGCAGTGGAGAGGGGTAGGGAAGGGAGATCCGAGTGGCGTAGAGCACTGGATCAGATGGGTTTGGGGTTAGTTGAGGATGAAGAAGAATCGAGTTGTGGAAACAAGGAGGAGGAAGGTCAAGGTGCCGTTGTGCCGTGGTGAGGTGGAGAGGTGGAATCTTGGGTGGAGGACGTGGATGTTGGCTGGCGGGGGATGGCGGGAATCAGTTAAGGACACTGGTAGGTAGACTGGGTTGGAAAGAGGGGTTGGAGAGGTGAGGGTGAAGGGGTTGAGGGGGTAGGGGAGGAAGGGGAGGAACGGCGGAACAGTGTTCGAGGGTGCTTTGTTAGGGTAAAACGGCTACACGGGCCGAGGATTGGCGCTGGGGCGATTGACGGAGGCTTGCGGCGTGTCGTGTTGTGTAGCGCTCTTTGACTGTCTCTTTCACAACTCTTTTGACCACACAGGCACCAAACCTTGCCCAATACCGCGCCTCAAGATTCCACTAATCCTTTCTCCTGGCTTCCCACTCCAATTCAATCAATTAACCTGGCCTCTGCATTCATATCAAGGGGTTACCAGACCAACACAGGGTAATCAGCATGGTGCACCTGGTCTGGACGCACTGGTCGATGTGGTGTAGGTGGTGCGGGTGGGCTGCATGGGCTGCTGTCTGCTAGCTGCTACTAGACTTATTTCATGAGGGCGAAACGAGTGACGGAAACGTGTCTCGTTTGCCCTGGATGTGCATGGTCCGGACCTAACTGTATTGAGAGGTGCGAGATCGCTAACGTACAACGTGGCCTGTCGCGTCACAGAGTCGGGTACGTCGCGTACGTCGCGTCGCGTTGTGCAAAACTTGACAGTGAAATGTTGTGCAGATGTACATGTGCATAGAGTAGATAGGAACATGTGCCATACAATGATGCCGAAACCGAGGCCCCAAGGATCCACCATGTCCATACGCTCCTTGGCCCTTTGAGCGGTGCGATCGCTTGGCTTGGCTTGGCTGCTCCCTACTTAATCCTTGATCCTTGATCCTACTTGAATTCGATTATCGTAATCATCTTCCCGCATCGTCATTACAACCCGCTGAAGTCGCCCAACCCGTTCTAATCAGAAGATCAGGCACGGTCGACTTGATCCTTCCATTTCTGGCGATCGGTGCGGATGGGATCTACATAACTAGCTACCTTGCTTGATCGGGATGCCTTTAGTTCCCCGTGACATGCGTATCACAGCCATCACAGATCTGATGGGTGCAAAGGATCTGGATCTGCTTGAGATAGCGAGCAGAAGCAAGTGGTAGATGCAAGGCGGCTGGTCAACCATTCGAGTGGGTAATGAGCATATTCTGACCATGCTGACCAAATGGCCGCGTTCGAGACACGTGTCGTGTATCGCGTCTCATCGCACATGGAATACTATATAACTCGCCGCCCGCCAAACTCCCAGCTCTCGCAGGCTGCCAGCTGTCAGAGCGACGCCGTCGCAGCGTGGTCAACCAACATGACAGACGTGATCATCGCTCCTGCTCGTCCTTCCATGCATGGTGCGCTGCCCTCCCCGACAGTTGTATCCTATTTTTATCTCAATCCAGGTCCCTCAGATGCGTAAATAATCGCAACACAGAGACTCCCAGAGCTATTCCCCAGATCCCCGCACAAGCGGAATGTGTGGCATGGTGACAGATCGCCACAACCCTCACTCCCGGATAATTCCGCCACGTGACTACCAACTTGCCACCTAACTTCGATTCCACAACTGACGTCCAACTAACCAGCACCAACACCCACCACAACAGCCAGCCGCCATGTCCGGACGGGACCGCGATCCGCGCAACCGCGAGCCAAGGGTCAAGAACCGCGCGCCCGCCACGGTCCAAATCACGGCGGAGCAGATTCTGCGCGAGGCTCATGACCGCCAGGAATTGCCTGTCCAGGCGCCCAAGCAGCGCATCCAAGACCTTGAGGAACTGCACGAGTTCCAGGGCCGCAAGCGTAACGAGTTTGAAGGACGTATTCGATACTCGCCAGACGCTATTCGTGCGTGGATCAAGTACGCGACATGGGAGGCTAGCCAGAACGAGTTTGAGCGGTCGCGCTCTGTGTTTGAGCGTGCGCTCGACGTCGATCCACGCCATACCGAGCTGTGGATCAAGTACTGCGACATGGAGCTGCGGGCGCGTAATATCAATCACGCACGCAATTTGTTCGACCGTGCCGTTACGCTACTCCCCCGCGTCGATTCGATCTGGTACAAGTACGTGTACCTCGAGGAACTGCTCCTCAACATTGCGGGAGCGCGGCAGATCTTTGAGCGCTGGCTCCAATGGGAACCACAGGACAAGGCATGGCAGAGCTACATCAAACTCGAGGAGCGGTATAATGAGCTCGACCGAGCCAGCGACATCTACGAGCGCTGGATTGGCACACGGCCGACTCCCAAGAACTGGTGCCTGTGGGCCAAGTTTGAGGAGGAGCGCGGCGCGTCGGACAAGGCGCGCAAGGTGTTCCAAACGGCACTCGAGTTCTTTGGCGACGAGGAGGAGCAGATCGAGAAGGCGCAACAAGTGTTTGCCGCGTTCGCACGCATGGAGACGCGGTTGAAGGAGTATGAGCGCGCGCGAGTGATCTACAAGTTTGCGCTAGCGCGGCTGCCTAGGTCGAAGAGTGCCAACTGTAAGCTAGTCTGGTTTTATGATAGCTGACATCAGTGTACTCGAGCTACACCAAGTTCGAGAAGCAGCACGGCGACCGGTCTGGCGTTGAGCTCACAGTCCTCGGTAAACGACGAATCCAGTACGAGGAGGAGCTCGCGTACGACTCGACCAACTACGACGCATGGTTCTCGCTCGCAAGACTCGAGGAGGACGCGTACCGCGCCGAGAAGGAGGACGGGGAAGACGCTGACCCAGGGCGAGTGCGTGAGGTGTACGAGCGCGCAGTCGCCAACGTCCCACCAGCGAGCGAGAAGCGATACTGGCGGCGATACATCTACTTGTGGCTGCAGTACGCGGCGTTTGAAGAGATCGACACGCAGGATTATGACCGCGCGCGCGATGTCTACAAGGCGGCGATCCGGTTGGTCCCACACAAGGTGTTCACGTTCGCCAAGTTGTGGCTCGCATACGCGTACTTTGAGATCCGGCGAGTCGACGTCAACGCGGCGCGCAAAGTACTCGGCGCGTCGATTGGTATGTGCCCCAAGCCCAAGCTCTTTGCGGGATACATCGAGCTTGAGATGCGGTTGCGCGAGTTCGACCGCGTGCGCAAGCTGTACGAAAAATTCTTGGCGTACGACGCGTCGTTATCGTCGGCCTGGATCCAGTGGACACAGATGGAGGCGCTGCTTGAGGACCTGGAGCGTGTGCGCGCCATTTACGAGCTGGCGGTCCAGCAGGACCTCGACATGCCCGAGCTCGTGTGGAAGGCGTACATCGACTTCGAGATTGAGGAGGGTGAGCGCGAACGCGCGCGCCACCTCTACGAGCGCCTGCTCGAGCGCACGGGACACTACAAGGTGTTCATCTCGTACGCGCTCTTGGAGGCGAGTGCGTTGGGCGGCGGCGAGGACGAGGACGGCAACGAGCTCGATGCGGTACCTGGCGACGATGGGCGTGCGAGGGCCATCTTCGAGCGCGGGTACAAGGACCTGCGTGCGCGTGGGGTGAAGGAGGACCGCGCGCTCCTCCTCGAAGCATGGGAGAGCTTTGAGGAGGAGAATGGGAGTGATGACGACCGCGCCGAGGTCGCAAAACTCAAGCCGCAGACGCGTCGGCGGTGGCGGCCACGCGGGGACGGCAGCGGCGAATACGACGAGTATTGGGACATCGTGTTTCCCGACGACGAGAAGGAGGAGAA
Source organism: Cutaneotrichosporon cavernicola (assembly GCF_030864355.1). Lineage (NCBI taxonomy): Eukaryota > Fungi > Basidiomycota > Tremellomycetes > Trichosporonales > Trichosporonaceae > Cutaneotrichosporon > Cutaneotrichosporon cavernicola. Next base: position 2,348,584 of record NC_083396.1, on the reverse strand, counting down.
TCCCGCCGCGTTTGCCATCTTCCAAGCTGCCAAGGAATGGGCCGCGAACAAGGAGGGCGGCGCGGGTGGTCTCAACTACGAGATGGACTCGGACTCGGACTCGGACTCGGACAGCGACGGAGAAGAAGGGGAGGGTGGGTCAGGGGAGGGGCAGGCCGAGGAGATGGACGAGGACTAGGGCCAGTAGCACATGCAGCATCGTGTATTCCAAACAGCTTAAGTGCATCAGATTTGGCCATCCCACCATCAGATTGATTCACTGCAGTGGCTCTGCGGTCTTGGCATGCTGCTTCTGCAACCCACTTGCACTCAACAGACCGGGCATGCTGCAACCCCAGTGTGTACTCCATTCGCACTCGTCTGCACCATAGATTGCATACATGGCATTCATCAGATCAAGAGGGGAATTAGGCTACTTGGACTACCTGGACGCCACAGGTCCAAGTCGAAAGGTCACATGCGCCGCCGACGCCGCCAACGCCGCAAGTACGTCCTCCGTCGGAGCTACACCAGTTCATGCCCTAGGGCGGTGCACGGCGATGCATATATTCTGTCTGCTCTGGTCTTCTTGTTCCTCCTGGCCCCACCAGAACTGGCAACAATGCTCGCTACAATGCTCGCCGTCCTCGCCGTCCTCGCCCCTGCAGTCCGAGCTCAGGTCGAAGCAACAACCACCGTCTCAGCTTCGGCCATCACCGTCCCGCTTCCCGTCACAATCACAGTCTCGCCGGCTTCCCACTCTTGGGCGATAGTCTCTGCCACCACTGCCTGGGCTGCCTCACACTCCGACTCGGGGTCCTGGGCCCACGGCCCGCCGGCGGGCGATATCGCGGCGATCGTGCTCGGCGTAGTTGTTGGATTGCAGTTTATTGCTATCGTAAGTCACGAAGAGAGGAGGTTGACGGAAGCTCCTGATGCTGCTCTGGATGCGGAGGATTCGGCGGCGTCTCGCTGTTGCACAGGCGCAGCGGCCTAGTGAGGTACACGTTTGGCATAATAAGTCAATGGAAATCGAGAAGGACAAGGTGTGCGGTTGGTGTGTCAAGGATGGCCGCTAGTAAACCAATACAAAATCGATGGTGGAAGTATCTCAAGTACATATCTGTAAGAGTTGGGCAAAATCGAATGAGACCATCGAGATAGTGCCTCCTTCCAGGATCCCAGGAACGGTATCCCGAGTAGAATCTCAGCCAAACTAGTAGTGCCCACAATCCATTACAGTTACAGCTACAGCTAATGTCCATAGTATTTCAACCACAGCCTCTAGAGACTCTTCTCCTGCATTTCGATGCCGCTGAACCGCGGCGGCGCTTTGCGGCTTGTCTTGCGGACTTGAGGCCTAGGCTGAGGGGGCGAGGCGAACTGGAGCCGTCCTCCAAGCGGGGGAGGGGGGATCCACGGACCCGCGGTCGGGGATGTGTTAAGGTTGACGGATGAGAGCCAGGCTGAGCGGCGTCTGAGCGACCGGTTACGGTATAGTAGCACTCCCTGAAGTTAGCTTGGACGAGGGGGACGCACAATAACGGCTCCGGCGAGGGCGAGGGACACGCCGAGGATTATGGCAGCGATGGCTGGGGCTGAGATTGCCGACGGGGCGGAGGAGGTGGAAGCGGAGAGGGATGAGAGGGGCGAAGTCGAGGGCGAGGGAGTGGGGGAGGAAGGCGAGGGGAAGAAGAAGGATGGAGAGGTTGATGGGGATGTGGTCGAGTGGGAGGGTTGAGCGGAGGCCGGTTGGGATGGAGTCGTGGACAATTCCTGCTGCTGGGACTGGGACTGCTGAGACTCGGAGGCAGGCTGTTGTGAGGATTGTTGCTCTTGTCCTGACTGCTGTCCTGGCTGTTGTTGCTGTCCGGGCTGCTGCTGCTCTTGTCCGGGCTGCTGCTGCTCTTGACCAGGTTGCTGCTGTTCCGGTTGCTGCTGTTCCGGTTGCTGCTGTTCCGGTTGCTGCTGTCCTGGCTGTTGTTGTCCTGGCTGTTGCTGTCCCTGCTCCTGCCCAGCCTGACCCTGGCCCGGTTGTCCAGCGCCATCCGTAGGCATAGGCGTATCGTTCGTGGTGAGAGGTTGGGCGCCCTGCGCGTGCGCAACGGCAGCAAGAACGATTAAGGCGGGGAGCATGATATCTGTAGTGGAAGAAAGAGCTATCCATACCGTCAGTCGTCAGTTGATATATCGTGAGTTGGTGGCTGAGTGCACTTGTACTGTACACGAGATGGTGGCTGAGTGAACATGAGATACTAGGGGGTGCATGAGACAGCCGCATGGTAACGAGCCGTGGCAGATCGAGTCGCCTACGAGTGAACCTAAGGTCGATGATGATGACCAGGCGTGGGCGATCTGGATTGACAATCACCGTCCCAACCGCAGGCATCTCTCACCCATTCCGGAAGACTCTGAGAGCTGTGCATCAAGCCCCCGCCAGCCCAGCGTGCCCGACATCGCAGTGCAGATGTCCACTCCCCATTCCGGGTCGACCATCAGCTTCGACCCGCTCAATCGAGAAGGAGCCTGCGCTCCGTCGCCAAACTCTCACAGGTACTCCGACCCGTTTGCGGACGAGGAGGATTTGCAGCCTCCGGCCCCTGCCACGACCCAGGATCATTTACCCATGCCCGTTCACATCCGCGGATTCAAGCCTCGTCTCCAGTATTACAATTACGACTCTGTCTCCGAGTCGGATGTCTCAGTCAACGTCCAACCTCCGGATCGCCTTTCGCAGCAGACTACTACCATGGGCTCCAATCTCTCGTTGAGCGGTGAAGCCGACCACCCGCCTCTGTCGCCGATGTCCGACGTGTCCTCTGGCACTTTTGGTCCGCGGACATTTGGGCGGGAGCGGCTCTAGCCTTCTTGCCCCGTCAACCCTGCGCTCTGACTCTCCTCTGTCTATGCCTCGTGTCCCGTTCGCGTCTGACCCTAGCAGGTTAGCACCCAACTCCAACCGACTCTCGGTCATGACTTGGTCCAGCATTGCAGACTCATTTGTCACCGCCGGCGCCGGCTCTCCAACATACGCCAGCTCCAACCCGTCCGATTACTTCACTCCAGACCAAGACCCGCCTATATCTGCCTCGCCCAGCGTATCCGTTACCCTCGTCAACGAGAGGTCGTCCTGCTGCACTACCAGCGGCGCGTCCCTGAACGCTGAGGGTACAGAGCAGCCGAGCAGCCCGGAAAGGTGCTGGAGCATCCCCTGCACCCCGAGCATGTAGCGTTTTGCTTCTTACCATGTAGGCTTATGTGAGCCCATGTAAATGTTGTAGAATGTACATGCGACAGAAGAAGTTACACATTAAAAACAGAAGTGGTGTCGTTACATGGCCTCGCCGTCCGTCTCGTCAAACACCTGTTCAGGGGGTGGGCTGTCAGCCTCGGCACGGAAGCCGAGAACACCCGCGTCAACGACTGGTGCCTCCTCCATCACGGTCTGGGGGACGTTCATGCTCTCGAGGCGCTCCTTCTCAGCGTCAGCCTCGAGGTCCTCGGCCGTGAGGCTGCTTAAGCGGCGTTCGGGCATCTCAGGGCTCTTCTCGTCTTCGGGAGGTGGGGCAGCAGCAGCTTCCTCAGCGATGCCCAGCATCTCGCGGAGTGCTCGGTTCTCCTCCTCGAGACGCTGGATCTCCATCTCCCTCTCGAGTGCCCAGTCCCCCAGCCCATCAGTCCCAAAGTATCCTCCCGAGCTGCCTGGAAGGAAGCCGGGGAACGCCTGAGGGCGGGGCCTGGGCCGTGTACCGGTGCGCGTGGGGGAAGACGCCATCGAGCGTGGTGAACCTGGGCTCTGGAGACCAGGGAACGCGCCCTCATCGACAGGGGATTCCTCGCCGTTCGTGGAGCGCAACGCAGTGCGTAGCAGCGTGGAGAGACGTGTGAGGAGGAGAGACAGCGATGTGTCGTCGTGTAACTGGGCAGCGCTGTGCGCTGTTTGAAGACTCTGCAGGAGCTGAGTGTAGTATGAATGCAGCGCGAGGTCGTGCTGCTGACTCGCGTGCTAGTGTTAGCGATGGAAGGAGGGATACTCACCGCAACGCCACGGAACTTGCCCATGACCGTCTCCAGTGTCTGTTCATATTCTTTGAGCAGCGTATTGAGTTGCTTGTTCTCGTGTTGCAGCGTCTGGTTCTCCAGCACGAGGTGCGACGCGAATGCCTCAAGCTCGGTCTGGAACTCCTCTTGCCGTTAGCTGTGGATTCGAGAGATAAGAGATAACCCACCATCTGCGATGTCCAAGTTGAACCGCCGAAGTGGGAAGCCCGCGCCGACGTGTGTTGCCTGGCCCTGCTGTCAGCTCTGCCGTGGATTAGAACCTTACCTTGACGTTGTCGGCGCGCGACTTGAGCTGCTCGACGAGGGCGCGGTTGTTTGCGAGTTGTTCTGCTGTCAGTTTGTCTGTGTGGGAGGCGAGCGGCGTACCTGACAGTTCGTTGACGAGCCCCCAAAGCTTCATCATCTCCTCCTCGTAGTCTATCATCTGGTGTGCCATGGTGTAAGTGTTGCGATGCACGAAGGTGAGTCAGTGGTTGAGGTTGAGCTTCGATAACAGTGACAAGGTGTCAAGCCAAGCGCACGCTGGGCGCGCAGAGTGACGTGAACGGAACCAAATTCGCCGCTCACTGTTGTACTGTAGTGAGGCACATTCAGGCACGTCACTGTGAGGGAAAGTGTCCGACGAGCAGTGACGCGACCGACTTTAGCATCGACCAGATTGCAACTTTGTACATTGTACACTGTACATTGTACGCTGTACACTGTACACTGCACCTGTCAGAATCGAAAGAACTCACATCTTATCATTCCTCCTCAACCCACTCACATCCTCCCTCTTCGTTCCCCATTGCTTCTCTCTATCTGTTTCAACTCGCATTCCTCCTCACTCCACCTTCCTCCACCTCCACCAGCGCGTCGCCAGCCAATGTTCCGCAGCCATGAGCGCGGTCCCGGGCCTCTCTGGAGCCCTCAAACTGTACGAATCTGACAAGGTCAAGGACCGTATGCAGGGCGGCACCGTCCTCCGTGAGATCATCGGCAACCGCGCCAACCTCGAGACGCTGCAAGCCATAGCGAACCGCGACGGAGGCAAGGGCTGGATCGCTTTCTTCCAGTGCCTCTTCGCGAGCGTGCTCATCGAGAAGAAGGCGGTCATCAAGAAGATTGGCGCGAACACTGAGAGCGGGCTACCAGCTGGTGAGTCACCAGCCTTCCCGTATCTCTTTCCACTAACACCCAGCGTTAACCCGGCTCTCGGATGCGGCGAATCTTGTACGCTTCGCTGCCGAGCGCAGCGTGCACATGATCGGGCGCAAGCCGCTCAGTGCCCTCCTTTTACACATGGTCACGCTGCTCGTGCAGGATGGACGCATCTTCGAGCCTGTGGCTGTCAGCTACGTCAAGGCACTCCGCACGCTCCTCTCCTACCCACCACATCTCGAGCACTTGGATGACGGGCTGTGGCGGCGTCTCATGACTGTGTGCTGGGCGACAATCCTCAGCGAACGCATCCCTATGGACAGCGAGTTGACCGGAGATCCTGACGACGAGGACGAGGAGATCGACACGGACGCAAGTTCGTTCGCGACCGCCGGCTCGTCGCTCCTACTCAACGAGATCGTATCGCTCGTACCGGTCCTGCTGTCCAGCTCCAGCGCTCCTCTCATTCCTCCGCAACCCGCCATGATCGAGGAGCCAAAGCCCGCCCTCGGCTTCACCATTCTCCACAAGATCCACCGACACATCGGCCAGATCGGGCAGGGTCTCGTGTCGACCCACATCCTCCGCGCCCTCAACATTCTACTCGGCGAACTCGAGCTCAACTGTAGAGAGGACTTTACCAAGCTCTCCCTCACAATATTTCCCCAGCTCGCGACGATGTGGACCGCAAAGGCCAAGGGCGACCTCGGTCATCGCGAGCACGTTCTGGTCGCGCTCCGTACCATGCTGCCATACATCACGCACAGCACCATCGCATCAGACAAGAAGGAGACTGTGAGGGAAGCCATGAACCGCATTCTGGACGGCATGCCAAAGGAAGCAGGCTCTCGCGCTGCGGCCAAGCCCTTGGATCTGGAGACCCTGCGATTCAAGGCCGGCGGCACCAAGCTTCCTGAGACTGCAAGTCGCCCGCCATTCGAGCTGATGGGTGTCACCGTTAGTTGCGACAGTGGCTCGAACTGACGCCAGGCTGGCTTTGGCTTCGATGCTGTTCAGGCGTTCAATTGGGCCGCGGTGGAGCTGCTGGCCGACTGCTGCTTCCACACGTACAACACGTACAGTATCGTCTCCTCATCGGCAATGTCCTCCACCCTGAGCCAACCAGCATCTAAACGCCGACGCAAGGATGGTGGCAGTCTGGAGAAGCTCTTTACCCTCATGTTGGGAGGCAACTCCCAGACGCGCCTCCTCGCGACGCAGGTAGTGGTGTTCTTTGTGGACCGCCACTGGTCACGCATTCACGGCGAGGCGAAGGACGCGATGCGACACCGTCTTGTGCAGCTCTTGGACGACGACGACGTGGAGCTGCAGTCATGGGCGTTTATCGGTCTGTCGTGCTTCGCCACCATCGACACGAGCTCTGAGATTCAAGAACGCCGTAGCATCCCTCTAACGCCATCCCACCGGCAGGCGCAGTTCTCGTCATGGAGCCACATGTGGACGCACGCTATCCGCAAAGTGTCAGTCCCCACAGTTGCGCGCACGGCATGTCACGCTGCTGAGGTCTTATTGCACGCTGGCAAGGTCGATCAAGCGCGGAGTCTACGAGACATCCACCAACTCCTGATGATCGTGGACGTCCAAGGCCCGCCTGTGGCTTACGAAGCGACTACTTCCTTCCTCATCGCCTGTCTCGATCGCGTGCGAGCCGACTCTGGGCTCTACGCTGCAAACCTTGAGGACAAGGTCATCGATTGGTTTGGGCGGACGTATATGGCGGAAGGATATCGCAAGACTCCTGGGCCTGCCACACCTGTCAATGTCCTCGACTTCCTCACGCATCTGTGTACTTTCCCCCAGGCCGGCCTTGAGGACGCGACGGTGCTCGAGCTCCTGCCGGACTGCCCGATCGTGAACCGAATCGTTGAGGAGGCCGTCACAGAGCCGCTGCGACGACTGATCCTCGACGCGGAGATGCCGTCGCTCCCCGAGAAAGAACGCAAGACAGCAGCGGTTCCGAGCACGCCAACAGACATGGACTCACTTGCCCTGCTCGAGGGACGCCCACGCAAGCTGTCTGACGCACTCAAGAACGCAATGGAGCGGGCCCTCTCTCAGTGGGCGCTGCTGACGGACCGCTCAAGTCGCCACCTCATCAACGCAACCGCTGTTCGCAAGGGTATTGACCTCGTTGTGATAACCCTTGCATTCCAAGCCGCGATTCACTCCAACGGACTTCGCCCAGAGACCAGTTGCCTCAATCTTGCCGAGAGTCTTCTCGCCACCCTCATCCCTCACATCCGAAGCATGACGGAGAACGTACCCTCACAGTTACTCGTTTGGCGAGGGTTCGCGCCTCTATTCAACACGCATCAGGAGCAGACAGAAGTGTGGCCAATCCTATTAAAGCCAGATCGGGCATCTGGTATTCGTCGTGACGTCCTCCCGTCAACCAGTTACGCGTCGTACTACGACGAGGATGACGAGGATGCTGGAAGCCGTTCCGAGGCCTTGCTCTCCATTGTCTGGAGCAATGAACAGGTGAGTTCTCAGTCAATGGTAGAGCTGACTCTGAGACTAGCTCAGTCCTGGACGATCTCGTGCAGACAGCGAAGCAAGCTCTCGAGAACGTGCGAGGCTCAAGCGGTGCCGCCGTGATGGCACTAGAAGCCGCTGACGACGACGACTTTGGTCCGATCCTTAACGTCGAGTCAGACGCCATTCCAGCCTCTCTCGAGTCCCGGGTAGCGCAGCGTTCAACGTCGTCTCTCCTGAAGACACTCGTAGACCTCCGGCTCCGAAGCCAGAAACTACGCTCCCCCGATCGCCGTCCACCCAGGGATGTGGCGCTCGTTAACACCTTCATCCAGTGCGAGAGTGCGCAATTCACGCAGCTCGGCTCTGCTGTGTGTGACGCGATCCAAGACGGCAGTCTTAGACTTTCTGTTAAAGTCGTCGACGCCATGCTAGGAGAGATCGAGGATCGCATCGCAACATATGGGTTCAAGCGCGACAGCGAAATGATCCGTTTGGCCGTAATGTTTCTGGCTCGGACGGCAGCTGTCTGGCTTGCACCCGAGAGCGGCCTCAGTGACAGGGCGATTCAAATGATAAAAGGCTTTGTCATGAAGGTGCAGCACGACTATCCCATGTCGTGGCAGGCGCGCCTGCAACTTTTGCTCTTCATCGATGAGTACCTTGAGTACGACCCGACATTCAGCGCTTGGGCGCATATGTCCGAGACTGACGAGGCCGATGTTGTAATGGGAGGCGAGCACCCCGACGCTCTCGGGCCCATGAAGTACAACCTGGACGCGACTAGCGACCCGGACGCCCGGGTCCGCTTCCGCGCCGCAACGTCTGCGGCCGCAGTACATTACCTCCCAAATATGCCAGCCGACGTCAAGGCTCAGGCGTATTACGACGTCGTCACGGGTCAGTCATCGGATTCGATCTCCGCCGACCGCTTCTTAACCAACCTGCTCTGGAAGATCAACACATGCATCTCCAGCGCACAGCTTCGCTCTGGCACAATTTTCCATCTCTACGAGGTTGCGGACTTTGCTCGCGACTTCCTAGTCTATCTTCGCCCTGGACTGTCTGCCATCGCCAGTCGCCTCGGCCTTGACTCGCTGCAGCCGCTGTTCCACGCTCATGCTAACGTGGTTGTCGTGAACCAGTTAGGTATGGGACAACTGCCACTCGCTTTACCTCCAGAAGTTTACGGCTGCGACAAGCGTAAGGAGTTTGCTCAGCTCTGTCTTGAAGCTGTTGGATCGAAAATTCTCGCCGAGCCGCACCTACCACACAATCTCCCGTTCTTCCAGGCGTTGTGCAATGCCGCCGGTGTAAACGAGCTGCAGGCGCGCATGCGCTACCTTCCTTTCGCGGCTGCGATTGCAGTCGCGCAGACCATCCAGGAGATGGACGTTTCGGAGCCCGCAGCCATCAACTCTCAGGGTCTGGAAGCCCTCCATTCTCTCCAGCAGAATGACGACCTCAACATCATCGACTACCTGGGCCGGAGCGTAGAAATTGTCGTCGCTGGCCTGTTCACCCTCGTTGATCTGAATACGACCAACGACGAGGTGCTCTCCTTCTTGGAGAGCATTGGGTCGAAGGGCCTGGAGGCAAGCGACACCTTCGCACGGCTGATGAACAGCGACCAGTCCCGCGCTAATAGCCCTCCAGCCCTCGACCCAGCTGCGTCGATCTCGGGTGTCCTGTACGCACATCACTTCTTCAAGACACAGTTTAAGTCGATGCGTAAGCCACGGATGGTATTCAATGCCATCGTCCGCCTGTTCCACGAGCTAAACTCGGCGTACCTTGTGAACGAGCAGCGGCGTTATCTCCGCGCTATCGCACTCGTGGTTTCGCTGTACCAGGACGAGTTCGAGTCCGCTCTGGTCCTTCAAGAGTTCCTCCGCAACGTGATCGACTTGCTGAGCATGGACGACATCGGGCCGATCGCATTCTCGATGGTCCAGTGGGGTTTCGACCGGCTCCCACAGGCCAAGGAACCTCTACCTGAGCTTGCCAACCTCTTTATCAAGCTCGGCTCGGTCAGTGCGCAGCTGCACAGCAAGTCGCACATGCAAGTGCTTGCCGCCGACCTCGACCGGTGGGTTGGCAGTAAGTCCCAGTCATGGCACATGTCGGACGCGATAATGCCTGCGCTCGAGTCCGCATTAGTCTTCTGGCCGCAGGGCTGGGTCGAGCACTTCCGCTTCCCAGACCAGCACTTCTTAGACGTGGCCGATTTAGCCAAGCGACCCAACACGAACAGCACCATGGCGCTTTCCAAGCGTCTGGTTGAAGCGGCCCAGCGCCAGGCAACGCGGGAGAACAAGGACAATTTCCTCTCTGCGACCTTCTGGTACCTTAAGCAGGGGCTCAACCCGGATAGGTGGACGCCGGATGGGTCGGCTGCCTTCCTCAACCTTCTCCACATGGTCAATGGCGAGGTCCACGCACCGTCACTCGATACCATCAACAACCTCACTGGCCGGGCCGACATCATGGAGGTCGCCAGAAAGCTGGGTGATCGGCCTCACGACGCCCTTCGCGTGACCGTGCTACAGAGGGTGCTCGAGCAGACCGCCAGCGACGATTACCGCCTCCGTTACACGGCATTCGAGGTCTTACGGACGACTATGCCCATCATCACGGAGTCGTTGAACGCCCTGCCAGCCCATCTGCGGGGTCTGTCTGAGTTCTTGGTTCCCGACACGCCTGTGTCCTGTTCTGAGGAGCCGAACCTCGAAGCTCTAGTGACAGAGGCCAGTTGGATACGCAAGTCGCAGTCGCACGAGGTGTGGGCAAAGGACCTCGCGATAATGCTTGGCGCCCTCGCCTCGACTACCGACAAGTTCTATGCCTGTCTTCAGCCCATGCTGTCGGCACCGGGCAAGGCTGCGATCCTCTTGCCCCCATTCCTGGTGCAAGCTGTGCTCCAGTGTGGCGACCATGATGTGGCTGCAAAGCGGGCTGCTACCCTGTCTGACCACTTCTCCCAGGTCCTGCAGTTCCCAACGGCGTCGTTGCAGACGGTCGAAGCGATCATACAGATCGTCCTCCACTTGCGCAACTTCAGGCCTTCATACGCGACTGGCGAGCTCTCGCACAACCACTGGCTGAGGATTGACCCATTGGTGCTCTCCGAGGCTGCTGGAAAGTGTGGTGCATTCGCGAGCTCTCTGCTGTTCCTTGAGATGGCTAAGGACCGTGACGACATCGGAAACCAGGACCTCGACCTCTCCGACACGCGTGTTCAGAAGGTGCGTTCCCGAGGCAGCATCACAGTGCTGACCTCACCAGATCATGTACGATATCTATAGCAACGTTGAGGATCCCGACGGCTTCTACGGCATCCAGAACAACAACGTCATGGACTCACTGCACCGCCGACTTGACCACGAGGAGCAACCTCTGCGCGCCATGGGCTACAACCTGGCGGAAGTTGAGGCTACACAGAGTCAGGCAACGATGGCGGCACCACTTATTGCTGCGCTGAGCAACCTCCATGACCTCGGCTTTGACACCCTCGCGGGCTCGGTCATGAAGTCGCTCAAAGCGAGACGTGAGGTGCAAGCTGACTCGGACCCATTCTTCCTCGAGCTTGCGTGGCGCATGGGCGACTGGGATGTACCTGTCACCAACGACCTGGCGGCGACCTCTGCCGGGCGGTTTTACAGCGCCCTGCGTGCCGTGCACCGCGAGCGCGACTACGAGGTGGCGCGCCGTACCGTCAGCGAGGCCATTCGTGCCGAGATGGCGCACCTGCAGAAGATCGGCGTGGAGCGCATGACGGAGATCAAGAAAGTTGTGGCAAACCTCCTCTGCCTCCGCGACGTGGAACGCTGGGTTTCCTTGCCGATGCAGCAGGCTCTCGAGCAGGACGACTTCGAGGGACGGTACCTGACGGGCTTCGTCCAACTCGACCCATCCTTTGAGTGAGTTCCGGTCTGGGCACCACTGACAGTTCAGGTTCAAGAGCGCCGAACGCTTATCTGCGACGCGACTCTCGCTTATCCGGTCGGCCCGCGCGCGCGAGAGCAAGAACCTCTTCGGCGACCTCGTTTCCTTACAGGCCGAGGGCCTCATGAAGATGGAGAGCCAGTGTCAGCTGCACATGAGTAAGCTCGCGCGGAAGGAAGGCAACCTCCAAGCGGCTGTCAACGCCATTACGGCTGTGCGAACCCTCGAGCAAAGCGTCGGTTCGCTCTCGGAGACTGCTCAAGACGAGTTCAGCCAAGTGCTTTGGGCACAAGGGGAACACTCCCTCGCCATCAACCACGTCGGCTCAATCCTCACGCCGCTCAAGCTCATGGTCGACGAGAAAGGCCGCAAAGGTCTTCCCAAAGTCACTGCCCGTCACGCGACACTCCTCTCGAGGCAGGCGAACTGGTACTGGCTCGCTAAGCTCAAGTCGGCCGAGGAGATCAGGTCGATATCCAGACGCGCCATGGACCTCGCCACGGCTGCTCGAGCCTCGCAGGAGGACCAGGCTCAGATGGCCCACGACTTTGCCGTCTTCACTGACCGCTACCACCAGATACTGGCCAAGTCGCCGGAGCTGGAGCGTGTCAAGTCGTACGTCGACCGTCGACAGGGCGAGGTTAAGGCTGCGGAGTCTGCTCGTGCGTCGACACCAGGCAGCCGTCGCAGTACCCTGCAGCCTGATCAGCTGCTCGAGGAGGAGAGTCAGAACATGGCCCGCCTTGAGGACGAGCTCCTACGATATGTGGTCTATTCGGTCCAATGTTACGCTGTGGCGCTGAGTTTCACCGACAAGTTCGACGACTCCATCACCCGCCTCTGCTCGCTGTGGCTGGAGCACGACACGAACCAGCAAGCGAACGAGAAGTTCGGGCTCAGGCTCACAAAAGTCCCGACGCACAAGTTCTTGTTTCTCAGCCCGCAACTGTCGGCCAAGCTCTTCCGCCCATCGACCCCAACCGAGTTCAACACCCTACTCAACAACCTCATTCTCCGCATTGCACAGGACCACCCCTACCACATCCTGTACCAGATCATCACACTATCGAACAACCCTAGCGTGTCGCGGTCCACGGGCTCACGTTCGAAAGCCGTTGCTGTTGACGGGCGAGTGGCCGCCGCGCAAGAGATCCTGGACCGCATTTCGGCAGACAACGAGCACCGCGTGGCGCAGACGGCCGTTAAGGCCATGAAGACATTTTCCGATTGCGCCGTCGCTTGGTGCAGTGCAGACCACAACAAGGCCAAGCCAGGAGTGCTGCTCCAGGCCTCGTCCTCGTCACCACTCATGCAGTGCCGCGGCCTCAAAATTCCTATCGCGACCGTGCCTCCACCAGTGGACCTGGAGAGTCGGTACGAGAACATCCCGACGCTCGATCGATACCGCTCCAAGTACAAGCTTGCCGGCGGTCTTCACAGACCTTCCATCATGGCGTGCTACGATTCGCTCGGACAGGAGCACGTCCAATTGGTAAGATGAGGGAGCTTCTCCGGTGGCTGACGAACAGTTCAAGGGTGAAGACGATGTGCGCCAAGACGCAGTGATGGAGCAGGTTTTCGAGATGACGAACCGACTGCTGCAGCGCGACCGCCGCGCCAACGTGCGCAACCTTAAGTTCCGCACTTACAACGTCGTTCACCTCGCCAACCGCTCGGGCATCATCCAGTTTGTCGGCCACACGGTTGCCATCGGAGATTGGCTCAAGGATGCGCACATTCGGTATCGCCAGGGCATCGATGTGAAGGCCGATGTGATCCGTAAGAACATCCACAAGCTCCAGGACGGCACCGGCGATAATGGGCCTGCGATCACAAAGGTGTGGAAGGAGCACATGGCGCACTTCCACCCCGTCATGCGCCATTTCTTTACTGAGAAACGGCGTGAACCGCTGGCATGGTTCACGATGCGGCTCAACTACGCGCGAAGCGTCGCCGTGACATCCATGGTTGGGTGGATGATCGGCCTCGGCGACCGGCACTGTTCCAACATCCTCATCGACAAGGTGACGGGCGAGCTGGTGCACATCGACTTTGGCATCGTGTTTGAGGAGGGCAAGAAGCTGCGCATCCCCGAGAAGGTGCCGTTCCGGCTCACGAACGACATTGTCGACGGCCTCGGGGTCACGGGCGTCGAGGGCACTTTCCGACAGTGCTCCGAGCACACGCTGCGGGTGCTGCGCGAGTCATCCGAGCTCGTCCTCACCGTGCTCGAGGTGTTTAAGCACGACCCTCTGCACAACTGGTGAGCTCATTGATCTGCGGTCGACTAACCCCAGGGTCGGTGACCCAAGTAAGATGCGCCGCGCCGGTGGCGGTCAGGCTCAGGCGCAGGGCGCAGGCCAGGACAAGGCTGAGCGGGTGCTCACTCAAATCCGACAGAAGCTTGGACCTGAGCTCAGTGTCGAGTATCGCGTCAACCAGCTTATGCAGGAAGCGCGGAACGAGGATCATCTGTCTAGGATCTTCATTGGTGAGCCCACGAGTCAGTTTCGCAGCTGACATCAGGCTGGCAATCATGGCTGTAAGACAAAGCTGCCATGTTGTTTAGTATACATCCCCACCCTCCATGGATACCCTGCACACCCACTGATACTGTATCCGGCGACAACATACCTCTGTACTTTGTAGCACCACTATCATCATCATCAGCATCATCCTGCCCTACAACAGCATTGTCCTAGTTGGTCTATGTGTATGCATCCATTGCTCTGTGTTACAGTTCTATTACAGCCACTCGACGGTTCCGGGAGGCTTGGAAGTAATGTCGTAGACGACACGGTTTACGCCGCGAACCTCGTTGGTGATGCGGCTCGAGATCTTCTTGAGGACCGAGGGGGGGAACTCGAACCAGTCGGCAGTCATAAAGTCCTCGGTGGAGACGGCACGGAGGGCAATGACCTGGTCGTAGGTACGGGCGTCGCCCATGACACCGACAGCGCGGACGGGGAGGAGAGCGGCAAACGCCTGCGAGATGGCGTCGTAAAGGCCAGCCTTGCGGATCTCCTCGATGTAGATCTCGTCGGCAGCCTGGAGGATCTTGACCTGATCGCGCGTAACCTCGCCGAGGATACGAATAGCGAGACCCGGGCCGGGGAAGGGGTGGCGGCCGACGAGGTGGGCAGGGATGTTAAGGAGACGGCCGAGGGCGCGGACCTCGTCCTTGAAGAGCTCACGAAGGGGCTCGATGAGCTTGAGCTTCATGTCGTCAAGCAGACCGCCGACGTTGTGGTGGGTCTTGATCGTCGCCGAGGGACCCTTGAACGAGATGCTCTCAATCACGTCCGGGTACAGCGTGCCCTGGAGGAGCCACTCGATGGGTCCGCGGGCAGTGTCGGCGGCGCACTCCTTCTCGATCTTGGCGGCCTCCTCCTCAAACACCTCGATGAACGTGTTGCCAATAATCTTGCGCTTCCGCTCGGGGTCCTCGACACCCTTGAGGAGGTCGAGGAAGCGGTCCGAAGCGTCGACAACAGTGAGGTTGACGCCGAGGTCCTCGACCAGCATCTTCTTGACCTTGCTGGCCTCGTCCATGCGAAGCACACCGTTGTCAACCATGATGGCGTGGAAGCGGTCCCCGATCGCCTCGTGCATGATCTTGGCAGCAACAGTCGAGTCGACACCACCCGAGACAGCGCCAATGACCTGGCCCTTGTCGCCGCAGATCTCACGGATACGCTTAATCTCCTTGGGGATGAACGTCTCCATGCTCCACCCGCCCTTGATGCCGCAGATGTCGTTGACGAAGGCACCAATCACCTCCTTGCCCTTGGGCGAGTGGGTGACCTCGGGGTGGAACTGGACGCCGTAGATCGGCCGGCTCTCGTGCGCGATCGCAGTCCAAGGCGAAGTGGGGGTGTGGGCGAGGGTGACAAAGTTGGGGGGAAGCTCGGAGAGCTGGTCGCCGTGCGACATCCAAACCTGCAGGCCCTCCTTGCCGAAGTCGATGCTCCCGAAGAGAGCGTCGGCGTGGGGCTTGCCCGTCTTCTCGACCGTGATGAACGCCGATCCGTACTCCTTGTGCGTGTGGGGCTCGACCTTGCCGCCAAACACGGTCGCCGTCTCCTGCAGACCGTAGCAGATACCGAGGGTGGGCACGCCAGCCTCAAAGAAGGCGGGGTCGACGTGGGGCGCGTCAGACGCGTAGACGCTGTATGGCGAGCCCGAGAGGATGATACCTGATGTCAGTCACCTTGTCTGTCACCTTCCTCCACTCCTCCACTCCTCCACTCCTCCACCTTCCCCACTATCCTCTCCTGACAACACACTTCTCAAGCACAAGACGCACCCTTAGGCTTCCAAGTGAGGTCGGCCATCTTCTGCGTGCATGGGAGCATCTCGCAGTACACCTGTCGTCAGATTTGTCATGCGAGTCAACTAACGCCCAGCTCACGGCAGCGGCGCGTGATCAGGTGCGAGTACTGGTTGTCAGTGATTGCATAGCGCTGTAGCGCACCTGCGACCCAAAATCAAGGATGAGGATCGAGTCGTAGAGGTCGTGGATCTCAGCGGACGCCATTGTGGATAGACTTTGTGGGGTTGGGTGGATAGTGACCAGCCAACTTTTGTTTGGAGGCTCAAGTAGAAAGCAATGTAACTCGAAGCCACCGAAGTTTTTACGTGGGGGTTCAATTAAAGTGCCACAGTCGTTGGAGCCCCAGAGGTTTGGTTCCGCACCGCTGGTGGAGGTGCGCCGCCTGGTCAGGTAGGTAAACGAGTTTGTTTACCAGAAGGTTGTCATGTTGTCCGCCATACTCGGAGCAACGATGCACCAAGTAGAACACGTATGGAGATGGGCGATGCCATGTTCTGCAGTAAAGAGGGCAGTTAGTCACTCAAAGGCAGAGGTGGTCTGTGGATGTGGATGTCGATGGATTGAATATGGACGTGCTTGCCAAGACCGCGCGCAAGGCCATATAGCCAATCGCCACAGACAGCTAAGCGGTCCAAAAGCATCCGTATCTCTGCTGGCTGCTCCGCCTGGTAGGCAGCTCAGGGCATCACCTTTCGGATTCAGATGACTGAGGCATGGTTCTCGGCTTATCCATTACACTCACTGCGTCCAGAATCATGTGTGCATAACGTCCGAGCCTGAAATCTAAGTGGCACGGCGAGTGCAACCGCGCAGACACGCGCTGCTCCCACGTAAGCTCGAGATCGAGCCAGTGTTCCTCCTCCTCCAATCCACGCGCCTCCACGATGTCACACAGCGCGCAGTCCTGGGCTGGCGACATTATTGAACGCGCAAAGACGCCGGAAGACTGCCCACCAGTCGCACATGCTGCTCGCCTTCACCCAGAGATTGACGGCAGCAGTAGCGACAGTCTAATGACCTGTCTAAGGGCCGCCACCGATCTGGCGAGCCTTGGCAGCGGCCTCGACCTTGGCCTGGTTGGTCTTGGCGACGGCGTAGACAATACCGGCAATGCCACCGACGCCGATGGCCGTGACGTTGCCAAACGACACCGCGTCGCCGAAGAAAAGCATGCCAGAGGCAGCCACAGGGAGCTTGTTGAGAGCGCCGACCATCCTGACGCGTCAGCTTGCGCCACGGGTTAAGACTCACGAGTAAGTGGTCGAGCCGCAGACACGGACGCACCACGCCGTGCTGTACGAGATGAACACGGCGGCGGCACCCGAGAAGACGATCGCCGAAAGCAGGATGGTGCGGTTCGACGCCGGGAAGTTGTTGGAGAGGCTCTCGTAGCCCCAGTTCTCAAAGATGACAGAGGCAATGACAAGGACGGGAATCGAGAGAAGGTTGTTGTAGAACATAGAGTCCCAGTCCTTGAAGCCAGTGACCTTGATGCGCTTGCGCATGTAGAGGACGTAGGCGGCCGAGCAGGCGCAGTTAAGCGCCATCCAGAAGTAGCCGACGCTGACACCGCCAATGGTAGGAAGGGGGGTCAGCTCACGGCCAGTGGTCTGGTCAAGAGTGGGCACCCAAGCGGCAGAAATATCGGCCCAGGCGGCAATGATGGACGAGCCGACCATGAGAGCAAACGACACAAGAGTCAGGCCCGTAACAACACCGCTGAACATGAACACTTCGCCGTAGGCGATGAGGATGATGGTCAGGTTCTTGAAGATGCTGGCAGGTTAGCTCGCGTTCCCTTAGCATTCATTGTATGCCCGACGTACGTGTAGACGGGAATCGAGAGGAACTGCAGCGACTTGGAGCCCGTGTAGATGACGGCCACAAGTAAGCAGGAGACCGGGAACCACTGCTTGGCGTCCTTGATGTCAAATTCACGGACTGCGATCGATCAGCAAATGTAAAGATTTCAAACGAGATAACAGCAGCCCAGGTTCCGGTTCTAGCTCGGAAAGGCAATTGTTGGATTCAGACGACGCCACTCACCAGAGATGATGCCCGCGCGCTTCACGCTCCAGACAGCGAGCACGCACACCGATGACTGGATGGCGAGGAGGAGAAAGTTCATCGTGAACTTGGAGCCAGACACGACGTACTGCGCGAGTCAGCCGGGAAACTTTGGGAATCGGGTGGCGTCAGAGCTAGGGGGCGAGTCACCACATCGTCACCCATGATCCGAAGAGGAGGCGCTGGGACGATGGGGCGATGTGGGACTTTTGAGGCCCTGTCGACTCGCGCGGCCACGTCAAAGCCTTACCTTGTTGACTACAGTCATCATGATGGACGCGGCGCAGTAGTTGAGGATAGGAAGGATTTGCTCGCGGGACGTGGGGGCGGCGGGCGTGTCCTTGGCGGCCAGACTGGGGGAAGGGGGACGTTGAGCCCCGCCGAGGTTGGCCATGAGGAGCTTCTCGTCGGCGTCGGAGCGACGCTCGGCATTGTTAGAGTACATGCTGCTGGAGGATGTGGAGCGCATGAGAGGGGGAGACCCGGAACGGGAGAGGGCTGGGGTGGGGACGAAGGGCTTGGACATGTCGGCTGCGTTGGGAGGAATGCAGTCGGCAGGAAAAAAAAAAGAAACGGAAGAGGAGAAGAAGATGAGGGGAGGGGTGGGAAGGAGTGTACTGGATGAAAGAAGATGAGAGAGGAATAGAGATGTGTCGATGAGGGAAAGAGGATGAAGAGGAGGGAGGAAGGAAGTGGGAGGTGGGGTCGTGGTGGTGGTGGTGGTGGTGGTGGTGACGGAACGAGTGGTGAAGGGTAACCTGGGGTGTCGTAGGTGGGTGGGTTGCTTAGAAAAGCACAAGAGTGAATGAGGTGTAAGGGTTTAACCGCGGAGTGTGTGGCCATACGCAATTGATGCGCAACTTGGGACTTTGCCGTCCCCAAATGGCCCGAAGGTCCCCCCAGGGCTGAGGGAAAATTGAGCCGTCCCTGGTTCACGGCCCTTTGCAATCAGGGGCACAGAGGAAAGGACTAAACGCAAACCCGCACGACTTGGGGATACGGTGTCACAAAACATTGTATATTTCAAACGGCCCCAAATAGCCAAGTGGTCTATTCTAATAATCTACTGCGTTTGAATTTCTTATCGAAAGTGGTATCCTCTCAATGTGCGGCGAATCGCACAACTTTGGTCAAGGTTTCAAGGGTATAGAGGCGACAGGGTCCCGTCTGTCAATCCCGGTCAGGTTTGGGTCAACAGTTTGACAATTGAACAATTGACGAGCTCCAAGCACAAGATCCAAGATGGACGCTTGACCGCAATCTACGATCACTGAGCGGGATGATACGAGTTGGTTACGCGGCATGAGTGATCTAGAAGATTGGATGATTCAACAACGTCGCCATGCAAAAGCCTGTGGGTAGTCGAGGCAGGCTAGGCCGTGTTCACGGGCTCATTAACTGACAAACATGTCTGTTTGTCTCTGTCTCTATGCAGCGACTAGAACTTTGATTACTCTGAAATTGGCGGATTGTAACCTGGTTATCATCGCCCCCAAGTACGCCCACGTGCGCAACAAGGGGAGAATGCGCGTGCCTTTCCCACCAGGGTTAAAACTACGCCACGAAGTGACATTGTATCCATGATATCCCCTTTGACGCCTCCAACTTGTATTCCAGACAAACATTCAATGTCTCCCTTACTGACTCTTGCTAACTCGTACAGACTGTATTGTGAGTCTGGACCTAATTTCTAGGCCCTCTCTCCACTCTGTTTAAATGTTCCAAGACGAAACGCAGATCTTCGCGCCTCTTCGCTTCAGTTAAACACCCCTAGCCTAAAAATTTGACCAGTATTTCTTGGCACGGTCGTTCCCGCTGTCGCATTATGAGGGGAGCGGGCTGTCGGGAGCTAGGGAGATGAAGGCGGTACATGGGGCTGCGGCGGATCGAGGTTATGCATGTATTGCGGGAAGCAAGCTGAAAGCTGGAACTGTCAGCGTCACCGTGGGGTGGGGCTGGTAAGCCACACACCAGGTTGCGCCAGTAAGCCCATACGCCAGAGCGCCAATTCGTCAAGAGTGAGGGTGGGGTGTTTCGTCCAGGGTTGGAATAGACAGGGTTGAAGCCAACCATGCCGACGGCGGTGGGTTGCCATCCCCTCCCCCTTCCCGAGCCTCCCAGTCTTTGAATCAACTTGCTCTTTGCTCTATTTTCGGCAGATCCTCAGATCCTCGAAACGCCGTGGCGGATCTTTTCTTACCATATTACCATGGCACAACGGATAGGGACGGTGCTCCATGCTCCATCTCCGCTCTTGAGAAATGTTGAGGGGCTTGAGAGCTTGAGAACTTGAGAGCTTGAGGCGCGAACGTTCCTGTATCGCGCATGTTGCAACCGCGTTGCTCCGTCGCCAACCAAACTCCAACTCTGATCAAATATCCAGACTCGGCCCTGGCACTCAATCCCTCTGGTGACCTCCAGAACTCCTTATACCCGCCGTGTTACCAGTCTCACTCAATGTCTTGGACCGCAAGTAAGTGACGACAATGTGAGGCCAATCTACAAGGGGGTGGGCATGTGGGCCCACATCCCCGGATCCGCGGTTTGTGCAACCCAACCCCTCAACCAAGACTCGAACTCACAGGGCCGCTCTTCACAAGTTAAGTGGAACGGGGAAAGCATTGGGGTTTTGGGTCGTGTACCTTGACAAGGACAAGGTTTTAGCGCAGGCTCTGACATCCGAGTTTCATGAACGTGCCTGGCATAACGGTGGGGAAACTTGGTTAAATGCACTAGATTGTCCAGGGCTGCGCCGCGCCATGCGCCGAGTAGGAGTAGTGGATCCGCCCATGCAGGATGACCGAGGTGTTTGGTAACCGCAGTCGAGTTGTGCCTAGTGAATTGACCTTCTGTCTGTTCTAGCATAGGCGAGCGGCGGTTCAAACCTGTCAGACAATCAGACTAGTAGAATCGCAAGCATCTAGGCTTGTGCCTCACTGCGGGTGCAAGCGTCTCCAGTAACCTCTTGTTCCAGAACGCGGAGAGGTGTGCAGAGGCGCGGAGATGAAGTCAACCTAAACAAGGTAACGCTGCGGCAATTCCGCAACCTCCGAAGCACGTCCATAGTGCGATGTTGCGCCCCATCGGCGGCCTCCGACGTCTGGTTCTGGCGTGCTCGGTTGCAGCTACGCTACGTTTTGAAGATCGCACGGTCGCAGCCAAGGGCTGCGGTGTGACAGATGTCCTCAGAGTGGCCACAGGGTACTCCGTGTAGGCAGGACGACATCTAGGCCTATCGGGAGGTCAAGACACCGGGTGAGAGACGGCTCCAGAAGGATGGGTCCGGCTCGTCCAAAGGAGAAGCACCACGCCCCGCAAGCTAAGATCGGGCGCAAGAGCAGCTGAAGAGGTAAGAAGACACGAAAGGTTGCCAATCTCTCTTTGGGCACTGCACCGGGCGAGACTTGTCGTTAAGTTTCTTGTGCATGCAGCTGCGAGAGGTCGCTGTTCCGCTCTGGTGAGGGATGACACACGAGTAAGAATCAGACGCCTGGTTTGGCAGGTCCGGCCAGCAGCTGGCGGGAATGCTGTTCAACGAGCACTGTACCTGGAACATCCGGGAGGTAGGAGTGGTGAGGATGACAGGAGAGAGCACAGAGCACAGAGTTGTAAGAAGCGGAGCGGATGTCGTACAGAAGAAACGGATCATTGGAGAATCGCTGCTGCTGCTGTTCAGCGCACCGGCGAATTGAGGAGCAACCTGATTGATGTGGCTCTGGCGCATTGCTCTCAGATGGAAGATCGCACAGTCCACGGTCGACGCGGTCGCGTGCTCTGGGTGCCTCAGACATGGGTATGAGCATGTAGGGAAAGATTTCGATTACCTTTGGCTTCTGGTTAGCACCAGTTGATTAGCTGACCTCTCGTCAACTCCCCTGCCTGCCATTTTCTGAGCCTCTTCAAGTCTCAGAGGACAAGTACATGGCCGAGCAGCCAAGCGTGATTCGAATAGTAATATACATAAAAACGGCGGGTCTGAGGCGTCAGCAGAATTCCAGCAGCTCACCCGACCACATCGAACTCACGCTACACGGCCTTGTCAGCCATTTTGCTCTCCTCTTTCAGTGTTGTGCGCGCGACAGCCGCAGCAGCCTCCGGCGCGCTCTTGACCGCCTGGATCACCCTGTCAATTGACTCTGCGTCGTCCAACTCGCGGCGCACGGCCTCGAGCTCTGCGCTGTCTGCTGCAGCATTAGCGGCCGAAGCCTCCTCAGCCCGCTGCTTGTTCTCGGCGACCTGCCAGCCCACGAGGTCCTTGAGCGTATGTCCTGGTGGTGGCGCTGTGCGCGGGTTCGTCTCGTGCAAGTAGTACGCCAGGAAGCCGGTGAAGACGCCGAGGAGCGGGTCGAGCGTGCGTGAGAGAAGGTAGTTTCGTGGCATTGTGGTGGAGGCTGATGAATAAGAGAGGCAGGAGACAAGGCAAGGCGAGCCGAGCTTTGTTGGAGAGCGCCGTTGCAGGTGAGAGTTGGAGATGGAGACCAAGTTATAGTGTCAAGTTGAGGCTCTCAATGACGCTTAACGCAAAGATGCAGGGACAGGGTGGGCTCCAGGTTCTGCTGGAGGGTGGAGGTTGGAGGGTGGAGGTTGCGTCAATTCGAGCCAGCGACGGAGACGGAGGCAGTTGGCTCAGGATGTGGGACCTACGTTGTGCTTGTACTGGCAAGCTGCCTATCTGGGGAGCTGCCGAGTAGTGACGTATTCTTTGGCACATGGGTTAACGGAGGTACCTCGACAACTGTGTCATATACATGGGTCACTTGTTTAGTCGTACCTTGTAGGCGTGTACCTTTATATCAAAGGTTGGAACATGACTGTTTGCCACTGCCAATTCAAGAGTAAAACCGAACAAGCCACAAGCCACGTCACATCTCTCAACTCGCCACCCAACAATCGCTTGCCACCATGGTCGCTACTCGGTGAGTAACCCTCCTACACCACCTCAACTCTACAACCTCGGCCGCCGGTCATCCCTGTCCCTGTCCAAGCGCGTCTGCGTCATGACCGAGCAGCAAGTCCTCTGCCATGGCACTGACACCAGTGCTTCCAAACTGGCCCGCGCGTCCGAGCCCGGGACCGGGGCGACGCAAACCACTATTCCAACCCCACCAACATCAACAGCAGATCTCCACCTTGATAACCCATCACCCGTCACATTGTCCTCATTAGACCCCTCTCCGCATCCATCTCAAATATCCCAACATTCTTTGCCTCGGAATCACCTCTCCTCGACCCCAGACGGCGCGTCTACCCCACACTCGCTCCTTACACGGCCATCCTCTTCACTTTCTAACTTGGGATCCCATCCCCTCTCTAAGCAAGTCCAACTCGAGCACGACGACGCAGACTTCAACCTCAACCTTGACGCTCAGCTTCAAGAGGAGCTCGACAAACAAGACTCTCCCCGATCATCCTCTCACCTTTCCCTTTCCACCAACATGGGCGCCGTACTGTCTAGCGCACCATGCGAGGACGCCGTTATTGCGACGCCAAGTGGTACTGTCCTCGTCCGTCCTTACGTTTCCGCGGGCAAGGAGATCAAGGCCCTGCTCCAGTTTAAGCCGCGCTACTCGTCGTTTGACCGCGAGAACAACAAGTCCCAGTCTGACCAGTTCCGCGGCTTCTTCACCCTCTTCTGGATAGGTGAGTTGGCGTGAGACGTGCGGTGGCGACAGAGCTGACCCTCACCAATCGCGCGTCCCGTCAACGCGTCGTTCCTCCTCATTTCCCATCTCGACGCCCTCCTCTTTGTCCTGCATCTCCTTCGCCGGCGTTCTCAATGTTCCATGTCGTGCACTTTCGGCCGCCAGCCCTTGCACTCCTCTTCCTGCGCACATGCATCGAGTCATGGGAGACCAACCGCACTCTCCTCTCGCCAAACTTTGCGCAACTCATCACGGCGGATGGTGTCGCGCTCGCATTCGCCGACTTCATTATGGTCACGTCCATGCTCCTCTGTGTGCCGTTCGTCAAGTGTCTCCAGAAGGGTTACTTCAAGTACAACTGGACAGCTCTCATCTTCCAGCATGTGTTCCAGACGACCTTTCTAGGCGTCGCCATCGCCTGGGGCTATGCGCGAAATTGGTACTGGGTTCAAGCAGGCTTCCTCGTCCTTCGTGAGTTGGTTAACCACGCCTAAGGCTAACCGACCGCAGACGCCCTGTCGAGCATGATGAAGATGCACTCGTACATGTCGCACAACGGCATGCTCGCCAACGTGAACGCACGCCTCATCGAGGAGAAGCGCACGTTACACGAATACCTCAACTCGTTGCCTGGAGGCCACGAGGCCGCGCTCGCGGAGGCGGCCGAGCGCAAAGGCGAGCTCGAGGCGCGCGAGGCGTCTGCGCCACGCATCAGCGAGCCCGCGACGCCCGCCCCAACGCCTACACCGCCTCAAATCAGAGTCCCGAATGACAACGGGGCAGTCTTATCGGAGACCTCTGCGCGCCTCGGCCTGAACGGTAATGCGAAGAAGAAGAATGGCGAGGTGCGCCGCCGGATACGCTCATCGAAGCCTGCGACGGATGCGCTCCCCGCGCCCCAGTCTGGCCTGCCGCGCGGTACTTCGCTCGAACCCGCACATACCACCAGCCCGCACGCGAAGCGCGCGCCGACACTCCTCGCGTGGAGTTCGGACCCGAAAATCGCCCTCCTGGCGCGCAATATCGATGCCATGAGCGACGAGCTGTGTTCGAACGGCGAACGTGGCCTCGTCTGGCCCCAGAACGTCACCTACAAGCACTTTATCGAGTTCATGTTCTTTCCCACGCTCGTGTATCAGCTTGAGTATCCGCGCACAAGCACCAGGCGCCCGCTCTTCATCCTCGAGAAGGTGTTTGCGACGTTCGGCACCTTCAGCCTTATCTACACCGTCACAGAACACTACATCATGCCATACAGCCCAAAGCCGGGGGACAACCTCATCCAGACCTTCGCCCAGCTTGCGATCCCGATGATCGTTAATTTCCTCCTCATCTTTTACATCATCTTCGAGTGCGTGTGCACGGGGTTCGCCGAGATCTCGTACTTTGCCGACCGCGAGTTCTACCAGGACTGGTGGAACTCTACGTCGTGGGACGAATTCTCGCGCAAGTGGAACAAGCCTGTACACACCTTCCTCCTTCGCCACGTCTACGCGTCCAGTCGCTCAGGTCTCCGCCTCGGTCGCTGGAGCGCGACGTTCTTCACCTTCCTCCTCTCGGCGCTGTGTCACGAGCTCGTCATGGCCGTCGTCAGCAAGAAGATCAGGCCGTACCTCTTCCTCATGCAGGTGAGTCCGGCGCAAACAGCGCCCAGGCTAAGCTGACCGTCGCGCTCACACCAGATGATACAGCTTCCCATGATTATGATCGGTCGCCTACCTGCGGTCAAGCGCAACCGCACTCTCGGCAACATTATTTTCTGGGCCGGCCTGATGTTGGGATTCCGTGAGTCGAGTGGCCGCGAGCAAGTCGGCTGACCCCAGCTCTGCTAGAGATTTGTTATCTTCGCTTCTAGACTACACAGCGCAGTGCTGCCGGAGAGCATATAGTTTGTACTTGATGCATAGATTTTTGACTCGTCTGGCATCAGGCCGACTGAGCCAGGAGGGTTCCGCCAGCTTGTTTCAGCGGAGTGGGATTTATGAAGGGGGCGCTCGGGGAAGGGTTTGTAGTTCTGAACAATGAAAACAGCGTGTACGCGAGAACAGAACATGGCCGTGCAAGGCTCCGGCTTTACTATTTTCAGAGGGCATGTTTGCTCTTGGAGGTCGTCAGAACGTATAGCAGGAACTTCGAGCAAGCTCTACAACTCGAGAGGGTGTCGGCGTTTTATAGGGGATGGGAAATGTCAAGGCGAATATGCGCACGCATCAGCAGTGCTGATTGAGGCGGCGACGAGAGCATTACATGTGGTCGGGGAATCAATTCTGGTCCTCTGCGCCGTTTTGCTTCGACTTGTGCTAAATGTTTTATTCCCTGCAGGCCCTGGTCTGATGGGAAGAATCGAAGAAATGTATAGAGGCAACGTGGGGTGGAAGTACGGCTCGACGAGTCAAGTAGCTGCTGAGTCCAGCGTTTCGGTGGGTATTCTTCTTCAGACTGTCAGAGGTTTCTGGTCTTGAGTCGGCCACGTACTGACCAACATATCTGCAACGGGCCATGAACAGGACAAACGTCGCAATCCCGGTCGATGCACTTTGTGCTCAAACTTCGGTCCTCCAGCCGTTTTGCTTTTTGCTTTTGGCATCTCGCAGGGGTTTGGGAAATTGGAATGAGATCCGCGCTTGGGTGGCAAAACGAGTCGAATTGAATCCGCCCTTAATCTGTCCCCATTAGCATGTATCACACACGGTATCTGCTTTGCGGGCGACATGTCCGTCAGGCCTTGACGAAGCGAGCTCACTCGTATCTCGTCTCCCAACCCCAGCCCCTCCAGCCCGTCGCATTACGACCAGTGCATGCTAAATACAACCACTACGACCTGATTGGAGACTGGATTGGAGACTGGAGCGGAACAGGAGTTGGTGAAGGAATAGGGACTTGCAGCGGCACCGATGACGGCGCGCAGCTTGCGGCCCTTTGAGAGGTGAGGAGATGAGATGGGATGAGATGAGATGATGGCCCTTGAATAGTGTCCGCGTTTGTATCTTATAGTGCCGGCATGGCGGACGCATGCGAGGGGAGGAGAGTTTTGTACATACAGCCTCGATGAAGTTGCGAGGTAGGCCCAGGTGAAGCCTTGATAGGGGATGAGGGTGGGGCGTGTGCGACTGGGAGGCCATGGAGGTGATGCTCGAGGGTGGGGGATGGTGAATTTTCAGCAAAGTTTGATGTGAGTACCGCACAATGGACTTGGCTGGTGGTACGACCAAATGGCGCTTACGCATCGCTAGAGTCCGCACCTGGAGGTGGCGACGAGAGGGGAGTGCTCGTCTCGCGCTTCGAATAGTCGGCTTCGTTCAACTGGTACTCGCCCTGTAGCCCTGGCGAGGGGTGGCCGCGGGAGTGAGACCGGGCGTCGTCGTGCGACGAGTCGTCCGAGTTAAGGATCGCTGGGCGATGGCGAGCGAGGGGAGGTTCGCTAAATGCGAAGTTGGTGGCGGGAGGACGCCAGCTCCCGCCATGCTCGGGAGGCGAGGGGTAGTAATGGGCCGCGGGGTGCTGTTGGTAGGTGCTCCAATCCCCCCCACTGCCAGTGCCATAGTACTGCTGGTGCGTGTACGTGGGCGTCATTCCGTAAGCCGCAGTCTGGGCGTACTGGGTTGGAATGAGACCGTATCCGCTCTGTGCTGGCCCTGGCTGAGCGCGAGGAACGAGCTGTTGGTCTTGGACCAGCTGCGGTCCGAGGCGGCTTGCACGGAAGCGCTGGAGCCACGGTAGTGGGTTGCGGACTGGATCCCAGGGTGGGCCGTCTGACGGACCGTTGGCGCTCGAGAGGTTGGGGCTCATGGGGTCGTGGCCGATCGCAAGCTGTTTGCTGTTGCTGGTCGAGCGCTTCTTCCCGCCCTTACTCTTGTTGTGGATCGCAGAGGGCGGCGAGACCGGAGGGTGGTAGTCTCCGTCCCGGAACCAGGTCTGGCAGCCGGAACGGATGGCCCACTTCCTAGCCCCACCTGACTGGTCCCCGAATGGCCTGGGGATCTTGACAAAGGCCTTACACATGGAAGTCTGGTGCCGAACGCCGTTGTAGATCTTGGACGGGAATTGGTGGTAGACTCAGGGTTAGTGGGAAACAATGCGGCGAGCGCGTGGGCTGCCACCGTGCGCCACAAGAACACTCACATGGGTAACGGGCCTTGATGGACTCTGAAATCTCCGAGACGTATAGCTGGTGCGGAGGGTCTGCGAGGAGGAGGGCCTCTCCAATGAGGGCTGCGTAGGAAGGGGCTGGCCGGGGGAGCTCATCCTCGTTGGGAAGCAGGAAAGGTTCACCCTTGCCACTGGCGCGGCCCCCACCGTCACCGCTGGAGGTGCTGGTGTGGCGACCGTAGTCATACATGTCGGACGGGGCGTGCCACGAACCAATGCTGTCGGAGCGCGCATGACCGTAGCTCATGGGGTACGAAGGGTGGACATTGCTAGTCGGCTGGTAGTAACCGATGGTTGGAGATGTGTACTGGCCATCGTGGTATGCTTGATGCTGGTTGTTGGTCTGCTGGCCGGTGCCCTCCGCGTACTGCTGCTGGTTCTGCCCCTGGCCCGCGGCGTGGTAGGCCTGGGTCTGCGACTGTGGGTACACGGTAGCCTGCGATGTGTATGGACGGACAGGAGCCCCGTAGTAGGCAGTAGAAGCCATGTTTGGCCCAGCGGCAATCATGGGAGGGAGAGCCGATCCCTGGGAGGTTTCGTCGCTTCCGGTGGCGAAAGCACCAGAGGTATTAGCGGGCGCAGTGGGTTGAGCAGCCATGGGATAGCCCGAGTGTGATGGGGCCGTGTTGAGCGAGGAGACCAAGGGGGATGTGTTGTTGATCGATGAATTGGCCCCCGCAATAAGGGCGTTGTGGGCGGTGACCGGCGAGTGTTGGTAGGCAGTCGTGGACGACATCACCATCTGGTTCGGGCGGACTGTGTTGGAGGTAGTGTCGAAAGTTGAGGCGTGCTCTTGCAAGGGGACCATTGATCGTCGCACCAGTTGCTGCCGATGTTGTTGGTCGGTGGACGATGACAAAGAAGAAGAGAGCTGCCAAAGGGACGTGGGCGTGTGGGTTGTTGTGTTTATGTGGCCGGGCGTGTGAGTGAGCACGGTTATAGTGCAAGATGAAGCATTTCCGACCGTCGAGAGTGATGATGACTGTCTGGACTCGTGGGGCGATTCGAGGCGACGTACAGGAAGCCAACCGCTCCTCCTGATCGTCAGCGCGGATGGCCAGGTTCAGCCATGTGTTCCCACGACCAATCATCTCGTGCTCGTCGTGTGCACCAACTTGCTTTGAGCGTACGTGCACTGTGTGCACACCCAGCCACATCTGTGGTCATTGAGGCCTGGTGACCACTCCTGTTCCTCCGCCCTCCCACACAAGGCCTCCCACGACAAGCACAGCAACCAGCCTCCTTCGTTGCTGGGCACACTTTAGCCCCAGAACCTACTCGAGATAGGAGAAGCTCAGAAATGCCGATCCATGCCACATTTCCCGATAACAGAGCCTCGCGAGCCATGTCTACTGTAGGTGATGACCGGTGACCCCAGGGTGGGGCGACATGGCTCACGGCTTCTCGAGACCTCTTCTCTCTCCTTGGAGCTTGGAGCAATAGCCCAATTATACGGGTTCGAATATACGTTGGTAAGCTGTGTGTGTGTGGATCCATAGATTCTCAGATGGGCGTGGGAGAAGAAAAGGGGGGAAACGAAACGGGCGCAGGACACACACAAAGGAC
Source organism: Cutaneotrichosporon cavernicola (assembly GCF_030864355.1). Classification (NCBI taxonomy): domain Eukaryota; kingdom Fungi; phylum Basidiomycota; class Tremellomycetes; order Trichosporonales; family Trichosporonaceae; genus Cutaneotrichosporon; species Cutaneotrichosporon cavernicola. The sequence goes on along the minus strand of NC_083396.1, from coordinate 2,319,205 downwards.
CCCATACCACTCTGTAATCTGGGAGACCATCGTGCACAACCCCATTGTTCGCGGTGCACAGACGCATCACCAGCTTTTAAACGGGGGGCTTTGAACAATGGCCTGCGATGGACAATTGTCAAGGACGAGAGTGAGGCAACAGGCTTGAACGAGCGAGTTTTTGGTCATTTGCGATCGACCTGTCATCCCTCATACCTCGCCACACGGGCGCCACTTTGACTTTCGCCCTTTCTCGCCCTCATGTTCACAGGTCCGCATGCTCCCACACACACATTGGACACTGTGAATTCACGACGCTCACACTGCCCCAAAGCGCTATTCCTCGTTGCTACCGTCTCTCTCTCTCTCTCTCTCTCTCTCTCTCTCTCTCTCTCTCTCTCTCTCTCTGCATGAACATGGCACACCCTCCACACGGGCCTTGAAACATCCAGAACCATAATCTCGAAACACGACACTCACTCTAAGACCGTGCCCGAAGGCTCTGTTTGGCAGGTAGGTTTGTCGCCCACCTCGCACGGGTCGTTCGGGAGCTGGGACAAGTCGTGGGGTGTCGCGATCCGTGGTGACGACAGCGAAGCCGACGACACAGGCGACGACGTCATCGGAACGGGGAGGGATGCGTTCGGTTCTGAACCGAGCGGCGGTGGAGGGGGGTTTGCAGCCAGTGCTGCCAAGTCAGACCTTGGCGCGTGCGAAAGTGGCCCCAGGTGAGTGTGCGCCAAGTCACCCAGACGAGTCGAGCGTCTTGTGGCAGGTGGGGTGTAGAGCCGATGAGGAGAAGTGTTGGTAGCGGGTGGAAAGGGAGTCACCTCGCTCTGTGCTACCGAGGGATACGTGACGAGAGGGGAAGCGAGGACAGTGTATGGCGTGCCACTGGATTGAACCAACCAAGTCTCTGGTAATTCTTCAACCATGACCTCGGGTACGGTGAAAGCGAATGGCGGGGCCACAAGGTGAGGGAAGGTGGGCGCGGCCCAGCCAAAAGCCGAGAAGGAAGGCGCAGTATGAGGGCGGGCGGCGTTGACGTTGGTAGGATGATGTTGGTGTTGGTGTTGGTGTTGCTCAAGATGTTGGAAAGAGGGAGGCCGAGAGAGTGGTAACGTGAGGTTAACAGTTGGAGTGGGACTCGAAGTTGATGGTGTGGATGGACGATGTGGCACTTGGATCAAACCAACTCTTGTGGGTGGTGGAGTAGGCCAAGTCCAAGGGGACATCGTTGTTCCATGATCACCATTCCCCTCATCATCGCAGGTGTTGAGCTCCAGGCTCAGGCTTAGACCGAGGTCCAAGTTGGTCGCATCGCCATGCATAGGCATGGCGCGGGTGGGAGCCACAGTCGGTGTGTTGAAGAATGTGGCACTCCACCCACCATTACCATAACCATCCGGAAGCGAGTGGGTGTTGATTCCGGAGCCGATCACCTGCACATTGTTGCCCCATCCTCCCATCACTACTTCAGTCCCATCCACGTCCATCTTTCCCTGGACGTACACGTCGTCCAAAAAGGACTCGAACTCCACACTTTTGTTGCAGGAGAGAGGGGGGACACGGTCGTACTGGCGGCGGTAAGCTAATTACTGGGCGAGAGGGGTTCAAGATGAGTATCAATCGAGTAGAAAGAGGGGTGAGGGGACTGACCCAGATGATCTGTGTCTTAATCTTGTCGCTGGAGCGTCTGGAATAGTCTGGCCTGGAGTCTACTGCCATGCTGCCATACTCCAAGGGTAGCAGCACCTCGCCTGAGCACGTTAGGCCGCCACCACTCAACCCTGTCTGCTGACATGCAATGGGACATGGGCGACCGCTCGAGCGCTCACAGGTAGCTGCGCTTAGGCCGCCTCCATTGCCGCATCCAGGATTCCATGCGCCAAAGTGCGAGACGGTGGCAAGTGACACTTGAAGCTGGCGAGGGATGGCTTGGGGACGCTACAGTAATAACCTGAACGGAACGGATCTGAACGGAACGGATCTGGTACTGGCTGATGGAACTGACACAAGATCCTTATCTCCTCAGATCAGGCACAGCATCCCCTATGTTGGCCGCAGCTTCTGCTGTGGCAGGTCGTGCGGATCCCGGATTCGTTTCATACTCTGCGCGCCGCGACCTCTAGTTCCAGGTTTCTGGACGGTGCCTCAGAATAAAAAAGGCGTGCGGTAGGACCTGCGAGGCTTGCCAAGGCGTGCCGTGCGTCCTGGAGAGACCCATCACTGCCGAGGCCCTGGCGCGTGTCGGGCACAGCCAGTCACATGAGGACTTGTGTTGGTGTGCTATGGGCTTGAAGCCTTGAGGATGATGGTCGTCCAGCGATGAGTCGTTTCGATCAGGCAGGAAGTGCAGGACGCCGAGGTAATAACAGTGTGCTTTGACCTTGTCTTTCGGTGCCGAGAGTGACCAGCGTTCCGCAACACGTGCCTGAACATGTCCATTGTTCATGCGGGACGCGACGCCTTTTCGACCAGAGCGTAGTTGGTGTAGGCCCCTCAACCATCTTGTCCTCTCGTGGAAGTCCCGGAGGCGTGGTGTCATCAGCCATTCATTAATTCCAACGGAGCGGAATATGGCTTGCATTTTGAAGACAGAAAGCGACATAGACGACCTAGAGGCGGATCCCGTGAGTGTCTTCTCAAAGACGATCTGAACTCATCCCATGCTCCCTGGTGAGTGCATCTCGCTTATGACAAGGCAATCTGCAATCGAGGCAGCGGATGATAAGCCGGTCGCTGTGATTGCTCGCTGGGCACAGCTGCCTTTACCAGCTGAGCGTCAAGTAGAGTACCTCGCTTGACGCGAGATACTGAATGAGGAATGCTGTTTGACGCGACGTGGGGGAGTGGGGTAAGGAAGTGGTGTTGGGGGGGGGGGGGGGGGGGGGCAGGTTGCGTCTGGACCTGGTCGCGGTCTGGTCATAGCGTTCAGGACATCTGTTCCGGGGTGTCCGGCGGTCCCAAGTTTCGGGTGTTGACAGTCCCGATCAAGTGCCCGGCGTAGTGGCGTCGGCCTCTCAACTTGCCTTGACGTTCGCGCTCGGGCGTGCGAGCAGTAGAGTGTCACTGGACTTGTGGCTTGGCGCCGGAACTCCCGCTATCCGCTGGTCTCGCTGAATTGAGTTTGACGGCGTACCAACACGCCTTGACCAGTGACTAGTCTACAATAACCAGACGCACCATATCAGGACATCGCGGTAGAGGGATCACGCTCGTCTTCGCGCGATGTTATTGCTTTTCCAGGTCTCATTCCGTACCAGAAAACAGTCCAACTGCCCCTGTAGCAGCAAGCCCGCCCCGCCCAAAGCCTCGGATCGGCCCTTTAATGAGTGGACATTCCATGGGCGAGATTATCGTGTGTGGCCCTGCAGGCCGCTATCTGTAGGCCAAAAGCCGGCAAGAAGCAGCACGGTGGCGGTGGCGCTGGCGCTGCCACTGCGGCCTTGACCGGATACCGCGATTCGAAAACAATGAACGCCTTTGCCATTGACGGATTTTGTGCAGGCGCACAAAGGGACCGCTTTTCTGGAAGCGGAGGTACCGCCGACCCGGTCTGGTGTTAGGGGTATTTGAGGGAACCAGGGGGAGGGGGGAGGGGACGTGCAGCAGATACTCTCTGTCTGTAAATGGCAGAACGAGGTGAGCCTAACAAGCTTGCCGGGGCAACGCCCTGGACAAGTGGCGTTCACGGACGGGGTGAGAGATAGGTCCGACGCCGGGAGTCAGGCTTGGATTCCGCTCAGCGTTCTTGGCAACGGAGACGTTGCCAAATCGGGGCCATGATTTGTAGATTACCAAGCCAGAGGTCCAGCTGTGTATCCGATGCGGCATTTGTGGCCAGGATGCCTCGTCGTGGAATGGAAGCGCCCCAAGTAATTGACCTGACACAGGTACGTTGGCGGCTCTGGACCTCACATTGCCAACCACGTTGCAGGCGTTGACATGGCATTCCTTTGTCGCTCGGTCGAGGTCCGCATTCGACTCGTTGTGCGTTGTCTGGATGTCGTCAGGCGTGCAGGAGACATACACATTCCACAACCGAATGCCTCATTTGTATCCAAGATAGAGGTCGAGATGGCCCCTGACTGCTAGGTGTGTGCCTCAGTTGTGTCTAGATGTAATCAGTTTCATCACCCGCCCTACACACGCCCCATTCAGTATGCAATGCAAGTCAGACGCCTTGCAAGGTACCAGGGCAACATACACGCCACGATTTATTTCTTAAAGGCGACCGCCTTGACCATCACCGCGGTATTTGAATATCGCAGTAAGCTTGACTACGCTAACTGGCTCGTGGTGACATGAGCAAGTGTGACGAAACTCGAGTGCGGGGCCCGATGGTGAGCATCACGTCCTTCGCACCAGAATACACCATGACAAGGCACAGCCACTGCCGAGTTCACACCATGGTCGTATCATCTGACAACGGTGCGAGTTCCAGGATGTTGTAGAACCGGCCGGTGGCTGGCAACAGTTACACTCGCTGTCGCTTCGGATCTCGGCCGTCGGTTTCATCGCCGTCATCGTCGTCGTCGAGTGGGTCATGCCATACAATGTCGCTCTTCCGTCGCGAGGGGTCGTCAGGCTCCAGGCTAGGTGAACGACTTGGTCCCTGGTCCCGAGGCCGGGTAGGCGTTGGTGGGGTGGGCGGGCGAATGTCTGACAACTGGGCAGGCTCGATACCGTCGTCTATGAGAGAGGAGCTCGAGCCAGAGTCAGAATCAGCCTCCGCCACAGGTGTCACTTCCTGCGCCTGAATGGTCGACGCAACAGGTGTCCGAGTCTGCGACGCCGTGCCCAGACCTGCGACAAAGGGCTTGTTGAACGCGTCGAGGAGAGAGACGATCTTGACCTTGCCTAACCCCTTGACGGCGCTGAGAGAGTAGTTGGACTGTCGGACGATGTTGTCAAACGACTGAGGTCAGTTATCCATATGAATAGGGCAGCGTACCCCGAACTGCGCTGCTATGGCCTCCGCGTTAGATTTGTTGACCTTCCGACCGCTGGTGAGAACGTGCTGCAGTTGAGACGGGTATGTTTGGTGAACCTTCTCCTTGAGCGTGTCCGCTGACTTGTGTTCATATGCCTTGAGGGTGGTCAGGTACTGGGCAGCTTCCTCGTTGCTGCAATAGTTAATCTCGGCTTGAAGCACCCACTCACGAGAACGCCACGAGGATCGTCATCTCGTTGATGACCGCAACCTTGCTCAATTCGCGGAGAGATTGTTGGTGCTCGCTCTACAGTCAGCGTAATGACATGCAGATAGCACATACGATGTCACACAGAATCAACAAGATGCGGAGGTTGTAAGCGTGCCTCATTTTCTCGATTCGCGAGTGGATATACTCGGGATGCAAACGATGATACTTCAGGCTTGACATCAGTAAGGCGAGTGATCTCGAGGGCCTACCTCAAGAACAGCACACCGTTGTGAGCGCCGACCTGGTAGTCCACGACGATGTCACCAATCTCGAGACCAACGCTTCGGATGAGGGGAAGGATGGGGTTGCGCCTCTGTACAGCGTCAGCTCCAAGATCAGTACCATGACTTGCTCGCCCGCTAGCCCATTACTCACCTGCAATACACTGTACACGATGGCGTTCTTGCTCGCCGCAGGCCTGTTTACTGGCTTAGAAGATGATGAAGCAGAAGGTGCTGATGATCCATCATCTTTATCCCCTTCTGTGCTTAAGCACGATGGGGGTTGCTTGGGGATAGGAGGCAAGTTGCCAGACGCGTTACGGTTCGAGTTGAGCGAGGTAACGTGGGTGGATCGGAGAACCGAGGACGCTGATTGAAACCCAGGAGCTGACAATGAACCCGACTTCGTGGGAGGCGGTGGTGGGTCCATAGCTGACGCTGATGCTGATGGTTGAGGTGGCGAATGAAGAATGGTTGAAGAATGGTTGAAGAACAGTGTTGATATTGCCGGGAGATGATTTCTGGGGGTTGACGTCAACTGACCCCGCGGGGAATGCTAAATTAGATGGGAGGATTTAATAAATTAATTCAAGTGGTGGCTGACTTTGGGACACAAACAAACAACCTCGAGTTTCAGGTGGCAAAAGTCAACATTGCATCTCACACAATCATACAACAAGATCTCAGACGGCCGCACGCGACAGGACCGTCACTCACACCTGTAAAAGCTTACAGATACGCCCCATACAAGCAGGTCACTGTCGAAAACGACGCCATGCCGCCGAAAGCACCCTCCAGCAAACGCGGAAAGGAGAACGCGCCACCGAAAGCCAAGGCGCCCAAGATCGTGAGCGAGCCCGAGGATGACTTTGATGGTGGGTAACGCCCGTGCTCCGCTCTGACTCACAGCCTTCTTGGACGACGAGCCAATGAAGCCGGTGAAGAAGGTGGACCGACCACCGAAAGTGCCGAAGAAGGACAAGTCACCCGAAGTGGAGGAGGCGATGGTGGTCGAGGAGCAGGACCCGTCACGGGCGGCCCGAGAGTCAAACCTCGTGCCCTCCAAATCCTCCAGAGACCAAGGCGAGCTCAAGCGCGTGAGTCCCTGCCAGTTTCCACGGGTGTACAGCAAGCTGACCGTACAGGTGCAGGCTGAGTGCGATCGATTGAGGAGAGAGCGCGACGCCTTCGCGAAGCAGTTCGAGCAGTTGTCCAGCCTGCGGAACTCGGGACCAGAAGCGCTGCTGGAAAAGTTCAAGGAGACGGCGGAAGCCAAGTCTAAAGGTGAGTTACCGACCCATCGAGCGAGCTGACCAGCAGCGCAAGCTGAAGTGATTCGAAGCCAGGAGGCCCTCTACGAGAAGCAGATGGCCAAGGTCAAATCTCTTGAGGAGGCCCTAGCAGCGTCACAACAAGCGCTAGATCGAGCCGAAGCCTCCGCTGCGCCCCCGAAATTCGACGCCAAGCTGGAACGAATGGGCCAGCGCGAACTGCAGGGCGAGGTGCACAAGTTGTGGGATGTCGTCAAGGCAAAGGACGGAGAGAGTGAGCTGGTCTTCCTGATGTGGAACTGATGGCAGTTGCGGCGCTGCAGCGTGAATATCAGGAGGAAATTGCGCACTCGCGCAAGCTGCAGGAGACGGCCGCGCAGATGCGGCGTTCAGCTGAGCCGGCCGCCAAGCCTGTCGTGAACGAGGTCCACAGCCTCTCGGTGAGACTATACGAGGAGCTCACTGGCCTGGACATTCTCGACGCACAGGTACGACCTGACCCGAAGACAGGTGACGAGCGGATATATAAGTGCATCCAGACGACAGGCGGGCGCAGTGAGTCAAAGCTGACAGTAATAGATGGGTAGCTGACCCCAGACTACACTTTACGGCTATCCCTGCGAAACGAGTTCGACAAGCAGCGCAAGCAATGGAAGAAGATGGTGCAGTTCGCACCGTCGGACATGGACAAGGAGACGGATCGCAAGCTGCTCAAGCGCCTCGGGCCGTTCCGCGACGCGTTCGACATCCCGCGCGACCAGCTCCCAGCTGCATATGCGCAGCTCACGGCGCGCATGGACCCAGACGGCCAGTTCGAGGAGCCCGAGTAGATGGAACTAATTATAATTGGCAGAACGCAACTTTGGCCAGTCTCCTTGGGCGCAATGCATGCTGTCGCGCCCACCGTGCCCATCCCATGCGGACTGACTGCTGACCGCGCTCGGCCCGTTTGCCTCCTTCGTATGACTCACTCGTTTGTTCTCACCGCCTCTCATCCCTTCTACACCTCACACATCACTTTCAATCCCATTCAAGCATACAAGATGGTCAAGCACCAGCTGCCCGAGTCTCCCGACCCTTCTGGCAACTCTCCTTCGGCCAGTCCCAGCCCCAGTCCCCCTCCTCCGAAGAAGTCCCGGGGCAACAAGGGTGCCCCCAAAGCCAAGGGACCCACCAAAGCCGGCATCAAGCCCAAGATCTGGGACACAGCCCAAACCATCACCCTCCTCGAGGCTGTCTTCGATGCCGCGTCCAAGACGATTGACAAGGAGGCACTCGCTACGCAAGTGCGCGCTCGGGCATGTGCTAGCGCTTACGGCAGCTGGGGGTGAGCAAGCAGTCGGTCGGCGACCAGCTTGTCAAGAACCGCAACAACCTGCGCAAGCTCGCCATCGACCTTGTGCGTGCGAAGAAGGGCGGCGCGTGAGGCGGGCTGTTCGGTGGGGGCATTGGTTGGCTAGGGGACTATGAACGTACATGACTGGGCGTTGTGAGGGCGCAATGGTGTCAGCAAGCAGTGTCTGCCCGCAGCACTCGGCGTCACTCCTCCACTTATTTCTCATCCACCCATCTTCCCATATCCACCATGGTCAAACGGGAGCGTAACAACTCTGACCCGCCAACCAACAATGACAAGCATAACCACGACCGCAGTGCCTCTCTTCTTCCGAAGAAGGCCAAGGCCGAGAAGGAGAAGTGCCACAAGGCGAAGGCTATGAGCGGTGCCAGCCGCGGCAAAACGATGTGGGACGCCGAGCGTAGCGCTGCTCTGCTAGAGACCGTGTTCGACATCGCTGCGAAGTCTATGGACACGGACGCTGTTGCGAACAAGGTTGGTTTAGAGGATTGGATAGGCGAATCTGACGCCAGCTCGGGGTCAACAAGAGCCAGGTGGTGGACCAGCTCAAGAACGGGCGCAGCAACATCCGCCGGATGGCGATTGAACTGGTGCGCGCCAAGAAGGGCGGTGCGTAGTGCAAGACAAGGGAGCTGTGGTACTGGCCTTTCGCCTGAGTCACATAGATACTGGAGTGTTTTACCATGAAGGAGCGAAAGTCAGACAGTACAATAGCACGCTCAGACCACATCTTCGCCCGGTCATTCCGGTAAGATAAGCACATTGTTTCCCTGAGTCGGGCGTCACTAGTCTATCGCTCTCGTCAGGTTGAAGTCGCTCTCTCTGGTCACCAACCCACGCTTGGTGGTACTGGTCAGTGACCTCCAGTAGCAAGAGCACAGGCCTCATTGCCCCCTCCTCGCCACGACCTCGCCCCATGTGATAGATCCCATGTGCTCCTGAAGGCTTTGTCCGTGCAGTGGCGGGTGGCGCCGGAAGGGGGTATAGCAAAAGATCACGCGACATGTTGGTGCGAGCTCCGGAGGTCCCGGACATGGCTGATCGCGCTTTGAGCATGGCGTCATCTTCCTCGCACTCGCCTCAGCATTCCACTCCCAATGCGTGTGATTTCGACGGGCGGCGATCCAAGAAGCGCAGTTCAGAGCAAAACGACAAAGGCGGAGGCACCAGGTGCACCACAGGATCATTCTGTTCCTCGTCTGTGCTCACCTCATTCTTCGCTTCCGTGACATCCCATGTCCTGGTTGGGAGAGAGAGGGAGCCTGGACTTTGCCAGTTGCCCGGATTGCTGGCAAATATTGATTCCCACTTTTTCTACCTCTGCTTGCGACATTGGTCGGCCTCGTCCCGCACAACATATAGTTGGCCTTATCGTGAGTCTACTGAGGGGTGAGGGGTGAGGGTTGGCTGAGCTGATCGAGTTGGTCGCTCACCGCTTACAGGGAGGGACCTTCACATTTCCCGGTCATGAATTCCGCACCGCGATCCGGGAAGTTTCCCTGGTCCCGGCGAGCGAGTCGCCAATTGCGAAGCCGTGTGTTGCGCTACTAACCTGCACCTGTCGTACATTGGTGCCCGTCTCCTCCTCAACCTAGCGCCTCTGACTCCTGTTCGTCGCGACCACTGTCTGAAAAATTCGTGCTCTTCCAGAAGGTGTGGGCTCCAGGAGTCTAGACGAACCTGGGAAGCCGCTTGCTCCTCCTCAAACACCTCCTCTTTTCTGCAGCCCCCTCTCAACTTTCTGCTCCTGCAACTCCCTCCCATCCCAGATGATGGACTGTCAAAACGACCCAACACATACCTAAAGCTTACCCCAGGCTATCGTGTCACGCTTCTCCCGTTTTTATTCAGTTGCGTATCCCAGTGATGTCGTGAAAGCATTGGCGACAGTCCAGGAGGACCGGAAAAATCACCGCGACCGCCACATCTATCGCCTACGACACTGGCTCGCCTGTAGGTTACAGCGATCTTCTTCAGCAACAGGGTCCCCAAGCTCGACCCTCCTTCCATTCTCGGCGACACCAGTGAGCATTGTTATTGCGGTCTGTCCTGGAAAAAAGTTTGCAATTCAAGCAGTGAGCGCTACAATTTCTCCCTGTAACTCCTGACTACAGAGGTGTTCCCCGGATGGATGCATGAGGACAGCGGACGAACTGCCACGTCGCGTACTGTACGCAAGTCGCAACGACGATTGAGCCCCTCTCGACGCTACAGTACGGTGGTCCGTCAGCATCGCCAACACGATCCGGTCTCGCTGTAGGACAGCCCTCCCTTCCTCTCCTCAGCCTTGGGACAACGTATCTCTCCCCCGGGAGAAGTGCATGTCGTTTCTGGGGCTCCAATCGCGACGCAAGCTTAGGTAGCAAACCAAAGAGAAACAACCATACGCCCACCCCTCCTTTCATCCTTTCTCTTGAGTCATCTTGTAGTCCTGCCGCTTCGTTACCTCGGAAAATTATGGCATCGTCCTCAACACGAATAAATTCACCTCCAAAAACCCCGCTCTGGAAACATACTCGGCTTGGACACACGTCCTTTGGCTACTGGGAGAACGCTCACCACACGGGTAAGCCGACCTGTCAGGCTACCATAAGCTTCCGTTCCATACCAAAATGTGAGTTAGACGTGCACGTCGACAAGGTTGACTCTGCACTTTTAGAAAGAGAGAAAGTGAGTGTGGTGGTACATGGAGAGATGAGAGAAATGGGTGGTGGAAAGGGGAACGGCTAGGGGAGTCAGGTTTACCCCCGACAATCGAGTGATTGGACTGTGGCGCCTCCGCCGGCCCCACTCTCCCGGCCCACAGGTCAGCCAGGTCAGCTCAGCCTTCAGCCCGATCTTCTAGCCTCCTCGCGCTCCATTGTTCCCAGTTGGAAGACTTGGTTTTGCCGCTGAGAGTTCTCCTCGGCTCCAGACTTAACTGCTTGCCACACCTTCCAGGTCACACGTACCCAAGCGACGAAACTCACACACACTCAAAAGTAACGACGGGAAAACGCTGTTTGTTTTAAAATTACTCCCCATCTGATCTCATCGGGAACGGCGGGCGAGCCTGGGAGTGCTACCAGGCGGGATTCAGGCGGGGCCGGCGGGCGTCGGAAGATATATCCGACATGCTGAGCACGACAGCACATCAGCCCGTGCTCTCAGGCAAGCTCCTCGCCAAGGCAAGGGGTCAATGGCTTCCGGATCGGGGTTGGTCAGAGAGGCTGTGAGTGACGGGTGTGTGGATGATCGTGGCGCCTGAGTAGGTGATTTATTTGTGATTTCTGATCATTGTTCTCCGAGAAGCTTGGTCTACTCTTCCCTTTGTCATAGGTCTGGAAATGCATGCGGTCCTCCAGAGCTCGGGAGGCAATCGAAGAAGGAGACGGACGAACTGTGTCTCTCTGAGCACCCATTCACAGGCCACCGGGAGACGTGAGAGTGGCACACCAATGTCGTCCTTGCCCATACATGTTGACACCGCAATTTTGCAATTTTAGGGGCGCTCTCAAGAGCGGGTTTTTCTGAATCGCGAGGGCTCGTGTTGGCTTGCGCTGTCCCCGGACTGAGGAGATTTTAGTGGCCGAGGAGCAGGTCAAAGAATAAACTCGGAAGTACAAGGAACACGTGCTGCGCCACGCTTCACGGGGGGAGGAGTCCAAGCGCTTCTCCCCAACGTTCACGTTCCGGCTTCTCTTTCTCGGCTCGCCCTCGGGCCATCTGGCCCTTTCCCGGTTTGGGTCCCGATCCCCTCGCAGGGGAATCGCTTTGTCCCGTTCCCGCATGTGATGTACAGCACGGGCATTCTCACAGCGCGATCTTCGGCAAGCGCTGAGGATGGCGTGGTTCCGTTCTCGGAGATGCTACGTGCCACTCCTCACTCCCGTGCGCATAACGCCTCCGGCGCTTGGAACTCATGAGGCTTCCATAGACTGTATTGGGGAACGGGATACAACAAACGATGTGGTTGTAGGATGTGTGGGCTACGCAGAGCAGACAATCGAGTCTCTGACGGGTGGCGCGAGGGTGGGTGTGCGTTCGAGGTTCTACTCGATTCCGTTCGCCCCAAACAATGATACCTTGTTCGCACTGGCCCCCCGGGGCGAAGGAAGGGGTAGGTATGAGAGGCATCGTAGTCATCAAGCAGCTCAAGATAAAGGAGCTCGAGCCCACCTCACGACTCACCACCGCCCAGCCCTGACCAACTCTATCTGCCAGTGCCTCCTCAGCGCCATGAAGCGCTCCGCCTCTCCCAACCCGCATGTCCTCTCGCCGGTAGAGAAGCGCGTCAAACCCGAGTTTCATGACCAAGCCACCCCCAATGCCCCCGTGGTGGGTCTCCAACATGCTGGCCGCTCCGCCCCGTCGGTCGCCCAAGCGCTCCGCCCCCACGCTCCCTTCCAGCAAGATGTGGCGCCGCCTCAGTTTTCTCCAACGTGTCCACCAAAGCCTCGCCCCAGTTCGACAATCTTTAGAGATACGCAGTGCGAAGGGCACCAGGGTAACTACTTCTCACCATCGTCTTCGCCCGGCCACATGAGCCCTCCTCTCAGAGATTTCATCGTCGGCTCGCCTACTCGCTCTCACTTTGTCTCCCCCACCGTCCACTGCGAATATCTCGTCTCGCGGGACAATAGTCTCTCTTCGCCTTCTGGGTCACTCTCTAGCCACCCGCTCATCAGCCCCACCTTCATCTCGCCCACCAACTCCAATTTCAGCGTCGGGTCCGCCGCCTCGCACCTCTCTGGCACGGCCATCGCGATCCGCACCGTCCCCACCCACTCTCTCGGGCCAGCGTCGCCGCCTCCCCCGTCGTCGTCGGCTAGGAAGAATCTCCAGGCAAACGGCTACGACCACAACAAGGCTAGGTGTGAGTTCCAACGGGCTCGGGCGAAAGGTGAATCCATCACAAGCAACTCGTCCCCCACTTTCGCGGCTCTCCTCAACAGCACTCTCACCGCCAACAAGACTTCGTCGGGGGGACCTAAGTCTCAAGCGCCCCCGTCGAAAAAATCAACCATGTCGCCGTCCATGCACCATACTCACAGCTATGGTTCCTCGGACGTTCAGCAGCCTGCCAAGACGGGTCCGATCCGCACCTCTGCTAGCCGTGGCGGTTACCCTAGCCTGACACAGCCCGGCCGCCGCTTCAAACCACCCTACAAGTCAACCCTCACCACTCTCAGCCCCACTGTATCCAGCTCTGATCACAACCAGAACTACAACCGCAGTATCAGCCATGACAGTCACTACAACCACAGCTACAGCGCCAGATCTGGTTCGAGCTACAACGCCAGATCTGGTCCGAGCTACAACGCCGGACCCAGAAAACTCATGAGTCCTCCGCACATGCTCAGTCGCCCCAGCTACCAACCTCCGCCGCTCCCACCTGCTATTCAGCTTAGCGCCTACCAGTACCCGTGCATGCATGGTGAGAGCTCCGCGCGGGGCTCCAACCCGCAATCCGCCGCCGACAGAGCCATCATGTCGCTTCCCATCAACCCGTTGCCGACAGCTCCTACTTGGGCGACCGAGCCTGGCTCTGGGCCCCTACCTCTGCCCAACCCGCCCCCTCATCCGGCCCAGCCGCGCCGGCCCACCATGAGCATCCGCCCGACCCACTCCAACGGGTTCCAGGGCCCCACGAACTACCATGACCAGCACATTACAGGCCCCAATTTTCGGCCCTCCTCGCGTTCAACTCATAGTCCCGCACCCTCCGCTGACAATGCTACCCCCAGCCCCTCAACAGTTCAAACCCAACCCCAGTCCATGGTGAACCCAAGCCCCGCCACTGATCATGCTTCACCTTTTGTCACTCGGACCTCCACCTCCCCCACCCCTCTTCTATCTCGTGGTACCACGCTGAGCGCGTCCCTTTCGCCCACCCCATTGTCCGCCCTAACTTTGGGCAACAACAACAACACACTCAACGTGGCTCCCGAGCAGATGGCGACCCATCTCCAGATCCTGGCAGCCCACGTTGGCCTCGACGTGCACTTTACGCCTAAGAGCTCGCCTCCCCCTCCGCCACTCTCCAAGAAGGGTCTCTCCAAGACGCCCGAGTCGCTCCACACCACCACGCCCAAGCTTACCCCTCCCCGCACCTCAGGGGGCAAGAACAGCCGCCGCCCGAGCTTTGCCGCCCTGCTCCCGGGTTGCAAAACCGCGCCCCCCAAACACTCGCGTCCGGGCCAGTGGACTCTCGAGAAGCGCCTCATCTTCGTCGACCGCCTCCTCACCGCCGGCTACAAGAGTCTCAGTCTTTCGGACCTCGCTAGCGAGGTAAGCTCCCATACTCAGGTGGTGGTACTGAAGCCAGCTTGAGCTCAAGAAGAAGCAACTCGTCAACCAACTCACCCCCGGTCGTACCGGCAGCATCCGCGAGCTATGCATGAACGCTGCGGCGCGCCTCCATGAACCCTGCACCGACTGCAAGAAGAAACAGGCTATTTCCAAGCGCAAAGCCGACAGCGAGGGTCTGGCCGACTTCCTCCTCCGCGGCGTTTCGGAGCGTATCGACGAGGATGAGGGCGAGCTCGAGCTCGACGACAACGACGGCAACGAGAGCCTCGAGGAGGAGGATGAGCTCCCCGACGAGGATGTCAAGAAGGACGAGAGCCAGTAGGAGGGACCTGGTTGGTCCAGACTCTGCATGACAATTCCAACAATAACAGAAAAAAAAAGAATTCCGTATAGTAACTCGAAAGTTTCTCAGACAGAATCGCGTAGAATAGAGACGCGCACAAAACAACACATGTCAATAACACGAAAGTAACGCCAACATTTATGCAGTGCTGTGTACCCACTACTGTTCCCACGAGCGATTGTGAGAGACCTGAGATCGCCGAGGTCTGAGACAGCCGATCACGGTTGGGACCTACCACACAGAGGATGCGGTGTCAGTATGTGGCGCACCCTCGACAAGAAATTTGTTCTCACGATCTCCGAGTCCTGTAACCACACCGTGTTGGATTACCCCGGGGTGTATGTCGTGGATAGATAGTATTCACCGATAGTCGGTTTGTTCGAGACCGGCGGGAGGTGGATATAGTTCCAATAGCCGTATTGACTTGGCGACAAGGTGATACATACGTTGGAAGTATAATGTAGTAGCGAACACTAATATATATAAGTAACTACATATCACGTGACTGTGGCGAGTCTGCATTACTGAGGAACGAGTCGTCGTTATCGAGAGCGGTGGTAGTTAAATACGACAGCTCGTTACTGACATGTGAGTTGCCGCTGCTTACTATCAGGTTCGTCACTCACACCGATGGTCGGTGAGCTAGTGTCAACGAGTAGTTAGGATGTGTGGTGCTATTCGGTACCCACTACAGTGTAGCTCCTACGCTTAGGCAGACAGTCGGGGTGTCCATCATCCCACTGATCTGTTGCACCATCTTAACGTTTACAGAAAGCCACTGATCCAGAAAGATAAGTTGTGTCGCATCGCGTCGCGTCGCTTCAGATAAGATCAAGCTCGTTCGCATGCGGGTGCTCTCACTCTCCTCTTCCCTGCCACCCAGTAGAATTAGCGGACCATATTAAAACTGCACGCCCTGTTATTCGTCTGGATCACAATCGGGAGACCATCTCTCCCCTCAAGCAGCAACAGTCCCCTCTCCGCCCAAGTATCGATGAATCGAATCACCCTCCAAAGGTCGGGACAAGTCTGTGTCTGGTGGTGAATTGCAGTGCAACCACGGCGCCTGTAGAGAGGCAAGACGGAACCAAATATGGCATCCTATATCCTTTATAAGTCTGGAATATCCGGAACCTCCACCGCGCGCTCCAGAAACAATGCGCACCACCCACAGTCCACTTCATCACCTTTTTCTCATCAACGATAATGGTATACTCATTTCACGTGTATAGCTGACACCAGAAACGCACGGATATTCACCATGTTGCATTCCACATCGAGCGAGCGGCGGTGATGCTCTCGGTGCCAGAATCGACGTGAGTCACCGCACCTTGCCCAGCTGCTTGTCTCCGCGCCGAAGCTGATAGCAGGACGGTGGCAAGCCTACGCGCCCAGATCGTCCCAGCCCTCGCTACGCTGGCGCGTAGTAATCTCCCATCCGCGCCGCCCAGTAGCCCTGATGACATCCAGCTGTGGGAGGACCGCGAGGCCGAGGGTGCACAGGGTATCCGCGTGTGTGATGAGGGGAGCATCAAGAGTCTGGGATGGGGGCGGTGGAAGAGGCTGTATGTGAGGTATGTCCTCTAGACCCGGCGCAGGCAGTTGACATCAGTATCCGCGACGAGAGCGGGTCCTTCGCTGAGCCGAGCTATACCATCCCAGATCCGATGGATGGCGACGAGCAGGGCGTCTAGGACACTTTATGATATGATGTACATGATGGCTACAACTCTAATCGCGTTTCTTGTCTGTTGGATGCGCAGCTTCCATCTCGACGAGCTCGGGCGAGCATACCCTCTCTCCGTTGCTGGTCCCAGCCAGTGGGAGGACTGGTGGGAGGACTGGTGGGAGGACTGGTGGGGGAAGATGTGCCGGCGGTGGGGGAACAGAGAAGAAGCTCTGGAGACGGCTGGCGATACCCGCACCTGGGGACGGCGGGGGCTGAGCGACTGGCGGGCGCAGGCGGACGACCTTTGTTTTCCGTTTCTCCTTCTTCTCCTTCTCCTTCGGCTTGACCTCCTTCTTCGGAGACGGGGGTTCAGCGTACGCACCACTGCGAACAGTCACACGGTGTGGCGCGCGGGGCTCGTACTCGTCCTCTCTGTCGCTACCAAGGGAGAGAGCCGCAAACAGTCCTGTCTGTCGGCGGGGACTCTCGACAACCCGCCGGTCCTCGAAGCTCGAGCGTCCGCGGTTAGGCTTGTGCGGGAAGAATCTGAGCTGTGAGGCGGGCACGCGCGCGACTTCCAGCACGATCCGTTCTACCTCGGCCCGCTTGGGTGACCCCGGCGTGTCCGGCAGAGGCGGGGCCTCGCCGCGCGGCGTGCTCGGCTCCGAGCTAAGCGTGCTGCCTGGCGACTGCGCGCCTGATCCCGGTGACTCTCGTCGGCGTTTACCCCTCCGAACCAACACTGCGCCGGCGTCGTCGCGCTCGATCCAAGAATCGGCCGTCGCCCTACAGCTCTCGAGGGGCACGAACAGTTGCGTGCGCAATAGCGGGTCCGAGGGCCACAGCTTGTTCGCGCGCCGCAATATAGGTAACTTGATTCCGTACCGCAGTGCGATGCCGGGAACGCTCTCGGAGGGGCCCACAGTATGGACGATGACGTCGACGAGCTCGCTATCGTCCTCGCCGAAATCCGAGTTGGTCGCGCTCCAGCTGCCCACACTCGCTGCGCGCTCCGTCTCAGACGTGGCGCGGGCAAGACCGGGGCGCGAGACGTCGCGGAAATCGGAGAGAGGGGTGCCACCCAGCCCGCCAAGGCCTGAAAGTGCGTGAGGGGAGCGGCGTGAGGTCGAGGTCGAGGCAGAAGTCGAGAGCGGCGAGAGGGCTGCGTTGAGGGGAGAGAGCGGTGAGGGCCCAGAGGATGATCGCGCCCGGCCCTTGCCAGATGGGGTCTTGAGGTGCGTGTCGAGCTCGAGAGGGTGAGAGGCGCTTCGTGGTGGTGAAGAGCTGAATGACGAGCCGGAGGCGGCGGCGTAGGGTTCGGGTGAGTCGCGCGGAGTCGAATGCGCTGGGCGGCGGCGGGGTCCGCTGTCAAAGCTGTCGTTTGTTGCTTTCGGAGCCGGGAGTGAAGTGAGTGGGGCTGTCCTAAAGGGCTTGGGTTTCGGCTTATCGATTTGTGATGGTGGGTTTGGTGTTGGTGGGACGTCGTTACCAAGCTCGACCACCTCGAGTGGCTCGGCCCATGGGTCGACGTCGTCATGCGCGTCGCGCATAGAGGCGAGCATCCATCCGTCTATTTGAGGGATGTGGTGAGATGAATCTGGATCCAAGATATCAAGGTTGCGGGAATGAATGTCACTGACGATTGTGGCACGTTGACAGTGGACAGTTGTCAGCTTGGTCGAGGTGGAGGCCCTAGATTAGGAATCAGTGATCGGCAGTAAGTAACCCTATTCCATTTCCCCTATTTCCTATTCCTATTCCCTATTCCCTGCTTTACGATGAATGCATGCCCTTGATAATACATGTCTACTATACCACTTCCCAACCACTCACCCGTCCCAAACTGCGTTGGCGCCGTCGTCTACACCCACATGAGGAGGTGGTGCCGCGTGTAGTCCTGCCCCGTGGCCAGGTCCGCCGAGCTCCCTAATGCGGGAAGGAAGGGAACCATGGCGTCGACAGAGCCCACCACGAGTGTGTTGTACATGCGCCAGTACACCTCGCGCACGCGCCGTGCGGGATGGTACAACCCCTGCAGGACGTACGAGAGTACGACACCGGGCCCCAGTCCAACGCGCATCGCCTCGACCGCGTCCATCACGCCGCCGATGACGTGCGGTGACGTCTCGAAGACGTTCGGCCACACAAGGTTGAGAAGATGTGTGAGCGCGTCCTCGTATCCCAAGCCGGCGACGCCAATGGTCAAGTGCTTGACAATCGCGCAAGCGGTCTGGCGGTGCACGTGGTCGCGGTCCGTGAGCGAGTCCTCGAGCAGCCCGATCACAGAGTGGATGTAGTCCTTGCTCATCTCACCGACATACTGGAACACGTATGCCAGGGCCTTGAGACAGCCGTTGCGCACGTTTAACTCTGGTGTGCGGTACTCGTTCAAAATCGCAGGGATACAGGTGAAGGGACCACAGGTCTCCGCCACGATGGCAATCGCAACGGTCGAGAGCACACGCGACTGGCGCTCCTGCACCTTGAGGTTGGTCAAGAGAACGGAGAGGACATCCTGCGGGCCAATGGCCTTGGCAATGTATCCGAACGAGTTGACAGCTGCACGGCGAATCGCCTTCTTGTGCGCCTTGAGCAGGTCGAGCAGCTCGAAGCAGATGCGCATCCACTCCTTGGCTGCGACAAACTCGGCACCGCGGTCGGCAATACGGCCGATGAGGTTGATCGTCGCCTCCTGCACCTTCTCGTGACGGTTACGCAGGATTGGTGTCATACGGGGCAGCAGGTCCTTGACTGGCGGGTTCATCTGCGTCATACCGACGACGTTGGCGATACTCGCCTCGGCTGCAATGATGGAGCCAAGCGCATCTGGGTACTCCTCACCAAGCTGCTCAAACAGCACAACACCGAGCTTGGACAGCAGCTGGTCCTCGTCGTTCTGCTTGATGATCGGTGCGAGTTTGGTCGTAAGGTCGGCGGCCAGCATGCGCACCTTGGCGCTCTTGTTCGTCAGACGCCACAGAATCATCGACACAATCTGTGGCAGGTATGGCTTGACACGCCCGCCGAGCGCACCGACGACGGCTGCAAAGCCATCAAGCATAACCGTGTCCTCGAGCGTCTGCTCTTGGAATGCAAAGATAAGGCCGTCGATAAGCAACTGCTCCATGCGCTCGTCGATGTCCGCGGCGCCGTTGGCCTGCACGACCTTCTGGATCGTCTCCATCACCATCTTGCGGTACGGCTCGCTCTCGTCCTTGAGATCGTTGGTGATGCGCCCAACAATCTCGGACACGCCTGCCTTGACGGCCAGCTCGACAGTCGTCTCAACCAACTGCCTGTAGTTGCGGCGATCGAGCGCCATGCGGCGCACCCAGAACGCCTTGAAGAACTCGGGCAGCACCTCCTGCCGGATAAACGTGGGCTGCACGCCCTCGGTGCCCGCGCACTGCTTGATGACCTGCAGAACGATGCGGCGCATCTCCTCGTCGCTTGTCTGGAACTCGCGTATCAGAATCGGCATGCACTCCTTGACGTAGTAGCCCGCGTACTCGGGGTCCATGAGCGGGATGATGTAGCCGATGGCCTTGAGGAACGCTGCGAGCGTCTTGCCGCGGTGCTGCCGGATACCAAGCCAGAGCGGCTTGAGGACGTTGTCAAACGACTCGATACCGTAGGGGGCGGCCGACTCGGCGAGCTGTGCCAACGCGAGCGCCGTCATCGTCCGCACCTTCTGCTGCTCGTCCTCCAATCCATGAGCGATTGCGTCGACGAGGTTGCGCAGATGTGGCAGCACACCGTTGCCCATCATGCCCGGCATAGCGATCTGCTGGATAATGCGGATACCTGTGTGGCGCGCCTGCCAACTCTTCTTGGAGCGGCACACGGCCTTGAGGAAGGGGAGGAGCGCCGGAATACCGAGCGCGGTGGCGACGACGGCGAACGCGCGCGCAGTCGTGTTGCGCACGTACTCGTCAACGTGGTCGATATCTGGTCGCATCGTCGAGATCATGTGGGCAAGGCCTGCCGCCTTGGCGAGGTTCGAGATGATCTCGCGACCCTCCATGCGCGCGTAGTAGTCCTCGTCGATGAGGAGCGGCTCGATGACCACAAGGATCTTGTGCACGTATGGCCGCACAAGGTCATCGAGCTTGTACAGGATGCGGTCGATGACCTTGACGAGCAGGTGACGCTCCTGGTCCTCAAGCGAGCGCTCCATGAGCAGCGGCAGGATCTTGTCGAACAGAGGTCCAGCACCGAACTCGCGCGCCTTATCTGTGATCTGTCGCAACGCGGTCTTGCGCACGGGTGGTGTGCCGTTCTTGATCTTGAGCAGGAGGCGCATAATCTTGCGCTCCTTCAAGTCGTCGAGCGTGTAGTGCACGTCGTCGGCTTCGCTACCGCCCTCGCCAAGGACCTTGGCAAAGTACTGCGCATCCTCGGGCTTGAGGAACTGTAGCGTCCCGATGCCCTCGATCTCCGTCTGCTCGCCTGTTCCCTGAAACCCACCCGCGGCCTGTACAGCACGCGCAGCCGCGTTCTCGTCCTGCATCATAAAGCCGGTCGAGGCGTGCTGCGAGTCCTCGGGAACCATCTTGCGCACGGCGGGCATCGGAACATAGTCCTCGGGAGGCAGCACGGTCTCGTAGCCGTCCGCCTTGCCGGGAAGGAGCGAGTTGAGCTCATCGTCCGTGATCGCGCGGTACCGCCTGTCCTCGACCATCTGAGGCGCGGCCGCAGCGACCTTCTCCTCCTTGACTGCGAGAGACGAGGGTTTGTCTTCTTCCGCCGGCGCCTGGTCCCAGCGCGACCTCCGCTTCTTGGGCTTGGCCTCGGCCTCCTCGGGCGTCTCATCCCATCGCGACCGCTTCCGGTCTGGCTCTGCCTTGGCGTCCCCGTCCTCGTCCTCGTCCCAGCGTTTCCTACGCGGAGGCGTGTCTCCGCCAGCAATAGCTCGTGGTGGCGTCGCGTCGCCCTCAAGCAGAGCCCGTGGTGGCGTCTTGTCGTCCTCGGTGATCTGGGGCACGCCCTGCTCAGCTTCCTCGCGCGCCTTCTGCTCCTTGAACTTGCGCACGCGATCCTCCTCACGCTCGAGGTTTACGCGACGCATACGGTCCTCGTAGCTCTCGTCCTCTCCCTCCCCGACTCCATCGCGCCGCTGGAACCGCCGCAGCTGGTAGTCGCTCTGCCTTTGGGAGATCTGCTTGACGTTCCGGCGCTCCTGGAACTCGTCCGGCTCAGTGTCCTCCTCAGCCATTGCCGCATGCTCGTCGAGAACTTCCTGCGGTGCCGTGTAAGACGCGAGCTTCGGGTACGCCCCGTTCGTCTCCTCGTCGGCCATGTTGGCGTTCGTGATTGGGAGCAAGGGGGTTTGAGAGGGATATGCGACGGGTGACGCAAGCGAAAGCAAGGGGAAGCGCAGTCGGCGCGTAGACCTGTCGACTAAGTTGTCGGCGTTGGTGTTGTGCGCGTTTTGTTTGTCGCTAGAGTTGCGCGACGTCGTCTAGATTGGTCTACTAACTACTAGTGTTAGGATCAACAGTCAGCGGTTGAGTGGCCAAAACGGCCATGGCCTCCACCCGGAAATTCGGCGATACAGTCGCGTGGCAACAGGTTCCATGACGCAACAGACGTGATCGAGCCTCAGACTTGTATCCGCAACAACATGCTCGTCTCGCCTATACGCGTACACAACCTCCTGGCGGGCCTGCTCGACGACGACGGGCCGCACACAGCGCTCCTCATTACACCGCCAGGGATGCTCATTTCCCAGGCAACGCTCGATGAGGAGGGCAGTGAACCGAACGGCGCCACAACTGAGCCCTCGGTCGAAGGGGAGGACGCGGAGGACGGGTCAGAGGAGGAGGAGAGGGACGACTCGGGGAGCGAGGATGATGATGATGATGACGATGAGCCGTACCTTGAGGGTCCGGAGCGGTTGCGGTTGCTCCTAGGACTTGCGAGCCAGTGGGAGGACGACGAGAGCCCTCGTGTCGAGTGTGAAGTGAGTTCAGCGTTGTGTGTGGTGGCTGGAACCCAGACTGTGCCGCGACATCAACCGAGGCATGACTCACAGTTCAATTGGGGTACCATGATGATCTGGGGAGTAGGAGGCCGGAGGAAGAAGGTTGTGAGGTGGAAGGGCGAGAGTGGGTTTGATGGGGATATGGTGCTGGAGCGGGGTAAGATGATCATCATGAAGCGATTGGGATGGGTTTCGATTGGGAAGTGGGGAGGTGGGGTTGGCGGAAACAGACAGCTGCAGAGGCCTCCAGATTGTTAACGAACTGCGCTAACACCAGCTCGGACGCCTGTTCCTCCGGCCCATCGTCCTCGACGAACCCGAGGTGCCGCAGCCCAACGCCGCAATCCCGGCTGTCCGCCCCCCGCACATCTCGAACTTTGTGCTCGTGCTGAACGGGACCGCGCACACGCCGTGGGCGACACTGGCAGCGAAGGTAGCTGATTCACCCGTTTCCCGACTGACAACAGGCTGACGAGTTCCTCTCGCAGTGGTAGAGATAATTGGGTAGAAGTGGAGGATTGTACGAGCACAGCCATATCGTGTACCATGTTCTGTCATATACTGCATTCTATTACACCTACGCCAAACTCAGCCTAGCTGGAGAAGTCGCTGACACACTCCCAGCCCTTGCCGACACCCTCCTTCCACAGGCTCACCTTGCCGTCGCCACAGCTGACCGCAAGGATGTTGCCCGCAATGCTCCAGGACACGCGCCACACGGCGGCGGGGAAGTGGGGGTCCGAGGACGCTGGCGCACCGGGGAGCAGTGCAGTGCTCTGCCATGCAGAGTCTTGCGACGCGCGCGTGTGGATCTTGACTGTGCGGTCCTGGCGTCAGCTCGATCCTACAAACGAAGCTGCGCGGTGGATACGCAGTCACTCACCTCGCTCGCGCTCGCAATGTACATCCCGGGAAGGCCAATGTTAGGGGCCCACGCGACGTCGCGGACCCAGTTGTCGTGCTCCTTGATCTCCTCCTCCTCGATCCACTTCTTGGCAGCCTCGTCAAAGACCCAGATACGGATAGCGTTATCGCTTCCGCCCGACACCAAGCGCTTGGCAGAAGTCACGCCCGGCTGCGGCTGCCCAGGCTTGCCGCCAGTGGGGTTGGCGAGGACGGACGGCGCCCAAGAAATGGCGTTGGCGCCCGAACCGTGAGCGTTGAAGATGACCGCGTCGGTCGAGCCGTCGTCTGGCGTTAGCTCTCAACAAGCTCAGTCCTTCGAATCTCGCGACGCACTCTGGAAGGTGAGGACGGAGATCTTGCCGTCCGAGCTTGCGCATGCGAGGATCGGTCCAAAGTCGTACGGAGCCCACGCAATGGAGTTCACACTGGCCGAGTGGAGGGTGTGCTCCTTGATCCGCTCCCAGCCGTCCTGCACCTCGCCGCCGCTGCTCTTGCCTGCACCAGGGCCGACCTCCTTCCAGATGAATACCCGACCGTCGTACGAGCACGAGGCAAGGATCGACCCAAACGAAGGGTGCGCCCACGAAACCTGCCAGACTGGCGCAGTGTGGCTACGGTTAGTCTCCAGCTCTCCAGATTTGGAATTAGAGGCGATGACTTACCCCTTCAGCACAACGGGTTCGCCCTTGGCTTCGCCTTTGACGGTGTTGAAGATGCGGATCGTCTTGTCCGACGACGCCGTTGCCAGCCGCTTACCGTAGTAGTCGAGCTGGGCATCGTGCTGGCGTCAGTGAGGCTTGGGGAAATCGCACAATCATGTCCTCATGCTGTGTCTCGACCGGGATGGCCTTGGAGACCTGCGCTGCAGCCTGCCGTCAGTGCCATTTGGATCTGTTAGCTCACCATGATGCGCAATGTAGATGTAGCGATAAGTGCTCGAGTTGCTCGTTGTTGGTGCGTGTCGCTGCGTCGCTGGAGACTGACGTTGGGATTGTGCTGGCGCGGGACCAAATCAGCTTTACCCACGTGGCACCTAAACGCACCTTGCACGCACCATGTAAACTATACACCATGGCTCCCATTTGTATGCTCACATCAACTCATCCACTATACAAGTTTACAACTGTACACGATACAACTGTATTCTACGGTTAGGCTAGACACAAGTCGACTGATCCTTGGGGTGGGTCTTTTAGCTCAGCGAACGAGGTCGATGTACTGCTCAAGGCGTTCGATGGTCTCGCCATGCGCGGTGACGAACCAGGCAGGCGGGCTTTGGTTTGTAACGCTGGAGACGACATTGGCGTCGGTCAGCGTCGCGAGTTGATCATATTTCTCCATGTCTCTGCCAGTCAGCACAATCCTTCCTCCCTCTCACGCAGTGTGATTCTACTGTCGGGGCAATGGGCGGCTCGTCTCCAATTGTCACGGTGTGCGTGTGCGTGTGCGTGTGCGTGTACGATATGAGATGAATGAGATGAATGAGATGAATGTAGGGAATGAGGGGAAAGAGGAAACAGTTGCACATGTTGACGCACTTGACTTGAGCTTCTCAACAACATAAACCATAATACTATAATCCTATGATATGATACAAAACAATGATATCAGGTAACACAAACTGTTATCCCCCTCTATTCAATTAGCCCAATGAATTGCTTCAGGCGAGAGCGGCGGGCTTCGAGGGTACCGATGGTGGGGAGCGAGTAGGCGACGAGAAGAGCGTCTACCTGGGCCGCTGCATGTCAGCCCGATACAGGATGACAGACTTACCCCGCATGTTGCACAACACGTCAACAGTGTTAGGAAAGCCCGCCGGGACTGTGAACTCCGGGAGCGGGGCCGCGAGGGCTGTGTCCGCAGGCTCGACAGCAATGGTTGGAATGCCGGTGAGCAGGTGGTGGTAACCCGTCGGCGCATTCAAGTATCGGGCAGAGCGCACGATTTCGCTGGAGTCAGCATGATTAAGAGATGTGGACGCACTCGTAACGCTGATGGATGAGGATGCGGCGCAAGACACGGTCCTGCTGATTGAAACGTTCGTTGATCGCGACCTGCATGGCGTCCATGCGCGCCGCCGTCTGCGCCTGGGCCGCGACAAACCACGCCGGTGCGCCCTGCGCCGGCAGCACGTCATCCTTGCTTGCTATGCTCGAGAGTTCGAGCATGCTCTTGCGCACACTGCCAATGATCACGATCTTTTCTCCTTCTCACCCGCTGAGAGATTCGGCAAGCGCATCATAAACCTCGGCCTTGGTACGGCTTTGGTCGCCCATTCTGTCTCGATGTGATGTGGGTTGAGTGGTGGAATGACGTCGTTGTTTTGACTTGTTTTTGCGCCAGATCCGCTCCAACTTTAAGACTCTCTCCACGTGGACATCAAGAGATGTGAGACCCTGAGGGATGATGTAAGAACACATGGAACAAAGTTACCCCCTGCGGGTTTTTCTAGCAGTTACTGGAGTTATGGAGATGTATAACTGTGGCGCCGGTGAAATGGGGAATTACGGAGATATACCGTGGCGGTGTTATAGAGCCAGGGTCAGAGTCATGGACTGGTTCCATGGGACCAGCGGAATCAAAATCTCAAGTTCGACGCGTACTTGGTCAAGTACGCGTCGTAATGTTGTTGTTGTCTTCCCAAATCATTCACCGATCACTCATCCAGACATGCTCCCAGTAGACGACATCATCAGGATAACTCTCCGCGAGACGGATGGTGACGGTGAGCTGCACTGACTGCTGTTTTAGCTGACAGCAGTAACGCCCGAGCAGCAGGCCGCCCTCCTCACACAAGTCCAGGAAGCCCTTCAACGCCCAGAGACGGTGAGCTTGGGTCTTTGGCATACCTCTCACGCAGATCCCCGCATTCAGCAACGACTCGCGGCCGCTCACGCTTGTCCGCTTTCGCGCCCTCCTCCAGGACACTGGATACCCTGCGGAGGTGTACCTTCCTCCTAACGCCGACGCAAATGACTGGAGCCAGCTGCGCGAGCGCTGGGTCGGATGGGCTGTCGAGTGAACCTACCGTTCTCTCCAATCTAACTCCAGGATTCCAGGCGAGCAAGAATGGGTGAGGCACGCTCCTGGAGAGCTCTCTTCGGCTCTTTCTGGTCTGTCTCTGGAACCCAACCATTCCGTGATCAAGGACAAACACCCCACAGCCAAGGGGACAGAGTATACCGGCGCCCTGCTGAAGGTGTACGACGACTTCTCTCCATCCCCTGCATCGACATATGCTGTCGTCGGACTCGTCTCAGCCGCTCCGATGCCCACGTCGCTCGATGACGACGAGCCCGCCCTCGCGCCAGCGATCCACGCGCTTACACTAACTCCGATCGGGAATGCGCCGCGGCCCTCCTCCTCTGCTGTGCGTGCTGACCTCCTCGCCTACCTTGCCAGCGCGTTCTCTCCGCCCGACGAACACGCCGCCGAACTACTCCTCCTATCACTCCTAGCCTCTCCAGCCGTGCGCCCGGCGGGCCACGCCCCGCTGGGCACGTTTGCGCTTAACCTTGTGCGCCCGCGACCATCGTCCGATCCCCTTCATTCCCGGTTAGCAACCCTCGCGCCGGCAGCCATACACATCCCCCTCACTTTGCCCCTGCTGCATGCCGAGCGATTCCGGCCGAAGAGTGACGGAGCCTCCCTTGCTCCTGGGATGCTCCAGCTAGCGCCCGGTACCCTCCTCCTCGTCGACGAAGACGGATTGGGCGCCGGTGGCGCGCTCAGCGAGGTGGCACTGCGTAACCTCCAAGCCCTCAGGGATGCAGTGGAACACCAGGCCGTCAACTACGAGTATCCGTACATGGACGGCGTGCGGATTGAGTGCGCGCTCCGCGCAGTCGTCAGCGGCGAAGGCAAGAGCCTCCTTCCTTGCGACGCCGTGCTCCCCGTTTCCCTCACCGAGTCGGCTGAGGCGGCCAGCGAGGAGCAGCTCACGGCCTTCAGGCAGTACCTGGCCGAGCACGGAGGCGCAGAGCACGCCGCGGCGCTGACGATCCCCGAAGCTGTTGCCACGGCGATTCAGGACCTTTTTGTGGAGGAGCGTCGAGCTGGTCGCGGTACCGACGACGCAGAAGGTCGCCTCAAGCGGCGCATGAAAATCGCCCGGTGAGTCTAACTCGTAAAAGAGTTGTTGATGAGAACTGACACCAGCCTCCTCGCCCTCTCACATCCTGAAGCGGAGCTCACGGAGGCGCTTTGGGCCCGTGCGCTCGTCCTCGACGACGAGATTGAGCGGCGCGAGGCCGCGCGGGAGTCCGAGCGCCAGGACCGCAAGCTCGGCGCACCCAACGGCCACAGCCACGCCAACGGCCACTCACAAACCAACGGCCATTAGAGATATAGCGGAGATTGTGCCATGCATATGTACAGTATACTACAGTGTGTTCTTCCTCCGTGCACGTTTACATCTTGGAGCGGGGAGGCGAGGCCGACTGGCCGCGACTCGACGACGGACGCGACGTGCCATCGCTACTAGACGTGTCGCTGCTGGCCTGGACGTCCTTGTCCTCGGCATCGAGGCGAAGCTCATCCTCCTCGAGGGCGGCAGAGCCGATGGGTACACCAGATCCGCCACCTCCACCCAGATCCAGGTGAGGAATATCGAGGTAGTGAAGGCCCTCGTGGCGCATGTCGGCATACATGAAACGCGGCGTGTCGCGCACAGGCACCATTCTCGGGCTCTTGGCGGCTTTGAGCGCGGCGCGGTGTTCCTGGCGTCGCTGCTTCTCCTCCGGCGAGAGGGCATGGAAGTAGGGCGACTGGGGAGCTGTCATTGGCGAGAGGGCCGCGAAGGGCGAGAACGGGCTGGGATGAGGTGAGGGACGCGATGACTGCGTTCCAGAGCGCCCACCCGAGATCCCAGTGAGGGGCGCAAGCGGTGGCGGCAGTTCGGTAGCGGGCGAGATCATACCGAGTGGGGGAAGGTCAGCGTGCGGGCCAAGGCATGTGCTAACGACCACGTCGTCGTCGGTGTCGTCGCGGCTCAGGAGGTCGCGCAGCCACTCGTCGAGGCGTTCGAGGACCGCGGCCGTCTCCTCAGCAAACCAAGGGAATATCATAAAGTCGTGTACCCCGTCGGGCGCCTGGTACAGCTCGTCAGGAACGACTGTTGGTTGGCTTCTGCGGGCGAGCTGGACGCGGCGGAAGAGGTCGGTGATCTCGAGCGAAATGCGCTCCACCTCACCGTAGGTGATGAACATGGGCGGGAAACCGGCAAACATGTTCTCGTCCGGGGCGATAAGCCGCGACGCTGGCGACAAATACACGTCTTCGTGTATGCAACCAGGTGGCATCGCTCGCGTGAGCAGGCCCGCTGCGAATGGCCCAAAGCTGTCGTGGATAATGTCCGTGCCGAGGTTGTGCTTCATGAGCTTGTCGCCCCAGACGTGGGTGAACCCGGTATCGCTCCATGGGGAGAAGAGAAGCATTGCGCGCGGACCACGTAAGCCCAGCTGAGGACCTGAATCGCGGATCCAGCGCATCGTTGCGAGAGCAAGGTGCCCACCTGCGCTATCGCCGCCAAAGAGGATATCGCGCTCGTCGATGCCCTCGACGGCCACGAGGTGATAGTAGGCCGCGATCGCGTCGAGAAGAGGAAGCGGCCAAGGCGCCTTGTTTGCCAGACGATAGTCGACGCTTAGGACATGCTTGATGGGCGTGTACTGCACTAGGTTCCGGTAGATGAGCGACGTGGCGTCCGTCTCGGCCGCCGTGCCGCAGACGTACCCGCCGCCATGGAAAGCCAGAAGCACTGGGTCTCCTCTCTGGCGGGGAGCCACCTTGCTCTTCCGGCTCGCCTTGGGTCCAGAGTACCAGAACGCCGAGACAGGTGCAAAGCCATGCGGTGACGGCGCTGGGTTCCATCTACTCCACGCGGGGGACCGCCTGTGGACCATGTCGGGGTGCCACTTGCCGCGCGTCGCATGAAGCTGGTTCATCATCTTTGCGGCATAGCCGATGAGCCACGAGTCA
Source organism: Cutaneotrichosporon cavernicola (assembly GCF_030864355.1). Taxonomy (NCBI): domain Eukaryota; kingdom Fungi; phylum Basidiomycota; class Tremellomycetes; order Trichosporonales; family Trichosporonaceae; genus Cutaneotrichosporon; species Cutaneotrichosporon cavernicola. The sequence goes on along the minus strand of NC_083396.1, from coordinate 2,289,999 downwards.
GGCGGGATGCCGATCGTAACTGGGTGCGAGTGGATAAGCCTCGAGGGATCCTGTTTGCGTCAGCTGCTGTCGCTCTTACGCAGTTCCGAATGGGCGTAGCACAGACCGGGTTCAGGCAACGCCAAGGGTCGTACGCCCTGCAGACTTGACGGATCGCAAGGGACACCGGCGTCAGAGACAGACCCAGGATTCCTCGGCGCAACTCGCTCACGGACGCGGTCTCCATCGCCCGTCTATGCAGCACACCCCGCGCGCTCGAACCACCCGAGAGCTCCATGCTCCAATCTCACGCGACCGCTTACACGCGACCCGACGAGACAAAGACTTACCAGCTGCACGCTTAGGTCCCTTCCAAGCCAGTCGATTTCGCACCGGGCAACAACGGCGCAGATTCTACGGCTCCAGCGGACGCGGACGCATCGCTGGGCGGTCCACGATCGTCTGGGACGCGTGAATCGAGGCCAGTACCACAGGAACCATAGTGGGACGAGGACAAAGAAGCCGTAAAGGAAGAAGAAGGCAATGTAGAGCTTCCTGATTATCCTGTGTGTATGTAGCGGGTTGCGCGGCGCCGACTCGAGCTGATGGTGAGCATGACTCACGCGCGGCGACACTCACGACGCGCTGGCGGATCGCCTCCGACGTCATCTCTCCCCAGTACTTGTCGACGATGGAGGTCGTTTCCTCCCATCGGAGAGGAGCTGGGGGCGCACGCGTGCGTCTCCGGACTGCCATGGTCGATCTGGTTGTTTGGGGAAGACAAGATGCAAGATGGAAAGTTAAAAACAATGAGGAACCGACCCCAAGGTACTCAGGAGCACCACGATCGGGGTAGAGGAGGGCCGAGCTTGCGTGGATCGTTGCCGGTTACTGGACCGGCTTCGGCGCCCGGTCAGTCAAGAATGTGGCGATCCGTGGGGGGTGTTGTGATCGTGGCTACGGGCGCAGAGCTATTGCGCCTCAATGGCGTAGCGTGGAGGTGTATGTGTGGAAGACGGTGGTACGATCGGGCGCAGCGATGACCGGTGACCGTCTTGGATGTTGCCGTGTCGAGGTCAGTTGAGTGGATTGAAGGTGAGGTCGTGCAACCCATGCACGTTTGACTTTTGCCCGAGGTCTTGACGGTGTTGATGGGTTGGGATGACGTCAGAAGATTTTAGGGAGGTTGGGTGGCGAGTGTGGAAGCAAGAAGAGACGACATCAAGGCAATCGAGATGCTGTTGCTCTTGTAGTCGAGAATGGCTGAGTGAGTGTTGTGCAAGTGCGGAATGGTGACGACGAAAGGCAGAGGGAAGGTCTGCCATTCATTCCACTGGATTCTTGAGGCGCGAGGAAGGTTGCCTAAACAGGTAAGGGGATAGCCATCTGGGCCAAAGTGATAAAAGGTGGGGTTGCCCACCTTTGAATGTAAAGAGAGAGAGATGAGTAAAGATAGGTTAGAAGGCGTAAAGAAGGAGTGGGTATGAGTAGATGAGAAGCAAATTGTTGAGTTGAACACATGATGAGCATGATGAGAAGGATGAGACTTGAGAAGAAGCCAAGATCAGCGTTGCACAGCACTCCACTATGGCCACCACAGCCCCTTTCACAACACCCGGCGCCGGGACGCCGTACATCGGACCTACTCGAGCAACTTGAGCGACACGTCGCCAATCATAGCATTCATCGCTCCTCCTCGCTCCACGCCACCACACCATCAACGACATGACTTTGAGGCCACGCTGAAATCAAAAGTCCGATTCCGGCTCAAGTATTTACCATACGCACGGAAATGGGCCTAGTGGGCTGGTTCAGGAACCCTCCCTGGAAAGCTTGGCTTGGCTGGCATGGCTCGCGACCTTGGCCTCTTTGAGTTCTGGACTCTGTCGAGCGGCAAGAGCGGGGGTGGCATGGATGGGTGGAGGCGGGTGGCTGCACTTGGCATCAATACCATGAGCGGAGGGCGAGGGCCTGGAGGAGAGCATGCAAACGGGCCAAGAGTAGCAGATCGATCGCTTGAAAGAAAGCGCGCAAGCAATTCATTTCAGTCAACAAGGCTGAAACCATTCAGCAGCGCAAACTGCGAACTGCCCATCACTCCTTCATACTCTCCTCACACGGCACTAGTCTCCGTCCACGGGCGCCATTTTGTAGAGACACTTTTGTGGTTGGCCACAATATACACCTACCGAGGGGGAGACTATTCCGCTAAACTGGTCCGCTGTACGCGAAGACGGGAGCAAGGCCAAGTCCGAGACGCGAGTCAAATCTCCAGGGTTGAGAGTAGGGGACGGACCAGCCCATCTCAACAGTTGTACTGCAGTGCGGGAATTTATCCTGTCAACCCTGGCAACAACAAACAGACTCATTCCCCCATCATCAAACTCAACTGATTCACTAGATCCACTTACTTGTACCATTCAACCTTCCTCCCCTCCCTTATCACCCTTGCTATTCCTTGCCTTGGACTATGCTACCTAATACTCAAGGCGGCCCAGATTCTCCTCTTGGACAACAGCTCTCGGAGCCGCCGTCCACCCTGAGCCCACTTCACGAAGTACCCGACGCCACCACATCCAACTCCCCTTCTCCATCTCCATCACCGTCTCGTCGGTCCTCATCAACAACAGCTCGCAAGGGCCAAAGAAGCTTTCTCGGCATCGCGTCTGGTCGCGTCCTTCCAATGACTTCCACCTCGGCGTCGGGCGCCGGGGCCAGCGCCGCTGCCGACGCGCTCGCCACCCCCGTTCACAACCCCCGTCGCGTGAGCTCGGTACGACCTAGCTTCTCGACGTTCCATGAGCCACACCGCCGCAGCCGTGCGGCCAGTCGATCCAGCCACCACCACTTTGACGATGCCGACTTCAAGCTGCCTTCCCTCGTACCTGGCATCCGGCCAGCGTACTCGACGCCACTCCCGGTCCTGCCCATGATCGTGCTCTGCATCGTGAGTTGGCAGCTCATCGGACACGGCTCTGAAGCGTGACGCGACAAGGGCTGGCTGTGCCGCCGGCCTGGCCATTTCCCCTTGACAGCTCGCACTGTGACTGGGTGTCTGTCACTCAGGGCCAGATTCCGGTGACTACATGGCATCACTGCCATGCCTTCATTATGACAAGCTAACGATGTAGGCCATGCTGTCTGAACTGCTATCGGCCAACTTGTCCCAGCCATTCATGCTGAACATGGTCGAGAAGTTCTTCCTCGCCAAGGGCCACACTCCGGAGGACGACCTCGATGCAACTGTCGGTCTTTGGACTGGTAAAGGAGTCCGTGCAGAAAGAGGCTGACGTAAAGGTAACCTCGTGTCCGTCTTCTACATCACTCAATTCCTCACTTCGCTCTTGTGGAGCAGCATCGCCGACCGGCATGGTCGCCGCGCTGTCCTTGTGGCGAGCATGCTCGGGAATGGCGTTGCGCTCCTCATGTTCGGCACATCGCAATCTGTGAGTGATGCCTATGACACCATCGAGTACGTCAGCTGACAGCAGCTCCCGGAAGCGATCTGCGTGCGCCTTATCCAAGGAATTTTTGGCGGTGCAATCGGAGTGGTATGAATGTCTCTGACTTTTAACTGACCCTACCAGTTCCGCGGGTCGGTCCGCGATCTGACGGACGACACGAACGCAACTAGAGCGTACGCGATGCTCGGCTTCTCGTGGGGCCTCGGTGGTGTGGTTGGGCCTGTGAGCTAACGCATCTACGGCGTAACTGATACAAGGTTATTGGCGGCGTGTTCGAGAGCCCCTCCGTTAATTGGCCCGGAACCTTCCTTGGTCGCATCCCCATGTTCGAGCGCCTGCCGTATTTCCTGCCCACGCTACTCGGCGGCTCGATCATGTTCATCGGCGCCGTCCTCGCATGCTTCCTCTCATGGGACGGAGGTGTCCGTGGTGGCCAACGTATCCAGCTCGAGGTGGAAAAGGACGAACCTCTGGCTGCGGCACGCGGCGAGACACCCGCTCCCTCTCGTCGTCCTACGCTGTCTCAGGCTATGCGTATCAGCAATACCGGTGACCTCCTGTCGCCCGCTGCTCATGAGGGTACGCCTCTTGGAGGCTCGATGTACGGCCAGACTCCAGGTTATTCGTCGTCACAAGCGCCGCAGTATGGCCAGTCTGCCCCGCGCCCGATGCCCCGGCACGAGAGCATGGCGAGCATCGGCACGGCATACGGCTACGGTGGTATTCGTTCAAAGCACCCCACGCTTGCGGCACGCCGCGCCATCGAGGCTGCACGCCGACGTTCTGCTGCGCAGGGAGGGAGAGGGTCGGTTGGCGAAGAGGATGCCGATCGCAACATCAGCTTCGCCACCAAGCTGCTGCTCGCCAACGAGGAGAACACGTTCAACATTAATGATCTTTGGCTCTCGGCCGCCGTTGCCCAAGACACGGCGGTGTTCGACGACGATGATGAGTATGATGAGGACCTCGCGGACGATGACGACGAAATTAGAGAAGGCAACTTGGTTGACCTGGACGACGCGTCGTCGTCGGTTGTCGATACTGAGGACAACAGCGGGACTCCCCTGGACTCGAGCTTCTCTTCCCCAGTTACACAACTGGGCTCACCTTCGCGCACCAACTTCCACCGCACCCGCACGGCGTCGCTGCGCTACGGTAGACCCCGTGTGTTCAGCACCGCGAGCACGACTGCTGGCTTCCGTCGGCCATCAGGTGTGTCGTCTCGCCGCCACAGCGGCTCGTCCAACGTCATCCCCGCCATCTTCTCCAACACGGGCCTCGCGTCCACGCCTGGCATTGCGGCTTTCGAGGAGCCTGCTGACGACGGGAACGACCTCTTCTCTCCCACCGGCACCGTGCGCCGTATGGGGGTCCCTGCGCTCACTGCAATCAACGAGCAGCAGCAGTCGTCTCCGACGGCATCGTCGAGTTCGTCCACGCATGTTGCTGAGAAGCCGACGTCGCGGTGGAAACTCCTGCCGCTTCTGGTCATCTCGCAGTACGGCCTGCTGGCGTGCCACGACTCGGCGCACGCTCAGATCTTCCTGTCGTTTATTATCACGCCTTACAAGAGCGGTGGCGTCGGCGTCACACCGGCCAACTACTCGGTCTTCGTCGCCATCATGTGTGTCGGCCAGCTCGTCTACCAATTCTACCTTTTCCCACGTCTTGGCCCTCCTCTTGGTCGCTTCTCGATGCTCCAGATGTTCCGTCTTGGATGCTGGCTCTATGTCCCCGGCTACATCCTGGTGCCGCTCCTGCACCCGATCGCGTCGCCCACTAGCCCCGGCAACTTTATCACCATGACGTCCATGTCACTCATCTCGGCTCTCCGATACTGCGGCGGTACCTTTGCCTACACGGCGATTATGATCCTAATTGTGAGATGCGCAGAAGGCCACAGCTGACAACAGAACGTCATGTCGCCACCCCACCTCATTGGCCTATCCAACGGCCTGGCCCAGTCGACCGTGTCAATGGCACGCTTCTTCGGCCCTGCCATCGGCGGCGCCATCTGGAGCTCGGCCATCGGCGGCAACCCCTCTGGCTACCCTAATGCCTTCTACATTGTGACTATCATCGCCACCATCCAGTGTCTCGGCACGTACCTCATCCACTAAATGCCGTCGTCATGACTATTACGCACGCCTGTCCACACTACGCACACTATGGCTTTTGTATAATTCCTGTTCGTCCCAAGTCTTGTTCATCCCCCTCTTGCCCTCACGCCACGCACCGGCCTCATTCCAACATCACCCTGTATTCTCGTACCAAGCCATCGCAAGCTCATCATCCCTGTCGGAACGCATGCATCCCTTAGGTAGTTGCGTGGTGTCGGAGGTTTGGACTGTAGCGTGGCTGCTGGCTGATGTGATGGGGATTAGGTGCGCGGGTTGCTCAACAGGCGCCCCAAGGTGATGGCTGGAATGGCCAGTTGTAGGCATGCCGTGGCTGGGCCTGGGCGCCTACTTCCCACGTGACCTGGCGCACAGTTGCCACCCAGCAGATATTTTCGCGTTCATCACGTTCCATCACACCACACATCATGGCGCCAACACCCGACGAGTTCGAGGACCTGGTGCTGAGCGCGCGTTACGGCGACCTCGAGGACGTACAGGCCTTTGCGGATGCGTATGGCTGGGGGGCGGTATCGAGCGCTCGCGACGACCGCGGCAACTCGGTGTTGCACATGGCCTGCGGCAATGGGCACCTGGGTGAGTGTGGCCGGGGCCGGGGCTAGGGCTAGGGATGGGGCTGGGGCTGGGGCTGGGGCTGGGGCTGGGGCTGGGGCTGGGGCTGGGGCTGGGGCTGGGGCTGGGGCTGGGGCTGGGGCTGGGGCTGGGGCTGGGGCTGGGGCTGGAGTGTGGGAGTGAGGGGAGAATGTTTGGAGAGAGGATGGGAAGGGATGTATAGACGGGTGTGAGGGAGATGGCTAGTTGGGGGATACGGAGACGCTGAGCGGGATACCTTGAGACCAGGCCAGCTTTCCATGGACTTGATCCATGTCCAGTGTCCAGCGTCCAGGAGATGGCTTGCGGATAACTGGGCCGTTAGATTGTGGCTAACCCCAGACGTCGTCAAGCTCATCCTCGCCAATGTCCCCGCTTCTGCTCTCCCCGCCCTAATTTCCGCCAAGAACGAGGCCGGTTCTCCGGCCGTGCACTGGGCTGTGCTGAACAACCACGTTGCCTGCGTCCAGGCGCTTGTTGATGTCCCCGACACCAACGGTGGCGGCATCCAGGTCCTCAAGGTATGTTGATGTCATATGGGGCTTCTTTGGATGATGGATGCTGACAGAAGCAATGCAACGGCGCGGGACGCGACGCCTTTGCGGAAGCCCTGTTCTCGGGCGAGGGCAAGGAAGAGGTCGCGGGCTGGATCGAGGGATATATCTGGAAAATCGAGGGCGATGACGACGAGGTACGCATGACTGCTGGTGTGGCTGCCGAGGAGGAGGTGCCGTCCCGTGATGAGCAGGGGGTTGAGCCTGTCGAGGTTGAGCCTGTTGACGACGTTGCCGATAAGGCTGCGCAACTCAAGGTTTAGATTATTGTATGCATTAATGACTAGACGGGTGGTTAGGGGCAGGGCGATCGCGCTCTCTGGGCTCTCTGGCGAGGACAGAGCAGCGGTGCCAGGAAGGAGAGTGCTTGCTGGTCAGATGAATATGTGTCTGGCGCCGTGCTGGAGCGTCTCTCAGCTGAACAAAGGTCGAGGTTTTGGGTGACGAGTTGCGCTGCGTAGTGTCCAACTCTTCAGAACAGTGCTGTGAGAAGATACGAGGGATCTGCAGTAGCGCTGTTCAACTCCACTGCGTGAGCACTACACGTTTACGAGACGTATTCCGACCTCTGGCCTGCCGCAATGTAAATGCATGTCTATGCTATGATTAATGTCCTCCCCAACAACAGTGTTCTACCGCTCTAGATCTCCTCTATGCCCCCCTTGCCTCTAGCACATCCCGATCTTACGCCTCCTACGCATGTTACGCCTACGCCTACGCCTCAGGAGGAGATGGCACAAAGAGCCACCACACGAGCTGGATCATGCGGAGCGCGGCGAGGCATCCGATCGCACCCGCCGCACCATTGCAAGCGTTTGTGAGTGCGCGACTGAGGAATGCGCCAAACAGCAGTGCAAGCACGCCCCCAATACGGACGTCGCGGCCAGTCTGCTTCTTCAGGCTGAGGAGGAGGGGGTCGTTGAAGATCTCGACCCACGTCGTCGTGAGCACAACCGTCGTGTTCATGGGCGAGCCGACGCGCTTGCCCATGATACCCTGGAGACCAAGGGAGGCCGAGAGGAACGCGAGACAGGTCAGGCCGAGCGGTGTCGCCCAGGACGGGCCCCAGCGGGAACTGGTATCAGCGTTGGACAAATGAGGATTGTGGGATTGTGGAGGTGCCAATTCAGGTAGAAAGCACCAACGGCTCGGTGATCTCCGACAGCGGAAGCGGATGCAGTGGGCGCAGTGGGCATCTCCGCAGCCAGCCGCCCACGCAGCGCCAAGAGACAGACTCACGTTGCGTATGGTCCCTCGCCAGAGTAATGGGCAGTGAGAGCGGCCGCGAGGCAGCAGAGGCACTGAATGAACGTCCCGAGGATGAGCCATGAGCGCTTCCTCGCACCCATGCGGTCACCGATACGTCCAAGCGAGGTGCCGATCAGGAAGGCGAGGACCGAGATAACCGCTTGTTGGTCGGGCTTTTCAAAGTGGTATGTACGTTCGTATTCCGGGTCAAAAGTACGCGCGACAGCAATGCCCAACATGGCCACGTTTCCGGTTTGGAAGCCGCACCTGGGGTCAGCAAATATTGGCGAGGGGGCAAGGGGCGAGGTTGAAATTGGAACAGCAAGGGTAAGAAATGGGCAGCGGTGATCATGTACCGTGCCGTCTCCATTCAGAAAAGATGATGGCGTCAAGCCAGTGCGCCACTCGGGCCGAAAAATCAACCAGGGTGGATGGCGATAAGAAGTGTGATGGCCATGTGAGATGTGATGGGAAGTGATGGCGCGATGGCGTGATCTATCCTCTTGAACCTACGTACCAGATAAAACAGGCCTGGGCGTTAGTTCAATCCATCATAGCCAGACTTACAGAGAAGCTCAAGGCGCTAGTGTATCCAGTGAGCAAACAAGCGTAGAGTGAAATTGGATTGGATTTCTTGGGGTCGATACTAGAGTCGAGATATGCCCAGAGACCGCGTGGGGCCTTTGGAGAGGCGAGCTCGACGTCGGTCTTGTCTGATCCGGACATGGCGAGGGAAGGTGGGGGGGTGGTGTGGTAGGGTGGTAGGGTGGTGGGGCCAGGGTTGGGTTCGGCCTTGGTGGGGTTTGGCTTTGGTCGGTGTCCAAGTGAGATGGGACTACGGGTCGTGTGATGAGCCGTGATGTATACAGGAAGTGTCGTGTGGGGTGTTCCAAGTGAGGTATATCGTGTGAATGAGATGGGTAGATGAGTAGATGAACAATGATAGTGATGAAGGGACAAGGCAGTATCTGACCGAGATGTAACAAGATGTCAACATGACATGGAACTGGAACTTCCGAGCGAGTCGAGAGCCTGAGTGTAGGGAAGGTTTGAGTAACCGGTTTGACTCGGGCAAAAGGCGGCTGAGCTAACCCGGAACGGAGCGGATGAAAGTGGAGGAAAGTGGAGGTGTTAGTCCGGCCACTCCGGCTGTCTCTAATTGTACCTTTTGTCTCCGATTAGGGTGGGGTTTACACTTTCCTATCAAAGTCTTGGCAGCGGTTGTATATTCCCAGTTCAAAGTGACTAACCCCACCAAGTCAAGTCTTGATTCCGTGACTGCGCTCTCTGCGCTCTAACTGCGCTTTTTCAGTCTGCTACCTCTACCTCTTAAGTCTCTCGGATATGGCCACGTGGCACACCCCTATCACCACCAACCTACCAGTCGTCAGGCGGTCACACAGTATCAAGACGCCTGCCAAGCTGCCGTCTAAGCATTCCCTCCATCAGCATCTACCGCTCAAATGGCAAATGGTCCATGTTGTCATGATACAACCAGTAGGTAGAACACTACCGTACATCCCAGACATCCTCTGACCAGACGGGTTCCGCGCCGGCGCCAAACCACTCACTCAGGCCAGATCGAATGGCTTCTCCCTAAACGGGGAGAGGAGAGTACCACCACCCCGCGCAGCCTCGTCCACCATCGAACTAAGCACCAGGGGCGGGGTACATGTCCCGTCGCTGGCGCTAAGTGACGCCGAGCGCGATCGTGACGATGCGCTCCCACCACTCCCACCCCCACTCCCACTCGAAAGGGAAGATGATCGCTCCCTTGTCGCAGCATTCAAGGCCGTCATCGCCAGTGTTCCCCGCAATTTACGGCGGCGTGGACATTCCCGCGGACACTCGCGTGGACATTCTCGGTCAGAATCACTCTCCCAGCCTGGAGGGGTACGTGAACGCGCGGTCCACTCGAACGCCCCTGCCAATTCTATACTGGGTGAGGGACCTGGGCTCTCGTCCAGGCCCAGAACTCTTGGGGCCGGGGGCATGGAAGGGGCGAGAAATGAGTCGCGGCGTGCCTGGGCGTCACGAGGAGACGGGCCGTAACTTTTGCTTCGGCCTAATGAGACTCGCTTAGGCGCTCGTTCTTCTGGGGGTGAGGGAGAGAGTACTGCCACAGCAGGCGCCTCGGCTGACGGTGGGGTCGTCGGCGTGACTTCGTCGGGTGGGGAGCTGAGGCCTTGTCCAAAGAATATACTCTCGTCGTCGTCGCCTTCCAGGTCCTCTGCCGTGAAACTGCGGCCGCGGGCAAGAAGTGAGGGACGCCGGCTCATACTGCCCGCCGAGCTTACGGATAAGGAGGACGAGGTGCGGGCGAGACCTCCCTCGGAGCGGGACGGCGCAAGGGGCGCGGCTCGATCCGGCACGGGAATGGTGAGGGTGGGCGGGCGGTCAGCCAGGATGCCGCGCGCGCTGTTCTGCAATGTTGTCGAGAGACGAAGGATGCGGCCGATGCGCTCGCTCGGCATTGTGCTCTCCTCGTCGTCGAGGTAATCCATGGTCCCCACGCGCTTGATACCCGGGCGCTCTAGGCGTTCCTGTCTCGTGAGTTTGCGGTTGGCGAGCTCGGCGCCGAGGCGCGTTTCCGCCAGAGCGAGAGCGGTGAGCTTGTCCCTCGTCGCGTCCCACGAGTGCGGCCACGTGTCTACAGACGAGCAGTCAATGTCCATCGGGATCGACGTGGCCGACATGTCCTCGTAGCCTAGCCTCTCCATTAGGGCTGAGGTAAGGCCATCGAGTATCTCGGGATGGGGCATTGAGCCGGGAGGAAAGTGCAGGTCGGGCGGGGGGCGAGCCAGTACCTGCAGTTAGTGGATGGGGTTGTTGCACCACAATTGATCACCACGAGGCGCCATATCAGATGAATGTATCCAACAATGGGATGCACCGGCGCAACTGCGCCTTGCCGTGCCAGCTTCCCGGCTTCTCCCTCAAGGCCTGTCAAGTGCTTCGGGCGACTTACATTCTCAAGTAGCTGTACCTCGTCCAGAGTCCATCCGTCGCGATGGCGCTTGCCAGTTACAGCGGAAGGAGGGGAGATGATCGGGGATGAGAGGGGTGTGACGTCGCACGAGCTAATAGCCAGGCCTGCGAGTGCAGACGCCGGCGTCTGCGGTTCTTCGCTTGCAGCGGTGGATGCGCTCGCTTCGGTACGGGCACTGCAGTCGGAAGCGACGGAACCGTTCGATATCGACGTCGGGATCGCGCGAGGTTTCCCAAATGCGAGCGATTTCTAACATCAGCACCAGCTAGATGGATGTACATACAATCTCAAAGGGGGTGGGCGTACATGGCCCACTTGGGCAAGGATTGCCTCGGTCATGGAGGTCGAGGGGCATGGCGGGGTTGTGGGCACGCGTTGCCAGAACCGCTTCAACCGAGGTATCTGATGAAGAGATAGGTCCGAGATCGGAGGCACCGTCCCTCGGTCTTGTCAGAAAGGCCGATAGGATACAAGTGTAGAACAATCACCGGTTGACTCGTCCAAGGATGGACCGAGTGAATGGAATGTAAAGTAAAGTAATGTAATGTTCGGGAGGGATGTACTGCGGATGGGCGTTCTAGTTGTATTCCAGAAGAAAGGAAAGTCGCTTGAACGCTTAATGCCTGATTGGTAACGGCGTGACGAGTAAGATATTACGGCGATGGCGGGGTCGGCTTCGGGATTGTCGGGGTCGGTAATGACGAGGACGTGGAGTGGAAGAAGGAGAAGCAAGTCGGAGGTGGCGGATGGATGCAGATGTAGATGTAGATGTAGAGTTAGACGACTCGGATAGCGGAGAGTACAACAGCAAGAAACGCGTAGTGGGGGAATGAACAAGACAGGTCACTCGGGTGCTGGATCCGATAGGACGTAGGCTGCGACATTGGTGTCGTCTCCATCGCTTGATCGCCTGACATCTGTCGAACATGATTCATGGATCTTGGCTCTGGTCCTAAGGCAGGGAGCCCAAAGGGGTACCGCCCGAGTAATGTTAGCATCTCCGTGGGGTGGGGTCATGCGCCACTGTCCGCATCAGGTAATGCGGCCCAGCGCGGGCGGCAGGCTCTAGTTCATGGCTTCTTGCGGCGGGGTGGAGGCCCAAAGAGGCCAGTTAAAAATGGTGGGGCAGGAGGGTGTATTGGCGGCGCAGATAAATGCATCATGTGCTCTGCTACAAGTCTACAGGTACGACTCCAGAGACTGGAGCAACATCAAAAGTGGGAAGACGAATACGGTGCCTCGTGATCATGTGCCTGTGGGAAACAGGTGGGTGACGGCATACGAACGACGGTCAAGGGCAGGAAATGACAGACCCCGCATTCTTTACTCTGTTAGAGGGCCTCAAGCTCACAACGCCTGAAAGGGCGTTTCAAGGGAATTTGAGCATTGAGCTTGTCCTCTAAACCCATTTCAAGTCTGGCCCCACTTTCGCGCCTTGCTCGATTCAGTAACGCGTCGCGTCGGCGCTGCCTGACGCCACTGGTGCTCACGTCACTTCTTCCTGCTGCTACTGCTACTGCTACTGCTACTACTACTATTGGACATTACTGTTCTGGTCTCTACCTCTTCCAGCTGACCTGTTGAGGAATCGCGTCTGCTCCTATATTGGCATTGTCATTTCACACCCATTGGTCCTCATGTTTCATGGACATGTCACTGTCCCTCACTCTATATATATGACTGGTAAATCTAGTCAGCACCCTTACTCGGGAACACATACGACGGAGTCTCCAGAACCTCGGTTCAGCTTCTCTGCTCATCTCCATGCCCACTTAACCTCAAGACCTCAAGGTAGCTGCGTGCCGTGGCGGTGGCGCGAGGGGGAATCAGATTTGAAGATGCGCTCGACTCTTCTGGCGCTCGATCCCATCCCCTTCATTCCTCACGTAAGATCCGCTTGGCGTAGGGGTACATTACCATTCGTTCGTCCCCGCGACCCCCGCGGAGCCACAAGGCGCCCCGCCGCCGCACTCAATCCAGTGCAATTCCCCGCTGGCTGAAATTGGCGTACTGGGCGGCGCCATGGTTCCTGGGGGCGCAGATGTATAAGCTGTTTAACTTCTGGTTTCTGTTTCAAATCAACCTTGGAGCTTGAGTTTGGAGCTTGGATTTTGGGGCTAGAGCAAGACTCAGAGGTTGATCTTGGCTGAGACTGGACTGGGATTAGGATTGGACTAGGCTGAACCGGAGACTTGAGACTGCGACTGGCTGGCTTGGTGGCGTCGAGGGTCTGGACCATCTGTCTCTGCCTACGGCCCCGGATGCTGTTGGAATGAGAAAAAGCTGAATGTGGGAGCAGTCACATAAGTCTGCGAAGTTCTCAGATCCTCGGGCCCTCGAGTGCTCGAATGGTATCCTGCAAGTCGTGGGAAGATGCGAGGGAGCGTGGCATCCGACTTGTTAGACATGGGAGCCGATGGGGACGTGGTACATGTAAAGTATTGCATGGGCTGGGAACATGCCGGGAGGGAGCTCGGTCGCGCTAGCCGTGGCTGGGCAATGGCAGTGTGAAGGAACAAGCACTTGTGGTAAGCTTGCGACTCGCATGCTCAGGTTGACAGGTTGGCGGAATGGCAGGATGGCAGGCTGGCAGGCCCGTCGCATGTTAGCATGCCCGACTGTGTCGTGTACTATTAACACAGTAGGTGGGCCAAACTGCTCTCCGTTGCTTTCGGAATGCTCGGTCTGGATCACACTGACGCACTCACACAACCATCTCGTGGATCTTGGTTGGACCTGGTATCTATGGACAGTGAGCGTCCGCATGCCGCGGAGGTCTAAGCGATGGGGCCGGTGGCTCGTTGCTGTTGCTTGGAAAGTTGAAGAGTGCCTTGGTCCTGCACCAGGCGTGATGTCAAGGCCGCCATCAGGCGTTGCTGCATGAAGGTTGAAGCAACTGAAAGGTGGGCGCAGGTGAGATCCGCGACAGAACGGGTACGTAGCCCATCCCACGCGTCATGCACGTCATGAGTTTGCGGCGCACACACATTCCAATGCACTGCTCACGGCTCTCGCTGCTCGCTGCACACTCCTGTACTCACTGTCGGCTCCCGCGGTGTCCCAACCATGCATTGCTTCGCCTTGCCATGCTACACTCATGCAAGGCAGTAAAAGTATCTATTGCGAGCTATGGTACGAAAATCATGCAGAGGCGCGTGTCCTGTGGGTGGACGCGCCGACCGAGTCTTGTATGCTGAGCGCTGCCGTTCCAGCGCCATTATGCCGGGGTCCAATATAATGTATACACAAGGGAGAGAGAAAGTCGCGATGAGAGGACGTGGCAGTAGGCGTGTGGAGAGGTAGGTTATGGTTGTGGCGTAGGTTGTCGTCGTCGTCGTGTCCGGCATCAAGCCATGCTGACTTTTTGGGCATTAGGCTGTGGTCAGCGCAAGACTCAAGGGCCAACTCACGACGTAGGTGCTGTTGCGCGCGTGCAGACGCGCAGTCGACACGCTTACACCAATGCGCGACGCCGACTGCGGCGCCTGGGGAGCTCGGGCAACGAGTGGGGTGGGGGGTGAGATGACCAGGCTCTTCTTGTCACCATTGACGGTTGAGCGACGCGCACTCGAGCCAAGAAACGACGCCCGGCTCTCACGCTCTGGCTGAGGTGGGGGCGAACGGCGCCTGCCCGCAAGGATCCACGGGTGCCGCATCGCAGGCTGGGGCTTGAGACGCTTGTCCGGGTCCCATGTCAAACACTTGGAGATGAAGTCGATGAACAGGTCGTCATTGCACTTGAGCACCGACGAGAGCGTCTTGGTCCCCGGTCGCCGCCTCTTACCCTTGGCATTAACAAACGGACGGGGAGCTCCCGTGGCATCAAAGAAGAGCTTGCGACGCGACGCCTTTTGCACGATGTAGTGGTCGGGAACGCCCAGGACCTCCATGATGCAGGCGAGCTGCTCGTGTTCGTTTTCTCCAGGGAAGATGGGGTAGCCCGTGTAGAGTTCCGCGAGGATGCAGCCGAGCGACCACATGTCGATGGCCATGGCGTAGTTCATGCCCAGGATAACCTCGGGGCTGCGGTAGAAACGTGACTGGATGTATGTGTACACTGGTGTCAGAATGCAGTTTAATGAGGAAAGCTCACCCTTCTCCGATTCGTGACAAGACGAGCCAAAGTCGATGACCTTGATGCCTGACTTGGCAGGGTGGCGCAGGAGGATGTTCTCGGGCTTGAGGTCACAGTGGACAATTCGGTGAGACCTCATCAACATGAGCGACGACAGCATCTGTGTCGTGAAGCGACGAATGACCACCGTCGAGAAGCCGTTGAACTGGTTCGCCTTAATAAGTTCGTAGAGGTTGATGCTCAGCAGCTCGGTGACGATGCACAGGTGCCCGCGGAAGTAGAAGTGGTCGGTCATCTTTACCATGTAGTGCTTGTCTTCCGGGTCCCAGTCAACGATCTGCTGCAGGATCTTGACCTCGACTAAGGCCTGAGCGTGGAAACGTTTCTTGTTGCGGATGATCTTCACTGCCACCGAGCCCCCAGTCTTGTGATCGCGGCAGTGGACGACCTGGCCGAAAGATCCCTTGCCCAGAATACCGACAACTTCGTATCGGTAGGAGAGGTGGTCACCCTCGACAACAACGTAGTCACCCCGCTCATCGTCGTAGCCGTGGTTGTAAACCTTGCCATCTGGCTGCTTGGGACGCTTGACGCCGCGGGCCATATAGTAGATGAAGTCAAAGTCGAGGACCTCCTTGCGCTCGTAGTCAGACAGCGAGTTCAGGTTGCTACCGATGAACGCCCGCTGACTGACTGGTTGCGCGGGGCCGATGTCCTCGGGGAAGCCGATCAGGTCGCTCAAGTCGTCCTTCTTCGAGCCCGCCGCCGCACGTGCCTTGCGGCGAGTGACATAGGCGCCCATCTCTGCGTCCGCAATCGCCTCCTCGTCGTCGACTGGGCTGCTACCTGTGGATTCGGTGGCGAGGGACTGGCGGCGTGAACCTGAGACAGCGCCAACCGACGATGACAAAGACATGCGCGAGTGCCCGCTCGTGGCAGCCTTGCTGTGGAACGACTTGGATAGCTTCATGTTCGGAGCCGGCTCCTCGGTAACAGTCGGGCTGCCAGAACCACGACGTGAAACGGCAGGACGAGCCTTTGCCGCAGCAGAAATGGTCATCGCAGTGGCGGACGATGGGATCTGCGGAAGCGTGCGACGAGAAGCAGGCAAGCCAGCGACCGCAGAGGGTGCCGGCGCAGCACCCATTGTTTCGCGGCGTGACGCCTGGGCAGCGATGTTTGAGGAAGATGGAGGAGCTGGAATGCCAGATACGCTGTGTTTGCGACTAGATCCAGGGGCATGCAGGTGCGAACGGTGTGACCCAAACGACGGGGGGCGTTGGAGGGACTGACGTGTACCGACCGAGCCAGACACGGCACCAAACTCGGAAATGTCATTGACGCTTGTGGATCCTGGGATTGTGTTGCTGCCACCAGTGTTGAATTGAGTCGACGTGCGGTGGCTAAACGACGAGTGTGGGACCACGGGTGGAGGCATGCTCATGTGTGCTGCCGCAACATTCGTGTTAGAGTTGGGCGTGGTCACAGATGGCCTCGATGCTATACGTGGAATCTTGGTAGGAGTCGCCGCAGGAGGAACGCGCCCAGGGGCCTCCGCGCCAACCTTGCGCAAAGACGATGCAGACGACACGCTGTGCAGCGACTGCTGACCAGCCACAGGCAGCTTGGAGGCGCGGTCGCGGTGAGACGTGGCTGTCGGCGTGGCATTGCCGTTCCCGTTAACAGTTGTGCTTTCGTGTGAAGTCGGCTGGTACACACGCGAGTCGACAGACGGCTTGCGTGTGAGCGAAGCGAAGCTCGTGTTGTCGCCACCAGACGACAGAGTCTGGGTGTCAGTAAATCTACCCGGGAAAGAAAGCGACTCACCATCCGACGAGCACGCGCATGGCCGATTGTACTCGTCTGAGTTGCGGTTGGCGCAGCCTGCTTCTCAACTTGCGGGGCAGCAACCTGCTGGCTGGCCAGACCGCGCTTGGACGCGCTGCCACGCAGCATGGCTGGGATATGCATGCCCAACATCGACTTCCGCGAGCTGCCAGACGGAGTTCGCTGAGACGACGTTCCACTTGGGGCGGGAACCGTCTGACCAGAGTGTCGCGGTACCGCCGCGGATGCCTGCTGCGGGTAGTGCTGGTGCTGGTCAGGGGCTGATGCAAGCTTGGCCAGCGACGCGGACGAGGCAGACGAGCGCCTGAAGAATGGTATCGAGGACGGCGTGAGTCTCTTCGAATTGCTCTTGGGCAGAGGCGGCACGAGACCACTGGTGCCATTCGTTGCAATCGGAGTGATGCTGTGGTTGGACCGGGCATCCGACGCAATCGAGCTTGCGACGTCGATGGAATCGCGCGAACGAACATGGTCAAGAGGCTGTGCACGAGGCGAGGCGAGGCCGATCTTGTCATCCTTCCAGGGAGTCGGTGGGCTACTGGGCTCGAACATGGACGAGTTAGCGGTTGCCAGAGACGGCGATAAAGTGGGCGACGTGGATGGCTCCTTCTCCCTACCATGGCCGTGCAACTTATTTAAGCTGAGAGCCGAAGAGAACGACCACTTCTTACTCATTGTACGCGTTCGCGGCGTGTCGGCCAAGGGAATCGTCTGGTGCGATGCCGCATCGGACGAGTGGTGACTGTTGGGCGAAGGAAAGGTGAGCGCAGGTGGCGCACTCGTCTCCCGCGTCGTCCGTTGCATCTCTTCTGGCTGGAGAGCAACGTATTGGGAGGGTAGGAGCGGATTGCTGGATCCAATGGTGGACAAGCCCTGGCGCATAGACTGGTAGCCGCGCGGGAGTGGAGGAACCGGTGGCACAAAGGTGTGTCCGCCGATCTGCTCATGAGTGCTCTCCATCAACGAGAGGTCGCTGGCAAAACTGGGCCGTCTCATCGACTTCTCGGCCCGGATGTCGCGCGACTCGCGCTGGTCTCGATGACCAGACAGAGGTCTGGTGGTGGTAGACGGCAGGCCGTGCGATTCGCGTGAAGTCGGCGTACCGACAACGCTTGGAGAGGACTCGCGCTTCTCGAAGGTGAGGGGTGGTACATCGCTAAAGCCGCCCAGCGACGGAGCCCCAGACACTCTCTGCTGAACTCCCGATCGCGCCTGTTGAGCTGCGAGCTGTTCGGGAGTATTGTCCATCCAAAGGTCCTTGTCCCGCCAGTTGTGTATGCTCGATGCGCTCTGCTTACTAGTCAGGCGCCGAGTGGTGTCGGGCGGGGAGCTTGCACGCCTAGGAGTGATCGTCCCAGCAGCACCTGTTTTCCTGGGGGTTGCGCCCAACCCGTCAAGCTTGCGCAGCGCCTCGGCGGTGGCAGACGCCTCACCAGCCTTCATCGATTGTGCACGAGAGCGAGAGGACTTTATCGAGTCGGAGCGCGTGATTGGTGGCTTGCCTGGAACCGAGATGGATCCAGGAGGTGTGTGGACCTGGGAGAGGTTGTGGCCAGATGCAGATCCCCGAAGAAGATGGCTGATGGACGCTGTCGATGGACTTGGGGGAAGGTGCGAAAAGTCCTTTGGCGCAATGTGCCGAAGGATATCATGGTGGGGCGCACTGGGACTGCTAGGCACACGCCGCTTCGACGCAACAGGTTCTCGGTTTCCGGGTGGCGTCTTGCGTGAGCTGAACGATTGGGTATGAGAGTCGGCAGAGGTCGGGGGTGACATTGCCGAGCTCAACACGGGCAGAGGTGGAATTTCAACCATCTGCGGAGCTGGTCCACCAGCCGCAGCTAACGCGTGCTGGCGGGACATGCGGCGAGCATAGATGCGCTCGCGAGCACTGCCTGGGACGGGCGGAGTGATAGTAGCGCTCTCGGGGATGTTAGGTGGGGGCACAGGCGGCAGTGCAGTAGGGATCTGCGACTGTAGACCTCCAAAAGACTGTAATGACGAGTGCTGGGGAGCGGGGGGTGCCGAGGCACGCAGGTTGCGGGGCGGCGTGATTCTCGGCTCGGGCATCGCGAGAGAGTCGGCCAAGGTCCCTGGTTCTATCGTCGAGTCAAACGAAAAGTCGCCGAGGGAAGAAATCACAGAATCGATGGGAGGAGCGGAAGGAGGACTGTGGTAGATGGGTTGCTCTTGCTGCTGTTGTTCGGCACGCGGGTTGCGTTTTGGTGTGTCGTGGGACACGGAGCGGTGTCGGACACGCTCCCTGCGAGGGCTTTCCTCTGTAACACGTTCCATGACGCTCAAGTTGACAGGAATTGTCGCTTGGCGTCCAGGACCAGAACCAATAAACGTTGAGCGGTCAAGAGGTGGCAGAGGCGGCGTCAAAGCCAAGTCTTGGGACATGCTCGGAGTTCGAAGGTGTCGCCCATCGGAGGGGCCCCAGCGAGGAGTGGCGAGCTCGCCAACACCGATGAGGCCGCGGCGGTCAATGTTTGATGGGTCCATGTACTCGGGAGTGCTGGGGGGGTATGGAGGTTGCAAGTCGCCTGGAGACAGGCCGCCAGGAGAGAGTCCACCAGGTGAGAGGACACCAGTGCCCGCGTTCAAATAGTACGAGTCTATTCTGCAGAGGTCGTCAGCACAGCACAAACACTGCAGTGTTTATCAGACGCACGAAACGTAAGAAACACGATCGCCGCCGTTGGTGGCAACGGATGCACGTGGGTCGACCACTACCGATGAACGCTGGTCATCCAGAGGCCCTAGGCCTAGGCCTCCAACGGCTGACAGAGGGACAGTCTGGAGTGGGAACGTGCGGGATGCGGCGGGCGAGTGGTGGGTTGGGAATGGCACTGGCTCCATGCGTGGTGGAGACGAGGGTTGATTCGGAAGAGTTTGCTGCATCGAGACACGCCTCCCGGCCGGAGCGGTTGGCAAAGGACGAGGCACAGGCTTCAAAATCAGCGGCGTCCGTCGATATCACGATCCCAGCGCCTCATCGATCACAATTAGAAGGATTGTACTCACCATCGTCAGGTCAAGGCGTCGGTCCGAGGTGTACGCTAACGACTCTGGTTCCGCAGAGTATATGTGCTCACGGTGGCCCAAGTCGAGAGCAGCCGGCGCTGGTGCGCGTCTTCCCCGCGAGTTGTAGACCAACGAGCTCATCGACTGTGAGCTCGGCAGACGCTCTTGAGAATGAGATCCCGGAGACTCGTCGCCACTGGCCCAAGGCAGCTGTGACTCAGGCATGCGGTGGCTGGGGGAAGGTGTTGGGCCTGCGATCCACGAAGATGGGGGTTGATGTCGTGGATCTT
The DNA here is from genome assembly GCF_030864355.1 of Cutaneotrichosporon cavernicola. Classification (NCBI taxonomy): domain Eukaryota; kingdom Fungi; phylum Basidiomycota; class Tremellomycetes; order Trichosporonales; family Trichosporonaceae; genus Cutaneotrichosporon; species Cutaneotrichosporon cavernicola. The sequence goes on along the minus strand of NC_083396.1, from coordinate 2,269,796 downwards.
CGAATTCACGCCCGCCCCCAACTCCAGCTCGGTCACTCGCCTCGTCCGGAAAGCGGGCGCTGCTGTTGACCGGTCGCGTCCAGGCAGATGCTGAAAACTGGGCACCTGCAATGTCTGCTATGGTGGAGTCGGCCGAGCCTGGACCATTGTTAGATGGCCAGCGGCGTGGGGCGGGTACGGAGTGGCCAGCGCGGGGCGGCGAGCCTCGCGCGGCTGGGTAGGACATGGAGGACGGCGTTGCCTATTGGCGGTCGGTCACTGAGTGGCGTAAGCGCTTCTGCGTCGGTGCGTTGTGTGATGGGCTAGGTTGGAGGAAGGGTGGTTGATGAGATGTGAGGATGTTCGGTTGAAGGGAAGTTTGCGTGGTCACGAAGCCGGCGTCGTGCGTTGCGGCCAGCCCTAAGTGCGCGAGGGCGCGTGTTGTGGGAAGCGTGACACGACTTACTGTAGGGAGAGTTGAGATGCTGCGATGCTAGTGATGGAGGGACTGTGCAATGCTGATGTAGTGAAAGGCCAGCTCTAGTGGATAAAAGGTGTGTTTGAAGTTGAAGCTTGGATAACCAAGTGTAGGTGTCGAGGGAATGACAAGACAAGGTGTGAGGTGGCCAGTTGGTGTGCAGTAGTGGAGGGCCTGGATGGTACGGTAGTACGGTGGTACAGTATTGGGTGTGTACGAGGTTTGTGGGATGGGAGCAAGGGAAGGAGTGCGGAGTGAGGAGAGAGGAGAGAGAGAGGGATGAGGGATGAAGGATGAGGGACCAAGGGCGAGTGTCAAGTTGGGTTTGGGGGTCGGGGGGTAGAGGGGTGGAGAAGGGGGGAGGAGAGTGGAAAGAGGAGGAGGCGATGGTTTCAAGTAGGAACCAATCTTTGGCCCTTCTTCTGTATAATGTAGATTGATCAAGAGTGGACAATGGGTGTAAGCGTGTTTTGTGTCGTGGTCTGCGATCTAGGAGCTGGGATGACTATGATACTAGATTTGATGAAGGAGCAATGAGATGGTGACGAATAAATCAAGAGACCAACGTAGGGCGCGTCAACACGCACGGGTAGACAAGGGTTGTATTGTATCTTAGTCGAGTTGTTGGATGGTGTATACGAATGGAATGACAATAGGACAGTTATGCAGGTGGTTTAGCAAGTAAGGAAGTTATGTGGGTAGTCTAGATCTAGCTTGCAAGGTTCCTCAGTCAGGGAAACAGGGCCACAAGGGACGCCACTCGTACCTCACTCCCTATAATCCTACAACTATGCTACCGAATATAAAGCAAAGGTCGCTTTGCTCTGTCTGCCACTCGCCATGCACCTTCACCCTACTATTCTGTACAACTCTACACTCACGCTCTCGCTATGCTAATTCTGCCATCTAGTAAACGCATGGGTACAGCCCGAACTCACAAGTTGTGTCACACTCAGCAAAGTCAGCCAGGACGGACCAGCCCAATGTGAGCGGCCAGGCGAAGCCTCCGCTGGTCTAGTGACCCTTCAACCTCGAGGTTGTAAAACTCGAGGAGAGCATCAACCTCCCGCGCTACGTGTCAGGAGCCAGACTTGCCCTTCATGATGCCCAGACTGTAACTGGAAGCGGAGAAGCTCTCTGGGTAAATGAGGTTTGGGAGGGGACTGTTGAGCAAAGTGTTGGCAGGTTCTTGAGGGGCCTTAGGTAGAGCGGAGAGCGGTTCTTAATAATGGGCGTTCAAATTGGCTGCCCGCGCAGCTCCCACGCGCTCGCTACGGTTAGCCACCTTCAAGCGACACGGATGTATGATGATGTGACTCACTCTAGGGCACGATAATATAAGAAGTTGGCGCATGCCACGGTCCAGGCGGACGAAGGGGGTTTTATTCGCGTCTAGTCGCGGCTGAACAGTCCGCGTGAATCGGGCATCGAAGGCTGCATCGAACCACACCGGCTTCTCTGCGACAGGAGCGGGCAGCTGGCTCGTTTCGATCTGCAGCTGGCGGTAGAGCACTGCCGTCCTGCAGAGTCAGAACCACCATTTCAACCTCTCAATCATCAAGCGATTTGTCTAGGCCGCCGTAGACGTTGGCGATGGTGTGTTCTGGCGGTCGTCACCCATTACTTGGTTGGGGGATGTTTGAGTGGTAGGCTTGTTTGGTTTTGGCCGTTTGAATCCAGTAAGGGTAGAACCACCAGTATTGATAACCGCGCCCCCCCTCCCCAACCTGACACGTGGTCAATGACGTGGGACCTTGGCAGGGATGCCTCCACAACAACATTGACATGACCCAACATACCTAACAACCACACATACATTGCTCAACAACCCGTACACCCGTTCAACCCCGTCAACTATCCCCATCCACCTCACACGCTTTACTTGCCCCATTACTTCTCGAGTATTGGAACACCTGACATCATCATATCACTACCCTTTGCTGCCAACCTCTTGGAGACGCCTTGCCCAACTGCACACAACAGGGCCACCCAATCCTAGCGCACCGCCGCATGCCATGTCAGCCCTCACCGCTCTCTCTCCCTCGAGATCAATGGCTGCCCACTCAGAACACTGGGGCGTCGACGACATTGACGTCGACTTCTCTTCGTCTGATGACGAGGCGGGCGTGTTCTTTGGCGCTCCTAAGGCTGTCGAGCACAAGATTGTCGCAGCGCTCTCGAAATCGATCACAGCAACCTCTCTGACGTGCGAGCGGTCTCCAGCACCCCGCCGCTCCTCGGTGCGCCTGCAGAAGCGAGACTCGCGCGAATTCCTGCGTCGCAAGACCCTCCTTCTGAGCTCACATGAAGCTGGGGCGTCGGGTGAGAAGATGTGGGAGGGAGGATTCCACGAACGGACCGACGAGCTGGAGGAAGATGAGCCAGTTACTGGACCCAGCACATCGGCGGCGCACCACGAAGACCTCTCTGCCGACCTCGACACCTTGCGGCTTGACACCTTCCCGTCCTCGCCTTATGACGACGACAAGTCTGAGGATTACTTTGATGAAGAGGAGGAAGACAAGGAGAACACCGCTGTCCCTGAGGAATGGGATGGTGAAGAAGGTTACGACTCTGAGGACGAGTACGTCCCCGCGCCACCCGAGAGCGTTCCCATGGCGGTTGGATTCCGCGACGGCCAGTACGACCTCGGTACGACCATGTCCAGGTGTAGGCTAACCTCAGACATGTCCCCAGGGCTCGATATGGGTGGCCTGAGCTTACTCGACATTGACGATCCAGAAGAATTACCCCTCGAGTTTGGTAACGATACCGGGGGTATGGGGCTGCGGATATCGCTTGGAGCCAGTACATACAGTACCAAGTCGAGCCCAAGCGACACGTCCATCGCCTCGGCTAGCCGGGCGTGCCCTTTGCAGCCCAATACACCGTCTCCTCCTCGCTGCACAAGTATTTTCGACTCGCTAGTGCTCACGGAAAACGAAGAGGAAGATGGTACTATTGTCACTGCGGATCTGGAAGCAATCACATTCGATACTGCCCCAAGCCCCGCCGGGGAAACGCCCGATCTCGAAACATCTGATGCGGGCGATGAATCGATCTCATCTCACGACGCGCTTGCGGATGATGTCGACGTCAACTCGAGCCCAGATGCACCACGCGCATCTTCACCGTTTGAGAGCTTAGACACGTTCTCCACCCTTGCCAATGCTCCTCCCTCAGCAACCAAGGCTCCAACCTTCCTCGACACGACGGCAGACTTAATCGCCTTCACTCCACTCAAACCGAACGGGCCAAGCGACATTGAGGCTGTCGATCCCGATCTCTCGTACGCGTCCGACATGGACTCCCCTGTTGGACGTGCCCCGGTTATGATCCCCGTCTTCGCGGTCGCTTCTCCGCCCAAGCCCAAGCCCAAGCGGTTGAACCCAATACGTAGCCAGGAACCCAAGCTCATTGACGACCTGGCTCATCTTGAGGGTGACCTGGACACGGACGTGGTGTTACCGACGCTGGATTTCCCATTCGGGTTCGGGTTCTCTCCCTTTGCTCACTTTCCCGCTTCCTCTACATCGCCCAACAAGAAACCAACCAAGTCACCTACCTTGTCACCCGCACAAGCTGCCAAGGCACAGAAGGTTCTTGCCAGGAAAGCCGTTGCCAAGGAGCATCTCGAGAGCCTCTTCTCTTCCAAACTCGGCAAGTCGCGCGTTAACCAGTCCACGTCGAAGCTACTGCCTTCGGCCCAGGCCCCATTGGCAACCAGCTCACAGTTATCCTCCAAAGCCACCCTCCTGTTACCAGAGGTATCCACCAAGCTGCAACACAAGTCACTCGCCAGATCCCAGATCCAGTCGCCAGAGCTTTCGCTAAAAGGCAAGGGCAAGGCTCCAGAGAGGACCCTCAAGCCGATCCTCAAACCGAGCAGCAAGATCACGCAGCCCAAACCGTTTGCGTTAAGTGCTCCAAGACAAAAGATTCCCGTCAAGCGGCAAGCGCCTGGCGAGTCCGGCATTTCGCGCACTTCGAGCCTCCCTCGCCCTGTGACGAAGCGACCCGCCACCACCACCACCATTGCGAATCCTGCCGATCGTCCGCCCGCAAAGCTGTTCCGGATAACTCCAAGCCGCCCTGATGTGAGACCCGTCGAGGGCACCAATACTCTGAAGCGGCTTCATACGGCCAGCCAAGCTGGTGCGGCTTGTGCAGTGGTGCCCGTCGCCCTGGTTGCAGCTCCGAGTCCTCGGCCGACCCTGGGTGTGCCCTCGAGGCCCGTGCGGGATCAAGCTCCTAGTACGGCCTGCTCATCGTCGAACACAATGGGAGGTGCGCTTGGTCCAGCCCTGGTGAACTCACATGGCCAGATGCTGTCACCATCCAAGCCAGTCCTCGGAAAGCCGTACCGGCCATCTGTCATGACACCTGTTGCGTCGCGCACCATGGCAACGCCGCAGGGTGGGCTTCCCGCTTCATCCAGGGCATTTAAGGTGAGAGTTCTTGTATTCATCGTCTCTGACAGGCAGCTCGGTACACCGTCGCGCCCTGCCACAACGCCGTTGAAGCAGCGTGGTCGCGTGGTCGCGGCGCCAGCAGCTTTGAAGGACAAGCCCTTAAACTGCACTCCCATCCGTGGGGAAGAACCACCAACCCCACCCAAGTGGATCAACCAGCGGATGGATGTGGACGAGCCCCCTGGGCAGACGGAACTAATTGCCGAGTCAGTGTCTGACATGCCTGCACAAGCAGAGGCCCGCGTGATGGCATCTCCGCCTCCACCGACGACCGACGTGCCTCCTGCGTGGACCGCCCCGGGCACGGTGTCGTTGTCACGCGAAGGCGGCAAGGAGCACGACAGCGCACCACTGTTGGAGGACAAGGGGGCCACTGCGCCTTCGCAAGAAGGATCGCCGCCCAACCCATCCGAGGAGCCCGTCGAGAATTCACCACCGGCTGACATTCCTCCTAAACGATCTGAGGAAGCCCCGGATGAGACGGTGCAACAGCCAGAGTCCTGTCCGCCAGAGGCACGCCGCTCCTTGCGCACTCGCACTCCGCGTCCATCGCAAGCGCAGGAGAGCTCTCCCAAGAGGTCCAAAGCCGCGCCCGCCGAATCCATCGTACCCGGCATGTCTGAGCGTACACTCCGGACCGTGACGACCCGCAATACCAACCGCAATGAAGTGTACCTATGCACGATTGACCGCAAGGTCGTGCATGTACAGGGAGACCGCCCGCCTTCGCCCACCTCGAAGATACGGACGATAGCAGAGCGCGATGCCGAAGAGCAGAAGGAGGGCCGGGAGGCTCGTGCGAAGCGACGTGCCCGTGCGAGCATGGGCGAGTCTGAGGACGACGAAGAAGCGGCAGACGACGAGGGTCCAATCATTGAGCGTGCTGTGCTCGGGCGTCGAGCACCCGGGGACGTCGAGGAATACATGACCCCAGCTCGCCCTGCCAAGCGTGCCAAGATCAAGAACGGCTCGACAAGCAGCACCAGCGACAGCAAGCGGAACAGCAAGCGTGTGCGGTGGGACGAGGGGCTCCTGGTCATCCGCGGTGGGCTGCGGGACGTGCAACCGACCCACCGGTCGCCGCCATCAAAGAGCTGTGTGACACCCAAGGCGCGGTACGAGCTTGACGAGCATGGCAACGCGGTGAACCGGCCAACGGAGAAACTGAAGCGTACGACGATCACCGTTAACGCGATGTTCTATGCCGGCGAGGAGCCATTGCCTTTTGACTACAACAGGACTGGGCGAGGGAAGCGCAAGGGAAAGAAGTAGAAGTATTAGACGCAGATAAAGTTTTTTGAGAGGTCTCGTGTTGTGCAGTGCATTCATTCTGAGTAGGGCTGAGATTTGCAGGAGGGGAGGGGAGAAGGGTCGGGCTGGGTTGGACAAGTCACGTGACACAGCCATGGATGGTTCACAACAGCACTGTCATCCTCTTACTCACCATTGTCCATGCCAATCTACGCGTTCGGTGCCACGCCTGAAGGTCATATTCGCGCACCGACGCGGATTTATCCCGAGTCTGGGAACAATGACGCCCGCGTAGCTTTCCACAGCTGGACACATGCGATTCTGCAAACGGACGAGGGCCTCCTAGAGCTGCCTGACACGCTGCTCTCTTCGACCAAAGCAGAGGTAGTAGGGACCGACAAGCCGCTAGCCCTCCTCGAGGGCGGAAAACTGGTTATCCTCCCTTCCCCTTCAACCTCCATCCACACAGAGTGGGATGCCCTAGCGGTTACCGACGCCGGTCCAGCCCTGGGTGTGCGTGGTACGTCCCCTCTCTAAGTAAACTAACACAGACGGCGAACTTTACGCTGTTCCCTGCCTCTCATCCCACTCCGCATCCGGTGTTAAGCTCGACCATCCTCTCCTTCGGCCCCCACTTAAGGTGGTGGCGACCGAGAGCCGGGCGGCCGTGTTGAGTGCCGGCGAGGTGATTGAGGCTGTGTGGGATTGGCGCGATCCGGGCGTGCCGAGGTTGGAAGTTGTTGAGGAGTTGAGTGGGTTGGGTGTATGTAGGTTGGTGGGAGGTAGAGGGAATCGGTTGGGAGCGGTTACGGCGGCGGGGGAGGGGTTTGTTCTTGATGCGGGGGTGAGAAGGGTTAGGTTTGGGAGGGGTGAGGAGGAGGAGGAGGAGGAGGAAGAGGAGGAGGAAGAGGGCGAGGAGCAGGGGGCCGAAGACGAGGAAAGTCAGACGGGAGAAGAGGAAGACAGGACAGGAGCCGAATCGCGCCCAAAAGATGAAGCCGACATCAACCTCGTCGAGGATGACGACGACGACGACGACGACGAGGGCATCACCGACCTCGCCCTCGGACCGGACTTTGAGCTGGTCATCTCTTCCGGCGGGGTATGGGCGCGCGGCAACAGTGAGTTCCGTTGCCATTCATTCAATTGAATGTGGACTTGATGAGCTGACAGCAGACGACTTTGGCCAGCTTGGGCAGGGCCACACGCGCGCGATGGAGGGATGGGTACGCGTTTCCGTACCTCCAGCACGGCGGGTATTCGTGGGACGTTTCTCGGCCGTGGTCGAATGCATCGAGTAACGGTAGCATGCAGTAGGAAGTAGAATGCCCTAGTGGAAGCGTAAGTATGAGAGTAGAGGCGTCTTGTGGTTATCGGGAGATCGGGAGATAACCGAGGACATACCGACTGAACACCGATCAGCGAAGCTGCAGCCGATACATGGGCCTGGTCGTGGTGGTCGTCTTCAGTCTTTGTAGTTTGGGAGTTGGGCGTGCGTCATGCATCCCTCAACATATGCACGACACTGAAACGCTCAATAGGAATCCCTGCAGACAAACTCTGGCACAGATCGGTCATGTCCGCCCGGGCTCGGTTGAGCGTGTTGGTTGCCGGGCCACCCACCCCGGGTACCGGTTGCTGACCGGAATTCGGTAAAGCTCCCTCCCCTCCCAATCACCCACCCAACAAAGGCACCCCGCAAGTATATGTAAGCAACACAACTGACCGTCTTGTTTCTCATTCATCTCCAGATCGAAACAATAGCAACAATGGGCAAGGTTTATGGTGAGTGAGGTTGTCGATGGGCAGTTGGAGCACGAGGAGAATGGGCTGGCATGAGCCGCTCTTGGAAGCCGGTTTGGCACACTTCCATGACACATTGCCTACAATCCCCCCCTCCCCCACCACTCTCCACTCCCACGCCTTCCAACCTGCTGCTCCAGTTCTGACAATAGTTATCGGCGTCGGCTCGACCAAGTTTGACAAGCCCCGCGGCCAGCGCGAGTACGACGAACTCGGTGTCGAGGCTGCCGTCAAGGCTCTCATCGACGCGGGCGTGACCTACGACAAGGTCGAGACCGCGGCTGCCGGATACGTTTACGGCGACTCTACATGTGGCCAGCGCGTCCTCTACCAGCTCGGTATGACTGGTATTCCAATCGTCAACGTCAACAACAACTGTTCGACCGGTTCCTCGGCCTTTGTTATGGCCGTGAATGCCGTCGCCGCCGGCCAGGCCGAGTGTGCTTTGGCTGTCGGGTTTGAGCGCATGGCCCCTGGATCACTCGGTAGCGCGTACAAGGACCGCCTGCCGCCAATGGAGGGCACGCACCGCCAGCTCGTCGAGATTGAGAACTCGAAGAACTACTCCACCAAGGAGACTGGTCCCGGTGCCGGCCGTATCTTTGGAGCTGGTGGCCTCGAGTACTGCGAAAGGTACGGTGCAAAGCAGGAGCACTTTTACAAGATCGCCGCCAAGAACCACCTCCACAGCGCCAAGAACCCGTACTCCCAGTTCCGGTTCACTCCTACTTGGCAGGAAGTTGGCAACGCCCGCAAGATTACTCGCGAGCTCACCCTCCCTATGTGCTCGCCCACTTCGGATGGTGGTGCTGCTGCCGTTGTTGCCTCCGAGGCCTTTGTCAAGGCGAACGGACTGGAGGACCGCGCCGTCGAAGTCGCCGGATGGGCGTTGACCACCGATGCTCCTCTTCTCTACGACGCCAAGAGCCGTATCGAGCTCACTGGAGCCGACATGGCCCGCCGTGCCTCCAAGAAGGCGTACGCCATGGCCGGTATTGGACCCAACGACGTCCAGGTCATTGAGCTTCACGACTGCTTTGCGCCCAACGAGCTTCTTACTTATGACGCTCTGGGTCTCAGCAAGCCCGGAGAGGCGCACCACATTGTCGACCGCGGAGACAACACTTACGGCGGCAAGTGGGTCGTCAACCCCTCTGGCGGCCTCGAGTCCAAGGGACACCCCCTCGGCGCTACTGGCTTGGGCATGATCTTCTACCTCACCCTCCAGGTGCGTGGTGAGGCTGGCGACCTCCAGGTTCCCAATGTTCGCAATGCGCTCCAGCACAACCTCGGTCTCGGTGGCGCTTGCGTTGTCTCCATCCTCCGCAAGCCCGAGTTCTGGAAGAAGGGCTCGACTTCGGCCCAACGCTACGGCTACAATGTCGCCAACGAGGTCCGCGGCATCACCAAGGCCGACCTCAACAAGGTTCGCGCCAGGCAGCACTCGGACTATGTTCCTGTCAAGGTCGCCGACCAGGCGCGCCTGTAAGCGAGCGAGCGAGCGTAAGTAAAACGCAGTCCGATGTGAGTGGGCAGGCCAAGTAAGCCCGAGCAGTCATCCAGTAGTAGTTTCTTTAGGTTGTAGGGGAATGCCAAGGGCATGAAGCACTGCATCAGAGTTGAGCAGCGACGGCGTGTCGTGTACATGTAGGCCGTCAGCACTCGAGCCACGTCCAGTACCGAGCATATGGCAGAACGCCCGCCTGGGCTCTGTACTGATGGCCGCGAGCAATCTGACATCGACGATCACAATGCTACCTCCCACAAGGCAGATCCATACCCATTCTCAGACGTTCTTCCCCTCTTCTATCATCCTTACAAGCATTAATCTGTTGGAACTTGCAGCCTCTAGCTCGGTTCTAGAGGTCCTCGACGTGCTGCAGGCAGCTTTAAGCTGCGGCCCTGCTGTTGAGGAGTGAAGTGTAGATGCATAGATGAAGTGTAGATGCATAGAACGGTGTAACGGGCAAGGTACTTATAGGTCTAGGTGCGGAGGCCTGTGCGATGAGGACGGAGCGTCTAGAAGCGGAGGTGACAGAGGCAAAACTAATATGAGGGTGGAGGTTACCTGACATCTGTAGATTCAGTTTCCAACATAACCAACCAACACTAGTGGTGAAACGGTATCATGGACGCTTGCCATGCGTTCGGCGGGGGTTCGTCTCCCTCCTAGTGTATAAGAGACTGCAGGAGTTATCTTGTGGTTGCTTTTTTCGGCCAGGGACTGTGTGAGGTGCGAACGAGTGACCCTACAGGCTACCCTGCAAGCCAGTAGCTGAGTATGTACCAACATGACGTCTCGCCTCGAACTGCATCAAGTTCCCGTTCCCGGCTTTAACGGAGAGTGAAGTTGGTACAAGCAGCGAGGTGATCGCGGCAGCCTTCAACCGACAATAACCCAAGCCAGGGGTTTGGGAAGGTCATGCAGTGCCAAATCCGCAGCTGGCGGCATCTGTATTGGTTGAACGAACGGTTCAGCAACGGCGTGAGTTTTTCGTTGTAAATCGAGGACAGAGCATGTTGGCATGCCCTTTCCTGGGGCCGCTCTGACAGTGCACCACGAGGACACGCCATCTCGCCTACTATGACTAATGCATAATTAGTATGGGCTAAGTCCTTAGCATACGATGCCCTCCACGTCAATGATACACTTAGTCTTACAGAGCAGCAAGTAACGCCGCGAGCAGCAGCGCAACGCTGACGCCCGCTCTCCCCGCGGCACTCGTGGCGTGCTCGGCCGAGTCGGCCGGCCACCCAGGCACGTCCGGGACGCTCTGGGTAGCGTTGGAACTTGGCCTCGGGCTTGGGAGGGTGATGACTGGCGGTACGGATAACGAGTACGCGCTTGGTGGAGCGAGGCCCATCGACTGCGGTGAGCCCGACTGCGGGCCAGGCGTGTTGAAGACGTATGTTGGTACGGGGTAGTTGGGTCCCGTGATGAGTTGGTTTGGAAGGATCGTGGCCACCGTCTGTGTCATGGCTGCAGGAATCACCGGGACAGGCGCACCGCTGCCGGCTGGAGCTGGTGTCGTGTCGTGTAGTGGTAAGAAGCCGATCTGTGGCGCTTGGCCACCGTTGATGCCGTAGCTGAACACAGTGTATGTGCTGCGGAGAAAGGGCGCACCAAGCGTCCAGTCGACGCCGTCGCCCGTCTGCGGTACAGCGACCGGCCACGCGAGACAGAAGGACGAGCCGGCAACAGCCGCGTACATCCAGTCGCTGGGCTGGAGGTTGATATACTTTCCTCCGAAGGAGAAGCCGAGCGTCGCCTGCGTGTTGCATGGGACGGCCCACTGGCCCGTCGCGACCTGCCGCGCGTCCTTAATGCTCCGGAAGATCTGGACGACGTCTTGTTCCGGTCCGTAGAGACCATTGGATCCCGCGTCAATCGCTGCGATTGACGGAATCCCGAGTGCGCGGTAAGTCGAGTTGACGGGCATGGCCGTGCCGTTGACTGCAACGCTCGTCATCTGCAGTGCCCAATAGAGGTATCCCTCGCCGTCCAGCTCGGTGGCAGAAAGGGGCACGCCCGCTCCGCCCGTCCCGCCCGTCGGAGCAGGCATTGGAGGTACCGATGGCAATCCTGACGCAGTGGTGTTCAGTGGTGCAAACGGAATCACGGGGTGCCACTCAATGTCGTTAACTGTCCGGCCCGACGTCGCGTTGGACGAAACGTAGTGCTCAGAGACACCGCCGAGGGTGAGTGAGCCGACTTTGAGAGCGTATCGGCTAACCGCGCCCTTGGATGTCGTGTCAGGCGGCGGAAATGCGGCGTTTGGTGGAGGCGATAGGGCAAGACCGAAGGCGGGGAAGGGGACGAGAGCCTTCGTGACGAGGGACTCGAGGACAGGCGGGAGATAGGCCGACGAGGAACGTGCCGCGGCAGGCGCAACGCTAGTGCTGGCGCTCATATTCATGCTCGATAGTGTGGCGCTCCCTGCCTGGCGTCGCTGAGGAGCAGATGACAGGGTCTCGTTGATCGTCGCTGCGTCCGCAGTCGGTGAGGAGGGCGCACCGGCCTCAGATAAACCGACAGTCGCAGGCGCACCACTCGCCGCAGCAGGTGTGGACAACTGCGACTGGGCCGCAGCCCGCCTGGCCGCATCCTGATTCAGGAGGATCCGGGAAATCATCGAGAGGCGGGGGAAGCCGAGGCCGAGGATGCCAGATATTTTCTGGTCGGACAGCGTGAGGTTAGTCGCGTTCATGAGGCCAAACACCTGGCCGTCGATGGACACGGTGCTGATTCCTACACGCTCGCGAGCAACGAAGCCGCTCGCGACCGAGCCGTCGCTAAACGAGCTGCTCCACAGCGTGTCGTTGTTGCCGACTGCCGAAAATGAGGATGAATAGTACTCGAGGCCATAGTAAGGATTCCAGTCGGAGCTTTCTGGACAGTTGTCACCGCAGCCTGACGACGCGATGAGCAGGTCGGAGCTACCCGTGTCGAGCTGGAGGGGGTAGGCGATGCCGGGCGTGCCGAGGCCGATGGGGATGACGTACGTGCTGCGGTTAGTGCTTGCTGAGACTCTCTCGGCGCGCTGCGGCACGGTTGCGACTCACTTGGCAGCTGAGCCTAAGGCAATGATCGAGCCGTTGGCGGCCCGGCGCTCGAGCTTGGGCTGCTCCTGCCCATGCACCTCAACTGAGAGCCCGCCGACAACGAGGTCTGGCGGTGCGCCGCGCTTCCCGTGCTTGGAGCCTGGACAGGCGCGATATCCGGGCACCCGGTGGTGATCGCGGACGGGAAGAGCGCGGGGATCGATGTCGAGCTGGAGACCCTCGTAGGCTAGGACCAATGTGAGGGCGGCGAGCGCGAGTGGCGACAGGTACATTGTTGTGATGAATTAGGTGGTGCGGGGTAGCTCTGACGAGTTTGGGTATTATCAAGGCAAGCAGTTGATCTTATAAGGCGAGTGTCATTGAAATCTTGGATGGTGCGCAGTGAGAAGCTGCGATGCGGTGTGCGATGCGATCGGCGGCCTGCGGGAATGTACTCTTGGCTTGTTGCAACGATCAAAGGATCGACGAAAATGAGAAGGTGCTGGTGAAAACTGAGCGTGTGTCCGGAGAGAGTATAGGTAGAGAGAGGGAGAGAGAGAGGGAGAGAGGAGAGAGATAGAGAGAGAGATAGAGAGAGAGTAGAGAGCGTGAGGTCTGGGCGTTGTCGACGGTGATGAAGAGAATGAGTTAGAGATATGAGCATCCAAGCCAAAGCCAATATTGGGAGTGGCATGCCCCCGTGTTTCGCGCTTGTACCTGGTGTACCTGCTGATTTCAGCCAACTTTGGTTGAGGGAAGAGGTTTCAGCGATGCTGTGCAGCTCATCATCATCACCAGTATTCCTACGCTTCTTCCCAGGATTCCTTGTCGACGGCCCTACATCCTACTACCAGTCAACCTCGGCGGTACACAGCTGAACTGCACAAGTTGAGCGGTGTGGCCCTGGACAACGCCACAGCCATGTGCCCAACCTCTCCCCCAGGGCTCCCAGTTCCAACTGCGGCCCACAGCTTTACGATCTATTGCATGACACCACTCGCCACATGCTTCCTCATACTAGCTGCTCTAACGGCCTAAAATGCGTCATCGTCGTTGTCCTGTCCAAACCAGCCAGAGTAGACGAGAATCGTGCCGTATACGAGCAAGCCGCCGGCAATGGACATCCAGCACGCCCCGGGCTGGATGAGGTCCGAGTGCTCGAGGATGATGGGGAGGCAGAAGCCAGTCGCCTGTCGTTAGTGGGTGTACCGGCGCTGACGAAAGCAGTCAGAGGAGGAACGCAGAGGAGCAAATTCGTGGAGGGCCGAAATGACAACAAGAGGAGAGGGAGGCCCCTTTCAACATGCCCCAGCTGGCGCTTTGCAAGCCTGTCAGCTGGGTCAAACGCTTCTCTCCATCCAGGAATGCAAGTTTCCCAGACGCGACCTGAAGTGGGTCGAACAGTGTCGGCCGCACGGGCGACTGACGACGCCGATGCCTTCGGCCGAAGAAGACTCCGCACGTCGCAACGGGTTGGAACGGCGTCGCTCCGCCCACCACCTGCCTCACCACCCTTGCTTCCCCTTGCTTCCCCATCCTCTATCTCCTGCCGATCGTCTCCTTGTCTGCGCAGCCGCACTCACCACAAGCACGCCAGTCAGGAAGCGCCCAAAGTCAACGTATGCCGAGTTGTACTCGGGGGAAATATCGTCAGCCCGCGCGCACCGGTAACAAATCGAGTTTGGCAGCGGCGCGAGGACGAATGTGAACGCTGGTGTGAGCTTGCCATCCGGAGAATAAAGCTGGACGTACCGACAAGCAGGGGCAGCCAGTTGTTCCACAGCGCGCAGCTGAGGATGACCAGGAGGAAGCCCGCGGCGAGCACAAACGAGAGGAAGATGACGGCTTGAAATTGAAACATGATAGTGGTACGGTGCGTAAAATGAATGTGAACGTGTGCGTTGAATGGGATTATCGCGGGCGTCAGCATGAGATACACAGGTGGCGATAGTTGAGGGAGCGACGTTTGAGGCCGGTGATAACCCTCCCCTTCCTTTACCTTGTTAGGACTCACTCTTCAATCCCGCAGACATTGTGTGGATGAGTTTGATGGGCGGACGAGGAGAGGGTGAGGGTGAGGGCGACAAGGGAGGTAACTTGTTGACTGCGACCTTGGAGGTGGGTCGCTTCCCAAGTGATGAGGTCAAGCGGTGGCACAGCGGTTTGAGGCTGACACTTAATCGGATGGCCACGTGGTCAAATGAGGCTGACTCTCTCAAACTCCTCTCTCCTCTCTCTCCCATTCGAATTGCCGGTATAGCCGCACTTTTGGTTGATCAATTCGACTCATCAACTGTATGGATATTACTCCCACGAGTTAAACCAACCCGATTACCGGTAAAATCAAAGACACCTTTCTCCTTCCACTCTTCTCTCCACACAACCCCCTTCCATCGCTATACACTCAAAAATGCCTGCCAACGGCCACCACACCCCTGCTTCAGTCCGCGACGTGAGCCTAGACACGAAAACACTGACCTCAGGCTGGCGATGTCCTCGACGACCGCCGTGTCAAGCAAATCCGGCCCCTTATTCCCCCTCAGATCTTGACCGAGGAGTGCGTCTCAACTCCCACAAAGCTAACGCCAGGCTCCCACTCACTCTGCGTGGTGCACAGACCGTGATTGACGGGCGCCGCCAGGTCGAGGCTGTGGTCAAGGGCGACGACGACCGTCTCCTCGTTGTTGTTGGGTACGTCTCAATCTCAGTTGTATTCTAATGATAGCCCCTGCTCCGTGCACGACCCCGAGCAGGCACTCGTTTACGCCAAGCAGCTCAAGGCTTACGCCGATGAGGCCAAGGAGGACCTCATGATCGTCATGCGCGTCTACTTTGAGAAGCCCCGTACGACGGTCGGCTGGAAGGGTCTCATCAACGACCCGGACATGAACGGCACCTTCCAGATCAACCGCGGTCTCAAGATGGCCCGTAAGCTCCTCCTCGATCTCACTGAGATTGGTCTCCCGACCGCCGGCGAGTTCCTCGGTGAGTCACGGCGACATACCTTCCCCCGCCTCGCCCCGGCCTCCCACTTGGCCTCATGGCCCAGGCCCGCGCACCGACCACCCCATCTCTAACTCCAGATGTCATCTCGCCCCAGTACCTCGCCGACTTGACCGCTTGGGGAGCGATTGGAGCGCGAACCACCGAGTCCCAGGTGCACCGCGAGTTGACCTCGGCGCTGTCCATGTCGGTTGGCTTCAAGAACGGCACGGATGGAAGCATGGACATTGCCGTGGACGCCATCAAGGCCTCCAAATCGTCGCACACCTTCCTTTCCGTCACCAAGCAGGGCCTTACCGCCATCGTCGAGACCGAGGGTAACGACACCACCCACCTCATCCTCCGCGGCTCGACCAAGGGCCCCAACTACGAGGCCCAGTTTGTCGAGGAGGCTGGCAACAAGCTCAAGAAGGCCGGGCTCAACTCCCGCCTCATGGTTGACTGCTCGCACGGAAACTCGAGCAAGCAGCACGAGAGGCAGATCGACGTCGGCAGGGACGTCGCTCAGCAGCTCGCCAGCGGCGGCGCCACTTCCCAGATGCTCATGGGCGTCATGATCGAGTCCAACCTCAGGGAGGGCAACCAGAAGGTGCCCCACGAGGGGCCTTCGGGCCTCAAGTACGGTGTCTCGATCACCGATGCCTGTATCTCGATGGAGCAGACCCTTCCTCTCCTTGACGAGCTGCGCGCCGGCGTTCGCGCTCGCCGTGCGGCTGTCAAGGCCAAGCACGAGCAGAAGTAGGTGTCTGTCATCGGGAGCTCATCATTGGTGTTGTCTTGATCCTTGTAGCAAAAGCGGACCTCCGCCTGTCTATTCCCCTCCCCCTCCCTTTCTCTTAATCTCGATGCATAGGATGATCCGAGGATGGATCGTGTACAAATGCGAATGCGAGTTGTAGTGGTACAGAAAGCATCTAGACCACCTCCATCACCCTCGCCTCGTCATCCTCATCGGTGTCCATCTCCATCGACTGACAGGGCTTACCTTCGTTTTCGTTGTCTCCCATGGCCTCGTCGTCACTGCCCTCCACATTCTCGTCTTCCTCCTCCTCGTCCCCCTCGACCGGGTCCTCCTCGTCCCCCTCGACCGGGTCCTCCTCGTCCCCCTCGACCGGGTCCTCCTCGTCGCTCTCAGAGTCCGAGAACACCTCCCCAGGCAGCCCAATAAAGTCTGCCTGGTCCTCAAAGCTGCCAGAAGCCATCCCCTCGGGAGTCTTGCTAGCCGCAGCCGCCTTCCTGAGCTTCTCGGCGTGTACCACATGTGGAAGACCGCATTTAGGCTGGCGCGAGCATATTCCCTTGGCGTGGAATTCTGGGCACTCCCAAACATGGAGCTCCGGACAGGTTCCGTCCTCTCGGTCACACCAGCCCTCACGAGCAAACTCTTCACACACTGGTGCGTCCGTCGCAACACCCACATGAGGATACGGGCACTTGGGGTTGAGGCAGTTGGCGCTAGATTGGAAGTGGATGCAGGACGGTGTGTTGTGGCCGGAAGGCTTGTGTGAAAGTGGACAGGATTCGCCAAGATTACAGCCCTTCTTGCTCAAAAATGCCGGACAAACGGAGAGGCGGTCAGGAATATGTTGGTAAGGGCAGGTCAGGGCGCGATCGCAACGGCCTGAAGTTAGGAATCGGTCAGTACTAACGAGCTGGCCACAAGGCCATCTAGAGGAAGAGTCGGTGGCACGCACCAGTCTTGGTGTAGTACCGGCAAGGCTTCTTAGCCTGCTCGGCACGCTTGGCGTCGAGGCTGGTGTCAGAGGGAAGGAGAGATGGGGGCGGAGGAACACACGCTGCTCGCGACACAAGGTTGCCGCGTTTGGTTCGGCGATAGTCCTGGCCGCCATACTTGAGACGATGGCGGGTCGGCGTCCCTACTGCAGCACTTGACGAGCCAGCGGAGGGGAGTTCTGAAAGATGAGCGACTGTGAGCGTTGTTGATTCACCTCCGATACGCGTAAGCTGCTTCCCGCCTTCCTCGAACTGAAAGATGACACCGTCGATGACAACGCGCTTCGATTCTGCCCCGCTTGGAGTCGACTCGGATGTCGACTGCAGCATCTGCACATGTGCAGGCCCGCGAGGGACAGGCTTAGTGTTGTTGAGCTGTTTCCTGGGTGTGAGCGAGGAAGGTTGGGTCACCCACCTCTTCTGTACAGTCATGAGACTCATGTTGCCACCGCGACTGGTCGAACTAACCCAGCCCCCTCCGACGGGAGGCTTGGGAGAAGGCGGAGGTGACACCTCGCCTTCCTCCTTCTCCACTGGGGAGGCTGTGTTAGTTGACGTGTTGGGACCGCCTGGGGTGCGGAGGTTGAGGCTGGATGATCCACCGCGCCCACGACCGCGTCCGCGCGATGACCCTCCGTAGCTACCACGAGAGTAGCCACGGGAGCCACCGTGGGAGCCACCGCGCGAGGAGCCACGATACGGGTGGTACGAGGAAGAGTGTGAACTGCTGCTGCTGGCGATCTGGCCTGTTTGTCAGCTTCAAACGGCGGTTTTCAGGCTAACCCTGCAGACGCGCAATCTCTTGCTGTATCAGCAGCTTCCGCTTTTCTGTCGCTGACAGTGAAGGCATGATAAATTGGATGAAGGGAAGGGGAAGGAGGAAGGAAGGAAGGGAGGAGAAAGGAAGAAAAGCCAAGGCGGGAACGTGTACAAGTGGCGACAACAAGGTAAGCTGACAGTTCAATCCGTACATAATGGTGCCTTATCAACCTAGGCGCTATGTCAACCTTGGCGCTTTGGCTAGTCTAAGGTGTGAGGGATATTGCTGGGTGAAGTTCTTGATGCTTGGGGAATGATGAATTTCCCACGTGGTATATCTGACTTTCATTTCCGTAAATTATCCCC
This sequence comes from Cutaneotrichosporon cavernicola, assembly GCF_030864355.1. Taxonomy (NCBI): domain Eukaryota; kingdom Fungi; phylum Basidiomycota; class Tremellomycetes; order Trichosporonales; family Trichosporonaceae; genus Cutaneotrichosporon; species Cutaneotrichosporon cavernicola. The sequence continues at coordinate 2,251,409 of NC_083396.1, read as the reverse complement.
CCAAGATGCTGGGATGTGCGGCTCAGGGATTCTGGGTGGAGGTGGTCCACCCAAGAGATGGTTACAGTACAACAAGTCCGGTGAAGAAACGTACAGTACAGAGACGAGTGATGTTGGGGAATGATCGGCACCTTTGCATCTGTGTTTGCCCCCATACCTCGTGGGTGGTCTGTATGTGTCGGTCACTCGGCGCCGACTATCACTGTATGCATGACCCTTCTCCACCATACTGCTTCCACCTTCATCCAGTCAACCGTACTTCCACACCTTCCTTCACTCACTCTCTCTCCCTCCCTCTCTCTGATTCACTCACCTTTCTCAACCCAAAAATCTTCACTCACACTATCCCAATCACTCATTCTCCCACACGCTCGTCATGTTCTTCACGGACGAGCTCCTGATGGGCAAGCGAGGCTCACTAGGTATCATCTGGTACGCCTCACCATCCCTCCGATTCTAACCTCAGGCTCGTTTCCACTCTCGGACTCCGCAACAAGCGCGTCAATCGCAAGGCCCTGGAGAAGGTTGAGATTCCGCGCACCTGCGACCTCATCGCCTCCCCACCTGAACCCCTCGCTCTCCGCCTGAGTGGTCAGCTCCTCGTCGGCGTCGCGCGGTATGCCACCTTCCCTCAGTCACTGATCCCAGGGTGTACTCCCAAAACTACGAGCACTTCTACTCAGTGAGCTCCAAAAACCCTCCTCCAGCTGACCATAGGACGTGCAGACATTTGATTCGGCGCTGCGCCGCTCCTTTGCCCTCGGCTTTGGGCCGATGGGCAACCTTGCGGCGGGTGCCGAGCTCGATCTCCCGGGTGGCGGACGCACGCGGTAAGTGCGCCATTGAACCCACTGATCTGTAGGCTGGAGCTGATCACCTTCACCGACAATGCGCCCGGTCTCGAGGGGTACTTGGGGATCGACTCTGAGTTTGCCAACATCGTCAGCTTGATGCCCCACGATACAGTATCTAACCACAGGACTGGATGAATCCCGACATTACGGACATGGACCACGAGCGCCGCCACACTACGCCCTTAGAGTCTCTCAGAACCCAGTCCCTGCGCTCCGAAGAGGACGTCGACATGGAAGATCCCCGAAGCAACAGGCATCGTAACCCTCTGCACAGTGAGCAACAACCACCGAACGCTTAGCAGACCATAGCCACCCCCAACACCACCAACGAAAAGGCTCTGACCTTCAAGCCTTACAAACGAGAGGCAGACGACGTTCCAGACGAGTTCAACCCCATCAACCTCGACCTAGACCTCGACCTTCCGGAAGTTCCTAGTCGCCTAGACGGTCCCGGTGGCCCTGAGGATCCCAACAAACCTTCGTTAGACGGCATGATGTCAGACTTCATCCCCTCAGATGACACAGTAGACCCTGGGAACTTTGACATCCCACAGGACCTCGGTCCCGAGTGAGCAAACGGTGACACCTCCGCTTACCTCAGGAAGTTCATCCTCCCGGACCAGCTTCACAGCTCGCCCACTCGTCTCAAGCGCAAGGGAAGCAGTAGCCAGGAAGCTTCTGACGTCGAGTCCCAGCTCCTACCAGCGCCGAAGCCCAAGAAGAAGAGGGTCAAGCGGACCAAGTTTGATCATGTGAGCACGGCCGACCTCGAACGGATCGAGCCCAAGTCGTCAGTTGCCAACCATGCCGTCATCTATTAGTACGGTCCTCAACGCGGGAACCACGACGAAGGCCCTATGCGTCTGCTCTGTAGCACCGCTCATTCCCTCATCTCTGGGAACAGATGCGAGGACAGCCTGCTGACTGCAGGATCTGGAGCTTGACCTCGATCCCGCAGAGATGGGGGCGGCGTACGTCGACGCCATGGTCCAGCGGCGTCGGGAGCTCAACGCCAAATCACGAGAGAAGGAGGCTGCCAAGATGGCAGGGCGCTTACTGGGCGGGTCGGATAGCTGGTTCAAGTGTGAGTCCCCGTGAGGTTGGCCTGATCCGCAGTTATGGACCCCGAGATGAGCTCATTCATCAGCGGCTTTAGCGCGATCAATACGTTCAAGTGGCAGCTGGACGTCAAGAGTGGCAGTAACGTGACACTCAAGAACCCAGCCGACCCAGTGGAGCCCCTTGACCTTGTCGGCAATTCCGGTCCTCAACTCCGGAGCGGCGCCCCCTTCATTGACCCCCAGCTCATCATTGACGTACGTGGTGATGGTAACCTGCTCAAACAGACACACATGGACTACCAGGGAGTTCTGGACATCCCCGATGTCCCGCGCAACGATCAAGTCAGCTCCCGCGTTCCGAAATATGCTGAGATCAGTACGAGCTCGAGCTGCCCCGGTCAGCGAGTGACCTGCCTGTGAGTTTGAGCCAACGCCATAACTCACATTAGTGGGCAGCGCAGTCCGCCTCGTCAGACTTCCCGAACTCGCTCCAGTCGGGCCAGACCACTCCAACGGGTATCAAGGCTCCGCGTGTCAGCGACATGTCCCCCCTGGAGGCCTCGTGAGTGTGCCGGTAGCCGAGTTAATGCGCTAGCATCCGAAAGCGCCAGCGCCATTCGTCCATCGCGGGCGATGGCCCTGGTTATGACTTCCCCACCCGTTCCCGTTCGGGTTCGGTCCTCAGCGTGAACTTTACAGGACACGACCATGTCCAGCTGGTGCTGGACGGTGATGCCGACCAGAGTGAGTGGTGTGGAGGAGTGCGCGACTCACAGCAGTCTCCGAGGACAACTTCAACGCGCGCTTCCCATGCGGGCACCTGTTTGCACCGACGACGCTGGCAACCCTCGAGGACCAGTGCCGCGGTTTCTTCAGGTGAGGTAACGGTTGCGTTCTCTGACCAAAGCTACGTGGACAGGACCATGTCCAAGACGGGCGCGGACGAGCTCGAGCTTACCGACGTTGCACCCCGTGGCCAGTCCAAGCGGGTCGCCGCTGCTGCCTTTCGCAACTGCCTCAGTGAGCTGCGTCTGTGGCTCGTCTGAACCACAGCTCTGGCAACCAAGGGCCTGCTCCACCTCTCGCAGGACGCGGCTTACGGGCCTATCACCATCCGCATCCCGGCGGCGTAGAGCCGCACACGCTCTGTGACCTATGACGAACAATGCTCTCGTTGTTAATGACCTGTGATTGTAGATTAGTACCACTGTGTGGCGACTGTCGTGCCACTCATGCATGCTGCGAATGTGTCTCTGGTGGAATGGCTCCCATGGGGTGCTAATGTTGTTGGTCTATGCTGCTGTTGTCTGGTCTGTTGGCTACACTGCAAATGGCGCTGGACGTGGGATTACTCCTCGAGTGGGCCGCCGTTGGATGTTGGCGCCTTCAACTCCCCGCCAAACACCATACCGTCGGCCTCGTGTGCGCGCGCCGCCCTGTCCTGCTTCTCCTTCTTCTCCTGCGCCGCCTTGGCCTCCAGCTCCGCCTTGCGCTTGACGTATCTGGTCTTAGCGTCTTCGTGGTGACAACTCACAATGCAGTGCCAGGAACCTTCTCGGGGTTTGCACATCCCTTGAGGCGCTTGTCAACCTCCTTGACCTTTTTGAGGTCGTGCTGCGCCTCCCCAGTCCGGATCATGGACTCGACTTGTCCCGAAATACGCAAAAGCTCATCCTGAGGCATCCCAAAGGGGACCTTGTCTTCCTCCGCACCATTATACTTTGCGGCGAGGAAGGCGTCGGTCAACTCCTTATCCGCAACCCGCCAACATGCAAGCGCAATCTGTGCCGGCGTGAACAAGAACTCGGCGTCCGTCATCCGACTCGCCGAAAGCGCCTGCAACGCTTTTGGCAATGCGCGCTGTGCGCGTTCTCCGGCCCCACCAATCGGGGAAGATTGCAACTCGAGTGCCCAACCCCGCAGTGCCCTCTCGGCTCCGCGCACCCAGAACTCAAAGCTCAAACTCTGGGCAACAAGGAACTCGAGGTCGAGTACCTCCTCGGCCTTGAACTTTTCAAATTTCTTGACAAACACCTCGATGGGGATGTTGTGGTTGGTCGTCTTGGCGGCCAGGTATAAACAGGTAGGCATGATTTGCTTCGGATGCCACTCCATCACGCTGTTCTTAAGGTAGAAGCGCTTGATGTATGATATTGCTGTTGCTTCCACTTCTTCCGGGGAACCGAAACCTTGTCTGCAGATCGTGGATGCATGCGAGCAGTAGAAGCGCACGAGGAGGAGCTCGTCCGCGACAGAGAGGTACGCTGGTGTGGGAAGGGTCGAGGTGTGACCAAGTGATTCTTGGGCAGCCAGGGGTCAGCGCCACATGGGGAAGGGGAAGACTAGAAGGCTAGAATCGCTCACTTTTTCAGCGGCGACATTGCGCGCCGTCACCTCCTTGCTCTTCATGTTTAGTTCGCGGCGGAGCTTGTCCAGTCCAGCGGCGGAGTATCGCCAGTGTTTGAACTGTGAAGATTCATGGTACGCGCTAGGTCCCGGTTTGGGGCGGCTCGACTGCGCTGGCGTCGGAGCTTTCGAGTCGGTCATCTCCTATCTTGGACGGGGGGTAAGGATATGTATGAGATGGTATGAGATGACAAGATTGTTGTTCTCAGTGTGAGACCATCAGTGTGAGTGTGAGTGCGGGCCAATTTGATTCCGTCAAAATGACGTGCAAACCCAATGTTCCGCACGTCCATCTCTCTCTCTTATGGTGGTTCTTTACATCAGCCTCTTTCATCACCACACATACCCAAACGTCGCAATGCGCCTCCGCTCATTGCTACCCTTGGCCTTTATTCCCCTCGCAGCGGCGTGGTCGTGCGACGCCATTCCGTCTACTGGCGACTTGGATCTTTCGTCGCTTGGTGGCGTTAAGGTGGCTACCAAGGAGACGGAGACGCCACCTACGAAGAATACGGCGCGGGTTCGCATCGACCTGTGCGGCAAGTTGTCCAAGGAAGATGGAGTCAAGGATGAGGACCAGGTGGGTGTTGAGTGGCGAGCACAGAGCAGAGAGCGGAGAGCGACTGGAGGAGGGGCGGAAGGGAGAGCGAACGAGAGTGGCGTGATGGCGGAGGAAGGGGGGGGGGGGGAAGAGAGTGAGCGGCCAAGATGGTGCTGGATGCGCCGCCGAGCAGCTGTGTCCTTGGATCTGCAGCTGCCAGTGTTCATGCGATGCCTTCGCCGACTAGGTTTTGGTGGAGGTAGACGGGGGCTATCAAGGTGTCTCGATACGGTTCTGCCGATCGCCGGCTGCACGCGAATGACGCTTACCCCAGTGCCCGGACGGGACGCGTGCATGTCTCACGCTCATCAACCATAAACCCGGAGCGAGCGATCCGGATCGTGTGACCACCGTCATTCCACTCTGGAAAGAGGACACGCCTGATAGCGACGTGCGCGTCACGGGTCGCGAGGGGGACTGGACGGTGGCTATCAAGGCGCCAGACTATGCGGGGTGAGTTGTGCTGAACGGGGCCGGAAGGCCGCCTTGCGCCCGCTGCTACGTTCAATTAATTGCATTGCATCGCGTAGAGCTGACAGCAGCACACCCCACGGACTGACCGTCACCCTCACGTGTGCTGAAACTGAGTCGGGGCCCACGCTCGAGTCGTACACTGGCGGCAAGCTTGAGCTGCGCTGGTCCACACCTGCCGTGTGCGCCAACGCGTCTGGCGGAAGCGGAGGCGGAGGCGGCTTCGGGTTCTGGGGGTTTATCAAGTTTTGCTTCTGGGCATCGTTCTTCATCCTCTTCGCGTACTTTGCCCTAGGCGCAGTGTACAACCACCAACAGTACGGCGCACGGGGGTGGGACCTCGTCCCGCACCGCGACTTCTGGCGCGAGCTGCCCGCCCTCAGCCGCGACTTTGGTGGGCATGTGGTGGGTAACGTGCGCTCATCGACGGGGCGTGGAGGGTACTCGAGCCTCGGATAGAGAGACAATGCATAGACTACGACCTCCATTATCGGTAGTACCGTTCGGTGTAGCGCTCGCTGAGGCCGCCCAGTGCTGCCAGGCCTCCTCCATCGCGCGCGGCTGCGAGCGCGCCGACATTCTTCTGGAACTCGACCCACTCGCTCTCGCGCGGCGTCACCACCTTCTCTGCCACGTCATACACGTACACCTTGCCGTCGCTGCCACCGAGTGCCGCCTTGCGGCCCGTGCCGCGGTCCCACGCAATCTTGTTGAGCGCGTGCTTGCATACCTGCGTCGAGACAAGGGGCACCTCCATATCGGCATTGAGGTTCCAGAGGTCAAACTTGCCCGTGCCATCGGCGGTACCGAACAGAGCAGGATGCGAGGGATGCCACTTGACGTCGAAAACGTAGTCGTCCGCTTCATCAAAGCTGTGCAGCGGCGGCACGCCGGCTTGTGCCGGTGCGTGAGTTTTACCGCGCGCACGCCACAGCTTGACGGTCCAGTCGACGGAAGAAGTGAGGAAGAGGTCGGAGAAATCAAACGGCCCAGCAGAGGGGTGGAAGTGGATCCCCGTAACGGGGCCGGCGTGGCCGCGGTACACGTCATCAGCGTTGAGGCCGGCCTTGGCGGACGCCCGGTCGTACCTGTTCGCCTGGTAGACTGAGCCTTCCTCGGTGCCGACCCAGAAGCTTGCCGTCTCGTTATCCGCAAAGTCGAGGCTAGCGATCGACACCTCGTCCGTCTTGGTCGTGCTCGCCGGCCCGCCACTCGGCACCGTCAGGAGGAGAGCCTCCTGCGGTTGGCTTAGCATGTCGGCCTGCCATGAGCAGACGAGTCCGTCCGTACTCGTCGTGATGAGAGAGTTTGCGTTCTGCGTGCCGACCATCTTCATTGCGTATATCGGCGACGTGTGTCCCGACGAGCTTAACGGCGTCTTGTTTACTGGTAGGTGCTTGGCACGTGTGTCCCAGAGTAGCACTTGTCCGGAATGACTGCCGCCGAACACGAGCTGTGGATGAAATGGCGAGAGGCAGACAGACAGCACATCCGAGGGCGCATGGAAGACAAACTCGGGTCGCTCAAGGAGGTGCAGGTTCCACACAGCCACGATACCCTGCGGGTCGTTTGGTGCGGACCGGGACTTGTTGTACGAGGCCGCGACGAGCTCGGGGTACTGGTGTAAGCAACTCTGGGGCGAGGCACGAAGCGGCACCGAAGACAACATGGCCCAGCTGGATCCAAGAACGTAGAGCGCGTACCGCAGCTCAAAGAGCACCCTCAACAACTCACCTTTGGCGACCAGTCGAGGTCCGTCACACTCCGCCCAGTGGTCCACCGCTCATCCGCAAATGCACACACGAGCTTGACGCGCTGTCCCTCCCCATCATCGTACCCGCTATCCAGCCCAATAGTGTAATCCTTGATATAGTCGTATCCGTCACTCAAAGCGCGCTGAACGATCCGGCTACTTCCCTCGAGGAAGGCGCTGAATTCCGGTGCGGTCAAAATGGCCTGTCTCTGGTCATCGGGAAGAACTTGCAGTTGCAGACTGTCCGTCTTGGCCTTGAGTTCCTTGACTTCGCGCTCAAGCTGTCGCCGCTCCTCATCAAGCTGCGCAACCATACGGCTAAACGTCTCGTTCTCCGTCTCGTGTCCGGCCCCATCGGGGACATTGTCAAACTCCTCCGTCTGCACATTGGTAGACACCATGGTCTGCACAGACTTGGAGTACGTCTCGGGCTTGATTGCCTTGGAGGGCATATCGTAGATCTCGGCATACGTGTTGATGAACTCGACGGTCACCTCGGGTGGTGGTTCGCTGGCGTCAGCCTCTTCTTTGCTAAACTCACTCAAACCCGCTCATCCCACTCATGCTCGGTACGCGCACCTCGCTGAGCCGGCTCGTTCTCCCCGGTGTGCCCGGCGCGCTCACGGGCGACGCAGTGCGTACTGGCGCTGCACTCGGACCTGCCGTCGACGGGCGCGAATAGGGCGAACCGGGGCGTGCAGCGATGACATTGTCAACGAACGAGTTGACGTCCTTCCTCGAAGCGGGGGGTGCGGGCTTGGATTAGCGAAGGAGGGCGGCAGACTCACCGACTCTGTTCCGCTGCCTGGGGTGCTTGCTGTCGCTAGGAGCTTGGAACGTTCCTCGCGCGCACGCCGAAGTTCCTGTAGCTTTGCGCGTTTGGCCTCAATCTCTTTCCTGCGGTGTTCGGACATTGACATGGTGTAGGTGATGGCAAGTTGGTGGACTGAGGCCAGAGCTGTGATGGACGGACGCGACGCGGTGGATCGATGGACGAGCGGGGTCGCCCACGTGGCTTGGCAGGGAAGGGATGGTACAGTGTTGAAACGGATGTGTTTCGTCGTGGTTTCTCCTTATCGCTCCCTGCAACTGGCAGCTCCAGCTTGAATGGATAAAGACGATACATACTACTATAAACCTAAACCTACTATACCTCCGACACTGGCTCCGACACTGACGGCGACGCAACTACTGTTCCCCTCGCCCCTGTCTCCCACAGTTTTGGCCTAGGAACGACCTCGATGTCGCCATATGGCCTCTCCTGCTTCAAGCCCACGGCATCCCGCGTCCCTAGCACAAGGAGCTCGAAGAAGAACTGTGATGCCCCGCGCTTGGTCGCCCCTCTAGCAACTCTGGTGAATGACACGCCCTCTCCTTCGCCCAGTGTTGACTCGATCGCCTCAATCTCGCGGCGGAGCACGCCCATCGCCATGCCGGTCGTCTTGCTGAACCCGCCCGTGTCCTTGCCAAACTGTGATCCCTGGGCGCTCTCGCCGCCATCGAAGATGGCAAGTGGAGGACCCTCAGTCTCGTGCTCCTGCACGGCGCGAGCGATGCTCTCGGCGCGGCTTGGGGCCAGGGACGGGCGTCGCGAGATCCGGCTTTGAGGAGTTCCAAACGTCACGTCGGGGTGATACTCGGGCAGACCGAAGGTGTCTCCCCCAAGTATACTCAGGTCGACGTCGAGAGGCTCGAGGCCAATGTCCCCGATCATGCTCGGCATAGCCGGTGTTCGTGTGTGGCTGCGCCTGCGTCCGACCTCAATGTCAAACTCCTCCGACTCCAGGCGTGGATATTTCGGCGACTCTTCCCTCCCTCCCTCTGGCCCCTCCTCTCTCCTACGACGGAGATGGTGCAGGGGGAACGTGAAAAGCCCCTCCAGCGCTGGCGGAAGATAACTGGGACCGGCCATGATAAAGCGCTCTCCATCCTCCCGGTAGATGGGGATGAAATTGTCTGAATCGGCCGCGGCCGCTCTCGCATGTGCGGTCGCGTCGTTTGGGAGGTACAATGGCACCTCTTGGTGTCCCTGCGCAGCCTCGTCCGAGAACGCCTGGTCGGGGAGTTCGAGCTCGTGGTCTGGCCGCAGTACGCGCACCCGTTTACCTCTATTGGCGATGGCAGCGAGGCGCTTAGCGGTGCCGGGGGATACGGGAATGGGTGTTGGAGACTCGGGCGGCGGCGTTGTGAGTGCCGAGGATGCGGGCGAGGACGATCGGTGCTCTATTAACGGCGGGAGTTCCTCGAGCTCGAGGTCGATAGTACCCAAGCTAAAGTCGAGGTCAACGTCCATGCGCTCGCCTGGCTCTGGGAGATGGGTCGGGGAGGATCGCCGCCTGTGGTCTTGTCCGTCGCGCCCGACCTCCATGCTCACGTCAAAGTCCAAGGTATCAATGGCCAGTTCCATCGGAGCGAACACTTCGTTACTATCCAGCTTACTCGTGACGTCTGCCTCAAGCGACGCACTCCTTGACTCGCCGTAGATGCTCAGAGTGCGCGGTCGACCGAAGTTGAACGCGCCGTACTCGCGCGTTGCGGGGAGGTTGGTCCTCGTGAGCGGCGCAGTGTACATTCCGGTGGGCTCGTAGACGAACCCACTCCAGTCCCAGAGGTCCATAGTGCCGGCGGCCATCGTTGCGTCCGACAATCGGGGAAGGGTGATAGCGGCGTTGGGCGCGCGCATCTGGTCCTCTGGCAGATCGACAAGACCAGGTAGGAAGGCCGTGATTCTCTCACGCGTGTCACGGCAGTCTTCGAGGAGGTACTGGGCCTGTCGACCGTAAATGCGGGTGACGCCGAGCATGAGCTGCCCACTGATCCGGAGTGCGATAGGGTAGTCATCCGGTGTGCCCAGGATCGCCTCTATATGTCAGTCAAGCAGAGTGACGGAAGAGACACGCACCGCAACTGTCCTCAATGTCGATACCAATTGTCTGCTGCTTTGTGAGCTTGCGCTCGTGATGCGCGCTCAGCCAGATCTTGGCCAGCGGCCCGCGTTTCGATATGACTAAATCGGAGAGGAGCATGACGGGTTGGGGACGGGGGGGATAGTGGTGTTTGGAAAGGGAGGGAAACCCTTTGTTGAGGGAGGGTTGAGAGTGGATGGGGAAGCGATCAGGAGTTGGATGCACGCCAGAAATGGCGCAAGACGCGTCCGTATCTAGGCCAAGTCGGGCCGCGAGCAGCCCAAGATAGATGTGTATAGGGAAGCGGGGCCGTGGGGTTCAATCAAGAATGATAAGTGACAATGTAGTGGGAAAGTATCTAGAGATGGACGGAACAAGAGTCACTAGGGCTTGTGGCTTCTGGATGGCTGGACGCGACTAAATGACGATTGCGGGATCAATACACAAACGCGTCTAGGGAAGACAGTCGCCAAAGGAAATGCGCGCCTAATATCATCATCCCATTTTAACGTGGGTAGTAGGCGTGTTAGGCACGTGGATGTTGGTAGAAGGCCTGGAACAGTCATTTGCCACCCAACGAACTCGACGAGCCTCGACTGGCAACTCGTCAACTCGTATTCCCACTCCATCAACTAGACGTCGCGCTCGTCTCACCTTCTCGTCCTCTTCTACCAGCCGCAGAACAAAACCGACCATGTCGTACTTTATGACCCAGTAAGTCCGCCCCTATATCTCGCTAAACCAGCCTCCACTCCGGCTGGCATGTCGACCAGGCCATTCTCGTCGAAGAGGACCGAGTCGTCTGTATTCGGTTCGGGCACGACCACGATTCAGAGTGCATGGCTATGGACGAGACGCTTTATGGTGTTTCGGAAAAGGTGCAGAACTTTGCTATTATGTACCTCGTCGACATTACCGAGGTGCCCGACTTTAACAAGATGTACGAGCTGTATGACCCGTGCACCCTCATGTTCTTCTACCGGTGAGTTCTTCCGTTGAGCTTTGTGACGCGAGGAAAATCTGACCCCAGTAACAAGCACATCATGATCGACCTGGGAACGGGTAACAACAACAAGATGTAAGCTAGGGTACAAATCAAGCTGACACCAGCAATTGGGCTATCACGGACAAGCAGGAGCTCGTCGATATCATCGAGACGGTGTACCGCGGTGCATCGAAGGGTCGTGGTCTCGTCGTTTCGCCGCGCGACTACAGCACCCGCCACAAGTACTAGAGGACACTATATGTAGCATCATTATTATGTTAGGGAGCATAGCTCTATTGTAAGACTAGATTACTGCGAGCAGCCGGGGCACGTATGTAGCGTCTCGTGCACGCTATTGTCAGCTTGCAAGGAAAGGCGCCAGCGGACTCACTACATGTCGCAGTCTATGCAGAAGTCGTGCTCGCACTTGGCACAGCGGTAGCGCCCGGTGGGGCTCAATGTGTGGTCGGCTGGTGGTGGTGCATCGGCGACAGACGACATCTGAGGTCAGCTCTCGTTCGGACAACTGTACCTCACCGATGGGAACGGCTCATTGCAGCCGAAGCAAGATTGGTCGAGCTTGAGTTCTTCCAATCCGTCAATGGGTCTGGTGTCAGCTACTACAACCAACAAAGCTCACAGAGTCTTGTACGCGGCAACGGGGAAGAGTAACCAGAAGCTTCGAGCAAGGTGTGGGCTGCTGACGACCATAAGCCCACACACCTCGCAGTCGGTGGGCACATCGCACAGCTTGACCCCGCAGCGGGGACACATGTAACCTCCACGCCTGAGGAGGCCATGACAAGCGCAGAAGCTCTCACCCGCGGGAGGGAGGCGGGTCGGGAATCCCATGACCATGAGATCGCCAGCGGGTGGTGGTCGAGTTTGGCCGCCCGGTGCGGCCCGTCCGCCGCGAGCTAATGCGTCGCGCACACCCATAGTCACGGGCGCGATTGTTTGGGCCGGCGGCGGAATAGTCTCCCACAGCAAATCCTTGTAGTGTTCCTCATCGATGGCAACGCCGAAGCGGCCGCCCGTCCGCTCCGCGATCTGCTTGCAGATCTTGATTTCGGCCGACAGAGAAATGACCGTCGTCCGGATGCGCGCCTGTACCAGCTCATCGAGAACCTGGTGAATGTTGATAGGTCCGTCGGGGTCGGCGGTAGAGATTGCACTGAAGATGACGAGGGTTTCAAGCGATGAGGTCGAGGGAAGGTGGCTCATCCCGCCGCGAGCCATCACGAGACCGTTCTGCAACGACGCCTCGCCACTCGGCTCGAGTTTGCGCTTATCCGCCAGCGCTGCCACAATGTCCTGCGGATTTCCTGGCGTCAGCTGCGACAGCAGGTCGAAGCTAACCTCCCATTGGCACGAGCATCTCCGCCAGCCGATCGCGGAGGAGGATGACACCGACCTGGCCCAGTGGATTCTGGTCAAACCACTCGACCACGAACGACCGCAGATACTGCAGCGTCAACTGGAAGCGGTCTGGTCGGAAATCCATGTCACGCATGCTCTCGGACAGGTCCACCACGATGAACATGTGTCGCACCAGTGATCGGCGTAGCGGTGCCTCGGACTGGAGAGCGCTATTGTCAACTCCATCTTGACGAAAGGTTACCGCTTCCGCCTTCCCCGCGCCAGGAGGCTCTCGACGGTCGATTGAAGTCCACCCGTCTCGTCCTCCTGCACCTGGTCCCAAGAGCGTTTATACGTTCCCTCCCATGCGTTGACGTTCTGCTTGGCCTTGGACTTCTGGTTACGGTTGCGACGCGAAGGGCCGACGCGATCGAGGTCATCGTCAGAGTCGATCTCGGACCGTGGCGAGTTGCCCGGATTGTACAGGTCGTCGGTGGCCATGGTGTGTTGTGGACAATAGTGGTTTGTGGGAGTGGGGATGGTTCCAAAGTCAGCGGCAGTCGGTGGAGGCGGAATGAGTGGACTGATAATGCCACGTGGTAAAATAAGGGTTAATGACGTGTCAAAGAGAACAGAAGAGACGCGTCGCGGCATGGCTGAAGCCACTTGAACCCTAAACCTATGCATTGCGCGTAATTTGGAGATTAAGCCTCGTCTAATGTTCTTTAGTGGCGTTTGGCGTCGAGAGTGATGGTTCCCACATTGCCGCCAGAGTTGTGTGTTGTTCTGCATGGTTTACAGACGTTTATGGATTGTGATGGGTAGATGATGATGACGGTAGAGTGGGGATGACCCTGATGATGTATTAAGAGTGGAGGGATCGGAGGGAGAGAGAGGAACCAGAGTAAAGCTACAGGGTATATTATAGGGTAGAGTCGGGTATATAGGTAACACTGGGAGACTCGACAATGCCAAACGGGTGGAGGGGGGGGGGGGGGAGCTGGAATATCAAGTGGGGCATAGAGATATAGAGATCCTTCACGACAGATGACCCGTATTCAATTTGTGAAACAATGAAGACCAATCGCGCTCAAATGTTGGAGATGGTTGTATACTTGGGTGTCGTACAAGGTTGAACAGACAAGATGACAAGAAATGAATGAGGAACAAGGTAGACATGACGCCAGGACGCGTATTGTTCGGAGGCTTGTTCTCGAGGCACGGCTGTACGACTATTTTACCCTTATCCCCCTTTACCTCTTTGGAGCTACTGGTGATATGTACTCCTGGATTAAGTTTACGGAGGCTAATTCAGCACCTTGTGTTGAGTACTGTAAATGTTTGATGATTTGGTAAAAGCGGCGAGGGGAGACCTTTAATGCCGTAATGTCTAAATGTGAAAGCGGTTTGGGGAATTGTCGAGTAAGAAGAGCATGAGGGTTAAGAGAAATGTTACAGTACGTACAGTACTCAAAACAAGGTCAATCATGTCACCAGGTCCAACTTGCCCATCCCAAATGCCGGCAAATGCCGGGGATCCTTTTCGATCCTGGCCCAAGTATTAAGTGAGAAAGGGAATAGATCCAGTTTCTCAAAGACCCTGCTTCAAAGTCACTTGACCCCTGCATATTCTACATATCCTACATGTCGATCGATCACCAATCTCTTTCAAGTCAAGGCACTGACGCTGTCGCTGACGATGACACAACAAAGTGGCATCCTCCACCTCCTTCCCATCTTGGTACCGTAACTTGGTATTCCTTCCATGGCGTAAGATGCCGACAAGACTGGCACAAGGCAACAAGGGTCAAACTCCAACCCTACCTTTGTCCGTTGAGGGGGGACTCGAAACACATCCTGAAACCCGGTGTCGGGCCCCATCGTCTCTCAGATTCGCAACAGCGCAGACCTTGACGAGGCTGGCTAAACCAAATCCCCGATCCTTGAGAGCCTCGGCAACCCGGTAAAGGTTCCGGACCCCGACCCCCCACATTGAGGCTTCAGAGGGTAGTGAATATACGCATCGCTTCTGCTGATCTGCTAGTGTCTGTGCCCAAACCCTGCGGTCAGTGGCATCTCCCAGTGATCATGTCCCCCTCTTACTCCCACTCGGTAGTCGGGCAATGTACACCCAGCCTCGCTAGGGAGCTTGGGTGGGGTAACTGGCCTGGACTTGTCAACTAACGGATACAGGGAAACTTATGTGGGCTTGTCATCATGACCGACTCTCACGCACCCAGCCACTCATGTGCAGGTAACACTTACAGCACGTCGATCGGGAGCGGGTGTTGTACCACTGCCAACTGTCAACTGAGGTATGTAGTGATGCATGTGGTTTGCTGTAAGGGAGGGTTGGGCGGGACGGGAATGACTGCTCTATGCACGAGTGCCATGCAAGTTGGTGAGATGGGCTGAAATCGGCCCGTCTTATCTCACCCGCGGAACAGGGGAAGGGTCAACTGTGTCCAAATGTCTCCATGTCCTGTCATTTGATACATGTCATTTCTTGTACCCGTTTTACTTTAGCTGAATTCATTCCTCTACGCCTCTGGTCTACTACCCTAATCGGTTCGTCATTTCGCAGTTGACAAACTCTGCCCGACTAGGCCGACCAGCAGACAAACGACCCGAAATATAGTCTCAGGTCATGCCCTAACTGTCCCTCATGCCGCATGCTTGCTTCCATCCTCGATATTGGCGGTTGCTGTCGCGACGGCCGCGACGTCAACGTGTTCTGGGCCGCGATATTATCATCCTCCTGACATGGACACTGGTCGTCTCGGGGATCCAGGTTACTGGTTGACAGCCTGGTTAGCATGTTCATGCATGCTGGGCAAGTTTGGCAAGTTGGGCAGCCAACTTGCAGCTTGCGTTCAACTGCGTACTAGTCCCTGGTCCCTTAGCCGACCACATTACAGGTTACAGGTCGTCCATTCATTACCTTATGTTTAAGGCGCCGTCGGCCCCTAATGATGACGATCTGATCGCAGTATTTTCGTTCAACTGGTAAACTAGTAGACAATGTCTGTATACCAATCTCAAAGTAATCAATGTCGCAGGTCGTTAGAACGAGATTGAGGAGAGCGTGAAATCTTAGATGGAGATTGTCCTAGTATTAATACGCGTAGAGACGAGAGTCAATAGGTTGGATGGGTGCGGTATGTTCCTAAGGTAAGTGAGTGACCTCCTTTCCAGCCTGGCCCCCACCTAAGGTCTATAAACCCTGGAGTCCAACCCAGGCCACCCAGGCCACTCAGGCCCACTAAGCGTCACCATGCACGGTCAGCCGTCCACTCGCATCTCCTTGGCCCTTCCTCGTCCTCCTACCCTCATCCCACCCCCTCCTCACCCAACCCCCTCCCAATCCGATATCATCCCACCGTTACAGATCTCATTCTCATTCTCATTCTCTCATTCTCATCCTCTAAGCTATCACTCCATTTCCCTTTCTCCCTCCCTTCCCATCACTTCCTTCGCCACTGCAATCACTGCAGTCGGTATCGCCATGGTCGTCTAGAGATCCGCTACTCTATCTGGTACCCACCTTCCTCCGCTCCCTTCCTCCCCTTCCCATTGCATCGCTCTGCCTGATCGTCGTCTCAACGCGACTCGGATCGCATGAGTGCGGCGGCGGTCGGGCATGGGGGCATGGGCCCCGGACCGCCCGGTCCATTGGCCCCGCCCATGCCCACTCATCACCCACGCCACACGGTGCACGGTGCTCACATGACACACCCTCCATCGCTCGCGACATCACCCTCAACGAGCACGGACAAGATCCGCAAAAAGAGCGCGCATTGGGCCGACCCCGACACAGACCTGCTTCTCGAAGTGCTTCTACGACATCGCGAAAAGGGCCGCACTGCCGATAACGGCTTTGAGCCAGAGGTGTGGCAGGAGGCCGCCAAATCGCTGGAGAGCACCAACGGGACTGGCGGAGAGAAGACGCCAGACGCGTGCAGATCGCGCTGGCAGAGATTACAGCGCGAGTTCAAGTTTGCACGGGAATACCTTGAGGAGCGTCCCGGTTTCTCGTGGGATCGCCACAAGCACAAGCTCCAAGCGTCCGAGGAGTCGTGGGCAGCAGCTGAGCGAAACGTACGTTGATGAATGGGTGGACGACGGCTGATGTGAGCAGGGTCACCAAACCAAGAAGGGAAGAAAGATCTACATTCCTTGGTTTCATGGCCTCAGCCAGCTGTGCCCAAGTGACTGTCGAGTACGACCAACGAAAGGGCGAGTACCCTCGCACGGGTCGTCGGCTTCAGAGACCTCGGGCGCAGTTTTGGCGCACAGTGTGGTGAGGCAATCCACAGGGATACCTGATGGGACTCACATGATGTCTCACATCAACGGCCCAGGTCAACCTCAACAACACACGAGCATACAACACGGCATGCCGATACCGGAACCGGCACCAATATGGGCCGAAGAGGGAGACAGTAGCGAAAACGTCGACAGTTTCGGGCTTGCCGATCCAGTGAGGAACAAAGTGAGGTGTGGTACACGCTGACATGCCAGAACCATCAGGCGTTCGCGATGCCACACCAGAAGCGCGTTCTCGAATACGACGTGTCTCTGCTCGGGTCGACGCCTCAGGGCGGCGACAGGAAGAGGATACGCACGCATCGAGAACCGCAGGGGACACCGACCCGAACCTCGTCGACACATGCTGGCCAACCACTGTATCAGCAACTCGTACCTCAACAGAACACCAGCATCAACCACCCTGCTGCTGCTCCTCCCCAGACCCCTCCTCACCATGCACACCAGCTCCACTACTCGACCTCCCAGGTCATTCAAAAGCAAGTGCAGCATATGCAAACGCACCAGCACCAGCAGCCGCATCAGCAACCGCAGCAACATTTGCATAACCAGCAACAGGCTCAAACACACGCCCTCCAACACCCTCCCCAGCTCATTGCTCAACAGACACAACCGCATTCGATTCCACGACCGGCACTGGCACCGCAAGCCATCAATACTCAATTCAGCCCAACATATAACATTCAAACCGCATACACGACCCGATCACCACAGTATACCCCCACCATCAACGACCCCTCCCTCCCCTCACCAGTGTACCCGCCGATCACGGTCAGTAACGGTGACATGGGCAGCAGCCTACTCCGAACCCCGCAGTCGACTGAAACGCGCCGAGAGATGGTCGTTCCACGTACCGACAAGCCGCGCAGTGAGCGAACGCTCGCCGCGGCAGCGAGCATGCCAAGCCTGACAGGCTCCTCTCATATCCGCAGTAAATCTGGTGGCAACATCATCAACCCCTCAGTGTCGTCGACAGGAGGGCTCGCACTCTCCGGCCTCACCCCCAAGACGACGGGCATGTCCTTTTCCCCTGGCGGGGAGCTCCAAGCACTCACGACGCCAGCTAACCCGCAACCACAGAGCGGCGCTGCCTCTGGGCGGAACACGCCGGGGCCAACTGGCTCGCCAGAGTCGGATGCTGGTGCGAGACGCATAGAGGCAGTGCGCCGTCTCCAGCTCGAGGAGCTCCCAGACGACGACATTATGCTTATTCTCCCCGAGTTTGAGCAGAGCAACGCGGTTGTCGAGACGTATCTCGGACTGAACCGCGACATTCTGCGCATCAGATGGCTCACCGACAAGGTCATGGCGCGGAGGCGCCAGGTCGAGCGCGCGCGTCGCGCCGACGAGTTCGAGAGCGGCATGTAAAGGGGATGGACGACAATCACGAGTCACGAGTCACGAGCCACGTCGGCGGACGAATAGTGACGAGACGTCGTAGTCACCACATAGGTAATATCTTTTTCTACAGTAGACGCCTGCGGGCGATGCACAAATTTGGGTATGTATGATGCTGCATGCTGCATGCTCTAAGCTCCGTTGGCGCCTTCCTCGCCAAGCGCAGCGGCAATATCGTCGCACACAAGCATCCACGCCGCCCGCGGCTCCATACGCGTGGACGTGTAGTAGTTGTCGAGGATCTTGTTCTCTTTGAACCCGAGGCGCTCGTAAAAGTGCTTGGCCTCGTTGTTGCCAACTTGAACGTGCACGATAGCGCGGTTGATGACCTTGCGTGGCGGCGCCTGGGTGAGCTGTGCGCGAGTAGCGGTACCGGTAGCAGGTGGCGTGGGCGCGGGAGGAGCGGTGGGGTGCAGCGCCGAGCGGAGTGCATGCCGTACGAGAGCGGAGCCGAGGCCCTGCGAGCGGTAAGGAGCGAGGACGCTGGAGTAAGCGAGGCGCGAGCAAGCAGGGGGTGGTTTGGGGTTGGACAGAATCCGGAGGCGTGCCAGTGTGTGTCAAGGGGAGGCGTGCCAATGAGTGTCAAGGTGGTAGACGATGAGATGGTAGACTAGATGGTCGACTCACGCAAGCGTCAGAATCAGAAGCGTCGGCGGGTCCTGCTTAGCCCCCGTCTCGATGCGGCAACAGCACGCGCCGACGGGTATGTCTGCGTAGTAGACTGGTATCAGTACTGAAGTGATCATGCGCCAAGTCTACTCACCCAGCTTGTTAACGTCGTCAAGGCTGGGTTCCAGGACCTCGCTATAAAACCGCTCAGAGTAGACGATGGGAAACACGACATTGTTGATCTTGCGCAGTGTCCCGACCTTGAGTTAGCCATCCGTTACTTTTACTTTGTCGTTTCTTCTTCTTCTTCTTCTGCCGCCGCCGCCGCCGCCGCCGCGCCTTCCTTGCCCCTCCTCCCTCTCACTCACATTATTGACGGTCAAACTGGTCAGCGTGACCTTTGGCTTTGGTGCGACGCGACGCGCGCCATTGATCGTGACACTCTCGTGCTCCCCTCTCACGAGGTCGAGCGGGGCAGACACGGTGCCGGCCGTGTTATACGAAGTCATGGTTGTTGTGTGATGTGATGCCATGTCCAACATGCCAAGTAACATGAATATAAGTGGTTGGGGCGGAGAGTGGACAATGTCCGCGCCATCGCGTAAAAGATCGACAGGTGGTTCGGGCACATGTTGACAACGCAACGCAAACTAATGCGAGACCAGATCCTTGGTCAGTTCCTCTCCCTTTTCCCATGTCCCGTCTCGCCAGTCCCCACCTTCTTCAAGCGAGGTTGCTGAACCCAGCCTCATCATTCGGCCCAGTACCCGTGACGCTTGCGGTGGCGGCCACGGCGTTTGCGGTTGGGTATCAAGTTCGAGGATACTTGTCGCCCGTTTTGCATGCTCGGAAGCGCGAGTCTTCAGTGGAAGGAGGAAGCGACTCGGATTCGGATGCAGAGGACGAGGCGGCGGCGAATGCTGCCAACCTCGGTTCAGTCAAGGCTGGAGCCGACGACGTCAAGCTCGTCCTGGTCGTCAATGACCAGCTCAAGATGACAAAGGGAAAGATTGGGGCTCAGTGTGGGCACGCTACCCTCGCTTGTTATGAGACGCTGTTAAAGAGTAATCCCAGGGTGAGTCGGGCTTGCGATATCATGGCTTGCAGTACTTAGTCTTGCGCCCCCCCAACCCGACTTGTCCCCGCTTACACAAGCTCCTGTCCAAATGGAAGATGCACGGGCAGCCCAAGATTGCCCTCCGGTGCGCCAATACTGAGGAGCTGGATGAGCTCGCCCGCCAGGCGCGCGCGCTCAACCTCTGCGCTCGTACTATCCAGGACGCAGGCCGTACCCAGGTCGCGCCGGGGTCCAAGACCGTTTGCGGAATCGGACCCGGTCCGGCACGCCTCATCAACCAGGTGACTGGCAAGCTCAAGCTCTTGTAGACAAACCCATGCCATATCACACTACTACATGTACATCTACCTCCGCCCTGGCACCCAGCCAAGCCCCTCGTCCTGCGGCGGACCGCCGCCACGGGCCCCTGGCACCCACCCAAGCTCGCCCGTGTCGGCACCTGTGATGCCGCCGTTGGCAGCCTTGCGGCGCGATATCCGCTGGCTCCCCTGCAGGTTGGATACCAGGCTTTTGGTCGGGTGGCACAGGTGCATAAAGTTGCAGTATCTGGTGTCAGTTGCTTGCTGCTCCAAAACTTGGTGACTCACCCCTCGCGCTTGCATTCACCGAGTTCGTTCTGGCGGCAGCAGGCCTCACGGAAGTCGCTCACCGGGGACAGCTCGGCGTGCAGCGGACGCATGCCGTACCAACGGTTGTTGAGCTGGTCGACCGCCTTGGCTGCCTCAGCCTCCCACTCATACCTCACGTAGACGTTGCCCTCGAGGTGGTCGCCGACGTTGTCGCACACGTGCATCTCCTGCACGTTACCGTACTTGCACAGCTGGCTGGGGTTAGCTCAAGTCGGCTGCCAGAGCTCACATGAAGAAGTCCTCGTAGAAACGGTCAAAGTCGGCCTGTAGCTCCTCGGGCGTCATCATGGCTCCCTCAGTGGTGTGCGACGGGTTGTTGTACACGTTTGGGAGGAGCACTGTCTGCGAGAACCCGGGTCTGATGTGCTTACTGCTGTCAGCTACTTTGGGGAATATGACAGCTCTACTCACCGCGAGCAACGATCGCCGTGGCGACAAGCACCAATCTTGAGGTAGAACGAGCAGTTTACGCGATCCTGCTCAGTACCACTGGGCGTTAGCAATGAAAATAAAACAAAGATGGGCCATCGTGGACTCACTAAATGTCACGACCGGTAGACATGGTTGCTGAATACGCGGAATACCAAGCTGGAAGCTAGAGGTGAACGCTGTGATGGGGATGGAGAAGCTGTGTAAAGGTGAAGAGATGAGTGTCGGGCTTGGGCTTAGAGAGCTGCTGATTAAGTGACAGAGCGTTGTGTGCAGTTGTGCAGAGCAGAAAAGTAAGAGAGTAGGAGAGTGATGGATTGGAATGTGATGGCGATAGACGATGGCCAACAGCAATAACAACTTGATCTCATTCTAAGCCTCCACTTCTGGCAAACAGTAGCATCCTCGGCGCCACAACGCTGACTCAGTCACAATCTCCGTCCCTCCACCTTGGCTTTCCACGTGGATGACTTTCCCACGGGTCAGTCGCCACCCAGCGCGTGGTGGTACCGATACGTCAACGTCATGATGCAGCGGATGCGATGCAATCTCAATCATAGCAGCTGCGCAACACCACATCAACAATCAACATGGCCCGTGGAGACGACTTTTTCGCAAAGGCCGAGAAGAAGGCTTCGTCCTCGACAGGCTGGTTCTCTTCCTCCTCCACGAAGTGGGAGGAGGCAGCCGACCTCTTCCAGCAGGTCCGACTTTCATGGAAATGGCTAACAGCAGGCAGGCAATGCGTACAAAGTCGACGGGGCGTGGGCGCAAAGTGGCAAGGCATTTGAGAAGGAGGCTGGGTGCCGACTCAAGGCGGACGAGAAGAATGACGCGATGAACGCCTTCCACAACGCCGCAAAGAGCTTGAAGAAGGTGGACCCTGCGGGTGAGTTTGAGCGTCGAGGCGTCCAGCATTGCTGACTTTAGCCGCGGTCAACGCGCTCCACCAGACTATCAAGCTCGTGCTCGACGCCGGTAATTTCCGACAGGCAGCGGACCGCGAGAAGGAGATTGCACAGATCTACGCACAGGACGGGCTCGATATCGCAAAGGCGCGCGATAGCTACCAGCGCGCTGGAGACTGGTACAAGCAGGAAGATGCGAATGCGTATGTTTTGCTTTTTCTACACGTAGAGCTGATGGAAGAACGGCAAACCAGTGCTACCAGAGCGCGGCTGAGCTGAGCGCTGACCTAGGCGATTACCAGCGCGCCGTGCAGCTGTACACGACTGTGGCGGACTGGTCGCTCACCTCGCCATTGACCAAGTACAGCGTCAAGGAGTACTGGCTGCGCGCAATCATGTGCAGCATTGCAATGGGCGATCTCGTGCTCGCGCAACGCAACCTCAACGAGTTTGCGCACAAGGACCTCACGTTCCCCAGTACCCGCGAGGCCAAGTTTGCAAAGGAGCTTGTTGACGCGTGCGAGGAGGCCGACGTCGACCGCTTCACCGCCGCAGTGTTCCAGTACGACCAGGTTACCAAGCTCGACAACTGGAAGACTAAGATTCTGCTGCACGTCAAGAAGGCGCTCGAGGAAGACGAGGGAGGCCTGACTTAGTAGACTAGAGTATATGTATATCTGTATCGGTGTGCATGCTATGCCTATGCCAGAGTGTCCTTGGTCTCGGCCGTTGCTGGCTCGGCAGCGTTGGCAGCGTCGGCGGTCTCGGCGGCCTCGGTGGCCTCGGTCTTCTCCACACTCTCCTCGGCCTTGACCTCCTCGGTGGCCTCAGCCTTGGCCTCGACCTCCTTGACAGGCTGGGCCTTTGCATCCTCAAACTCGAGCCCGCCAAAAGCCTTGACAATCTCCTCGGCCGCAGCCGCGACCTTACCGCCCGCCAGCATGTTCTCGAGGTTTGCCATCTCCTTTGCGCCGAATCCAAACTCGGCATACTCGTGAACGTAAGCCTTCATCGCCACGCCCCCCATAGCATTCTTGCGGAGGTACCTGAGCCAGAGGTCGAGTACATCGCGCTCGGCATCAAACACCTTGATCGCGCGCTTATGCGTCTTGCGCACAAAGTTCTCCTGGCTCTTCTTATGCGCGAACGGACCCTTGATAACGGTCGTAAGCTCCGTCTTGGTGGGCAAGGACGCGACTCCAGAAGTAGGAATCTTGAGCGACGAAGCGGCCTGCATCGCAATCCGACTTTGAATGTCCAGAGCAAAGGGGTAGTGGGCGCGGAGGTGGAGCGTGGCAACGTGGACACCGTGGGTTTGGGGGACGCGGTTGAGGGGGGGGAACTCGAGGCGAAGCTTGTCGGCCTTGGGGCCCATGTCGACGGGGGAGGGGTCGGATACTTGGGCGCGGGAGAGCTCGTCTCGCGAAATCATAGTCGTGGCCAGTCTGGAGTTAACGCAGTCAGGATAACTAGCTCGAGCCAAGAGCTCAAGGTCGTGCTTACCCCCTAGAGGACGAGGCTACGCTGTTGCTTGTACGGAGCACGCCGAGAGCCCGTTTTGTCGCCATGATGTCTGTTGCGGATGAGGTTGCACCGAAATCGAAATCGGAGAGCAAAGGACATTTCCCGAGCGGAGGTTATTTGACCCTCCACTATCCTCACAGCCTACACGTGGCTTTTGGTTCCGTCCCAATTGTGCTGTTATGCTTGATTCCAACCCCACCACCTCTCCCATCTCATCTACCCCAGGGCAATGCATACTGCTTATCCTGACACAGTCTATTAGCTACGAGCATTACATGCGATCGATGGGCGTGAGCGAGAGGAGGCGCATGGCCGATGCGAGGACATGACGGATCTGGATGAAGAGGAAGAGACGAGCCTTGGCCTCCGCCTCGGACGCGCCCGAGACCTTGATGGTCTCCCATGCCGAACCGACGAGGTGCGACAGCTTGAAGCACCAGGTGACAATGGTGGATGGCTCGGAGAACTTGAGCGACGTCTTGACGACGTCAGGGTACTGGGCGAGGTGGTAGAGGATCTCGTGGATCTTGGGCTGGGAGAGGATCGAGACGTCAATGTCGTTGGCCGTCTCGACGACGTGGACGTTGGGGTTCTTGCGCTGGACCGAACACAGACGGACGTGCGAGTACTGGATGAACGGTCCAAAGTCACCCTCAAAGCTGGTGCAACGCTTGATGTTGAACGTGTAGTCGTTCAAGCGCTTGCCCGACAAGTCCTGGATCTTGACAGCGGTGGCGCCAATGATCGCCGACGTCTCCTCGGGGTCCTCAACCTGCGCGTACTTGGCCTCGTTCGACTTCATGGCGTCGTGCATCGCGTCCTTGGCGTCGAGAAGGATGTCGTCTAAGAACACAACGTTGCCCTTACGCGTCGACATGCCGTGCACCATGCCAAAGGTGACGTGCTCCAGCTTGCCGGCGTACTCCTCGCCCATGAGTTCGACCGTCTTGAAGAGCTGCTTGAAGTGGAGCGCCTGCTGGTGCGCCGTGACATAAATGTGCTTGTCAAACTTGTACTTCTGGTACTTGTCGTACGCGCCACCAATGTCACGGGTGAGGTAGATCGAGGTGCCGTCCGCCTTGCGGATGATGGCACGGTCGAGCTTGTACTTCTTCAAGTCAACAAGCAGTGCACCGTTCTCCTCCTCGACCGTCAGGCCCTTCTCCTGGCACACGCGGATCGCGCGGAGGATGCTGTCGTCCGACACCTGCGACTCGCCCCAGTAAACGTCAAAGTGCACGTTGAGCGTGTCATAAGTCTGGTCAAGCTTGCCGATCGACAGGTCACGGAACCGGCGCCACTGCTTGAGCGCAGCCTCGTCGCCGTCCTCCATCGACTTGAAGATGCGCTGCGCTTGGGCGTGCGTCGTAGTGCTGGCGTCCGTGATTTCGCCATTGTTGAACTTCTCCTTCTCGGCCGCGTTGTCCTGGTTGATCTTGACGTACACCTTGAAGAGGTGCTTGATGGGGTCCTTCTTCAATTCTTCCTCATCTCCGTAGCGGTCAAAGCCCAGAGACAGCAAGCCGTATTGTGTTCCCCAGTCACCGAGGTAGTTGAGGCGCGTGACCTTCCACCCGGCGGCATCGTGTAGGTTTGCAATGACGGCGCCAATAATGGTCGACCGGAGGTGCCCGGCGTGGAAAGGCTTGGCGATGTTGGGCGACGAGAAGTCGATCAGCATGTGCTTGCCCTTGCCGTCCTCGTTCGTGCCGTAGGCGAGCGTTTGGCAGTCGGGCTTAGCCTCAGCCTCGGCCGACATTTTGGAGATGGTGTTGAGGATGTGGTATGCGAAGGATGCGCGGCTAGGGTTAGCCTCGAGCTGGTTAAACGCCGGTATGCCGCAATGCAAGCATGTCGGTGGTGATACATGCGAGCATTCGCCACGGGCGTGTGCCCTTGGGACACGTGCAGACCTACTTGGCAGTGAACATGAGGAAGGGGCCCTGGGCCTTGACCTCGGAGAGGTAGTTGTCGGGCTTGAACTGGACGTCAGCCATCTCGGCCCCAGAACCACCTCGTTCCATCATATTTCGTTGCGTATACTCACAGCATCGACGACCTTCTTGACCCACTCGTCGGGCTTGCCCTTCTTGAAGCGGGGGGTCGCGACAGCAAAGTCGGCACCCTTCTTGCCGATGTCAACACCGGCAAAGATCTTCTCTGGGGTCTCGTCCCACGCGTCCGCGACAACCTTGGCCACGGCGGCGCGGAACTGGTCGACGGGTACACGAGCATAGTCGGTGCCGGGGATGGCTGGGACGGGGCCGAGCGCGTACTTTTCGGCGTTGGACATTGTGGTGGAGAACGTGCGGGGAGACGGGAAGGAAGGAAGGGTGGGGAAAGTGACAAGGGTCGAGCGCGGGATGAATGTGAGCGCGGGACGAAGGAGCCTGCCTAGGTGCTGAATGGCGGCGATGAGGTCGTGGCGACTAGAGAGAAAGGAGGATCAAGTGGAGAGGTAATAAAGAATGCCGAGCGAGAGATTGTGATTTCGACAGATTTCATGGAGGGGGCCCAATCGACCACGTGACCATTCCATCATCGAGTCAACCCTCTACCCTCAGACCCACGCATACACCATACTCTCAACAACAACATGACCACTCGAGTCATCCTTGTTGGCATCGGGTAGGTTTCGACCCGTGACCAAGCTGACAGAAGCGGTGCGAGCTGTTCGGGCAAGACTCTACTAGCGAAACATCTCTGCCGTCTGCTCCCCGACGCCATCTTGTTGCACCAGGACGACTTCTGCCCCCCAGAGAAGGACATCCCCGTGCACCCCGAGCACGGCGTTCAGGACTGGGATGATCCGGAAACATGTATAGATTGGCCTCGTCTGCGGGGTGCTTTGCAGCGTGTACGAGAGACGGGGCGAGTCGAGTACACTAGCAATGACCACCTGAACAAACAGACCGAGGTGGGCGTCGACGCGACTGTGGCTGCCAAGTGGAGGGAACGTTTCGCCGAAACACGGGCCGTACAATGGATCCTGATTGATGGGTTCGTGCTATACTGGGACCAAGCCGTCGCCGACACGCTCGACGTCAAGCTCTTGCTCTGCGTGCCCAAGGAGACGTTGCGGGCGCGCAGGGATCAGCGGTCGTATGCGCTACAGCGTGAGTTGGCTGAAACTGACATGCCTAGGCTGTGGAGCTTGAGCTTGAGCTTTAGCTAGCCCATTTATCGTACCCAGCTTACGCCAGACGCCGACGATGCTGCTGCTGGCATAGTATGGGAAGACCCACCGGGGTACTTTGACAACATTGTGTATCCAGCATACGTCAAGGCGCACGTCGGTGTGTTCAGAGGCGGCGACGTCGAGAACGGTGATGCTCACCCCGGCTCTGGTGTGGTGCTGATCCGCCCGCCACACGGCGAGGAGGGCATGACTGCGGCGTTGGGTGAGGCATGTGAGGCGTTGCTGGCCGCTGCCATGGGCGGCGCAGGTGCAGTAGTGAACCAGCCACTGTAGCATAGTGTAATATTACTCGACCTCTGGAGTGACGATCAGCTAGGCACGTGGGCATGATGTGTCATTTTGGGTCGGATGAATGTATGGAGTGTGACGCAACCAGTCGGTATCAAGGCCCAGGGTATCACCTCCCCCCTTCCCCACCCCACCCTGCACACCGCCGTCACCACCTCAACACTCACCCACCGGCACTTGTTCCCATTCCATCCACAACACCAAGCCATGCCAGACCCACGCATCAGCGACGCAGAGCTTGCCAACATCAACGCCGTGCGTAATGCGTAATACGCTATATGGCTAGCTAACAGTAGGCTGCCGCGGTCCGCGAGTTCAACATCAATCCGCGTCTCGGTGAGTTAACACCTCTCCTCATCGCTCCAAGCTGACACTAGACTACCGCACCGTCTCGGCCGTCAACGGGTGTGTATGACCACTCTATGATAGCTAACCGCAGTCCCCTCGTTGTCCTCGACAATGTCTCGGTAAGTTGCACCTTCCTCCCTGGTGGAATGCCAATCAACCTCGCGCCCACCCTACCATCTCCATCTCGCACCCGCTGCACTCGAGCCGCGCTAACCCCAGTTCCCATCTTACAACGAGATTGTCCAACTCACCCTTCCCGACGGCTCGGTTCGTGGCGGCCAGGTGCTCGAGGTCAGCGGCAAGAAGGCAATCGTGCAGGTGTTCGAGGGCACGTCGGGTGTTGACACGAGCGCGACCCGCGTCTCGTTCTCGGGCAGCTCGATGAAGCTCGGCGTGTCCGAGGACATGCTGGGTCGTGTCTTCAACGGTTCCGGTAACCCCATTGACAAGGGACCGCGTGTTTGGGCCGAGGACTACCTCGACATCAACGGTGTGTATACATGCCAGCGGCACTGACATCAGGCTCCCCCATCAACCCCTACTCACGTATCTACCCCGAGGAGATGATCCAGACGGGTATCTCGACCATTGACACGATGAACTCGATTGCGCGTGGCCAGAAGATTCCCATCTTCTCCGCCGCCGGTGAGTAACCCTTCGCACGGCCGTGCGCTTGCACTGTGCTGACCAAAGGTCTGCCGCACAACGAGATTGCGGCTCAGATCTGTCGCCAGGCCGGTCTCGTCAAGCGTCCGGGAGCGACCAAGAGTGTGCATGACGGCCACGAGGACAACTTCTCGATCGTGTTTGCTGCTATGGGTGTCAACATGGAGACTGCGCGCTTCTTCATGCAGGACTTTGCCGAGTCGGGCGCCATCTCGAACTCGACCCTGTTCGTCAACCTCGCGTCCGACCCGACCATCGAGCGTATTATTACACCGCGTCTCGCTCTCACGACCGCCGAGTACTTTGCGTACCAGCTTGAGAAGCACGTGCTCGTCGTCATGACGGACATGTCGTCGTACGCCGACGCGCTGCGTGAGGTCTCGGCTGCTCGTGAGGAGGTCCCCGGTCGCCGTGGTTACCCCGGTTACCTGTACACTGACTTGTCGACGATCTACGAGCGTGCTGGTCGTGTCGAGGGCCGCAACGGCTCGATCACGCAGGTGCCCATCCTGACCATGCCCAACGACGACATCACCCACCCCATTCCCGACCTGACGGGCTACATTACCGAGGGCCAGATCTTCGTCGACCGTCAGCTGCACAACCGCCAGATCTACCCCCCTATCAACGTGCTCCCCTCGCTCTCGCGTCTCATGAAGAGCGCCATTGGCGATAAGCTTACGCGCAAGGACCACGGTGACGTCTCGAACCAGCTGTACGCCAAGTACGCTGTCGGCAAGGACGCGGCGTCGATGAAGGCTGTCGTCGGTGAGGAAGCGCTCAGTGCCGACGACAAGCTAGCGCTCGAGTTCCTCGACCGCTTCGAGCATGAGTTTGTGGGCCAGGGTGCGTACGAGAGCCGCACGATCTTTGAGTCGCTCGACATTGCGTGGGACCTTCTCCGTATCTTCCCCAAGGAGTCGCTCAACCGTATCTCGCCCAAGATTCTTGCCGAGTTCTACAGCCGCAAGGCCAAGGAGACGTCGGGCAAGAAGGCGACCAAGGAGGAGGACAACCTCATCGACGCTTGAGGCGGATTGGAGAGTGTGGCGCCCAAATATGAGTAATACCCTAGTCGCCGCGATAGCGCGGTCGGAGTAGATGAAGGATGATTGAAACCGCAAGGATGTACGGACATACATAGTCTAACAATCTACTTACTCACGCCCAAGTGTCATCTTGATGGTACGGTCGTACCCGACGCTCACGACCTCCCAACCTCCTTCTCCATGGGTAGCAACGGCAAGGTCGCGCACGACATCGCTCGTGCCGGTGACACCCTCCCTAGCAGCATGGACCTTGAGCTTACTCCGCACTTCGCCCTGTAGGGTGAGGAGGGTAAGTTCGCCGCTGGCGCTGGTAGTGATGATCCCGCGACCAGAGGGCAAGAAAGCGAGGCGGGGGAGCACGAATGCGTCCGGTTCACTCCGAGTCCAAAGACAAGCAAGGCGCTCAGTTTCATCTGGTTCGACGCCGTAGAGCAAAACCCTCTCCGCGCCAGGACCAGCATGGTCGCCTGTAATTGCCCCAATGATCCGCCCAGAAGGATGGAGAGCGAGGTCCAGCACGGCAAACGAAACATGATTGTCGAGGGCGTGGACGTTGAAGCTCTTTGAGCGAGTCTCCCAATCCCCAAGGGAGAGGTAATGCAGTGCCGGACTCGCGCGTTGCGTGTACATCAACCACGTAGAGGCGGGGTGGAAGAGGAGGGCTTCGGGGTTACTCTCGGTCTCGACTCTGTGTCGGAGTTGGTATCGCAGCTCGGGCTCGGCGGCAGCGTCGGCATCGTCCCCAGAGTCCAGGGCATGCAACCACGCGTCGGCGTCGTCGTTACCTGTACGCGCGTGGTGCGCTGCCCCAACCGCTTCGTACACGCTCACGCTCTTATCATAGCTCGCCGATGCGAGGTATCGTCCATCAGATGAGAAGGCTACGCGAACGACAAACTTGGCCCCACTAAATGTCTGGAGGGTAGAATGGGTGATCGTATCGGAAAGAGAGAGGGTTCCGTCCATGGCCCCACTAACAATATAGCGTGGGTTGGTGGGATGTATCGCTAGACACAGAACGGGCGCCTTGAAAGTCATCATCTGGACAATCTCGCCCGAGTTCCAGTCGACCACACGAACGGCCCGATCCGCCCCCCCCACGACGATACTTTTCTCTTGCCGGGTTTCGTATTCCGCAGTAGCAGTATTGAATGACCGGCGAGGGAGGTTGGATACGGCCACGGCGGTGAGGTTTCCATCTGAAATATGGTCGAATGTCCGCGCAACTCGAGTCAACTTGTCGTTTTGGGGAAGGGGTTCGGATAGGAGAGATTTGAGGTCTGCGACAGGGGCGAGGTGGGTGTGTTGGAGCTTGGCGGCGAGTTCAGCTGCTCGCGCGTCGGTGACCAACGTTAGCAGGTCGGGGTTGGGGGGGTTGGATAGGTCGGGAAGAGGGGTGTCGCTTGCTGCTAGGAAGGGGTGGAGTGCTTGGGGGGCGTGTGAGGCGAGGTAGTGGGCAATAAGGACATTGAGCTGGGTGTCGGACATTGTACAAAGTTGTGGATAAGACTGATGAAGAGAACCATCTCTTTGGAGGAAGAGATGGGGAGCTTGGTCTTGGTCTTGGTGGAGGCCTCCACCGGACACCTCCACTTGAAACAAGAGATGTAATCCAATCGACATTTGTTTTGTCAACACTCTCTCTCATCCTCACCCACCATGGCCGACATGCTCGCAACATTCTACAGTACAGTTGCCATGGCATTTGCCGTGGGTCACGGCGACAACCTAGCCGACACCATCCCGCTTTCCGAATCACATCCCTTGTTCTGGCTTCTACACCAGGCCGTGCAAGATCCCGACACCCAACTGTCACCTAAAGCAATCATGCGCAGCCTGAACATTGCTGGACTGCCACAAGATATCAAGTGGCCCATTGCCTCTATTCTCTCGACCGTTCTGATATTCGTGAGGGATCGGCCGGCAGAAAACGAGGCCGAGATGTACGCGGCCTTGAAGAACATGCTCTCTATCCATTCGTGCGTCTCTCTCAAAACCCAGCTCACCCAGACATGTACACAAACTCTACCAAGACAACTATGCTTTCCTAACCCCCCTAGTGATGGGGGTGTGTAGAAGAATCGTCCAACTCTCCGATATCGCGGCTTCACACAGCACAGCTCCGATGCGCGACCCCTCGTCCCCGCGCAGTATTAGAGATACGGCTCGACAAGCCCTCGAACGATCGATGCAAGTCGTGGCCGCCCCGATTAGTGAATGGTCTCAAGAGTCTGAATCGCAATATTCCCCCTCGGGCGCGTTGTGGCCACTCGCCAACCTCCTATTTAGGATATACAGTGTGCGTCGATTACACACGCAGGCAACGGAACTGGCCAAGACGTTGAGCAACCTATCTCCGTCCGAACAAGTGCGTATCACTCGCGGCGTCCCAGCGGGCGTGCTCGCCGAGAGCTATTATTGGCGCGGGAGGCTAGGCATTGTCCTCCTCGATTTTCGGCTCGCAAGAGGCTGGCTCGATAAGGCGTGGAGTGTTTGCCCGGATGGATGGCAGCAACGGCGGTAAGTCTGTCCAAGGATGCCGCTGACCCAGATCCATCCTCATCAAACTCATCCCCGCTGCGCTACTCACGGGGTCCCTTCCAGCTCCTGGAGTATTGGAAGAGTACGACCTCGCCGTGTTTGCGGCCCTTGTCCAAGCTTTCCGCAATGGCGACGTTGCCCGATGGCGCGCACTCGTCCAACAGCATAGGCAATGGTTGCGGGCGCAGAATATCTGGCTCCTCCTCTTTGAACGGGGCGAGATTCTGGTATGGCGCAACCTCTTCCGCCACGCGTGAGCTTTCTTGTGGCGACAAAGCTGACACCAGATTGAAGGCCTACTACGACGCCGAGCCCAGTGCGCCACGCAACCGATGCCCGACGTGGGTGTTTGAGGAGGCTGCACGGACTGCATTTGCTGGATCAGGCGAGCTCGAACAAGACCTCGTTCTCGAGGACGTCATCTGTGTCTTATCCAGCCTGATTGACCAAGGGCTGCTCATGGGCAACATTAGCTACTCGCAGCGGCAGGTGGTGATGCGGCCCCGTCCAGACGGGATGGGAGGCTTCCCGCGCTTGAAGGACGTGACGCCGCGACGTGTACAGGCCATTACTTAGATTTACGGATGCATCTAGAGATGTATTATAAGGAGATTGGTGCGATCGCCAGGTGACTTTACACCTGCTCGACAGACGAGTACTCGCTCTCGACTCCGGGCTCCATGAGGACCGCGTGGGCGAGGATGAGGATCGCGCTTGAGCCAATGAGCCAGAAGAAGAAGCTGAATGGGTCGGCGATGATGAGGAGCGGGATGCCGATGACAAAAAGGGCAATGTACAGCGTCTTCTGAGTGATGACCTGGTTGCCGACAGTGACGGGGTCCGCGCCTGTGCGTTAGTGTGAGGGCAGCGAGGTGGCGAGTGGGCCAAGGGTTCTTGTCTCTCAAGACAGAATCCGGCTCTATCATACACAAGCGAGCCGGGGCTAGAACTACCACTCACCAAACTTGTTGATGGCCGCAAAGCCACCTGCAAACAGGCCAATGACGATGAGGAGGAGCGGGTTAGTGAGGCTGGTGTCAGCTGCCATCAAGTTGTCCTCGAGGCAAGGAGCCACTCACAGAGCCCACAGAGCGAGAATCACGACAATGAGCAAGTAGTTGCCGCTAAAGTTACGCGTGTTGTAGGTCACCCGGTGCGTCGCCTCGTTCATGTCCCGCGGGCGCGAGAGCTGGCGGTGGTCGAACTGATGTGAGCGGGTGTGCGCAAAGCAGCGCAAGGCTGGAGATGCCGGGGCATGGCGGACATGTTGGCATGTCAGAGCCACGCTCTCTCCCGTTGGAAGACTCACAAACTCCTGCGGCGGCTTGAGGCCCGACAACCGGTTCTCCTGTTGTCAGCTTGGTCCGAGGTGTACAGCGTCTCTCCTTGTTTCCTCCGCTTTGCTTCCTCCACACTCCTCCTCCACCAACTCACCCGGAAGTTCTGCAGCCCCTCAGCGACTTTTCCGACAATCTCCATTATGGCAGGTAGGATTGAGAGTGATGAGGTGAGGTAGAGTGTCTTGTCAACTTACAAGCAAAGTTCTAATCGTTGGTGGCGGAGATTGCTGCGCCGCGGTGTCCAGGCACCAAGCTGTGATTGTTCCTTGCTCACGTGGCCAATTGGTTCCGGACTGCCCCACTCCACTCCCAACTACAGAAAACAAACATCACACCGTCACCGTCCTCATTTCACCTCGTCACAACGCATGATCCGACTGAACCCCACATCGATCCGCCTGCGGCCCGCAGACGTCAAGGCGCTGCAGGACGAGTTGGAGCGGCAGCGCGAGGCTGCAAAGGTCCAGGCCCAGGCCGGCGTCCAGGCCAGTGGCAAGCCCACCACGAGTGGTGGGACGCATGGGCGGCGTAAGGATCGCGATCGCGAGCACAATGCGTCGTCAAGGTCTCGCGCGTCGCGTACCAATCATAACAACACCAACCAGAATGCACCGGTGGCGGCGGCCGACCAGGCTGTGGAGGAGCGCCGGCGGCGGCGCGCCGCCATGACTGCACAGGAGCGCATTGGGTATATTTGTGAGTTTGCCGAGTTTGGGCAGCGCTGATGGTAGAATCCTTGGCGACGAGCTCCCATCAATAGCCACCCAAGTACAATTCTCCATGTGTGCTCTTTGCGCCTTTGCGACTTTGCTTCGGCCTCGAACCTCCACATCTCTGACGATACCCAGCATGACCACCCGTACCCCGCAGCCACCCGTACCCCGCAGCCACCCGTACCCCGCAGCCTCACAATAGCATTATGTATACATTACATGTCTGTTCTCCCTAATAACCCCGCCGCAAGCGCTCAATCTCAGCCTGCTGCGCGGCAATCGTCTCGCGACTAGCCCGCAGCTCATCCACCAGCGGCGCTATAGCCACACGGATCTCGTTCTCGAGTCAGCTCCTTCTCCCGATTGCTCACCTTCAGACCTCGGCCCATGCGCAGCATGTCCATCTGGAGGTTGCCGATCTCGCGTCGGAGCTCCTCGACGACGTCCCATCCTGGCCCTCCCTGCCATTCCTCAGAGGTCGGGGAGGGGGTAGACGAATCGTCCTCCTCTTTGACAAAGTTGAGTGATCCGCCCCGCGAGTGTGTGCGTTCCTTGGCCGAGAGAGGGGTAGGGGCTACAGTGCTGATTGTCTGGTCTGGGTCTTGGGAAAGGTTGGCAGGCCGAATCCGGGCGGTACTAGCCACAGAGGGGGGATCGGGTGCGCTCACGGTCCGCTTGTCAAACCCAACTTTCTTAGGGACGTTGGTTCGTTCGGCGAGGACGCGTTGAGACGCAGCCCGCGATCTCGCCTTCACAATCTGGATTAGCAGGATTTTTTTAAACAACTCACAGAACAAGGGTGGATGGCGAGCACGCGCTTGTGTTCTGTCGTCGCCACATCGCGGCTCTCGACATCGACAAGGAGGAGGCCGCCTTCCGTCGTCCACACGGACACAGTAGAAGGATTGAGGAATGCCACGCCTGCCGCTTCTTTCCCAAGCTCGATGATGTCGCTGTCGAGCGCGAGCATCTCCCCGCCGACGGCCGCGATGGTTTCGCCGCACACCGCCACGTCCGTGATGCCTGGAAGAGGGAGGGGGAGGGCTGAGACGCTGCCGGTGAGGTCAACTTTTGCCAGGCCAGTCGGCGTGGGAATCAGGAAGGACGGCATGGGAGTATCGACGACGGTGAGGGTGCGGACGGGCTGGGGTGAGCGGGGGAGAGGTTAAGGAGGGAGGGGGGAGAGGATGGACGGGGAGCATGTGGTGGGAAAGTGACTGCACGGGGCAGAGGATTGTCATGTCGGTCGTCGTCGTTGAACGTACCATCTCAACCTCGACGTCGGGCAGATCAAGGCGCACCCCACTCTCAGTTGCGAAAGCCATAACCTCCATCGCACAAACGACGAGCACTCCTTCTCCCGCACTCATTGCCGTAACACCCCCAACCTGGAGCGTATGTGCCAGTGCCCATCGTGCAGCTCCATTCCCTGCCCGGCGGAAGATCCGTACTTCTCCCGCCAAAGCTGCTGCGACGCCTCTTGAAAACGGGGCAATCTGAGTTGGCGCAGATGGGAGTGTCAGTTCGCCTACGCGGCGGCCGCGGCCGTCGTATTCCCAGACAGTTGGGCCGGCCCAGATGAATGTGTTGCCATTTTGGGAGGCGGCCGAGCGCGGGGGAGAGGGGGGGAAACGGGAGGGGAGGGAGAGGTGGGTCGGAGGGTTGAGGAGGGATAGTGAGGTGGGGTGGACTAGGATTGTCATGTTGGATAGTGAGATGGGAGATGAAGATGGGATATGGCGATAACAGAGGTGTTGTTTTGGCTTTGTTGACATCAAAGTCAGTCGCGAGCGGGAGTATTTTCGTCGGCCCGTCGGATGATTTGGTAAACGTAATGCATCTTGTGTCTAATCTAGTAGTGACGGGGACCTAGTCAAGAGGCTCCGGTGCGACGTCTGGCGCCGTCCCGTTCGGCGCCCTGCCAAAGGCGTACTCGCCCTCATCACGCGCCATTCGGCGTGTACGCCGCACCTTGCCCGTCGTTCGCTCGCGCTCACGCTCGTCCTCGGCCTCGCGTTTGCCAGTGGGGCCGAACCACGCGTTCCAGCGTCCTCCTGGCTTGCGCGGCTCGGGAAGGTATGTGTTGCTGTCAGGCATGAGGAGGATGTGGTACTCTGGCGCTGTGAGGAGCCAGTCCTCGAGGAGGGCGAGGTTGCGCAGGTTGGCCTTCCAGAGGTTGTCGAGGATGTCGCCGATTATCGGGATGATGCCGACCACGATGTCGAGGAGGACGTTGATGATCTGTGTGAGCGGGGGGGGGGGGGGGGGGGGGGAGTAGGGAGGGGGTAGGGAGGGGGTAGGGAGGGGGTAGGGAGGGGGTAGGGAGGGGGTAGGGAGGGGGTAGGGGTAGAGGAGGAGAGGGGAGGGGCAGGTGGGGGGCAGAGGAGGAGAGGGGAGGGGCAGGTGGGGGGCAGAGGAGGGGAGGGGCATAGGAAGGGAGGGGCAGAGGTGAGACCACACTGACAACGTCGTCCACCCGCACTCACCATGCGCACACACACGGCAACAGGGACGCCAAAGATCCAAGCCAGCCAAACCTGGTACAGCTGCATGATACCAGACACCAGGTCGCCATAAAGCGGCACGAGCGATATGATATCGTCGAGGCCGGCGCGGAACGGCAGTCCGAGGTCAGACAGCACGGGCGCTGCGTCGAGGTAGAATGCGACTGCGGTGAGCTAGACTGAGCGAGGCGAAACGAGGCGAAGAGAAGGGGAGGCGAGGCGAAACGAGGCGAAGAGAAGGGGGGTGGACGAGCGACATACCTGTCCGTACGTGGTTGTATAGCCTGCCATCAGCCCAGAAATTCAACCACCAAGCGAGTAGGGAGACAGGTATGTAGAGTGAACAAGCTAGCAACAGCCGTTTGAGATGAGATGGCATTTACCCACCTTTGCGCCTCTGCGTCGTCCCTCGGACGCCGGTGGATTACAGGCGGCCGCAGGGTTGGTTGGAAGGCACCGAAGCGGGCGGCGCGCCGGTTCTTGGTCGATCCAGCAGATGCGCCGTACATGATAGCAAGGAGTGTAGAGGTTTACGATTTACGATACTTGATTGATTAGAGAGGTTGGTAGAGAATGAAAGAGAGTGAGAGTGAGTGTGAGAGTGAGAGAGAGAGAGTGAGAGTGAAAGTGAGAGTGGAGTGAGAGTGAGAGTGAGAGACAAACAGCCGCGCAAGTGATGTGACAGTGATGAGATGGCAGTGTGAGGTGCGCCGATCGGCAAATGTCATGACATCAGCATAGCGTCATCACCCCTTTTACACTGACGCGACACGAAATTCATTACTCTGCTATGCACAGCCGCCGCAGCGGTCTACAATATCTCCCCTACAAATTGACATCTGCTCTCGACTTGAGCCATCAAAGCTTCGCCATCAGCTCGTCAATCACCTGCCGCAGCATGCTGATGTGCGCGCGCGAATACTGGTCCGAGAGATAGCTCAGCTGGCTGATGCGCTGGTTGAGCTCCTGCGTCACCACGCTCGCCACGCGCGGGAGGTACACCCTGATGTCGGGGTCCGTCGAGTCGAGCTGATCCACAGCACGGTGAAGCCACGTCGCGACTGTCGCGAACATATGGTCCTGCGGCGCGACGTTGGCAAGAGCAGAGGAGAGCTGGGGTCAGCAGGAAAAACCAAACGCAGACTCACGCGGTGGGCCAGAGTCAAGAGCACTGCTTGCGAGACGGGACTACGGCCTGGACGCGGGGGAAGGATTTGCTCGGTGCGCGACGCGTAGTCCGACACGAGTTTGAGCGTCACCGGCGCCGACTGCGCGCTCAGAGCCGCAAGGAACGCGTCCTCGAGCTGTTTGTCGTACAGTGTCGGCTGCTGCATCATCGGCGTAGCCGGCTGCATCATCTGCATCGTCTGTGAGACAGGTGGCGACCTGACCGAGACCGACCGCGCGAGCGAGGATGGCACGGGGCCCGGCGGCGGTGAGCGCGCCGACAGCGCCGCAACTTGGCGCTGTAGCGACTCGACCATTGACGACAGGTTGTGGATCATGTCGTTGGTACCAGCCAGCGCATCGCCTTGCTCCGCGACCACGTCCTTCCGGATCTGCACCATCTCGGTCTTCAAGTCCTCAGCGAGCTGGTTGTAGACATTAGTCGTGGCGGCCTCAAGGGCAGGGACGACTGTCTGCTGGATGACCTCGCGAACGGCACGCTCGACGGCCGGCTGGACAACAGTGTTGAGAGTACGTGGGACGATTGGTGCAAGGATGCGCTCGACGTCGCGCCCAATGTTCTGGAGCGACTGGTGGACCGCGCCAGGCACCAGCTCGCGCACGGCGTTCTGCACAGCGGCAGGGATGGCACGCTGAACTTCTTGCTCGATCAGCGTCGGCAGGCTGGCCTGAAGGTGGTTCGTGACAGCCGATGAGAGGCTCGAGGACAAATCTGCGCTCCCGCGCTTGCTAGCGCCAAACTCGGTCTGAATGGCCTGCTTGAACTGGTTGCCGAGCTTGTCCTCGGTCTTCTTGAGCGCCCGGAAGAGCTCGTCGGCTGTCAGGCCAGGACCAGCACCCTTATCCTCTGCCACTGGCGCGTCCGGCTTGAGAGGCGAAGCTGCGCGCTGGGGCTCCTTGCGAGCAGTAGTTGGCGTTTGCGCGCGCTTATCAGCCTGCGCCGCTCGGCCGCGGACGCGACGATTGTCAGCAGGTCTGTCCTGGAGGTCGGCCTTGTCTGCGACGCTGGCCCGCTCATCCTTCTCCTCCGCCTTTTGCTCGATCGGCTTGGCCTCCGCCGCAGCGGGGGTCAAAGTCGGACGAGTCTGAGAAAGGCTGCGGAGGTCGATCTGGGCCCTGTTGATGCCCTGCCGCGTGGCATACACGAAAGCCGGTGAGCCAGGACGGTTGGGGCTGAGAACCATGGACACGATCGGCTCAATAGGGAACTCGGCCATGGAGTCGAAGGCCAGAATGGGCACCGCGTCCGTGCCAATGACGCCGCGGAGGGGTGGGGTACCCTTAAGCTTGTAGCGGAATGCGTAGACGGAACCGCGGGCAAACTGTGAAATGAAAAGCGTCTCATTGTCACTGTCGTAGACTGCGTTGCCGAACGACAGCTGGGACGCGGGTGCATCAAACTTGATGGTGGAGATTACCGCGAGCTCGTACGTGATTTGAACAAGATCAAACATGGTGTCGTTGGCCCTGCCGACGACAATGTGCGCCTCGCAGAACCGAACAGACGACAGCGGCGTGGCCGTGTTGGACGACGGCAACTGGCGGTGCCAAACTTTGTTGAGCGAGGCGACAGAGTACAGGCAGAAGTAGCCCGAGGACGAGATGAGAGCAATAGCCTGATGCGTGGCGTTGAGGCAGAACTGCACCACAAGCCCACTAGCCTTGAGGACCCGATGGTTCGTGAGCATCTCTCTCGCGTTGACGAGCGAGGATTGCTGGCCCCAGTTCTCGGGCTTGACGATGATCACGCCCTCCGTACCACCGATCGCCAGCCAGTTGGCCGCCGACTCGTTCTCGCGCCGCACCCACTCGATCTGGTTAATATCACCGAGGCTCTTGTCCGCAGGCACAGAGCCGGGCTGAATGGATGGCAGGCTGAAGATGAGGGGGCAGTCGGGGTCGTCCCGAACCCAAGCGTGCGGAACGCGATAAGCGTTGACCGATCCGTCAGCCAGGACGACAGCGAGAGCACCGTCAGTGACGGCGAGGTCGACAAAGGGGCCGGTGGTGTCGATCTGGATGAGTGTGCGCGCGCCAGTGTTCATGTTTAAAAGGCGGATGCGGCCGCGCGAGAGGGTGTAAGCTATCCAGTCGCCAGCTGAGCCGACTGTGCGGCCGCGAGAGAACGCGACCGACTCGGCTTTCATGATTGTGGCCGGCTGCACCGCCACTACGCCCGCGTGATTGACGACGGCGTCGAGGTTGGGCTGGGCCATGTCAATAGTCACGCCGCCAGGGAAGAGCGTAACGGGGCCCTTGCCTCCCGCGTCCTGCAGAAGTTGAGCAGCAAGCGAAGGGCCTGCCGAGTCCTTTCTCGAGACAGGCGGCGACGGAGCTGCCTGATCCTGCGACGCCGGCGTGCCCGCGGCCGCAGCCTGGGGGATGGCGTACTCGCGCTTCACCGGCGACGAGGGAGCAGGAGTTGATTTGGCGCTCGGAGTGCGGACGGGCGAAGGTGCTGCCGCCGAACCCTGGCCCGACTGCGGCAGCGATGGAGCAGGCTTGTCAAACGCATCGAAAGGCGAGACAAAGTCGAAGGGCGACTTGGCCGGAGCCGAGCCAGAGGGCGGGCTCATGGTGTTCGTAAAGGGTGGCGGGCTTACAATGGAGCGAGGAAGGGGCGCAATGGGCGCTGGGTGGGTGATGACGGGCTCGTCAAGGGCGGGCGCCGTGTTCAGTAGGGGTGAGCGCAGCATGCCGAGGAGGGAGGCGCGGCGCTGTTCCTCGCGGTTCTGAGTCTGGGGCCCAGAAGCGGGGCGGCTGACCTCTGGCGTGTCCTGCGCCGAGCCAGCACCGACGCCCAGTGACAGCATGCCCAGTAGCTTGGCTTTGTGCTGGCCCGGCGGTGAGGTGGCGAGGTTGGCCTGAGCGGCACTGGGGGGCGTGGGCGTCGACTTGGTAAACGCACCCGGTGGCTGGGAGATGGACTTGAACAGATCGTCGAGGCTAACGGCTTGAAATGCAGGGGGTGGCGGGCGGGAAGCGGCCGAGGCAGAGAGGTTGGAGCCGCCGTTCGAGCCTGTGCTCCCTATCGGGCCCGCAGGCGGGATGGGAGAGGCCGAGTTGGTGCCAGCTGCTTTGAGCATGGCCAGGAGGGGATTGTTGTCCATGGTGGCGGCTGTGAAGAGAAGAGGACGAGATGGGATGGGCAAAGGAAAAGCGAGAGGGTGAGCGTGTGGCGGGCGCTAGGTATGGGGCACTTACCAAGCTATTAATGAGGCGGAAAGTAAAGGAAGAGAGGAAGGAGAGAGGGGGGAAGGGGTAAAGAGGGGAGGAGGAGGAGGAGGAAGGGGGGAGAGGGAAAGGGAGAGGGGGGAGGGAGGGTATATGGATCTAAAGAGTGAAGGAGAGGGAAGAGAGAGAGAGAGATGGTGATGAAGAGAAGAGAAGAGAGACAGCTGATGATCAGGTGAGTGGTGGGTTGGTGGGGTGGTGGGGTGCGCTACGGTGGGAGTGAGAAGCCCTAGACAACGAGGGTGGGGAAGGAGAGGAGGGGAGGGAGGCCAGGGCGAGGTGGTCGATCAACCATGCGACCATGCGTTCTTGGTCATATGGGTCATACTCATCTTGCCCTGATTACTTGCCATTCATCATTCATCCTCACACATTACATTCAGACAAAAAACATCGGCCTCCGCGCCATCATCAGACACCATGACCTTGCCAAAGAAAACTCTATATCATGCATGTGCGGGAAGGCCGAGCTATAGACACAGATTGGGCCGCGACGTTCCCTGGGACGTTACCTCGTAAATATGGCCCAGGCATGACGATTATATGCAGCTTGTATGTCGGATAGGTAGAGTAGAGCCGATTAGATTAGTACTGCCGTCAGCGACTGTCCCAGGTTCGGTGGCGGCGAGGCGGCGAGGCGGCGCCCTGTAACTCTGAGTGTGACTCACCTTCTCGCCGGCGGCCCGGCCGGTGGCGAAGCGGCCGCACGCGCCAAAGAAGGACGCGCACATGGCAAGGATCATGGCTGCCACACCGGCTACCGTGAACCAGTTGGCAATGCCTAGGGAGGCGTGATATCCAGCCTCAACGACGCGGTTCTTGAGAACGTTCCAGAGAACCATGTCGATGACGAAGGCGACCAGGCCAGCCATCGCGCCGAGGAAGCTGAAGATTGCCATCATGACGGTTGCGCCGCGCGAAGCAGCTGCGACGCCAATGACACCCATGACGAAAGCCAGGAATGACAGGAATCCGGCGATTGGGTGGAGGATCAGCGTCTTGGACAGGTTGTGAAGGAGAGTCTGGTTCATCTGGACCCTTCTGTCAGCTCTGGCAATGAGAATCCAAAGCTCACCCAGAGCTCAACCCCGCTGCCTGGAGGTCGTACCCGATGGACCGAGTACTACACGTCTTGGTTGCGGCTTTTAAGCATTGACCGAAGACACCATAAACTGTGGTGCCCGCTGGTGTGTCGACGTTGAGGAACGACACACGCTCCCACACTGGCGGCGAGACGGACGCGAAGAGCAGCAGAATTGCCGCTGCCAAGGCGAGGAACATTCCGGGGAAGCTGGTGTGAGCGGGGTCGGCATTGTGGTCTGAGTGTGGGTGTGAGAGGGATTGTGGGGCCAGGGGCCGAGGGCGTGAGTCGGGGAGTGTGTTTGGTTCGGGAACACGACTGTCGGGGCCATGGAGAGCTGCAGAGAGAACCAAGGAGGGAGGAGGAGCTCCACCTTGCTGTGTGACTCACGCAGGAGACGGCATGGTGACCAGTCAGCTCAAGTCGACCGAGTAGATTGCGAGGTGTGATGGTGATGTAAAATATAGGATGAGAATGGGGATTTGTAGCTTGGAGCTAAGCCAAGAGTGGGGACTGAAGGGAGGTGGTTATGGGTAGCAGTGCGTGACCAGCTTGACCGGAAGCGTGGTGTTGTCGTAGTAGTTAATGGTCACAGGTAAAAGTGGTAAAAGTGGTTGTTGAAAGGTAGATGAAATGAGAGGATGAAGATGGAGGTTGAGGTTGAGGTTGAGGTTGAGGGAATTGGCAGGGTAAATTGTCAAGGGGCTGGTGATGACTCTGTAGGTTAGCCAGTAGGTCATGAAGAGTAACTAACACCAACTTATGTTGAATCCACTTGTACAATCACGGCTTGACAGTCCTTTGTGTTTGGTGGAGCGATGCCCATCTACTACTACTACTCTGTAATGTCCTTGAGCCTACATACTATCCGCATTCTCCCTCGCTTGGGATGTTCTGTTGGTCTCCTTGTCTTGGCTGTTACGCCTCATGACGTAGTCACCAGGGCCAGACCAGCGGGCGGAACGGCTTCAATCACTGTCGCAAATCCAATTAGGAGTATCACACAATCTGCTTCCGTCATCCTCCTCCCCTCCACCCCTCCACCTTGGCCCTTCACCTTCACAAAGTTGAATTTGCCGCCCAACGTCAGGTTGGCCAACAATAACATCAACCAAACAACAACAACAATGCTCGCCTTCCCAGCGCGCCAGGCCATCGCCGCCCGGCAGCTCCACACCACCTTCATACGCTCCGTACGCCGCCCTCAAAAGCCCTTTGAGGCCTACATCCCCCGCGACCCGTCCAGTAAACCCCAGGCAGCCGGTTTCGATAAACGCCGAGCAGCCCAGCAAGACCAGCTTTACGTCCTGGCCCAGGAGGGCAAGGCGAGCGCAGCGGAAAAGTACTCGGACGCATTTGGCCTCCGGACCCCCGGATCGGAATACAAGGCGGAGTCGGACGCGGAGCGGTTTGGCCACAACAAGCCCTTGTCAAAACCCAGAATAACTGCTGAAGACAACCACTTGTCTGGTCTCCGCCGGAAAGCGATGCAGCAATCCGACGTCAAGCATGTACTCAAGAAATGGCGTAGTGGGGTCGACCTCCATAGCGGCCGCTTCGCCGTACGCACAAAGGAGCTCGAAGCGCTCGCCGTGAAACAGGAAAAGCGGGCGGGACGACGGGCCCAGAGGGAGGAGTTGAAAGCCGAATTTAGGGTCGCAAAACAGGAGCGCAGCCATGTCAAGATCAAGCTGCAGTCTGAACAGCAGAGGTTTGCGCGTGAAATGCGGGAGAGCGGATTCTCGAAATATCGGTCAAAGTGGCTCGCTAAGGCGCGGTGGGATCCTGTGCAGCAGCGGCCGCTTTTGCTCG
Source organism: Cutaneotrichosporon cavernicola (assembly GCF_030864355.1). Taxonomy (NCBI): domain Eukaryota; kingdom Fungi; phylum Basidiomycota; class Tremellomycetes; order Trichosporonales; family Trichosporonaceae; genus Cutaneotrichosporon; species Cutaneotrichosporon cavernicola. Next base: position 2,208,149 of record NC_083396.1, on the reverse strand, counting down.
CCAATGACTTGAAGTATATCGGCGGCAGAGATGGGAGAGATCTCCCGGCGCTGAGGGAGGCTGTTTGGGCGACCGAAAAGGCAGTAGGAAGGACCACGGGACCGGATCCTACGGATACCGAGCTAGGACAGCCGGCCGAGGTGGCGGGGGAGGGGATGGAGGCAGAAAACCGTGAGTGTGTTGGGCGGGGGGAGTGAAGGAAACTGCAGGAGAAGAGGTACCAGACCGGTACCGATTGGAGTATTCTTCGACCATCGCTAACCCCAGGCCGCTGGACACCAACCAAACGCCTAACGTACGCGGCTATGAGCGGCATGCGTGAACTGCACGCCCAGGACCCTGCGACATGGACCGCGCAAGCCCTCGGCCCAAAGTTCGGCATCTCATACGAGGCGGCGAAGCGAATTCTGCGATCGACATGGAGTGCGACCACCAACAAGGACATGGGCAAGTGGTCGCGCGCGACGGATGGCGTCAACTCGCCAGTACCGCAGATTCGGGCGGTGTACGCGCTCAAGAGGGCGGACGAGGCGGCCAACGAGATCAAGAGGGCGGACGAGGCGGCCAACGAGCTCAAGAGGGCGGACGAGGCGGCCAACGATGACAAGGCGACAGGGAAGGAGACGGAGAGAGGGGTCAAGCCCAAGCCCAAGCCCATGCCCAAGGATAAGGAGACGAGAGCCAAGGGCAAAAGCAAGGACAGGGAGATGAGGTCGACTGGGAGTGGGACGGGGCATGGAGGGAAAGCCAAGGTTGGGAATCGGAAGGAGCCACCTCCTCTTCGTCAACGGGGCGGGTTCGGCATCAAAGAGGCATAGTAGCAAACAGCACAGTAGCACAGTAGCGTAGCACAGTAGCACATCTCATCTTGCATGGCACATCTTAGATCAAGTGAGCGGCGTCCAAGTCATTAATTGCGAGCCACGTAACAGTAGTGGTCAAATATCTCATCAACCCCGTCCTTGGTCTCGCCACACTTGTCACCCTCGCCACCCTCGCCACGGCCACTCTACATGCATGCAATCTACTACGCGCGCAACTAGTGCGCCTCGCGCCGCCGGGGAGCCGCCCTCAAGATGTTGTCGACGCGGAGGATCATCTCGCTCGCCTCGCTGGCGCTGACCACAACCTGGCGCTTGAGCTTGTAGCTCTCGGTCACACCGAGGTCCTTCATGCTCGCGATCGCGCCGTTGTCCATGTCGAGGCCGGCGTCAGCGCGGCCCTCGTAGTGTGCCGCGCGCAGCTTGGCGACCAGGTCCGAAGAGTCGTACCCGCCATTGTCGGCGAGGATCGTGGGCATCTGGCGCAGGGCGCGAGCAAATCCCTCAACGGCGAGCGCACGCTTGCCGCTGACGGTCCGCGCCACCTCGTCGACCGCGCAGGCCATCAGCATCTCGGCGCATCCACCACCGAGGGTCACGCGCGTCTCCTTGACCGTCTGCGAGAGAACTGAGAGCGCGTCGTGAAGCGACCGCTCGGCCTCTTCCACCATCTGGTTCGTTGCGCCGCGCAGCACGACTGTGCATGCCTCGCCAGCCGCCACGCCCGAGAACTTGATGAGCTGGGGTTAGCTGTGTTTCGCGCGTGCCAGAGCTATGCCTCCGCAATGCCAGTGCTTCCCGACTCTCCGGCCGTTCACTCACCTTGTCCTCGCCAATCATAATCTCCTCGATGACGTCGCAGCGGCCAATCTTGACCTTGTCGGGGGCCTCAAAGGTCGACGCAATCTCGCCACCGGTGACGAGGGCAAGGCGCTCGACACCCTCAAAGTCGGCGTGCTCAATCGACATGATGCCCTGCTCGGCGAGCAGCGACTCGGGATAGTTGTAAATGAGTTGACGGTTGACAAAGCAGGTGATGCCGTGGGCCGCGATCGACTGGACCTTGGCCTTCATCTTGTCGCGCTCGGCGCGCTCGAGCTCGGCGAGCTTGCCAGTGCCGTCGACGCGCACGCGGGCGCCAAAGATCTTGATCTTGTCCGTGTCCATGGCTGGTGTGAGCTACGCAAGGGCACACAAGCTCACAGGTGTTAGCAATCAGGATCTTGGCGTTCTCTATCCGCTTGGGAGAGTTGACGGCAATCTGCTTGTCAAGAATAAAGCCCTCGTCGAGGTACGAGTCGGTAAGCTTGCCGCCGACCTTTTTGATAATCTGGATGTGCTCGAGGTCAATGCTGCCCTTGAGGCGGAGCACAGCGTCGACGGCCAGGTTGGCAAAGTAGTCCTTGTCCTGGCTGAGGACCTTTGACGAGAGTGTCGTGCGGGCAATGTTGAACAGGTCCTCACGGAACTGCATCGCGTCGTCCTTGTTGTCCACAGCACTGTTGGCGAGCGCCTCGAGCGCGGCCCGCGACGCAATGCGGTAACCCTCCACCACGGTTTGGGGGTGGATCTTGGAGACGGTGACGAGCTTCTCGGCCTCGCGAAGCAGCTCCGACGCGAGGACACACACACTGGTCGTCCCGTCACCGACCTCGTCGTCCTGCACCTTGGAAATGTTGACGAGGATCTTGGCGGCCGGGTTGTCAAGCGTGATGGCCTTGAGGATCGTCGCGCCGTCGTTGGTCACCGTGATGCTTCCGTCGTGCGTCGACTGAAGGATCTTGTTCATTCCCTGACGTTAGCTGCGTCCGAGGGTGTCCGAGTGCCGCCAGGCCCGACGCCGGGGTCGAGAACAAGTGCGAAGCGCTGGCGCGGAGATGTGGAAGGTTGGATGCGTGGAGGTGAAAGCCAGCGTCGTGGAGATGAGAGACGCCAGCATGAGACCGCACCATCAACTCACCTTAGGTCCAAGTGTTGACTTGACGAGGTCGCCGAGCGCCATGGCGCCGACGAACGACGAGAGGCGAGCGTTCTCGCCGCGCTCCTCGGAAGCCTATGATTAGCAATGTCGCCCTCGCCGCCAGCTCGTCCAGAGAACCCACCTCGTCCGCAAAGACGTTCATGGTGCGGGTATGCGGGATGTGTTGGCGTGGATTAGTTTTACTCGATGCTGCTGAACGTGCAGGTCGAGAGAGGTAGAGAGGGGGGAAGGAAGAATGTTGTCGAAGTCGATCGTGGCCCTGGTACGAGGTCGACTTGCAGAGGAGCGACGCGAGAGCGCGTTTCGAAACGTGGATAGTTGGATCACGTGATGCCACGTGAGGAAAGTGGAGGGCCAGCCCCGCATCACCACCAGTGCGAGTGACTCCACAGCCAAGAGCTCTATCCGCATCACGTTCTCAAAGCAGCGACACCCACTCACTCACGCACTCCACTTGGCCACTCGACGCTGGAAGAGGAGTAGACACGGCGGCATGTCGTCCAACTTCTACACCTCAACGCATGCCAAGTACTGGCTCCTTACGCGGGCCGAATTACATGCCTCGCGCGAGACGGATCTCCGCTACGCGACCCCCCACCAGCGGTACTGCTTGAACATCTTCTTCGCATCTCTCATACAAAAACTGGGAAAACGACTCCTTCTTCGGCAAACACCCATCGCCACGGCGGTAGTCTACTTCCGCCGATTCTACGCCCGCAACTCGATCTGCGAAACCAACCCATACCTCGTACTGGCCGCATGTATATTCGTCGCGGCTAAAGTTGAAGAAACACCAGTGCATATCAAGAGTGTGGTCGCCGAGGCCAAGGTCGTCTTCGGTGAACATAACATCAAGATGTTCCCCGCTGAGCCATCCAAGCTCGGCGAGATGGAGTGAGCCCAAGCCAAGTTGGAGCTGATCCAGATTCTATCTGCTCGAGGATATCTGCTTCTGCCTCGTCGTATTTCATCCTTATCGCGCCTTGGTTAATATTTGCGGGCGCGAGCCTGCGGACGCCGGGAGATTTCCCAAGACTAGGGCCGAGGAGGATGCCGACGTACGAAGGAAGGAGGCGGAGGCTGCCAGGAAGCGTAGCGATGAGGCCAAGGCTAAAGGGCCGCCTGGATCTGCTGCACGCATGCCGGTCGAGGATGAGGGTGGTGAGGGCGAGGCGGAACGGATTCGTCGCCTTATGGGGCGCGGGAGCGGCGAAGGACTCATGGAGGTCGAGGAGGGGGCGCTGCAAATAGCATGGTGAGTGGGCGGGAGGGAGTGGAGCGAGGGGCTGTTCGGGTGACGAGGGGAGATCACGACGACCAACTAACCTCTAGGTTCGTGATCAATGACTCGTTCCGCACCGACGCGCCCCTCCTGTACCCGCCCTACATCGTTGCTCTCGCAGCCCTCTACATCGCCTTCACACTTACTTCCTCCTCGGGAACAAGTGCGCGTAGTACGCGTTCCTCGACCCAAGTAGGCACGATCACGCAGGCGATTGAGAGCAATGCAGCGCTAGGCTTGCCGCCACCACCGAGCGGGGCGGCCGAGTTCCTCGCCTCGTTCCAAGTCTCGCTTCCCACGCTGTTCGCGTGTGTCCAGGACATCACTTGCCTGTACCCGATCTGGGAGGCTTTCGAGCCTTCCCCCACTAGACCGGGACAGCAGCCTGCGCAGGGAAAGGGACCAAAGTTTACGCCAGAGGATGCCGAGGCGCTCGTTCGACGCATGATTGAGGAACGAATGGTCGATCTCGGTCATCCTGATGATGCGGGAGCTGGAGCAGAGGAACCGCCCAAGAAGCGCCTCCGAACATAGCCCACCCCACATACAGGCCTCTCCCTCTTGCACTCTGGGAGTCTGCCAGTTGAGTCTGCCAGTTGTACCACACCATGCATAAAAGTACATCATGCCCAACAGTCTAAATATTACGCACCACGCCTAGGCAAAGAGACGCTTGGTGTACGAGTTGAGGCCGTGGACGCCACCCTCGAGCTGGGCACTGGCCGTGCGCAGCTCAAAGCGCACCTTGCCCGAGCGGCAACCCTCCTGGAGGTCCTTGACGGAACGGACACCCGAGTCCTGCAGCGAGTGCTGAAGACCAGTGTAGAGGTAGGGAACAAACTTGTTGACCGAGCCCTTGTCCTGCACGTCGCCCGAGACACCCTGGGCGACCTTGACCGTGTCGGCCTCGGAGAAGTAACGGGCCGTGGCGGCGTTGTTAGCCGCGAGCCCAGACTTGCCTCCCTTGCCAGACGTCTGGGTGTGCTCCATGGCCTCGATCGAGCCCATGCCGCGGTACACCTTGACACGCTTGCCCTCGTGGTAGTAGTACTCTCCGGGCGACTCGGTGGTGCCGGCAAGCATACCGCCCATCATGACGGCGGACGCGCCGAGCGAGAGGGCCTTGGCAATGTGACCAATGTTGCCGATACCGCCGTCGGCAATGGTGGGGACACCGAAGCGCGACGCAAACTCCGAGACAGCGTTCACGGCCGTGCCCTGGGGACGGCCGACAGCCATGACCTCCTGGGTGATGCAGATGGAACCCGAGCCCATACCGATACGGAGACCGTCAGCGCCAGCGGCAATGAGCTGGGCGGCCTGCTCGCGGGTCACGACGTTGCCGGCAATAACGTCGAGCTTGGGGAACGTCTTCTTGATCCAGCGAATAAACTCAATCTGGAACACCGAGTTGCCCTGCGACGAGTCGAGGACGACAACGTCGAGGCCGGCCTCAACAAGAAGCTTGAGACGGTCACGGTCGCCAGGGCGGGTGCCGATCGCAGCACCGCAGTAGAGCTGCTTGCTCGAGGGCGCCTTGGAAGCGAGAGGGTAGGTCTGGTTCTTGAGGAGATCGGCGCGGGCGACAAGGGCAACGAGGAGACCAGAGTCGTCAATGATGGGGAGCTTGCCCTTCTTCGAGTCGCGGAGGATCGCGTTGGCCTGCTCGAGCGTAATGTCGGCGTTACCGGTAACAGTCTCCTTGAGCGGGGTCATGACGTCCTTGAGAGGAGTCTTGTCGTTGCGGAACTGGACGTCACGACCGGTAACGATACCGAGGAGCTTGCCGCCAATCTTGCCCGAGTCGGTGATGGGCACACCAGAGAAGCCCATGCGGTCCTTGATCTCAAGGACGTCGCCGACGACACCGTTGGGGCCGAGGCACACTGGGTCGGTAATAAAGCCGTTCTCGTACTTCTTGACCTTGCGGACCATGGCGGCCTGCTCCTCAGCCGAGCAGTTGTGGTGAATAATGCCAAGGCCACCGTGGCACGCAAGCGCGATCGCCATGCTACGCGTCAGTCCGTGCGGTTAGAAACTACCCACCGGTCCTCGGTGACAGTGTCCATGGGCGACGAGAGGAAGGGAGCGTTAAGAACAATGTTGCGCGTCACACGCGTCTGGAGCGACACCTCGGACGCCTGATTTGTAAGCCATGCTACTGTTGAGACCAAGTTGTGTGTAACTCACGGGAAAGTCGATGTGACCGGGGAGCATGAGGAAGTCGTTGTACGTGAGACCACCGTGGGCCTGCGAGTCCATGAGCTCGCTGAGCGAGAGGCCGTCGCCGCGGGGGTACTGCTCGAGGAACTTGATGGCGTCGGCGGCGGGGAGGACCTCGCCGCGGGCGGGTGCGGAAGCGGAGCCGTTAGCAGCCATTGTTTTTAGGTTAAGAGGTGGAGAGGAGAGGAGACGGCGTCCGACTAGAAGGGGTGGGAGAGGATCTGACGGCTGTTGGCTGTCGCAATGATGCTTTCCCAAGAAGAAGAATGTGACGAAGAGAAAATTAAGGCGGAGGCGGGAGGGAGGGGGGGAGGGGAGGAGCAGGGGGAGAGGCGACGCCAGGCAGGGGGTGGCCTACATTCCGCCTCGTATCGAAGCTTACCAAAGAATTCTTCACCCAGGAAACGGGCTGAACAAAACAATTACCCGCGGAAGCAAAATTTCTACACATGACGTGGATTTGATCCGGAGTAGAACGGGAACAAAAGAGCGGGACGACTCGGGGCTAGGGTTGCAAGGTTCTAGGCCACGCGAGCCAGGCGAGCATGACGTCGATTCTCGGCATTGAGCCGGCTCGAGCAGAGAAAGACGCAAAGGTGACTAGTCTCCAGTGTCAAGTGTCCAGTGTCCATCGCCACCCACTCCTCTTCCATCACGCACCAATCCGCATCGCAGCCATGATGCCACTGCGGAGACGTATCCTCCTCACGCAGTGGAGGGCGCTGCAGCGGGCCGTGCATACCAAAGGCCCTCCAGATATGCCGGCAGAAGTGGTCAAGCCGGGTTCTCCACCAACCGAGCTCACAGGCTCAGCCAAGCTGTTCGCGGACGCGTTGGTCGAGGAGAAAACCGAAACCGACGCTGCGGCCAAAAACGCCCGCGCACATCTCGTTGATTCCCAAGGTCCAATTTGGACCGGCGAGGAGGCGCAGCGCGATGCCGTCCTCCGTATGATAGTGGACAAGTACAAGCCACTCCGGACAGGCGAGGGGATCAAGGACGACGCGGCCGAGAAGCGGATCCGCAACTGGATGAAGAATCTGGAGATGGCACCAAAGGCGACGACGGCGGCGGCCAACACAATACCCGTGTCGTCGGAAGAGAGCATACACACACCCAAGCTCCCTCCGCACCTCTTCCGCCCCTGGCACGCGACGTATACCGGCGACAACGACGTGGTCGAGAGCCCCAAGGTCAAATGGGGTCATTTCGAGGCGCGCACCGCCACGGATCTTAGCAATCTCATGGAATTGCGACTGCCGTTCAACGTTGATGGGACGGTAAGGAAAGCGCACCGCGACTTCCGGCGAGCGACAAAACTCCAGGGCCGGCTGGGAAGTGCGAGGGAGAACGCGATCGATTACCGCCTCGGCATCCACGATGGGGATATGACCCATGTCGGTGCAGAGGAGGAGGAGATGGAGGGGTTTAGTGGGAACCGTCAGATTCGCGGGGAGAGTGTACTCGGTGCGCAGCGGGGAGGTGCGAGCGGGATGCGCGCATGGGCCGGCCTCGTCGAGGAGCGAATCACTGTGAGTATCGCGATCCTTGATATATCTGACACCAGGCGGCACAGAACAAGGGCTTTTTCAACAACCTCAAGGGGACGGGCAAGCCGATTGAGCGCGACCCGTCCGAGATGAACCCGCTTCTAGGTCTCAGCGAGGTGTACATGAACCGGATCATCAAGAGACAGGGCGCACTTCCTCCATGGATCGAGCTGCAGAAGAACTTGGACGCTTCCCAGGCAGCATTCAGATCCCTCCTTCTCGAAAGCTATACCAAGCACATGGTGCGCTCGATCCTCGCCTCCAACCCTATCGACCTGCTACCGACCTATGAGCAGATCCCAGGACGTGACGAGGCGTTTGAGGCTCGGCACGAAAAGTTCCATATCGAGAACGTGCGACAACTCAACGACACGCTGGGAAAAATGAACGCACAGGCACCGATGCCTAGCCGGCGCGGGCTGATCCTCCTCGAGGCCGAATTGGACCGGGTGCGCGGCGACGTGCTCCGCCAGAATGTGTGGAACGAGCTCAAGAAGCGCGTGCAGGAGATCAAGGAGATCGAGGCAATGGGCCCTGCCACAGGCCGCCTGCCGTTCCTCCAGACGCTCGAGAACGGCGCGTTCGCCAGGTTCGGGCGGCGCATGAGCGCCCTCGTCTCCGGCTCGACTGGGGAACAGGCCAGTGGCGGCGGCACGTTGAGCGGTAACGGACACCCGGAAGCGGGCGGTGGCAAGGGCCTCATCGTGCTCGCGGGGCTCACCCTCGCCGTCGTGCTGTACTTTAGAAAGCCAACGCTGAACGAGAGCCCAAGCCCGATCTCGCACGAGGACCTGATCCCCGTCCACGAGCAGCCCACGGTCCCGCCGTTCGTGGCGCTTTCGCCGTCCGAGCCGTCCGTTGGCGTGCTCGAGCTGTTCCGCGAATACGTCCTCGAGCCGTTCCTAACCCTTGTGCGGTTCATCCACCTCGCGCTCCTCTTCGGCCCCGTGATCATCACCGCGCCAATGGTATTTGTTGGTGCGCCGCCACGCCGCAAACCTGGTAAACCCATCGCCGAGAGTGAGGAGAACTGGGGCGCAGTGTGGTGGTACGGCTTCCTGGTGAATCAGATGGAACGCGCCGGACCGAGTTTCATCAAGCTCGGGCAGTGGGCGGCATCCCGTGCCGACCTATTCCCCGACGCGCTATGTGTCAAGATGAGCGAGCTGCACTCGTCCAACAGCCCCCATCCATTCCGGTACACGAAAAAAGTGCTCGAGCGGGCGTTTGGTTTGCCGTTCGACGAGATCTTTGCCGAGTTTGAAGATACGCCTATCGGATGCGGCGCCATCGCACAGGTATACCGTGCACAACTACGTCCCGAGATTCTCAAACAGAGCAGCGCTGAGGCGGCAGCCCTAGCCCAAGAACTCGAGGCTGACCCCGACCGCCGCATCGTGACCAGTGTAGCGATAAAAGTCCTCCATCCAAGAGTGGAGAAGCTGGTCCGCCGCGATATCCGCATCATGTCCATCTTTGCGAATATCATCAACGCCCTCCCGGATATGGAATGGCTCTCTCTCCCTGACGAAGTGGCTGCTTTTGGAGACATGATGAACCAGCAACTAGATCTCCGCGTCGAGGCGGCCAACCTGGATCGATTCCGGGACAATTTCGCACACCGCCCGCGCACCGTTGCGTTTCCGCGACCCATTCGATTGGGGCCCGACAACGTGGCTGCCAACAGAGAAGTCCTAGTTGAGGAATACGAGGACGCTTTGCCGCTCAAGTATTTTCTGCGGAATGGCGGCGGACCGTACGATGAGAAAATCGCCAATCTCGGACTAGATGCGTTCCTCGAAATGCTCCTCCTCGACAACTGGACTCATGGTGACTTGCACCCCGGCAACATCATGGTCCGAATGGTCCGTCCTGAGACGTACCATATTATCGGGCCATTATTCCATCGGTTAAAAGGTGACACGCACATTGAGCCCAGTATACCGACTGAGAGTCGGCGCGAGACTGCCATTGTCCACGAACTCCGAGCATTGGCCGACGAGCCTGATCTCTGGCTTGCCCGCCTCGACCAACTCTACACTCAAGGTCTCGTCCCTCAACTAGTCTTCATCGATGCCGGCCTAATCACCAGTCTGGACGCGACCAACCGCCGCAACTTTCTCGACCTTTTCCAGGCCGTCGCAGAATTCGACGGCTACCGAGCTGGCAAACTAATGATTGACCGCTGCCGTCGCCCCGACCTCGCCATCGACGAGGAAACCTTTGCACTCAAAATCCAGCACCTGGTCCTCAACGTAAAGTCCAAAACCTTCAGCCTTGCCAAAATCAAAATCTCCGACATCCTCACCGACGTGCTGGTGGCGGTGCGGCAACACCACGTGAAACTCGAGGGCGATTTCGTCAACACTGTCATTTCCATTTTGCTGCTGGAAGGAATCGGACGCCAACTCGATCCAGATATGGATCTGTTCAAGTCTGCCCTGCCGATTCTGCGCCAGCTCGGACGACAGATTGGGACACGGGATATCGTCGATGTGAATGCGGGGAGTCTCCTGGCAATGGCCAAGCTTTGGATTTGGGCAGAGGCGCGTGGAGCAGTGGGCGAGGCAAGTCAGATTGACCAGTGGGTCAAGTATGATTGGTTGTCGCCCGGGATTTAGATTTATGTAGATGTAGTATTAGACTGTAGCAGATGCACTGATCGGGGGTGGTGCTTGGTTGCGCCTGCGCCAAGACCTGTTGTAGGGCAAGGAGAGCAGAGTTTCAATCAGTCACTTCCGGCCCCAACGCCTGGTAGATCTGGTGATCAGTTTAGCAGCCGACGCCGACACTGCTTCTGGTCACTGCACCACTTGAAACAATCCCCACCTCACACAATCCCCACCTCACAGGTATCTAAAAATCGATACATTGCTCACTGGGCCGAGGTCTGTCGACTGGCTGCAGACCCAGACCCAGAATGTACCGTGGCCGCACGGCGGCATTATAAACCTATAGTCGATACAGGTACGATAAAAGTCTGGCGCGGCCAGACATACCAGAGCGAGTGTCCGTTCGGGGTGAAGAGGAGGGAAAGGTGTAGTAGTACAACGCGTGTGCGTGTCCTAAGCCTAGGACAGAGTAACCGTCCACACCTAAGCGGTCGCACCAAGGACGACGATCCGGCCAAGTGAGGCCACCAGCCCGCCAAGATCGGCAAGAGTGCCCTCTGGGTTTGGGCTGTCGTTGATGATGGCGGCGTCGCCAGCGCTCACCGGGGCGGCGGTGGATGGGGTGGGGAGAAGGGCGGTCGAGTTGGCCGTGCTCGATGCGAGCAGGGTCGAGTTTGTAGAGAGGGTCGATGACACAGTCGTCGAGTTGGAAAGGATCGAGGAGAGGACCGAGCTCGAGATCACGGGGGCCGAGCTGACGCTGACCGAGGGAGAATCGGCCGAGGACGATGGGGTCTCTGAGGCGCTCGAGGGCGTCTCAGTCGTCTTGGGCTGTTCGGGGGCCGGGGCGGGAGTCGGAGTAGGCTCTGGAGTCGGGGTCGGGGTAGGCTTAGGCTCCTCGGGAGCTGGTTTGGGGTCGCTGTTACCGCCGCCGCCAGAGCCGTCGTTGAATGTCCAGCTCAGCTGGAACACACCCTTGCCCGTGTCGTGGAAGTTTGTGAAAAGGCTCTCGCTGAGGTCGAGAGCGCCGTAGGGGCAGCCGGGGCAGAGATCGACAATGGTCGCCTGGGCCGACTTGCCTCCCTCGGTGATGGTGATCGTCTTGCCACAGTGGGCACCGCCGTCCCACTGCTGTGCATTAAGGGCGACAATCTTGTCGGCGCCAGTGTTAACGCCGCCACAAGCGCCGAGACCAGCTTCGTAGTAGGTTGCCTTGCCATCAAAGCGCTTGGCGTGGGGGACCGGGGCGGCGAGCGCGAGCGCAGCCAAGACGAATGAGACGAGGTAAAAGAGGGCAAACATGTTTTGAGGTAAAGAGAGGAGGAGGACTAAGGAGTGAGCGGAGTGGGAGGCGGAGGGAAGGAGAGGTAGTGGTAGAAGGAGAGTAGAAGATGCGGGAGGGACAAGTGAGGCTACTTACAATGAAGGTAGGCCCGTGATTCAAGGCGACAAGGACTGAGCAGGGAGAGGGAGATGGAGAAGAGGGGGGTGGGGTCTGTGCTTTCGATTCGATTCGAATGATTGAGCGAGCGAGTGCGAGTGAGCGTGTAGAGAATGTCGACGGTGGAAGGGAGGGTCGAGCGTTGAGAGGCGAGAGAGTTAAGAGAGTGACAGTGGCTAGTGACAAAGGTCAAAGAGTGTAAGATGTAGAGGGTTGATGAGTTTTGGGGGTGGTTGAAATGAGTTGCAGTTCAAGTTGACAAGAGTCAGTGGACAGTTTAAGGGTCCTCTTGTTCCTGACCTGTTTGCCCAGCCGAATCCCAACTATTCCCTGACTCATCCTGACCCGTTTGACGCGTGTTTCCCTTTACATCTTGAATTGATTGACACTCAGGGTACGACATCAGGCACAAGCCGGAAGCCTCGGACGCATGAAAGAATGGGGGTGGACCCCACTTGCAACCAAGCGAAACATGACATGCTATACTCATCTCCACTCGGTATGACTGATTCTAGTGCATGTCGATATCTTGTCAAGCAGTGATGCATGCAGGGCCAGTGCTGGTAAGGAGGGAAAAGGAGAGAACCAATGCTTCCGTGATGATCCGCGTCCCCTACTCACTCCCATCCGACGTGCATTGATGATTGTTCTTGGCACTTACCTTACGATCGACAAATTCGTCATTTCGACCTGTCCCATTTCTACCAAAACATGAACAGACAACCTTGCAAGCTTGCTCTGGAATCCGCCAGTGACACAGCCAGCAACACATTTTCTGTAACAAGCAAAGACATCGACAGGGAGGATTTTTGGGGTGCTCTCCATGCGGTATGCGGCCGGCATGGCGGATGTGGCTGGAATTGGTGTGCCTGAGGCTAAGGGAAGTTGGCTTGGCAGCCGAGGCCAAACATGACGTTCTCCTGAGTATCGGGTCAGGGATACCACAATGTCCAACAACCACTCAAACCACTCCAACCCTCCAACCACTCCAACTCCATTCCATCAACGCTCTCTCCATATCTGCACTAGTCCTCTTCGCCTCTGCTGATGTTTACCCAGCCGTCTGACATCCTGACGCTCAAGAGCCTCCAAGAACTCGTCCGCTGGCTTTCCTTCCCCACACCCACTGGTTCTGCTTCAGAACACATCCAACGAACATCGCTATAGCTTAGTGGAAGAGCGCGGGGCTCATACACCATGAAACCCCGAGGTCGGTAGATCGAGACTACCTGGCGATAGGACTAGACGTGGCCGGCGAGGTCAAGCTTTTGCTGCTGCAATTCAACTCGCAAGCCCGGAGCCCCTGCAAGGCCCAAGCGCGTCTTCCTACCATGTCAACGTAACCCCGATATGGTCGCTCCAACCTGCGCCTGGCCTCGTCACGTCGTAACGGTGGACCAAGAGAGCGGTCGGGAAACACGCCCCAACCGACCTGATCTCAGTGGACCGCCTCTTCCGGATCAACTGCGTTCACCATAGGTTGCGACTGTGACGCTCGCAACCGAGCTCGCCATGAATGGCACATGATACATTACCCCCTATGTCGTCCTTCTGCGAGCAGCTACTCGGCGCCAAGCCGCGCAATCGCCTCCTCGGTTGTGACGACCTCGCCGAACCCAGCCTCCAGCGCGCGAAGGGAACTAGCATGCATTTCGGGATGGTTGGCCCCACACGCATCTCCAATGACCCAAGTTTCGAATCCGCGATTAAACGCGGACCGGGCGGTCGTTTCACCTTGAATCAGCTTCACTTTTTCCAAACCTCCTCACGTACAACAGAAATTAGTCAACACTCCCGTCACCAGTACGCGCTCAACTCCACGCGCCCGTAACGTCTCCTCCAAGTGAGTGTGGATGAACGCATCGTACGTGTCCTTGTCCTGCACCGTTATGTCGGTTGGGATAGGCGGAGACAGGTTGGGAAGTAGTTGCCACGATTCCGAGAAGCGGTGGATCGAATGTTTCGCGCCCCAGAAACGCACAAGTTGCGATACCTCTTCCCCACTCAACTGGGCTGGCGTGTGTCCGTGCTGCGTGTAGACTACCAGGGCATTGGTGGAGTGGAAGAACGCGATGAGGTTGTTGACGTTGGACATGATTGGGGATGCGGGGCTTTCGAAGAAGCGCTGCATGTCAATGACGATGAGCGCGGTCATGGTGGTGATTGTGAATGAAAGGTTAAGAGGTGAAGTGAGAACGGTGTCTGGCTCCAGCGACAACTGCGCCCCCGACGTCATTGCGGCGCATGGACTGGACACGACCACAATATGGATAGTGGGACTAGTATCGCAACGGTCTGGACAGAGGCGCCGTTATGCAATGGCTAAGTGATTGAATATGTTTGCATGCGCTGCCCGACGAGTCGTCGTCGAACGAGATCGTGCGCACCGTCACCACCGTTTCCCAGATCCTCCGCAGCAAGGACCAGGACACGCGTGACAGTTCCGGTCGTGTTCCGTCGGCACCTACTGTAAACACTAGCCGCCGATGTTGAAGATGAGTAGAGCTACCGTCTAACTCGTTCCAGGACGTGATACGTAATCACGTACAGCCTCGTGCATCCCCATCTGACTCGACCGCACTGGATGATAGGCAATATATCCGCTTACCTCAGCTCTGGAATGTTGCACATGCACACCGGATCTCGCGCGGATGTCACAGATGGCACATCTCGAGCCCATCACCCGCCGCCGCGACCGGTCGCTCAAACCCAAGCCATGACTGACGACATTCCTATGACGCCGCTAGGCCTCGACTTGAACTTGGACTTGAGGCAGGGCGTAGACCTACGGAATTGACCGATCGGGCCACATTCTCGGACGAGCGATGTCGTGGAAAAAGTCACCGCTCTCCTGCCAGCTGCAATCTGCCAGCTGCCAGCTGGGCCGGTGAGTCACTTGACTGATTTTGCGGATTGGCAGTCTGCTGACATGTGGACCGAGCATCCAATGCACACGAGTTGACTCGGCGGATCGACGGGCCGGCGGAGACCACTACAATGCAGGGTACATGCTATGCTTAGCAATGAGTGACTCCATGAAACGGAGACATGCGATGGAGCACAAGAGCGGTGTAACCTCGAGTTCAGGTACTGTATCCAGTCAGATCCCGCGATCACGAGGAAAAGTCGCCGGGACGCGGCCCGGTATCGGGCAAATGCGACGAGTCGCAAAGTTGCAATCTTGTCGTCGTCTCGCTGCCAACACTGCGGAGTCTAGTAAGCAGATTTGCGATCAGTTACTCATACCTCTGACGTGTGGCTGCTGAAGAGTACACTAAAGAAACGCACTGAAGCTCTCAAAGCCCCACCAGCTACTACCGACCATGACCTCTGAACAGCCAAGCCCGGCGTCACCGCGGATGTCGCCAGTCCCCGAGGATCTACCAGGAGACGCTCACCTCTCATCGTCTACTGCCGACACACCCCTTCCGACCCCCGCCCCCACCCCCACCATCGTCGAGAATGCCCCGCCTACCAACCCACGCCTGACACGTACAGTCACCGACCTCTCGACGACGACGACCCTCTGCACCAAACCCGCGCTCTGCCCTGCGCCGCCATGTCCCCGCTCGCCGGCCCAACGCACACCTTCCCCCCTCCCACCGACGGCCGACGTCGTCTCGGTCTTTGACCCGGCTTCAGTAGGTGGCGGTGGTCCGCTTGTCCGCATAGCGACGGCGCACTCGGCTCGTGAACTGGCGCGCGAAAGGACTCGCAGTGCAACAGGCCAACGACCGGCCCTATTTGCCCTTTCAAGACCTGGGATCGAGCCGGTATTCGACGACGAAGACGCACTCAGCACGCGTAGTGGCGTCAGCCAACGGAGTGGGAAGAGCGCAAAGAACGTCCCGTGCTGCGAGACTGCCGAAGAGGAAGAAAAGGAGGTCTGTCAATGTACAGACCAGGAGAAAGGCCGTCAAGAAGAGGAAGAACCATACGTATACCCCGACGGGGGGTATGGCTGGGTCGTAGTTGCATGCTGCATGACGTTATGCGCACTAACAAACGGATGGGGAATGAGCTATGGCGTGTTCCAGGAGGTACGTTATCGCTAGAGTAAGCTGACACCAGTACTACGCCAAGAACATGTTCCAGACGGCCCCAACTTCCGTCCTGTCCCTGGCAGGTACCACGCAGGGATTCATGTACTCTGTGTGCGCATTCTTCTCAGGCGCGCTTGGGGATAAGCTGGGTTTCAGACCTATGTTGATCGCGAGCTGTGTCGTCTGTTGGGCGGGGTTGTTTGGGGCGAGCTGGAGCCACTCGCTGTGGAGCACAATTCTGTGCCAGGGCGTTATTACCGGCATGGGACAGGGTGAGTACTTGTACAGCTGCTCCATTCAACCGGCTGTTGGTGGCACCTTTGACATTCCCTACTGGTGCTAACCCCAGGCCTCGCTGTTCCGCTCTTCCTCTCCCTCCCGTCCCAGTGGTTCTACAAGTATCGCGGCCTCGCGTCGGGTATTACCATGGGCGGCGCGGGGATTGGCGGCGGTATCTCGGTCATCATCGTCCGGCGCCTCATCACGCAGGTTGGCGCAGGCAAGACTCTTCTGTGGGTATCCGCCGCTCCTTCACCATCCCCAATCATCCCCCTCACGCATCTTGATTCTCCCGCTGACCCCAGCATCATGTCGTTCGTCAACCTCACAGCCATGGTCATCGCCGTCTCGCTCATCCGCACCCGCCCCGGCTCGCCCGAAGCCCAGCGCCAGCGCGGCAAGCTAATCAACACGGCCATCCTGTCCCGCTCGGAATTCTGGTCCGTCGCCATCTCCCTTCTAATCGGCGTGATCGGCTACCCAGCTCCCTTCTTCTTCCTGAACCAGTACATGGCCACAACGTTCCCCTCAATCACCGACCCGATGATGATCACTGCCCCACTCATGATCCTATCCTTCTCCGTCGCGGTCGGACGAGGCCTAGTTGGTTTCTGCAGCGACGCCATTGGGGCCATGAACACCTACATTGGCGTCTTTGTCATCTCGGGTATAATTCAATTCGCCCTCTGGCTCAACGTGAGCAGCTTTGCCCTTGCTTGCGTCTTTGCATGCCTATACGGCCTCATTGCACCTGGGTATTTGGGTCTTATGCCCCAGATTGTCGTCACCATCTTTGGGCCAAACTCACTCGCCTCCAACACTGGCATTTTGCTATTGTTTAATGGACCCGGAAACCTCATCGCTGGCCCCCTTGGCGGCGCGCTGTTCGACGCATCGGGACGCACCACATGGAAGTACATGATCATCTGCATGGCCTCGATCCAGATCTTTGGCGGACTGATCTGTTGCTGGGGTGAGTTTCGGGTACCTGATGCTGACGTTGATGCTGACATCAGCCCGCTTCCGCACTACGCCCAAGCTCTTTGCGAAGATTTAATCGTTTCAACAGCTAATGGACTTTACTACTGTATTGCCACAACGTGTATGCATCTTGAGTTATTGAGTGCGTATGGAGGCTAGTCAGACCCACCCACGTGTGCCACAAGAGTACAAGAGCGTTGGAACTGAATTATGTAATATCCCACGCGGGATATGTCTCAGGAACAAGGCTGTTTCGATGCGTGGACATTCAGGACTTTGACGGTTGGCACACTCTGAAGCAACTTCCGCAACCTTAAAGACACCCTTGTCAATCTATCAATCACTTCTTCCTTGTCGTCAACCTCACCAACAAACGACAAACCACAAATGGCAAACGGAACAGCACCGACAGCAGAAGTGCCTCCGAAGATGGTTCACGCCAACGGCACCTCAGCCGGCAAGGCCAAGGGCCGAACACTCCCCGTCTGGACACGCGCCGAAATCGCACGCCGCATCTGCACCGGCAGCCAGCTCGTCCTCCGCGACGACACTGTTCTGAATGTGGCGTCTTGGGCGGCGTACCATCCCGGTGGAGCACTCGCTCTCGCCCATTTCGTTGGCCGGGACGGAGCCGACGAGATCGCAGCCTACCACAGCAAAGGGACGCTGGCCACGATGGACCGGTTCGCGGTCGCGCGCGTTGATCCTGCCGACTACACCGATGTGGAAGGATGGGTGCCGCTCACGCCGCCCATTGCTCTCGGACTCGTGTCGCACCCCGACGGCGTCAAGGGCCACTGGGCGCGGGAGGGCCAGATCCGCCTCGCAACGCAGATCGTCGACGGCGTCAAGGGTGGCGCATCCGATAAGGGTTCCGACGAGGTCAATGGTGCTCCGATGGGACTCGAGGTTGTGGAACTCAACCCCTCGATGATGGAGCCACTCCCCGTACCGCATGTCGAGCGCGCACGTGAGCACGCCCGCTCAAAGGCGTACCGCATCCTCAAAGGAAAGTTGGAGGACAAGGGATACTTTGAGCGACCGGGACCGCTGAGCGGTTACGGGAGCGACATTGTGCGCTACCTCCTCCTCGGTGGTGGGGCGGCTTACCTCTTCTTCACATCCACGGGGTGGGCGGGGATGATGGGCAGTGCCGCACTTCTCGGCTTCTGCTGGCAGCAGCTGACCTGTGAGTATCTAATTAAGGAGGTTGCTGACGGTCAGTCTTGGCGCACGACGCTGGCCATTCAGGCCTCACGGGCGACTGGTGGACCGACCGCATGTGGTGCACGCTCGTCGCCAACTGGATTGGAGGACTGAGCGCCGGATGGTGGTGCGACAACCACGACATTCACCACCTGGTGACCAACCACCCAGAACACGACCCGGACATTCAGCACATGCCCTTCTTCGCCATCACGCCCCAGTTCTTCCGCAACCTCTGGAGCACATACTACAAGCGCGTCGTGGCGTTTGACGCACCCTCCCGATTCTTGCTCAACTTCCAGCACAGGCTGTACTACATTGTCCTCTCGCTCGCCCGTTTCAACCTGTACGCCCTCTCGTACGGCTTCCTGCTCCTCAAGGCGCGCCGTAACGCCTTCTTTTATTTCGAAGTAGCCGGTCTCGCCTTCTACTGGACGTGGTACGGTCTCCTCCTTCGGGCAGTGTCATCGTTTGGAGGCTGGCGCATGGCCTTGGCGTACATGCTCATCTCACATATCTGCGCGAGTCCTGTGCATGTGCAGATTGTGCTGAGCCACTTTGCGTGCAGTACCGAAGACCTGGGGCCGAGCGAGAGCTTTGTCTCGCGCCAGCTCCGGACGACGATGGACGTCGTGTGTGGCGAGAACATTGAGTGGATCCACGGTGGGTTGCACCAGCAGGTCACGCACCACCTCTTCCCGCGCCTGCCACGACACCACCAGCGTAAGGCTAGCTTGCTGGTCAAGGAGTTTTGCGAGGAGCAGGGTCTCACGTTTATTGAGTACGGGTGGATCCGCGGGAACGCAATGGTCCTGAGCACACTGCGCGATGTCGCGAACCAGCTGGCCATCCTCAAACGCGTCGCGGACAAGGAGGTGGCGGAGAAGATGCAGTAGGGTGTCACTACTGGCGCTGATAGATATATAGACATGTGTGTGTAGACGAAATGAATGTACTCCTTCTTGTTGAGCAATGCCGCATCGACCGGACGTCATGCACATCAACTCCCAAGTGTTCTAATAAGATTCTATAATGATCCATGCCAGAATTATGTGATTCCAAGATGCTATGCCGAAGATATGAAGTATGGCTAGTCTAGATGTAGTGGACAAGAAGTGGCGTGAGCAGCCGCTCAGACAGCTCGCTCCTCGCGGCCGATGATCGAGTCGTAGTCGTCGGTTGAGCGAGCTGAGCTGGTCGAGTCGGTCGCCTTTGTCATGGTGCGAACATACGAGTCGCCGGCCTTGCTGCCGTCGTCGCAGACGCTCACGGCTGCCGAACCGCTGTCGTTAGGGTTGGGCATAGTGCTGTCCTCGACGCCTGCCGAGTTCTCCGCGTCGGCGAGGGCGGCCTCGCGTGCTCGCCTCTTCTTGGCCATCGGGTTCAAGATGAAGGCAAGAATGACAACGACGCCATCGAGCACCACAACAAGGAAGTACTGCACGAAAGCAATACTATCAAAGTGTTTCCTAAAGAAGAGCGAGATGCCCGAGAACAAGCCGCCAAAGATATCAACAGCCATGAAGAGGAGCGAGATGCCCACAACCTCCTTGTGCTTGTAGATTTCGTAGTACTGGGGCATGAGGCCCAGGATGAGCAGCGCACTCGTGATCCACCCGTACATATCGATGGGCCAAGTGATACCCCGCCTCTGCCCGGCCCAAAGAGCGTAGACGGATCCGGTCTCAAAGGCCGCAAAGAAGACATAGAATGTGAATACGCAGCAAAGAGTTTTGCGGAGCGAGTACTTCTTCCCATAGTACAGGCATTGACCCCATGAGATGACGCCGAGAGCGCCAAACACTTGTGGTTGCAGTTGGAGGGGGATCGAGGACCGCATCGCCACGAGGTAGGAGCCCTGGAAGATTGTTGCGCATGCCCAGATACTGCGGTTAGCGGGTGAGCGCAACTGGGGCGAAGGCTTGGCACAGCGGGGTAGAGCGAGCGCGAGCGCTTGTCGTCCCCAGCCTTGCTTGGCTGATAAACAGGGTTACTACCGCCACACACCGTAAACACTGTAAACACACTCACAACATGAGGGCGGGACTGAGTCCATCTGTGCTCTTTGTGCGGTAACTCTTGATGATTTGAGGGATGACCTGGATGGACCAAAGGATTGCTCCGATGGTCGCAAAAGTCTTGTCCGCAGCTGGGATCTCCTTCATGCCCAACGACGAGCGCGGCGCGCGGTAGTATGAATATCAAGTAGAGGAACAGAGATGGACAGAGCAAGTGGGCGATGAGACGTCGAGAAGCACGACGGCGAGGATGAGCACGACCATGCATTCTCAAGTCTTATCGGCAAACGACGGCGGCTTTCGGCTAGTCTCCCGGTCTTCTACTGCCTGTCCGCCCTCTCCATACTCATGCGTCATAACGGCGCGTTTGTGAACGGGCACATATCTCCATCTCCATTGAACCCTCCACTGGACTTATCTTGAGCCCGTAGATGCTGATGGCAGAGTGTAGACGATGCTGACGATATGCCACTGTCTTGCCCGCTGTTCCAGGCCTCTGCTATTCTGGCAACCAAATATGACGGAGAAAAGACCCATCTCCGTACATTACCCCACTCGCCGGCTCATCTCTCCTGTAAGGCAAAACTCCCACGTGAAGTTATCACCACGTGGTGGTTAATGACGTGGATTGGGACCCTCCTTCATGACGCTTGCGATTGTCGGGTTTCAAGAACGAATCGAGGTCGACTAGTGACGGCCGCCAAACAACCTTCCTTCCATATTTCCATTGTTCTGTTCCACCTCTCAGCGCTGCTGATGGATGGATAACCTGACAGACACAGACAGCTGCAGACGCACTCTCCCTCTCCCTTTCTCCCACAACTCTTCATCGACATTTCATCATCCACAATGACTGAGCCAGCGCCGGCTGATGTGACAGGTGCAGAGGGTGCAGAGGTGTATGACCCGTCGGTGCCCGCCGGCAGCGCAGAGACGTATGACCCATCCATGCCAGTGGACGCAGATGAGGCGGCCGAGACGTACGATCCGTCGATGCCAGCCGACGCCGAAGCAGAGGAGACGTACGACCCGTCGGTGCCAGCGGGTGAAAATGTCGAGCACTACGACCCTTCTGTGCCGGCTGGTGGAGGCTACGACCCTTCGGTACCGGCTGGCGGAGACTATGACCCTTCCCGGCCCGCTGAGGGGGAATATGACGCTGAGGGGGAAGGAGACTACGACCCGTCGAGGCCTGCGGAGGGCGGCTACTCGGATGAGGAGCGTCCGTACGACCCATCAAGGCCGGCAGATGGGGATTACGATAGACCAGATGAAGAAGAAGCGAGTTACGACCCATCCATGCCTGCTGGAGGGGGATACGACCCACCTGCACCGGTCGAGAGCGGGGAAGAGATGGAAGAAGGATACGGGCCTTCCGGCCAGGTCGAGGGACAATACGACGCACCACCCCAGATGGAATACGACGCGGAAACCGAGGCTGAGGCAACACCCTCTAATGGTACACCAATGCCAATGCCAATGCCTGACATCCCTGCCGACACCAACGATCAGCCCAAAGTGGACCTTCCGGAAGGCCTGACGGGCGACTCACCAAGTGTCGCAAACAACCACGACCTGGTGCGCCAGTGGCGCCATGGTGAGATAGTCGACCAATTCTAAAGGCTCACTCCAGATCCCTCCGATCAGGCGCTCCTCCTGTGGCTGTTCAACTGGGCGGTCGACAGGTCCGAGGTGGAAGACGCACGCGCATGGTACGCCGCGCTCGCCGTCGATAACCCAACGGCTGTATGTCCAGATTACGTTTGATTGCTTGAGCTGACCCCAGTCCGGTCCCTTGCTCTCGCTCATCAATCTCGAGCTTGCGTTGTCTCATTTCAAGGAGGTGGAGGACCTGTTCTCAAAGGCACTGAACAGCGCCGGCACGCTCATGGCTGCGGCTGACATCAACATCTGGAGTTCGTCTTTCCCGCCGTTCCCACTAACCCACAGAGGCTTACCTCCACTACATCCGGCGGCAGAACCCCGCGGACGGCCCTGATCCTGAGGCGACACGTTCGACAGTCACACAGGCGTACGAGTACGCACTCAAGGAATGTGGCGTGGACCGCGAGAGCGGCGAGATCTGGCAAGAGTACATCTCATACCTCGGCGAGAACAAGACCCGTAATCCCTGGGAGCAGCAGCAGAACGCCGACAACATGCGGAAGATCTTCCAGCGCGCCGTGGCAATCCCGCTCAACAACGTCGAGGCCCTGTGGAAGAACTACGATGCGTTCGAGAGCGCACAGAACAAGGTCACCGCGAAGAAGTTCCTCGCCGACCGCTCGCCCGCTTATATGACCGCACGTACGGCGTTACGTGAGTGCCGGCAGCGGACAGACACCCTGCCGCGCCCAGAGCTGCCGCCATTCCCCAACTTTAGCGATGGCGAGCGCCGCGTCGTCGGTGCGTGGCGCAACTACATCAAGTGGGAGGAATCCAATCCGCTGCAGAGCGACGACCCCAGTCTCGTTGTACAGCGTACAGACTACGCATTACGCAAGTGCATGGCGCAAATGCGCCACTTCCCCGAGCTGTGGCACTATGCCGCGACGTACCACTTGAACGCCGGGAGAGCTGACGAGGGTGTGGCGTTCTTGCGCGCAGGCGTCGCCGCGTGCCCCAAGAGCTTCCTTTTGGCGTTCGCGCTCGTCGAGCTCGAAGAGGACCGTAAGAACTACGCCGACTGCCACAGTATCTTTGAAGGGCTCATTTCCGGCGTCAGCACAGAGATCGAAGAGCTGCAGGACAACGTTGCGGCTGAGGTCGAGCGCGCACGTGGTCCTGAGATCCCGGTCCATGCTGGGCTTGACAGCGAGGAGAGCGACGTAGCACGCATGGTGCGCGAGCGCGACGAGCGCGGCAAGCGCGTTACCGAGCGCCGGGGCCGCGATATCGAGGCGGCCAAGACTGCCGCCGGCACAGCGTGGGTTATGTACATGCGTTTCGCTCGCCGCTCCGAGGGCCTCAAGTCAGCTCGCCTCGTCTTCGGCAAGGGGCGCAAGTCGCCTCATATCACGTGGCATGTATTTCAGGCAAGCGCGCTCATGGAATACCACAGCAACAAGGACTCTGGCGTCGCGGTGCGTATCTTTGAACTCGGCATCCGCCAGTTTGCAGACGAGGTGCCCTTCGTCATCGGGTACCTAGAGTTCTTGCTGAGCATCAACGACGACACGAATGCGCGTGCTCTCTTCGAGCGCTCGGCACTCAAAATCGCCCCAGCGCTCGCTCGCCCGCTCTGGGAGACCTGGGCACGCTTCGAGTACATGCACGGCGACTTGGCCGCAGTGCACAAGCTCGAGGCGCGCTGGGCTGAGGCGTTCCCTTCCGACTCACCGCTCAAGCGCTTTGCCCAGCGCCACACTTACGCTGGCGTCGACGAGATCGCCCTGCGCGACCTCGGCCTGCGTGCCCGCCAGGGTGGAGCCGGGCCCGCTGCTGCGCCACACACGGCCGCACCTCCAGCAGCACCTGCCCCTGGCCCAGCTCTCCGCGGCCGCGCAATTCCTCCACACATGGCGCGGCCACCGGTCCCTCCCTTCCCGCCCCGCACCGCGTCCCCCATCCCCCCATCCTCGCCGGCCAAGCGCGACCGCTCCCCACCGCGCTCCCCACGCCCAGACATCAAGCGTGCCCGCCCCGCATCACCTCCCCGGCGCTTCGCACCTGTGGGAGGCCACTCCCCGGTCCCTCCTCCGCGCGGGCGCGGCCCACAGCCCCCACCTGGCTCGGAACGCGACCGCTCTGGCCTACCCACCGCACTCTCGTGGTTTGTCGGCACGCTGCCTCCAACACGCCAGTTCGATGGGCCCATCTTCCGGCCCGACGACATTATGGGTCTGTTCAGTAACATCTCCCCTGCTGGTCTTGGAGTCGGTATCGGGGTTGGCGCGGGTGCTGCGGCCCCACGTCCCCCGATGCCGCCTGCTCGACCGCCTGCACGGTTCGCCCCAGGCCGCCGCTTCTAGATAGTATTACTATTACCCATGGCTATGTATGTGGCTCCTCATCCTCACTATTATCGCCAGCACTCGACACGGCGCTGCAGCAGCGCCTGCATCTCGTCCGCGTCCATCTCGACACCAATGCGCTCGTTCAGACTCTCAAGCGCGCCCTGCGAACCCCACGCCGCGGCCATGGCTTGTGCAAACGTCGCCGTATCCCCACTCCCACCGGAGGGCAGCGCGAGTACGGTGGCCATGTCTACGAGCTTGGACCACGCCGCATCCGTCTTGATGCCGGGAACTGCCTGCCGTGCGGCCGCGCGCCAATCACCGGCTTCAGCAGCGAGTGCGCGCCCACCAGCAGCTGTAAACTTGGACCATCCGGCATACACTGCCCGCTGGGCGATATGGTTGACGAGATGCGCTGTGAGGCGGCGATACACACGTGCGAGCGCCGGCCGCGGAAGCGCACTGGCGCAGAGGCTCAGGAACGCCGTGTAACTGGTCAGTCCAGCGACGAGGGACGAGTCGGCGCCCTCGGGCTCGGGCTCTGGTGATGCGTCGGGCCCGTCCTCGAGTCCGACATCCCATCTCCGAGTGAGGTGGTCGCGGAGATCCGACTCGACTTGGCTACTTGCCAAACGCACGACCATGTCTTCTGACCGTGCGCGCAGCGCTGCATACTTTTGCGCCATGCTCTCCCACACACAAGGTGGGGAGGGTGAGTCCGGGGCGAGGTCAGCCGACATTTCCGCAAAGAGCTGGTGTTAGATTGCATGGGATGGGGCATTTCAAACTTACGATATCGTCACTCCATGCGCGGAGAGCGGCGAGGGTGTAGTCGGCGCTCACATATGCTTTGAGAAGGCGTTCGAGGCCGGCAGTGCCTGTAAGACGGGCGTCTGGAGCGCGCTGTCCCAGCGCGCCAGGGACGGCGCGGACAAATGCGCTGGAAAGGGTTTCGAACGCGTCTAGCGATCCGGCGAGACGCGCATGATATGCAGCCAAGAGAGGAAGTTGGACGACTCTGACAAAGGCTACGCGGCTCTCGAGCGCAGGAAGCGGCGAGTAACGGTCGGTAATGCTTTCAAGGAGGGCGCGGACTTGGCGCGCACTCTCGGTCGTGGGAAGGGTCAGGTCGTCGTCCTCGATTGTATCGCTGATAATCCACGCTGTTGGGGAAGAGATGATTTCGTTCAGTTGCGTCTCTGCAAAACGCTTCTCGCCAGCTATCCACTCGTTGAACCAGTCACCTTCACGGAGGATGACGCCGGCCAGACCATCCCACTCGGTGCCGCCGCAGCTCGTGCGCGAAAGGTCTAAGCCACCCTCGCGCACCGCGTCATCGAATAATACCGTCTGGTACACTGTATGCGCCAGTAGTGCAGGATGGGAGACGAGGTGGGGCATGCGCGTGCGCAGAAACGTGAGGAGGATCGGGAAGAGGAGCATGGTCAGCTCGGACCGCACATCTACTCTCCCGTAGCCGCCACGCGCCGTGAGAGGTTGGAGGTAATCGGCAATAAACTGGGTGTGTTCAAATACCATGTCGGTAATGCTGGCGAATGCCCATTCGGGTTTATCGACGCGGTTCGTGTCCCGCCGGCCCATAAAGTGGTACCGGAACCGCAATTCGATAGGTTTCACCAGCGCCTGGATGGGATACAATCCGGCCCCGCTGGCCCATGCCGGCTCTCCCCATCGCTGGGAGAGACCGAGGCGCTCGCCCTCGGCCTGAAGCGCCAAGAGGTCAGCGTAGGCGTGTTCGAAAGCACGTCGATCGCCAGCTGGAACAGAAGCATAATCAACCCGCAGCGGCCACTTGAGGGGTTCCGACGCAGCGACGAGGGTAGCGGACATGGCGTCCTTGAGCTGTGTCCAGGTATCGTCGCGCACAGAGCGGAGGACACGCACAAGCGCCATTCCGGGAGGCAGGATATTCTCCAGTTCAGTAACACTGGACACGAGGCGGCGGAATATCGGGACTGCCGCGAGGGCTGAGGGTTTGTGTCCTGCTGGATCTAGGACGGTATCACTTTCTATCAGCGTGGTTGCTGGAGATAACATACCGCTGTAAAAGGATTCGTTGGAGAACACTGGCCCACGCGAGTGTGGCGCGGCTGCGAGCTATCGAGGCGTGGATATCTTCCACACGCTCCAGGAGGGTTGGGTCACGCTTCGTTGGTCCGTCGTCTAAGATGACAGACGAGTCGAGCTCGGACATGAGGCGGCCCACCTCGTCCGAGAGCGAGTATCGCTCGAGAGTGAGCACCTGAGCTCTGTTCAGTACGCTGTTCAATTTCGATTGCGCATTCTCAATGGCTGACGGGAGGGCGGCCTCTGCTACCTTGAGCTTTGCGTGTGCGTCGGCCTCGTGTCCCCGCCAGTACTCGGCATCTTGGGATAGAGTGCGTCCGAGCTTGCTTGGTCCCGCGAGCGAAGCAAGCGAGGCGAGATCGGGATAGTGTGTATCGAGATAGGCAGTAACTTGAGCGTCGACTTGGTCTTGGGTCGACCGGGTCGCCGCGGACCGGATCGCGGCGGCGAGGTCTGTCATTGTGTTGTCTGTCGGTACCAGTAAACCATCGCGTCATTGACACATCTTGAACAGTGGAGGTCATCACATCATGCCGTCCACGTCATTGTTTCATGTCTTTATCACGACTTTGGTTCCGCGCGACTGACTTGTAAACAACACCTCCACACACAAACACAACTACTCATCTCACAATGTCGCGCTTATCAGGTGGCAGCATCCCGTCGGCCCATGCAGAGCTCTACGAGTCTACAGCAGAGTAATATATATAATATGCAATAGCTGACAACAGATTCCTCAAGGCCGCAGCCAACCCCACCTCGTTAGCCCTGCATGCCGTGGCGTTCCGGAAACGCGCCATCGACGGCGCAGGCAAGACGGTCGACCTCGAGACCCTTCTCGATCCTACGCTGGTACAGAAACGCCATGCTGAACACAAGGTGGGTCTTGAGCGAGCAAGGTTGCAGCAGTTAATTGACCCCAGCGCCAATTCCGCGACGTCAAGCATAAATTCATCGAGCAGGAAGCCAAACGCGCATTCCTACATGCCATCACGGGCGAGGCGCCCGAAACCGTCCGTGACGGAGAGCAGGAGGAGCTAGGTATGCCAACCAAGTGTTTGACATCTGACATTAGCCAAGCAGAACAAGGTCAAGAAGGCGCGGCTCAAGGCTACCAAGGAGGAGATAGCCGAGATGTACGCCCAGGCTCTGGACCTGGGGAAGAAGAGTGCCGCTGGTGAGCTTGAAATCTTATAGGCCAAGCTCACGCAGAACACAACCGCTTGGCGGAAGAGACAGCCGAGGTCGCCGCCCTACATAAGAGTATTACCGATATGGAGCTCGAGCTGGCCCGGCTCAAGAGCACTTATCCGCCCGACAAGGTAGCTAGTTTCCTTGGGAATTTACTGACGCCAGCGCCTGACTACTTCCGAGGCTGATGCGCGGCTCGAGGCTCAGCAGGAGGAACTTGAGCGCTTGACTGCCGATATTGCCAGTGCGGACGCATGTGGCGCCGAGCTACGGAGTGATTTGAGTCGGCGCAATAAGGAGGTTGCGCGGCTTCAGAGGGACCGAGAACGAGAGGAGGCCCGCGCAGCCGAGGTGCGCAGGCAGAGAGAGGCGGGTGGGGCTGGTGTGCGGGCACACGAGCTCGGACGGTGGTATGCGGTCAGTTTGGCGGCGTACAGATCCCTTATGGGAATCAAGAGCGCGCGAGCTGTCTCGAAGAACGGCCTCGAGATCGAGTATGTGGACGGCGCTACGCTGCGCCTCTACTTTGACGCTGGTGGCCGGTTCGAGGACGCGTCCCTCAAGGGGCACGACATGGATCTCGCAGAGCTCGTCCAAGAGGCGCGGGAACGCAACGACCCCGCGCGACTCGTGTCTGCCGTCCTCGCGCACCTGCGCCCTCTCTAGTGTATCCATATCCTTAAATCCTTGTCTTGTTGTTATTAGAGTATCGGTGCATGCAAGAGTACAGTCACGTCCCCAGTACAAATACAATATTGTCAATACGGTCTTCTGGTCTAGGAAGCATAGAATTCTGCTTGTTAGCTTTGCAACGAATCTATCAGCTACTCACTCTTGTTGATCTGGTGGATCAGCGTGTTGAGGTTGAACGCGGCCATGCCGTCGAAAAGGTCGAGGCGCGTGTTGTTGTCAAACTGTGCCTGGAGGAGATCCTCCATTCGCAGCTCCTCTCTTGGGAGCTCGTTAGAGCCTGTCGGGAGCGCCATCTCAAGCGAGAACACGCCAACCGTGTTGGACGACATGATGAGGTGAATCTGGTCAAACTGCCGCGGGCTGAACTGGTTGACGCTGAGCAGTATTCCGCGCTCGTAAAGCACCTTGGCAGTGTACGAGTACGAGCCAAACTTGTCCTTCTTGTGCTTGCGCTGGTGCCAGTACTGTCGGGACATGAAGGGCGTCTTCTTCTTCTGCTGGAGGTTGGCCATCGACGTGTCAATGTAGTTGTGGTAGCTTTGAATCTGCTCCTCAAAGTTCTGGCGCTTGTCCGAGAGATTGGCGTGCGCTTCCGACATGGCTCGCAGGTCGACCTTGCGCTTCTGGCGCAGGCGGTGCTTCTCGCGGATGTCGCCGGCGATCGACACAAGTAACCCCTGGAAGTGGTCCTCGCGCGATAGCCTGCCGGCGTCTGCCAGCGCCATGCAGAACTCGACTGCGCGCGCCTTGACTTCGTGGAACGGGAGCGAGCGAATGCTCTCGAGCTGGTACTCGGCCTCAGCAGGCGTAGGTGGGAGGTCGTGGCGCGCCAGACGCGCCTGCTCCAACGCGATGTCACGGTGGACGGCTTCGACCCATCGGTGCTCATCCGCGGCGGTGGGGTGCATAGTGAGCACCTCGAAGAGGTCTTTGCCTGCCTGAATACGGAGGACGGCGAGTACGTGGCGCTTGGCCTGAACCTCAAGCTCCCGCAACCGAGCAGCCTTAGGATCCGACGCTGGTGTCAGCTTTTGCAGTGCCTGTCTTACTCACGTTGAAGTTGCGCAAGACGGTTGGTGAGATGCACGCGCACCGTCTTGTCGCTCTTGTCGAACTCCAAAGGAGGCCCCTCGAGCTCGTCAAGCACACTCTTGATCGGGTCGTTCTTGTTATTCGCAGTCTGTGGTCAGCCTTGTGGACGGCAGTTGGGGTTCGGGCTGGTCTAGGAAACCAAACTCACCAAAGTGGCAGAGTTGCGGATGAGAATACCCAATAAGCCGTAGATGTCGCTGCGCGTAATCGAGATCGGTGTTGCCTCCGTCGTCGACTCGAGCAGTTCCTGAACGTGGAAGTCGACTTCAGCGACGTCCAGTATCCAGTCGCCCATGTTGAAGCCCTCTGCTCTGATATACTCGTTGAGCGGGACTTGCACGAGGCGGTCCCGTTTGGCAAAGTCTTGCCCAGCAACGTAGCCCAGCAGCGTGCCGATCGCCGAGAGGTTGCGCCGCTGAACCGTGTTGACGTTGACAGCGATGTCGTATGTCTCGGGCGCCACGAGGGCCGGGATGATGAACGGCATGATAACCGACTTGGCGACAATCGGCCAGAGCTGCGAGTCGTCGTGGTCGCTATACCGCACACGCAGAGCGAAAAGTGCCTCTCGGGCAAGGAGACGGATCGTATACGGCATCGCGGACGTCGACGCCATGATCTCCTTTGCGATGAAGTCGGTGAGCGCGCGGAGCTCCTGGAGGTCTGCCTGTTAGCGGATGATCAACGGAACGGGCGAGCTACGCACGGTGGATGTAGATCGTGCGCGTCTCGACGTGGGTCTGGAGGATCTGGTCGGCCGTCAAGTCGCGCGGTAGCGAGCTCGTTATGCCGGTCAGAGCCTCGTCCGCGTTTATGAGGCGGTTGTACAGCTGCTGTTAGCTTTTGATCAGGGAATGCTTAGCTTACATCAACGGGGTCCGTCGAGAGGTCAAGGTCGTCCGACGCGATGATGCGGTTGATGTGCGCCGTTAGGGCGTTGTGCAGGAACGGCTTGAGGGCTGGCTTGGCGTACTGCATAACAACCGGGATGATAGAGAACCTCGTGGTGGCCAATTCCTCGAGAGAGCGCGAGCGGAGGATCTGCTCGTGCATGCTGATCTGGCACAGCTTGTGGAAGAGGTACTCCTCGCGACGGTCGTGCCCGAAGCCGAAGAGGATCAACGTGACGGCTTCGACGAGGCGGCAGTCCTTCTCGCGTGCCTCGTCTGCGCCAAGTGTCCATAGCAATCTGGAGATATACTGTGGCTGGGTCTGGAGTGTGAAGAAGAGGTGCTCGTACAGCTCGAGCTTGCGCTGGCTTGCGCGGTCAAGGTGGACGCTGACAAAGGGGTCGCCGCCGCCTGGGTTGTGGAACGTCTCCTCATCGTGAGGAACACCGCGTGTGCGCTTCGCACGTGCCAAGTCCTCAAACGTCATCTTGTTCTTGAGGATGAGGGCAATCTTTGTGTCGAGCTCCTTGACTTCGGTATCGAGACTCTGGTTCGTGCGGACGAGCTCAATGACCTCTTTCTTCATTGTGTCAATGCGGAGCTGGTCGCCGAAGTCGTTCTCTGTGTCGTCCAGCAGGTGCATGTAGTGCTGGATCGTCGGCACGTCGACACCACCACCTGTAATGAGGCGCTGGTACATCTGCCGCTGGGTGCGACCACGCCAGATAGCCTGGACCTTAGTGATCTTATGCTGGTTGTTGTGGAGGTACGTGTAGCGCATCCAGAACTTGCGACGGCAGAGGTATCCGCGGATAAGGGATTGCAAGTAAACGAGCGCGCCCTGCGTGTATGGGTCGACCAGGTAGTCGCGCCACTCGCGGTACTCGCGCCGTGCGAGGAACCCACGAGCAACAGCCTGGAAGCCGATGACGTCCGGCTGTACAAATTCGAGTTTCTTCTTCTGCTCGACCGTCTTGTGTTTGGCGAGCTTGGTGCGCAGGAAGGCTTGGAGACCGCCGACCGAGCCCGCCATCTCGACCTTGGCGAGGGCCTTCTGCATGTTGTCATGCTGACGCTTGGCTAGACGACCGCGGGCGAGAGCCTGGAGGCTGGAGATGGAGGTAGTGAGCTTGACGGCTTCCCTGGTGAACACCTGCTTGCGACGGCGGGCAAGCACGCCACGAGCGACGGCCTGGATAGCGACGATGTAGTCGGTAGCGTCGTCCATGTTCTTCTCGCGAGCACGGTGCTGCCGGCGGATGAGCGCACCACGAAGGTGGCTCTGGAGCGAGATGAAGATTGGCGTGTGGACCTGAACCACCTTCTGCTCCTTAGACACCTTGGCCCGCGAGAGACGCCCACGCAGGAGCGCTTGCATGGACGTGGCCATCTTGACCGTGCTTGCATGATGGACGGCCTGCTTGTTCTCCCTGAACTTTTGGCGGACAAGCTGGCCACGAGCGTGAGCCTGCATGGCCTCAAAGGCGTGGCGCCGGCGCGCGAGGTTCTTCTTGAGGTTGGCCCTGCGCATACGCGCGAGCTTGCCGCGAGCAGCGGCCTGGACGCGGATAATTGGGAGCTCGCAGCGCTTGACTTTCTCCAAGTATGCCTTCCAGCTCCGCTGCACCATAGAAGCGCGGGCGACAGCCTGCAGCTTGGTAGCCCACGTGCCGAGCTGACGGTGGGTCTGCTTCTGCGAAGTGGCGACCTTGCGGGTCAACTGACCGCGGGCCTGAGCCTGGACGCGAGCGAAGATCGGAGCAGCAAGTTCGATCTGAGCCTTCTTGCGTGAGACTCGCTGGCGAGCACGCACACCGCGAAGATGGCACTGCAGTGAGCGGATCGAGCTCTCGCACTCGAGGAGTTCACGGTCGCGTTCTGGCGTTAGTTAATGACAATAATTCACAACTCACTTTCATCTTCAGTCTCTTCTTCCTCCTCCGGTTCGGGCGCCTCCCAGCTGGCCTCTTTGGCGAGGGTCTGGCCAACCTGGCCGAAGTTGGGCATCGCGATACCCTGGATACCCTTCTCCGTGGCAGCAAGCTGCTCGTCGGTGAAC
Organism: Cutaneotrichosporon cavernicola; assembly: GCF_030864355.1. NCBI lineage: Eukaryota > Fungi > Basidiomycota > Tremellomycetes > Trichosporonales > Trichosporonaceae > Cutaneotrichosporon > Cutaneotrichosporon cavernicola. The sequence continues at coordinate 2,175,743 of NC_083396.1, read as the reverse complement.
TCGAACTGGCCCACGAGGTTGTTCATTCGCTCAGCACGACCCAGGCGCGCCAACAAGTGGCTGAGGACGTGAATGCTAAAGATGACCTTGGGAATGTTCTTGGCGTTGTAGAGGTCCGTGAGCTCGAAGACGAACGTCTCGGGCATCCCAACGGTGCGGAGGAAGTTGATAAAGTAGTTGATGTTGTCGCTCTGGCGGAAGCGGTGCTTGGCCTCAGTCCAGATGCGACGTACGATCTCCTCGCCTTGGAACTCGCGCGCGAGCTTGGCGAGCACGACGCCGTCGCGGAGGCCTTCCTCCATCTCAGTGACACCGAAGCCTAGCTCCTCGTCGAGACAGCCTTCGATCCACTGCTGCGCCTCACCAACGTGACACAGGTATTCGTACGCGGCGAGCACGTGTCGTTGTCTATCCATCCAGTTGTTGTTCTGAGCAGCCAGGCGGCGCGACGGTAACGGGGCGGGTGCCATGGCCGCAGACGAAGCGGCGAGCGGAAGGCGTGACGACAGTCGCAATCGGTTTGGCATGCCCGTGGCAGCGTCCCTTTGGGACGTGTCCGCGGCGCGAGCAGAGGCTGCTCCAACGGCACTCATGAGACCCTTCATCTCTGCACCTTGCACCTCTGCACGGGGGGTGATAAAGTTCAGGCCGCTCTTCGACGACTGTTTCCGTGGCGTCGTGGGGTGACGGCCAGTGTTATCCTGATTCTGCCAAGCGGGGGATAAAGGCTGCCGCTCCGATGTAGCGAAGCTGATCGCCCGCTCAGACGGGGCATACGTGCTCGGTGCACGCTCAGACGGGGCGTACGAGCTCGTCGGTGACGGATACTCGATGACCGTCGATGTCGAGAGTGTTCGGTTACGGGGAGGGGTATTCTCCTCTACCGACTCGGTCGCAGGCGCCATTGAGCCACCAATAGATACCTTGCGAGCTCGGGAGCTCGACGGCACACGTGAGATGCCTGTCCTGCCCCCATCGCCGTCCCAGCCCTGGTCGCCAGACACGATACGCGGCAGATGCTTGCCGAGCCGTCGCCTGTCGCTCCCCAGCGACGGGACACGACTACCACGAGACGGCATGCTGCCGGTAGCATCACCCGCCGTCCAGCGGTTGGCCATGGACGAGACAGATCCTGCTTTGGGAGGCCCCTTCGGGGCACGGAAACCTAAGCCAGAGACCTTAGGCTTCCCACCGGATGGGGAGTCGAGCACGCTGTCCTTGGATGGAGAGTCTAACGCCGTCGCCTTGGCCATGGAGAACACATCGCCGCCGGCGGGGGCAGGCCGCGGGCGTAACGGAGTCGACGGAGCCTTTGGGAACGGCTCTCTCTTTGCTGGTTCAGAGGGCGCAGGATCCCGCAGCCCCTGGTCGATACTGCGGACCTTGCGCAAGACGCCACTGCTGCGAGCAACAGCTGGTGCCGGTTCCGACCGGTTAAGCTGAGGCGCGGAACCCTGGTCGATGCTCTGCACTCTCCTGTGAATGCTTCCCGTTTCGCTCCCGGAGAAGACGACAGGCTTGGACGTCTGCGGAGCAGTCGGTAACTGGTTGATACTCTTCACCTTTCGCAGGACCGCTGATTCCTTCTCCGACGAGGGAATGCGGGTCGTATCCTTCAACTTTGGTTCTTCGGGCGCCTGGTCAATGCTCTGGATCCGCTTGTGAATATGGCCTGCCGGTTTCCCAGGGATCTCGACGGGCTTCGAGGTCTGAACGAGATCAGGTAACTGGTCGATGCTTTGTATCCTCCTGTGGATGTGACCCGTCTCATGGCCTGGGAGAGTCACCGCTTTTGACGTCTGCACGACCTCTGGCGCCTGATCGATGCTCTTCACCCGGCGGGTAATGTCACCAGCATCTCTGCCAGGAATGATCACGGGCTTGGACGCTTGCGCGCGGCATTGGTTGAGGCCGTTCAGCCGACGAAGTACAGACTTCTCGTCCTTGGATGGGACACGTGTGGTCTCTGGGACGCTGGGGCCTGCTGGCTGGTTGATCGCCTGGACGCGGCTGAGGACCGAGCCTTTCCGCTTTAGAGTCGGTTCGGCTGTGATCTCAGGTGCCGGGGAAGGGTCAACCGCGATGAGAGAGACCGGTGGCTCTGCTCTCGGACGAGCTGGTGCCAGAGCGATTGGTAGCTCAGCCTTGGGAGAGGGCTTCGCCTCCAGCGGTACCCGAGCGACCATGAGCGAAGGCTGGGCTTCAAGCGGCACCAGCGTCGTCTTGGGCGAAGACTTGGCCTCTAATTGTGCTGGGAAGATCTTGGGCGACGACGTGGGTGACGACACCTCGATCATCGAGGCTGGACGGAGCCGCCTCTCCGCAAACGACGGCGGCCTCGAGTTGACAGGTGACGACGTTTCCACAGGCGCGCGGGGTATCGACTTGAGCGAGGCGCGATGAGATATCAGCGGCGTCGCTGGTGGATCGGCGGGCTTCGCGGGCAAAACCCTCTCGGTAGAGGTAGAGACGGTCTCGACCATCGACACGGGCCGCAGCTTGCGCTCGGTAAACGACTGAGACCTGGACTCGGCAGGCGAGGGAGCATCGACAGGGGGACGAGGAACGGACTTGAGCCTCTGGCGGGAGAAAGTGTCGGTGGGTGCATTTGCTACATTGCTAGACCCCTTGTCAGGGGGCTTGGCGGGCTCGATGAAGGGCGCGGTGGCTTCGGGAGTCGGGGTTGCCTCGGCGGTCGGCGTCTTGGGAGTCTGGCCCCGCTTGATGGACCGTAATCGCTGGCGGGGCGGGGTCGCGGTAGGCTTGACGTCTTTGTCCCGGATTTCGAGTTTCGAGTTGGACACGTTGTCTGGGGGTGCGAGTTCGGGCTCGGACTTCTTGGGCATGAGCTTGGACAGACGTGTCGGCGTCGATTTCATCATGCCAAACGAGTCGAGGATCGGTAGGGGAGGAAGATCGAGTTCCTTCGCGACAGGCAAGGCAGGGATCTCAATCCTGGGTTCCTGCACTGGCTCACCAGCGGCCTTCTTTGCTTCAAGACGCCGGAGGGCGTTGGCACGCGCGTCTGCCAGCGTGTCGGCCTGTGAGCGGTTGCTCCGCATGGTCGATGTCCCGGTGTAGTCGGACGAGAGGTCGGTAAGCGAAGACAGGGCCAGCCGTGGCGGCAACCCAAACTCGTCAAACACGTCGGCCTCTGGCTCGGTCGCAAGCTCCTCGGTACCAGGGAAGGCTACCTTGGGTACGCCTTGGGGAGCTGGCGGCTGGGGCGAGGGCGAGGCAGGTTTGAGCGGGGTCGAGATCGTGGGCTTGAGCGGGGACCAAGGCGCCGTGACGCGTATCGGGGCCTCAACCTCTACGCCTTTGGAAAGTGGCGAGGGCGCGTGGGGAACGTTCGGCGCCGGCGACCTGGGTTCGAGTACGCTCTTCGGCCGCCTGGACACAGTCGGCGTCTCCTCGGGCGCAGCAGCAGCGGCCTCTATCTTGGCTTCCCACTTGCCTCGGACGAGGTCAATCGACTTGCCGCGCGAGTGGTGACTGAATCGTGCGCCAGAACCCGAGCGCCGCAAACCCGTCATGCTCGTGTCCTCACGCACACTGTTGATGCGGGACATTGTTGCGGCGGCGGCAGGCGACGCCTCAGGGGTCAAGCGGGCGTTGTACGAGTAAATAGAGCCTGAGCCCTCTGGCGTTGGGGAGGGCGAGGTGTTTCGCTCCATCTGATGCGATGGGGGTTGTTGTTGTCGGGCTATGTTGTCGAACGGTCGTGTGATGGCTACCCCGGTAGCATCTGTATGGACAGATAACTAAGTGTGGTGTGGTTGAAGTGTGTTTGGTGGTCACTCTAGTTTAGGTTGACGGCTGAGGTTTGAAGAGAGTGAGAGTGAAGACAATATGGTAGATGGAAGGATGTTTGTGAGAAGAGAACTCGGAAGGAGATGGCAGCAAATGGCAAAATGGGTACGTGTTTGTTTGTTGACACACCATTTTGGCTCTCGGCTGGTAGATACAGTGCCAAGTACCCAAAGACGGAAATGAAATGACAGTCGCGCCCTGTTACCCACGTGATATATCCCTGAACGGTGAGACATTGAATATCTCCACTACATGTTTAATACTCCCACTTTATTCCCACGTGGTCATGATTTGCCACCCAGGGACAAGAGAGAGATTTTGAAACTAGTAGCTGGGGTCACAGTCACACACGACCAAGTTGTTGATCCTTCCTTCATTCACCCAGACCAACCACCCACTCTTCAACGATGGGAAAACACGACAAGAAGTCTGGAAAGGGTCGTCTAGACAAGTTCTACAGGCTCGCAAAAGAGCAAGGTTACCGCGCCCGTTCAGCCTTGTGAGTCACCCCTCTCCTGGACCATGTTGACATGCCAGCAAGCTCATCCACTTGAACCGCAAGTATGACCTGCTGTCCAAGACAAAATGCTGTATCGACCTCTGTGCTGCTCCAGGTGGTTGGCTGCAGGTCGCAGAGAAGTATATGCCCAAGGGAAGCTTGATCATTGGTGTCGACCTCGTACCCATCAAGCCGCTCCCCCACACTATTACATTCACCGCCGACATTACCACCCCGGCGTGCCGTAACGAGCTCCGCACGCACATGCACGACTGGAAGGCCGACCTCGTCCTGCACGACGGTGCGCCTAATGTTGGTGCGGCGTGGGTGCAGGACGCGTTCACGCAGAACGAGCTTGTGCTCCAGTCACTCAAGCTCGCCTGCGAGTTCCTCAAGAAGGGCGGTAACTTTGTCACAAAGGTGTTCCGCTCGCAGGACTACAACTCGCTCATGTGGGTGTTTTCCCAGCTGTTCAAGCACGTCGAGGCGACCAAGCCACCGTCTTCGCGTGGTGTGTCTGCTGAGATCTTCGTCGTGTGCCGTGACTTCATTGCACCCAAGCACATCGACCCCAAGTTCCTCGACGCCAAACACGTGTTCAAGGACGTCTCCCAGCTCCCAACTTCCATCACCGAGCCTGAGGCTGGAGCCGCCGCGCCAGCAACCCAGACTGCAACGCAGGCGGTCAACGCCGTCGCCCGCCTCGCCAACAACCCGCACGCCGAATCCAACGTCTACAACCCCGAGAAGACGCGCCGCCAGCGTCAGGGTTACGCCGAAGGTGATTACACGCTGTTCCACAAGGCGTCGGCACACGACTACATCCACGGTCCGGACCCGGTACAGATTCTGGGTACGATGAACCAGATCGAGTTCGCAACCGAGGAGGAAAAGGCTTGGCTCAAGTCGCGCCACACTACGCCAGATGTCATCGCCAACTGTGCCGACCTCAAGGTGCTCGGCAAGCGCGACTTCAAGGAGCTCATGAAGTGGCGCCTCGCGATCCGTCTCGAGATCGGCCTCGACGTCAAGGCCACGGCCGAGGATGAGGCAACCGAGGAGGTCAATGTCGAGCCGATCGACGAGGAGGAGCAGATCACTGAGGAGGTGGGTTAGCAACTCGTTCTAACTAACGATCGCAGCTCAAGCGCCTGCACGACGAGAAAATGTCCAAGCAGAAGCGCGACAAGAAGCGCAAGAACGAGATCAAGACACGGACGATTCAGAAGCTCAAGCTCGGCATGACGGCACCGACCGACCTGGACATGGAAGACCGCGAGTTGGCCGGTGAGGAGATGTTCGACCTGGGTGAGGGCGAGCGCGAGATCGCACGCGCTGGTGGACGCAACCTTCGCGACTTTGTTCAAGACGCGGACGGCATGTCTGAGTCGGAGGACGAGGTATCAGGCGAGATCCGTCCGGAAGAAGAGGAGGAGGTGCTCTCCTCTGACGAGGAGCGGGAGCAGCGCACGGCAGCGCTCGAGGCAGGCCTCGACAGCATGTACGACGAGTACCGGGAACGCATGGCGGACCGCGACGCCAAGTACAAGGTCAAGCAGCAGCGGATGAAGGACCGGAACTTTGACGCGTGGCACGGTATCCGCGACGGCAGCGACGACGAGGACGACGGCGTCGACAAGGGGTACCGCGACCAGATGGTGCGGGTGCCTCGCCGTGGTGACAACGAGGAGGTCGAGGACTACGAGAGCGAGGATGGCGGTTGGGACGTGGTCGCGGCGGAGAAGGCCAAGCTCGGTGAGGAGCCAAACAGCGACGACTCGAGCGACGACGAGGCGCCAGCTCCCGTCAAGCCCAAGCGCAAGGCCAAGATCACGATCCCGGACAATGCCCGCCCTCTCGCGCCCAAGCCGAAGCGGTTGATGACGACGCTCGCGCCGGATGAATCGCGCGCCAACATGAGCCGGCAGGCGCAGGTGTGGTTTGACCAGGGCGTGTTCAAGGACTTGGGAGACCTTGGTGCGCTCGACGGGCCCGAGGACGACGAGGATGAGGACGACGAGATGGACGAGGACTCGGATGATGAGGATGAGGACGGCGACTCGGACGTCGAGATGGCGTCGGATTCTGAATCGAGCCTCGAGTCAACGCTCGACGACGAAGAGGAGGACGAGGACGAGTTTGAGATTGTGCCGCAGGATATTGATGACGAGCCTGAGTGGGATGTCGACGACGAGGATCAGGACGCGACGCTGCAGGACCAGATCAAGAAGAAGGGTCTGTTGACTGCCGAGGCCCAGACGCTTGCGAACAAGCTGGTGAACCGCGAGATCACGGCGAGCCAGCTCGTAGACCAGGGCTTCAACCGCCTCTCGACGTACAACAAGGACGGTCTGCCTGCGTGGTTCCTCGACGACGAAGCCAAGCACTACCGGCCCAACATCCCGATCACGAAGGAGGCGATCGCGGCACTCCGCGATCGGCAGAGGGCATTGGACGCGCGGCCAATCAAGAAGGTCGCCGAGGCCAAGATGCGCAAGAAGCGGGTCGAGCATACCCGTCTCGAGCGAGCTAAGAAGAAGGCTGCCGGCGTCATGGAGACCGAGGACCTCAACGAGAGCGAAAAGGCTCGCGCTGTCGCCAGGCTCCTCCGTAGGGCGGCCAACACTAAGCGGCCGGAGAAGAAGATTGTTGTTGCGCGTGGAAACAACAAGGGTATCCAGGGGCGGCCCAAGGGCGTCAAGGGCAAGTACAAGATTGTCGACGCGCGGATGCGCAAGGAGACGCGCGCACTCAAGCGTATCGCAAAGGCCAGCAAGAAGAAGAGGCGGTAGCGGTTGGGTTCTGGTTGAGATAGATTGGATGGGATGTATCAGATAAGACTTGGTCTGCATGGACTACATCGACTACATGGACTGCATGAATCTGCATGGATCGCGCAAGACTACAACAAGACTGAAATGAATGCTACAATGCCGGCGTGGGAATCTAAAAACCAAAAGTGAGTTGAGAACGAGTGAACACGGGCCTGAGGTCAGTTTGATCAAGCTTGAAACTCTTCAAACTCACGGCTTCCACTTGAGTGCGTCGGGGTCGATAGTGTACTTTGTCTTGGCCCTGGTCTTCTGGTATTGCTCGAGGACGGCGTCGGTGAGGTGGATAATGTGTTGGCCCTTGTAATACTTTATCATCTGGAGGGCCTGGCAGGTGTGCATGATATCGCCGTGCGTGATGGCGGTTCGGTGGGCGATTTCGTCGAGCGAGATTTCGTCCTCGCTTTCAAGGAGTAGCTCGACAATCTTCTCCTGCCAATACGCGCGATACGACAGAAGACCCAAATCGGAGAGCGGCTTCTCTGGCGACCCGAGCTTGCCCTCAACCTTGGAAAGTTCGTACGAAAACTCGATGAGGACCTTGCCGTATCCCTTGCGCTGATGTTGCGGGAGCGTGAGGATGCACGCGACATTGTATCCCTCGGCGCTCTCCTTCTCTTTGGAAAAGTAGCCGATGAGGTGGTCGCCAAACTCGTCCTTGACCGTCATGCAGTAGTACATGAATGGGTCGACGTCGTAGTATAACGTCTTGTGATCGAGGAAACACTTGGACAGGAGGCATAGGTTGCGGCACCAGGTGCGTTGCCGCCGCCCATCGATCTCAAAGAAGCTAACGTTGCCAGAGCGGTAGATCTCGTTGCCGGGCGGGTGCTGCAATGTGCACTTTGTGCGGTGGCGCGTGAGCTGCGTGAGGCTCGGATAGAACTGGAGGCAGAACTCGCAGATGAAGAGCTTGGGCAGGTGCGCGTACTCGGCCGGGTAGGGAGAAAAGTACCACGCCTCGACCTCGTTCTTGCCAATCTGGAGCTTGTTGAGGTTCTTGACGCGTGAGATCTCGCTGTGGCTCTGCGTCATCGAGCCGCTAGTGCGGAGCTTCTCAATCTCCTGCTTCTTGCTGAACACGGCTGGTCCAGCGGTCGGGTCGGACGCAGCGACCGTTTCGCCGTCCTCCATGTTGACGTCGCCATCGTCGTCCTCTCCGTCGGCGTCGTCCGTATCCGTCCCCGTCTCCTCGACCTTGCTCTTCCGTCCCTTGACCGGCGCCTTGCCGACCTGTGATGCCGCCTTGGTCGCCGCTTTCTTCAGCAGGCTCTTTGGCGTCCCAGCCGCCTTGGTCCCGCGCGGGCTAGCGCCGCCGCTCTTGCTCGGCGTCTTGCCAGCCTTGACCTTCTTCGTCTCTTCCTTTGGCCGCGGCCACTCCATTTCCTTGTCCGTGATCAGGCGCGACCCGCCCACCCACTCATCGAGACGCTTGTTGAACTCGACATAGTGGATGTAGTACTCGGTGTCATCGCGCGGGTCTGGCTTTGGGTCGTTCGGCCCCGGCTTGGGCGCAAACGCTGACACGGGCTTTGGCCGCGTCGATAACACCTCGGCCTTGCGCTCCTCCGTGCCCCCGCCGGGCAGCGGCTTGGCCACAAAGATCTTGACACCAGGTATCACATTCTGTTTTATCAGCAACCAAGACGCAAAAGATACGCACAGAGAGAGAGTAGGATCCGGGCGGGGCGACCTGTGGTGCGGGGGACTCGCTACCGGACCGCCCTATCTTGGAGGGAGCCGGTGAAGCGCCCATGTTGTTATTGAGCTAGACGAGTTGTTGTGTGGTTGAAACGCCAGATCGGCACGGAATGGAACCAAACCGGGGGGGGCGGGGGCAGGGGCGGGATAAGTGGGGGGTAGAATTGCCACCCAACGTCACTCAGCGTAGACGTCTCGGATTGACGTCGTTCGAGTTGTAGATTGTAGCGGCCGTTCGTGGCTACTCGATGCGTATGTTTTTGATGTGGACTGGTGTTGTGAGTTGACTAGAAGGAGGGTGTCAAAGTGGTGGTGAGGGATGTGAAGATGGTTAAAAGCTGTTGGCACGGACATCTGGCACATTCTCCGAGAGTGGCGGAGGCATTTCCCAAGGTGGCACTCTCCCGCTCTCCAGCTCAGTCATCATCTCATGCGTCGAGCCTCGTGGCAACGTTGGCTAAGTAGGTTAACAGGGCTGACAGAGATACAATGCGGTAACGCGAGCATCATCAAAAAGAATTAAAATATCAGTTGTGTCTGCAAGTAATGGGGAAACGACATGGAGCGTTCGCACCAGACCAGCGCTGAAACCGACGACCACAGGTATGGGGACCTCGCTCTGATGATAGACTGTATAGACTCAGCTAGACTGTATAGACTCATGCTAGAATCAAATCGTTGTCGGAGAAGTTGCGACATCCGGTTGGGTTACACAACACCTGGACCGCCAGCCATGTCCTTGTCAGTCGTTGGCGAACGGCATTGAAGATTGCCGGTGTCGTCTCGGAAACCCAAGCAGCAGTTGAAACCGGAGATCTCTGAAATGCGTAGCAAGAACGATCAATTAGTTTAATACCTTCTTGGGCTCTTGGGAGTGCTATTATACTATCACAGGGGCAGAGATAAGGACACTTATACAGAAGTGGATGGAATGAACCGACTCTCCATCGACTAGGTTGTTCTCCAGAAGACGCGGAGGAATAAGTATCAGAACATTACTTGAATGCGATGCCAAGACCCAAAGAGACCCAATGCCTTTTGTAGCAGAGTCAAGTGACTCGGACGACTCTATCCATTGTTGTCCCCAAAACCCAACGCCACCAAGCTCAATGAACCCCTTCTCTGGTGCTCTGGTGGCAGCAACATGCATGTCGTAGCTGCCATATCTGACAAGTAAATGGATACTCTCAATCTTCTCCCCTCCCTGCACCGGCAAAGCTTGTAAGGCAGAGCAGTGATGAAGACAATTTACGGCCGACTGCCGAAAGATAACGCCACCGCCACCAGCCCCGGTAGAGTTGCTTACGTAAGGACCCTTGACGCGTCGCCTGGCGCGGCTGGCATTCATGACGTTGGAACACGGGGTGGTGTGACACATCCACATCTCTCAACATCTCCCCTCACAACACGCATCCAAGCATCGAGTCCCCTGTGCATACCCGCGACACTCTGCACGCATGTTCGGCCGCACGTCGCCGGTGCTCGACGTCGACGACCCACACCTCGAGGTGACGGTTACGCCGGCCCAGAGCGCATTCTACGCCGGCGAGCTCTTCAGCGCCGTCATCACGCTCCGAAATACGCGCACGCCCGTGCGCACGTCACATTCTCAGCCGTCTTCGCCGAATCCTCACTTTCTGTTAGGTCGGAATGGGACGGCTAGTCCCACACAAAGTCAGGGCGGTTCCAGCCCAAAGTATGACGATTGGAGGGGTCATGCTCGTAGGCCGTCTGGTGGCCGGCGCTCCCAGTCGCTCGCATTGGGGAAGGGGATGAGTCCGCAGGAAATCGTTTGGGCCCTCGGCGAAGAAAAGTCACCAACGCCGCATATTGGACCCCCGCCGTTGCCGACTCGGCGCGCGGCCGCTATCCCGTCAGCGCATCCACACTCGCGCAAGATATCCATCGCGAGCACTTCCGGTTTCACTCCACCCCCCATCCCGCCCATATCTCTCCCCGAAGAATCACCCACCTCCGATGATGAGTTTCCCTCCCGACCGTCGAGCCGAGCAACGCCGCGCGCCTCGCCCCTCCTACCCGACGTGACCGAAGAGCAGTCGCCGCCCGGAACCCGCCGCTCCTCAGGCTCGGCGCGTACACCATCCCCCATCTCCCCCCCTATACGACCCTTCTCCTCCCCTCTCTCCGCGTCGCCCGACTCGCCGGCACGCTCACCGAAGCGCCCGTCCCACCGCCGCGCGCCGTCCTACCAGAACAGCTACGGCGCGTCGCTCCTCACACCCCCGCCATCGCACCCCGTGCGTCGAACTGCCATCCAGACGGGCGTTACCACTGTATTGTGGGGACATACGCGGCTTGTGGCCCGCTTCGCACCGAGTAACACGTACATCCCTCCAGATCCGTTGTTGCCCCTCCGCGCGAGGCTGCTGCACCAGCCGATTGGGAGTGGGAGCCTCGGGACGCAGGCGCCCGACAAACCGAGCCGCTGGGCGATTAGCTTCGGCACAGGTACGATTGGCGAGAGCACCCAACCCAGCCTTACAGGCAGTTTATTCGGGCTGGCCAAGGGCCTGGTGTATGGCGGCACAGGTGGGAGTTTGGAGGAGGAGCGGAAGCGCGTGTGGACGACGCAGGACCTACCGGTACTCGAGACGACGCGCAGCCTCATGGGGGTAGATATCAAGTTGCAAGAGGGCGAGACGCGGGAATGTGAGTTTTCGGGCTCGTAGGAACAAGCTGACGGCAGTCGTGTATACTCTGCAACTACCGGCGACGTTGCCACCCGCGTTCAAGGGTCGCGCGCTGCGATTCTCATACGAACTAGTCCTGAGCCTCAATGTCGCCCTGCCCGGCGGCGGTAAGCGGCAACGCACAAGAGAAATCATCGTGCCGGTCCGCGTGTGGCCAAACGTCTCGCTGCATCAAATGCTACGGACGTATGATGTGCTGCAGCCTGTGATCCAGACAGCCGAGACGGGCTCGGTGGAGGAGCGGAACACGGTCCCAGCGGCTCCGCGGCGACCACAACACATGATCGAGCCGCCGCAGAGTATCGACAGTCTGGCAACGTACGCCCGAAGGCTCATCGACAGCGCGGACACGAACCGCGCCCCGCCATCGCCCTCGAAGAGTTTACGGCCGCTGAGTCCGCCTCGCGGCCGGAACAGCTTTCTGCTCGAGCCTCGCCCGCGATCTCTCAGTACAGCCACGGCGCCAGGCGACGACGAGCTGGTGGAGGAGGAGCAGCGGTGCGGGGAAGCGGTGGAGATTCTCTCGCGCCACTCGCCGAAAGCCTCTTACGACATTAGGCAGGATGGCGAGGTAGTCGCGGTGCTTACCCTGGTCAAGACGACGTACCGGCTCGGCGAGACGGTAACTGGGGTGGTGACGTTGAACGCGCGACCCGACCGACGCGTTCTCAAATTCAGCGCCTACCTCGAAACGCACGAGGTGATACCCGAGCCGCTCCTTCCTCCTGGGGGACGACGGCCCGAACTGCGCCGCCTACATGCTGAGCAGCGCACCTCATATGCGCAGTTCACGGCGCGTACGGCTTTCAGTCTGGACATTCCGTCGGATGCCACGCCGGCGTTCTCGCTCTCTGCTGGCGATGGAGGGCGTGGCGGGCTTGAATGGCGAGTGCGGCTTGCTTTTCTCGTCGCCTTGCCGCGCCGGAGCACTAGGAGCGAAGAAACCGAGTCCGAGTGTCTCCACCTCGTCCCGGTTGAGGCGGACGGTGATAATGCGCCATACACTGCCTCGCCGCGCCTCGTACCGTTCATTGCGACCGGGGAGGGATGGGCCGAGGCGAGGGCTGAGACGGTCGAGTGCGAGGTGCCCGTACAGGTGCTGGCTGGGAATACGGCGTTTGTGGTCCGCCCAAGCGTGTTTACGGTGTAGGGAGGGGCTGAGGGGGCGAGGCTGCGATCAGGCTGCCTGGATGACCCCGCTGAGTAGAACAATAGACTGTCTGTGCACTATGTATGTCATTGACACAACACGGACACTGGGCTCAAGGGAGATGCATGTGGCATGGGATTACGACGGGGGAGGGGGAGGGAGGGGAGGAGAGCAAGATGAGAAATCTGGAGTCAGCGCAGTCCAAGACTGGAGGAGGAGGTATCAGAGAACCTGGAAACATCATAGCCGTGAGGCTAATACAGATGGCACTTCCTATTTTACACAGATGGTTTCGTCATGCACGGAGAAGCAGAGAGGGAGGAGACTTACGATGCAAGTTTGGTGGTTGAGAGAGAGAGTTGAACTCGACCAACTTAAAGTGTTGGTTGGGTTGAACTTTTGGGTGCCACGGTCAAACGCCGGTGTTTGTACGGTATTCCCGGCGCTGGTGATAAAAACGGCTGATGCAACATGTTTCTTCAATCAACACCTGCCCACGCGCCGGCCACAGTGTCAGAGCTGTGGCAACCGCTACCTTTTGGCGCTGGGCTTGGTGGAGAGCGAGCCTTACTACCGCCCGATAATCGCTTTACGCTCTCGAATCCGAGTGATAGAGTTTCATGACGGGTGGACATTTATGGATGGATGGTGTGAGTTTGCTTTTGGTGGGGGTTGGGGGATGGGGGATCGCGAGTAGGTCAGGAGCCAGGAGCCAGGAGCTTGACAGAGGACGACGACGTGGTCGCGGCATCATGTGCGAGAAGGTGCTCTCGGTGTACTCGACGATCGAGGGGGACGGCAGTTGAATGGTTGAATGGTCTCGGCCTCGGGTTCTCGAGTCCAGTCCTCGGTACTCGAGTCCTCCCCTCACCTTTGGTTTCACCTTTGGTGAGCATAGTCCACAGATGCACGGCCTATGCATACAAATGCTTCGTACAGAGCGATTCGTCGCAAACAGGGATAGGGATAGATGGGTGTGCACTACTTTCACTTTGAAAAAAAACTTGGGCAGATCTCCTCCTTCTCTCGACCTCGACCTCGACCTCGACCTCGTCGTCTCCCTCGTCGTCTCCCTCTCGTCTCCCTCTCGTCTCCCTCTCGTCTCCCTCAGTCTCTCTCTCGTCGACCACTTAGCCTCCCACCCGGGATACGCTATACACAACTTAATCACCCGGCCACTGCTTGGTGCGGTCCGTGAGGGGCACGTACTGGGGTAAGCTCTGCAGTAACAGAACAGGACCTACCATGACATTGAAGAGCGTCTTCTTCGTCACGTTGCCCTCCTTGTCCTTGTCGACCTGCCAGATCGCTACCGTTAGCATACCGCCGTTAATGCCTGCGCAGACGAGGCCCAAGTTGGGCGCAACGAGATCTGAGAGGCAAACGCAGATATCGCCCATCGATACCCATCGATAGTGACGGCGCCGTGTGGGCGCCCCCTCCTGCCCTACTCTGCCACGCTGCCTTCCTGGCCCGGCAAACTCACCCTGCTTCTCAGTGCCAACCGGGATGAACATGCGTCCCGGGGCAGCAAGCTGCTCAACGAGCGCGTCAGGGATGGTGGGTGCAGCGGCGCCAACATGGATGACCTGGTACGGCGCTGCCGTCAGCCTTACCCCGCGGATACAGGTTATACCACCTTGACAAAGGAGAGGTGCTCAAACTTGGCAAGGTGGGTTAGTTGGTTGCCAACGCACCCTTTGCGGGCCACCCGGCCCGCCCGTCGCCGCAGACAATATCGATGCCAGGCGACGTGCCGGTCGTGACCCCGTCCTTGGCGAGGTTGTCGCGGGCGAGGCGGGCGAGACCGTCGAGGTGGTCGATGCCGATGACGGTCGCACCTGGCGCTAGGCGGTGAAAGACGGCGGTGACTATTTGGTTAAGGCGAGATTAGGTTTTAGGAATGCCAGCCAGAGCAGCAAAGATATACCAGGCGTCGCCGAGAGCACAAGGTGGAGAGTTGAAGAGTTGAAAAGACGAGCGGCGTGAGAACGGAGATTGGCGGCGTTGCATAGAAACGAGGCGTAAGTGTATCACGGATTACGGATCATGGAGTGAGCGTCGCGAAGCATCAGCACACCCTTCTCGTCAACAGGGACTGTACGCACGGTACCCGCTGCCGCTACCGACGTCGAGGATTCCGCCGGCCTTTGCGTCCGCTTGGTCAATGTAGGGGAGGAGGATTTCGCACGCGTGAGCATGCATGTGGGGAGCCGAGATGGTGGCGTTGAAGCCGATGCGCCTGAAGTTAGTTCCAAGTGGCCTCCAAAGGTGAGGAAGGCTGCTTGCCTGGCTGGCCCTGGGGGATTCGGCGAGCGGCCTACCTCTAATACTCACTGAGGCGAATCATCATAAGCCCCAGCGGCAGAGTTAGAGTTGACATAGTGGCCGCGGTCGACGCTCTTCATAGCCTCGGCGACACGGTCAGAGCCAATGAGCCCGTTGGCCACCATGCGGTCAACGAGCTCGGCATTTGTGCGTCCACTTGAGAGCCAGGCCATGGCTGGACCAGCGCGTAGGATGGATCGGAACGGCGTGGTGACGAGAAGGTAGAGACGGGCTAGCAAGATGAAGTGATGGATAGTATTGGTGTAGTGGTAGTGGCGTGAGAGAGTAGATGGGGTGAGTGGACACGGAGAGGACGAGGAATGTTAACACGGTTCCTTGTGACGTCAAATAGGTTTCCTAAATACCTCTCTCTCTGTTCCTCTGTCGCCACCCTAATGGTATCACCTTTACAAGGTCCCCCCGGCGCCGCGGATTATGCACCGCAGCCTATCCTTACGGTAGAACGGGGTAGGACGGGGTATGAAAGGGCGCCGACAAGTTGCCCATGGCTGTAGTAGATGCCATAGATAACTGGCGAGCTGGCGAGTCGGGAGTGCAGCTTCATCAACATCCGGTCCGGCCTATCTATTGTACCGCGGCCCTCTCTCTACACGGCGCCCAGATCCCATGGCGCCGTGATGTTCCATGTCGCCAGTCACCCACCCACCGGGGCCGCCGCGCACCGCGGTTGCAGTTTGGCACGCCCTTGCGCCCTCTTCTCAAACGATCGGGCGACGCGCACGCTGCCTACCGGCTGCAACTGGCGCGTCACGAATGACCAAGAATAGTTCACCTCGTTCATCCTCCTCCCCCTCCATCTTCACTGATACTATACCACTCCTCATCTCTCGCGTCCAATCAACAACCCCACACTGCTCCTCCTACACACACACCGCCTGATTTCAATCAACCGCTAGCCATGCATGCTATGCGACCACGTATCCTACAATCCCCAAATCCCGATCGCTTAAGCGCGCTGGGCCATGCGGAGGTTGGCCTCAAGGTTGCCCTTGGGCTTGAGGAACTGGACGTAGGCACCGTCGTTGACGACGAGCTTCTTGGCCTTGACGGCCTCGTAGTCGGGGCGGTCGAGCGAGGTGAAGCCCCACTTCTTCGAGATGATGATCTTCTGGCGACCGGGGAACTTGTAACGAGCACGACGGAGAGCCTCGATGATGATAGGCTTGTGCGCGTCACGGCAACGGATCGACATGATGACCTGGCCACTGGGCGTGAGCAATGTGACAATGACAAAAAACGAGTAGACACTCTCAGCCTGCTGCTCGCCGCCTGACGGCTCACAAGACGCGCCACTTACATGTTGACACGGGCGACCTTGCCGTACGGCTTGCCCCAAGCGCCACGCATACCCTGCTGCAGACGATCCGCACCAGCGCACGAAAGCATCTTGTTGATACGGATAACGTGGAAGGGGTGGACGCGGACACGGAGGTGGAAGGCCTCCTTACCGGCGTTCTTCACAATGTACTTGTTGGCGCAAATACGGGCGGCCTCGAGAGCCTCCGACGAGAGCTGCTCGTACTCGTCCGAGACGAGGTGGCAGCAGAAGGGGAAGTCATCGACCGACGCCTTCTTGCGACCGAGGTCGAAGATACGGATCTTCGGGTCGGGCACACCACGGTTGTAGCGCGACTTGGGGAACGGCTTGTTCTTGCAGTAGCGGTAGCAGCGAGCGGGACGGCGACCCATCTTGACTAGGGTGTGAGCGAGAGAACAGAAAGAGAGAGTGGATTGCGCGGTCGCCGACTTTGGGGGCAGAACAATCACACAGAACGCGGATTGCTGGGCAATGGGAGGAACAAGACAGGTAAGAACTACTCGGTGCAGTTCTTATACTCGCGCGCTGACGGCGGAGAGATGCGCTGATTCATCCCGGATCCGACAGGGAATCCTTCTCTCCCCCACCACCTGCTGAGCAATCATCCCTCCGACTCCATATTTCCCTCCCAGAACGCCCCCGTACACGCCGCGCGTAATGTCGATACCGCGCGCGCCGGTGCGCGTCGTCGTCGAGCTCTCGGATTGCGATGTGTCGAGAGTGTACTCACCTTTTTTCTAGTGGTTGAGGGTTAGAAAGAGCTGTAACAGTATCACTAGATTCACAACCTCTGGGGGGGGAGGTGCGGCGTCGGCGTTTCCTTATTTTCGCCACCTGCTTACAAATCAATTTGGTTGACCGGGGTTTCGGCAAAACCCCCCGGAAGCAGTGTGGCATTTCTGGAGCACTCGAGGAGGTTGGGGCACCACGTCAGGCACGTCGCAGATACCCGACATCCGGCTCCTAACTAACCATCAACGCCAACAGACAACACTCAACACTCAACACTCTAACATCATGACTGCAGAGCTCTACTGGCCTCAAAAGGTCTATCCTGTCACGGCAGAGGACGCGAACCACCACAAGCGCGTCCTCTTCGTGTGTCCCTTGACCCCAGCCATCCTCCAAGACCCCACCCCACTCCTCCACCCTCTTGGCTACGCTGCAAGCCAGGCGACCGAAAGATGCATCGTGCTCTTCTCGACGCCAAACGGACCGCAACTGTATCCCGAACTCCAGGCTGCGCCGAAGCAGCACTTTGCCGCCCTTAGTCGATTCCTCGCGCAGGTGTACTCCGTGTTGGCAGCGGGCCAGTGGGACGCCGGCCGGCCGCTCACCGACGTCGAAGTGCGCTTCGACGGCGAAGACGGCGACTGGGCGCTCAAGCTCGGCTCACCAACCTTTGTGATCGGGTTTGAGGGTAGGTTTCTCTGAGAGACGCGCTGACGACTGGCTTCGAAGGCCTGGCAGCCGACATTGTGGCCAAGGCTGCCCCGAACCTCTCCAAGGAGGACCGGCGCTTCGTCCAGATCGAGCCGGAGCTCGAGCAGCTCGTTAGGAATCCCGGTACGATTTCCACGGTCTCTGAGCCCGGGTATCCCGTCGCCGCGATGGGAGGGACGTTTGACCATCTCCACGCGGCGCACAAGCTGCTCCTCCACATGGCGTTGTTCGCGACGGAGCAGCGCCTCATTGTCGGAGTCATGGCTGACCGGTTGCTCGCAACTAAGAGCCACGCGGACGTACTCGAGGGCTTGGACACGCGTCTTGGGGCCGCGGCGGCATTCCTGCGCCGCTGTGGTGGCGACGCGCGCGGCGTGGTTCTCGACGTCGTCGAGATCCACGACGCTCTGGGTCCTACTGCCTGGGACCCCGAAGTATCTCTGCTCGTCGTGAGCAAAGAGACACTGGGCGGGGGCAACTATGTCAACCGCATTCGTGGGGAGAAGGGATTGAGCATCCTCGACATGCTTGCGATCGACGTGATTAGCTCCGAGTTTGCGCATGACAAGAGAAGCACGCGTGACCTCAGTGCGGTGGACGACGCACAACTCAAGGACGCCAAGATGGGAAGCACAGGCATCCGCGAGTTTATTGCGCGGCAAAAGCAGGCTTAGAGTGGTTACATGTACCTGTACTATATGCTAGCTGGTGCCTATCTGGCGGTTGTCCTCGAGCGCATCGAGAATGAGCAGATTGGGCTTAAACGGCCACTTTGCAAAGACGTCGACGATGCGCTGCCACTGTTCGATCGTGACATTTCGTATCGGCGTCTCGGGATTGACACCCACGCCTTCGAACTGGCTGGTCTCCTCGCTCTCGCGAATCTTGGGGATGAGGTTCCCTGCACCAAAGGCAAGCTTGGGAATAGCGTCTGACAGCGGCGACGCTTCCTGCACAAAGCAGTGGCGGAGCACAAACTCCCACTCCTCGCGCTGGGTGAGCTTGATGGGTGAGTCTCGGCGGGGGATCATTTCGACGCCGAGCAACGGTGGCCGAACAAGCGCCTTATCTGGGGAAACCTTGGAAGCGCCTTTCAGCCCCGCGTGGCGGCCGATCTGGGGCCAGAAGTCACCGGCCACAGTCGATGTCACTTCGTTGATGGGTGGCGGTGCAGGCGTCGGCTGCCTCTTAGACTTCGTTTTCCTGGTCGATGCGGCGGCCACCGCCTCCTCGTAGCTCGGGTCTGTTCGGTGGGACTGCTTATCGACGTCGGGTACGTGGTGGTACGGCGGGAGCGGGCGCATGTGGAACAGTGCGTGGGCCATGACGCTGAGCTTGCAGTGGATCGTCTCGCCTGGCGATGCCATCAAGCGCTATTTGTCAGCACAGGATTGAGTCAGACTCACGTCGTACTGTCCCGAAGGCACAAGCATGGCTAGGCGTACCCGACCAAACGCCCATAGCCAACCCCTCTCCTCCCCAGGCTCGCCGATGGCGCTCGAGACCCACTGCGCGATGAGCTGGTCACCCATCACTGTCTCTGGCATTGTGGAGACGACAGTTATTGGCGGCACGTCCGCCTCCCATGGTCGCATGGTGGCCGCCACACCATCCTTGCTGGCGTCGAAGACGGGAAAGTTGTTCCAGACCAAAGGGTTGTCGAGGATGCGGGGAATCGTGGTCCACTCGAACACCGAGTCGGGACACATGAGAAGGTTCTTCTCCAGAATGGACGGGTAGACGGGCGTGGTCCCTCGCATCTCGTTCAGGCGTTCGAGCTCCTCTGCATTCTTGGCATTGTTGTAGTCCCAGTAGGAAGCCGGTGCGAGGTCGGGGTCGAATCCCAACCCGCGGCTGAACAGGGTGACATGGGGCTCGACAGCCACAACAGCCTTGGGAACAATTACCTTGCTCTCATCCACGCCTTGTGGGACCTTGTAGACTGGCGCTGTTTTGACATCCCATTCCGGGTAGTCAAAGTCCTTCAAGTTGCGCCGCTTGACCTGACCGGCCCTTGGTCCGACAACCTCCTGCTCCTGCGTGACCTTTTTCCAGTCGGCGGCCCTGGTCGTGTCAACTCCTCCGGCGAGGAGGGAGCGCGTAAGCTGCCCAAGCGAGGGGTATGCCTCGAGCACGACCTCGTCCTTTCGGATGCCGAGGGCGCGGACGAATTGGTCGGTGAGCTTCTTGTTGGCCAGCACTGTGCGGCGGGTTAGCTCACGGGAGCCTGATCCCTCTTGAGTGTTTTTCCCTATTCGTGGGACATAGTTGCTCCATTGTGATGGGAGTGGTAATGGAGGTAGGCGTAACCGAGGCATTGGGCGTTGTCGAGACAAGTCAACCCAGTCTCAACTTTCAGAGTGGAGGTCGACGGAAGCAGATTAGGTGGAGGTGGAGGTGGAGGTGGAGGTGGTCCATCATAGGAGAGAGGGAGAGTGGCGCGGTTGCCGTGTGGCGTGCGGCTTGTGGCGTGTGGCACTTGGACGTCGACTCCTCTGAGCGATGAGCGATACGTCGCGGCGTGTAATTTGTACTGGTATCTTCCCTCGGCCCTCAACCTGTTCTTCAAAAACGTGTCCCGCTTCAGCTAACATCTCGTGCACACTTTTCCTCACTGAAACTCCTCCTCACCTGCTTGTATGTCTCTTGCTGTTAGAACCAGACAGGACGGGAACAACTGATGGTGACAACTGCACCCTGTAACTGGATTCGAAATGGGGAGTCTTCAAGGCATCGCGATACCCGCGGACATCACCCCGTCTTCCCAGTTTCGCTGCGACAGTGGCATAACGTCGGCTCGATCACGGCACCTCCGTGCGGATGCAGAGTGGCGGTTACTCCCCATATCAAAACACTATTTCGACGAGCCTCACAAGCTCATAAGAACCAGGGTTCCCCGGGTCACTGGGGTCACCCGAGGCCACCCAGAGCACAGAAGCAAACGGTGTCCAACGTTACCAGCCAAACCTAGTCTGATACCGACCCCTCCTCCTTGGCATAGGGGTTGCTAACCCTCCCACGTGATATTGGGTTACGTTACAATCTCCGTCAAGCTAGCGTTTCGCAACTAGTGACTCCAGATCATCCGTAATAACAGTCTTGTTGGAGGCGGGCTTGTTCACGCTTTATCTACTTGTACATTATTGTGAGTGAAAACTCAAGCAAATTCCATCCAGAAGGGGAATTCAGCTACTGGTTTAGTCTCAGTTCCGTCGGAGCCACTGCCCGACCAAGTAGCTGACAGGTTGGGGCCACAGTCCACGCGACTTGTCGCTCAACCGCGGGGTCTCCGGTGTCTCCGGTGTCGGCCATCTTCGTGTTCAGACAAATCTCCGATGACGTCCTGGATTTCAATGTACCATTATTACTGATACTCGTCCAACAACCAAACAGATCAGGTTCAGGCTTGTTGCTTGAAGATATAAGGTTCCACATGAAGCGTGAGTGACTTCCCCGTGTGTCAGGGAGTGTTTGACGACGCCAAAGTGAACGACTGGAGGCGAGGCACCGGCTCGTCAGCAACCCTTACAGCTTCCACAGTCTGCTTGTTGGCAGCAGCAAGGAGAAAGAGATCGACATGCGTGACAATGTTCGAGGCTCCGCCACGAGGGGAGGATATGCGCCACCGCCTGCTCTCCTCATCTTGCACTGCGGCTCAAGCAAAGGGTAAGAGATCGACTATCAGCGCTGTTCAAGGTCCTTGGGTTTCGAGCCGCGTGTGGCGTACACCTCCCGCTGTAGCTCCCCGAGTAACCCGTTGACTTGACGTTCTCCAGCTGTTGTTTCGTGTACGTAGTCGTACTCTTTACTCCCGAGGTTACATGTTTGTTGTTGGAGGCCCAAGTACCTATGTGGGGATAAAGCTGTACCTTTGGACGTGCAAGTGTCGTTTCAGAGTGAGGACGGGGAGAATGTGACAACCAGGAACAATGGCTGGTGCAGACCTATCATCCCAGGATTTCGGAGTCTGGTTTGTCGTGATTGGGTGGGAACAAAGTGAAAGAAGAGGGTACTCACTTGGACCAAACTGGTGGGTGGGTGGGTGTAGATTGAATTGTCTGCGAGTGCCAAGACCTGGACGGTGAGTGTTGGGTGAAATCAAGCTCAGATCTGCCTTTGCCATCTTCTGCGGGTGCCCTTCTGTTTTGAGGTGGTCGATCCTGAAAGCAAAGAAATAAACTTGGATAAGACCACCTCTAGGCCTATAGGACCTCTCTCGGTGCACCTGCGGGCGCACAAACCGCCGATAGCGCAAAGACAGTAGTCAAGAACAGAACACGTTCTTAAGGTACAGGTCAATCCTGGCAATGGCGCTTTGAATCCAGGGGTTACAAACCAGGCAAGAGGGCGGCATGACGATGAGGGCGGAATGGATTGTTGGGTGCATGGGAGTCTCTTTCACTTTCCATTTACTTGGTCAGAGCCTTGGTGCCTCATTTCGCTCCAAGAAGTGTTCTGGTAATTGGGGCTATAGTGGTCATACGTATACGGGACGAAAACGTAGACCAAGACACAATAGAGAGTAGAACGTAGACTAAGACACAATAGAGAGTAGTAGTGGTGTGGAGTTTGGAGAAAGGAGAAGAGAGAATAGACAAGGGATGATGTGAGAGGGTGGATTTCTTCCAGGGTATCGTCAGCAAGGATCTGCAGCCACAGGTTTGTTCCACTTATCCTATTCTATCCCTTATCCCCTATCTTCAGCGGCCCCTTTGCCTGCTCCATTGACTCCACCAGAATTGACACTGGCCATAGCATGTCATATTGTTGGAGGTCGACAAGGTCAAGCACCAAGGCGTGATGCTGTATATCAGTGGAGCTTACAAATTGCCTGGTGAAATGTCGTCGTCGCAACCGGGTCCGGCGCGTGTGGCCTCTGATTGCACGCGAGGAATTGTGCCTAGGGTTTGTTAGCTGGACTGCGCCATGGCTGGCCTGGGTGGGGCTGGGTATGTCGGGTCTGCCTGGCATGGCTGCGTTGCGCGCAGGCCTCTAGCGGCAAGAGCAGCAACCCTCCCAAACCTCCCCCCTTCCCAAACTTCCTCTCCCTGCGTGCCCAGTAACTGGTGCAACAGCTCCTCGTACATTCTGTTCCAGGCCTCCCGCACAGTGCGTGCCGTGCCAGGTACTTATCCGCCTATAGGCCTCATGTCTTTGTCGTAGCAACGTAACAAGGCGTAACGAGGTCCATAGTTACTCTACTTTGTTTAGCTCTAACAGGTGGCAGGCGTCGTGCTAGCTCTGGGCACTGTATCTAGACATCTTACCACCACGACTTTGTCTCTTGCAACATCCAATCCATCTCACTCCTACTCTTTAACAACATCCATCATCCATCCATATCGAGCACCTCATCAAACGGCACAGCTGGTCCTGTAGCCGACTCCATTCCATCCTCGTTGCAGCCACAACGCCACGGCACCATTGCGTCCAGGGACTATCACGGTGCTTTGGGTGCTTCATACGCGAAACAGCTACCTGTTGTCGCCTCTCCCTTCCGCCCACTTGTCCTTGCTTCCTCCCTGTCTCACTCCCTCTCTCAACCCCGCCCCGGACGACGACATCCTAACCCTCCCAACCCTCTCTTGCTCCTCCCACACCCCGCTCTGATCGTTGTCTGGCCCACATCCAACCCCACCCCACTCCGAACCTTGTCACTGTTGCGAACGGATCGTCGACCTCATCTTTTCCGCACCCAAAGTGCTCACCACACCATATTGTCCTCGACCACCTCCCTTCCCCTCGTCCTTTTCTCTCAACCATCCAGCACAACACTTGTAATTTGTGCATCCGCCTGCCCGCATACCGCACGTCCTTGGGGCGCGTCCCCCGGCTATACATCCTCCGAACCAGCCCGCTGGTGCAGCGCGCGCTGTCATGCCAGGTGCGTCTCCGCATTGTCTTTGTCAGGCGTACACAACCATGCATGATGGGGGACTTGGACCTTGGCTTTGCACTCAATCTCGTTGCCCCCAAACCGCACCACATGCAGAGACAATGCTGACCTCAGCGCGCGGCGCGCTGCCTGTCGTATCCTCGACGAGCGCAAATGCCCTCCTCTCAGACTTGCGGCCAACAACTCTCGACTCGCAAGCGCTCGAGTTCGTCAACTTGTTGCTCGATGAGCTGCTCGTTGGGATTGTCACTGCCGCCGAGAGTCTCAACCTCACCGACCTGCGCATGCGCGGTGTGCCGTCTGCACTGAGTGAAGGCGAGGGCGAGTTCCGCAACCCCGCAGCGCTCGGCGCGCTGGGCCGCGCCGCTGTTGGCGAGGCCGAGGTCGAGATCCGCTTGTGGTACGATACCCACCCAACAGCGCAGAAGGATGTGTCTGGCTTTCCTCCAGACGGCAAGGGACGTGGACTAGTCGCCAGTGCCGAGGAGGCGCGCGAGCGCTTTCCGACCGACGCAGCTGTCGAGCTCATGCGCGTCAAGGTTGCTAGTCTGAGTGTGCGTGTCATCCGCTAAATCAGGCCAGGCCGCAAGCCACACACAGGCGCCATGGAGGCTCTTGGCTTGGATCGCGCGATGGAATTGATCGGAGAGAATATCCGTGCTGACGCCAGACGTTTGCGGCCGCTCAGGACCCAATACCGGAGTCCAGGTGTGACGCTGCCGCCGATGCCTGGGAGAGCGCAGGTGGTGACGGATCTGAGGAGACGGTGGCGCCTTCCGGATTGTGGCTTACGGCTGTCCTGGAGTGAGTGTGGTCTGAGCGGGAATGAGAGGCGACACAACTTGCGTGCGAGCGTGAGGGCAAGCTGGCGTCGAGAAGATCCCTGCAATCCTTCGATTACCCAGGTTGTCGCATTTCGGCTCGGCACGCTCCTTGCCCCCTGCTCACGACGCGCCGTCGTGTGTGGCGCCCGAGCCCACTTGGCATTCTTAACCCTGCCATGCAGCGTTCATGCTGACGACAGGCACATTTGCGAGCACATCCTGTCCAAGTTGTCACAGGTTGTGGCCCGAGATTCGTCGATTGTCACTGCCACAGTCACCGACCTGTACACGGCCTTGTGTGAGGATGCCACTGTGTATGGGTTTTTCAAGCGCATGGATGGTGAGTACCGGATCTTGAGAGGTCCCTGTTGCAAGACGACTTAATGCGCTTGGACCACTTTCTCTTGGTCGTTGAATCATTAAGAGTATGAAAGCTGACTTTATAGCACGAGCTCAAATTGAGAATCAAGCTCGCTCTTCATCAAGGCCCAAGCGTGGAGGCCCTCGCTCAACATCTAGTATGGGAGTCACGCGGTCATCTGCAAACGAGTCACCTTATGTCTCTCAATCTTCTCTCGACTCTTCAAACATTGATCCACCTTCTTCTCTTCAACCCCGAGTCCCAAGTGGTCACTCTCAACGACCAGCAAGCGAGCAGTTCTACAAGAGTGTCATCAACGCTGCAAAAGGAGTCCCCGCAGCTGCCAACCACAAGAGAGCCTCTTCCATCCTCAGCTCACGACAACCCTCCGAGGACGACTACACTGTCAGGCATCCACCCGCAGTCGCTGAAAAAGCTGCAGAAGACGACTTTGACGCCATCTTGAGATCCGGAGAAACCATGCGCGTAAGCCTCACTCCAAGCCGCTTTAGCACGTTTGAGGTACGTTACCATGACCAGGAAGGGGGTCCAAAGGAGGCTCGTTTTTGCAAGGTTTTCCTTTGCCCAACTGATCCCAGACCACACCCTCACCCAACACATCACCGCAACGAAAAGACAGCGGCCGGGCAAGCGATCACCTGTCCGCAGCACCCATGTCGTCGAGCGAGTCCTCATTACTCTCCATGTCAACCCAGGCCAGCACTACCGACTCACGCGTCAGCGGGTATCGCGCAGCCGCAGGTCGGAGCTGGTCGTCACAAGGGACCAAGCTCATGCCGCGCGGTCCGACCATTGAGGAGAAGGACGAGGACGACGCGGTCGATTTCCACCGACCATCCGTGATCGAGCTGCTCAAGTCGGAGCCTCGCGTCCTTTCGCCCCGCAGTCAGGAGCGCACGGTGCCTGCTGTTATTCTTGGCTCACCCATCCCACAAACGGAGCCCGTCGATTCCGAGAACGACGCATCGCCCACCCTCGTCTCAGAGTTGTCGCAGTCGCAGCGAACGCAGCGCAGCGCAAGCGAGAGCGGGATCGTGGAGACCGAGGTCAACGTCAACGGCCAGATGTTCCGGAACCCGCGGCACAAGTCGGACCGCATGACGATGCGCCAAGAAACGCGTGACCTCGCTCACTTTCTCTCCACCACCGCGCCACCGCCCGTCTCTACGGCGCACGAGTTCACTCGGCCCGTCTCGCCTCCACAGCTGTTGTCGCGCTCGGGTAGGTTCAAGAACATCATGTCGCGTATGAGCTCGACGAGGCGCAAGGAGG
The DNA here is from genome assembly GCF_030864355.1 of Cutaneotrichosporon cavernicola. Classification (NCBI taxonomy): domain Eukaryota; kingdom Fungi; phylum Basidiomycota; class Tremellomycetes; order Trichosporonales; family Trichosporonaceae; genus Cutaneotrichosporon; species Cutaneotrichosporon cavernicola. The sequence goes on along the minus strand of NC_083396.1, from coordinate 2,149,554 downwards.
CCAAGGAAGAGGACACGTCGTTCAAGTCGTGGGCGGAACGTACTCTGTTGCCGTCGTCGTCGGTCCAGACTCTTCAGTTACATCCGGACACCAATTCGCTTCACGCGCCTTCGTTAATGCCGCTGTCGCACTCTCGCGACGGATCGACAGGACTGCGGTCACAGAAGAGCCATTCGTCGGTCGGATCCGTGTCGACGTTGCTAGGCACTGCGCCCGCCAACCAAGGTCGGACGCAGAGCGTCCGCAGTGTCGAACCGCCAGCGGTGAATCGGAGAACGTCGATTGTTCGCAAGTGGGCGGCGCAGGTCGCGCACGGTGAGCAACGGTTGACCAGACGCAAGAGTACACCCTTGAGCGTGAGCACGCCGCTGCCCGAAAACGACGCAGGGTGCGAGTCGCAGCCTGAGGCTGGCAGCATGTCGACCGGCCTCGGTCTCGGCCTGGGAATGAGCACATTGCCCAACGGTGCGCGCAGCGACAGCGTCATGCCCGAGGGCGAGCACCTCTCCGCGCGCGACGGCACGCCTGAAGCGGCCCTGGCGACACTCACGGGCTCGAACCGCTCTCGTGCCTCGACGATCTACTCACAGTCCTCGTCCAAACCGCTGCGGCCAGAGCAGACGCGTAGTGTCTCGGTCCCGTCGCGGCAGCTGCGGCACGAACGCGTGGCCGAGCTACAGGATGGGGCGTCGTCTGGCGCGCCCTCCATTCGTTCCCTGGAGAGCGGCCATTCGACCTCACCGGTGCTCGAGCGGCGTTCCCGGCTGCTGCCCTCGACCGCCTCCAGCCCGCGAGCTTCGCCGCGCGCACTCCCGATCCCTTTACCGTCCAGTTCACCCAAGGCGTCCTTTCGTTCCCTTGACTCGGAGCCCGCACTGGAACGGCTTGCGGACGGCTACGTCGCCCTCACGGATCTCACGCCGTTACGCACGCTACTTGACCACGCGACGACTGCGCGCGAATGCCAGCTGCTCCTCGACGCGATCCTGAGTCAGATTGGCGTCCCGCACCCTGGGGAGACGGACCGCGTTGCCGCATGGCTCCTTGGCGGTGGACCCAAGGGCCGATGGAGCGACAAGGTACCGCGCCGCGCGCAACCTCCGCCTAGTGAGGGATCGAGTCGGTCGAGCAGACGCAAGAAGCTCTCGTCCGAGGTGACGAACAAGAGCCTCCCGGCACTTCCAGAGCCGGTTGAGGCCAAGGAGAAGAAGGAGGAGGTCGGCGAGGTGTGGGATATCACGAGCGAGGGCCACGACAAGCCCAAGGAGAACGGACATGTCGAGGAGGCAGAGATAAAGCCTGCTGAGGTGTCCAAGCATGCAGAGGAAGTGGAGGTCAAGGACGAGTGGAAGCCTGCTGCCGACACGCGAGTCTGGATGGCCGCGTAGCCGAGTCGGAAGAGGTTAGGATTGTGTCAGAGTAGCGGTAGCGAGTGTATTATGCATGCCATACGGCTGTCGAGGCCTGTGATAACACGTCATGGAGGGCACGGGTAGCGATAGCGGGTTGATAGCGGGGCTCGCGGTATGTCGAATAGGTCGATCGAAAGTGACGTTAAAATCGTACAAGATGATCGCGATCGTGATCGAGGCTGGCCCTGATTTCCAAGTTGCCAAGTTGCACAAGTTCAAGTTGCACAAGTTCAAGTTCCACAAAGACATGCATACAGGAGACAGAATGATACAGAGCGCGTACGTGCGGGGTTAGGCCGTGGGTGACACGGCTGGGCCATGGGCCATGGGCTAGGCCGTAGCGGCCACGTTGTCGTACGCGAAACCGTGTCCGAAACCAAGCTGGATCGCGAGGTCGGGCGAGCGCGCGTGGCTCGCGGGGTCCTGGGGCGCGACCCAGTATTCGTCAATGATAGGGATCTGGAGGAGGTTCATCTGGTGTCAGCTGGGATACGGCAGAAGGGATGACCCAAGCTTGGCTGGGCATCTCAGAACGCGCCATCAGCTGGACGCCTCCCCAACCCACCCCTCCTCCCGCCCCGCCCAACTCCCGCCCGGCTCAACTCCTCCCGCTTACACCCACCTTTGGCGTAATGACAATCATCATGTTCGTCTTGACCTCGACCCAGTCGGCGCGCTCAAACGTAAGCGGCTCGCTCGCGATCATGATGATGCGCTCGCGCTTATCCGCCTTGGTCATGCGATACAACCCCGCATTGGGCTCGTACTCGTCAAAGCTCGTCCCGCTCGAGAAGAAGAGCGACGACGCCTCCTGCGTCCGGCTGCTAATATACCGCGTGGCCACGACCGTATGCCCATCTGTGACAACGTAGTTCATCAAACTTGGTCCGGACTGGGTCAGCGCACCCAAAGGAAAGACTCACCACCCCGGCGTCCTTGCAGAGTTTGTTGATGAAGCGGATCGTCTTCATCATCGCCTCGCGCAGTTCGGCGTGCGTAAAGCTGCGTGCGTGGGGGTCCTTCAACTGAGGTTAGAATCATGCTGAGGGAGGACAACGCACCATAGAGAGGAAGACCATGAACGCCCACTCGGAATCCGTGTAGCCTGAGGGGTATAGGAAGAGTTCCTCGGGTAGGCTGGCCTGTAGCGCGCGCTTGATCTTGGGGAAATCGCTGATCTCTCCGTTATGCATCCACTGCTGTCAGCTCTTTGCTATCTGACTAGCTGAGAAGCGTTCGCACCATCAGACGGTCAAAGATCCACGGATGGCAGTTATCCTCACTTGGCGCACCAGCCATTGTCGATGCACGCACATGCGCGAATACGAGGTGGCTGCGCAGTTTCTCAGCCAGGCGCGTGAGGTTGGCATTACTCCAGGCCTGTCGTCAGCTCGTTTCATTCTGCTAGTTGACAGGACTGATGCTCTTGAAGATGCAAGGCTTCTCAATCTCGTGTTCCCGCTCTTCTTCACGGAGCTTGGCGACCTCGCGTGCCCGCGTATCTTCCTCCGCCATCTCCTCCGCTTCGCTCTCGGGCGGAATCACGGCCCCGTCAATCGGCACGCTCGGTGGCGAAGGCGCAGGGGCTGGGGTACCAGTGCGCAGCATGGAGGGGAGAGACGGGATAGGAGTTGGAGGGACGGGACCGGGTGCTGCCGCTGGTGCCGAGTCGCTGGCTACAGGCACCTCGGCGAGGACGGGGTCGTACCACCCGATACCGAAACCGTCGGCCTAAAGGTCAGTGAGGAAGGGTGGAGCCTCACGTTCATGGGGCGCGAGGAGGGGAAGCGGAGCTTGCTCTCAAAGGCCTGGTTTGTGATACTGTGTCGGGGCCGGGTTACGAGGTGCGAGACCTGGATCGGCTCGGCGCCTTTGTACACAATCTGCGTGAGTTGGAGCAGAAACCACCGACTCACAAAGCGGCACATTACGGAGTGTAGTGTCTTTGCGTGGGACGGGAAGAGATTGTGAGCCCCGTTGGGGATGTATATGGGGATGCACTGTTTAGCGTGTAGAGGAAGATGACGAGGAAAAATGCAAAGGTAAAGATGTCAAGTGATTGTCGTTGCGTCAATGGCGTGCGACAGTCGATGAACGACGACTCGATCGCGACCTCCACCTGCACCTCCCTCCACCTCCACCCCCACCACTCCATCTCTCTCAACTGATAATCTATTTGGCTCTTCCTTAATTGATCCCGGTTCAATGCTAATCCGCTAATAGCCGCCGGGCCACAAAGTACGGGTGCCTGAGTGTGTCGCGTGTCACTCGACCATTGCCATTGACCATCTGCCCAGTTGCTAGTTTGACTGCAACTACTCGGAACGTTGCAACAACACTCTCATCCATACCGGTCATTCCATCAATATGTCTACACGCGCGGTGAGTACCAGGAATCAGCCAGTTGATCAGTAACTCTAGCTGACAGACAGATCGTAAAGTGTGAGTACCATAGCCCAGATCCGTCTTCTAAGGCATCCCTCCAAGTCTAGCCCGGTCACCCATGCTAACCCCCAGCCGTGCTCTCCGGCGACACGGTGATCGTGCGTCCGAAGGAGGCACCCGCCCGTGGTCAAGCCACTAAGGAGCGGTAAGTTTCCCCTCCCCCAGCACTAATCCAGCGTCCTCCACTTGGCCGGCACAACAGCCCCGCGCGTCGGCACGGCGTCGCGTGATGACGAGCCCTTTGCCTTCCCCGCCCGCGAGTTCCTCTGCTCCCACCTGGTTGGCAAGGAGGTCGCGTTCACCGTCACGCACACCCTCCCCTCCGGCGGCGAGTTTGCCACGGTCCTTTCTGCCCCACCAGGGCCAGGCAAGCCGCCACAGGATGTCGCTACGCTGGTGGTCGAGAACGGGTGGGCAAAGGCACGCGACAACGCGCCTGAGGCACTCAAGGAGGCTGAGGGTCGGGCTCAGGCCGAGAACCGTGGGCTGTGGGCCGCACAACCTGACCAGCTCACTGTTGCGTTCTCGATGCCCTCCGACCCGCACGCCTTCATTGCCGAGCACGCCGGCGAGATCGACGCCATCGTCGAGCAGGTCCGCGACGGCACGCAGCTCCGTGTGCGTCTGATGTTGGACGAGAACCACCACCAGATCATCAACCTCGTCATTGCCGGTGCCAAGAGCCCTCGCGCCAGCATTACGCGCGACGGTGAGCTACAGGCAGCCGAGCCGTGGGGTGAGGAAGCCAAGTTCTTCACCGAGGCTCGAATCCTCCAGCGCCACATCAAGGTCCGCCTTCTCTCCGCTCCCGTGTCCCTCAACTCGGCACCGTTCCAAACCACCGAGGGTGGCGGCCTTCCCGCGCCCGTGCAGGGCGCTAGCTTCATCATCGGCCAGGCGTGAGTTGTAGCAATGGCCAATGGCACTCGTAACTGACTTCAGTATCCACCCCAATGGCAACATTGCAGAGTTCCTCAGCTCTGCCGGTCTTGCCAAGGTCATCGACGTGAGCTCACCCAACTTGATCGAGCTGACAGTAGTGGCATGCAGGCATCCTCGCGCCGTACGGCGGCCTCGAGAAGCTCCGCGCCGCTGAAAAGTCTGCCAAGGAGCGCCGCGTGGGACTGTGGGAGGGATACGGCGCCACCAAGGCCGCGAACGGCGCTGGCGCGGCTGTTGCCAGCTCCACGACTAAGGGGCAGTCCTTCGAGGCCACCGTCGTCCGGATCTGGGGGCCTGACCAGCTGAGCATCGTCGCCAAGGGCGACTCGCCGACCAAGGACCGCCGTGTGCAGCTCGCCTCGGTGCGCGGACCGCGCGGTGCCGACGCCAAGAACTCGTACTACGCCGCCGAGGCCAAGGAGTTCCTCCGCAAGCGCCTTGTTGGCAAGGTTGTCAACGTGCACATCGACTACGTCAAGCCCAAGGACGGCGAGTACGAAGAGCGCGAGTGCGTCACCATCAAGTATGGCGGGAACCAGAACAATGTCTCGGAGCAGCTCATCGAAAAAGGCCTTGCGACCGTGTTAAGGCACCGCCGCGACGACGAGGACCGCAGCATGGAGTACGACAAGCTCGTACTGGCCGAGCAGGCCGCCGCCGCCGAGACCAAGGGGCTGCACTCGCCTAAGGAGGTGTCACTCCCCCGTATTGTGGATGCGAGCGAGAACAACTCGCGCGCGGCGCAGTTCCTTCCCTCGTGGAAGCGCCATGGCAAGCACAACGCCGTCGTTGACTTTGTCTCGGCAGGCAGCCGCTTCAAGCTCCTCCTTCCCAAGGAGAGCGCCAAAATCACGTTCGTGCTCGCTGGTATCCGTGCGCCGCGCACTGCTCGTAACCCCAACGAGAAGAGCGAGCCATATGGCAACGAGGCACACCGCTTTGCCTCCCGCGCTCTGCAGCGTGATGTCGAAGTCACGTTTGACAGCACGGATAAGCAGGGCGGATTCATTGGAGGCATGTTCATCGGGAACAACAACGTTGCCGTTGATCTCGTGCGTAATGGTCTCGCTACAGTGCACGAGCCGAGCGCGCGCAACCTGCCCTTTGGCGGTGAGCTGCTTGCCGCTGAGGAGGCCGCCAAGAACGAGCGCAAGAACGTAAGTAATCTGAATGCATAACTCCACCGTCACTGACACCAGATCTGGGCCGACTTTGATGACGAGCAGGAGGTCGCGCCAACGGTCGACACCGGCAGCGCACTCCCGCCTCAGTACCTCGACGTCTGCGTGTCGAGCGTTCGCGAAAGTGACCCCTTCACCTTCTCGTACCAGGAGCTGGACGAGACCAACATGGCGGCCCTCGAGCGCCTCATGTCTGACTTTGGCCTGCACCACCGGAACCAGTCCAACGCCGCGCCGGCCGGCTGGACGCCCAAGACGGGCGAGCTCGTCTCGGCAAAGTTCTCCGAGGACAACACGTGGTACCGTGCGCGCGTGAAGCGTGCGTCGGGGATGAAGAAGGAGGCCCACGTCTACTTTATCGACTACGGAAACGAGGAGACTATGCCCTTCTCGCGCATCCGTCCTCTGGACCAAAAGTTCAAGAACCTGCCAGGGCAGGCAAAGGAGGCGCGGCTGTCGTTTGTCAAGCTCCCTCCCCGGGACAGCGAGTACGGTGGCGAGGCATGGCGCCGTTTCGGTGACCTCACGATCGGGCGCAAGCTCGTCGCCAACGTAGACCAGCGCGAGGGCAACCTCGTCCACCTTCGTCTCATCGACCCGACGGACCCCAACTCGGCTGAGGACCCGCTGGCCTGCGTCAACGCCGACCTCGTGCGCGAGGGTCTCGCTGCGCTCGACAAGGGCCTCAGGTACCTCGGCGCATACCCGCAGATAGTCAAGAAGATCCAGCAGGCTGCCGAGGGCGCCAAGATCGACCGCCTTGGCATGTTTGAGCTTGGCGACGTGAGCGAGGACTAGAGGGAGAAGGGAATAGGAAAGCAGTAAATTCTACAACAACAACGCATATGCATGTCTGTCTCGGATATCTGCGTTATATGGTGGCCGTGCCGTCGGCGTAGTGTCGCTCGAGCACGCGCTTGGTGAACTGGCCAAACGTCTCGCCGTCGGTGCCGATCACGTCGTCGACGTCTGGTCTGGCGTCAGCTTCCTCGTGGCAAACCAGCTGGACGAACTGGAGGAAGAAGGCAAACGTCTCGCGACTAACGTCGTCGCTCCCAGTCCCGCCACTGACATAGTGCGGCGTGGCGGCCAGTCGGCCGTCAGAGAGGACCTCGAGTGCCTCGCCGGTCTGGAACGCTTCTGTCAGCTGGTAGCACAGTCATAGCTAAAGACCTACCCAAGCAGTCAGGCGGAATCTGGACCTTGACAGCCTCCTTACTCTCGCGAGGATAGATCCAGAGTCCGGCATTGGGGGAGGGCGGGGGAACGGCGACGAGCCCGCCATCCCGGGGTTGGAGGTAGACTGCAGAGCCTAGCGTCAGATATCATTTGGCAAGCATATCTGATCATAAGGTGGTGATCAGGAAGATGCGGCCACTCACACAACCCCGTCAACAGCGAATGGTCAATATGCGTCCCGCACGCGTCATCAGCCCGACTCCCAGCCGGCGACGGAAAGTAATGCAGCAGGCGGGCCTTATTACTCTGGCTCTCCTTGATGAGGGGGGCAACTCCCGGGGCTTGGGTCAGCTCCATCTGAATCGGACATACAGAACCCGACAGCATCACACGCTTCCGCCAACGCGAACCCGACCTCGGCGACGAAGCCACCTAACCTGAAAATCAGTACGAGACACGAGTGGACGCACGCCTTGAACGCCCCCTCAAAGTCCTGCAACTCCGCCACGTCAGGCCAGATGTTGCCGGCGTAGTATTCGGGATACGCATTCTTCTTGTCTTCACTGACGGCTGGGGTGTCGACGAGCGGGTTGGCGTAGTAGCTACCCTTGGCTGTGTCTGGTTGCTGTTGTTAGTCGGGGCGGAGGAATAGGAGGAGGGGTTGGCTGGTGGGAGGAGGAGGGAGGAAGAGGGAGGGTGAGGGGAGAGATGAGAAGGGGGAAGAGGGGGGTGGAGGGAAGGGGGGGGGGGGTGGGGGGTGGACGGGGGGGGGGGGACGGGGGAGGATAGAGGAGAAGTGGGAAGGAGGCGTGGAGGAGACCGGAGACCGGAGACCGACGTACCCCGTTCATGACCTCCTTGCCATGGGACCAGCCGAAGGAGTATGTGGTTTCTGGTGACTCTAGCCGCCTCTTCTCATAGGATGGGAGTGAGGCGAGGATTGGAGCTTGGTTGAGGAGACGAGTACGGAGGGAGGTATAAGATGGGGGAAGGTCTGGTGTTAACTTGAATGACAAGGACGTGAGAGGGGAGGAAGGACCAGACAAGACAAGGCATACCTTGGATAAGAACCACGCCGAGCGCTCCCGACTGTGAGCCTAGGCCGGCTTGGATGGCGTCCTTGAGTGAGGATGGGTTTGTGCGGAGTGTGTTGTATGAGATGCGGATTGGGTCCATTGTGAGTGACGAGTGAGTATGTTGTTGTTGCAACAAGGGCAAGGTTCACGTCCACGACGTGGTGCACCTCCACCTAGCATTACCACCAGGCACGCCGCTACGCCGCCCAGACCTACCAGTCTTGTTGTAGTCGTCGTAGACTGGCCAGACTGGCTGTCATCTTACTGGGATACTATCATGCATACAAGTAAGACACTAATGGAAGAAACCGATTACCCGAACAGTCCTTACGCTAGCCCACAATCACATCGTTTCAAACCGGAGTCCTCCCCAGCCGGAACGAGCCGGCCTCGCGGTCGTCATGCAGCATCCGCCAGTACTCGAGCATCATGAGGAGCATGAACGACGCCATGTCCTGATCGCGCCACCGCGTCTTGGTGAGGTGCAGCGCATTCTTGGCAATCTCTTCGGCCAGGTCGTCACGTCCTTTGGTTGACCTGTCTGGTGCGCCATCGAAGAAAGCCATAATGTCGCTGCGGTCAGCCCGCGGTTCTCGCGTCACTGTTAGCGAGTGCACTCACTAAATGTCCGAATAGTCTGCCCGCACCGGTACATAATGGTACCACGGGACGAGTAGTTGTGAGAGCCACTCGGGGTACATGCTCGCCTTCATGACGACATTGTTCGAGGCCAGGAGCCGGCGGAAGCGCGAACTCCACGCGTTGCCGTCGACGTCGACAACAAACTTGTTTGCCACGCTCTCCTCCTTGTTCACGTACGTGCGCCACTTGAAAGCCTTGTCAAGGCGTTCGCACGAGCCGTCCTTATCGTTGCACTGTACTGGCCCACCAGCCAGCCCAATATCAAACCACTTGGTACTCATGTCCTTGACGCGGAAGTGGGCGGTCTTGGCGTCACCGTCAGAGTCAACGAGCACCGGCACCGTTATGTCTGACATGTTGTTGGCAAAGGTGTGTAACCGCTCTCGCTGCGACTTTTGCCAGGGAAACTTGAGGTCGTGGTAAAGCCCGGTCGCAGAGCCGCGCCAGAACACCATCGGCTTCTTTTCGGTCCACGGGATGATCTGCGGTTCATCCCACGCACCGTCAAGAGGGACGGCGACGATGTCCGAGCTGCGCAGCGTACGGCACTGTGACACGTACGGCGCGAGTGGGACGTTGGAAAAGCGCATGTCAAGCAGCGCGGCAGATTGTAGATCACGCAGGTTGGGGTTGTAGCAAACGTCCATGGCCATGTTGTAATCGGCCACAAAGTCCTTGCGGTTCACTGCCGTCTGGTGCAGTGGCATGTCGTTGAGCACAATGTCGACCTCGGAGCGCTTCAGGGGACTGTCATCCGGGCACGTCCACTGCCAGCCTGACGTCCAGCGCATGGCATTCTCCGCCGCCTCGAGCTGCTGCGGCGACCAAGTCTTGAACACCTTACCCATGCTTTCCGCACGAGTTTGGAAGCCGTGGCTACGGTGTGTGAGTCTGTGTCCAATTCGATCTCAGGGAAGGAGACTCACTGAACTTGCCCTCGTGGACCATCGTCGGTGTGGAACAGCATGGTCACAGGCGGACTCATGGTGAAGAACTCGTCCGGGAGGTGCTTGAGCACGGGGAGGAGGAGGGAGAGCGTGTTGCTGGGCATTAGCTTATGAAGTGCTGACGAGCTCACTTGCAGCGAAACTTCCATGCAGATGCGCCATTGACCTTGACACGGCCACGCCCTCGCTTTGAGTAGTCTTCAGGGAACCAGCCCGGCTCGCTATCACACTCGGTACCCATGTCGCCTTCTCCGTTTGGCACAAATGTGAATGAGAACATTAACTCGTTGGTAGCCTCAGTGTCGATGCGCTTCCTCAGCTCGGGCCCAGAGAGCGAAAGGTACTGAACAAACGGCTTTTGTGCCATGGACAGCAATGATGAGGCCGAGACAGCCTTGGTCTCCTGCGTGTACTTGAACCTGAATTGTCAGTTTAGTCTTGCGACGCGCCTCACCAAGCGTCAAAGCCACGTGGAGGTACCATGCCATACGCGGCCTTGTAGTCTGCGACGGCGGCCTGGATAGAGTCAACCTTGGATATGCGCTCTTCCATCGCGGCCACTATGAGTTTGGCACGCTCAATGAGCAACTCGACAGGATGACCGTTGTGCTTGTCCGAATCAAAGGTCAAGAGACCCCGTTCGTCAAACTCTAGGTCGTTTGGGAGCAAGTCGTCGTTGAGGGTCTGCAGAGGGTGGTGTGTCATTGCTGCAACTGGTTGCCCGAGGCTGACCGCTTGTGGTGAACCATGGCCTGGTGCCAAGCCCGGGTTATAGTTGGGAGGTGGCCTTGTTCGTGATCCGGCTGGAATAATGACGCTCAAGTCAAGGGGCGAGGGACTGAAGAAGAGAAAATGAAGGGTGACAACGATGGCGATGATGAAGACGAGGCCGAGGTAGCGGTTTAATGGGGGCATGGTTGAGGGTCGGCCGTAGCCGTAGAGTAGAGGGGCTGCAATAGATTAGGAGGATGTAGAATGAGGTTAGGTTGTAGAGAGGTTGAGAGATCGAGAGATTGCGGAAGATATTGAGTGAGAAGGCACAGGCGAGCTGAGCGCCATACAGTGTATAGAGCCTTGACTTGCTTGTGACAGCAGGTCCAGCAGGCTCAGCAGGCTCAGCAGGCTTAGTAGGCTCAGTAGGCTCAGTAGGCTCAGTAGGCACCAGTTGGTCACATCCAAGCCCTAGTAGGGCAAAAGAGCCAAAAGGGCAGAGCCAGAGGGGGTGAGGGAAAGTACGGCATGACGCCTCCGATGTAGGTTTAAGTGGCTATTCTTAACGATTACAACGGGCTCAAGGGTACGTCTTATTGCTTCAATCTCAGGGTTTACATATAAAGGTACAGATCCCACTTTGCTGGTCATAGCAGCACCAGTCTTCGCCTTCAGGGTCTTAAGGGTCAATGTCACAAACAGGCTAATGTCGATCAATTGTTATGATTTAAATTGGATATGTTTCTTATTGATTAGAGTAAGGGGTGAAGAACATGGAGAACATAGAGCACATCAAAGCCAAAGGCCAAGGGGTCCAGCGGGTCCAGCGGGTCCAGCGGGTCCAGCGGGTCCAACGGGTCCAGCGGGTCCAGCCCTGCCTAGCCAGCCTGGTAAGCCCAAGACATGCTAACCAGTCTAATTCAATGCGGCGCGACTCCATTCCATATATTTAATCGACCCCTTAAAATGCATAGCCGACTTGCCCACTGTCTACAACGGATCAAGGATCCCCCAGCCTCGCTGCGCGAAACAACTCGTACTGGGCCAAAGTGAACGTAAGCTCTGTGGCATTGGCGCAGCACAGCTAACGGACGTGACTCTACCTCTGAACTGTACGTTGCCATCGTGCCTGTGTCCGCACCTCCTCCCCCGAAATCAAGGTACCATCGAAGCCGCACCTATGATCACCTAACCATATTTTGTAGCCCGAGTTTAGGTAGTCTCAACGACCCATGACGCCTACAGAATGACTACCTTACAACACCACAGAAGGTGTCTATTGCGTTGTAGGGTAGTTGACTACCTAATCTGAGGTTGCAAAAATTACTTACAACCTCATATGTTTCATGACAACAGCCCATGTAGGTAGGCCCAACAGAGTGAGCGGCAGAACAGAGTGAGCGGCAGAACAGATCACTGGAGAGGAGATGCCCCGTCCCTTACAGCAGCGTACTATCTATAGGTCACGTGATCAACAACCGTCCGGTGCGGACGGGATGACGAGTGTGAGGGCCGGAGATAGATGGCTGGCCTCCGCCATTCTGGGAGGAGTCAAGGGAGATACGGGCAGCTGGGTGAATAAAAACATTAAGAGGAAGTCTAAGACAACCGTCAACCAGGTGCACGTGGCCATGTTGACCAATTCAATGCAGGTGGATGTACCGCCATCAACATGACCAGCTCCCTCATCCCTTGACGAATTGACGGCACGATTAGGCGCCGAGCACGTGCTAGGGTCACGTCGCATTCAACACTCACCCGAAAGCGAAGGACCTCTGCTGAGGCGGATTCTGCTCGAGGCTCGAGGGTGAAATGGGTGAGTCTAATCGGGGATGACGTCTTGATGAGGTTGCCTTGCGGCCCCGGAGGGAACTCTTGTCCAAAGGCTGCGAAACGAGGCTAGTGGTCAGTCAGTGCTCGAGTTAAAGGTCAAAGGGGTAGAGGGTGTTTGAGTCTAGTTGTGGAATGGGTGGCGATTCAACTGAATGTGGCGTTGTGGCGTTATAGGGATATAGGATATTTGAGGGAGGGCTATGGACTGTACATCCACGCGACAGCCTGATTTCAACTGATGCGCCCTCAACACCTCATTCGTCGTCGTCGTCGTCGTCGTCGTCGCTGTGTGAAACCAAGGGGTCCGTGCACTAAACCTTTACCTCCACCACAGCCACCTATAGATTAACCCTCATGCCCTTAACCAAGCACTGCAGCAAGGTCACTCTGTACTAACATTTGTCTCTCTCACACTCTCTCTACCTCTTTCCCTTTTACTCATCGCCTTCCTTCTTCACAACAGCAAACTCTTTCAACAGAGAACATTGCAATAAAACTCTTACACCTCATCTCATCTCCTCTAGCTTCGGGACCCTATCCTCCTCCTCATTCCTATCCCACTCTCAAACTCGACCGACCTACATGACACCTGCCAACCTATTTGTGTGATAAATATCTCTCCTACCACTCGCACACTCGCATCCTAGCATTCCGCTCAACACCCTTCCCTCCACTATCAGACTGTATGTTCCATCTCCTCCTTACGCTGCTGACTCCTCTCCCAGTCACATCAACATTCTCCACAAGCCGACATGAACAACCACGACCCTCTCCCCGCCTTCATTCCCACTGCCCCGCCTCATCCTTCCTCGGGTGGCGGCAGTGAGCGCAGTGAAACCTCGTCCGTCCTTGAGACCTACCCCCCTCCCATTACCCCTCACGGTACCATGTTCTCGCCACCACCCATGCACCACTTCCTTCCCCCTCCTCATCTTGCGCATCACCCTCAGACCATGCACTGCCCTCCGCCCCCGTTTGTTCCCATGGGCCCCATTCCTCCCGTTGAGGGGCTCCCGCCACACCTGGCCATGTCGCCGCCCATGCTAGGGATGGCTCCTCTTCCGCCGTGGAACGGACCCATGTTTCCCCCAGGTCTCCATGGCTCTCCCTTTAAGCTTTACAGCCCCACTGATGGCCCTGCTGGCCCTCCTCCCTCTGCGCTCGGGTTCGAGCCCATCGGTTCCCCTCCGATGCCAACCGTCATCTTGGGGGTGGGATCGCCGCCAATGCCTACCAACAACATGGCCATGCACTCTTCGCCCTTCTCCCACCCAATGGCACTTCCTCCGCCCCCGCACATGAATGTTGGGCCGCCAGTCTTCGGCGCGTCTGCCCGCCCTCAGCCTTACCTCGTAGGCCAACGTGGTCGATTACGCTCACCACCAGCCGCACACGACCCTCTTCATCAGCAGCATTGCTCATGATAGTCACGAGGGCACTGAGGAGGAGATTTACGAGATTCTCAAGCGCCAGGGTGTTGAGCCGACCTCACTCTCGCTTATGCCAGCAGTGCACCCCGTCCACCGAATCTATCCTGACGACTACTATTCTTGGATGCCGAAGCATGGTAGGTCGAGACTGATGTTCTCGTGCTTACATTCAGGACAGGTCACCTTCCGGGGACGCTTGCAGGGTGGGTCGACCAGCGATGTTGCTGACGATTGCAGCGGAGAAGGCCCTGGCCATTCTTGAGACGCACCCGTATCTCCTTGGCCAACTTAGGATGGTCATCTCGCCTTGGCCGGGCCAGCGCGCGGGTATGCCACTCACCAACGTCGCACCGCGCATCGTGCGACCCGCCAATGAGGAAGCCGCTATCAACCGGCCCCTCGAAGGGGACATTTGGGACTGTGCCCGCTCATGGGGATCGATCAAGACCGTCTCCGTCAGCTTCGAGATGGACGGGCCGGCCAAGAGCACGATACCCTGGAAGGCCATTATTGACTTCTGGCACGAGGATGAGGCTGCCAAGTTTGAGAGCGACACCAACGCGACTGGCTTCCTCCGGGAACTGAAAGTGTGCGTCAGACAGGCAGAGGAAACCGCTGACACTAGTTCGGTCGTCAAGGACCTGACCTTCATTCCCAAGGGCACACCTTGGCCACCCCGGCCTTGGGATCTCCCTCCAGCGTCGTGGCAGCAGCCATTCGAACCTAACGGGTCTCCATGGCAGCCGCCTATGGGGATGATGGGAGGTCCTTGGCAGCCTCCTACCTTCTCCCCGGATTGTCCCCCTCCTCCCAACCTCATGCCGACGCCAATGCCCGACAACATCACCATGCAAATGCAGGCACAGCCTCCTCTGATGGCGCCTCCAGTTGTCCCGGAGCAGAATTTGGCAGTTGCTGGACAGACTCAGCACGCCGTGGCTCCTCCCATGTTCTCCATGCCACCGCCCCCGCCAACCCTACTCATGGACGGGCCACCAATGTTGTCGCACCCCGCGATGAAAATCCGGCCTAACCAGCAGTCTGTGGAACAGCTTTCGGCGACGCAGCAGCCTGCTGTCGTATCGCTGCCTCCAACTCCGCCGTCGCCAGCCACGCACCCACTTCCTCCACGCCCTGACCCGCGGCCTACTGACACAGATTCGCAAGCAGACGGCCTCGCCAGTGGTAAGGCCTCAAGCCACCGAAATGGATCGTGGCGGCGAGGAAACACTGGTCGCCCGCCGCCCAGCATGTTCGGCGGACGCCAGTTCGAGGACCAGTCGGTTTCTCCTGGTTTTGCGCCGGTCCCGTGGGCTAACCACCACAAGTTCAGTGGTGGTGTCCCACTGCCGTCGCCGCCATGGGAGACAGTCCCCCTACGCCGCAACAGCGGGGGATTCAAGAACCACAAGGGACCCGGTCCCAAGTCTCAGTGGTACAAGGTTGACGGTGGTTTAGTTGCCAGCGACGGTCAAGTTCTGCAACACGTTGGTCCCAACCAGCGCCACTTCAAGTCCATGCCGGAGGCGGGCCCCATTCCCTTTGGCTCTATCGACCCGTGCAACCTCATTATCCGGGTAGGCTGAACAATCACTGGCGAGAATCTAACTTGCAGGAACTCGAACCTGATATCAGTGCCACGTTCCTGCACGACGTCTTCGCTCGTTTTGGTCCCATTAAGTCTACCCGGATCATGCGTGACCCTTTGGGGCGCTCGCGGGGGTTCGGCTTCGTCAAGTTCGCGTTCGCCGAGGACGGTGAGTCAACCGTGGTTCCAAACCCTAACAACAGCCAACGTTGCGATCACAAACATGGACAACACCAAACTTGGCTCCAAGTGGATCAAGGTCACTCATCACCGACCAAACTTCCGCGGGCCCCACTTCCGGCGCGAGAACTGGAACTTCCCTTCACCGGCGCAGGATTCCATGTCCATCCCCAAGGACGACGTCGCCGTGTGTGGCGTGATCGGCGCTACAACCACGCACAAGCAGGAACTGCCCGGAACCAATGAGGCCTCCGAGTCTGGATCTGTCAGCTCGGAAAACATGGCTGAGTCGAGTAACGGTCACAATAAGACTGCATCGGCCCTTAGCTCCGAGGTCGAGGAGGTTACAGAGCTTCTCACCAACATCAACCTTGAGGAGCTGACCCTCGAAGCGCTCTCCGCCATGCCACCCACGCGTGTCCTCAAGGTTCTCACGTCGGGGGGCGACCAGCTTCTCCGTCGCCTCAACGTTACCAAGTGCCCGCGGCAGTATCTACCCATCTTCTGGGGCCTAGAGCATCCACAGCGGCTTGAAGTGATTCGTTACGTCAACAAGGTCTCTCCTGTAAGTAGGTTGGGTGTGTCCAGCTCACCCCAGCCCAAGTACCGCGGGAAGAAGCGGAGCGACATCACCATGAGCATTCGCGGGTATGTCAACAGCCTCAGCGAGAAGGAGGAGTGGGCGCTCGTTAACCTGTAAGTGGTCAACCGGAAGATTGCTCACTGAAGCCTTCCCTATCACAAGCTCATCATTGCCATGGCCCTCAAGGACACTCATTGAGCCGCTGATGCGCCCCGTAACATCCTCTGCTCTCGACTCCCAACCTTCACCCGAATCTTCCTTTTCTCTTTGCATTCCCCTCTTAGATCTTCCCAGAGATTGTATCGTTGTGTGATGAGTATGTGTTTTTTTAGCTATGCGTTTTCCTTAGCCTTGGTTAGGTGTCTCCGGCCGTTACCGCGCAGGCAACAGCAGCAAGAATGACATCGCTACGGCGGCAACTCCCCTGGTACGTCTACCCGTTCTGTTGGAACCCCTGCTCCCCGCTCCATCCACCAACCATGGGCCCCTGCCCCTGCGGACCGCCTGGCGGCCCCATCTGTCCCATCTGCATCCCGCCCATCCCACCCATCAGTGACATTGGGTTAATCCCCGCCGGCCGACCCTGCATGAGCATGGGGTTGAGGTTGAAACCGCCGCTCTGACCTAGCGCGAGCGCCTGCGCCTGCACGTTTGCCTGCGCGGCCGCCTGCATGCGCAGATGGGGCGGGAGGTGGTTCTGGTTGGGGCCCTGGTTCTGTGGGCTCTGCGAGGGACCTGGTGGCGCCGCGGACCCACTCGCACTGGGGCCCGCGCCACTTGTCCCAGCAGGTGTCGGGGCTGGAAAGCGCGTGGGCGTGCTCGGCTGCGCTGGTGGTGGACGCGCAGGCGCAACCTCAGGCGCTTTGCCCTTGTCCTCGCCGTTTGGCTCGCCGTTCGGCACCTCGGCGAGTTTCTTGGGTGGAGGACGTGGTGGAGTGGGCGGTTCGGGAAGTCCTTGAGAGTAATACTTGTCCGTGTGCTGGTCAAACATGAGCATCTGAGTGTTGTAGTCCCACTGCGGCCCTCGTGCTTCTCGCGCTTGTACAAGCAGGTGATTCCTGCTGTCAGCTATCTCCAGATCTCAAGCTCACCAATACGAGGCGGACGCTTGGATATCGGGCCGGTCTGCAGGGAGCACAACCTCCTGTTTCGCCTTGTCTCGATCGCGTAAAGAGTGGTTCGTCGGCGTGCCCGGTGCGCTCCCATCTGGTTCGGGCTTGATGCGGGGTGTAGTGGAACGTGTGCTCCGCCCCGCCAGCAGTCGCGATCGCCAATGCGCAGCTGGCCCAACACTAAGTGGGCGCGGCCGCTTGGTGGCTGGCTCGTCTGGTGTCCCGTCCCCACTCCCATCCCCACTACCACTGCCACTGCCACTACCACTACCACTACCACTCCCCTCCCCGCTCTTCTCGCTCTCTTTCTCCAATAGGGAAAGATACTCCTCCCTCTGCGTTGGGGAGAGAAAGCTCTCAATGTCGAACGCGTGACCCCGCTCGTGTGCTATTTGCTGCGCAGCCAGCAATACATCGAGGTTCTGCTGAGAGGGCTCAACCTGCTCTGGAGGGGGGAGATAGAGAGTTGTCGTTCGTGGTCGGTGTTTGCGCGGCATGGGGGACGAATAAGAGAGGAAGGAAGGAGAGGCGCGTGTGATGCGCCGCACGGGCCACCGGAGAGGGTGCTGGCTGGAACGCAAGAGGTGGGAGAGCAGGGTGTCTCGCACGTTGCACAGTGCGAGCTGTGCACAACAGAGGACAAGCTGAGGATGTGGATGATGGGGTGCGCTGGGTGCTGGGCCGTTTGGTATGTTGGATGCTGTTGTTGATAGTCCAGAGTCTTTGAGTATTCGTTAGAGTTAGTGTTGTCACGTTAATGGAAAGCTCGTGTCGAGCCATTGTCACGTTGAAACCACGTGCCTCCTAATCTCGAGCTCCAGCTCATTGTAGAGTGCAACACCGCCTCTTGAACTCTTGGTACTACTCTACCCACAACGCTACGCATGCTCAGATGGCGTTCTGAGGCGACTGAGGCGACTATGCGTCGATCCGGGCGACCACGGTTGCGACTGCGACTCCCGCTCGTCACCCTTTTCCTCCTTGTCCTCCTACCCCTCTCCCTAGGGCAGGACCAAGCCGGGAATACCGGAACCGAGACGTCGACGTCGACATCGAGCACGTCGTCCGCCTCGGTCTCGTCCTCCACCGTCCGAACCTCCCCGACCTTCCTCTCCCGCTCCTCTTCTAGCGGAACCTCCACTGCAACAACCACCAGGTCGGCGTACGAAGTCGCGCCGACCGTGCTCCTCGCCGACGAGGGCGTGACATACAACTTTACGCTGAACCGAACAGCACCGGCGTTCCTTGCGCACTTTGCGAACAACGTGACGGACCGCGCGCTCGGTGTCATCCTCAATATCGGGCAGCTGGCACCTAACGGCTCGGAGCCGCTCCCAAAAGTCATCGTCACGACCGAGGACAATTACCTCCCTCACGACGGGCGGCGGTCGCGCACCTCTGGCGGCAGCGCGCGTACGGGATACAACATTGGCGAGGGGAACAGCTGGCAGATTGTGTGGGATAACGGCTTTGGGAACTGGACGCACGGGGTCGACCGGAACTGGAACGTTGCGAACCACAGTGCGGTCGCACCACGCCTCCTCATCGGGCGCGGGATCAACGACGATGTCATCCTCGACCCCACACTCATCGGCGCAGGGAACGTGACCGTCTACCTGGGATACACTGTGCTGGACACACCACCGGGTGGATACTTTGACTACACCAAAGTCGGGGGCATCGATGCGACACACCCGTACTTTGGCGATTCGAGTGCGACCGAGGCCCTCGTCTTTTCTCCCCTCCGTCTAGCGGACAAACCTCCCCAACCCAAGTACCCAAACTATACGCTGCCGGGGCCCGAGCTGTCTCTTCCCGACTTCAAGGCGATCCTGAACGGGAGCGAGGCGGCGAACAACAATACGTTCCTCTTCGGCGGGCGTGCACAGTCCGTGACCTTTGTCGTGCTCCCGACGTCATCGACACCGTCCGAGTTGAGCAATAGCGCTGCCGCGATCAGAGCGGAAGTCGCGCTCCTCCCACCCGCGGACACGCCGACAGTGAACAGCAACGGAAGCATGTGGACAACGGTGGGCGGCACCGCCGGGTTCCGAGACTACGTGGTTTTCGGCAACCTCAAGCCCAGCACCAACTACACGGTATGGGCGGTCGGCGCGGACGGCATCACAATGTCGCAGCCCGCGTGGTTCACGACTAAGCAGGCGACCTTCCGCTGCCCGCTCCTCCTCCCGACGACCATGTGCCCTGGCGTGGGATATGCCTCGCCGCTCTCCGATAGCCCGAGTACGCTCTCGGCCATTCCGCAAGAGTACGCCGACTTCATCGCCGCTAGCCTGCAAGCGTTCGAGGTCTCGGTGCTCACAGGTGCCTGCGGGCGCGACCGGTACTCGTTTGTGTCGGACTGCGCCGACTGTTACGCGGCCTACCGCGAGTGGTTGTGCCGTCTCGTACTGCCCCAATGCGCTGGCGACGACGTGGCGTTTGTCGATGTCGATCCCAGCGGCCCGCAATCCCCATACCGCCTCGACCGGACACTCGAGTCTCCGCGCAACACCAATATCTCGAGCAGCACGGGAACCCCAACATACCCTATCGACTATTTCGAGCTCATGCCGTGCATCAATACATGCACGCGTGTCTCGCAGCTCTGTCCCTCCTCACTGCAATGGAACTGTCCCCGGCGCCACTTCAACGCTAATGAGAGCTACGCCTTCGTAACAGGCAACAACGCCCTGGGTGACGGGTCAGCGAACACTGGCTGGCCAGCAACAGATGTATATGGCAACAGGTGGTGCAACGGTCTCCTCTAACTGTAGTATAGCATGTATCACTATCGAGTATCACTATCGGCCGACACTAGCCATCATGCTAGGAGGGTACCGGTCTCCCTGTGGGGCATTATCGGCCACGAGCTCATCAATCTCCTTCTTCTCCTGGGCCGTAAAAGTAATCTTGTTAGCGGCAAAGTTGTCCTTTACGCGCTCGGCCTTGCGCGTACCAAAGATCGGAATGACCCCCTTCTCAGCCACCCACGCGAGGACGATCTGCGCCGCGGTGGCACCCTTCTTGGCACCGAGGGCGGCGAAGCGGTCGGCAATGGCGACGTTGTGCGCAATCGCCTCGTCGGTGTATTGCGGGAGGAAGCGGCGGAAGTCGTTCTCCTCCAAGTCGGCACGGGAACGGATCGTACCGGCCAACATGCCGCGGCCGAGGGGCGAGTAGCCGACGACTGTGACGCCAAGCTCGCGTGCCGCGGCCATGAGGCCGTTCTCTTCGGCACTCTGGTCGAACGGGCCGTACTCGATCTGGAGGACGTCGATGTGGGCGACTGGAGTGAGTTTAAGGTCGTTTCTCCCGCTTCGCCTCTAGGGCCCCTCCCGCCTCCCACCCAAACCTCGCTCGCTCGGTGCAACTCACTCTTGCACGCCTTACGCAGCGTGTCGGCATTACACTCGCTCAGGCCAATATACTTGACCTTGCCATCGTCCTTGAGCTTCTGGAGAGCCGGAATACTCTCCTCGAGCGGCGTGTCGGGATCCATGCGGTGGAGGTAATAGATGTCGGGGTACGAGCCGAGACGTTCCTTACTCTCCTCGATGAACTGGGCAATGTGGGCGGGCGAGTTGGTGATCTTGAACCGGGTGGTCGGCTGGGGTCAGCAGGTGTGAAGCGAGCCTCAGTCCGAGGTCTGTGTCTGTAGCCTGTAGCTCACATCGGGCTTGTAGATGTCGAAGGCGCACTTGCTCGCCAGGGTGATCTTCTCCCTAGCCCCAGGATTCTCCTTGAAAAACCGGCCGAGGAGGGTCTCGTTCTGTCCCGCGCCATAGAGAACCGCACTGTCCCAGAAAGTACAGCCGATATCGAGGGCCGTCTTGAGTGTCACAAGAGACTCGTTGTCATCCACTTCGCCGTAGACGAAAGGGGAGAGGGACATTGTCCCCAGGCCTGGGGTGGGAACGTCAAGGCCGGGAGCGAAGGTGATTGTCTTGCCCATGGTTGTGAAAATGGTTGAGGGAACTTGTAGAGTTGGGTTGGATTAGTGTTGGTTATGTACCGTCGTGGGAGGCAGCTGGGCCCACTCCGGCATCTGATAACCGTTGCCCGCCGGCCGTCGGTAACTTGTTGATGGCCGATCGTATGGCCGAGACGGCGGAGGATGCGAGTGGAGGTCGACGAGTCGTGGAATGGAGTGCAAGGTTCAGGCCGACGGCCATGCTTCTCAGTACGTCATGGGGTCGCTTAACATGCATGGCGACGGAGTACGTTGACATCGTCCGAGTGACGATGGGAATGTAGAGGAGTGAGAAAGCAAGTCCTCAGTCGCGTTCAGTGACCCAGTCTACCACTGTTCTGTCCCCGGGTCATGGCGAGCCCCACTGCTGTCTCCCGCTTGGGTAGCTGGGATGTATGGGTCGCAGTTGCAGAGAGCATCTGAAAGAATGTCGAGGCCAGACGTCGGGGTCTCGAAGTGTGAACAAGAGTGAACCCTGCTGCTGTGCGGCATGATCTATTCTCATACACAGCGTGGTTCAGATCTATTCGTGGACTGCGCTGGTCCAGGGTGAGCTTCGAAAGCGAGGGTCCAGGGTGACGAAATGTCATCGACACACCACAAATCGCCACAAATCCAGGATAGCACTGTTCATTAGATCAGATGAATCCCGCTGTGGCAGTTAAATGAAGAAAGTGCTTCTCAGCGTTGTTCACCGACTTTCAATTCTTGTTGCTCGGGTCTCTAACTTTGCACGGGCGCGCACGAGCAGATCGCCGAAGGGACGAGGCCGACTGTCGATCCACCGACCGAGGGTCGACGAGCTCCTTGTATATCCGATCCTAGTGTTGGACGATAGCAGACCTCTGAACTGTCATGTTCGCAACGTGAAAACTCGTCTTTATCTGCTCGCAGCTGCTCGCTTGACCTGCTCATGAACATTGTACACGACCGAGAACGCAGCTAAACACTGGGCGGCGACACGAACCTGCGCGTACTCCACTTCCCCAACAGTAGAGCTTGCTTCTGCTTGAACCACATACTGAGCTCATATGTCTCTCGACAGAAACTGAACGCTAAACGCTACCTCCTCGCCAGATCGCCAATCTACACCACACGCCACACTGGATTGTACACGGTTGCATATCCTATGCAGCCGATCCCCTCTAGCCGAAGTCCACCCGTCGTCACGCCATTTAGGCAATGAGCTTGACGACACCGCCGGCCTCCTTGATCTTCTCCTCAGCCTGCTTCGAGATGAAGCGGGTCTTGACGATGAAGGGGCGGTCGACCTTGCCCTTGCCGAGGAGCTTGAACGTGCCGAGCTGGACGAGGTCGATAACGGGGACGGTGCCAGCGGGGACGTCAGCCTGGGCCTCGGGAAGCGAGACAAGCTTGTCGACGTTCATGGTCGGGCAGTAGCCGTGGTTCTCTGCGCTGTTAGCAGCTGTACTGTGTGGTTCCGCTGCGGAGCGCTGACAGTGCCAGGGCGTGCTAAACTTTGCCGCTCTCTGCACCTGTCCCTAGCTCCCTTCACTCCTTCCCACCCGACCTCATCAACCTTTCCACTCCTTCCACTATCCTCTCGACGCCGCGATCGCGATACTCACTCAGGAGGTGGTAGTGGCGCATACCGACCTTGCCGAAGTAACCAGGGTGGAACTTGTCGAAGTTGGTACGGTGGTGCTGCCGTCAGTTCCTGTCAATCTCGTGCACATACGTGCTGACCACCGGCGAGACCACGACCACCGGGGTGCTTGCGGTGCTTGCCGACACGGCCGTGACCCTGTCAATTAGCATAATCCTCCCCAACACAGGCGCGGAGGTTCTCGAGTTCCCGACTTCATTCAAGTCGTGCGAGACTTCGCAGAAACAACTCCGCGCCACACAAGGCGCGAAACGCGCGACCAAGACGTACGGCAGAGACGTGCCCGCGGTGCTTCCCTGGATGTTAGCCGTGCGGTCGATGCTGTCGGTGGCGAGTAGCTCACTAGTCTTGGAGAAACGGGAAGGCATGGCTTTTGGTGTTGAGGGATGGGAAACAGACGTCGACGGCGACAACCAAATTCAGTGCTCCGACGCTGCCTCATTTTGCTTCCGGGCATGTATGATTTTGATGCCAACTGTCGGGATTATCTCTAATTCCGTCCACGTGTTTGATAATACGTGATATCCGAGTACATGTCATTAATTAGTGCCTGAAGTCGCGACTTCGACGTTTCGATCCAAGTCGGCATCTCGAAATCGACGAGCAACTCGGCCAGTGTCTGTTCCAAGACGCATCGTCTTCCCCTACTCCCCCCTCACATCTCCTCCATTCTCTCTAAAAGAGGGGTGAATACGCCTACTCCCCTCACCACCTTGCCCGCCCATTCTCTTCCCGATCCCTGCCCAACATTCCGCCCAACCCAATCAAGAAGCTGCAAGCCGAGCCCGAGATGGCCCCCGCAGACAAGGTCGGCTCGTGGCTCGACAAGGGCAAGAAGCCGTCCAAGAAGGAGGCGTACGACTCGGACTCGGACTCGGATTCGTCGGCCGTCACCGAGCCCGACGTCCCCGCCAAGAAGGCTGCCTCGTCGTCCAGCAGCTCCAGCAGTGACAATGACAGTGATAGCGACAGTGACAGCTCGAGCGATTCGGACAGCGACGAGGTTAACGCCAAGGAGGGCCGCGAGCGCAACATTGACTGGGATGCGGTGATGCCCAAGGTCCGGCCGGCGCTGCTGGACCGCAGCGCCAAGCGCCGCGACGCCTTCATCGCGCGCTACTTCTACGTCACTGACGAATGTAGGTTACCGTGATGGTATCGCTTACGCCAGTGCCTGTGCAGACTCAGGTGCCTGCGCTCTTGCAGGCGCTCCTGTCGTCGCTGGTCCTTATGCAGGATCTGCGCGCAGTTGAGGCGGACGTCGGTGTGCTTGCCGAGCTTGTTGTGCGTGACGAGAGGCAACAACAGGCGCAGAAGCTTGGCGACAAGCTCGTCAAGTGGTCGCGAGCGGAGGTCGACAAGGCTGTCGCTTCGCCCAAGTCGTAGGTTGCTGGCCTAGGTAGGATATAGCTGACACCAGATCGACCCCCACCTCGCTTCAGCCCCAGCTCATGCTCGTCCTCACCCTCATCGCAACGCTGCGCAAGTCTAGAGGCGACGTGTTTGCAACCTCGGCGCAGTGCGCGGACCTTTTTGTCGCCCTCGCGACCGTGCTCGATGCGATCAGCGAGCGCGCGGCGGGCATGAAGGGACGCCGCCCAGAACGCCTTCTGCGCAAGCTGAACGTGCGCGTCTGGCGCGTGCTTAGACCCATGCGCGCAGCGTTCCCCGATCTCATCAAGGTCCTCACCACGAAGGTGCCTGTTCCAGCGCGCGCTGCCGTGCTGCTGGGTCACATCGTCAGCGTTTCCCTTAGAGCCAAGCCAGCCAAGGGGCAGCCCGAGGGGCGCGCCGTCATCGAGGGCCAGAAGGTGAATCGCTCCCGGATCCGAGCTGACTCCAGGACGCCTTGCTCAACTACTACTCCGCGCACATCCTCTCCACCAAGACGGCCCTCCCTCCTCACGTGCCTGTGAGTGGCACTGCCACAACGTTGCTGATGTCCAGTTGGCGCTACGCGAGTTCCTCTCCAACTTTGTCACTGAGGCTGACCTCACTGGCAAGCTCATCCCAACGGCTGAGCGCATGATGCTGCGGTCCCCAGAGATTGCACTGACGCGTGAGTATAGCTCGCAGCGGTGCACGTAGCTGATCACAGTCACTGCCGACCTCCTCGACTGCTGTGAGATCGACATCTCGTCCATCATTCCTGCCAAACTCATCCCTTCCACTATCTCGGCGTCCAAGTCGTCGAACGCCGAGACGCGTGCCAAGGCAGTCGTGCTCCTCAAGGCGGTCGTGAAGCGGACGTCTAAGCCCGAGTCGCTGTCCAAGCTCGCGGCTGAGCTGCTTGCCCTCCCCAAGGCAGGCAAGTCGGCGAGTGCTGAGCAGCGCGTCGCGCTCTACAACATGGTGGCGGCGATTCCTTCGGCCGCGTCCTCTGTTGTGGTGGACACCGTTCCAACACTTGTCGCCAAGGAGGCTAACGAGCACGCGCTCAACGCTATGGCCGTGGCGCTTGGCGCCCATCTCTCCACTGCGCTCACGTCGGACAAGGCTGTCGCCCCCGCTGCGGCAACTGCGCTGATCAAGGAGCTCGCGTCGACGAAGCTGTCAGCCAGGAGAGCGCTCTCTAGTGCTGTCGGCTCCGCAGTGTGGTCCGTCCACGCGGACGACAAGTTCTCGTCAGAGGGCCAGAAGATCCTCGGTTCGCTGGTCCCCGCACTCGAGGGTAACCTGAAGACAGCCAGCGGGTGCGCGCCCGCCAACGCAGCCGGCTTCCTCGAGGGTTACGTCGCTGTCGCGCTTGGCCTCGGGCCTCTCAAGGCACTCCCGGTCGCTGCCAAGCTGATCGATGGGCCAGCTATGCAGGGCGTCCTCACCCTTACCCCGAAGCCCTCCTTCATCCTCAACGACAAGGCTTACACCAAGCTCTCGACTCTCCAGGACGACCTCTGGTTCCTGCGGGCGCTCCAGGTTCTCGTTCTCCGTGGCGAAGGCCTGGCTGAAGAGGACGTTCGCGTCGCTCTCGGCCTCGGCCTGATTCACCTCGCGTTCGACTCGAAGCACCCCACTGTCCGCCGCGACACCCTCACCACGGTCACTGCTCTCGCCAAGGAGCAGCCGCTGCTCACCGCAAAGATCGTGCGCGAGTCCCTCACTGCGTGGCTCCGCTTGCGCGACCTGGCCCGTGCTGCTGCTCTCAAGAAGCGTGCCCCGGGAGAGGACGCAGAGGTGTTCCCGTCGCGTTCTCGCCAGATCGGCGCGCTCCTAGACGCGTCCGTTGTCAAGTCTGACAAGGCCGACAAGGCAATGCTTGAGGACATCGCCGCCGATCTCGTCGTGCTCGCCCACCACCCTGAGATTGGAGAGGCCTCGACCGTCTCGTGGATCTCGCTTGTGCAGTCGCATGGCCTCGACCCCGCGACGCTTGTCCAGCTCAAGCATGGGCACATCCTCAACCTCCTCTGGGAGGCGGCCGCTGCGCCACCCAAGGACCCCCGCTTCGCAGAGGCCGCTTACCGTGCGATCGCGACGCTCGCCTTCATCGACCCAGTCGAGTTTGTTGCTGACGTCGTTGAGAAGGCGCGCGGGGACCTTGACCCTCAGAACCTCGACTTCATCGGCCTCGAGGAGCGCGGCATCTGGGCAACCCCCGAGGACAAGCTCTTCGTTGACGTCCTCTCGACCAAGAAGGACGAGGTCGAAAACAAGAACCGCAAGAACTACGACATTGAGAAGTGGGAGCAAGAGGTGCGCGAGCAGCTCGCGAAGAAGCAGGCGACCAAGATCGCCACCAACCTCTCCAAGCAGGACAAGGCGCTGGTGGCTGCGCAGCTGCGCAAGGAGAAGGCCGTGCGCGAGCAGATCGCCACCACACAGGCCCGCCTGCGCCGCGGCCTTGAGCTCGTGGCTGCCCTCACCGACTCGCCCGTCTCGGCTGTCGAGGCCAAGGTCGGCACCATCGCCGACCTGCTTCTCAGCAGTGTGTTTGGCCCGGGCGCGTTCCTCGTGGATGGCCGCGCCTTCGACGTCTTCATCAAGCTGTCGACCCTCTCGGCTCCCCGTATTGGCGAGTACCGTCGCATGGTCGCCGCTGTGCTGCTCCGCGCGTTCGGTGCGCCGTTCGTCCCCGACGACTACCAGGAGGAGGGGGTCGGTGAGCAGGTCACCCGTGTGCTCCACCAAATCAACTTCGCCGCATCGAAGATTCCGCTCGACAGCACGACGTATGCTCTTGTGAGCATGCTCATGTCGCGCGTTGTCGCCCTCGGGGGAGTCGGCTGCGAGTCGTCCCATAGTGAGCAGGCGCAGGAGCAGCTCACTCTGGTCGTCGGCATCATCGGCTCATGCGTCGGCGAGTTTCATGACTCACGGTACCCCCGCCTCCACACGATCAAGGACCTCATCCAGATCATCGGCACCTACACGCGCCTTGCAAAGGATGCCTCGGCGGTCTTGGCTGACCTCGGCGCTGCGATCCAGGATGTCGCAACGCCTAGTGAGATTGCAGCCCTTATCAGCGGCACGCTTTCTCCCGACTCGGGTGTGCGCAACTCGGTGCTGCAGGCTCTCCAGCCCGTCGACCTCACCGACTTGAACTACTCGGAGGAGCTCTTCATCTCGACACACGACTCGGACGAGACCAACGCCGGTCTTGCTGATAATGTCTGGGAGGAGAACGGCTTTGACGTCCCCGAGACGTACCTCGACTCGTTGCTGAAGTATCTCGCGCACTCCAGTGGCGCCGTCCGCACCGGTGCGTCGGCTGCCCTCGCCGACGCCGTGCAGCAGTACCCGTCCCAGATCGACGCCACCCTCGCCGGTCTCCAGGACCTGTACGTCGAGAAGGCCAAGCTCCTTGAACCCGAGTACGACCGCTTCGGGATGATCATCCCGGAGACCGTCAACCGCCCTGACCCCTGGGAGGCACGCGTGGCCATTGCCTCGACGCTCGAGAAGGTTGCGGCTATGGTTCCCGACTCGCAGGTCACCCCCGTGCTCAAGTTCCTGATCAAGAAGGAGGCCCTCGGTGACCGTCACGAGGAGGTGCGCCGCAACATGCTGAACGCCGCCACTGCGCTTGTCGACATCCACGGTGGCAAGGACGTCGCCGGCCTCATGGCCATGTTCGATAAGGAGCTCGCGAAGAGCTCAAAGTCGCAGGCGTCCGACTATATCAAGGAGGCTGTTGTTATTCTTTTCGGTCGACTCGCCGGCCACCTTGACGCCTCGGACGAGCGCATTCCCAAGGCCGTTGACCGTCTCGTCGAGGCGCTGAACACTCCTTCTGAGCTCGTCCAGTCCGCCGTCGCCGACTGTCTCCCCGCTCTCGTGCAGGGCATGTCGTCGGAGGAGACCGAGTACCTTGTCGACCGCTTGTTCTCGACCCTCACCACTGGCGCCAAGTACGCCCACCGTCGCGGTGCTGCTTACGGTATCGCGGGTGTTGTTAAGGGTCGTGGCCTCCGCTCGCTCAAGGAGTACGACCTCATGGACAAGCTCACTGAGGCCGCTGAGGACAAGGACGTGTTCGAGACCCGCGAGGGCGCGCTCCTCGCCTTTGAGACGCTCTCCGCCACGCTCGGCCGCGTCTTCGAGCCGTACATTGTCCAGATCATCCCCCAGATGCTCGCGCTCTTCGGCGATACCAACAAGTACGTGCGTGAGGCGACACAATACGCCGCAAAGGTCATCATGTCGCGCATCTCGGGCCACTGCGTCAAGCTCATTCTGCCCACCCTCCTCGAGGGTCTCGAGGAGAAGCAGTGGCGCACCAAGAAGGGCTCGATCGAGCTGCTTGGATCCATGGCCTTCTGTGCTCCCCGCCAGCTGTCGGTCTCGCTCCCTACCATCATCCCTCATCTCACTGGCGTTATCAACGACTCGCACGCCCAGGTCAAGTCGGCCGCCAACTCTGCACTCAATGGCTTCGGCGAGGTCCTCCAGAACCCCGAGATCAAGGCTATCCAGAAGAAGCTCATGAACGCCCTCGCCGACCCAACGGGGAAGACGAACAGCGCGCTCGGGTACCTGCTCAAGACGACGTTCGAGCACTACCTTGACGCGCCGTCGCTCGCGCTCGTCATGCCTATTATCGATCGTGGTCTCAAGCAGCGCAGCTCCGAGACCAAGCGCAAGTCGGTCCAGATCGTCGGCAACATGGCCTCGCTCACCGAGGTCCGCGACTTTGTTCCCTACCTCGCCGAGCTCATGCCGCTCGTCCACGACGTCCTTGTCGACCCCGTGCCGGAAGCACGTGCCACCGCGGCCAAGTCGCTCGGAACACTTGTCGAGCGTCTCGGCGAGACCAACTTCCCGGACCTCGTGGACCGGCTCCTTGGCATGCTCCGCACCGACTCGAGCGGTGTCGACCGCCAGGGCGCCGCTCAGGGCCTCTCCGAGGTCCTCTCCGGCCTCGGTATGGACCGCCTCGAGGCTCTCCTGCCCGAGATCATCGCGAGCACCGCCAGCCCGCGCGCACACGTGCGTGAGGGCTTCATCTCGTTGTTAATCTACCTCCCCGCGACGTTTGGCCATCGCTTCTCACCCCACCTTGGCCGCGTCATCCAGCCGATCCTCAACGGTCTCGCAGACGATTCCGAGTACGTGCGAGAGGCGTCGATGCGCGCCGGTAAGATGATCATCTCGAACTACTCGAACAAGGCCGTTGAGCTTCTGCTCCCCGAGCTCGAGAAGGGCATGCTCGACAGCTCGTGGCGTATCCGCCAATCGTCCATCTCGCTCACCGGCGAGCTGCTCTACCGCGTCACCGGTATCAGCGGCAAGGTCGAGCTCGAGGAGGACGAGACGGCTGCGCGTACCGCCGACCAGACGCGCACGGCGCTCACCGAGGCCCTTGGCCAGGAGCGCCGCGACCGAGTCCTCGCTACACTCTACATTGTGCGCCAGGACACCGTCAGCAGCGTCCGCCAGTCGTCGATCCACATCTGGAAGGCGCTTGTGCACAACACGCCGCGCACCACCCGCGAGATCCTGCCCGTGCTCATGCAGCTCCTCGTCTCCCTCCTCGGCTCGGAGACCGTCGAGCAGCAGGAGACAGCGTCGCGCACCATCGGCGAACTGTGTCGCAAGAACGGCGAGCGCATCGTTGGCGAGATTGTGCCGATTCTCAAGAAGGCGATCGCGTCACCCGACCTGCGTACCAAGGAGGGCGCATGTCTCGCGTTCTCCGACGTCATGACGTCGGCCTCCAAGGACGCCATCGAGGCGCACGAGGAGGTCATCATCGCGGCTGTCCGCGACGCTCTCGTCGACCCGTCGCCGGACGTTCGTGCCGCTGCTGCGCGCACGTTCGACACCATGCAGCACTTCATGGGCGCCAAGGCCATCGACCAGACCATTCCCACGCTGCTCGAGGCCATGCGCAACCCCGGCGAGAGCTCAGAGACGGCGCTACAGGCTCTGCAGGAGGTCATGAGCGTGCGCGCCAACAGCGTGTTCCCCGTGCTCCTGCCAACCCTCACCGCGCAGCCCATTTCGGCGTTCAACGCTCGCGCTATCAGCGCCCTTGTGCGCGTGGCCGGCACCGCGCTCAACCGCCGCATCGACTCGCTTCTCGGCTCGCTTGTCAAGTCACTCGAGGCGAACCCAGAGGAGGACGTCCGCGAGGAGCTCAACGAGGCGGTCGAGTCACTCGTCGGGTCGGTCACCGACCCCGACGGCGTGCACCTCCTCGAGATGCTGCTCATCGGCTGGGCCAAGGACGCCAACCCTGTGCGCCGCGCCACGGCGTGCAACATCTTTGGAACCATGTGCCAGGTCAACGATGCGGACACGGAGGAGTACCGCGTCGACTGGGTGCGGATACTTGTGTCACTGTTCGATGACCCTGTCGAGGAGGTCGTCACTGCGGCCTGGGAGGCGCTCGAGCACTTTGTCAAGACGGTCGACAAGAGCGAGCTCGAGGACCTTGTCGTGCCCCTCCGCCGCGCGATCGAGGGCACTGGCGCACCTGGGCGCACCGTGCCGGGCTTCTCGCGTCCTAAGGGCGCGCAGTCGATTGTGCCGATTCTCCTGGCGGGTGTGCTCAGCGGCACGCAGGAGCAGCGCGAGCAGGCCGCTCTGGGTGTTGGAGACCTTGTACAGCGGACCACCGAGGCGGCGATCAAGCCGTACATCATCCAGCTCACTGGTCCCCTCATTCGTGTCATCTCAGGCCAGTCGATCGCGCCTCAGATCAAGAGTGCCATCCTCCAGGCTCTCACGATCCTGCTCGAGGAGGTGCCTCAGCTCGTGCGCCCCTTCCACCCGCAGCTCACGCGCACGTTTGTCAAGTCGGCATCCGACTCGGTGTCGTTGGTGGTGCGCAACCGCGCTGCTACGGGTCTCGGGGAGTTGATGAAGCACCAGCCGCGTGTGGACCCGCTGATCACCGAGCTGATCGGGGGTGTCCGAAGTGCCGAGAAGGACATTGCGCCCTCTGTGATGTTGGCCCTAGCTGCCGTGTGCTCGAGCGCAGGCAAGAACATCGGAGCGGCGGCCAAGGGCTCGATCATCGAGGTTGTCGAGGAGGCGTTTGCAGACTCGCCGAGCGACGCGTACAACAAGGCCGTCGGGTCTGTCATCGCCGGCCTGGCACTGCACGACGTGGAGACTATCCGCCCTGTCGTCGACGCGTTCCTCGCTGCCCCGACACCACCTACACCACTGATGAGCATCGCGATCCTGGCCGTGCTTGAGCGCACGCCTGACGCGTTCCTCGAGCTAGGTGGCGAGGTGCCCGAGGACATTGTGCGCAAGATCAATGCCAGCGTGGGTGGGGATGGGCCGATTGCACGACCGGCGCGCGAGGCGCGCGACATCATCCGTGGGAACGACAGGTGGATGGGCGAACCGGAGGTCGCCGCGCTGATCAAGTAGACATAGTGTTGTAGATTGCATGCGAGGGGTTTAGATTGCCAGGGGAAGGAGCAGCCGGACAAGGAAACGTTTGAAGACAAGTACGGCTCAACTCTTACTGTGGCAGTCCAAGGACAATCGCTGTCATTTTTTACTGATGCCGTCTACCGCACCCATTGGACTGGCATCATGCATTCATCAGTGGCGAGTGTCAACTTGCCCATCACCCTCACGCTCTTGTTCTCATAACAGCGAGACCATCACTACAGTACCACGCGCCGCGGACAACTGCGCATCACCCCGTGTGACACTTAACCCCGTCTTCCTCGCCTGATGCCTGTCACCCCCTCATCAACCATCGCTGACCGTGAGGAACTCTGCGCATCTCTGACCCCAGTCCCACAATGGACGAGACCCATCCCCGCCCCGTCCCGCTCACCGAGGCCCTCGTCCTCGCCTCCCTCGAAGTGGTCCGCACCGCCCGCCGCGCCGCCACCACCGAGGGCCACCGCGCGACCGCGCTCCACGCCGCCGCCCTCTCCGCTTTTAACCCCACCACCATCGCATCGGGCGCGGCCGGCGCCGTCGACGCAGCGGTGGAGAGCTTCAAGGCCCGCTGTGCCGCCACGCTCGCCGAATGCGGCGCCCTCAACAAGGAGAACATTGCGCTCCGCGCCGTCGTCGACATCCTCCTCGCTGGCGATGTTAGTGACGAGGCCAAGACGGCATTTGAGGCTTACCTCGCCCCGGGCGGGCGCATGTAGATGTTGATGGCAATATATTTAGTTAATGGGGGTTTTTAATGGGTTTTTGGGGACGCTTGGTGGATAATTTGGCGTGTCATCGCTTGGATGTCAGTGGCAATGACATGAGCATGTTGTTCAATGACGCCAAGCCGGTGAGCCTGTTTGCGGCGTCATGCAGCGCCGTTGTGCGTGGATCGGTGGGCCCTCAATCGCGCCGTAGCTCGCGCCTCTGCGTCTTCTTCATACATGTGTAGCAGAAACGACCCATGACACCCCATCATCCATCATCGACGCCTGTCGCTCGCATACATTCACTTCGTTCACGGACACACTGGGGGGAATGGTAGAGTCCAGAAGCATAGCAGGCTGAGCGGAGGGCTTGTCCGAAGGCTCGGAGGGTCCGGAGCGTGGTATGGTTTCGGACTGATGTGCCATTGCACTCGCAATCACGACACCACTGGAACACGATACTTAAGGGGGACACTGCCACACCATACTGAAGGGGGACACTACCACACCAGGGGTCTCGGTTTCCCCCATCATGGAAAGGACACGATCAAGCAGTCCATCGGAAGGGACAAGATGGCGACAAGTACTCACTAGATCATCACTTTAGCACTCGCCATGGCCTACGCGACTGGAGTGCCACCATCACTGCCACACATGCCTGCCCTCCCCATCACCTCGCACCTCGCCGACGGGATGGGGTTGACCCACATCACAATGCCGGACATGAAAGGGGGCCTGACGCGACCTCACAACCCCATCCGCCCTCAGCTCTACCCTCGGTACTCGGTGAATACCGTCTCGGCGTCGCTCACCTCCACTACTTTAATTCCACCATGGCCACGAACACGGACGAGAACACGGTCCTGGCTGCCATCCAAGCCGCCCGTAACGCCAAGCAGGCTCTGAGCGAGATCGACGATGAGCTGACAATGCATTACGACCTCGCTAGCCTATCTCCCCGGCGCCACGCCGCCGCGGCGACGGAGTATACCGCGTGGGAGGTCGAGCATGAAATCGACGCTTAAGAGGCCCGGCCTGCGGCGCGTAAGGCCATGTTTGCAGCTCTCCTCGTCGTCATTCAGCTTCTGCTCACTGGGGTCGACGTCTCGACTATGACGCGAGCGGTGATCCGCGCATACATTGCCGAGTGCAAGAACGAGTGAACCGACGTTGGCGTTGACGTAAGCGGGCGGTGGCTGGCGAGTTCCGTTCTCAGACGATATATCTGTAGTTGTCTTTCAGCTCCAATATGGCTCTGTATCAGTACTTGCAACATCAGCTCCGGATCACACACGAGTCTGCATTTCCACACTCTACATACATGGATTCCTTGCTTTGCAGTTCCATTAGCAGGGATATCCAGCCTTCTTGCCTTTGCCCTTGTCACCCTGGCCTGTCTGGGTGTTACTGTCAAAGTTGGCTTTGCCCGGCGCCGATCTAATCGCTTTGTCAATGTGGTCCATCGCGGCCATGCTGGGACTTGGGCCGGCGTCAGCCAGAAGCATCTCGGTGACGACGACAATGTCGTGGACGAGCTTGCTCAGGAGGTTGCCTGAGAAGGACTCTCGGATGACGACGCGTAGGACCTCGACCGTATCCACGGCCGGCGGGAGGCAATAGCTGGCATAAGCATCGCCGTTTACCAAGTGGCCCCAACTCTTGCAGCCACTCACTTGGGCACAATCCACCCGATGGCCCGCAGCTGCGACTGGACCCAAGCCTGCTTGAGATGGGGGTACTTCTGCTTGATGTCATCCGTGAAGCGGAATGCCACTACCGGAAGGCCGGCGTGGTAGTACTCTGGCTTGTCGTCGTCAATCTTGAGGTCATGT
Source organism: Cutaneotrichosporon cavernicola (assembly GCF_030864355.1). Classification (NCBI taxonomy): domain Eukaryota; kingdom Fungi; phylum Basidiomycota; class Tremellomycetes; order Trichosporonales; family Trichosporonaceae; genus Cutaneotrichosporon; species Cutaneotrichosporon cavernicola. The sequence continues at coordinate 2,115,304 of NC_083396.1, read as the reverse complement.
TTGACCTTGCCCAGCGTTGTGTCCACATTGACTGGCTTGTGGATGTTGGACAGGCAGACAAAGTATCCTGAACCCTCGAGAGCGCGACTAAGAATGCGGGCCTTGACAAGGTCTGCTGCGACGACTCGCTTGTATCCCTCCATGCCGAGGTTGATAAAGTTGAACATCTGGCCGAGAATCGGGTGCGCCGGTCGTGAAAAGTTGAGGTTGAACGAGTAGTCGGTCTCGCCGAGGTAGTGCAGCTCGAACACCATATTCTTTGGGAGGAGATCGGGCAAGCGCCACACGATCCAGCCGACGCCAACCAGTGACGCGCCGTACTTGTGCCCACTGGCATTGATGCTGCATACACGCGGCAGACGGAAGTCCCACTCGAGCTTGGGGAAGGCGAACGGCGCAACAAAGCCGCCTGAGGCCGCATCGACGTGGATGGGCACGTGGTGGCCTGTCTTGGCCTCATACTCGTCCAGCAGGTCCGACATACCCTTGACGTTCTCGAATTCACCTGTGTAAGTCGAGCCCAGGATCCTTGCATCAGCGAGATCCAACGGCGGCAACGAAGACTTACACAAAGACCCCGATCGTGTTCTCATCGACGTATTTCATTGCCACCTTGGGGTCCATGACGTAGTGGCTCTCTGCCGTCACTGGCACAAGGCGGGTTTCGACTTCAAAGTAGGATGCAAACTTCTCCAGTGCGACCTGGGCCTCGGCGCCCATGACAATGTTGGGACCCGGCTTGTGGATGTCCTTGCCAGCTGCTTTCATCTTGGCCTGCCAGTGGCGCTTCATCGCGAGGCCACCAAGCATAATCGCCTCGGACGAGCCGGTGCATGCCGTGCCCCTGATCTTGCTCTTGCCCTTGGGCGCGTTCCAAAGACCTCCGATCATTTCCTGGTGTTATCTCAGCTGGGAGGGCATATGCAGTACCCACAATGCAACGGTCGTGGATCTCGGTCGAAGCCGGATACTCATCCTGGTCCGACAGGTTCTTGGAGAGGTTCTCGTGCATGAGCCTCTTGCACTCGTCGGGCACCCAGGTGTGTACAAACGACGCGAGGTTCATGTTCGGGTTACCGTCGAGCTCAAGCTCGTCGTGCAGAAGCTGGTACGCGACCTTGGCCTCGATACCTTTTTGGGGGAGGCCGCTACGCGGCATCGTCACGTCAATGTCGTAGCGAGACGCGTACGGAACGTCATACTCGGCCCAGCTGCTGTTAGTTTGACGAACTGTCCCCGCTCACGAATCCTCCCCATAGTCGAGGTTGTTCGCGTCCCGAGAGTCCTTGATGACCTGGCCGATGTCAACCTTTGTGTGCACATGGGGTTCTGTCATAGTGAGTGTAGAGGAGCAGCCTGAGATGGTTTCAGCAGACTATATAGGGCAGAGGGTGCGGTTGATGAGAGTAGAGCGGCTGCGGGGGGCTGCGAGACTTTCGGCACCTCGGTGAAAGAGGTGCAGGCACAAAGCTCCCACGCCCGCGACTCCCATGCGGCCAGATACAGACCTGCCGTAACGTGCGTAGCGTGCGTAGCCGATGGTTCGAATGTCTCTAGAATGACAGTGAATGTGAGTTGTGCGGTTATGGGAAGATATTTTGATACTTGTAGCAGTGACATCATGGCGCGTCATAATGTGAGCTGCTATAATTAGTGGCGGAAGTGGCTTTGGCGCACAATGACCGCCACTCAGTTACGCTGGGAAGGTCCCTGTATTGGGCGCTGCGAGAATGAAAGCATGAGAAAGAGCTAGCTGGGTAGACAAGCTCGGTAGAGAGCGATGCAGCACCCTGACTACCCCTCTAAAACATTCCTCTTCCTTCGCGCTACAAACCACAAATCCTGCAGGTCGTCTTCATCCCTGTCTTCCTACAAGCATTACTACACCGTCTCCCCAGCGTTGGAAGAGACAGTTGACATATATTTGTTCTGGAGAGGATAGTGACGTAAAAAGGTTGGCTGAGGAACTGAATCCTCTGTTGACGAGAGTGGGATTCGAACCCACGTCCGAAGACTGCGGATATTCAAGAGAATACCTTAACACAGCGCCTTAGACCGCTCGGCCATCTCGCCGATGGGAAGCCGAAAGGTGTCTGCCTACACATCAAGATTCCAGATCACGTGACCTTGTATGTGTCAACCAATTCCACCAAGTTGAGTGCACCACCATGTGAGTCCTCTGAGGCGGCTATTGCACTCCGAGGATATTCAGATCCATTGGTCCTCTAATGATGTGAACCTGTGGTGTGGCATGGACCGTGGCATCTTACCCTCCCCGCGGCTGAGGTTCAAGCGCCAAGCTGTGTGGTGCTGTGGGAGCGTGGGTGCGTCCATTCACCAGAGATTGCATGCTGTTGTTCTTAAGGTTGCGTCCATACAGGGCCGACGACACTTGTCACTCTACTCATCAGACTTTTGAAACATCAATCAACTTCAACAGAATGGGCGATCCCGGAGGGAATAGAGCGAGTCGCACTTTGGAAACTCTGACACCAGCCGAAGCTGAGGATCTGGTTGCCAGGCATGCCACCCCAGTCCCCCAGTGAAACGGGACACTTGGTGCACTCCTCTACCAGTACGCATGAAAGAGAGCAGTGTGAGCGACCTTGTGGAAAGATACTGACGATAGTACGGTCGGCGTGCGGACATTCCGTCGGTGGCCACTCAGCAACCAGCCACCAGGCTCAGCATGGGCACGAGGGTAACTTGACGAGCACAAGTGACGACCATGTTGCAGGATTATCGACTCTACGTGGCCCTACCAGACCTCCTTCACACATCCCAGCTGAGCGTTGGGTGGAATCCAACCATGGTGCTGGCGACCCTCAAGTGACTCTTTCAACGTCATCCCCGGCAGTTCCCAGTGGCAGTGCACTCATGCGGAGTACGTTCTCCGCACCGTGCTCATCGATTAACGCCAGGAAATCCCCCGCCTCTTCCTCCAGGTGCAATGAGTCCGGCTCGCCCCTCCTTTCTTCCTTTCTCTGACCACCCACATTCCCCATCCGAGGAGGGTCAGAACCGTGCACGAGACGCCACTCACCGACATTCCGCGCTCAGCTCACTTTCACTCTCGCATCCCACGACCGGCACAGCACAGGCACTAAAACACTCGTCGGTGGATTTCGGGCAGGTCAGTACCCCAATAACTCCGTGGGAAGTCCCACTACCCCAGACAACGACTGGAAGCAACCGCGTCCGCCGAGTAGCGCGTACGATCAGCGTCTGGCTGCGGCGACCGCGCATTGCACCTCCTATCAGGAGTGATTCTATGAGAACGGCAGAGGGCGAGGATTCCCCTCGTCTAGGTACCTCGGTTGAGGACGTGCACGGGTTTGGGGCAGGGTGATAGGCAGAAGGGGTCTGAAGGCTTCATGAAGGTTGATTAGCAATGAATGAATAGGCATAAGGTTAAGCCCCCGATGATTTTGCTGATAGCGCCACACGTCTCGCCACATCCATTTGAAAGTACCAGTTGTCGATATCAACAGGACAGGTTTGCATCCATTAACCATATCTTCCCATCCCAGTCGCACTCCCGCACGAAGTGTGCTCGCCCTTCTCAATTCTAACCCCTGGAACAACGTAGTGTGTCCGAGCGGGCATGGTGAAGTGACGAACTAAGGGGAGAGGGGTTCCACTACCCCCGTTTTCACTCTCTTTCTCACGCCTCCGATCTACCTTGCATTCAGAATTTCGTCATTGATAACTCTTTGGCGGAATTGGCGGTTACTTGGAGTCGAAGGCACCCTGGTGTATTGTTCCATCGAAAACCTACAGTAGGATTGACAGAGGTCCGAACTGGAGACTTGAATATCCTGTTCAAATCTTGTAACACTCGCACTTAGCTATGGTGGCCGCACTGAACTCATTTTCGTTTCACCCCCCCAAGCAGTCTTCGGCACGGGCGGAGCGAGCAGGCACCTACGCAGCCGTCCATGTGCCAAGTTTTGTTCGCATCCGTTCCTCGCGCTGTGTGCTCGCACCAAGCCTCGGCTGGGTGCGATGATGCATCCAAAAGTGACGACGGCATCCAAAAGCAGGCGCGTTCCAGCGTAGCTCGTGACACTTACTACTCATCGTTCAGCATCAAACAGTTGGATGTGCAAGTCCGATACAATGCCAGAGCCCATCGGTGGGGCTCTCTTCAATGGCGCTGACTCCAGCTTCCCTCCGCAACCGTCTCGTGTCCCTTCCTCCCCCTCCTTCGGTTTCGCTCCCACCCCTTCCCTCAGTAAAACCGAAGCCAAAAACGCTCCGACGTTCTCCGCCAGCCCCGATTGTCCCCCCTCCGCATGACAGGAATCTTGAGAGTATTCAACTCTCTCCGCGCCCACTTCCCACCGTTGTCCATGGTGACGTCTACATCAATCTCCTCGGCCACGAGGCAATCCTGGTCGTTGGTGATGGGGAGGGGTTCCTAAGCCCACCCGAGAACTACTTCCCCACCCTCCAATGCCGGATCACCGTGTACGGCGGGAGGGTTGTGGCGCTTGCCAGTGAGGCGCCCAAGACGCCCGCTCCAATGGAGGCCGCACGCCCCGAACGCTGGGAGGATCCGGTGTCTGCCTTACATCTGGTGCGTACTCTCTGCCCCCTGGCGCTGATGGGAGACATCGGGAGTGATAGCCACGCCTCGGTGTGCGGGGACGCGCTCGGCTGTCACGCCTCCGCATACTGCTGGGACGAACTGGGACTGGCTCCAGACCGATCCTGCACAGCACATCTACCGGCGCAAGATGCACTCTCCCAAGATTCCTACTCGTAGAGCTGCCACACCTGTCCCAGTACCTCGCTCCTACCCCAACCTGCAGGCGAGCGAAGTGGGGTCACCAGAGAGAACGTCAATCGACTTCACTCCCGACATGTTCATTCCGTCACGTCCGGCCCCGCTCCCCCCAACGAGGACGCGGTTACCCTCGACGGCAGCTTCTCTCGGTTGGAGAAGTGCTACAGCCTCTCCTGTGACCGCTCAAGCCCATGATAGAACGGCATCCCCTACTGTTCCTCCGCCAGGCATCTCCAACACGCTCAGGGCGCTTGCCGGGGCCGCCCACGTCGCCCTCGCACCGGTCATGGGCCCTAACGGCTCCTCTGCAGCTGGTCTACGCCCAAGCCAATCGCTGCACAGTCTCTCCAACAGGATCGCCGCTGATTCGTCTCGGGCATCCAATTTGCTTGCGACTCGCACGAGCCCGCCATACGCATCGCTGACTTCGGCTTCAATCCAATTCCACCAGGCCACCTCGGACCAGACAGACTTTCCGTTCTCGACGGCTCGACTGTGGCCATCCGGGAGGGCGTCATCGCCCTCTCCTCTGCTCGGGGCCACGCCCAAACCGGCTCGGCCTCCATCCAGGCGTACCGCACGTGGCGATTCGTTCGGATCATCTTACTCTCCAGGTCCCGCCAGTGAGGAAACCGCGGGAACTGCGCATTCGGCGTGGACTGACCCGCCCTACCCTGTATCGGTGCCCATTAGAACTTCGGTATTGTCGGGCCGCAAGTCCAATCGGTCTCATTGAGATGGCAAGTGTGTGAAGTTGTGGTGACTAGGCTTAAGAGTGTATAAGGATTCTATGTATGGCCATACCCCTGTTCCCACCGGCAATGCACCCCGGCCAGCCTCCATTCAACTCTTAAAAATATGCCACTCTGCCCTCGTCGTGTTCCTGACCGCCTCTAGATGTGTATGGAACAAAAGCTGAAGAGTTTATGGACGAGTTAGGAATCGAACCAAAGACCTTGTCAAGATCAAGATGGTGTGCTCATCACACGCTGTCTGCTAATGACACGCTCTACCAACTGAGCTACACGCCCTACACTCTTCGAGAATCATTTCTCCCTGCTCCGCCGTTCTGGTATCTGATGCCCACTTTTCGTAGTAAAGAACTTGGATGGCTCAGCAAGTCTTGTGCACCTTGTCCCTTGGTTTGAAAAGAAGCCGCATTCCGATGATTTGCGCGTCGTAACATACTATTCGTTGCGCGTCACATTCCGGAAATGCCGGACTGGACTGGACTGGACCTAGACCTGGGCGTGTGACCTCGGGGATTGGTGGAAGATTACAACCAAGCGGAGACGTCACGTTGGGCCCTTGGCAAAGGACAGTATTAATACAGAAATCGTAAAATGGTCCAAGCACTCACTTGACACCCTCTGCTTTTGGAATGAGGCGCATCCCTGCGATTGAGATGACACATTCCCTTGCTCCTCAGATTCTCATGATCTCTTGGCCACAGGCAGCAACCGCAGCCCGCGCTCACGGAATATCGGAGGCTCAATATGCTCCTGTAACCACCTCACCTCAGAGCTGTTGGTCACGCTAGCAATGTACAGACGTTGTGTGCCTGTCGAGATTGTGGGGATTCAGGAGGTCAGGTGGCAGATGGCACGCGGCAGGCGGACAGAAGCGACCGACCGGCGCCCGGCGAGGCGTGTCTGTGCTCAGATTCCTTGTGCACCCTCCCACCCTCCCCCGGAAATGACCGATCTTGCTTCGCTGCCCGTACTGTTATCAGAGGTTGGCCAAGCGGCCATTGCGGCGGGAGTGGTGTCGGATCAACCCGAGCATTGACAAGAAAGGGTATTGGGGTCTGTGGAGCAACTTCGGATAGACGCCAAAGAAATTCACGCGGTCCTCGAGAAGCTTTTGGGAGAGGGACCCTGCACCTCTCCTCGCACTTCCACAAGAAGCTGTTCCGCAGTCGCAACATGGAAACTAGGTCAGGCTGGGGTTGTGCTCGGTGAAGCCGAGCAGGTTTTCCAAGGGATTTGGTCGATTTTAAACTGCGGCAAATTTGGGAATAATCCGACCCCTTTAATAGTGCAGCAATGAAGAACGTACTTGGGATGCTGTCATAATCTAATCATCAACAAGTGGCTCAATGGCTTGTCTCTATGACTTGATTGATTTACTCCGGTGAAGCCATCACACCCGACCAGATAAGCCGGTTGCGTCGTCTTCTGTGATTGTTCCATGTCCTTTATTCGTCCAGATTGACTGCCGTCCCATTCCGACTGGAGGTATTTGCGGAGTGATGGGTGCAGATTGGCGGAGTGCGCCACGTCACGGATCGTGTGGCGGGTGCCGTGGCGCCGTGCCTCGAGCCCGGATCTCCAAACTTTGTTAGGTGCGGACATTGTTGTAGAACAAAGAGAACAGCTAGCTTCGCCGAGATGAGTGTGTTGACGCTCAGTGAGTTCCTTGGGAATAAACGGGGGTCCACCTCGCATCTGATGGGGTGTGCGTCAACGTCGGCCTTGGTTTACCGATATGGCCGACGAGCACGCTCAACCAAGACGAATGTCCAGTCCGAGTTGATGCCGGTCCAGTCCACCTGAGAGCAACCGCTGCTTAAGATGCAGGCCCTCACCACGTCTGAGTTTTGTTCCTCTCAGAGCCCATCGCAGGCAGCATCTGACGTGAGTCATAATAGCCAAAGTTGGTCTGACAGTATAAGAGAGTATCCATCACAACCGACTGAGTAGGTGCCCGTCTCGAAGCCCTGACGATCACCACAATCCTCTTCGTCCACCAATGGCTCTCCTTCCCCCAAGCTCTCTGCCGAAGCTGCGAGCCCACATCTACCGCCTGAATCAGCAGATCAGTAAGAACACCGAGAAGATGGACGACGCCGAACGGTCTGCGTCTTGTTCCGCAGCATGGGAATATACCCGCGAAGCGATCACCATCGCCAACAGAGTCAACCGCCTCATTATCACCGAGCTCCAGAGAGCCATGTGGCAGATCACCGAGTCATGGCGTACGCCGTCAGGCAGCTCCGACTCAGAGCTCTCTGACAGTGGATCAGACGAGGAGGTAGTGGTCCGTAAAGCCAAGAGTGGGAAGCAGGTACGGTGGGCCGACAACGTCGAGAGTGGGCTGTAGGTGGGTCACAGAGTAGCGAAAGGACATAACTGACCTACCAGGTTTTGGAACGTCATATTATAGGAAGAGTGCAATACAAAAGGCTGAAGGTCAACCCAACCCACGGACGCGCTTGGGATTAGTGTTGTATATATGCTGTTGTCGTTTGTGTCACATTTCCTCCAACACCTTGTAGAAGGCCATGGTACAAGAAGATCGTCAAGTTGCTTCGAGACTGGTGTGGTTGGGTTGGCATTCCGATCCAGTTTTTGATCTCGAACCCGGTAAGTGCATTGCGCTGCGGCCCTCATAGACATGAGTCGACGGCCCAAATCGGTCCGATTGATCAAATACTGTATCGTTCAAGCTCATACAGTCTCTAGGTTCCTTACCACACTTAGGTTTTTGCCGTTTGTACATACTCCAGGACAACTACAAGAAGCGTCCGATCCAGATCTATACACATCAGTGATCACGTCGTCTCTAGTAATGGTCTGGGCCAGTTTCGCGCAACATGTCGTCGCCGCCCAGCATGCGTGCCTTCTGCTCGAGACCAGTAAAGTGCTCGAATGCCTTCGATCAGCACAGCTCCAGCGCAAAGCTCACTTTGGTTTGGTATTCCCGCCCCTCCATCCACTCGAGTACGGCATTCACGTCATGCTCATCTGGCAGCTGTGTGCGGCGGAGCTCAGCCACGCGCTCCGCCACAGAGGTGAAGAGTTCGGCATCATCGACATCACCGTCACTGTCGCTGTCGTCGTTGTCATCAACATCGACGCCCTTGGCCCTCAGGAGTTCGCGGTACAGGCCACGGATGCGGCGGAAGAGGTGGTGCTCCCAGTGAGAGAGGGCGTGGTATAGGCGCGCAGAATCGAGGCAGTGGGGCCCTAGAATTAGGGCGTGTCGCGACTCGTGTCGCCAACTCAGTCGTGCACTCACCCATGTCAAAGTTGCGGGGTAGTTTCTCCCCGTCCCCGTCTTCGTCATCGTCATCATCATCGTCATCACCCTCATTGCCGGTATGGCCCTCGACCTCATCGTGGGACTCAGGGTCGTATTGGGTTCCCGTCAGATACACAGACTGCCAGCAGTGCTGGTTCCGGCGGTTACACGCGTGGCAGTAACGCGCAATCTCGGCTCGACTCGACACCTGACGTCAGCCCTCTTCATTCAAAGCCCTACCAGGAACTTGGGGTAGGTCTCGAGCGCCTTGACAAACTCGGGACGCCAGATCTGCGAGCGCACGCGCAAGTTGCGGATGCCACGAATGTAAGAGCGCAGCTCGCCTACAGGCGCCATGTACTCCTTCTGTGCGCCGCGAAGGGGCAGCACGTCCGGGCCATGGATCACGAGCAGGAGAAGGTACTGGAACATGACCTTGAACTTGTACTCCTGGCTCTGGGCGTAGCCAAGCGAGAACTCGGACGGCATGAGTCTCTCGTCGAACCCGTCGTCCTCTGAGATGAACCCGTCGTCATCGTCTCGCACATACTCCCACGCCCCGCTAGGCCCCTCGCTCTCCTCCTCCTCGTCATCCGACGACGGCAAGTTCAGGCGTCGGTTTTTGAGCTTGCGCAGCATGCGCTGCTGCGCCGTTTCGCCGCGGGTGCGCAGTCTCGTGGCCGTCACAAATCGTTCTGGCTCATCGAGCTCAATCTCGTCGGCACTCTCCTCCTCCGTCGCCGCTTCATTACTCTCCTCGTCTGGGTCGAGACGCGTGTGCTTGGCACTGCTCCGCCTCCGCCGCCTGGCGGGCCGCTCGCTCGGGGAGCCACTGTCGGAGTCGCGCCTCCGCCGCTGTGCACGCGTGAGGCGCCGAGAAGGCCAAGGTTCCTCGTCACCAGACCTTCCGGAACCTGGGTCGCGAGCGCGTGGATGGCGGTTCTTCACGCCGTTTCGCAGCCCCGCCTCAGACTCGCTTTCAGAGCTGCTCGCGGCCTTACGCTTGCCACTGATGGGCAGAGTGTCCTCGTCATCATCGTCGCTCACGACGCGTCGAGTGGTGGCGCGCCAAGCCTTGCGCTTGGGGCTGAGGCGAACAGCCCGGATATCCGAGTCGCTGTTTTCGGCGCTTTCGTCGCTGGCGAGACTTGGAAACTTGTTTGGGAACGAGGGACGCGCCGGACGCGGCAAGGCGTTTGGTTCACTGGGTAACGCAACAATATCGTCGTCCGAGTCGTGGACGACTATGGACACGGGTGGCGGTGACGAGCGTGAGGCGCGTGGTGGTCTCGGTCTGGGTCGTGGTCTCGAGCGTGGCGAGCTCGTACTGAAGAATCTGTCAATGTCCGCTTGACTAAGCGGGCTCATCTTGGCCAACCCCCATCACTTGGTTATGTGTGAGAAGTAATCGTGGGATGGATATGGATGAGTTTAGATAGATGTGCTTAGAATTGTGTTCAACTCGCGTCATCACGCGTCGACCCCGGTCTCGCTGCTAATTCCGAGGTACTGTCAATATCTCCCTAGCCTCTATTTCCTTGTATGGCGATCCTTATTGGTTCCACCCCTATATAGGGCATTCCCTATTAGCTCATCCCCATAGGGGTTCCAGATATCCAGGATTGCATCCCCATGTTTATGTCATTCAATCCACGTCACAGTCTGACAGGTTCTGGATTAGCCGGGACCTAATTCTGGTAGATACCGAGTGGCCGATAGCCGAGCCAACTGAAACGAGAGGCGCAGATAAGATGGTGAGTGGTATCTTGACTAATTACCTGTTTTGCTTCTGAAACCTGTCAGCGTGAGAATTGGAACAGTACCGGAATGCTGTGCATTCCCGGGCCCCGGAATGAAGTATCCAGTTTAGGCTGAGACTTGATCCTCAGGACCTGATTTTGGGTGGTGACTGGCCAACGGCTAAGGCCGTTGACCTTTGGTGACAGTGTGGGCCCGATCGCGTTCGAGGATTGAGCCGACCCGGCAGGCGATGGGTGGCGGTAGTGGGCAATATTGGGCAGCTTAGTAACCGGTTCATGACAAAGGAACATTACGCACTATAAACACTTCCACGTCCACGTCCACAATACTCTTCTCCCATCTCATCAAATTCCCACCATGACAGCATCTACCACTCTCGACTGGACTGTAAGTAGCCTCGTGAGATGAACACTCACGCAGTCGTACCACAACACCATCAACGGCCAGGCCGCCAAGACGGCCAAGACGCGCCATGGCATCAACCCCGCGACCGAGGAGGCTCTCCCCGAGGTCCCCGTTGCTGGGCAGGATGATGTCGATGCGGCTGTCGAGGCCGCCCGCGCTGCTTTCCCGGCGTGGAGCAAGACGTCGTGGGACGAGCGCGAGGCGCTGCTGAACAAACTTGTCGACGCCGTCGAAGCGAACCAGGCCGGCTTTGTCGACATGATCGTCAAGGAGACTGGAAAGGGCGTCTCGACTGCGGGCATGGAGTTCGCCAGCACCATCAAGTTTGGCCGCGCGCTTGCGGCACTCCGTGTCGAGGACAAGGTGCTCGTCGACAGCGCCGAGATGACCGGCACCCTGCGCCACGTGTCCCTTGGTGTTGGTGCCGCAATTGTCCCTTGGAATTGGCCCCTGCTCCTTTGCACGATCAAGATTACGAGCGGTCTCATCACGGGCAACTGTGTCATCGTCAAGCCTTCGCCGTTCACACCTTACTCGAACCTCAAGCTTGTCGAGCTGGCTTCGGGCATCTTCCCACCGGGCGTCATCCAGGCTCTTAGCGGCGGCGACGACCTCGGACCCATGCTCACCGAGCACCCTGACATTGACAAGGTGTCGTTTACGGGCTCGTCGTTCACGGGTAAGAAGGTCATGGCTTCGTGCGCCCGCACCCTTAAGCGTGTGACCCTCGAGCTCGGCGGCAACGACGTCGCAATCGTCTGCGACGATGCCGACTTGGCCAAGGCTGTGCCCACTGTCGCCACGATGGCGTTCCTTGGTTCGGGTCAGATCTGCATGGACATCAAGCGCATCTACGTTCACGAGAAGGTGTATGAGCCCTTCAAGGCCGCCCTCATCGACTTTGCCAAGTCCATCAAGATGGGCAATCCCGAGGACCCGACCACGCTCGTCGGCCCCATCCAGAACGCCATGCAGTACGGCAAGGTGCAGGAGATGTTCAGCGAGATCAAGAAGCAGGGCTGGAACGCCATCGTCGGCGGCGAGCTCGACGCCCGCACCGTGCAGCCAAAGGGCTACTACATGCACCCGACTATCATCGACAACCCTCCCGAGGAGTCTCGCATCGTCCAGGAGGAGCCATTCGGCCCCATCGTTCCGCTCCTCAAGTGGAGCGACGAGGAGGACGTGCTTGCACGTGCCAACGTGTCCAAGATGGGCCTCGGTGGTTCCGTCTGGAGCAAGGACACGGAGCGTGCGGTTCGTCTTGCCCAGCGCCTCGAGTGTGGCACATCCTGGGTCAACTGCCACTTCCATCTCGATCCGAATGTTCCGTTTGGCGGCGCCAAGTCTAGTGGTCTGGGCCGTGAGCTCGGCGTCACCGGCCTTGAGGGCTGGATGGAGCCCCAGAGTCTGTGGGTCAGCAAGGCGTGAGTTAGGATATGAGACGGCGTTTTGTAGTTTAGCAGTAGCCAGTCAGCAGTGGGAGACATGCAGAGCGCAGATTGTGTATGACGTTGGCTCTCAAAGTAGGCAATCTCACCTCACTTGTCGCTTGTATAGATTGTTCGATCGGATCCAACCCAGGGCTGGGAGATTTCGCAACACATCGCTTAAGTGGTCACGACGATCACTACCCTGCTCACTCTCAACTCCAGTTCATTCTTGACCCATCACTCCTTGAGGAACAGTATAAACTACTTCACTACGTAATCGGCCATGTCTGATATTGTTCACTTTTCTCGTCATTCTATGAGGAAAACCCTCATGTTAGGGGGGTCTATTATCCGCTTATCTCCGGTAAGATAGGGGTTGTGCCAAAGTGCATAGGCGGGGTAGACGCCAGCGCGATCGCACCCAGCATCTCAACGATGTCTGCCGCTTGGTTCTGCACGACGAATGCGTCCCAGCGTGTGCTGGAGACGAAAGACGGGAAAAGAATGCTCACGAGGAGATACAGTTGGCCACTAACCTGTGCGAACCTGGCGGCGTCGGACCGCTGTTGGTACAGAGGCGTGTTCATCACGTCGGGGTCGAACAGGGCCGGAAACACAAGCTCCCAAGTGAGAACGGTGCCGGGCGCAGGAAACGGAGCCACCGTGGTTACCGAGGTAATGGTGCGAATCGGCGTGGTCCGAGTGGCGCAGTTTGGCTCAGAGGAGAGAGCCTGGACCACCGTCACTGCGCTGTTGGTAGTGGGGCTCTTCGCGTCGTTTTTGTTTGTCACTATCGGTTTGGGAGCCGCTGTTGAGTACTTGTCGGCTTGGATGGAGGTTTTGCTCTGAAACCAAGATCGGTTAACGAGGCAGAGAAACACCTTGCTCAGCCAGGCGGCGGATCGGGACATCCTGACTCTCAATGGGGGGACCGCGGCCTAAGGGCTCTAATTATACGCGTCCTCGTTGACCCGTTTGCCGGCAACCTGGTGCGAGCTATCGGTGTGCATTGAACACGTTCGTGTTGATCGTTCGGTTAATTGTCATTATGATCAACAAGATCCAGGTACTCGAATTGTTTTGGTGCCCTAACACGTTACCGGAAGCATGCATCCAGGTTTTGCTGGTTCCACCGGGCAGATACAACGTGCCTTCAGTTGCTCTTCCCTTTTGCTAGGTCCTAGCACAGCCTCCTTGGCCATATCGGGTCTGAGCAGGTACTGGGTCCGTTTTAAAACCCAGTGGAGCAACTCACAGTCCGCGATAGATCGGCACCGGGATTCAGCGGCACACTGAAGCACTCCACCGCACCGGAAAACGACCGCGAGGAATGTAAAAATGACGAGGAATATTGCCGCGGGACTGGGCGCGGTCCGCCGTCTCGGACGGTATGGGCACGGACGGGTCTCCTGAAACTGTAGGCGGGGCGTGGGTCACCGGGACGTCCGTTGCACCACCAGAAATGCGCCTCGGGACACGATGCCACGGCCGCTGCATGAACCCAGACCCAGGCCCCGAACTAGCTGGGTCCGCCGCGGTCGCCCTCGGCACCATCAGTCTGGGGAGGTACAAAACAACGCCGCGTTCACCATCCTGACCACAGCACCTTGGCCTCTGTCTACTTTCTCTCCAGAATTGACGCAACTCACGCTGCACGCATCACCCTCCTGGCGAACCTTGAAAAAAACAATAATGACCTGCGCGGGCCACCACGAGACTGGAGAGAACAAAGGCAGTGAGTAGACTAGCGAATGTTGCTCACGGCAGAGGAGTGCAAGCGTTATTGGGACGAGGAGGACCGCTGCTTCTACTGCAAGTTCTGCAACAAGTTTATGCGGCGCATCATCACCTGTGGCGCGTGCAAGTGAAAAACTCGACTCGGAGCCCCATACTGTAGCTAATGTAACCTGTGCAGAATTTCCGTTATGAGAAGAAGAGGCGAGCACAAATCAGCTGGTTTTCGTTAGACGCGCTCCAAGCACCTGAGGACGAAAAAGGGTCAGCCCCGTTTCTGGTCGAAACGGAACACGTTTCATGAAAAATCGTAACCATGTCGGACAATTCCATTCACCCTACCAGCTTCCTCGATCCAAGCAAGGTCTCAGACCCCCTCCCTATCGCTCCCACATGCGCAGGGGCAAAAAAGTTCCCCGCCAGGGAGTTGAACCCTGCTCTTTCGCGGACACGCTGAGCCAGAGCTCGAGCAGCTCTCAACTGAGAGGCGAATATACTAACCGATATACTAGCGAGGACGTGCTTGTTGCACATTTTCGTGGTCTTGGGGCGAGCCATGTATGTATGGTTTGGCGCCATCCAAGGGGCCAGGAATTGAGGAAATCTATGCCCAACCTGCTTGACCAAGTAGTGTCAAGGACGTTGCATTGGGGTGCGCTACAAGGGATATGTGGTAGAGTATGGATCTTCTGGGTGATCAACTACCGCGTGCGGGGCTGGGATGAGCATTCAGCTGCTAGACGTTCCAGGGTTAAGTTGTTTGATGGCCACTTTTGTGTTCGAGGACGTTTTGGCGTGGAGGAAGGGAGCAAGTCTCCTGAAACAATTGTCGCTTGGTCATTGACGTCTGCGAATCGCACCCTCTTTCGTGTTCTCTCAGGAGCGAGGGGTGTGCTGTAGAACCTGGAAACGACTCGGGGAGGGTTATTGCAGCTCGTCCTGGAGAGGCCGCTTGGGAGGCTTTGTGGAGGTGTTGTGGGCGTTGTCGGAAGAGAAACCTGCGGTAATGGGTTCAGGCGTGTTTTGGTCTTGGAGACGGAGAGAGCGAAAGGGTTTACGTCCTCGACAGAGCGTACACGGAATTGAACGGGGTTTGGTCTTGGTCGAGGGGTTGCCAGTTGTGATGGCAATGTTGGGGTGTTCTAAAGTGAGCATTGGGTGAGAAAATACATACCTCCCGGAGAACTAGGCAACGGTCGAGGAATGGCGTGCGGTGCTTGGCTTGGCAACGGGTCCGGCCCATGGGAGAAGGTGAAGAGTGTAGCTCATAAGGGTGGAAGCTGGGACTGGAGATGTCGGACAAGTTGGGTTGTCGGGCCCGAACTGGGACCAGAGAACAGCTCTCCGCCTGCGCTGCCCAACGCGAACGACTATTTCGCGTGGCAAGCTGCTTTACATTCCCTGGTCCCTCTGATTGGGGGGAGAGCTGCATTGCTCTGGCATGCAACGGTGAAGCCGACCGACTGAGACGGATAGGCGACTGTAAGCCAACCGGTCGTGGCGTAGCGGGCGACCGAACTTGATATGGAGAGGATGAATATTGGAGCTGGCGCCACCAGCTGGGCCGCTCGATGAGCACGACGCGTTGGCGATTGATACCGAGGTTGAAGCTCGGAGGAGTGGAAGCGAAGCCCGAACTGGGGAGGGCCGGGACATGCTCTGCTTCTTTGGGCTTCATATGACCCCGCGAGCTCTGCTCGAGGCCATGCACTGACGGACTGCGTTCGGTAGCTGGCAGTTTCGGCTCCTGCGATCGCTTGCGACCTGGTCGAACAACGGGTCGATGGCGCTTGCGTGCAGCTGCATGAGCAGAGAGGCGCTTCTTCATGTGGAGCTTGGGGATGGCGGAATCCTGGTGGATAGTGCGTACGTGTGAGGGATGAACTGGAGGGATGTGAGTGATGAG
Organism: Cutaneotrichosporon cavernicola; assembly: GCF_030864355.1. Classification (NCBI taxonomy): domain Eukaryota; kingdom Fungi; phylum Basidiomycota; class Tremellomycetes; order Trichosporonales; family Trichosporonaceae; genus Cutaneotrichosporon; species Cutaneotrichosporon cavernicola. The sequence continues at coordinate 2,099,253 of NC_083396.1, read as the reverse complement.
TAGAACAAGAACACGACGAGGAGACACGTGAATGAGCTCGAGCAAGATGGTCGGCAACTGGCAGCTGGCGGTTGTCGACATTTGATACTGCCTGGAAGCACGCAAAGACGCACCTGCACCAGCTGAGCGGGGCCGAGCAACATGGACAAGAGCGCACAAGGCTGCAAGGAATTTTGTGCAGTGAATGCCATTGGCTTTGGAGCAGCACGGCCCCTGCCAGATGGCTGGTTAGGGGAGAGAGTGGCAGGTGGTGGCGGACAACGGCCAAAGGGTCGTCACCGAAGAGAGGAGAAAGAGGGACAGCACTCGGTATTAGCCTTGACGTCGTATCACGCCGAGATCAAGTCTGGACAACTCGGCCGCCGTTGCAATCATTCCGGGTCCTGAGGGCCAACGAGAACCAGTTGGCCAGGTCATGTGTCTCCCAATTCCTGACGCCTCCAGGGGCTTGGTAGATGACTGGCGCCGGATTACGGTTCGGGGAATTTTAACCCTCTAGTGTCCAGGCTTCATTGCTTGGACGGTAACCCGCCAAATGAGTTAAGTTATTCTCCCCAACTTGATACCTACGCCTCGGGTTGATTTCCCGCGCCACGCTCTACATTTGGTGTGTCGCGTGCTCTGCAGACATGGAAATTCAACAATCCAGACAGCCAGCATGCAGTCTACGCGCAGCTGTAGCACTTCATTAAGGGCCGGAATGTTGAATTGGTTCGCACGCCTCCTTAGCAGTCAGCAGTTCTCAAATCGCGGTGTTGATGACAGTTCCTCCGAACGCTCAGACGACAGGAGCGCATCTCATGCTTGGAAAGGCCCTGAGCAGCAGCCACCACCGCCCTTTCAAGCCTCCTAGAAAGCCGCACGCGTCAGAACCGAGAAAAAGGCACAGTCGCCGTGAAGGTGCCACTTCAAGAGGTCGAACTGGGAGTCGAACCCAGGCTACAAGAACAGAGATGTACTCAGAATCTTGTGTACTGACCGTTATACGATTCAACCTTAAGATATGTTAGGGTTGGAGCTGCCAGATTCGAGCTCGAAGTCCGCAGGGTACCGCAGGCGCTAGCGCAGTGGTCCCCTAGTGAGAGGTGATATGTGAATGCATAGAACGGTAAGTAGGTGCACTGCAAGACCTGGCGGGTCGTGTGATGTAGACGGCGGAATGCAAAGATGGAGTCAACAGGAAGCAAAAGCACGTTGTTGGTGGAGGTTAGCTACAGTACAGTACCTACGAAAAATCGACTCTTTAAGGTGCATATTGATTGTAACGGGGCCACCAGCGGCCCCGAAATCCGTCAACGAAGTCTAGTAGACTGAGTGAGGAAGGATGTTTGCTGTTTGTAGCGAAGTAGGCCAATTATCGGAGACGAAGCGAGGTTGAGATGAGAGGCCCCCTCGTAGGCGCAATGAGGTCAGCTTGTGCAAGTTGGACCCGTCTATCTCTCCTAGATGGCCGAGCCTCTCTCTCCAGGCTGGCAAGGAGCTATAGGGATTCTAACTGAGGCCAATGCAGCCGCGCCACTTTCTGTAACGAGTGGGGACTGTGGCACTGAATGTTGTGGTTGCATCAAGAGCCAAACAAGCTTAAAATCGCTGTTGTGTCGTCACCAACTCCAGGTACAAAGTAACGCACGGTGAAGGATAGCTGCACAACATGCACAGACAGACATTCAATGCCCGTTTCAGATGGCGGGGTTGACGAGCACAACATGCATACAAGGGGACAAAGTACGAAAAGAGATACACAAAGAAGCTGGAGTGGTCAATGGAATGCGGCCTCTGGAATGTGAGCGGCGCCCTCCCTTCCCGATAGACTAACCTCGAGGGCACAATGCGGAGGACGCGCAAGGTAGAGCTTAGTATTGCCTAGGCAAGTTTGAACCCCGAGGCGCGTTCTTGAGAGGAGCGCTGCCGCCTCCCAACTGTGAAGTACTGTCGTCGCCAGCGACCCTCGAAGCTGAAGTTAGGACCACCTGGTGAAGTCATGCTCACCGCTCCTGGCCAGTTTCCTCTTGTGAATCGACCCGAATCCTGCAACGTTGAGGGAGAGGGCAATGGCAATGAATTTCACAGCCTCCACAGCTTGAGCAGCAGCGGCAGTAGCCTGGGAGATGGGTCATTTTGCAAGCAGTTGCGAGGGGTGAATGGTTGTGGCCGGTGACAGAGAGTGTGTCTGCTGGGTTATGTGTCAAACTCACTGTGGACAGGAAAAGTTTGGCGCGACGCGTCGACCAGTGAGGTTGCCCAATTGCCGACTGGAAGATGCGTCTGGTACTCACTAAACAGGTACACATGTTCACGGACCACCTTGTTCCTGTTCCGTTGATATTGAGTGCCAACTAGTTTGCGGGGCAAATTCCTTTTACTTTGGGGGAGGAATGGATCTGAGCCTGAGTTCGGTCGTGGCCGACTCAGGAGCTTGTTGGACCCTTTACCATTTCACAGTTGGGTTACAGGGAATGTGCCAAATGAAAGATAATGACTGGCGCTTGAACCATTCTGCAGGGCTTGGTATTGTGTATTGGGGTCCAACTGACCTGGGTTGGCCCAGTGGCGCCCCATATCACTTGAGTGGAGGGTGGAGGTGGTGGCTTGCCTTGATCCCTGTTTGTCCATCATTCATTAGTAGGGCTTCATTTGAATGAGGCTGGCATGAAGGAAGTGCAACAGCTGTGGCGAGTGGAAAGGCATCGCCTGCAGGGCAGGTACAAGCTGCTTCTGGTGGCAAGTTGGAGTTGACTTTGGCGAGTGGCGAGGTTGGCGGAGAAAACCTATGTATGTTTGAAAGACGAATGCCTTGACATCTGGGGAATGTGTTAGAAGATTAGATATAGGGCCATAACGACCTTTGATATCTACAGACAACCTTTCCCACTGTACGGTTGAGTCAGCAGCAAGATGGACTCAACGTGTTCGCCCAGCTGATGCTACGGGTGGGGGGCTGGCCGGAGAGTAGACTCTGGAAGCGTGAATATAGAGTATTCCCTGAAGATTTACTTGTCCATCGATGCAGCAGAGTGCGGCGGCTGGCGGACAGCAAAGGCAAGGCCTCTGAGTGTGGCAGTGAGAGAATCTGGACACTTGTTAATGTACGTGCCTGAGGCGATTTGCTTCCATACGTCAGCGCAAAGCAAGTGGCACTCCTTCCTCCTTCCTGTTGGAGATGAAACGACGTCTGCCAAGTTGTGCCCGGTAGTTGAGAGGTGGTTGAATGCATAGAACCAAGGAGAATGTAGAGGTCAAAGTCAACCGGAAGCAAAGCCAACGTGGCAACTAGAGGCTTTCTACCTACGGCCAGACGCAGTGTCCAATACCAACATGAAAGCAGCATCTCTGTTCGTATAGTGGCTAGTATGCTCGCTTGTCATCATCTGTGACCGCGGGAGACCGGAGTTCAATTCTCCGACAGAGAGCAGTATCATAATTACAATTTCTTTTGGGCCCCGTCGCTTTTGCGGAGTCGCCTGGGAGAGCGATCGTAGGGCATAGGAATGAAGTGAAGCCTCCCTTCAGGAATGTTGATGGTACCCTCCAATCTCGTATGGTTTGACCTTGTTGTGTCTCGCCCCGCTTACGCACTGACGGACACGGGCCTCGTCAAGACAACAACGGTGCGACAAGTAACAAGGCATGGTAACGAGGAGATTACATGGGCCCCGATCAGCCGGCCAGGTAGACCCTTTCCTTGAAACCCTCAATGGTCAGATACCGAGCCATCCGTGGAGGATACGGTATTTCCCGTTGGACCGTTAAAACATTCTTGGCCTTTGCGGCTGGAGAACCGTGCTCTATCCCGCCTTCTCCTCCACTAGCTTTATCCTAGTGGTAGCGGATCCCCAGTTCTCCTATCTTGAAACAACCGATTGTTCAGCCGAGGAGATCTCGGTCCGGGTCCCAACCTTTTCGATCACGACGACGACGCATTGTTTTATTGGCCGTTAGATCTCCATCCCGGCGGCTGGCTCCCCACAAAATGAATACACCTGGCAGCATCAGGAGAACAGAGACAGGCCCCGCAGTTCTTGTTAATGAAATCCAAATCCTCCGCGCCACTACTGCTTCATCATTCCCCATCTGGTTCCCAACTGATGTGAGGCGTCCCGGGGATTTCAAGGTGTACATTCGGCATTGTCAACGAAGCGGTCCCGTCGGCGATCCAACTTTCTGGGCAGGGAGTGCTACCGGATCCGCGCGCTCAGACTCCCGGGATCGTCCAGGCATGAATGGTGAGGTTGACAGAAAGAAAGGGCAACGCGATTGCCCTGCCATATTCCTGGGCCAAGATGCCCACCAGCGCCGAGTTGCCTCGATTAGCGTATGAGGAATTTTGGGGTATTGGCGGCTGATTTTTTCAACCTCGCGATGAGGCTGACCGGGGTGTATAAATCACGATACCATCGCACGCCTCAGAGTTGTCCCACCGTCTCCACATCGCAACCCCAACCCCACTCGCAGTGATCGTTCCCCACTCTGCATCTCAAAACATCTCCCAAACATGGCCGAACTCCGTCCCGATCTTACCCCTCGTGAGCTGTGCGTCCGGTCTCGCTGAAACTAGATTCCCGTCCTCGCACAACGTCGTCCAAGTCGCATCGCACATCCCTTCGGACCCTTCACCGCGAGCGTCCGGTCCCGACCATCCGCATTGAGCACGACCGCTCTCACTCAGCACCTATGGCTAGGCTCAGGTCCACTTCTACAAACCTCCCGACGCGCCCTCGTCGCCTCACCGAACCTGCGGGGCCCACGCCACACCCGTTCAGCGCGGCCGCATGCACCCAGCGCGCAGATGTAGCTCGCTCGCTGGGCGAATTCCAGCGCCAGAACAGCCCCACACGGACAGTCTCCGCCCCTGGATACCTGCGCACAAAGGACTCGGCACGTGACAACGGACCCATCCCCGTAGTTCTGACGGCGGCGTCCTCACCTACCGTCAAGGCCACCCCGGATAGCGTCCCTCCCATGTGGTCACCTCCTCCCATTGGATCTGCTGAGCGCGCCATTATCTGTCCCTTTGAACCTCAGTGGATCCTCTCGCCACTCTCCCCTACGTTTCCTACCCTTCCAGGCCCCGGGCGCAGAGAGAATCACGTCAACAAGCAGAGTCGTGCGGAACGCTCCAAGTCGGCGACGTACGGTATCCCCCCAGTCACCCTGAAGAAGGGATGGTTCCGCCGCCGTCTCTAATTGACTCGTGTCCGTTTCTTCTGTCTCCATGTGTATCATTCTGCCATGTGTCAAGAATAGACATACCCATACTTGTCGTGCGTTGTGTTTGTATGTATTCATCTCGTTACCAGAACCAGCTCAACATTAAATTCGCCACAGAAACTATTCTACTGAAACCTAGGAATGTGGCATATCGTGAGAACTCACTTACGTTCCGGCTCGCGGAGCGGAACGTTACCGCTAACGGTGCGGGTTCCTCGCAACGTATTGTTCTGAGCGGGAATGGCCGCAGTCGCCTCTTTCCCGAGATATATCCGGGTCCCAAGCATGGTGGGAAAGCCGGGCAGAAATGCAGGCGTCCCGGAACGAGGACGCGGCGTTGGTGGCCGATGGGCCCTGCCACGAGTGGTAAGGGGCGGTGTGCTAGACTTGCTTGGAAGGGTGGACGATGGAGTAGGTGTTGTGCAGCGTACCTCAGTGTCAGAGTCCGGCTCAAAGTCACGCAGGTTTCGGGACGTCGACGATGGCAGGTTCCAAGTCATAGTTGCGGAAAGGGGGGCCATAGAGCTGGTTGAACGTTGAGGCAGTGGAGGTTCCGAGACGGCTAATTTCTCCAGGGCAACTGTGTCGAGTTGGGCAAAGGTCTCTTGAACCGGACTGGTAGGTAGAGGTGGTAGAGGCTTGGTAACCAAGCCGTCTTGCTGTGTGTTCCTGCAAGTGACTATCGCGTTCTTGGGCCGAAGCTTTTCCCGAACACTGCGGAAGTCCACAGTCGACACTTTTCCTTCGGTCTGTTTACGCTCCAGTGCTACACGGCGTGGCGATAAGGAAGTCGTATTTTGACGTTGAAGGGAGGGTGACGCATCAAACACATCCGGCTTCGCAGAGGGAGCGGGGCGGGTACGACGGAGGGAATTACGGAGACTCTGGAAATCCAGGCTGGATCCCTTACTCTGGGGTGTGTTGAACAGACGTCGCGCGACCGGGTCCTCCCTCACCGATGTGGAAGCGCGCGGCCCCCGCTGGCTCCCTGGCCCAATACTGGCTGGCGTATTGCGCGCTTCTTCCTCCTTGCGAGCCAGAGCAAGTTGGCGTGGGCTATGGTACTCTTTCACCGTTTCTAGCTGCTCTGCCTCCTTACTACTTGCTACGTTGTCGAACTCTGGGATGGGCTTACGCGAACGGCGTTTGAGGGTGCTGGCGAGATTTTGATTAGGCGTCTCAAGTACCTTGTTACGTCGGGCCATACTGGCCCGGCGTGGAGTTAAGACATTCCCCTTCTCGTCTGTGACCGGTTCGCGGGGCTTGAGGCTGGCTTCGGCGACTGCACGCGCAATGGCCTTTATTCCTCGACGATGCCTCTTGGCAGCAAGGACTTGTTCCGTGTCTCCTGGTTCTGAAGCGTCAGAGTCCACCTCTTCGACGTCCATGTTCAACCCGCTGGATCGGAGCTTGTGGTTTCCTTTCGCAATGTCAGCCAGGAACGCGAGCTGCATTGGTACCGGTGCGGTGACCTTTAGCCGAATGAGAGATTGCGGAATAGCAGAGAGGGGAATGAGGAGGTATCCGTCCTTGATGAGTAGAGGAGGTGGCGTGGGGAATGCGATAGATAGCCAGGTTGTTATGTCTGCGGGAATGGGGAGAGATGGATGAGGAGGAGGGGGAGGAGGAGGGGGAGGAGGAGGGGGAGGGGGAGGTGGGGGCGGGGGATATGGCAAAGGGGATGGCGGAGGAGGGAGAGGCGGGAATAAAGCAGAGTAGATCACGTTGGGTGGAGATGATGGCACCCTTTCCGAGTTAGGTTGAGTGCTCTCTTCCATCATCGGCCGTGGTGGCAAGTCGTTTGTCGTTCTCATCCCAGGGTAAACTGGCATGGACGGAGCAGAGGATGGCGGATAAGTTCTATGGTATCTGAACGACGAGGTAACGCACTGCGCTGAGGTTTCGTGAGTGGCGGAGTAGAGCCCGAAAGAAATTCTTGCCATCGGGCCACCGACTATATATGCCAAGTTGCATGATGAGACGCACGAACAATCGACGGAGAACAATAAACAGAGACGTTTCGCCCGCTGACGGAGGACGCGCATCACCTCAGCGGTGCAACTTACCATCAGATCTTGGCGCCTGGATTTCATCATTAGTGATGGTACCAAAATGCTACGGCACAAGACAGGTAGCACGGCGTGATTGAAAACAACACTAACTTTACGCGATAACCACTCCAGGCGTCCCGGTAGGAGGCGTTATTATCCGCCACCAGATGGAAGGCTAAAAAGATGTTCCCCGCCAGGGAGTTGAACCCTGCTCTTTCGCGGTTACGCCTTTTCAGGCAACTCTCTAATGAGAGGCGAATATACTAACCGATATACTAGCGAGGATGATGCTTTGTAGAAAAAACACAAGGTACTCAAGGGGAGCTGGGGGCCTCTAACACCATTGTCAACCATCTTCGGGAGCTCGATACAGTCTTCTGTACGGCTGGCTGGGGATGAAAGGCGGGTGGCTTTACCGACCCAGAACAGCTCACCTGGTCCGGAGTGATGACTGCGCAACCGGATCGAAGTGTGCACCGGTCTGCAAGTCGTCAACTATCGGTCTGCATAGCAAACCCTCATGGGATTACGGATGGTGATGAAGGATTCGGGACAGGCCAGTAGAATCTTCTTTTGGGCAGTCTGGCCAAAAGTGTCCCTGTAGGAATGTATGTCTTTGGGCTTTAAGTGCTGATGAATTGGGGTATGCCGAGCCGCAACATAGATCTGCTCGTCGCCGTCATGCCGCCAACCCTGGTATGGATCTGAATTGCGTTTCAGAGTAGCTTTGCAGTGGTGCGAGGTGACAATGCTCAGCTTCTGAGGCTTGTCTGTTTTTTCGACATCCAGATAACCAGAAAAGCCGTGCGTTATATCGAGTGACGACTTGCGGCATCTGCTTATCCGCTTCCATCCAAAGGGTGCAGCACGTGCTGAAGGGCTGTGTGCGCTGACATGGCTGACATCCAAACATTGGCTCTGCGGGTCTTGGTCAACCAACACTGTTGATAGCTAACAAGTGTCCCGGCTAAGAGTAAGCTTTACTCTGCGTATCGGCGTGTTCAGTGTGCCTACACAGCTTCTCACCACGCCATCCTTAACTCGCATCGACTTCAAGCTGTGACCACTCACTCCCAGTTCCAAGAACCACCCCAGATATCCTTTCACGCCGGAAGGCACGCATCTTCCAACCTTATGCCTTGAGGCGTCGGGTCCAGCCAGCCCCTTGACTTCGATGCGTGCTCCTGACACAACCCTATTCCACACGCATGACAAGTGCTTCTGACCCGTTCACAGCTCGCACCATGCCACAAGGTGGCAATAACTGGGTATGAAACATCTCTCTGACTATCGTTGTTCTCCATCAACACCTAGTACCGTCGTCCTTTCAACTCACCAACGGACGCACCAACTCCTACTTGCCTTGACGCCCTTTCATCAGCACCTTCGGTCTGTCTCTCTCATTTATGCCTTTTTCTTTTCTTGCCGCCCCGTATGCTTGACCTCTCGGGCGCGTGTGCGATCGTTCGCTCGTTCGACGACGCGCGGACATATCGCCTCGGGCCGGCACTCCTTTTTCCATTAAGACTTCCCATCGACCTCTGGCCACCACCCCCATCGCCACAGGCGAACGTGACGGGAAGGTTTCCGCACCGGGCCTCACTCTTCGTCTCGAGGTGGGCAGAGAGTAGCTCCCCAGCCGAGATCGCACCGCCAAGTGCCGGCCTCGAGAGCGACTGGAGAGTGCAGACCGCTGAGCGAATGGAGCTCCATGCAGCGCGCAGTGTGCGCATGTCCAGACTTTCGAGCCAGTTTAAAAAGCTCGAATTGAAACATTCGACGCACGCATTCGATCTCGACGACGATGAGTTCCTTGGGCCCCTCCTCTCACACCTACCAAACCTTAGCGACGTTGGGATCAACTTTGACACTTCGACTCTCCACACAGTCAGTCATCGGTCGCACCCTCCCAGTCCAAGTCTCGATGGCTCGTTAGACACCTCGCTGGACTATACGCTCGAGGACGGAATCCATACACCGTCATTTGACACCCTCCCAAGAGACCCTCTAGATGCCCTCGAGGCTCTTGCCCAGCTCCAACCCTTCCGTCCCGATACGTCTAACAAGGAACACCTCGACCCCATCGAAGCTCTGCTTTGGTCTCAGCCGAGCTACGACGTGCACCCATTCCGCACCATTCCGCAGCGCTCGCAGCTGTATGCGACGAGCGAGTGGTGCGAAGTTCCCCCGCCCTTGCCTCCCAAGGACACGCGTGTCCTGCACTTTTCAACGTCGCAGCGCCGCAGCCTCGACATGGTCAAGAATGCTGGCGTGGCAGCCACGCATCGCCGAACCGAGTCAACGCCGACTTGGACCCAAGCCACCCAGTCCAAGTCCAAGCGTCAGCAGCGCATTGCACAGGTTGAGCATTCTGACTCGGCCACCAACGTGTGGCAAGAGTCCAACCAGGTGCAGGTCAAGCACTTTCATCATCATCATTATCACCACCACCACGTACATTACCAGGGAGGATCGAAATAGCAGACGAAATTGTGTGAGCTTTCTCGACTTTGTCAGCTGACAGCAGATCAAAAAGCGGGTCGCAACGACGGTTGGTGCAGTACCACAGGTCGAATATGTAGCTATTGTCTTATGGGATGACAGAGTAACTGTTGGCAGTTGGCAGTTTGGCAGCAGACAGGGGAATGGTTGCGAGTGTTGCAGACTGTGAATGTGGCAGCAACAGTGCCATTGGCACCAGATTCAGATCCACAACTTCACACAGTTGCACAGCTCCTGTTACAAAGGTCACAAGGGTATGCTTGACAACGCCTACGCGAGCGCGTCGCCGACAAGATTCTTGATCTACGGTACGTCGCAACTAACGCAGATGTTCTCACGAAGGCCTTGGCGGGCCCCGCACACGCTGAAGCCGCAGTCCGGCTCCGCATGCGCACTTTCCAGAACGACAAGCGCCGCCACGTGCAAACACGAGCAGCCCGTCGTCGAGGGGAGAGTTGGAAACTGCCCTGGTCCAAAAGATATTGTTTATGGTACTGCTCTCTGCTGGAGAATTGAACTCCGGTCTCCCGCGGTCACAGACGATGACAAGCGAGCATACTAGCCACTATACGAACAGAGATGCTGTTTTCATGTTGGTGTTGGAAACTGCGTCTGGTCGTAGGTAGAAACCCTCCCCAAGCCACGTGGTTATCTTTCCGGTATACATTGTGTGACCCTGCTTTCCGACGTCCTCATTATCCATCGTTCTATGCATTCAATCACCTCTCCACTACCGGGGATACCAGGCTATGAACATACCTCACTCCGAGGAGCTTCAGCCCGAAGCTCCCTGCCCCACCTCCAAAAGTTGTTTATCATATTTCATCATGTCCTTCAGTCGGTAACCGAGCTATTTAGTTCTGAAGGACGCTTGATTCCGTGTGTCCTGTGACGCCCTCGGTCCATGCCCTCGACGCGCATCCAGAGAACCGGTCTACAGCAGTGTTGATTCACCTACTTATTGGGCGTGGAATGCGCATTCCGCTGCTTGAAAGTTAACCATACCCTATCGTTCATCATGGCGACCAACCTCACCGTCGACGACTTCGACCCCCTGGTGGTGTACAGCAACTACGACCACTGGTCGACTCCGAACCCGCAGGACAACCCGACGTGGTGGAAAGCGGGTCGCAGCGTCACCAACAGCACTTGGCACCAGGGTGAGTGGTGTAGTATCAAGAGAAGGGACTGATCTCAGCGACGTACCATTACACCGGGGTCGTGGGAGCGCAGGCGTCATTCAACTTCACGGGTACGTACGAGGCAGTGCCTTTTCGACGTGGAGGGCTCCTTTGGATTGTTGTCCAAGCATGAGAAGCGGAGAGCTGGCGTGGCATGATGTGCACTCCCGCCACGCAGACTGTTCGCTTCACCGACCTCCGCTGATCCCAGGCTCGTCGATTGCGGTGTACGGCGGGACTGGCGCCACTGGTAGTATCTACACCGTCTCGCTTGACGGGAACGTGGCCAACCTCCAACTCACCAACAGTCCGGGCCGCACGCTGCTGTATGACGCCAAGGTCACCGACGGAGCGCACGAGCTCATCATCGTCAACGGTGGCAGCGGCCTGCTGCTGGATCTCTTTGTCGTCGGTCTCACCCTAGGCGGAGAGGGGTGAGTATTTAGGGTAGAGGTGACATTGTACAGGGAATAAGGAATGTTGACTTGTTGACACCAGTGTTACTCTGTCCAACACGACACTCGACGATCGTAACCCCAGCATCGCGTACCTGGGCAATTGGACGCAGCAGGCCGGGCCCAACTTTCATTCGGAAACGAGCACGTACACATCCGGTCCGGGGAACGCTGTGTCGCTCATTTTCTCTGGTACGAGTCCTTTCACCTCTTCAACCCAGCTCAACCCCATATCCTAACCCCAGGTTCCGCGGTCTACGTGTATGGCGACCAGGTGAACGACCACGGCGACTACACCGTCACGCTGAACGGCTCGGTGGTGGGACAGTATACCGGTCGCTCGGGCTGTGGAGGGGGTTACGCCAAGGCGTGCGAGAAGCTGCACGGCCTCAAGTTCTTTGCGAGCGGCTTGTCGGATGGGACGCATGCGCTGCGTATCGAGAATGGCGGTCCTGCGGAGGGGAACAAGTCGTTCTTTGGTGAGTGCGCAAGAGTGCTGCGGAATGCTTGCGTTGGCCTGGCGCACGGGGCCTGACGCTAGACCTCGACTACGTCGAGTACACGGTGTCGAGCGGGTACTCCTCGGGAACGGGTTCGGGAGCAGCATGTACCTCAGGCACCTGTTCGGCATCAGCTCCGTCGCCCACAGTCGCAGGCTCGTCCGGTGCGAAGAGTGCTGCGGCGCCAGTTGCACTGCTGTGCGGTGTGCTCGCAGCATGGTTTGCCAAGACCTTCCTTTAACCTTGCCCTTTAGTTGTGATTGAAACCAGTGTCATTGTATCGCTGCGCGAATGCGCGAACACTGCTTGTACCCAATTCATGTGTATGCATCTCTTCATGACTTCTTCCGACAGGGTGACAGAATCAGGGTGGCCACGTCCAAGTCTGTGCGGTGGCGATGCCACAACATTCCACGCTGCAGCCCCGTCCGTCCACAACATTCATAAGGCATTCATTCTTCCACGTCGTCCATCAACCCTCACATGGCCTCACATCCGTTACATCAACTCACCCACAATGGTCGAAGCTCTCTTCCGCGTCTTCATCGAGCGCAGGATTGGGCTCATGGATTCCGTCTCAGCGAAGAGTAAGGCACTCTGAGCTAATCCAGCCAACTGACCACAGAGCCTCTCCCATCTCCTCCCGCAGTCCACTGCCCATATCCTACCGCCAATGCCCCAACCTTCCAATCCCACCCTAACCATCCTCTCTCGGCGTCCTACCCACACATATCCGAGACTATCATCAAATACCTCCCGCACACAACTCGCTTGGCCCTCCGGTCGACATGCAAAGCGCTTGGTCATGCCGTGGACGTCATCTTCGTCCGCTCCCTCACCCTGGAGTCCTCGGGGTTGCGCTGCCCGTCCGGCCGCGTCCCGATCCGCGACCTCACCGCCCGGCCTGAACTGCACCGCTTCGTGCGCGCCCTGGACTTCAGCCCTCTTATCGAGTCGCACTCACTCATCGAATCCGCCTTCGCCCTCATCCCGCAACCGTCCACACTCCCCGGCCTTCAGATTGTACGGAGCTCGGCTGAGAGGGCTCTTGCACGCGCCGAGACGGCACCCACGATTGTGCGCGTGTTCGAGGCGACGGTCTCCAACCCCGGAGGCTGGTGGACACCGTGGAGGCTACAGGCGAGGCCGTTGCCACGCTGTGAACGGCTCGTCCTGCTCATCTTATACCACGTTGAGCTTGACATACGGAGTGCGCAGCTCAGCCCCCGCTTCTGGACCTTCCCTCCAAGCGTAAAGGAGGTCGTGTTACACGTCCGGCCTCACCCGAACCCTCCCAAAGGATTGGTTGTGAGTCGCGCCCAACCAGATAACGGGTTCGAGAGGTGGGCTCGGCTCCTGGGTATGCTCAGTGTCTTGGCCGCCAGCAAGGTTCCCCGGGTCGTGCTAGTTGGGACGCAGGAATGGGACTCGGCGTGGATTATGGTCCCACATACCGAGAACAAGGGATTCGAGGAGGCCTGGAAGGGGGCGTACGTCGCACAAAAGGTATGCGGCGGGATGGATGAGGAGACGGCCAAGGTGGAGATGGAGGAGCGATTCAGGTTCCCTACGGAGGAGGAGTATCGGGTGGAGGTGGGCCAGAGGGCCTGGGCCGTCGAGACAGCGGCGAGTCTGGCCGATTTGGAGGAGGGTGTATTGTAACCGGGTCAGAATGGCTCGTACCGTTGTAGACTGATGCGCCTGAGGTATACAGGCAGTAGTTTGTAGTTGGGTGGTCAACGAACAGAGGGACGTCTTTGTCACGGGGCTGCTTCCATTGTGGGTGGACTAACGGCTTGCGTGGTCGACGCGAGTGAGTGTTGCTCCAAATCGTCAAGGCGTCGAGCTCGGGGTTCCCTGAATGTCAGTTGACGGGGCTGGGGAAGGTGGTGGTCTAACGAGCTGGATGAGCGACAAACCATTTCTCGCCTGGTCCCTGTGCTCTGGCGTTTACGATCGGGTAGTGCATCGCTTGGTCTAAGAATTGAGGAGATTGTAGATGGAGGGGAATGATTAGAGGATGAGAATGAGAGTGGGTGAGTGTGTCAAGTGAAGATGAAGCAGAGAGTGTGTCGGTACAGTCGTCCGACTGGCCAAAGAGCACAGGCGACCTTGCCTCATACGTCCGTGTCATCCTGGCCCCTAGGTGTGAGGATGTTGCCCCTGCTAGCTGCTCGCGACCAATCAGTCAATGTGAAAAAGAGATTGAGTGAGCTTTGTGTTTGATGGACCTTGAGAGTGATGTTACGAAAAGAAGCAACAGCCGCTTATCACGGCAGATGCATCGTAGCTTTGGACCCCAGACGCACGTTGGTTCGATTCCCTGCGCGTGCACCGTTCCTAACCATTTTGGCAATCAAAATTTTCTGACCTCCTTCCGCTGTACCTATCATCTTGTTCTGCATTTCACTGTTCACTCCACATCTTGACAAGACCCTTATGATACATGCACATGGAATGCGCATATATAGGCTGAGGCGGAGCAAAGGGAATGACATTTTATGCGTCATGCGTCATGTCGGCCGCCGGTGACTTTGGGCGGCCGTGCGTCTACTGTACTTGAGCCCTTTAGGGTATACGTGCCTAGGCCAGAGTGCCAGAGATCGGAGACGAGATCGGCCTAAAGAGGCCGTTTTGCCGATCTCTCCAACTTTAAGAGGGGCGCGGCATGAACGGCCGCTTCTTTCAACTCTTTATGACCAAATAATCATCTGGACTTTCAGAACAGATCTCTCCTTCACACTCACTCACTCTCTCTCACACATTCCCTCCCTCTCCTTTATCAGGACAAGGCCCACGCTTGGGCATCCCCCACTTTCCCTATTCTCCTCAACGCCACCATGTCAAAGCTCATCGACCCCATCGCCTCAGTCGAGGACGACACAAAATCGCCGGTCAGCGTACCCTCGTCTCCCAAGGACAGCCCGCGCACGCCGATTGTTGCCCTCAAGCACAAGCATGAGGACAAGCCTCTGAGCAGATCCTCTAGCCTCCTCGACATGCTCCACCTCAAGGACGTGCACATTCCCACCCCTCCAGCTGTCAAGTGAGTCACCGTTCCCATCGCTGCTGACGTCAAGATTCGCACCGCTCAATGTGCCCCGGCACCGGCGACTGCAGACGGCTGTAGTCGCGACCTGGGCATTCATGATCCCCATCTGCCTGACGGTGTTCTACGGGAGTTTGATCTTCTCCAAGTGGCTGCGACCCCTCGCAGTTGCGTACGCCATCTGGTTCGTCCTGTTTGACCGCGCGTGGGTCCACCGCGGTGGACGGAGGCAGGAGTGGATCCGCCGCTCCGCGTTCTGGAAGAACTTTGCTGGTGAGCTTACTCACTCTTAAACAAGCTGACAGCAGCCTACTATCCCATCACAACGGTCAAGGAGGCCGATCTCCCTGCAGACGGCAAATACGTCTTCGGGTACCACCCTCACGGCATCATCAGCATGGGTGCTGCGTGCACGTTTGCAACCGAATCGACGGGCTTCTCGGAGTTGTTCCCCGGCGTCGTCTGCCATCTCCTTACGCTTGGTGAGTTGTCGGCCTGGAGTGCTCTTTCCCACGCCGCGGAATGCGCATACCGCGCCGCCGTGTCGTCAGTCCGGTGACCCTCCTCTCATGCCTCTTAGTCCTCTTTCGGCGCTAACACCAGACGCCAACTTCTGGATCCCATTCTACCGCGACATCCTCATGGGCATGGGCCTCTCGTCCGTCAGCAAGCGCAGCTGCCGCTCGATCCTCAAGATGGGCCGCAGCATCTGCATTGTCATCGGTGGCGCTTCCGAGTCACTCTACGCATACCCTGGCACAAATGACTTAACGCTCAAGAAGCGCCTTGGCTTCATCAAGATTGCGATCCGCGAGGGCGCCAGCCTCGTGCCCGTGTACGGCTTTGGCGAGAACGACATCTACGAGCTCCTGCCAAACGAGAAGGGCACAATGACGTACCGTTTCCAGAAGTGGTTCCAGAGCACGTTTGGCTTCACGGTTCCCTTGTTCCACGGCCGCAGTGTGTTCACGTACAATTACGGGCTGATGCCCTACCGCCGGCCAGTGACAGTCGTCGTCGGCTCGCCCATCGCCGTCAAGCAGATTGACAAGCCGACCGACGAGGAGGTGCAAGCCGTGCACAAGGAGTACATCGAGGCGCTGCAGGCCCTCTGGGACAAGTACAAGGACAAGTACGCCAAGGACCGCAAGAGCGAACTCAAGCTCGTCGACTAAGCGTGCGGACTCGCCTTCGTCGTCGCTCACACCAACGCATAATGTCTCAACACGCGCATACGACCCTCGGCCAACCATAGATGTATAGATGTAACCCTTACCGGATTTACTTACCGCAGACCGTCGAACAGGCCTGCCGAGGGCGGTACGCAGACAGCTTGAAGCTCTGACTGACGGTGGCATCTCAGCTGCGACGCCGCGACTGACTGGCGACGAAAAGGGATCTAACTCGGTTCATTCTGGCGTCACGAATGTGCGACAGTTCGGACCACGAGTGTCACTCCGCTTCAGACGGTTTCGACACCGCATGGAGCGAACGAGCAGATAAAGCCCGCGCTGTCTCCTCAAGGATGGTGTCGTTGGTGAAAGTGGAACGCGGCTTGTGAATTGCCCGCTCAAGCTCGCCGCCACTGCCATCCATCGGCGTCTGATCAATGTCACAGTTTCGCCTGAGAGGCTAGCTGGCACAATGCGAAAGCCCAAAACCATGAGAGTGTCCCAACTACACGGCCATATGATCCTGGACGCAGACGCATGATGAGCCAGGGAAGGTGGGGATGAATGCGAGAGGGAAAGGTCGGGCGCCATCGGTCACAGCGCCACCGCCGCCACCACTCACGACTGATCAACATGACTCTCCCGCCTGACAAGACAGATAACCATCTCCCCCTCTTTTCACTCTCCCTCCCAACCGGCCACGTTTCCGGAACTGGTCGACCGCATCGTTTCGTTTCCCACGGCTACCACACACAACACCGCCTTAACCCTTCTCGCGCGTTCACGCAGCCTCCCAGAGCCAAAAGGAAGCTGTTCTCCACCAGGGAGTTGAACCCTGCTCTTTCGCGGTCATGCCGACCTCCTCGACTTTGATCGTCGAGGTGATTTCCGGCTGCTCTCGACTGAGAGGCGAATATACTAACCGATATACTAGTGAAGAGGCTTGAAAAGCTCTTTGTCGAGGTCGTAAATTGCCTCGAACCCTAACTTCTCCAGCTTGCTGGATGTGAGGCCAACGGACCGGTCCGCGTGGGACATGGTGAGACACGCACGGTCATGGCGCAGCTGTGGCGTGTGGGGAGCTCCAGAAGGATCTCGCTAGAGGCTGTTGTGCATGTCGCTTGCTTGGTCGGTCACCGAGGAGCCCATGCCTCGACAGCGTGCTGCATAGACCTGGGAGCATGCATCAGGTGCTTTAGCTATGGCTGCTCGAGCTCTTGGTCTATGGCACAGTGTACGGTGCGCTTCAGTCGTGACGACGAAGGAGAGATGCAGGGCTTCATCCGGATGGCGTCGAACCGAGGCCATGGTGGACATTCCGTCTCCCGGAGCAGGCGCAGCCCTTATGCGACGGCACGCACCGAGGGGACCAACGACGCAGCCCCACGCAACAGAAGGAAGTGCGCCGCGACGCGCTCACAGTACCCACAGTGTCCCTGACCCGCGGCGGACGAGGCGCTCGCCAGGCTGTCGCGGCCAGTCGTAGTGGAGAGCCGCATCGGACCCGAGCTGGGCGCGGTACTCGTCGTGCGTGACGAACGAGACTGACATGGTTGGCACCGCGACGTCCTTGTCCCCGGCAGCTCGGATAGCGCTAGCGCGTGGCTCCTCCGCGAGCTCCTCATTATCCTCCAGTCCATCCACAACGACCGTGATGTGGTACTTGTCACCGCCATGATCTCCGTACAGGATCCAGTAGCCCACGCGCTTGAGCACCTGCGCGGTCATCTTGCGGCGATCACATGCCAACTCGGGCCCCGGTCGGTCAGGCGAAATGATGATCGTTATCTCGGGCGTCGGTTTGAAAACGGGGAAGATGTAGCTTAGTGCCAAGAGGCGGAAGAACTCGTTCCGCCGCGCATCGTACTTCAGATGAAGCATCGTGCTGGTCTTGGGCCCCTCAACACGCGTCTCCCGTCCTCCTCGCTGCTTGGTTGTACTCACGTCCACGAAGGAAATGAGGCGCGCCTTGGGCCACCGCCATTCCAGAGCGGGGTACGCGCCGCGGAAGGCGACGAGGCGTATCGTGTTCGGCTCGAAGAGGTCCAGGATGGGGGTGGGAACGGGATATTCGGATGCCGAGGCGCCCTGCCACGATATGTCGAGGTTGTTGGTGTATTTAAATGGCGGTGGGAGGAGGATGGCGTTGGAGGGCGTGCCGTCACGCGACCACGACCAGAACGGCCAACGCACGCCGTGCGAGCATACTGCAAACCCACCCGCGGTGGCGCCGTCGGTCGTGTACGCTGCGCGCTCGTACACGTGCACATGGTTGAAGAGGATCCGGTCGACCACAGTGCGATGGTAGCGCGACACGCCGCGCCAGGTGCACAGGCCGTCCAGGCTGGACGCGCGCACGATCGTGTCCACGAGGTCCGGGAAGATGGTGCTGTCGAGCAGCATGTGGGATAGGAGTAGAGTGCGAGAGTGTTGTGATGAGGGAGCTGGGGTTGAGGGAGGACGGGTGAGCGGATGTGATGAATGAGTGAGCGAGTGAGTAGTGAGCAGATGTGGGACGAGATTGTGGAATGTGAGGGGTGATCCGACAGGACCTGGGCCTGTGAGCGGGTTAGAGCTGCTGTTTGGTACATGTGCCTTCCAGATTGAGCGAGCACCACTCGACCAATGTCGCGATCACCCTTATCGCGTTGCCCCGACTCGGACATGGGCCGCCGAGCGGTGCGAGTGACAGGCCGAGGCGGCCATCTCCGACCGACTTGTCACCTGCTCCCGCCAAAATCACTCTGCGTCACTCAGCGTCACCATATCCACCATCTATGCCATCGCTTGCGCACGGCATGCAGAATCCGCTGCTCCTCGCATGGCACCTCGCACCTATCCGTGTGTGGCAGCCTCTCTCCCTCCGTAACCTTGTGTCTGGCGCTGGAGCGTCCTCGCAGCTCAATCCGACCTTCCTCGCCGTCCAAGGGTCAGAATGAGTGAGTGCTGCTAACGGATGTGCAGACGTCCAGCATGTCACATCCTCAAGTCCCAAGGCTGCGGGCGATGGCACACGAGGGGGGACGAGGAAGGCAAGTCAGTCGAGTCAGCCGAACACCATCATCCACGTCACCCACCCCTGTCTTCGTCTGACACGTCGCACTCGCTTTGAATGTGACCTAACAGCGTCTTCGAGCCCGGTAACCTCGAGTGCGCTTCCCTAGACTCGATGACAGGCTGACAACGCCAGGAGAGTGACGGTCGGGCTTGTTCCTGTCTTCCGTAGTGTTGACGTTGGGTCTGGTTGGGCTCAGTTGCGTTCTCCGTTGATGGGCAGCGTCTGAGGCTCTTGGCTCCATTGTAGGGCTTGTGATGCTTGCCCAGGGCCAGGGAGGTCGAGCGGCGGACTGTGGACAGGAAGTGAGGTGAAGAGTGAAGTGCGAGATGGGAACATACCTTCCTCGCCAACATCCGCACCTTCGTCCATATCCCCCCAGAAGAGTCCCACTCGTTCTTGTCCCTCCTCTACGGATGAGTCTCGCCCACAACGACGACGCACACTTACACCCGTCACCGTGTTTCTCTTCTTAACGTTCTCCAACTTGTTCGACATACTCTCGGTCTCTGGCAACCATGACCAACGGCCACCAGGGTATGTCCATTCGTGTTGTCTGCTAACCGTCAGACAAACAGCAGACGCCTGCCAATGACGCCATCCCTGACAATCTCGTCTCTAAACTCCAGGATTGCCCCGTCTTCGACGTCAATGAAAAGTACGGGCTCGAGATCTTCGGGCTTGAGATCCCTTGGCGCCTCTTTCGCTGGCGCCACCAACGCTGAGGTCCTGCGCGTGCCGAACGTCGACCTTGCTCTGTTGAAGCCCCTTCCACACTGTGGTGCTCAAGGCCCCATGCCACCCCAACCCCAACAAACCAAGTGACTGGCTGCTCGGGCTCAGCCTCTCTGGCCCCCCGGTTACGGACGGCCCGAAGCGCATCGTCGCCAACGTCTCGTATCTCTGTTCCAACCAGATATTTGCGCCCACCGTCGAGTCCCAGGTCCCCATCGAGACTCCACCTTCCATCGAGGAGTTCGCGTTCCACTTCAAGAACATCGACCCCGGCTACAAACGGTCCCGCTGCGTCGTTGGACACGTCTTGCCCGGCGGCAGCATCTATAATCGTCACGGCGCCACCCTTCACAGCGCCGATCCCCAACTTCGAGGTAAGTA
This sequence comes from Cutaneotrichosporon cavernicola, assembly GCF_030864355.1. Classification (NCBI taxonomy): domain Eukaryota; kingdom Fungi; phylum Basidiomycota; class Tremellomycetes; order Trichosporonales; family Trichosporonaceae; genus Cutaneotrichosporon; species Cutaneotrichosporon cavernicola. Next base: position 2,078,964 of record NC_083396.1, on the reverse strand, counting down.
GTTCCTCCACTTTATCGAGATCCCTCAACCGGAGAATGTCATCAGCACCTTCGACCAGATCGCGAAGATGTACGGCAGGGCGGTCAAGAAGCGGGACAACCCCAAGCTGAAGCTCGCCGTCGTAGGACTCGTCGAGCCCGACGAATTGCGTGCCCAGGATACCCAGGACGATGTCATTTTCGGCCCCAAGCTCGCACGGCTCCCATTTGGCAAGACCGGTTGGCCTGTCACTCACCCTCAGCGCCCACCGTTATGGGAAGCCCTTGTTGGCAAGGCCAAGTTGTCAAAGAGGGTCATGCATAAAGGCGTAGGGTGACATCCCAAAGTTTGGTCCCGCGGTGGAGGTCCATTTTGCTTCCGCGGCGAGGTCCACTACATGAGGTCTGGTCGAACAGAGTTCTTTTGATGTCACCCGCCAAACGAATTTAATTGCGATTCAAAAGTCATACAGCGACATCCCTGGAGCTTCATCTATCTCCTCATATCTTTAAATGGGAAAGATTCGATTATTTCTTGTTTCACGACGTTTCCACTTCATTCATATGAATATTCCATCGGAAACAAAAATATTCTAATCAATGCTCCAGTCTCTCTGGGATAGGTGTTGGGGACATTGTACGATCTGTGGTGCGGTTTGGAAGCCAACGCGGTTCGTGGCGGCGTCGGTAGAAGTTTGGGTCGGTCAACGGCTGGGCTGTGTCTTGAGCGCCGGGAGTTGACTCGGTTCCGGTTCTAGGACTGTTGTTGACTCTACGTAGATACAATGGGGCCAACCATTAGCACCTGAATTGTTATGGAGCAGCCATCGGTTTCCTGACATGGCCAACACCAAGTGTCCTCCTGAGAGGACGTGGTCCCCGTCATAGCGTGCCAGATAACATCCCATCCGGTAGAGGTGAGTGTGGAACAGATACTTTCTGGAAGCCACTGTACGAGCTTACACTGTGCAGCGACTTCATCGAATGTATGTACATGGCGGAGACTGCTGATTCTTCTACCTGATTCGGTAGCCCCACTCCCCTACCCTAAATCTGCCCGCTAAAGCGCAGCTTGTAGTACTTTGACTGCCACAGCCGTGTGAGGGCAGCCTGGCGCTCGAGTCTACTCCTGTACTCAGCCGCCTCACGGTGGAGAATGTCATACTTTGACTGCCACTTCTTGAACAGGGCAGCGTTGTGGCTTAACTGTCGCTGCGTCGCGGTCTCCTCCGTTGAGGCCTGGGCGGGCTTGGTGCGTAACGCTGCGACTTCTGCCCCCATCTCATTGCATTTAGTCTGCAACACCCTCGCCGTCGTGTCCCCGTCCATGCACATCAACGCTTCTACGTCCGTAGTCTTGGCGTCGAGATCGGCTCGAAGAGCCGCAACTTCGGCCTCCTTTGCGTCGTACTTGGATTGCCACTGGGCATCCACATCAGCCGGTAACTTGCCGGCATTGGCCTCCCTCTCTTCCGTGAGGGTCTTCTGGGTCTCGAGCTTTACACGGAGGGCCTTTATCTCCTCAACAGCCCCGTGGATCTGCGCGTTGGCGAAGGTTGTGTTCTCGACTAGGCGGTTCTTCAACTTTGTGACCTCGGCAGCCTTGACCTCGCATTGGGCGCACTCCTCCACGTTGGCTCTGACCCACGTAGCGGGTTGCGAGCGGAGTTTGCCTACCATCGACCGAGCCTCGTCGAGGTCCGCGTGGATCATCCTGGCCTTGTTCGCCTTGGGAGCCAGCTTTGCCTGGCGAGCCTTTACCTGCGAGGCAAGCTTGTCGTGCCTGGACTGCCACTGGCGCGCTGACTGTCCGCCAGCATGCTGCTCGCGCAACCGCTTATTCTCGTCCGTCAAGCGCTCATTCTCCTTCAGCAGGGCTGCACTCTCTCGCAGGATTACACCTGTTTCGCCGACCAGGGTGCGGAGAAACCGCATCTCTTCGAGATCGTGTGCCATCGCGTGGCCCTCAATAACCAACTGGTCAACGTACCTATTCTTCCCCGCAAGCTGGATACCGAGGTCCTGGTTCACGCACATCTGCGTCGCGAGTTGGGGGCGGGTGTCATTCTCATGCTGCTGGGTGTCAACGTCACTCAGGCCAGTGACGCTCTCCTCGTCGATAATTGACAACTCGCGGAAGTGCACGACATCAACGGGCTGGGGCTTATCCCCAGTGGGCAGGGTGCTGCCCTGGATGGGAGTGTAGATCTCCAAGTGGGTCTCCCCTGTCTGGTTGCGGGGTGTGGATTGAACCGGGTAGAGCGTGGGGGTTGCGAGCATGTCCGGTGTACGCCTGTCGCTGCTGAGAGATTCATGTCTGCCAGCTTCTGGCGTATGAAACGGGGCTGGAAAATCCTTGAACCGCGAGAACACTCCAGAATGCTTGGTGGAGGGATACACCGCGCGGTCATGGGACGTGATAGCTGGAGCCGTGGTGGCCGAGCTTGCGGGAGCCTTGTCCTCGCTAGCAAGTGGCATGGTTGACCTCCCCTGGACAGGTGGAAGCAAGGCGTTTATCGAGACGAGATTACCGTCAATCGGAGAGACTAGATCAGCGACACCGGTCCACAACTTACTGTTGAGAAACGATGTGAATAGTGTGTCAGATGACATGTTGAGGATGTGACTGACTGTGAATTGGATGTGTCCTTTATGTGTGGGGTAGTGATCGAAGCACTCGACGGCATGGCCTCGTGTCGCCCGCCTTCGCGACTTCCCTCACATCATCCCCTTCCCATTGTCCTGCTAGCGTTCCGCCAAAATAGAGGTGCAACCTCCATATGTATATGTCGCACCAATGTGAACCCCTTTGCGTGTCTGATATAGATGTCGCGATCAGACAGGGCGGCGTTTCACCCTGGTGCGAGGATGTACTTACGGGTGACCCCTACAACTCTAGGCCAAACCCGCCCTCCGTCGCACAACTCGCATCGCGGACAGCAGTACCTACTGAACGACACGTCCCACAAAAAGCAGAGTATCATCGGCGAGATGGCCGAGCGGTCTAAGGCGCTGTGTTAAGGTGACTGTCCAATCTAACGAGAGTGTGATTTGGTCTACAGCATCTCCGCAGTCTTCGGACGTGGGTTCGAATCCCACTCTCGTCAACAGGGCATTCAGTTGCTCAGCCAACCCTTTTGGCTGTCAGGAGGCATTAGGAAGGTTGTGAGGTGAAGAGGAGGCACGGTGATCAGGCGAGCTGGGCTTTCTCATACCAAAGTGTCGGGAATCCACTACTCTGTCTGTCTCACCCAAACGCATCAGCCATCACCCGCCTTGCATGTATTCCCCTCCTGCACTCCTCGAGTCAGGCCTCTCTCCCCGTCATGCTTATATACTCGAGCTGTGGACGTTTGTTAATAAAAATTCGTAAAAACAAAACAAAATCATTGGTGAGTAGTGAGGGAGGCCAAGATGTGTGCAACTGATACAGTACAACCCCTCCATGATGATGATGTGACGGCTGCAGCATCGTTGCGCCTTGCTGCTGCGCCCTGTCGATGCGCCCTGTCGTCGCGACACACAATCGCGTTTCGCACCGGCCCTCCGCACCTCACCCCGTCAGCAACAGTGACGAATCGGCACTCTGCTCTGCACACCCTCGCATCCTCATTGCGCGGTTCTCGCCTAGCACCTTCCCATCGGGTCCACAGTGCGCACCCGAACATCAAACGGAGCCTGATGGGTGTGCGGGACGGCTCGCATGATTCATGATGCTCTGTATCAGCTCTACAATTGCTACTGTACGCTTGTTTTTTTTCACTCTGTGGGTCACTGCCCTAATAGATGCCGTTCAGGTGTCACTGGACTCACTTCGCCACAGCCTGCTGCCTTCTGCAACTCATCTTTGAGGCGATCACAGCCCGAATCTACCAGCCGTTGCCGTGTTTGTTGGCACGGTATCCACCAGCACGCGCGTCGCGAGGGTTGGTGCCTTTGCTGATCTCGCGAGGATCGACATCGTAGTCGCTCTCGCGGGATTTGGCACGGTGGGCATTCTCGCGATAGTTTGAGCGGTTTCCGCCAGATTTCCAGCCGCTCAGATACCCACCACCGCTGCGCCCGGTATAACCGTCGCGCGGCTTGACGGGGCGCCCTCCAGAGCCCGAGCGAGGCAGGCGGTAGTTAGGGAACTGAGGGAGAGGAGGGAAGGGGGCGTTGTGCCATTCCCTCGACTTGTTGCTGTGTAGGGAGGGCTGTAGAGAGGGCTCTGTGCTGACGAACGGTGCCGCAGAACCCGTGGACGAGGTTGCAGCCGCAGATAGAGGACGAGGCTTGTCAACGACCGGTCGCGGTTTGTGCACGGCGGACTGGGTCTTGTCAACAGTGATCTTGTCGGCGACGATCTGCGGCGCGTCCATGGTGGGCTGCGGCGTGTCGAAGGGCGCTGGGTGCCCAGCCATCCACTCTGACAGCTTGCGCTGGGCCTCGGTCTTGTCCGCCTCAGCCTGAGCGCGCGCAGCACGCTCCGCAGCGGCGGTGGTGTACTCCCCGTCGCGTTCTTGGCCCAGCTCCGTAATGGTGTGCCGGAGATTGGCTTCGACGCCACTGCGGTCCTGGCGCTCATTGGCGAGAACTGCAATGAGCTTGTCCTTCTCCTTGATAAGGATCATTTCCCGCTCGGCCGCCTCGGCCTGCGCGTTCTCGAGCTGGCTGCGCATGGTGTCGAGAGCCGACGTGAGGGAGGCGATTTCGCTGCTGTCGACCGTAGTCCCCGCGTGCTCAGGGGAGAGTTCATCCCCGGATAAGGGAGGCGTCGACGTCTGAGAGGCTGCCGCCCGCTTCTCCAGATGGAGGCGGACTATCTCGATGTCCGCCGCGAGGGACGCGACGGGCTTGGTCTGCTCAATGATCTCCTGAAGCACCTGGGCAGTGGTGTTATGGTCTTCACGGAGACCCTCAACGACGCGGAATGTGTTGACTGTGTGCTTGGTGTCGTTGAGGATGTCGTTAAGTGTGGGCAGGAGACAAGGCAGAGTGTCAACCTGCGCTGTTAAGCGGCTGGACTGCTCGGCGCGCATTTCGTCGAGCGTCGTCGTGAGAGACGCAAGTGAGGCCAGAGAAGCACTCTCTGCTGTGGACGCATTCTTCAGCTCTTCCATCATCTTCTGGAATAGGCCGAAGGCGGTGGACTGCACTTCGTGGGTATGCTGCTGCATCGTGCGCATGCTCTCCATGCCTGTCGAGACAGTTGTGACACGCGCCAAAAGAGAGGTGAGCATCGCTGAGAGCGACGCCACACCTGCCGTGTTGGCCTCATTCATCTGCCTGGTCTCGGCCAGAGCGTCCGTGACCATGGTCGTAAGCAACCCTAGTGACCCGATGGGGGAGTTGAGGAAGGGAAGAGTCTTGGGCTCCACCGCAGCGCGCATGCCATTAACGCTGTCGGCGAGCGAAGCCACGGTGGCGCTCAGCTCCGCAACATTGGCCGCGAGGAAGGCGAGGGTTGTGACCTGCAAGCCAACGGGTGTCGCGGTCCGATCGTTGGAGAGCGAGCGTTCCAGCAAAGCACGAGGGGTGGCCGGGTCGGTAGTGTTGCTGGACACGCCTGAAACGTCCTCCTCTCTAGCTGTGGTTGGAGTGCCCGCACGGAGGAAGGGGTGCGCAAAGCCGTCGTCGCTGAGGCGGCCGTAGGCTGCTATCATTAGCTGACTGGAATAATGTGAATGAACACGTACGAGAGTGCAGCAACGGGGCTTGCGAGCGCGACGGCTGTAGGGGAGGGAAGGTCGACGCACTGCGATACGAAGTCGAGATCGACGACGTGTCTGGGGATGCGTCCGGAACCATACTTGACGAGTTGACAAGTGAGTGAGTTGTATGAGAGAGGAAGGAGGAAGGAGGAAGGAGGAAGGAGGAAGGAGGAAGGAGGAAGGAGGATGTAGTGAGGATATGGAGAGGCCAGGTGACACAGTAAACGTGAATAGAGGAAAGGCAAAGTGAGTGGAAAGAGGAGAGAAGGTTAAAAAGAGTTGAGAGAGAGATGAGTAAACCGAGGAAGGTGAGTGCAGCCCCTACAGAGAACCAGTTGCAGCCATCACTACAGTCAACCGTATACCCCAACCCCACCTTCCCTCGCCACCCTGCCATACAGTGAGTACTCCTCTTTAAGTCACTGCCCACTCCTATGCCACCTACGTAAATGCATACACCTAGTTCCTCGAGCCCCTGAAGCGGTTAAAGTCGCGCTCTCCCAGTCCGCCAGGTGCTGGGCGGTTGGCCCAGTGAGGGATGACACCCATCGCACGCGCACGGCGCACCATCTTGCCGACCATCTTCTGCGAGCGCCAGGTGAGGCCGGTCTCATTGCGGCCCTTGATACGGCCGAACGAGTCGATGAACGCCATGCTCATGAGGGGGTTGACGGAGTGGTCGAGCGCGTTGGACTTGCGGATGAAGAAGGGGTCAATCTGCTTGGCGACGCGCTTCGACGGGCCGAGGAGAGGAGCCTTGGGGCGCGGCTTCTGCGTCGGGTAGAGGTCGGACTCCTTGAAGACATGAGGCTCGGCAAACTGGCATTAGCAACTGGAAAGATCAACGAAGCTGAAGCATGAACATCGGCCCCAGGCACTGGCGGTGGTGCGCAAATGGAGGCCATGACCAGCGGGCCGAAGAGATGACTCTTGGGTTTGGCTCAGCCGGTGTTGACCACTTCGTGGGCTCCTTTCGCGACCTCCTTCTCTCCCTAAGAGATGAACTCACCTCGTTAGGACGGAACTGCCTACGGCCGTCCTCGCTCGCGCTGTGCCGCAACCCAACCGAGCCGATCATGCCGCGCGCAGCCGTGTTGGCCTGCGACTGACCGGCGTTCCGGCCGTTCGAGTCGGCGGTGAGACGGGCGAGGAAGTCGGAGGTAATCTCGGCAGCTGACTGGCGCGCGAGAGGAGTCGTGTGGAGGGCGCGCACGCTGCGCAGTTGCCTGAAAGCCATGGTGGTGGTCAATGGAGGATAGATAGTGAGCTCAAGGAGATCGAGACCGTTAGACGGCGGCGCTCGGGTTGGGATTTTCGGAACGGGAGTAATTTGGTTTCGTGTGCCGATCGCGTGGGTGCGAGGTGAACTTGTTGGGTTCCACTTGCTCGCACCCTCCCAAAGCTCTACAGCTCTTAAACGACATGCACTAGTCTATGGGGTCGGGCGGTCGCGGGACTCATCAACAAAGTCACGTACACGGTAAGCTTACAACGTGTTGTCATAAACAAATGCATGGATAGATAGGAGACACAGAGGACGCCGAGACGCAACGCAGCTTGGAGCAGCAAGTTGCCGGGCCGCAGAGCTTGAGGTTCACCAGCTAACCGCGACACACAAAAATGTACCTACGTGAGTAAAGGACATCGCTCCAGCAGCAAGAGCGCGACCGATCAACGAAGGACGCTCCCTTTCGCCTTGGGAGGGGCGCTGAGGGCCATGCTCTTCCTCTGAAAGCCCGTCCCAGTCCAGCACACAGAAGGGAACGGTCAACAGAGATATTCTCTGTGTCTCTCGAGGTTTCCACACCGAGCAGAATGAAGGGCGAAGCGCAGGCGGGGGAACAAAGGAGAGAGGTGCGGAAGGAGACGGAATGTGATTTGGCGGCAGTCTGCGAGCTGTCAGTGTACCAGCTTTCCAGTCGGCTTGCTGGCATCGAATGAGCCGAGCGCGTTTGAGTCGCTGGTGCCGAGTTTCAGAGACAGAGGATCAAAGAATGAGATGACAGACGAGGTAAGGAGCTATGATAACAGTGCGCGATTCCATATCGTCCACCATAGCAAATTGCTTCCGCTAATAGCGGGAGCATTTCTCCCACTCAAGCCGTGTGTTGGTTGTTGTCGTGGGATCGCCATGTTGCAATCGAATTCCATCCATATACCTAGCGCCATCCGTTTTCTGGATACTCTGTCATGTCGCTCCCCCAAACTGCGGGCATCAAGCGCCCCGCCGAGATGGACACCGAGGCTACGCGCCGCATGATCGCCAATCCAGCCATGGCGGCGGCCGCGCGGATGGCTGCGGGACAGGAACGCAAGCCGCGCGCACCCCTCCCTCCGCCGCACGTACTTGAAGCACTAGTACCCGACAGCCCAGCGTTCACCGAGCTGGTGCGCATGGAGGCTAAACTGGACTGGACGTTGCTGCGGAAGAAGGCGGAGATCAACGACGCGCTGGGCCGGAGCTCGCGGATAAAGCGCGCTCTGCGCGTCTTCGTGAGCAACACCGCACACGACCAGGCGTGGCAGGAGGGAGGGAAGGAGGTGGACACCGACTCGGGGGCGGGCGTTGCCGGATGGGTGCTTCGGATAGAGGGGCGGATGCTGGATGTAAGTCCTACGACGGAGAACGCTAACGATAGACGGGCAACAACCGCCTGGATAAGACGAAGCGCAAGCTGTCAACGTTCCTGCGCTCGCTTGTCGTCGAGTTCGATCACCGCGAGTCGCCTACATTCCCGGAAGGAAACGTGGTCGAGTGGCACCCCCGCGCGGACCAGGCGCCGCTCGACGCGTTCGAGGTCCTCCGCCGCGGAGACACCAACGTCAAGTGCCGCATTGTGATGCACATCGCCCACTCACCCGAGCGGTACAAGGTGCTCGCCCCGCTTTCGGAGCTGATTAGCGTGCGCGAGGGATCGCGGGCTGAGATCATGGCCGCCGTGTGGCAGTTCATCAAGGCGGCCGGCGCGCAGGACAAGGAGGACTCGACGATGGTGCGCCCCGTTGGCGGGCTCGAGAAGGTGTTCCCACACGGCTCGGAGGGCGTGCAGTTCCACCAGATCCCCGAGCTCGTGACGCGCTGCCTCGCCCACCCGGATCCAGTTGTGATCCCATACACAATCCGCGTGGACAAGGAGGCCAACGTGAGCCCACAGTGCTTCGACATCCCCATCGAGATCGAGGACCCGCTCAAGAGTCGCATGGCTCAGATTGTGCAACAGTTCGAGGGACCGACGGGGAGCGAGATTGTCGCACTTGAGAACAAGGTGGGCGAGCTCGCGTACTTTGCTCGCGATCTCAAGCAAAAGCGCGACTTCCTCGAGTCGTTTGCGTAAGTCCAACTCTCGTAGGCTCGAATCCGCTGACACTCAGTGCCTCTCCACATGCGTTCATCCACAACTGGCTTGCCGCGCAGGCACGCGACCTCGACCAGATGCTCGGGTACCAGATCGGCGCGCCAGGTGCCAACGGCGCGAGCGTGCGCGAGGAGGACCTGCGCCGCAGCGACATGTTTACGTTGCCATGGGTCGACGAGGCCATTACGGTGTACGAGCAGCAGCGGCGTATGTAGTGGGTTGTTGAGTGCATGTGGGTGTAGGCTGCCGGGCTAGATCATGTATTGTGTCTACTACTGCTATCGCGCAATGTCTATGTTCCAGAGCGCGATGCGTCTGTCTTTGGCGCCGCTTGCGAGCCAGTTCGCAGGATCTCCTGCGTCGGCTTCCCCCCCATCTTCGCTGTCCGAGTCGCTGTCGCCGAGAGTTGGAGTGCCGCGGCTTTGTGGCGCAGGCTCAGGGCTACCCCAAGCCAGAGCCTGCACTGACTCGCGGTGGTACGCGAGCGTGCCGAGAGGTTTGAGTGTTGCCGCTGAGAACAAGCGGATTCTGGTGTCAGCGATCCGTCACTTCGATTAGAGTCTCGATTCAGAGGCACTCACTTCCCGTCCCATCCGCCAACAGCGAGGATACGCCCGTCGCCCGACACCGCAAGCGCTGCGTTACCAATCTGCTGCGTGGAATACGCCTTGATCGCTTCCCCGCCAGCAAGGGCCTGACGTCAGCTGAAACAAACACATCCAGCTGAAGCCACACCCACTCACCGCAGCGAGGTCGACGCGCACAACCCGGTGGTCAGCGCTGACCGTGAACGCCCGCGCGAACTCGCGGTCCACCGCCATGGCCATGACTGTACTCAGCTACTAGCCTTCGCCTGCCTCACCAGCCTCGTTATGTGCCTTGCCCTCCCACACCCGCGTCCACAGCCCATCGGCCGCTTTGCGCCCATCCCACTCCTTCGGGCGTGCGAGGAGGGCGGTGAGGGAACACGTCCACAGCTCGACGCGGCCGTCCTCGTATGCTGCGAGGAGGGCTATCCTCTCCTCCTCTCCTGGGAGGACAGCGATATGCAGTGCCATAACCAGACCGGTCCGTCCGTCTTTGGCACGGGGGACGAAGTTGACAGCCGCCCCGATCCTGTCGAGCGACGGCACGGCATAGATGTCGATCTGGCCGGGTTAGTTCAATCATATGCTATGCTAACCCACAAGTTCCGAGTCGCTCAGGTTCGGAAGTGCCATTAGTGCCTCCTCCTTCCCACCGCTAGGGAGGTGAGCGAGGGAGAAGGCGCAAAAGTTGAGCGCGTTGGCGGGCATCTCGCGCTCGAGCTCGGGCTTGCCCTCGGTGAGGGGGGCGTAGAACCGGACAGCGCTATCGCGTCCTTGGCTGCGGTCAGCTTGTTGGGTACGAGCTCACCTAACAACCCCTCCTTTCCATTCTCCTATCCCCAGAACACCACCGTCGTGCGCCATCCAGCTCACCACGACGCGCCTCGAGTGCAGATCCGATACACTCACCACGCCATCCTGGTCGCCTGCCAGGAGGAGCGTGTTCCCGGGCGTGAAATATAGAGTCGAGAGGGGCGCAGCGTGCGCGCGCAGGATGTGGAAGGGTGTTGGTGGGGCTGGCATATTGCCATTTGAAGAGGAAGAAGATGTACGGACAGAGGAAGACCGGAGTGGAGGCCGAGGACGCCGTGAATGTGACGTCGTGCGGAACCAAATAGATGATGATATGAGATAGTTGCCATTGGCAACTAATTTTCCATCCCCTCACTTGGCAAGACTTGTGGCTAAGCAAACCGCCACAAGGAACACATATACTAAACGGCACTTGACCCTTTTCCCCTTCCTTTTTCCCAAGTTCCCAAGTCACCAATCCCCCACGAAATGACAACCAACGGCATCACTCCCAGCGAAGAGGACATCCACGCGCTCCGCGCCTTCAACCGCTTCTACACGCGCCAGGCCGGCGTGCTTGGCCCGTACCTGTCGTCGGACCTATCTCTGACCGACGTGCGTGTACTATACGAGCTCGCCCACCCTGCCGACGGCGCGCCCACGGCCACCGAGATCGCTCGTACCCTCGGTCACGATAACGGATACCTCAGCCGTATCCTCAAGCGGTTCGAGGCGCGCGGATGGCTCCTCCGTACTCCGCATCCCCGCGACGGGCGTCAGAGTCTTCTTTCCCTCACCCAGGCTGGACTGGACGCCTTTGCTCCCCTCGAGGGACGAAGCCACGCGCAGGCGGGCGACATGCTCGCGGCCCTAGGGCCCTCCGAGAGGGATGAGTTGATGGGCGCCCTCTCGACTGTGAGGCGGCTGCTCGACGACTCGGTCGTCAAGGAGGAGGTCAAAGAACTGGAGACCAAGGATGAGGTAACCTTCCGCGGTCTGCAGCCGGGCGATATTGGTTGGGTCGCGATGATCCACGGCGCCCAGTATTTCGCCGAGTACGGGTGGGGCCGCGACTTTGAGATCTTGGCCGCGCAGGTCGTTATTGACTTTGCGCGCGACAAGGATCCGCGCATGCGTTCGTGGATCGCCGAGCGCGGAGGCGAGCGGGTTGGATGCGTGTTCATGATGCGTGGACGCGACGACGAGACGGCAAAGCTGAGGCTACTCTGCCTCACTCCCGGCGCCAGAGGGGCTGGCCTTGGTGCTCGACTGGTCGACGAGGTGCTCGCGCATGCACGCGCGATGGGGTTTAAGCGCCTCGAGTTATGGACGCATTCGTGTCTCACCGCCGCACGGGACATATATGGGCGGCGCGGGTTCGTGCTCACTGAATCCAACCCGTATGTCGCTGAGGGTGGGATCGAGCTGGTCGGTGAGAACTGGGAGGTAGAGTTGTAGAATACATGTGCTATGGAATGCTATGGGATGCTATGTTCGTTGAGAGATCTATGGACTCTTCTTCTTGGCCAACCACTCCTCGCGCTCGGCGCGCTTGACTGCCCTTACCATCTCCTGGCCGTCGCTCCGCTCTGGAAACACAGGCTCCTCCCCGCGCGCCTTACGGGCCTTGTTTCGGCGCCAGACCTCGCGCCGCCTCCGAGCATCCTTGACGCGCTCGATAACCTCGGGGGAATACACGGCTTGTGCACGCTTCACGCCGGCATACATCAAGCGCTGGATGTTCTTGGCATGCGCCTCGAGTGGCTTCGTCCAGCTGGCTCCACTCTTGTCATCCCCATGTGGCAGTCCCAAGGGGTTCGACCACTCGTCCTCCAAGCCGAGGTCGCGCCAGAGACGCACCTCTTGTGAAATGTCGTTGCGCTGGTCAACCATCTCACGGAGGCGCAAGATACGTTGTTCGTGCTTACGTTGGCGACGAGCGTACATGGCGCCAATATGCTGTGGTTGCGGCTTCATCCGCGGGAGAGGGGGTGAGAATTTCGATGGGCGCAGGTAACCGCCCGTCAGGAGGGGGCGGGGCGGCGGTGGTGGTGGGGGGAGGGCCAGGAAGGCGTCGTAGGATGCGCGGAGGACATCCTCCCGCTTCGAGAGGATGGGATCGGCCGAAGAGAGGGAAGAGAGGAGCGATTCCTCGGCGAGGAGGAAGGCGCGTGTGTCCCGCATCGAGGTCCAGCCGCGCGCTGTGCGCCAGCGTGCCCGCAGCGACGAGAGGAGATGGGGGAAGGGCCCGGAGAGCGGCGCAAGAGGTGCAAAGCCGTCGTACGCTTGCGTCGGAGGCATCTTGCGTGCTTTGACATGCTCGGTGCCCTGGAACGCGGCAAAGTAGGACGAGCCGCAGATAACGCGCGATGCGGGGATGGTTGGGTGGGTGTGAGGGAGGGGCGAGGGCGTTGCGTCGAGGGAGGGCGTTGGTTCAGCTGGATCGGAAAAGGATTCTGTGCGCGGCGGCAACGAGCTTGCGCTCGATACTGCGCTTGCCGTTCGCGCAGCACTGAGTGCCGCTGCACCGCCCATCGCCCGCAGCAGCTGGCGGTAGAGACCCCACCGTGTTGGGCGGGTGTGCGCCGGGTCGCGAAAGAACGGGCGCGTATGCTGGGTCACCGGTGTCGGCTTGGGGGTGTACGGCAGCGTCGCGGGGCGTGCGACGTACGCTGGCCCCTTTCGTGTTTTGACCGTGCCGCCGTTGTCCGCCATGAGTGATGAGCGAGTTTGGTGATGGAGGGTGGGTGTTGGTGAGCGTGGTTGACCTCCACCTTGGCTTTGAACTTTTGCAGGCGTGTCATCGGTCCGCCTCCGCTCTGCGTACAACCACCAAACACTGTCGTGCTCGGCGTCAGCACAATCCTTCTCCGCTCCGGGTGCTCAGCTATCTCGCTCACATTCCCACCTCTCGCATCTCGCTGGTCGCAAATTTCATCCATCCACTACTAAAAATACAGAATGTCATTCCGTTGGTTTTTCCACAACCTCACAGGTCGACGACCTAGGCCAGGACATAGAATAACGGAAGCCGCACGCGGCCCCATCGCCTCTGCGACACGTCGACGCTTTCGCGGAGCGTCGCAGGTGATAGCGGGAGGGGTAACGCGCACGGTCGGTCTGGGGGAAGCCGTGTCCCGTCGACAGGCGCGCGCTTATGGCGAGGCTAGCGCGTCCAGTCAGTCGAATGCCCGCCGTCCTCACCGTAGTAAGGGTTGGGCGGGACCGGGCCCGTAGAGAGCAACATTGCGATGAGCGTTGTTTATAAGGAGCCTGCCAGGGGGCGAGCGGTCGGGGTTAGCCGGGGGATGGGGTGTGGCGCAGAAATTTTGGTGAGAGGTCTGGCGTTCGACTCGGGTGGTGGGGATTTGTTTTGGCGAAATGACCTCACAACGGAATCAAATGTTTGTACTGCACATTCGCCGCTTTTGCACCATTGCGCTCTTCGGCCATCTGCCCAGATATGCAGATGCAGAGAGCGCAGGACTACATCCATGTATAACACGTTTCCTCTACATGAGAGACTCGAGCCTCCGTGGTGAATCACACACTGGCCCCAGCTTTTCAGCGCTGGAACCTGGCGCAGTGCCGGGTCGACTTGAGGCGACATACACAAATACACAACAGGTTCAGAAGCTGAACTAACGCCACAGCGCCATTACGATCATTGGAAACTGCCTCTAGCCATAGGAAACCACCACCCTACTACGTGACTCTCACCCAGGTGAAAACAAACAGATTGCGTTGGTGAGATGCAGATGCAATGGATACAGTATGGGTTATTTACCGCGCCCTGGGACGCGTCTCTACGTCTACTCGTACTCGTCCTTCGTCACTCGGCACGTGCCTCAGCGTCTGGACGCTCAGCGACCCACAGCGGGTCCTTGCTCGTGCCAATATGCGTTGCCATTGGGGAGCGAGCGCGCAGTGCCGGGCCGTACCAATACAGGAGGAATGGGATGGGAACGAACGCAGCCGATGCGAAACCAAGCACAGAGTTGCCCCACGCGATGCCGAGGTTGTTGAACAGCGGGTAAGCGACAATAGGCATAGCCGCACCCATCATGGAGCGCACAAAGTCGTTACTGGCCAGAGCGCTGGCTGCGTATTTGGGATACGCGACACAGAGGTAGTTGAGGTAGGGCATGAATGACCAGCAGTCTGCCAGGCCGAACAGACCCGCCGCCAGCATTGGCGAAACCCAGTGTGTCCTGTTTGCTGTCCATGCGAACCAGAAGAGGCAGATGGGGTAACACCACGCCCCATATAGTGAGAGGGGGAGGTATGCTTCGGGGACGAGGCGGCCTTTGGCGGCCACATACTGTGGTTCCCAGACGTAGATTGACCAGATGCAGTATACCGCATAAGACAACATACCGCCGACAGTCAGGGCTAGGAGAGGGAGACCGGCCATACCGAGACTCCAACCGTAGCCCATGTGGAAGACGAGCGGGTAACTCTCAAAGTACGAGTAGAGAATGGCGTAGGTGAGCCCAACGTATAGGTTGATGGCGAGGACAATTGGTTCGCGCACCGTCATCTCGAGGGGGCGGGCGAGCGCTTCGTACATGACGCCCGAGAACGTCTTTTCGGCGTCGAGAATCTCGCTCTCGCATAGTAGGTTGTCGCTCTGCGTGAGGGTGCGTAACCGAGCGGCACGCTTGTAGAGAATCGTGTCGGCATTGGTCTCAGGAAGTCCAAAGAAGAGGAGGAGGAAGCCGAGTCCACCGATCATGAGCATCTCCCAGAAAGCCCATTCCCAGCCCCACCTCTCAATTGCAAAGCCCGAGAGCATTGGCGCGATGGCAGGCGCAACCCCCACCGCGACACCGTAAAGGCCAAGGGCGTACCCTGCCTTCTGAGGCGAGAAAATGTCGGTGAGAGACGCGCCGCCTGTAGCGAGGGGAGGCGAACCCATAAAGCCGGCGAGGAAGCGGAGGACGCATAGCCCGGCAAAGGAGGGAGTGAGTGCGCTGGGTACCTGTAAAATGCAGAAGAGGAACATGGACACCACGTAGGGTGGGTTGCGGCCGATCGAGGCAATCTCGGAAAGCGGAGCAAGGAAGAGTGGGCCGACAGCGTATCCGGCCACGAAGAGGGTGAGAAGCAGCGCGGCGACGATGGTCGATACATTAAAGTGGTTTGCCACGTCTTCGAATGCGAATGCGACAATCGACGAGCCGGCGTAGATCGCGAACGTGTAGTACATGATGACGAAGCCAGCCCAGGCCTTCTTCCCCCGGCTCCAATTCTGGGGGTTGGACGGGTCGTCTGGCCCATACCACGTGACGAGGACGGTACCGTCGGGTGCGAGATCGATAGCGTGTGCGGTACGCTCAGCAAAGGGATCATACATCCCCTTGGGGACGGGAGTTGCTTCGAACGCGCGTAACGCGTACTCTGCGGTGGTCGAGGCATCTGAGTCGGACTCCTTGGGTTTCGGGGTGTCGGTTGTCGACGAGACCAAGGTGCGGTCGGATTCGTCGAAAACGCCGAGAGCTCCCCGGGGGCGATACACCTCGGGAACCGTAAAGGTTGGTTCTTCCTCTGGGTAGGGGAAGGCGCTTGGTGCGACGAGGCGCACGAGTGTGCCGAAGGGCGTCTCTCTGAGGAGGTCCTTCATGGTGAGGACAGCAGGTACTTGTGTGTGCGTGTGTGTGTGCGTGTGTGTGTGCGTGCATGGGGCGTGAGCCTCCCGCTTTTTGTTGGCATCCTCGCGGTCCAAATCCCTCAGAGTTGTGATGGCAAATCTTACGTCTTGACGGAGACGCGGGCGGACAACGAGTCAGCACACCACAACAGTGGACGGAGATGACGCCGTGTCCGCCTTGACTGCGGTTTGATTAGAGATCAGCCTGAAAAATGTCTGCGTAGGTCATGGAGACGGAGGTGGATGTCCGCCTTATCTGCGGAGATGGTTTCCGTGAGTGCGAGGAAAAACTGGGTTCTGCCGATTCGCAGTGACTTGCCAGGGTCCTTTGGTGCACTTGCGAGCGTAGAAGAAACGAGACCGGAGCGAAATTGGCCGACGAGGGAGTCGAGCTGAGTTCAAGTTCGGATCAACCGAGTTTCCGTGGATGAGAACCGAGGCTCAGACGAATGATGGACTGGGAGGGCTCGGGACAACCGATCTTCGACTTGCCAGGCCATAAGCTTTCTATCAGATGATTCAATAAATTGAATGGCAGCTGCAAGTCCATTACAGTAATTGCGCATGTACGGTAGGGCTAGCCCGCCTTGGCCATGTCTCGGAACGTTCTCGGCACGCTCGGCATGCTCTCGACATACTCACATGGCTTAGGCACTGCCGGAAACGGAGCTTACGGGCCCCCCGGTTTTCTGTGCCTCCGCTCTCGTTCCTCTCGTGGTGTATAGGTCACGGGATTGTTCTACGTACGTCGGGCATGTGTGGCGTGGCATGTGTGGCGTGGCAAGTGGCAGCTGACCTTGTCGGCTGGTTACTTCCGGACGCAGGACAGGGAGAGAGGCCGAAAACCGAGGTGCATTGTCAGGCTGGGATATTAGGGAGTCTGTGGAATGTCTGATTCGAGTTCTCGTACCATTGACTTGTGGTTGCGTGCTTGACAAGCGGTAGGGAAGAGGGGGATGCGGATCCAAAACCTCAATGTCCACGTATCTCGTGTGATGTTGTAAGTTTCAGATTCCGTCGTCAAGTAAAGACAACAGAATCCAGTGCTTTTACTCAGATCAGCGTTCCCACAGGGTCACCGTTCCTAGTTCCCGCAATCACTCGCAATGGGGCCTTGGCACGACTCTCACTCCCACTCTCACTCCACTCTCACTCTCACTCTCACTCTCACTCTCACTCCACTCTCATTCTCACTCCACTCTCACTCCTCTCTCACTCTCACGCTAGTGACCGTAATCTCACGCTAGTGGCCGTAATCTCACGCTAGTGGCCGTAACACTTTGTTAGCGTTCCCGTTCCTGTGCATTGTGCAGTGAAGCCCATTGAGCTCCAGTGCCAGTGTCAGTCACAAGCCACTCGAGCTCCTCTAGCTCATCGCTCACTCCGCAGCACAGTACAAACAGTACATGTCACTGTGCAATGCTACGGATAAACCGATGTTACACGCCCGACCGTTTTGAGTCGACCTAGCCAGGGCTGCGGACATGAATACCAATGACAATGGGTAGGTGGTGATGCGATATGCAAGATATGCGTGAGACACTCGATGGACGACCGCTGGCTGCTTGAATGCGGTAGGGAATGGTGTAGAGTGTGGTTGCGGTGCAGACATGTGTCGTTTTAATTTTACTTCTTCCTGTTTCTTCTTCTTCTTCCGTGTGAGTGAATGTAGTACAACGCGGCTTGGGAACGAGTAGAGATCAAGAGTCGGGGATCGAGTATCGAGATGAAATTGTACACGTTGGGAGGCTAATCGGCGCCAACGAAGGCCGCGATGAGGGCGGAGCGACTGCGCGAGGGCCGGCGGCCGCGAGCGGGACTCCAGCTGCGGTCGCGACTCTCGTTGACGCGGTCGCGACGGCGGCCACGGTGATGCTCCTGGTCAGGCTGGGGCGGGGTAGGTACACGACCGCGAGTCCGGCCACGGCCACGGCCACGGCGATCATCGTCACCGTCGTCCTCGTACGACTGCGGACGGCCCGAGGTGCGATCAGGCCCAGGCGACGGCGATCGCGAGTCGTCGCGACGCGGAGAGCGAGGGCGAGCCGCAGCACCGCGCTTCAGAAGGTCAAGTTCCTCGCGCTCACGCTTGCGCTCTTCACGAAAGTTTGCTGCCTTGCGCGTGAGATCAATGTCCATCGGAACGCTGCGAACGAGGTCACGCTCGTGCAGCGTGTCATCCATGGCGTCGTCGAGGTTGGCATGGAGGCTGGTCGTGGGCATGGGTGAGGCTAGGCGACTTGGCTCGGGTGTGGGGCAAGTAGCCGTAACAGTCCGCTCGATCTCGGTGCTAGCAGCCGTGTTGACCACATCACCCTGAGAGTTGGTGAACGACGGTACAAGAGACGTCACCGGCATCGCAAACGGTGCGAGAGACCGGAGATAATTCGATAGACTCGTGAATGCAGTGCCAGGGTTGATGGGAAGCATTGACGAGCGGCGGCGTTGCGACAACGCCGGGGCGGTGGGCCGCTTGGGAACGACGTGAGCGAGCTGGGATTGAAGAGTGCGAGGGCTGAAAGACGTGCGGCGGTCGACAGAGGACGAGACAACTGAAAAGTCGTCCGTGACAGTCTCCATGGCGTCACCAATGTCGGTCGAGGTTGAGGGGTCGATGGCCTCGGAGAGCGACATTGTCGACAGCGCAGGAGTGTCACCCTCGGGGTTGCGGTCCTCTGCGCGCGTCGCCACGACGACGTCCACGATGGACACCTCGGCGGGAGCAGGAACTGCTAGCCCAAGAGAAGACGACGTAGGGGTCTGGTCGGCGGCAGGAATCGCTGCAATGGAGACGCGACGAAGAACGTTGACCACAGGAGTGAACGTCATGTGGAGCGCGCCAAGAGCCCCTACAGATCCCTTAGGCGTAGACCCGTGAGAAGGCTCGTCAAGTGACTCGGTGCTTGGGGGCGGGAGGTTGGCGAGCGTCAGCGCACGACGAGAGCGACAACGATTGCGGTGCGCCTGAGAGCGAGGCTCATTGCCGTCCGAGTTGGGGCTCGTTTCTGCGTCCCCGACGCCACGCGCCCAGCTCATGATGTCTTCTCGACTCCGAGACGACGACCCCATACGGCCGATGGGAATGCGCGGGTTGATGGGGGCCCGGTTCTGTACAGGCGCCGAAGCCGCCGGTGACTGCACACGCATAGGTGAAGGTTGCCAAGGTGATGGCATTAGCGTCTGGGCGTGATGGGCCCCGAACGGCATGAAACCGTTGCGGCGACCGACAGTGGGGACATCGTTGTCGATGGACCCGTCAGAAGTCGAATCAAACGTCGACTCAAAGTTGGGCGTGTTGGCGCCAGTGGATAGTGCCAGCTTAGCCATGTCGCTCGAGAGGTTGAGGAGCTTCTTGAACGATTTGGGTGTGCCATTGACGGCCTTGGCCTGGCGGACAAAGGGAAGCGTAGGATGCTCGTTCTCATCTGACGCGGGGAACGAGAAGGCACGGCGGTCACGCTGCTGGTGGTGACGATCGGGGGAAGACGCCCGAGCCTCGTTCGAGAGCACCTTACCGGGGCCTGCTGGCGTACTGATATCTGGGCGTTGAGAGTCGCCGCGGCTGCGACGGCTGTTCGGCCTGTGATCTGATGAGTTGCGCGAAATGTTGGCCGATGTAGGTGGAAGAGCCAGGAACTTGGCAGGAAGTGGTGACGTGATGGTCTGCTTCTCATTTGGTTGAGATTTCGGCGAGTGGTCGTGCTGGCGGCACTGTTCCGAGCAGTACGGGCTACGGGTATCATACTGGCGTCAGAAATGTGGGCGGAACAGAGGGCCGGGACACTCACAGTGCGCTTGGAGCAGGTGAGACACCAGCCCAGGTCCATGTCCATCTCCATGTTGGGCGGTTGTTGATGAAGTGTGCGGTTGGGAAAGATGGGTTATGTCGCGTTGAGGTGAAGCATCAACTTTTGAGACGAGTTGGAACGAGTTGCGGATAGACCAAAGGATGATAGAGGACTGGGCTGGCTTGCAGTCTTTTGTTTGGGGAGAGAAGGATGCGGAAGCAAGTCACAGCGATCTGTAGTACGAGACCGGGGTTGTTGGAGCGACGATGGGGTGAAGACGATGAGTATACGATATGTGTGTGTGTGTGTGTGTATGTGTATGTGTGTGTTTAGGGTGGGTATGTGTGATGGTCGACCGTCGGCAATTGGGTGATACGGCGGGGGTGAGGGGAATGGGTAATAGGACAAGAGGTGTGCGAGGGCGTGAGAGAGATCGCAAATGCGCGTGAGAAGGGACAGGGCGAGGAGGGGCGACGTCGCACGAGGCGAGTATGCGAGTGGGTTGCAAGTGACGGGGTTGCGAGTTGAGAGGGTGCGTGGCGAGGGCGTGGTCAGCGATCAATCGCCAAGAGGAAGGACAATGATGTGTGGAGTACAAGTAGATTTCTTAGAGAGAAGAGGAAGATGAGAATGCTCGCCCGGTAGTCAAGGTATGAGAGGACAGAGACTATCGAGTGCGAGTGCGAGGGCGAGTGCGAGGGCGAGGCCAGAGTGGCCAGAGCCAACACTGAATTTGAGAGTGTAATGAATGATGTACAAAAAGAGGATGATGGTGCAATGGTGACAGAAGACGAGGAGAGAGAAGACTGATGTCTACCCTCTGGTCCTGTGCCGCAAACCCCACACCTGCCCGCAAACCCCACATCTCATGGTACCCCAGTCCGCAGCAATCTAGTCTTCGGACCGAACAGTCTCAAAGAGTGCTCTACAGGGAGGATTGAGGATTGGGCATGCGGGGTATGGTGAGGGAGAGAGAGAGGGGTCGAGTGACAGGGATACGCCTTGGTATCGCTCAAAGGGGATCCTTGAATACCCCTCGAGCATCCCTCGATTCCGTTGGATCCCCGCACCGCCCACCGCACCATACTGTGCAAACCAAATGTTACACACAGATGACCGGTCCGGTCAACACGTCCCCAAACAAGGTCACACAGCAAAGGCGACAGATGGCAGGTCACGCCGCACGCCATACGCCATACGCCATACGCCATACGCCATCCCATCTGTTGACCTGGAATGTCTTCGCAATGGTCTCGGGAACGCTGGTGATCACACATACCTCCTTGCGGGCTTTCCACAGCACACGCGGGGAGGGGGAGGGGGCATGCCGCTTATCCCGCGGCCGGGCAGGCAGAGACGGAGATAGGGCAAGTACAAGGAAGAGGGACCACGGCGACTCACTGTGCCTCAGATGCGTCTAGGCGCGATTGGTTTTGAGGACTTGAGGGTGGCCAAGTGAGGAAGCGAGCGCTTTGGTCACCAGGAACGAGAAGAGTTTGCGAAGCGCTAGGGTGCTGAAGTGGGGAGAGGTAGTCGTCGTGGAGAAGCGCACAGACGGGCACGGTCATGAAAAGTATCCGTTGGTGTTAGGTTGAGGGGGACGAGCTTCGACGAGGCGTAGAAAGGTTCAGATAGGGTTGATGTGGCACAGGGTGTGTGCGGTTCGTGCGGGGCCACGGAAGGAGAAAACGGTAAACGTACACCAGATCGGATCGAGATTGGCAGCGGAGGAAAAAAAAAACCAGAGCGGGGTATGCGTGTGTGTGCATGGATAGCCGATAGATTGTCGACGTCGATGGTAGCGGCGGATGTGACGGTTCAAAATGATGGGATGGAACGGACGTGGCGTGGCGGGATGGGCGTGGCGGTGATGCGGGAGGCGAACAGTTTGTATTTGGGTAATGCATGAATTAATTGTTGGTCGGTATCCGGTACACGGGATAACGTGGCGTTATTCAACAAAAGCAAGACCAGTCGGTAACAGGTAAATTACGCAGGGTAACACACGCGGGCCATAGTGCACAAAAGGAGATGGTAATCAGGCGGTGGGTTGGAGTTGACGAGGAATGGCCAGGTCATGGTTGTGCGCACCAGGCAAAGGGTAAGCGCCGCACCGACAGGTGGGTGACGGTCGACATTGACGGGCAGGGAGTTCATGTCGCATGTGGGCATGTGGGCCGTGTGGATGAGGAGCCAAAATGATAGAATTATGCAGAGGAAGACAAGCAGACGAGGTGTCAGCATCATGCTCGGTTGGGCCAAAGTTTGTGGGCCGGGTGCACAAGCCGGAAGGGAGGCTGACTTACCAATTGACAATACGTCGTACGTTTGTGGGGATGAGGTAGGGTATAAACGTGTAGGACGGAGTTGTTATGCTTTGAAGCGACGTCGGCGACGGCGGCTAGTAGTGGTCGACGTATACGCTAGGGAGGAGTGAGGGAAGGTGAAGCTGGCGTCGGCGTGAGGTGCGGGGTGAAAGAAAGCAATCCGCACGAATAGCGGAAACACCTCAGCGTAGTAGACAGCACTTGTTCGATTCGCCGTTAATCGCGCAGCGCGATATCAAGCGTGATATCCAGCGCGGATAACAGTAGTGAAACAGTTGGCGCAAGTCGATAAGACGCAGTTGGAAGAGAGGCGCTGGTTGCTGGTTGTTGGTTGACGCGTCCGGGGTACCGGGGTCAGGGGTGGGAGGGTTGGGTGGGGGGGGGTGGGGGGGGGGGGGGGGGGTAAGGATTCAATGTGGAAGAAGAAGACTAAAGGAAAGGGACTTGGATTTGGTTGGTGGCGGTCGGGGGCGGGTGCCGAACGGGGCTGGATTGCGGCCAGAAGGCTCTAGTGATTATGTTGCGCGTCGCTAATGGTGCATGGTCACGGCGATATTGGCGCTAGCCGTGGAGTAGTGGTTGTGAATGGATGTGTCAATGTTGATGGTGATTGTGATGGAGAAGGCGATGGCTGGGGAGGCGGTGGTGGATAAATGTTGGTGGGGAAAGCACATACAGGCCTTAGGATGTGGAGGTGCGTGATATGTGTGTGTTAGGTAGGTATCCCGGTTATCCTGGCTGGGGAGCTTGGGTGGTATGCGGCCGCAGCCGGTGGAGCCGGAGGCGGCGGTAGTCGGTTAGAGGACAAGGCGGTAGTCGCAGACTGGTCTTCCAGGTGCAAGGTTCGACTGCGGGTAAACCGAGGAATTCCGTTTTATGAGAGTAGAGAGTAGTACGTTGAGGTGCTGAATGTGCACTGTTTGTAACCGTGTTCAGACTATACTTTGATCCTAATTCTCACTTGCAGCATCAGTAAAAAACTAGGTCTGACATAATGTTACCGTCAATAAACCAAATCCACCTTTTCCCCTTGTTCCCTGACGAAAACTGAATGTCTTTGCGTGTCTCTTCTTGTGAGACAAGGAGCTGGGGGGTGACTGTTTGACCCTGACAATGTCACTATCATAATCGAGCGTCAGCTTGTCAATAAGTTAGGCAGTGTCCCCGATCTTGGTAGAAATGACTCTCATGCCTCCGTGTGTACACTTCAGGGTTCAGAAGCAATATGGAGCCACGTATCGAGCCACAAGACGAAAGGAGCCCGAGCGTCAGCCATTCCAGTCCCTATTTTTAAGCCCCTGTTGTACCCTATTAATCCCTGTTTACTTTTATTTTGCGGCCGCAGCTTGACCAAGCTTGGACGTTGTACCTTGAACTGCATATTATTGATCTGTATGCTCGGACCCTGTTCACCAGGCACAGGAAAAGGACCGGAATATGCTGGGTCATAGGTACGTGCAAGGCAGGAGAAGACCCCACACTTGGCACTCTGCTCAGCTTGCAGTACACGTCATCCCCCTCTTTTCTTTTGCAGTTCAGGTGCGTCCATGTGCCCGCCATAGCCCACTTTACATGTACGCGTGTCATTGACACACTTCTCTTGATCAATTCATCACCCGTTGTCTTTCAAACGCGCCTGCCGCTTTCTCCTGTGGCCTGCAGTTAAGAGGACTTGTTGGCAACAGATCCGCGGCCTGCTACCTTGACATTTGCATGCCATCGTCCCATTGCTATAATTGCTATAGAAGTACTGTAGGGTGTCTACGGCGTCATACATAGGGTAGTCGACTACCTAAGGTCCCACTACAAGACAAGCTCTGCTTTGCACCAATCGCGGGGTCGGGGGGGGGGCCACGGGGACCCCGTGCTCTCGGCCGCGGAAGCTGTCAACGTGCCAACGGGTAATGTGCTTGGCACCGTACCTGGGTATTATCAGGTGAATGGTTGGAATGGTGGGCGTGCGGGCAACTTGACAAGTACGTGCGCGGGCAAGACGGCAGAGGCCACATTGGCCCTTAGCGGGTGCGCTTGGCGGACGAGTTGATCAGTTGGGCAATTTAGTAATTTGGGGAAAAGGTAAAAAAAACGCACGTGACCCGATTCTATGGCGCTGGCCACGCGTCATTACGATCACTACGCGACGAAAAGAAACGAAAAAGTGGGATGAAAAGTGGTGCGTGACTGTGAAACTCGGGAGGTCGGGAGGAAATTCGGGGTGTCCAACGTCCATCGCGGGTTCACCGGGAAGTGACGTCTGAAGAATTGGGAGGCACTCTCGAGGTCCGGAGAGGGAAAGAGGCTGCGTCACTGTCACTAGAGATTGAGGTGGATCCGATCATCGTTACGGATCTGTCCGTGACCTATACTAGCTATACTAATCCTCGCTTGCTGAGGGTTGCTGTGCGTTATGCACTGGTTGTGCACTGGTTGGGCACAGTTAAACGGCACAACGTCAGACCGAGTCTCGACTCGGGTTGAAGGGAGTTGCACCCAAGTCGCCGCCCACACGACGCGAACGGACCTGGTCTGTATCGTAATAGATGTGCTCTAAATACCCCCGTTCCCCAACGGCGGCAATGGTCGCATGTGTCCCGCATGAGTGTCATAGAGTCCACATGACGAGGCTGACAAAGTTGCAACCGAGTACCTGACCCGAACATGCAGTACACTGATCATGCCGCGCATATCGCCGTTTCCGGTACGTTTTGTACCCGTCGGGACTGGTAGGATGAACAATGCATGCGTACCAGCCTGACGCTATCTATTCTCCGATAGAGTTTCTGCTCAACTCTGCAGAACTCTGTAGAACTCTAGCTAGGGCCAGCCTCGCCACCTTCGCCATCCCCGCCCCGGAAGCGGCCGAGGAGCGGGCTGTGTAGTTTAATGCCCGCACGCCGACAGACAAGGCTGGACCTCGTTCTTGGACCTCGACCTCGACCTAGACCTAGACTAGACCTCGGGCCTCGGACCTTGAGCTGAACTAGACAATGTCAGCTTGGCCGTCGTCAGGAGTACTGCGTTCAGTGTCAGCCTGCCAGATGTCGAGACGAGCTGACAACGAGCTTCACGTATACGATCACGTAGAAGCAAGGGTTACTTGGCAATTAACGCACGGCATACAATCTAAAGCCATCACTCATCAGCCGCGGTTCAGCGATTTCGACAACAACAACAGTGTGATCCGCACCAGTCGAGAGGCACCGTGGCGCGATCCGCACGATCAGCATGATCTACACATCCCATTCGCATTAATACGTATACAGAAGGCACTGTCTCACCTTGATGGCTGGTGGTTGAATTGGACGTGAGACAACAGGGCAACACTGACACACTACTGTACCCGCAGTAATCGTAACTTGCTAATAATAATGTTTTTGTGCACCGCGTTGTCGAGGTGACGTCTCACTCTCACGAAAGCGGCTGTCTCTACACTACACTGCCTTACGCTACGCTAGGCGCTGGCAGACATTCCTCGCTACATGTTGTGTCGACCTTGGACTCAAGGTTGGGATATGAGCCAGCGATATGGCTCGCACCGCATAACCTCGGTGCACGTGAGCGGTTACCCCATGAATCCGGGGATTAATCGCGCACCGCCCCGACATTGAGACGCTGCGTACACGTGAGAACGGCTAACGGACCTCGGTTGAGCAGGCCCCACCAATCGCTCGCGAAGCGTGGGAGCGAGAACGGCTCCTAAACTCGCCTCCCAGCCTCTGCATAGCATAGACAGTACACGTGAGCGGGTACAGTAACTGAACCGTCCGTTGAGCAATCACTGGCCTTTGACCGAGGTTAGCTCAGCACCCGTCGTGGTTAACAGGCTATGGGACCAAATCACGACATTATCGCGTCATCAGTATGTGGTCCAAGGAGAGCCGGCTCAGCCCTTCCTCTTGATACGCCAGTGTATGTCGAGTATCCGCGACCCTCACGGCTGCGACGTCAAAACATACCATGGGATTGCAAGCACGTTCTCGTCTAATCTCAAGATTGTCAGCGGCGGCTGTACGTTTACTTCTCATAGCACGTTCTCGTCGTCATTTTTCAAGATAGCACCTTAGCACCCCGAGCGTCACCCCAGTTGAACGGTTGACACTATTTGCGGCTCTGTTCCGGTACGCCCCAATGTTCCCAGCTCGTCGTCGGCCACATAAGCGCTTGGCGAGATCCGTTCCCATGGGTTGACTCGAGGTGCGATCCCATTCCACAAGTCCTACCTTCCACCGGAATCAGCGCGGAACATTCCACGTTGGTGGCCTGGGTAGAGCCGCTGTGGAAGCATTCGGGGGAACCCTTTGTGAGCCACGGCTACTTTAGACTAGGCTCTAGACAGTGTGAGGTCAGCGGCAACGGGCTGCGGGAGTACCAGTCCGAGACGAACGGAAACCTGGGTGAATGGGTCACGCGAGCTCAATACAGTATGACGAGAGGCTGTTCATTTTTGAATTCTCGGTTCTGGATTCTGGGTATTAGGGACGTTTGGGTTTGGGGTGGGATCTTTGCGTGCTTTTTCGTTTATTCATGTGACAAGCAACGCCTCATGATCCGACTGGCCCCCGAGACAAATGTGCACCTGGCGTAGCGAGCGCCGTGATCCGGTCATCTAGTGGTCAAAACCCGTACTGTTGATAGCCGGTCGACGGAAACTTGGAACCGAAATCTATTTTTTGAGGTGCTGGAGCGGGCTGCATGGCTGAGAGCTCAGGCCAACAAAGGGGGAACAAATGGGGACTGGCATACCATGCTGATACATGGCGCATACTGAACCTCGGGCTAGGATTTCGGGACATTGCCTAGCTGGAGACTTGCTGGAACCGAGGCATCAGCTACATGTTGGAATCAGGATGGTTGAGACTTTTGAGAGCCGTCCTCACGACGGGATTTCATGTGAGATAGGAGACACCTAGACATCAGGATATGAAGGCGCAATGTGATGTGTAATGTGCTGGCACTTGTCTCCGCAAAACGCGACCATGTGCAGCCGAGGATGCGAGGACCGGAGGTGTCCGACGACGGGCATATGGAAGGGTGACTACCCCGACTGAAATACGATCGTACTGCATCCTGAGACGTAATGTGCTGCCAACTGCGACTGCTTCCAACTTGGCCTTGCGGCAGGCCTCTCGACTCTGGAGCATTTGCATCGGAATACTACCTCGACTCGTACATATGCTTTATCGCCTACAGTCTTGCATACTACCACTACTTTTGCTGTTGCTTTTACTGGGACTTCTGAACTCACGTCGATTATTAAGGCACACTCACTCCACTTTGATCATCACCATCCCTGGATGCGGGCGTCCTCCGCCCAGGTAAGGAACCAGTCCTCCCAGTCATCCCAGGGATCAGTGTCGGCCATATGCGGCTTGTGCTTGTGTGGCGGACAGAGGACCTTGTCGAGGATATGCCACGCTCCATTCGAGGCGACTACGTCTAGGACCTTGACGCTAACCCCGTTGACAGTCATGGAAGTGACGACAGCCCCTTCGATGGGGAGGACGCGTTTCTTTTCCGCGACGATCTTGAGTGGTGAGCCGAGGGCAGAGTGGACCTCGAATTCGTGGCGGAAGCTCGGGTCGTTCAATGAGCCAAGCTCAGCCTCGGCCTTCTTGTGCTCGGCGTGGTGAACCAGTTCGGCGTGCACGAGCGTATGCGGTACAGCATGGTACATGAGGAGCTTGCGCAGCGCGTGCCGTCCAAACTGGGAGAAGAGGAACAGGTGCAGGCGGTGTGGGAGGCAGTTCCACGCCTGGTTCGACGGAGCGAAGAACGTTGTCAGAGGCGTACCCGAGAACACGGGCTTCCCAGGCTTGCTCTTCTCCCGGTCATACCCCCACTCGAGGTATTTGGCCCCTCCGACGCGCTGGATCGCAGACGTCGAAGTCGAGAGCCAGCGCGACGCGATGAACATCTCGTCAAAGACCGACGCGGGCGGGAAGAGAGGGTGCGCGAGCTCGTGCACCTGCCCGTTAGACGCCCCGGCCGAGCTCTTGACCCGTGCATAGAAGTTGATGCTGATTCCAGGAGGGACAAGCTCCTTGCCAATATGGATGCGGCGGGCTAGGCCGTCCGCGCTCCCGTCATGCGGGTGGAGCGTTGTCGCCATCGTGCTGTTCTGCGCGAGGGACGCTGCGTCGTGCGAATCCGGCAGAATGTGGTACTTGAGCACGGCGTGTGCGATGCGCTTCAGGATCTTGCGGCGCCTCTTCTTATCCTTATCGTCGTCGTCGTCACCGCCGTCGTCGAGCAGCCACGGCTCCTCGTCTAGGGCTTGAGCGACATACGAGAGCGAGGGTACTTCCTCGGTGCGGTGTTTCGGGGGAGTAAGACCCTCATTGTTCGGCGCAAAGAACGTTATAAGCGCATCCTTGTCGAGCTCCTTCTTGACCGAGCCCTCAAACTGGTGTCAATGTGGAGGAGAAAAGAGACCTACCTCGAGGATCCGCACGATGCGCGTGTACTTGTCATCGTCCTTGATCATCTTCCAAATCGTCTGCTTCTCACCGAGAACGCTCTCGACCGCATTCGTGGTCCAGCGTACATCCCACTCGAAGGGGATCACGAACGCGTGCGCCAGCGGTGCAAATACTAGTGTGGCGAGCCTCATGGTGCATTAGTGTGTGAAGATGGTGCTGTACTGCCTTTATGGTGCTGCGCGATGACGTTGGCGTGTCACGTGTCAGTGGGAATGAGACGAGGAGAAGCGGCCTGGGGCCCGGTTCGGCATGCCCATGGGCATTAACATGCTGCGGGCGTAGACCTGAGAGTGAGAGCTCGTGGCACGCGTCATCGACTGCCATGGGCTGCGGGTGCGCGATGCTCGATGCGCAACACGACGAGATGGGCCTCAAATGCGCACATTTCTGGGGTGGCGGATGCACATGTGGGAGTCTGATCTGATCTGATCCGATCTGATCCGATCTGCGAAGAGCTCTAGTCGCAAGATCGCAAGTGATATCGCAAGATCTGGGGTACAGATTTAACTGAGTGCATTGGATGAATCTAACATACCCGCAGGTACGCAGGTATTGCGCATGCCATCACCCGACCCCGGGGTTGGTTGGTTTGGCAAGTGGAAACGGTGCGAGATACTGTAAGTTGCAGAACGCATAGAGGCTGGCGTGACGTCACGAAATGTCGCTTGGAATGTCGCCTTGCAAATAGCCATGACTACATCCGAAATCGAGCTTATCCTCATCTCTCTCCTCTTTGCTCTGTATCTCACGATTAGGCGGACCTCGCGTTGCTCTCATTGCTATTCAGCCATCTAACATCTCAAACACATACAAGTACGCACGTTGCTGGGACATGAACCTGACTCACCACTTCACCCAGGCAACAGCTGTGCACTAGCGCTACACTGCAGTTTGCGATTCCGAGGACGCGAGGAGACTGAGGGCGAGTGAGGTCGATCTGTGCCGCAGATCATGGATCATGGGCCTGCTCTCGTGGCCTCGTGGTCTCGTGGTCTCGTGGTCTCGTGGTCATGGAATATGGAGATCCTCTACGTCTCTACCCTTGCAATCGCTAATACTCTTGTCCTCTTGTCCAATTGTCCTCTTGTCCTCTTGTCCTCGTTTTCTCTTTTCTACACCAGATTCAGCAGATTCACCATCTTACCCCACATTTGCGTACCTTGTCCGCGCCATCGCAACAGACGTCAGTGGCTCTGTGGCTGATCTGAGAACTAGGCACAACTAATGAGTGGCTATCAACGCCGCACGCTGAGGCGCAGAGTATACTAATCGGCACATTTGCATATCAAGAAATCCAGTCATTCCCGGGGTAGTCATTCTCACATCAATCTACTCTTGTCCTCGCACCCTTTCTGCCCCTTTCCTCGCACCTCGCACCTTGCACCTCGTTGACCTCCTCACTTGGGGTTACCCCGGAGCCTCTGGGGCGCCAGGGCCCCTCTTGGCCCCCTCCCTGTTTGCCCTCTCTCCACTTACGAGGTCACCCTAGATGATTGTAATGTCATGACACTCAATCAACCCCAATCTCTGTTCATTGCGTCACTATTAACTTTGGTGGGTCTCTATCATCATCACCACTTACAACACCTTCCTCTCATCACCTCTTTTCTTAATACATTATCTCTCCTCAACTCGAATCAACCCTCGTAGAATCAAAACTGCACGCTCCTTCATCCCATTCACTCTTCTTGCACATCTTTGGTGTCCCTACCACCCCACCTTTCCCTCATCAGTCTGTCACCAGGCGAGGCGAAGCGAACGAGGACGCGCCCATGTCGTCGACAGAGAGTACGCGTCGCCTCTCCCCAATCACGGAAACCAGCACGCCACAGCACATGCCTCAGACACCTGTGGGACGAGAACCAAAGTCTGCAGAGACTTCGGCTTCTCTTCCCTTACCCAACGTGCCAATTCACCCACCTTCACACACACCTTCCCCAAGCACCAACACGGGCAATGCCAACTTGTCAACCAACATTCCCTCACCTTGCCCACACCTCAAGGCCTCCCCTTGCGCTAATCACATTCACCACATCCGTACCCAAGTTCACCCTCACCCTCGCCGCAATGCTTATCCCAAGTTGATCCCAGCGCGTCCCGCCCCTCCACCGCCACTCTCACCTTCCCCCTACGTTACAGGAATGAGCTCGTCCCCAATATCAATTGGTTCACTGCCAGGGCAGGCTCAAAAGAGTAGAGGCCGGCGCGCGGTCCCAGAGCCAATCTCCACGAGGTATAGTTGCGCTTAATCCATTAGATTGTCGGTTACTGATCGGCGCAGACTCGGACCCTCACCGAACGGAGGCCAAATCGAGATACAGAACGTTACACCCGGGCAGCCGTGCCCCACAACATCACCGCATTACTCGCCTCCACAGCCGCTACGGTCTCCGACTCTCAAAGGGCCTCATGTGG
Organism: Cutaneotrichosporon cavernicola; assembly: GCF_030864355.1. Taxonomy (NCBI): domain Eukaryota; kingdom Fungi; phylum Basidiomycota; class Tremellomycetes; order Trichosporonales; family Trichosporonaceae; genus Cutaneotrichosporon; species Cutaneotrichosporon cavernicola. The sequence continues at coordinate 2,047,899 of NC_083396.1, read as the reverse complement.
CTATCCTTCATGATGTTGACAACATCCAATCCTCCACTGACGAGTCAACCCCAACAATGGCACCGGTTGGGGCACTTGGGACGGTGAGCTAGACTATGACCAACGCTGAGACCCAAGGAACACAACAGCCACACCGACGAGGGGAACAAGAAGCCTATGGAACAGCGTAGTCCCGAACGTCCACAACGGCCCCTCTCGGCTGTGGCACCCTACCGTACAAAGCCCGGAATCAAGAACAACAGACGCTCTTTCTCCTCTGGACGCGCACATCATGTCAATCCACGCCCAGCCTCGGCCCTCGGTTACCCCTCGTTCACCCCTTTGGCAAAAGCTCTTCCCCTCACTCGCGGCAACAGCCTCATTCTCCTTTCGTCAAACCACGCACAGCGCAACAACCCCGACGACTCACCGTCACCACGCCGTGTATGCGTGAAGAGCAACGGTAGCCCGCGCCTCACCCCACCACCCAGCCCTTCACCCCAGGGCCTGCCTGAGCGCGTTCTGGTGCCCGTCCCCGACGATTTCAGCCTGGACGGAATGGAAGATTCGCGTTCCGACGTTCCACTGCGCCGCCGGTCAGCCCGCTTCGCATCCCTCATTTCACGCTTCGGGCAGGATGCTGCTCGCAGGCTAACTAAGTCGCCCACACCTTCTCCACTCAGCACTTTAGCCAGACCAGACCGCGACGAGCCACCCCGGCCCGCTATCCGGTCAGCAAACCGGCAGTCTGGAGCGTTCGGTGTGACAGATGACGGCTCTGACGCCGAAACGACCCACCGGTTCTACCATGACAACACGCGCCGGCGGCGCAACAGTTGCGGCAGCATTGTCGAGGAGGCAGTGCGCAGCCTGTACGCGGAGAATGCCGACATACATTCCCACTCGGAGGAGGAGAACGAGATGCCGCCCAAGGACGAAAGGCAGACATCTGGCGCTCTCGGCCTCCTGTACCTCATGCCCCACGACAGTGTCCAGCAGAGCAACAGCGCAAGCGATCTCTCCAGCTCCGGCCTCGACACCTCATCGTCCTCCCCTCCTGGTCTCTCGCGATCATCCTCGCAGTGGACACCGCCGAGCGATTCGTTGGCTACCCCCACAAGCGCCTCCCCTTGCTCGACGCATTGTGTCCCTCCCGATACCGCCGAGTCGCTGCTTCTGGCAGCGAGCCACTTGCTTAACGCTCATGGCGTGACGCTCCTCCATCATGCTGAGCAGCTGAGCGAGTCGAGCACGAGACTGCGGGCACTCGCGACCGAATCTCTCGAGTGGGGATCACGGTTGATGGCGGCCGCGAACAGAAACCCGGAATCCATCCAACCCTCGCAGATGATCACGGCGGAGAGCCTGTCCCAGAGCCCAACAGTAGTCCCTCGCACCTCCACTGAGGGACAACAAGGCGGCTTCTCCAAGCCAGCTCCTCTTCCTGCGCGTCGAAAGGATGAGCACCGTCTCAGCCAACGCGCGACGACGCGTAAATCTTGGATCCTCAAGCCTATTCGGCACTCGAGACTGCTTGTTGAGGCGGAACGCTTGGCTGCTCTGGACTGGAACGGATCCCAGGCAGGCGAGAGAGCGCACTGCACTGAGCCGGGCGACACCAGCGCCACATCTTCAGACGACTACGTCGTGATCTCGGGGTCAAGCCTCTCAACCTCACCAGAGCCCATTTCACGGGTACCATCCCCATCAATGTCCGATGCCCAGCACGAAATGCTAGCAGCTCGTCCCTCGTCCGTGGACCCTCTTAGCGACGAGAGCAGCAACTCTCACGAGTCGGCGATCTCGGACGGCCTCATAGACGCCCTGCCGCCTCTGCTCCCTCCGATCGATCTCACACCGCCAACGCCGATTGCTGCTCCATCCACTATGACGCGAGAGCCTCCAGTTTCGGAGGCTCTCTGGAACGACGACTCCACAGAGGTTCTGTTCGGATCACCAAGCGGTTCGCCAGAGCCTGAATACCCTGTCAACTCCTCCACCCCTACACTCTCGACTATGCGCCTCAATTCGGAGGACCACAGTTCTGAGCGTCACCGTTCCACGCCCTCCCCGCAGATGAACTTTGGGGTCGTCCACGCGCCTTTCGCGACGATGATGAACGCCGTGCCCGCCGTGCCCGACCGGGGCTTCTACTTGGACCCGCAGTTTGCCCGGACTAGCATTACACAACCCTCCGTTCACGTTACGCCAATGCCGCAAGTGCTTCCTCGCAAGTCGGAGACGGACCTGTCAAGCCGCCTCATGCGCCAGCTGAGCTCGCGACGCAGCGAACGTGAGCCGGAGCGTGCTGGCTCGACGACGCCCAGACGCTGGTTCGGCCGGCTGGGTCGCCAGACCGAGTGACTGCATTAAACGGTGAGGATAATATAATATGGGACTAGAAGCGAATGCATACAGGGTCGTACAACGGTTGAGCGAGCGCGTGGAGTGTTGAACATGTTACGCCTTGACGGGCCGCAGGTCGAGGAGGCGCTCGATCTTACCGAGGCCGACGTCGAGGTTGTCGCGCGCTACCGAGAACGTGATCCGGAACCAGCCGGCCTCGGGGTTGTGGTACGCTGTACCCGGCGCAACGTAGACGCCGCCATCGAGCAGGCGCTGGAAGATGCGCTTCTCCTCCTTGGCGTCACGGAAGCCGAGGCGCGCTCCAATGTCAACCCAGACAAAGTTCCCCGCGTTCGAGTGTGCAACAGGAACGCCGCGAGTCTCAAACCAGTTGCGCACATATGTACCGGCCTCGGTAAGGCGGGAGCGGTTGAGAGCGATAAACTCGGCGAGCTTGTCATCGTCGGAAAGCAGTGACGACCAGATGACGTCGGCAGGCGACGAGATCTTCATGAGCATGGATGTGCTAGCCATGGCGCGCAAGAGGAGTGGGTTAGCCTGGCTAACGAGCGCGCCAACCCGGAGGCCGTTTGCGCAGAAATCCTTGCTCATCCCATAAACGACGTGCAGGCGAGCGCGGTCGAACGTGAACCCACCCCCGACCTCAGCGTTGACCTCCTTCTCGACATCAAGGGAGAGCATAGACGTAAACGGCAGGGCGTGCGGGAAAGCAGAGTTGTCCCATACGCTCATGGCGTAGATCTCGTCGCTGACGAGATGGAGGTCGCGGTCCTCGCAGAAGCGGGCGTATGCGAGCAGCGTCTCGCGCGAGTATGTCCTACCGAGCGGGTTGTGGGGGTTACACACGATGACTGCGCGGACGGTGACTCCCTGAGCTGCGAGTTCGTCTGCCTTGGCTTCGAAATGGGCGAGAGAGGCGGGAGAGAAGGCGTCGTCGCCGGCAGGGAGCTCTACGGGGACGAGGTTGACGCGCGAGCGGCCGATCAGGTCACGGTCAAAGCCCGTGTAGTATGGTGCAGCGAGGAGGACTGCCTCGCCCTCGTCTACGAGGGTGTAGAATAGCTGGTCAAGGACGGCAGAGCAGCCTACACCGGTGATTAGCTGGTCGGGCTGGACCGTGTGCGCGGGGTCAAAGTATCTGGGATGAGTGTTCTTCCAGACAGGCCGACTCACTCGTTCATGAACGATGAGAGCGCGCGGTTGATGCGCCGGCTACCCCACAGTCCATCGCCGTAGCTCAAGTCGGATGCGAGGAAGTTGTTCTTGAACGCGTCGGTAAAGTACTCGAGGCACTCCTTCTCGAGGAGGAAGTTCTCGGCGACGCCGAGAGACACGATTCCGCGAGGGTTAGACTTGCAGTTGTATTCTGGGGTCAGCTAGATAGAGAAGGCAAGCTACGTCACGCGTCGCCACCTTGTTCAAACTCACGGTCCTTGAACAAACAGCTAAACCGCTCAATCAGGGGCCCGGCATCGGGACCGCCCGTCGCGCGCGTACTGAGCTTGGGACCGAGGTAGATCCTGCGTTGTTCCTCCCTCGTCCCGAGGGGGGTGGACGGCGCGGGCCGAGGTCCGGGAGGGAACCGAGGTCCAGAATCGGTACACAGTGTCAGGTGGGAGAAGCAGCCCATGAGCGTGTTGCAGCCCACAGGCTCATCTGGGAGGTGCGGGATACCGCTGGCAGGCTGGAGAGAGTAGCGGTCACCAACCGAGGACGTCGAGCCCGCCGACGAGGCTTGCGACACGTCGCCGTTAGGCTTGCCATTGGCAACCGAGTTGGTGGGTACGGGTTGGGCGGCGATGGGAGACATGGTGCGATGGGGAAATGGAATCGCATGGCGCTGTAGGGGTATATCAAGTACTACTATACTACTATACCACGTAGACGCAGGAGCCGCTCCATGTGTTGGTGGCGATTGGGATTCGGAATGACGCTGCTCACGTTGCGGAGAATGGAATTGGCACGGGCAAGATCCGAAGATTACAGTGGGTCGCTGCTGGGCCGTGCCTGACATTAGACAATCGGGGGATGTCACCAAGTCCCGTGTCGGAAGAGTGTCGTTGGGTACCGCGCGGGTCCTCATCCAGACATTTCAGACATTGTGTCTTGGAAAAGCTGCCCACACCATCCATCGTTATGTTGGTGGGCGCCGGCGATCACCGGCGGGACAGGGCGGTGGGCTTGGAACGAGAACGGAATGCGATTCCGAAACATGTCCCTTTCTACAGTACACGCAGTCACATTCCTCTCGTCTGCATACTCTGAGATGTATGCTCATCATTATTCACCTGCCTTGTCGCGTATCATCACCAGTTGAGGCACATAACCAGCCCACAGCACTGACTCTGCAACCATCCAGATCCAACATGTCTCGCTCCAGATCCTTCAACGGCGTCTTCGGGGGTGGGGTCAGGTGAGATGAGAAAGACGTACTGGAGGTGAAGCCCGAGCCGCGCACCTCCTTCCTACCTACTCCGGCGAGGTGCAAGGTCCTGCCAAAGACTCGAGGGCAGAGGGCAGACAATGTGCCCAAGTCTTGATACCCTCAAGTTTCACGGGATACCTAACGGGGTCTCCCGCATGAACGAGCGGTATCCTAATCGCACGCGTTCCAGCGTGAGTAAACTGACGTGTGTAAGATCTATGCGAGCATTAGACGTGTTTACATGTGCAATGGTATTTGCTCCCTGAACCACTTGCCGCTCGCTTATCGACCCAAACTCGAAACGAGCCATCATAAGCATGCCACGTGGTGCACGATCTTTAAGGCTGATTCGTGAAACGAAGATGTCATCGAATCAGGTGGTTCGTTTAGCTCAGTGGGAGAGCGTTCGCTTCACACGCGAAAGGTCGTGAGTTCGAAACTCACAACGAATACGTGTTCTCTTTTGCTGTGTTTGTGGTGCTTCGCCAGGCTGGCTGGCAGAGCCTAGAGAATTGAATGTTGGTTGGCAGATGTCGGGCTGATCAAGTACACGATTTCTCAATTGCTCAACACAATGATTGCCCGGTGGCCGCCACGCTGCAACTCCCCAACGAGGATGTTTGCTTATGTGGCAACGCAGGAGGTTGGGTGCCACATGCTTCCTGCCACACAGGACGTATCGCCACGTTTTCACGGTGAAATGGCACTTTCCATAGCCGCCTGCTTGTAATAAATAAATCTTTCCACCCATCTTCCTTAGCCCAATGCCTACCAGTGCCGTGCGTCCTCCTGAGATGCGACACACGTGCAGCCCAAGACACCGGGCATGACGTGCACGCAGCGACCGCTATCGCAGTAACTCAGTAAAGGTCAAACGGATAATTAAATCGCATGAGATGGAAGACGCTTGATATCCTTCGGAAGGCGCATTACTTGAATATCCTACTCATCGTCCCTCGTCACAACCGGACGCGACGCTGCCCAGGACAAGTTATAGACTGGCGGCACCAACTCTTGAGGTAAAGTCCCCCAATCGCGTTCCTGCACGACTTCGGGGGACACAGCCAGCGGTTCAGCCGGCCTCTCCCGGCCCGTATTGACGGAGCCGGTCTTTGGGGCTGGGGACTCTTCGCTCAGGGCGCTGTATTTGATGTGAGTGTAAACTGTACCGCTGGGGACTTTTTCCGAGCTCGAGTTGGCTTCAGAAGAGCTGGTTTTAGCGGTTACAGGGAGGGACGTACTGGAAGCAAGTGCTTGGCGTTCTCTCTGACACCGCAGCGTACTCGTGTGGGATGGGCGTACTGAGGAAGGGGGTGACGGCTGACTCCTTTGAGTTGGTGAATCCGCTGTCCTCCCATTCGCTGTGAGAGGTCAGTTCCTTCCTGGCGAAGGCTCACTCAATATCAATATTCCGAGTTTCGCGGTTAGATTTCCAGGAACGGCGCAGGAAGAAGAGTACCGCCAACAGCGCCAGGAACACCACGCCGCCCGCTACACCGCCAGCTATGGCGCCCACGTTGACCTTGCCTGACGTAGTTTGGCCAAGTGGCGTCTCACCCTCTGCGTTACTTCTTGTCGCATTCGTCGCATTCGTTGCCAGGTTCTCATTGATCCAGAACGGTCCGGGTTCGTCGTTAGAGAAAGGGTAAATCATTGAGCCATTAAGGTACACCCCGGCCCCGGCGGTAGCGGCTTCTGTCCACACCATGAGTTTGTACTGCAGGTTCGGGTTGAGAGCGAGTGAAAACATCGTGTCGTGCGTGTACCACGCGCGATTGGTCGAGCGGGACCAGTAGGCGGACTTAACATCGCCGGGTGGTGGTGGGTCGAGCGCAAAGTTGACAACGCCATAGTCTGGACCAACGTACCCGTCGCACTCGATGTAGCACGAGTTGACCGGTACCATTACCTCAAAGCTCGCGTCGCCCTTTAGGGCGAGAGCAGCCTCCTGCTCCCCATCTGGAATCAGCAGTGCCAAGGCAATAGTGACAGAGTTGGTCGCACTTTGGAAGGTGTACTGATGCACCGCGACGTCTCCCTTGGGGGTGAGGATGGGCTGGACGGCGTTGCCATCCGCGAAAGAAATGCGGTTCCCGATATTTTGCAGGCCGATCGCGTCCGAAACTTGCGTGTCGCTGGCATTAGTCGGCTCACGATACACTCACTTGTCGCGCATCATCCATGTCGACCAGGTCGCAAAGGCGATACTGACGGTTCCATTGAACTGTGGCCCGGTGACGAACGTGGCATTGTGGAAGCGATCGCTCTGCAGGCCCGAGATACCGATAAATCCATCTTGATACTCGTCAAGAATGAACTCATACCTAGCGGGCTCTCCGTCGATGAAGACCGACCAATACGCGGGATTTGTGCCGTCAAATCCCGCGCCCACCTGCAACGTCCCTCCCAAAGTGCACGCCTCGCCTGTGAAGAACATGCTCATGGCCTGACCCGGCTGTGTTGTTTGCAGAGTCGTCCGGCCCTCACGATTGCGGAACGACAGCTCGCTGGGTGGCGTCTGTGATGCCCATGTATTCCTCCCGTTTGAGCGATTCTCGTCATATAGGTACTCCCAACCATCGGTGATTGGGGCCAAGGACACTGCCTGTCCCCACATCAGGACATCATGTCGAGTGCGTGGCACAAAGTTGTAGTAGGCGGAGTTGGATGACTGCGCCGCCGCGGTCGCGAGGAGAACGACTCTGAATGCGAAGGCGAGCATGGTGATGTGAGGTTGTGAAATGGGTTGTCAATGCTTTCCGGACAAAACGCTTCCTTTGTATCGATGGCGCACAGCCATCAACTGGTTGGCACTAAAAGCCTTCACTCAATAGTTGTTGGCGGTTGTGAGTCTTGGCGTTTGAACCCCTTCGTGAAGCCGCCATTTCCGGACACCCAAAGCGGCTATGCATTGTTCCTGTTGCACAGACGCTCTCAACATCATCGAGTATTTTCTCCCTGGGAAGCGCTACATGACTCCGGAGAGCGTTCCAATCTGCAGATGTGCAGTACATGTCGCCACTCTCTGTCTCCAAGAAGCACGAATTCAGTAAAGGTATACCAAGGGCTCGCCAATGAAGACGGGAAACTTCAAGGGAAGGCACGACCCAACAAGGTCTCAATGTAATTCCAGAGTAAAGTTCACAGTCCTCTCGTACCTTTTATTGTACCGCCTTTCCTACCACGCGACAAATCTCACGTGCCGTACGACTTGGCCATTCCTCGCCGGTGCTATTTAACCACTAGATTTAGTCATTGTACCCTAGCAATGTCATATCTACGGTCTGGCGATTCTTCGTTGGGAACACCATCGGTACTTGGACGCCGACGTACGGTCGATAGGTGACACTCTTCACCGATGAGGCTTCCCTGAAGATGAGCCTTGACAATTCCAGAGAACCCGCATCTGACCCCAGTGACCATTCCAGGCGGGGAATGTGTGGTATTGTTGCGATCAGTGTAGACACTTTTCCGCTGATGTTCCAACTCACTCATCAACTGTTGTCAACTAACTGGGCAAGCGGTTGATTAACCTGTTGGTGCAACAAGTGGAGGACCCAGGTGGAGGGTCGCCTGAAGACCTGAGTGTAGAGTCGATCCAAACGGTTGCCGAGTGACGTGTTGAGCGTCTGTGCTTCTCTTAGGTTGCCTCAACACTTTGGACACGCATCTCAATCTTCAACTTGTCCACTTTCTCCCTCAAAACACTTCATTCTGAATGCAGTCCTACATCCCGTACCACCTGTTCCGCAAGCCGACTCAAAGTCTGTCCGACACTTCGTTCGAGGCCGCCGACACATCAGAAGAAGGCTCGGGCTACTCGTCGGAGGAAGGTGAGTAAAATAGTCGGAAAAGGCTGAACCCAGAACCTTCAGAGGATACCCCGAGTATATCGGGTTGGCCGCCGTGTCAGACGACCGACTCTGGTGCCTCCACGCCTCTCTACCAGGGTATCTCCCCATCGCTATCCGAAGCTACGCCGACTCCTTCACTACAGCGAACCCCGATCTTCACCCCCCCAGATTCCGATTCTACCAGTATGATTGGATCGCTTCTCTCCATCATCGCGTCGATATCGGAGAACGTCTCCCGGATGAGAGAGCACCAGGAGCGCATGCTGGCGGCGCAGGACGAGCGACTCAAGACGCAGGCCATCACAACGGCCAACGCCTCTGCCTCCGTCGAGGAGATCCGCAGCCGTGTGGAGGGAATGTTGCGCTTCCGTGATGCAGATACTGTATCGGCTTCTGGCGACGATCAAATCGAGCCCAGCACGAATGGCAATCACCCACACCTGTCTTTCCCTCCTTTCTCGGCTCCGCCTCAGAAGGACGTGATAGTGCCTAACGGGGAAGGTTCCACCCTCCTCGCACATCTCGACACTCAGGGAGACGCCATCGCCAACCTCACGATAACAGTCGAGAGTATGCTCGAGCACTTTGAGTCGCAGACGCGCTCGTTCCGCTCGCAGGCTGACTCGTGTGCGGCACTCGCCGATGCAGCCAAGCGCGAGGCCCGAGGAGCTGGGACGCACACCATGGCCCTAAAGGACTTGGCTGAAGAGGTCGACAAGCTGGGTGTAAAGCATATGAGCGCACTCACCAATCACGGGGTGACTCTCAGCACTCTGCGCGCCTCGGTCGATGCGCAAAGCAACAGGCTCGTGGCGCTGCACAAGACAGTTGAGGGGCTTCGCCCACCAACCCATCGGGCCGGAGATGTGTTTGAGGCGGTGCTTGCAGTGCGTTCTGCTACCGCTGCACTTGAGCGGCTGGCGTTGAGCGAGATCGCGACCAAAAACGATACCCTCGCGTCGCGCACGACGGCGTACACAGCCGAGCGGGAGAAGATGGTTGGCGAGATGGCCGCCCTTCGCGCACGGTGTAACGAGGCGGAAAGTGCGGCCCGCACTCAGATCCAGGCGAAGAATAACGAGGTCCGCAAGCTAGTCGCCGAGCGCGACAGGGCAAAGGAGGAGATGTTCAAAACCAAGGAGGAATTGTACACCGCCACAAGCCAGCTGTGCGCCAAGTGCACGAAGCGCTTTGAATCGCAACGTCAGCAAAGCTGGCAGTATTAGGTGAGTAGGGGGCCACTGCGGAATGTCGGGTGAGTGTTGGTTGTCCCAGGGGACGGTGCGGGTAGCCTGAAACCATGCAACATCAAGGCAAAGATATATCCCGAGTTTATCGGTTCCCAATTGTCTACACTTCTTGCTGTGCATCCTGTCTGACCAGCGGCGACAGAATAACGTCATGACAGGCTTTCGCGACGGCTTCCCTATGTGCGGTGAACCGCTGCTGCATTGGAAGGTGGCTTTGGGCTGGACATGTCGGAAGGACAGATCAGAGAGGTCTGGGCGCCAGCGCTGGCGCATGTGGTATATACTCTGGCGCTGCCCGTCCAATGTCGTCGAATTGGAGGTGGCCAACATGTTTGGAGCGTGACAAGTGACAAGTGACAAGTGGAGCAGGAGAGATGAAAAGTAGGATCCCTCCTTTCCGCGCCAACACAGGGACCATCCGAAACACCCCAGGCTTCCTCAAACACCAATGGTATTTTGTTTTTCCTCCAAACACGACCAGTGGCGATCGCCGAACTGGACAGTAAGCGAATGGTGTATCTGGCAACCGGAGGTCACAGCGTATCCATCATGTAGAGACCTATATCCAAATCCACCTAGTCGTGAGTTGGAGTCGTCAATGAGATCGGGTTAGAAGACGGTATCCTACTCACTAGGCCCGAGTGAACTGTGAGGCCCTCCAATCCACCTCCGGGTCGCATCCTCACCGACATGCAGACGACGCTCTGCAACCCAGCGCAACTAGACACTCAATCATGTCATAGCGATGCATGGGTTGATAACAACTAGAATGTACAACGTCTAGACAGTCTATGAGAGAGGTGAACGTGTAATGCAGTGAACTTGTATAACTCGGATCAAGAAAGCGTAACCCTCTCCGTCTCCGTCTCGGTCTTGGTCTCGCGGGGCACAATCCAGCCTTCCTTGCGGCACCGCGCGCAGCGGATCCACTCACGCCCGCTCGCATCCGGCACCATCGAGTGTCCGGCACTGCGCGCAGCTGTCTCGAGACAAGCGCGGTGCCAGCGGTGTGGACAGGAGAGGAGCACAAACTCATGTCCGGTATGCGGCTCGTCCTCGGGTTTCTCGCGGGGAGGGAAGGGCGCCTGGTTCTCGGCGTAGATGGCCAGCATCTCCTTGTCGCCTGCATCGGCCTCAGTCTCAGTCTCCGTCTCCGTCTCGTCGTCGTCGTCGACGTCCATCAACTCTGCGTCCGGAACAGGAGGGGCAATAAGGCACTCGATGGCGTCGCAGCGCCATCCGAGGCTCTTCTCGCGCTGCGCAGTCCAGCTTTCCAGTGTTTGCGGGACAAACGTCGACTGAGGAACAGGAGCCTGGTTCTCAGGCTGGACCGGTTCCTCGGGCGGTCCGCCCGGAGGTGGCCGGACGAACATGAACTCGAACGGGAAGCGGAATGTGCCTGTCCCGGCGTTGCCCTCTGCGCCTTCGCGGTTCGGAGCTGGAGCGCCGGCACCGGCGTTCGTTGGGCGCGGAGGTACAGCGCCAACGGGTGCAAGCCCGGCAGGACGTGTCTCAGCTTGTGCCTCCGCGTTCACTGGGGCCGCGCCAGTAGCCGGTGTCCCGGCGTTATTGGGCGTGTTCGCGCCCACACCGCCGCCGGTCATGAACGTTCCCCAGTCCATCGCTGCCCCTGCCAGCGGATTGAGGCCGAAGAGTCCTGGCGCCCAAGCTGGTGTGTCCTCGCGAGCAGGAGCGGTATCTGGAGCCTCGGGTGCATTGGCAGGGGTGCCTTCGCGAGCTTGTGCGCCCTCGGCCTGAGGGTCCCGGTCGGCCGCGGCTTGACGCATGTGCGTCTCCTCGTGCACGCCTCCGTCGCCTCCAATGTGGAAGACGGTAATGTGCCGGCGACGCTGGGGCGTGGGTCGCTGGAGGCCGTCGTGAGGTGGAGACCGCGGCTGCTCGGCGGCAATGTTCTCAGCAGGCCCACTGGGGACAGCTGCAGCTTCCTCCTGGTTCTGGTTGACGCGCTCGCCATCACCATCACCCTCCTCGCGACGCTGCTCGCCCTCGCGCATGGGAGCTGGCGATCCGATAGGGAGACCGAGCATTCGCGCGATGTCGAGCGCCATATCCATCGGGTTCATGGGCACCTCGAGGCGGTCATTGCCTGCCCCGTCGGCGCGTTCGTTCTGCGGCGTGGTGGGCTGGGTGGGTGCGTTACTCCCCGGCCGGCTGCGGCGGCCCTCGGTGTTCGCAGCTCCGGCGGCGCCAGGGCGCGCATACGGGTGGGGCGCACGGGCCGCTGGCGTGCCGCGTCCCGAGCCCGTCGTCGTCGGGCGCAGTGGCGCGCGTCGAGCAGGTTCATGGAGAGTGCGTAAAGGGTCGAGGTCAAGACGGCAGGTAGGGCTGGAGTCAGCTGGACGATAAGGATTCATACGATGACTTACCAGTTGTGGTGGTGGTTCGTGAACCACGGCTGGAGACAAGCCTCATGGAACAGGTGGTTGCAGGGTAGTGCTTTGACGGTCTCCCCAACGTCGATGCCCTCGAGACAGACACCGCACTGCCAGCCCGAGCTGTCGCCGTCGTCGCGCTGTCCCTCAGCAGTCACGACCTTGTCGACACGTTTAAGGAGTGCACGGCCCACGGTCGGGAGCGAGTTGAGAAGCTCAGCTGCCTTGGCTGGGTCGGGCGGTGGCGGTCCAGCCTGGAACGGGAAGGCGAAGGGGAACGGGAATGGGAAGAGCTGAGGTGCAGTGTCGTCAACGGCTCCGTCACCCCTGCGCATCGTCCCATCGGGCCCGACGATGAAGAAGATGGAGCGCGTCGGCCCATCACGCTCCTGGGTTTGTGGGTTGGGTGGTGGGTTGGCTCCTTGCCCGGCGCCGTCCGCGGCGGTCGGGTCCGCCGCCTCGGGTGCCGGAGTGTTCTGGGCCTGGGCTGCTGTGTCGGCGCTCGCTTCCACGTTCGGCGTCCCCTCAGGGCCGGGAGCAGGGGGGCCGCCGCCGCCGCCCTCCTCGTCGTTGCCGAACACCTCGAGCGTCCACGTCAGGCCTACTTGTGGTGCATCAGGACCAGCTCGTTGTCCGCTGAAGGGTAAGAAGAAGGAGACGGATGAAAGGGGGCGTGGTGCGAGCCGGCGGTTCGGGGACGAGGCCGTGCCTGGCGCGGCACCATGTGGAGCGGCGGGTGGCGACGCCGAGCTGGAGGGGTTGGGAGGTGGGGTTGTGGCAGAGGTAAGAGCGGGGTTTGGGGGAGGTGGAGACCTGGCATTGTCCCCATCGTTGGTCACGTTGGCTGTGCTAGAGCTCTCATCGACGTGCTGGGGTTGGGGTACGCTGGAGCTCTCGGAGCTCTCGGTTGTAATCATTGGTTCGTCATGCGGGTGCAGACGCTCGGTCTCGGCCGCGCGCCCTTGGTCAAGCACATCTGGTGGTGGTCGTGGAGAGGACATGGTGGAGTGTGTCACGATGAGATCGATGACAACAATTATCTGCAAAGTGTCCGAGTGGTGGCGGGTTCATTTGGCTCCGCAATCGCAACAATGTCTGACTCAGCCCACGTCGTTTGCTTCTATCCACCTCTTCATTCTCCTTGCGCCGGGCCAAAGCATTACCAAACCTGCGTGCAGATGTAGATGCGTAGACTGTATACCCTGGCTGGGCTATACTGTTATACTGTCTTGGGCACGAGCCCCGGCGGCTAATCCATGCTTCCATTGTCTTCGCTCCACGTCTCGGCGGTCACGCTCCATTAGCATCTGATCGCAATGGCCCCAGCTTCCGATGCTTGCCTCGCTATGTCGTCTACTGGGATAGATGGTCTACGGAATGCTGTGCGGACACAACCACAACCACAGGTGCTGGTCTGGATCGTGCCGGAACGTTATGGAAGGACCGGCTTATAAATCGGCCATCCATCGCCACCCGTCCGGCCGATGTCCGTCGACATCGCTGCGGTCGGCCGGGCAGCAGGAACAGCACCCAGGGTCCCAGGTAGTGTAGGTGGCAGATGCAGAGCAGTATCTAAGCATGCCTGTGTCGATGGAGGTCGAGATCAATCTCCGCTAATGTTCCGCGCACGGCTTGTCCGCTAGAGACTCTTAGCTCCGCCTCCACTTGTTTCACGGACAACGTCGCGCACATCACCTCGCCACTCTTGAGGGTACCGTTTCCGGTACCGCACAACCCTCTGCAGCTTGGCACTTGGGGCTTGCGAGCGAGGTACATCGGTCGTGAGTGTTGGTATTGACATCTTGCAGCTTGTAGTGAGTTAGACCTGAGTGATAAGGGTTAGCCTGAGCGACTCGGCACAGCGAATCCTCTCGCTGTTAGATATGTGCCCCCCCTCACATGCGTTATCCCAGCTTCCGAGCATGGTCAGCGAATTCCGTATGCACTAGACACCTCCAAACGATCCACATCTCCACTCATCCCGGCCATCGACTCCACACCTGCGCAGTGCGCGGAGGGGTGATGCCATACATGATGCGGCTATCGTACAATCGCGGCGCCTGTCTGGCGGCGCGGTTTTGAGGGACGAACAAGCTAGCTAACAAGGAGTCGAATCGCTTAGAAGCCGGCGGGAACGCCCGCGGGCTGGCCGGGCGCGCCGCCCATGAGCTGGGGTTAGCGGGGTTGTGCGCAGCGGCGGCAAGAGGGGAAGGGGTCAGGAAAGAGGTGGAGGGAAGGTGGAAGGAAGAGTGTGTGATGGAATGAGATCGGATTCAAGGTGGATGGAGGAAGGTGGTTGGAGGGAGGCTGATGACGGGTGACGTGCTGCGCCGCATACTTTGCCTCGCAGCAGCGCGCTGGCCGCAAGATGGAACCCAACGCGGCGTACGCCGTGATGCCGGCTCCACTCTCTCACCCCCCCTTCCTCATCTCCACCTCCATCCACCTCGTCCTTCCCTCATCTCTTTCTTTTCCTCAACACAGCGACACTCACCTGCTGCTGTCCAGCGCTCTGCATCTGCATCTCGCGCTCCTGCTGCGTAATGCGCGCCTCGTCCTCAATAGCCAGCGCGAGGGGAAGGCCGACGAGCAGCGCAGAAGTGGTAATCCACCAAGCAAGCTGCCCGGTCCCATTAGCAGCCCACTTGGCCAAGTCGACGACACGAGTGGCGCTCTTGGAGACGGCGGTCCGCGTCTCGGGCGGCACAATGTCCTTGAGGGCGGCAATGCGCTGGGCCAAGGTCTCGTTGGTGTCAAAGTCGTCGTCCGAAGCAACCGACATGTCGTCGCTAAACTCCGACTCGGTCTCGTAGTCAGACTCGTGGTCGACAATGATATCCTCCTTGACTTCCTCGACGAGAACCATTGTTGCTGATGTGTGGTTGGAGTTATAGATGTGGTGACGGAGGTTAGAACGGGAGGGACCGAAGGACGGAGGAAGGCAAATGGAAAAGGGTCAGTACGTGGGGGGAGTGGATAAGAAAAGTTTCCGTTACGAAGATCAAGAATTGAGAGATAGAGCCACAATATCAACAACATCCACACCCCAACACCATGGCACTCAAGAGTATCCTTAAGAACAGCGAAGCTGGACCAAGCAAGCCCAAGGCCGGGGCTAAGGCTAGCATGCGCGCCCGCGTCGCCAAGGAGGACGCGTCATCCAAGCCCAAGTCGGCTCCCAAGCCAGCGAAGGGGAAGGGTGTGCGTGTCCAGGAGCCCGAGATGCCCGAAGACTCGGACGACAACGATTTTGGCGATGAGCTGGACACGGACGAGGAGATTGAACGTGCCCAGGCTCCCGGGGAGAAGAAGGCGCCCAGTACGTGGCTCGAGTTGTGGTGATGCAGCTGACACTCAGAGAAGAAGCGCGTGACGACGGCTTCCGATTTCGGCGCGGCCCTCACGGGTCTCCTCACTGAATCTGCGCGTCCCAAGAAACGCAAGGGTGTTGAGGTCGAGGAGGTGGATGATGAGAGGAAGAAGAAGAAGACCGCCGCACCAATCCTCGCACTCAGCGCCAAGCCCCTTCCACCCAGTGTGGCTGAGGGCCGGCTGGAGCGCCGAGCCGCGCGCGCACTCAAGGCTGAGCGTGAGGAGAGGTTGGACCGCGCGCGGATCCGTAACGTCCTGGAGGGATGGGTGCCGGCCCAGGGGGCTGCTGTTGGGAGTCAGGAGTTTGAGCGTGGTCTGCGTAAGACTGCGCAGCGGGGTGGTGAGTCAACCCAGAATCGCAGTTCTGGGAGCTCTCGGAGCTTTGGAGAGAGAGAGAGAGCTGACACCAGTGATCAAGCTGTTTAATGCCATTCTCGTCGCGTCCAAGAATGCCGAGGCGCAGGCGACGACGCTCGCGCAGAAGGCGGGTGTTAAGCCGGAGGCGGCCAAGAACAGGAAGGAGAGAGATAACATTCTCGGTCGTGGGGCACAGGAGACGCTCACGAAGGAGGGCTTCCTCGACCTCGTGCGGCGTGGCGGCAAGTAACGGGTGCGAGCGAAGCGAGCATCACGCCACGAGTGCAGCGATTCCAGCGATTCCACCGAGTGACGAGCAGGCAGGCGAGGTCCGTGAGTTGAAGAGGATTAGACAGGGTCATACCATGCATATGTACATTCTAGCTTCTATCGGCGGCGGTCGCGGTCGCGGTCGCGGTCACGATCACGGTCCCTCCTGTCCCGCTCACGGTCGCGATCACGGTAGTCGCGATCACGATCATGGTCCCTGCGGTTGTCGCGATTGCGGTCGCGGCGTTCAGAGTCCCTGTCGCGCCTGTCATCGCGTTCAGAGTCCCTGTCGCGCCTGTCATCGCGATCGTCTCTCCTGTCGCGCCTGTCATCGCGGTCGTCTCTCCTGTCGCGCCTGTCATCGCGGTCCCGCCGTGGGCTCAAACTGCGTTGCCTTGGGGCGTCCACAACCACATCGTATCCCTTACTCCCGTACCCCGAGTCACGTGTCCGCTCAAACCCTCCTCTCCCTCCGAACCCACCGCGACCACCCCTTCCTCCCCTCCCACCCCTTCCACCATCCGGCGCCATACCAGGCCGATAAGCCCCCTTCATCTTGGCGACGCTCTGGCTAAAGTCGACCCAGATACGCCGGTCGTCAACCAGCACATTCTGCATCTTGAAGTAGGCCTGCTCGGCGCTGTCCTGCAAGTCGTACTCGATGAATGCGTATTGCAAAGAGTCGCCCGTCTTCTTGTCGCGCACAATCTCGCAGCTGAGAATCTTGCCGAAACGAGAGAAGATGAGCTCGAGGTCGTCGTCCTGGGTAACGGGATTGAGCTTGCACACGAAGAGGATGTTCTCCGGAGGGCGGACGGCGGCGAACGGAAGGTCGCCGATCATTTCTAGGGTTAGAGCAGAGGAGGAGGCGGCGGTTGCGCGCGCGCGCTCGGCGGTCGCGTCCTCGTCGACCTGGGCCAAGGCGTCCTCGTCATCGGCGATGCGCACCATCCCGTCGGGAGGGCGGAGAGGCGAATCGGGAACGGGGATCATGTTGGGCGGGTCCTCGAATGGGTCCTCTGAAGTCAGTTGCGGCAACACTGAAGCGGACGTACCAAGAATCTCAACATGGCGGATACGGATATCCTGCAGCGGCCGCCCCTCTTTGTCAAGATACGCGTCGTTGATCTTATCGAGCGTCTCGAGTCCCTCGACAACATGCCCGAAAACAGCATGCTTGCCATCCAGATAATCGATATTATCCGCAAGAGTGATGAAGAACTGGCTCCCGCAACCCGGGGGATCAGTAGGCGCAACGGCCATACTAACGGTCCCCTTGGCCTTGTGTTTGAGCTTGGTCGTAATCTCTGGGGCAAAGTATCGGGCTGGTTGAGATCCAGTTGGATTCTTAGAGTAGAGGAAGGCGTCGACGCACTCGCCGCCCGTTCCGGTTGCTGTGGGATCACCTGTCTGCGCAATAAAGTCCTTTGAGACATTGAAGAAGGCATTCAGCGCATAGTACTTGAGCTTGCAGAGTTTGAGAAAGTTGTCGCACGTCCGCGGACACCGATCAACCTCGAGGTCGATGACAATCTCGCCCAACGACGTCTCGAGGAGCACCGACATGGCGACTTGACTTGGTTGTGAGTCAACAAATATTGGTTTCGGGTTAGTGTATAGTTGGGCGGCAAATGGTGGCCCCACAGTGGAGGCAAGGTGCCACGCTCGGTGTTTCTTTCCGACAGACTATGAGACCGTGGGAGAGTGAAGAGAATGGTAAGGTGGTCCAGAAAACCATCGTTAGAGATCATGAAGGCTCGTAGGTTTAGGGTTAAAGCAGCCCGCAGCCCGTTTCAAGTCAAGTCCCATAGATCCCATATCCTTCCCGAAATAGCGCCACCGTCGTAAACGCTTGATGCTTGGGTAATTCACTCTCTCCCGTCAGCCCGTCAACGCTGGAGATACAAATTGGATGTGCGATGTGTGATCGACCTGCGCCACGTTAAGCACGCGGGAGCTCATGCTCAGGCTCCGAGTTAATCTCAAACGCCAAACCAACCTGTCTGTCGGTACGGTTGGTGGTACGTCGGCAGACTTGTGTACTTCAACTCATCTTACAGCATACAGCATACCAGCTGCCAACTAACCAGTTATTATATTCAGGTTATCGCGGGTTCGTGCCCCGTGGCCGGTGCCTGTGACATCTGGGCACCTTAGGAATTGAGGGGTCATCTAAACTCAGATGGAGGAACAGATGAGTATCAAGCGATCAAAGTTACGGGCTCAGCTCGGTAGTAACATGGGGAGACGAACAGCATCATCACCTTCACATTGAACTACTCTTAACCCGAATCTTACATCTCCTCTCTCTTAACCGATCTCTATACATCTCCATCTCGTCATGAAGTTTGGTCTCCTCGGTACGTCCTCTCTCACCTCTGTCCTCACCAACCTAGCGCCTGCTAACCCCAGCCTTGATCTCCTTTGCCCTCACCTTTGTGGCAGCCGCTCCCATCCATGCGCCGGACACCCCATCCTGGTCCCCCGACTCCCCCTCACTCCGCACCATTGAAGTTGACGGGCGGATCTACATCATCTCCCCATCCGACCTATCGTCCTTCCTCTCACCTTACAACGGTGCCAACGAATTCCACGGTGTCGATGCACACGTCATCCCCACCGACAAATACCACCGCACCATATTCACACCAGTACGCGACGCCGTTGCGTGGGGATACCAAGCCCTTGGTGATCGGCGGATCTACGCGGCGGTCATGCTCGTCGTTGCGCTGCTCAACTTTAGCAGTATTGTGCTTGTGCTCCTGTTTTGTCAGAGGACACGGGAGCAAGAGGAGACTAGCAGGAGCGAGGAGGGGTTGGTCCATGAAGGAGAGGAGAAGGTTGTGCTCAAGGAGTAGGAAGGAGTAGGAAGGAGTAGGAAGGGAGAAGAGAATAGAGTCATACTGGCATGTAAGTGTATTGCAAGTTCCATTGCAAGTGAGAAGGTCAGTTCTCGATTCAATTGACTAGCATGACGAGTTTGAGAACAAGCGCGCTCGTTCCATCTGCAGGTGCTCTTGTGAATTGACCAACTCCATTTGCCACCTGTACCGTTTGCAAGTGACGTCAACGGTAACGCCGAGTGGGCAAGTACCTCAATCCGTTTTGTACCTGTTGGAACGCCAACAATCTACTGTTTGGGACCTGTACTATACTGTGTCATGAGTAAAGGACTCGGTTGTGGTCAGCTGTTCCGGTCAATGGAACTGCTTTGTCAAGGCCATCCGACGAGAATCATCTTCCAAGAGTCGTCCGCCGAGCTGCCGTGGCAAGTGTACATGATCTAGGTGGTCTAGCTGAAGTACTCCGGGAGGATGAACGCAAACTTCTCGCGCGCGGCCTTGGGCTGGGACTGGGGTTAGCCTGGTTGAGATGGCACGGGTTAGCGGAGCTGTTACACTCAAGCACTTGATGGCAGTGGGCCAGCAGATGCGAGCACTCACATCCGCACGCGTGATGCAGGCAAACTTCATCGAGCCCGCAATCTCAGTGAGCTCGCCGGCCGAGACGTGGGCGTAGACCTCCTCGAGGATGCCAGCGGCAACGGCGCGCGAGTTGCCCGCGTTGGTAGTGAGGGTCTTGACGACCTCCTCGACCGTGACGGGGGCCTCTCCGACACGCCACGCATCGTAGTCGGTAGCCGTGCAGATGAGGGAGTAGCTGGCGTCAGCAATGCGGTCGAACGGGGGCGTCTGCGGCTAGTCCAGATCAAGGCCAGGCTTCCTCCCAGCCTTGCACAGGAATCCTGGCTTTCCAAGGCCCCAAAGCCCCCCTGCGCCAACTATGCCAGCTCCACTCACTCAATCTCGCACTCGCGCGCGAGCTTGGCCTCGGGAATAACGCTCATGTTGATAATGTCACCACCCCACTGGCGGTACATGATACTCTCCGCACGGGTCGAGAAAGCCGGGCCCTCCATGCAAACAACCGTACGGTCAGTGTGGAGCTTGACCTCTCCCCCGAGATCGGAGAGGATCTTCTGCACACGGGGCGCGATGAAAGCGTTGAGCTGTCCTGAGAACGGGTCGCCAAACATCGAGTGAACGACAACCCCCTCGCCGCGGAAGAACGTGTCAGCCCGAATACCCTTGGTCCGGTCGATAATCTGGTCCGGAATGACAAAGTGGCCGGGCGCAATCTCCTCCCTCAGACTGCCGACTGCCGAGAACGCCACGATCGCCTGGACGCCCAGGCTCTTGAGTGCGGCAATGTTGGCGCGCACGGGAACCTCGGAGGGCGTGATGGTGTGGTGGGGGCCGTGGCGAGAGATGAAGGCGATTTCAGCGCCGTTAGGCAGCTTGGAAATGGTGATGGGCGACGAGGGCTTGCCCCATGGCGTGGTGATGTCTACCTTCTTCCTTATGTCAGCTGAGACGAGAAGAGAGCGTACACAAAGGTAAGGTTGTCGAGGTGGTACAGCCCCGAACCACCAATGACGCCGACGAGGACTGGGGTTAGCTATGCCAAAGTGGGTTAGACGAGGTCAGGTGAGTACGCCGGCCAGCGAGATGAAAGCAAGAAGAGGTAGTCAATGCCTCGTTGGAGCCAGTCTGGACAAGTCTGAATTTGAAGCGATCAAGAACAGAGAAAGGCACATACCTTTAGAAGAAGCCATTTTGTGTTTTGTGACGCGTTGAGCGAGAGAATGCATAAAGCAGCCACGACCATGTTGTTGAGTGAGCAGATGACGACAGCAACAAGGCAAACAGATGCGAAATTGAAATTTTGCTTCCGTCACACGTTCGTTCTGCATTCAGTAAGAACAGATCTGATTAATATATTGTAACGGTTATACTGTTATTTGTAGCTTTTGATCCATGGATTGGGATGCCTAGTAGGGGATTGTAGAGAGGGAGGCCTAGGCCCAAGTTAGGCCCAGGCCCAAGCCCAAGCCACCAAAACACCACTGCTCGGCTGCACCCCGGCTGAACCGGATACTGTTGCGCAGCCTCCAGTGAGCAGACCTACAAACATCACAAACCATTCATATATGACCCTCTCATCCACTCGTTACTTATCTACACACTCCCTCTCTACCCGAACCATCCCCGTGGTTATGCCCGCTCTCGAGCGCACTCCCTTCAACGCACCCCGGCTCACACTCGACACGACAGCGTGTGCTGCCGTCTTTGAGCGCGCCCGCTCAACCGACCTGCTCATTCTTTGCTGTGAGTTTCCGTCCTCGTTGGTCGGTCAAGCACGGACCACCCCAAGACAGCAGGCCGGACTGGGCATGCCAAGCCAAGACTTGGCATCTGGGCCATTCCTGTCGCCGTTTTGGGCCTCAACTCTCCTCAACTCTCCTCATGTCACCTCACATCCTCCCTCCCTCATCGAGGCCCATGCGGTTGCGCAACCGAAGAGAGCGCAAGCTAACCCCAGTCGGCATAGCCCTCGGGATCCTGTTCTACGCTATCGCGCACGATCTTAGTCACCGCCGATGGCGGGACCGCGACGAGAGTCCGAGTCGGGAGCGTAGTCGAGGACGACCCCGGTCATCACCGCTTCGGGAGAGGTCACGGTCGTTGGCCGACTCACCGCCGCCTTACACCATTCCCGTCAAAGCTTAGGCACTCGCGTTCCCATTCCCATATGCGAAAGGGAGCGGCAAGCGCCGCGGATCGTGACCCTGGTCAATTGGTTCGATTCGCTTATTGGCGTGCCCCAGTACTGCCCACCAAGCTCCCACCCACCCGACTCTTACATTCTCTTCTTCTGTTGAACAATTGATACCCTCGAATACGAATACTCTCGGCCGAACCAGCCAGGACAATCATGTTGCCCCATGTACAATGTATGATATGCATCACTGGAACCCACTCGAACCGGACCACCTATAGATACAGGCATACAATCTACTTGCCAAGACCCTCGGCCTCGACCTCGGCGAGGGCCTCCTCGACGATCTCGGCAGCCCGGCCGACGTCCTGGAACGTGTTGTACAGGGCCATGGGGGCGAGGCGGATGACATAGGGGAAGCGCTCGTCGCCGACGAGGCCCCGGTCAACCATCTTCTCAAACACGCGGGGCATGATGCCCTTCTTGGCCGGGTGGATGAAGAGCGACAGCTGGCTGCCGCGGTTGGGCAGCTCGGGCGTAATGATGTGGAATCCGATCTTGGTGTCGTCCTCCTCCTTCGGCAGCTTGTCGGCGGGGATATAGTACTTGGACTGCTTGAGAAGAGCGTCAAGAGCACCAGTGAGGCGGTCACCCTTGGCGCGGAGGTTGTCAAAGTTGACCTTGTCAATCAACTCGAGGGTAGCGAGCAGGGGGATGGAACCGAGCACACCAGTGTTCGACTGCATGTAGCCCTGCGCGCCCGGGGTGGGGTCAAACTCCTCGGTCATGTCGAAGCGGGTCTTGGGGTTGACTCCCCACCAGCCGGCCAGGCGCCGCCCGTTGTCCGACAGCCCCTCGCGGATGAAGAAGCCGCCAGTCCCACCAGGCCCAGAGTTCAGGTACTTGTACGTGCACCAAACGGCAAAGTCGACTCCCCAGTCGTCGAGGTGCATCTTGATGTTTCCGATACCGTGGGCCATGTCGAGGCCAAAGAGGGCGCCTGCCTCGTGCGTCTTCTTGACCATGGGGGCAATGTCGAGCACCTGGCCAGTGTAGTACTGGACCATGGGAAGCCACACGAGCGCAATCTCATCCTTGTTGTCCTCGATGACCTTGAGGATGTCCACGGTGCGGAGAAGCTCCTCGCCCTCGCGGGGCTCAACGGCCAAGATGGCGTTCTCGATCTGCTCGTCCGAGAGCACGTTGCGGTGGAGCCCGGGGTGCGACTGGGCGGCGTACTGGAGTCAGTCAGGTCTATCACAGTCACGGTGGATCCCCTCCCCATCAGAGTCTCCGGCAGCAAACTCACCCAGTCCGAGGGGAACGCGCCACGCTCAATGACAATCTTCCACCGCTTGGGTGTGGGCGCGTACCACGTCGTCAGGAGGGTGTGCATGTTGGTCGTGAGGGTTGACGAGTGGGCGCACTCGGACTCCTTGGCGCCGAGGAGCTTGGCAATGACGGGCAGCATGGGGTCGGCGAGCGTCTTCCACGGCCGGCCGTGTGGGTGCTTGAAGTGGCCGGTGACAGCACTCGTGGACCACACATCAAGCTCCTCCATCATGTGCTGTCGCGCACGCTTGTTGAGCAGACCAAGCGAGTTGCCGCAGAAGTAGACGGTCTCACCGTCTGTCGTCAGCTACGTGTCGCTGTGGGGGTCTTGTGAGGTAACTCACCGACCTTGCCGCCACATTTCCGGGCGTCAGGGATCTCAAACTCGGCGCGGGTCCAGTTGAGGGGGTCCTCCTCGTCCCACTGCTTGAGCTGGTCCTTGGTTGGGGCGTTGACAGTCATAATAGTTGTTCTTGTTGTTGTTGAGGTGTATGTGTGGGGTAGTAGCCTTTTCGAGAGCGGTTGGGGTTGGGGCAAATGTCAATGCACAACACTCACTTTGACTTGTTCGCCGTGTCGGCTTACCCGACGTATTTTCAGGCACCAACGTATATTTCCCTTGCATCCCGCGGTCAACCCGCGGGGGTCCCCACGTCGGATCTTCGCCATGCGTGAACCTCATACGTCACGTTGCCTCGATGACACCTATTCTCTGCTGGTGCTCCGATGGTGCTCCGTCGGTTCACCAGAGCACCCGAGGATGTAGTTGATAAGCGGATGTACATTTGAAAGAGTGGCTTAAAATGGACAGGCGCCCTAGAAGACCGAGATGACCCCCGGCATTTCCGCGCACGCGGCTGGCAACCGAATCGGGTGACATGTAGATACACGGACAAGCCTTGATCTCCGATCTCGGACCCAGAGCAGGTGATTGATTCCGCATTCCTCCCATGTGATCATCACGTGTCGAACGTCACGTGCCCGCCACACGACGCCTCACGTGTTCCACTTTCTCACGGCTGCTGTCTTATCAAGTTGACATTCCGGCTCGCATGAGGCCGACGCAGACAACTTATCCCGCTCCCCTCCCCGTGCCTCGTACTACCATCGACTTTTATCTCGAACTACGGAGTCCTCCTCAAAGTGGCCACAAGCAACAATCAAACCCCTCTCCATCTTTCCAACACCCGCTCGAACATTCACGGCGCCACTCTCCTTCCTAAAACCCTCTTTCCTTCCTCCCACCTCTTCCACCTGAAAGCGCCATGTCCAAGACCGACTTTGTCGTCGGGACGCGCAAGTCCAACCTCGCGCTGATCCAGACGGGGCACGTCGCTGACGCGTTGGCCGCCGCCAACTCTGGCAAAACGTTTCCCGTCGCGCACATGACGACCAAGGCCGACGCAAACCAGAACACCCCCTTGCACCTCCTTGCGCCGTACAACTCGGCCATCCCGGCCAAGAGCATCTGGACAGACGAGCTCGAAAGCGCACTCCTGGATGGCCGTTTCGACCTTCTCGTCCACTCGTGCAAGGACGTGCCGACTCTTATTCGTGAGGGCTGTGAAATTGCCGCCTTGCTTGAACGCCACGACCCCCGCGACGCGCTTGTCGTCAAGGAGGGCCTGCCGTACAAGAGCCTCGACGAGATGCCGGATGGCAGCATTATTGGCACGGGGTCTGTCCGCCGCGTTGCGCAGCTCAAGCGCGCTTACCCTAACCTCCGCTTCGAGGACATGGTGAGTTCCACGGGGCTTTGCGATCGTCCACACGGCCTGGCTTCTCCGGTTGATCCGCAGATACTGACGGCAGCGTGGTAACCTCAACACCCGCCTTGGCAAGCTCGACAACCCCGAGAACTCGTTCGTTGCCCTCATCCTTGCTGTCTCTGGAATGAAGCGCCTAGGCTTCGAGAACCGCATCACCGCACCCCTCGGCGCACCTGCGCTCATGCACGCTGTTGGGCAAGGCGCTCTCGCTGTCGAGATCAGGCAAGGAGACGCCGCGACGCGCAGCGCTCTCCGTGCCATTGGACACTGGCAGACCGAGTGGCGTGTGGGTGCTGAGCGTGGCCTCCTCCGGGTTCTCGAGGGCGGGTGTTCCGTCCCCGTCGGCGTCGAGACGCAGCTCGAGGAGGTCGACGCCGGCGAGAAGCCTTACTACCCCGCCGACACGTTCCCTGCGCTCACGGTCAACTCGCCAACGCTGCACTACTCCGGATTGCTCGCGCCGACGGCGCAGTGGCCCGCTTCTGACGCTGAGGTCAAGACAATGTCCCGCGCCGCGCGTCTGACCCTCTGCGCGTGCGTGACCTCCACCGACGGAAAGCGGCACGTGCTGTACGAGCCTGGACCAGTGGTCGTGACGAGCTGGCGTGAGGCGCAGCGCTGGGGCGAGGACTGCGCCCGGCAGATGCGGACCATCGGTGCTGGTGAGATTCTGGACGAGATCGAGGAGGGGCGTAAGACACGTGAGGCCGAGACCCTGCGCCAGGCGCAAGAAGCGGCGGCGCAGTACGCCGCGCAGGCGCAGGCGCAGGCGACAGCTTAGAGCTATACCACACAGGATTATAGATATGTTGCATAGGTTACCACGACTGTGCATGCATCCGCGCGCGAGCGCTCACCGATCACCGAACTGGTCAGAGGAAGGGAGGGGCCATGCATGTGACAAGTGGAGGTGGAGTGTTTTGCGGTTACAGACCGAGTGGTAGCTTTCGGCAGGGCAATTGGAGCAAAAGGAGCAAAAGGAGCAAAAGCGCGGGCCGATTGGATCGCCGAAAATGTGGTGGTGCAGTCTCGGCGGTCGTCATTCCCAACCACACATACCACCATGCTCTCGCTGCGGCCCCTCTCTCGGGCAACACTTCCCTGCGCGCGGGTACACGCCCGCACTGCGCTACTGGTTGCGCCGCGGCTCCGTCCCCAGCCCTCTGCGCTACGGGTCGGGCTTGGGTTGCGGAGTAACGCCAGCCAGTCTGGGCCACACAAGCCTTCGCAGGGATCCGAGAAGGAAGGCTCTGCTTCTGAATCGACATCGGGAAAGAAGGACGGCGCAAAGGAGCCGCTTGCAGGTGAGTCGATGTGTATGCTTCACGGGAACGGTGGGAAGGCTGTGTAGCATTGCATGCGATGGCCAAGATTGCATATATGGTTGGGTGGGATGTTTGGGTGGGAGTGTGGTGGGAGGGTGAGACGAGGAGAGGGGAGGGGGAAGGGAGGCTCACGCGCTTGGTCCACCTGGCATGCCTCACTGTTCCACCACTTGATCCTTCCCATCCTCAACCTCTCGCACACTCCTCCTCGACAACTATTTCTCCTCTCCTCGACCTTCCTGGTCTCCCTCTCTCCCTCTCTCCCCCAACAAAGGCTCTGAGATGCTGCTGTCGCTGCCTCTCATCCTCCCCGTCCGGCCACCGCGCCTGCGCCTCCGTCCCATCGTCCTCCTTCTTGTCGTTCAAGCCCTTGTCCGGATCGTCTGGCAGAACACGACTAACTCGGCAGACCAGCTCAAGCGCGCGTGGAAGACACCAACAAAATGGAAGCCTATTCCAGTCGCCCTCGGTGCGCTTGTTCTGCTGGCTGTCCAGTTCCGCCACACACTGCTCGGCATTGACGAGCCAGAGGTCACGTCGCAGGGCAAGAACGGTGCAGTGATCAAACCTACAATCGATGGACCATGGCAGGTGAGTCGCCCCATTCCCCCGTACCTCTTGAGCGGCCCGTCAAAACTTGCTCCGACGTCATCACTCGGACGGCCTTGACTGCCCGCTCGCCACGTCGGTCGTTAGTTGGCCGTGTGACACCTGAGTGGTGGCGTCTTTCGCCTATTCGAGGGAGCAAAATGCGTAGCAACTTGTCACGTCCGCCCGTCGCATTAAAGAAGCATTGCTCGGCGGCGCGTCGCACCTCACCCACGCTTCCCTCTTACTCGCTCGCCGTTTCCATGCATCGCGTCATCAGGGACCACCATGTTGACACACACAGGTCCGCATCCTCGGCGCGTTGCCGCTCCGCAGCATGTCCCAGCTGTGGGGCTACCTCAACTCGCTCGTGCTGCCCATGTGGTTCCGACCATTCGGCTTCCGCTTGTATGGGTGGATCTTTGGCTGCAACCTCGACGAGTGTGTGCCCGAGGACTTGAAACAGTACGAGTCTCTTGGCGAGTTCTTCTACCGTGAGCTTAAGCCCGGCGTCCGCCCAATTGCGGACGCGCCGCTAGTGTCCCCGTCCGACGGTCGTGTGCTTCACCTCGGCGAGATTCGTGGCTCCAAGGTCGAGCAGGTCAAGGGCATCACGTACTCCCTCGAGGCGCTGCTGGGTACCGGCGACTCGGCACATGGTGAGCCCCTCGAGATCGAGCGCCAGGACGCGTCGCCGACAGTCGGCGGCGGTGAGACCAGCTACGTCGAGGACGAGCACTTTGCAGAGATCAACAACATTCCATACTCGCTCTCGTCGCTCATGGGCAAGGACAGTGCCGCCGAGGTGCGCGACCAGCGCCACGGCATGCCTGGTGACGAGGACTCGGGTAGCGATGAGCACGACGCGTCGACTGGCCCCTCGGACATTGCGCACGACACGCGCGTCGCTGCGCACCTCGGTCTCGGCGCACTCGGCGCGGCCACGGACAAGGACACGGAGATCGGCAAGCTGCGCCCGGACAACAAGCTCTGCTTCATCGTCATTTACCTTGCCCCCGGCGACTACCACCGCTTCCACTCGCCGTGCGCGTGGGTTGTCGAGCGTCGTCGTCACTTCACCGGCGACCTGTTCAGTGTGTCACCTTACATCGCACACCGCCTTCGCAACCTGTTCGTGCTCAACGAGCGCGTGGCTCTCCTCGGTCGCTGGAAGGACGGCTTCTTCTCCATGATCCCTGTGGGCGCGACCAACGTCGGCTCGATCCGAATCAACTTTGACGAGACGCTCCGCACCAACACCAAGGAGCGCTCGCAC
The DNA here is from genome assembly GCF_030864355.1 of Cutaneotrichosporon cavernicola. Taxonomy (NCBI): domain Eukaryota; kingdom Fungi; phylum Basidiomycota; class Tremellomycetes; order Trichosporonales; family Trichosporonaceae; genus Cutaneotrichosporon; species Cutaneotrichosporon cavernicola. The sequence continues at coordinate 2,019,783 of NC_083396.1, read as the reverse complement.
CCAGCCCACACCTTCACCGAGGCCGTCTACTCGCGCGCCTCGGTGCTCCAGGGCCAGCCCCTGCTCCCCGGCGAGGAGATGGGTGGCTTCCGCCTTGGCTCGACGATTGTGCTGGTGTTCGAGGCACACAAGTCGTTCAAGTTTGACGTCAAGGCAGGCGAGAAGGTCCGCGTCGGACAAGAGCTAGGGTCCGACACCCCCGCCCCTCCAAAGAAGTAGACGTGAGCGGCGACTCGGCTTTGTACAAACAGCGAGTTTCAACACTGTGAAACTAGAAGGGGTTGGGCCAGATGTCTAGGGTTTAAGGCTCAACGCCTCTCATATGCATTACATACATCTCGAGAGATCTATTCACCACGCGCGCGCCACAGCCCAACCTCACCGTCCTCACCGCCCGCGACCAGCATCTCGCCGTCCCAGTCGACGGCCAGGAGACGCTCGCCGAGCGCTTTGCCGTTCTTGGTCTGCTCGCGCGAGGGCGTGTGCCGCACGCTGAACAGAGCGTGCTTGGGCGAACGCACGTCCCAGATCTGCACCGTGCCAGAGTACGTCGCGGTTGCGAGGGTGAATGCCGAAGTGGGGTGGCACGCGATCGACGGCACAGGCGAACCAACATGAAGCGTGCCGGCAATAACGCTAGCAGCCTCGCGCGTGTCCCACAGCGTAACCGTACGGTCCATGCTGCCCGCCGCGAGCTGCCCGCTGGGCGCAAACTGCGAAACGCAAAGCAGTGCCTTGTCCAAAGGTCCTTGCTGTTGTCAGCACCACAGTTTGAAGTTTATCAACTTACCCTAACGACGACATTGATGCTCGTCTCAGCATCCCATCCGCGCACGCTCCCATCCCATCCTGCGCTCCAAATCCGGCTAGCGTCCTTGGCATCCCAAGTCAATCCTCCCACACGCCCCTTGTGACCACGAAGCACAAGAGCTGGAGCGCGCCTCCATCCCATCCCGCTCTCGCCGGTCGCGTCTCCATCCGTGAACCCCTCAATCGGAGCCGGCCCCTCTCCCGTCTCCTTGGCGAGCTTGCGCCTCTTCTTCTGACCAGGCAAGTAACTGGTCGGATCGGCGGGGAGCTCGTGTTCGGTCGGCTCGTCTTCAGGGAGGACATAGAGGTTGATCTGGCCGTCCCATGCTGCACTGGCGAGCTCACGTCCAGCGCCAGCTGCGATTGAGGAGATGGGAGCAGAGTGGCCCATCAAAGTGTACAGTTCGGGGGCGGTGTTGTTTTCAGCGGCGGCTTCAGCGGGGTCCAAGGAGGGGATGCGGAAGACGTGTGTCGCGCGGTCGACACCGCCGGCAGCGACCAGGTCGTCGGCGATCCAGGTACAGCATGTCGCGCCCAAGGCGGTGGGAAGAGGAAGAGTGTAGAGAGGCGTTGGGGCACCGAGACCCCCAGCGAGGGGGAGGACGCGGACGTGCGAGAGATAGGACGATACCAAGACGGTTCTGACGTTAACCTTGTTCTCCTCTGCGTTCCCGTCAAAACTCACCCCCTACGCTTGACACTCAGACCCGACACCCAGTCCTCCTGCTCCCACCGTCCGGCATCGGACGGCGGAAGCACAGACTGCATGTACTCGACGTTGATGGCTGTTTCCTCATCGTCGCCGCGGTTGGCTTTGATCCAAGCATCGAGCGATCCGCGAAGCACCTCGCCCTCAACAACAAAGTCAAAGGGCACAGGAGCAATCCCGCTGTCTCCACCATGCTCGAGGACCTTATTGATCAGCTCAGAGAGCTGGAACCGCCGCCATTCGGCCGGGATAAAATACGTCGAAGCCGGAATGGCATACTCGCTCCGCGTGAAGAGGTTGACGGGGATCTGGCGGCTGCCAGATGGGTTGGACATGGCGGGGTAATGGTGTTGATACTATGTTCGAGTTGATTTCTGAAATTCTCGAACCGAGTGGAGGTATCGCGGAGGCAAATATCCCCATGTTCATTCTCTAAAACACAGCCGTTCTCCAGCCTTTAACAATGCCACACACGGAAATATATAATTCCCGCTCGGCCGCTTCAGCTCCGATCCATCCCTCCACCACTGCTCACCATCGCCGACACCACCAACAACAACGACAATGCCCGGCCCTCTCTACCGCGACCCCTGGGCTAAGCGGGAAGCTTGGCGCAAGAGCCCCATCTTCTCCAACAAGGCCATGTTCCGGTGAGCCGAGCTTTGGACACCTTGCCCCCCAACTCGCGACTATACCCTTCCCTTCCCCGAGACACGAGCGGCTTCATGTGGACTTGAGAGGAGCGACTCGACATCGGATGCTAGGCTGGGGGAGAGGAGGAAGAGTGGGGGAATGGGCAGCGGGGCGGGCAGTGGTGCCGGTAGATTGTCTCGAAGCGGGCCGAGCAGGCCAATTGCACGCGCCGGATTCATCATCGGTGTTACATGCAGCCCGGACTGTACGCATGTTGTACGTGGATACGGCGCTAGTGCGTCTTCGAAACGTGAACCTACTCCGCTTAGCTTCGGACGCAGGGGTCACCGTGCTACATCTATGTCCGCGCGCCACCGCCACTTGGCGTCTTGCATTCCCGTGCCCGTGCTGCTCCTCTCCTCTCCTCTCCGCTCCGCTCCGCTCCGCGCCGCGCCGCTTCGCCTCAGTTGGTCCTTTCGCGCCGCCTGTTGCCTCGTTCCCCTCCTTCACCGTCCTAGAGTCGTCCTCCGTCGCCCTCCCATTCTTGGCCCTTGACCTATTTGCATAACCTCCTTCCTCTCCTTCCCCCACACCCATGCTGACCCCAGGAACATGTTCCCCGGCCTCGGCTCGGCCATCGTCGCGTTCGCCGCGTACGTCATCTATGACGACTATCTCGCGCCCAAGAAGGACCACCACTAGGAGTAGGGCAGCATAGAGCATGAAACACTAGGCAGATGAGTTGGGAGACTGACTTGCGAACGGCCGAACGACTTACCCATCTGTCATCCTGTGATGATCTTGATCTCCGAGTGGCCTTGGGTATGCAGGATCCTGAGCTATGCTACCCATCTACTCCAACTAACTCGGCCATCGCCTACCTCCCATTCTGGCCACCGAATGCATACGTCGAATCTGCGTGTATTATACCAACCAACCTTCACGCCATCCTCACTCGTCCACCGTACTTAGCGGCAGGCGTCCCGGCGCCCGCGGACGGCGGCCCTTGATCGTATCCGCGCCAGCCTGGGGCGCAACAAGCGCAAGCCTAGCCGACATGGTATGCGACAGGTTCTGCTCCTTGTCATTCGTGTTCCGCTGGACCTTCTCCTTCGCCCAGCGGAGCTGGGTACGGATGTTCTCGGCAGCCCGCCAGTTCTCGGGCGTGGCGCCCTTCTGCCGAATAAGGTCGAGCTCCTCGACAGAAGAGTTGAGGGTATCAGCTAGTCTTGCAAGGTCCTTCTTGAGCTCGGTAACCCTTGCGTCGCGTTCGGTACGCTCATTAGCGATGGCCTTGTCATGCTCCCCAGCGGCGGAATGGACAGCCTGTAACTGCCCCACGATCCGGTCCTTCTCGGCCACAATACGATCCTTCTCTCCAACCACGCGCTTATTCTCGAGTGCGAGTGTCGCCTCACGATCCGCACTCGCGGAAGCAGCTGCCTCGAGCTGCGTCCGCGTCTTGCCTAAACTAGCGGCGATATCGGCTAGCTGTGTAGCCTGTTCCTTTGCGGCCTCATGGAGTCCCACAACGCCCTCGATGGCCGCCGTCACCGCCGTCGTATTCGCCAACTGGGCAAGTAAACACCGTTTGCCAAAGGTACAGAGGAACTCGACCCGCTGTGAGGTGAGATGCGCCGAATCAAGTTCGTGGAAGAAGCGCGTGACTTCGCGCCCAAAGGCGGCCTCGCGCTCAATAACGGTGCGCCGGACAGAGTGGACGTCGCTGCCCATATTGTCCAGGGCGTCGAGGAGGGTTGCCATGGACTGTGCGAACAGCTGGTGCTGCGTAGCGAGGGGCACGGCGGTCTGTCCTTCGTCCAAGTTGGGGCGCTCCGGTGCGAGAATGGCGGCCGGAATGGGAAAGTTGGGAAGCGGGCGCGGACTCTGCAGACCTTGTGGGGGTGGACTCAGATTTACCTGCCCTTGGGGGCGGTTACGTTCTAGGGCGCGGAGCTTGGCCTGTTCGGCGCGCAGCTCGTCAATTGCCATGTGAGGCGCCTCCACCTCTCGCGGGAAGGAGTGGAAGCTGTCCTGCGAATCAATGCGCCCGTCATACTCGCGTTGACTTGGGTATCTATCCCACTGTGGCTCGCGGGCCTGGTTCTGGTACGGGTTTGTATAGTTGTTCGGGAAGACGGGCTGGTTCGACTGCCACTCCCCCGAACCAGGCGTGGTAGGAGCCACGTCGTGCATGGACGTGATGGCTGTCGCGAGTGCCGTCATCGTGCTCGACAATCTGGCCATGGTCGTGTGAGCGGCTGGACTGTCTTGACCGCGCATGCTTTCCATCGTCGTAGCGAGGGACGTAAGCGTCGACGCGAGGGGGTTGGAAGGTATCCCGAGATTCGTCTCGGCGGTATAATTGCTCGCTGAGGACGAGCGCGAGTCGAAGATATCCGACGAGGCGAGCGTGTTCGTGTTCATTCCGTCACTCCCGTCCGTTCGGAGCGTTGGCGCTGCGTAAGCGTAAGTCGGTGCAGCTGTGATGTAGGTCGGTACAGCTGCGGTGTAGGCCGGTACAGGTGTTTGCGGTACGAGATTACGGCGTTCGCTTGGCCGCGAGAAGGCTGGGTTGGGGATGGACATTGGAGCGGGAGAGATGGTGTTCAGAGCTGAGGGATGAGGTAGATATAGTATTCATGAGGGAGCTGCGGAAAACCAAGCGGGAGGCGCTTGCTGTGCCCGACGGCAAGCGTTGGGCGCAGCATGCCATCTTCTTCCATGCCGTAGGATATGAGCAATTACAGTACCTGGAGATGCCCACGGATAATTGGGCGGGTATACATTTGCGTTTCGCGGCAGCCGATGCCAGACGGGGATCTGAAAATAGGTGAAAATGGCCAAAAACCTCAAGGATAGAATCCTTCCGTTCAATCCACCACGGGAGCCTCGCACAGGTGTTTGACCAAACGGTTGTGAGTGAGTCCCCCCTCGACACAGCCGTATCTCTCTCCTCCCCCGTCCGAAATACGGGGCGCGACGTTGTGGTGGGCACCAGTGCAGAGAAACAGCGGGGTATAGGATGCATCTATCACAATTTGCCTTCCAGGGGCATTGATGGTCTTGAAGGTAATAGAATTACATTACAGTATGTGCAAATTGTGCGCACCGTGAAATCCGTACCAGATTTCCCTTTATCCACGACTGAAACGCGAGTTCCCTCAAGGCTAAGGCCGAGGGAGTTTACTGTACTCGAACCATGCTCGCGTGGGAGCTCACGCAACGACTCATCGAGAGACTCCGGCAACCACAAGCCCGGGGACTGTGACTGCCACTCGTCTAGAGTGGCCTTCTCTTCAACTAGGGGGGAGAACTGGCTCTGGAGACTGAGGTTCTTGGAGGTAAGCTTCTGCACCTCGCAAAAGAGGCACTCGATCTTGTCGCTACCACCGTCGTGCTCCGCGACGATGTCGGCACAGAGGTCGCCCTCGTCCGCGAGGCACTGATGGGGACTGGTCATGCGCTTGATATCATTCGTGAGGGTTGTACCCTCGCTAACGAGCGTGCAGGCCACGCTGGTTTTCATCGTGACGAGGGATGAAGAGTATCAGACAAGTGCAAGAGTAACAAATCAGTCGACGTGGAATGGAATCCGGGTTAAGGAAGCGTTGCGAGGGCCGAGGGCGTCATTGTGCCATGGAAGGAGAAGGATCTGAAAAGCTGGCGCTATGGGAACTTGAACCAGCAAGACTTTTCATAACCTCTTCAGTTGTGAGTGTAACAAGCTGATGCATTACTGGGATACACATCCTTACGGGCGCCTCTTGCGCGTCTTCATAGCCCATCCCCTCCGCCCTTGATTCTCTTTCCCTTATCATCCCCCACCGTCCGTCCAACTCTGCTGGACCTTGCGCCAATCGTTCCTTGAAACCGGGCGTTGCCGTTCAGGCAGCCGAGTTGGGAGGGGCACAAAGTACGCCGCAACGCCGGATTCCTGGGTCCTGGTTGGATGTGGAAGTGGATACACGCCCCACCACGTCCTTGCCCGTGTCCGCGGGAGAGCCGCTGTCCGACCCTTCTGATAACCCATCTTCTCCGCCCTGCAGGTATCGATTCTCTTCCGCCAGCCGCTTGCAATTGAAGAGCAGTCTGGCCCTCTCCTCCTTAATCTGTTTGATCTTGTCAACGAGGCTCTTGTTGCCAGCCTGGAGAGCCTTGGCCTTTGTGACGAGCTCGTCATGCGCTTCCTTGCGGCTCATACGCTCCCGGTCGAGGTAAGGGAATGACTTGGACGCGATTTGCTGATTCTCGTCGACGAGTGTGACGTTCTCCTTAACAAGATTGGGAATTTTCTGCTGGGGGTTACGTTTGTCTGTGTTCACGAGATTCATCTGGTGAGAGAGCCGTTCCACTTCGGTGATACCGCGCTGGTGCTCGGCGAGGTTGTCGGTACGGAGGTTGTTCTCGAAAGTGAGGCGCTGGTTCGCGCTGGTCAAGCGCTTGACGTCCTCCTTGAGAGCCATGTTCTCTTCGAAGAGTCGCTCGTTGTCGGCCACAACGGACATGTTCTTCTTCTCGAGGCCGCAGATGATGCCTTCCAGCTCCCGTTCCAGTTCCTTCATCTCATGAAAATGGCTGCGGACCACTGAATACCCCATCTCCTCAAAGTTGTTGAGGAGAGCGTCTCCAAACTCCTTCTGGAGTGTCGTCTTCTTAAGGAGGATTTTGTTTTGCTTCTGTAGGCTCGCGATCCTCTGGTCCCTGATAGCTAGCTGGGTCCTGGTGTCCATGGGACTGGGCTTTTGCATAGTGGCCCCCCTGTGCTTTTCTCCGAGGGCTGAGCTCCGGTGATGGGAGCGCCGCTTGCCATCGCCCTTGACGGAGTGGGCCGTTTGCAGCTCCATGATCTGGAAGTCCGGGCTTGCTTTGTGAGACGGTTGTCTCTTGGGGCTAGTGGTCACATCAAAGCGCCCAAGTGTCTCCACAACTTTTGCAAGCGAGGTGATTGTCCCCGACACGGACGAGATTGTCGTCATCATCGTCGTCGTGCGGCGCTCTTTTGCGAGGGTGGTAATGGCAGTGCTCAGCGTCGCGATCGACGACGCAAGGGAAGCCGCCAGTTCGCCCTGGGCAGAAGATGCCAATGGGGCGACTGGTTTGAGTGGGTTCTCTGTCGGCGGGCTAGTCGAGTCTGGCGTCAGTGGGTTGAATGAGAGGGACGCACTGATAGGGGCCGTAACGAAGGTGGAAGCCGTGGAGGCAGGGGAGATGGCTGGTGATGTGGTCGGCGTACTTTCCTGACTGTTGATCATTGTGATGATGAAGGGAAGGTTTGTCAGCTACAGGTTAAAACCAGACGAGACGTGGGAAGGCAGAACGTTTTGAAGGACTTGAAAGACGAGAGGCGAGGGCGCCACTGTGCCACGAGGCGTTGGGGGATGGTGTGAACTCAGACTCTGAGTTCCCAAAATATGCGAGCGCCCACGGCGCAAACGTGCCACACTTCGGTATCGTTCTTCATCCTAGCTCACCCGTCGCATCTGGTTGGGAGGTGAGGAGGTGTGAGCTGAGCATTCCCGCAAGCAGGTTTCCGATGTTGTAGTACTCGAGCCCTTTAAATTGCGCGCACGTTCAACTGTATTCGATGCATCGTACATTCACTCTACAACATCCGAGACTATTCATTGCCCTTCCCTTCCCCCTTCCCCCTCTAAATTTTGGGGAAACAAAATCACAAAGAGCGGTTCCAGACTAAGAAGATCATGTTGGAAGCCTTAGAATCGCCCGCAAAACTGCAAGAGCTCTTGATGAGGCTTGGAGCGAGCGCCTTGAAGTGTTCCTTCCCGTCGGTGAGGTGGTCTTTCTCAACTTGAGGCCACTCACGCCTTTCCGCCCGAGGAAGATGCCTCCGGCGTAAGCCTGAGCCTCTAGACACCTGGCTTCGAATTGGGCGATACGTGCATCCTTCCGTGCCATTGAGAGTTCGTCCTAAGACTCGCACTTGTCGCCCATCCTGGGGACGAGAGAGTTCGTCGCCATCCTTAAGATATCGCACTCAGTTTGGGTCTGTGCGAATTTCGAAAGACTGAGAACGGCAGAGCAGGTGCAGTGGCGGTGACGCTTCTGCTTTGTCGCACCCTCCTGTGTGAAATATCTCTCACTCTTACTCTGAGAAATCGACTCTCCATCCATTCCATCTGGCTACGCGGTTATAGCAGCCGAAGGTCTACCGGGCAACAAGACAGGGCATGATGGCTCGCGAACCTCTACCACATCCTTGGCATCCTTGACCCAGCTCTCCAGAAAACCGACAGCTACGGGCCAAAGCAACCTAGTCATGAACAACATCATCTTTGTACCGACCCGAGGGCCAACTTGACCCGTTTGTAGGCCTACTTTATTTCCGCCTCGTATTCCTCGTACGCCTTTTTTTTTTTTATCTCGCGCTCATTCCACACCTTCCCCTCACCCCTCCTCCCAATTGTACATCGCCATAACCCCATAGCCGTCTTTGCGGACATCCTCAATGGCGTCGTTGCAGAGGTTCATCGCTTGGTCGAGAACCCATGTTTCATGAGGCTCATCGAGGTTCGCGGAAGCCCTACACTTATCCAAGGCCTTCCTGAACGCCTGTTCACGCTCAAATTGCGCATGCTCGATAGCCTTGTCGAACTCCGCTACGGCCGACTGGTCCTTCGCTTTCTTCTCGTTAAGCATCGCCAGGGCCTTGCCACGTTCGCTCTGTGCCCGCTCGAGTTGGGTCTCGAGGTCGGCGATCTTGTCCTCTTGCCCACGGGCCGCGGTGTCCTTGGCGACCAGCATGATATCCTGATCCACCTGCTTCTGCCGCATGGAGCCGATAACAGCCTTGAGTTCGTCCAATGTGGCACCCGTGGTGGCGTTGGAGTCGGCGTGAACCTGTTGCATGGCATCGACTGCGGCATTGAGTTCGACGAGGATGGCCGTGTTGGTGGCGTTGGACTGCATCGCATCAGCCTGGCCCTGCTGCACCGTGTTGAGAGCGGTTTTGATTTGGAAAACGGTTTCAGCGGTGGTGGCGTTGGACTCGGCCACGTCGGCGTCCGTCTGCTGCATGGTTTCGATAACAGTCTTGAGTTCGTTCACCGTAGCAGCCATATTGGCAACGGCTGTGGCGTTTGACTCGATATTGGCGAGCGCACCGGAGATGGTGGCAGCGAGCGACGCCACAGTAGCAGTCAGAGCGCCCAGGGAAGCCGCGAGCGACGCGGGAGTGTCGGGCTGGTGGATGTGGATCACGTTTGTGATGGGAACGTTGACTGGTGTGAGCAATTACTGGAGGCAGCACTGACATCTAGTGGAGGGGGTCGCCGCCGTGCAGTTGGGCGTGGGGTAAAAGGGGATGTTGGGGGAGCTGTCCGAATGCTCGGACTCGATGTCGCCGCTCGGAATCGGGATGGACGAGGTAGACGATGTAAGCATCGTGGGTTGGTGGTTGAGAGGAAGATGTTGGGAGGGGGACAGTTGAAAGAGCATTGTTATATAGCAGCTTCATGTGTGAGAGCGTGGGAGGTAATGGGCGAGGGGATACAGTTGATCAGTTGGAACCACACTGGCGCCCCTCCCCTTCGCCCTTCGCCTTCCGTCTCCGAGTGGTAGTCTCAGATCCCACACAGTTCGCGCCAACGGAATAGAAGCCTTCTCCTCGCCTTTCCCATCCCTACGTCTCTCCCCACATGGTAACTGGTCACAGCATGAGCCAGTCCTCTCGCGTGCGCCACCGTAGTCAGGCCAAACGACCAGCGTCAGCCACACGTGTCTCTGCACATTCGTCGTCGAGGTCTTCAGGTACGCCTGATCGTGTCCATATGGCAAATGCATTGTCGCCTTCACTTCAAGGGAGAGAGGGTGTTGGTGTTATCGGGTTCGTTGAATCAGTGGTCATCTTGCGTGTGGATTGTCAAGCCAGTGGCGTCCTCCAGGAGGCTCTTGAGCGCTTGTTCCATGCAAAAAATGCAGATACGGTAAGGATCATCGATCGCAGGTCGAGGGCGTTGTTGGTTTTGTAGTTTGATCAACTGGGAAAGCGTTTTGGCGAAACTGGCAACGGCGGACGGGGTACCTAGAGCCGCCGTTTAGAGCTGATATACTGGGAAGCGCTGTGAATATTGTACAGTATATGTGTAAGAGGTGCAAACAAGTGCTTGGCAATTGAACATGGGTAAACAAGATGTGAGTGGCGATCGACTGCCCTCCTCGAATTGGTCGTATCGTTGCTTGGTGCCACGACCTCCTCAGTGGCAATTATGATGAGGTCCATTCCCCGCTATCGTATATAAGTCTATCATGCGTTTCCTCAGCCTCACATGGAGTAGATGAAGAACAGCTGCACGTCAGCCCTGGACCATGGTTTTCAGTTGACTTACAACCCAAGAAATGATGACCATCGAGACGTACTGGCACGCCACAATGATCGTGACGGGCCGGTATCGCTTGAGGCCCGGCAGCACCTTGCCGGTCGCCTCGCACTCCTCGTCATGCTTGAGGCGCTTCTTCTCGCTCATCCGGAGGGTGTGGCCGAGCATGCGACCGTCCAGCCAGTCGAACACGGGCCCCTCGAGGACCTGCCACGCCTTGATGGCGATGAGCAGGTAGATGACGCGGTCGTAGGTCTGACCAGGAGTCGCGTCCTGGATAGCGCCGCACGCAACCTCGAGGATGACGTTGTTGCACGCGATGAGGCTCGAGAAGAGGCCGTATGCCGTTCCGATGAGGGTCGGATCGGGGACGATGATAGGGAATGACGCAATCCAGGGGAGGACGTTGAGCGAGAGGCCAAAGGACGCGAGGAGGATGGGAGCGATCGCGTTAACCTTGGTCAGGCCGATGAGGGCGAAGGCGAGGACGTAGATCGCCGCACCGATGGAGACGAAGGGCATACGCCATCCAACCTTGTCAAAGAAGATGCCGAGGAGGGGCACGACGACAATCACAATGACGTTGAGCAGGGACGAGTAGTATCCGCCAGTGAGGGCAGTGGTGCCGCGCGTGCGCTCCTGGATGTCGGTGAGGTTGGCGCTATATACCGTACGTGCAGAGTTCTGGAACAGGTGAGTTCCGGCCAGGATGAGGTAGAAGCACGGGAGGCGGAGGACGTTGAGGACGCTCGTGCGCATGCGCGAGATGACGCCCTCGTTCGTCTCCAGGCCCGCAGCAAGGCGCTGCTTGTGCACCTGGCGGCCAGTGATGGGCCGGTATCGCTTCGGCACTACGCGGCGCTCGAACACCAGGTACGCGATGACGATCAAGGTGCACGCCGCGCACACAATGGTGGGGATCCACAGCGCCCAGCCGTACCATCCGCCAAGCCGGGACATGGGCACGGCGCTCACTCGCGCAATGACAACGGTCACCGAGTTCCACGCGAGGTCGAGGGCGATGACGGTGGCCAGCCAACTGCCACTAAACCAGTGCGCGTACAGCTTGCTCTGGCAGATCTCGAGCACAATCGAGCCGAGGCCCATAACGATACGCCCGCCAATAAGCAGCTGGTAGTTGTTCGAACTGGCAGCGCCAGCCGCGATCGCCGATCCCAGAACGGTGAAGAAGCACGCGCCCAGTGCGCCGCTGAGGTCAGCTCGGCAGATGAGGAGAGCCCACTAGATGCTCCCGTAGTAGTCCATCACTGTGCCGCCGATAAGAGGCAGCATGGTGTTGACGAGGTTACTTGCCGTACTGATCGACGCGAACTGTGCATCTAGGGTGAGCTTTGACTGGCGAGATACTCACTGTTAATCTTGAGCTCGCGAACGAACGTGCTTTTCAGCGGGCCCAGGGTGCTCTCCGCGAACGCAGCACCGGTCGTGAAGAACAGGATGCACGACAGCGCAATGATGCGGTACTTGAGGGGCGTGTCCGTCACCTGGAGCGGCGTGACATCAGCCGCACACACCGACTCGTCCTTCTTGTCTGCGTCGACCGTGAGGTCGTTGTCGGGCGTCTGCGAACGCTGGTTATCGTTCAGCTCGTGCGGTGGCGAGAGCACCGCCATTGTCTTTTCGGTCGCCATGTTGCTGTGAGGGTTCTGTCAACGCGCAAGTTCATCCTGTCTGCCTTATACAGTACACAAATTTCTGTCGTTCAGCTCAATCTCCACAGTCGTGGGGCGCTGGCAAACGGTCCGAGCGTTTCAGGTGGTAGGAGCACGGTGCTCCCAGTGGACCAGAGCAGTATGATGGTGAAGAGGACGACGGACCTGACCGTATGGGCCTGGTAACTCTTGGCATCAACATTTTCGGACTCGAGTTGCGATGACCGCTTGATTGGCTCTGGCTACTGCCATCTCAGTCAAAACCGGACATTCCATACCACACAATTGGGCTGAAAGTCACCGAGCTGGTGGAGTTGAAGGTTTCTTGGCAACCCAACTTCAGGTCGATGCCAAGAAGTCCATGATGAGCGCTGGGCGCTGACGAGGGGTGCAGCTGATACGTGATGATGATTGATCCGCTTCACGCTGGCAGTACCTCCGAGATCGATCCGAGATCTGTTATGAGGGTCTACGTGAAGCGCAGGCCTCTGCAAAACACCAGAGTCTTGAACGAACTGTTAGTCAAAGGCCCATGGGACAGCAAGGAAGTATTGGCCAGCTGGTTGAGCATCAGTCACGGCCTAGTTCACGGCTCCTGGCAACCCTCAGGTACTCCGAATGTGCCTCGCAAGAACGGGCAGCAAGTCGGTTCAGACTGGCGCCATTGGCTGTCTAGTTGAAGTTTGAAGGTTCAGTCCTGGCTGCTGCGGATGGGAAACAACGACGGCTGCGGATCGGGAAAACTGTGCCAAGCTGGGCCTAACGCTGGCTTGACACGTGCCACAAAGCTGATACTTATCAGATTTGCCATGGCTGGTGAGCGCTCCATCGACCTATCCGCCATCAACATTCTTCATCTCCCTGCCTCTCGCAGCAGTGCTGTTGGTGCTCTCGGAGCTGGAGCCGTCCGGTAACGGCTTAAGAGGTCGAGGAGAGACTAGACCAATAGCACCAGCGTGATTATAGTACATGCATGATCCGAGACATCTAGAGGAGACATAGAGGAGCGCCCGAAACAGCTCTACTTCTTCTTGCGGCGCGCTTCGTTGGGGTTACGCCGTCCATGCCCGATGGCTGGCATGTTGTGCGCGCCGTTCCGCCCCTTGCCGCTCATCCCAACTGTAACAATCTCGGGCAGCCACTATGGTCAGCGTCTTCCAAACTCTCAACTTACGTCGGGGTCCATCCAGCTCCCGTCGCCGTTGTTGATGCGCTTCTCCTCGCGGCGGCGCTCGCGATCGCCAGCTCGCACAGCGTCCTGCCACTCTGCCTGATCCTCGCGCAGAATGAGCCCGCTCCCGCCCTTCTTCTGGCCCTTGGCACTCCCGGGAGTCGGCGCCGGAATCGAAAACTTGGTTCCGCGGGTCCGGTACTGGAAGTTCTTCTTGAGGTGCACGGTCTGCTTGCCCGTGACGCTCGAGGTAGTGACTGTAGCGCGGAGGAGGGTGGCATTCCCGCACGAGGGGCAGAAACGCTTGCTCGAGTCCTTGCAGAGTTTGAAGCACGCGTGGCAGCGCAGCACGTAGCTCTTAACACGCGAGATACGCTTGCCGCCCTCGCCGACGAGACCAAGACCCATGCCGAGGAGCACGTTCTGGACAGCGTAATCGCCCGTCATCGCTGCCGCGGCGAGAGGGACGACCACAGCCCCGGGTTTGGCTGGAAGCAGGCCCAGGTCGCGGTTACGGTGCTTCTTGACGTTGGCGGGGGTGATCCACTCGCCTTCACCGTCGTTGCCCCACGCGGCGGCCGCAGCTGCCGCCTTGTCATCAGCGGGGGTGGTGTCGGTCTTGGGCTCCTCCGCGGGTGTGGGCTCCGGCGCCTTCTCAGCGTTCGTCTCGGTAGACAGGGCCTCGACGCCGCGCGCGACCACCTCGACCACGTCGCCGGCTGGCTCGGCAGCGTCAACCTCAACCTCAACCTCCTCGCCATCACTGCTATCCTCATCCTTCTCCTTCTCCTCCTCCTCCTCCTTCTTCTCCTCCTTCTCCCCAGCCCTGGGGGGCAACACCTGTCCAGGAGTGCTCCTCACACTCTCCTTGCCATTAACAGCGACCTCCCACTGCCAAGTAAGCGCAATGACCCCCAAATCCGTCGACGAGAGGACATTGTAATCTCCCGTTTTCTTGGCAAATGCAGTAACGGCAGCAACGGCCTCAGCAGTAGGTGGGGCGACGCGCACATCGACCCCCTGGAGTGCAAGGTTGTTCCAGTGCTCGCGGGCGCGCGGGTCGCGCAGCTCAGCCAGCACGGCTGGGGTCGTGTGGAAGGTCTGGGCGAGGTGGCGCAGTGGGGTTAGGGAGAGGAGCGGGCCGGCGTCGAGAATCAAGTGCTGAATGCCCGAGGTGGGATTGGATGTCCCAGAGGCCTCGGGCGCGGTCTCCTTGTCTTTAGCGGCGGCGGCGGCGGCGGCGAAGTTCATGGTGTGTGTGGTGAACAGTTGATCCAAGTTGATCTCTGGAAATTTCAGGTGGCAAATGTGAGATTAAGATGGGGGGTTGACGTAAAGCCACGTGGCCTTACTGTTAATGACGTACTGTAGTGAGATTGGCCCGGTTATAGCTCAGAGGCGGCCTTCTTTCAGCCATCGTATCACTATTTCATTCCACATTCCAAGTGCAACACCTTGGAGGAAATGAGAGCAAACTACGCTCTTGTCGCTGCTCTTATCACTGTCAAAGCCGTCCTTCTACCTCACATTTATCTCACCATGTTCAGCACTATCAAGAACCTTGTCGTGTCCGAGAAGATCCCGGCGGCCATCACGGCCAAGTCGTTTTACGATCTCAAGGCTACCTTGCCAGGCAAGGACCGCGTCATTGAATTTGTGAGTGCCGACGGGTGAAGGCGAGGAAGCTTGTAATGCGCTGTCATGCTGTCATGAGGGCTCGAGTGGGAGAGCTGGGCACTGGGCACAGTCGCGTCCAGCTTGGCAGTGCAGCAGTGCTTGCTGCTTCGATTACCATCTGGTCTTCCCACTGCCAAACTCTTATCGCCACCACCAGCGTCCCTCCCCAAGCATCCCTGCCCCTCACGCTTCCCCCGCCTCAACCCCTTCTTCCCTTCACCCGCTGACCCCAGTCCAAGTACAAGGGTGACGTTGTGCTCATCGTCAACACAGCCTCCAAGTGGTGCGTAGAATGTCAAGCATACAAGCAGAGCTGACGCCCCAGCGGCTTCACGCCCCAGTACACTGGCCTCGAGAAGCTTTACTCGACGTACAAGGACCAGGGCTTTGAGGTGATCGGCTTCCCCTCCAACGAGTTCCTTTCCCAGGAACCCGGAACCGACGACGAGATTGCCCAGTTCTGCCAGGTCAACCACGGCGTCACTTTCCCCCTGGCCAAGAAGGTGAGCTCAGTGTCACACGACCAACCTGACATCAGTCCGAGGTCAACGGCGCCAACATGAACGAGGTGTTTGCATGGCTCAAGAGCCAGCCAGAGTCCCACGCCCTCGGGTCCTCGGCGATCAAGTGGAACTTTACAAAGTTCCTCGTCGACCGTAATGGCAAGGTCGCGCGGCGTTTCTCGCCCTCGACGACGCCCGAACACATGAAGGGAGACATTGAGAAGCTCCTTGCAGAGCCCCGGCCCGCGGCGCTTTAAGCCTTTTGCGCGAGCGACTAGGACACCAGACCTATCTATAGATGTTGCGCGTAATTCGAGTAGGTGATGTGATGTAACTTCTTCCGGATGTTGCAGAGATATGGCTGCGACATGTTATCTGAAACCGCTCCGCAAATCAGCAGTGGTCACCAGGCGACAGACCACCACGAGGTCAATTGTCAGCTCGTCAGCTGTCAAGCTGGCAGCATGGCAGAGAGACGCGGCAACGACCGTATCCAACTAGAACTCGATCACTTGCAAAGGCCTAGTGATCAGGGATGCGGGAAGCGCCACCACTCCCTTCCCTCACCCAACCGCGCATCCATGCATCCGTTCCAATTAGCCTGACAGCATACGGTATATGTAGAGCTCCGAGGGCGCATGAGAACAGAGCTCTATCTGTATGCATCGATGCATCGTCCCGCAAAGGTATCCGTATGGTGAAAGGAGCAGATTTTGCCCAGTTGAGTGACAGTCAGTTAGGGTTGCGCTTTGGAGAGGATTGTCGGGAAGGAGGAAGCAAGGCAAGTTGGAGGACCGTGCCTTTGTCGTTCCGTTCCGTTTGTTACCTTCCCTCACAAGGCTTCAAACGCTTCATCACTTGAACAACATCTCATCTACTCAACTGTCTCCACCATCACCTCAATCTTGACCTCTCTCCGTCGTCATCTCCAACCTCTTACACACCAACTCGACCTACCTCGCTTGTCTGCGCCTTGACGATGGCGTCCCCACCCGCCTCACACCCTTTCATGCGCCAGCGCATCGGCTCGACCCCCTCTCCATCCGGGAGCACGCCCGACGCGCCAACCTTTGCCTCGCTCGGTCCAACGCCAAACACGACGCGTACTACCTCTCGTGCCGGCGCGGCTACCCCCGGCTCGGATGTGCGTTCAGAACGTTCGGCTACGTCGCCCCTTCCCCCTCCGCGTCCGGGAACTATTACGCGCTCCCCACGCCTTGGGGACAGCGATCCAACGCTAGAGCCTGAGATGAATGGCAAGGCGGAAGCTAAGCGCCGGTCTTGGGGTGACGCACTTACTGTCGAGGCCGAGGCCGAGGCCGCGGCGCCACGCAAGCTCAGTCGATGGGAGGAGAAGGTGCAGGGTGATTTGGCGGGGTGGCGGGGCGGACATGGGTGAGTTTATAGGAGGGATTGGCGGGGAGCTCGTCCTCCTAACCTCCTAGGGGGCGGCTGCGTCTTGTTGCTACTTGAGCGTTGAGCAACAACTGACCGCAGAACACCACGCTCGTCGGTCCCTCAACCTGGCCAGCCCAACTCGACGTACTACGGCCAGCCGCCGACAGGCATCATAGGCCGCGACCTGCCCAAGGAGATTGTGCGCGTGGACCGCGAGTGGAGCCTCGGCGACATCTGCCAGTGAGATAGATGCCCAGCTGCGGGTTGTGCGAGGTTAGCTGACCCCAGGTTCTCCACTGCGTTCCCGCTCGAGCTGGAGACACGACTCGATGCGGCAACATACATGAAGTTTATCGAGAGCATCAACGTCCCATTGCGCGAGGCGTACTCTGTGTCGGGCGCAGTAATCGACAACCTGCTCGGCGTATTGACGTGGTGGACATCGCTGTTGTGGCACACTAGCCACTTTGAATCGGTGAGTCGTAGGAACACGCAGGTGCGCAAAGCGTGCCAACGGGGATGCGGGCTTGTTCTATGACAGCCGGGCTGTTCGGCGCAGCTTTCATAAGCCGGGGCCCAGCTGACAACAGGAATTGCGCCGCGCCGAGGACCTCATCGAGGAAGCAAACGAGAAGACGTTCCACCGCGTCGGCCTCAACATCCTTTCGCCCCGTTCCGTGGCGCTGCAGTATGTGAGTCTTGGCACCGAAAAGCTCGGACGCGGCGAGTGGCGAGTGGCGAGTGGCGCGTGGCGCGTGGCGCGTTGCCCAAGGCGCCGAACACGCTGACGCTAGCTTGAGATCGAGTACTACTGAGCATTCGTTCTGCTGTATACGCTTATAATGTACCTGTTGTTACCCCAGCTCCCCCTGGCGCTCCGCAGTGCTGAAGGGCTGAGCTGAACATTGTATACTCAGGTCGGCAAGAGGCCACAATTGTGCTTTCTACACCAAGATTCCTTGCCCAGCCCACCTGGCCGCCACGAAACAGCCGCCACCCGCGCTCGGACTCGCGCTCCCAAAAGCTCTGACTTTTACGCCGCGCATTGCGGAAAGGGGGTGACTCTTTGTCCATTGCATTCCACACTCCAACCACACACAAAAGCACAATCGTGCGCGATCGTTCTTGCGGCCATATGGTTCCATGCGTCCTCACGCTTGACACTGTGATCATCAGCAGCCAAAGCCCAGCACTCAACCATCCTCTAACCTCCCCCTCTGCTCGTCCTCCCTGCCCCTCTGCTCTTCCTCCCTGCCCCTCTCCCATTCCTCACCACATCCTCCTTTGTCAACCCTCACCCCCGCAACCTAGAAGAACAACAATGGCCCAAGTCATCCTGACCACTGGGGAGGGTGCGCGTTCCGGTGGCCCATCCCCCGACTTGCAACTGTTGATGTACTGTACAATCTGGCTCTTCCAATGTCGAATATTATCCTCATCGTTGGATACGGTGGAGAGGGTCCTGCCTCAACCATCTAGACAACGGTATGGCATCTCGACACTCGCACGCTCACTACTCTACTCCCTTGTATCCATAGTATCTCACTACTGGCCGTCGAGGAGCCTACTGTACGTCGTTCCGTGGCCTTAATTTGACTCCAACATCTTACTTGTGTGAGCTGTGATTCTCACTTACCAGATCATGAATGTATCCAAAGTGAGAAATATCTAAAGTACATTCTAGGGATACATATCTACTACCTACTACGCCTTGTGCTTCTTCCTCGCTTGCTCCTCCTCCCGTTCCCTCTTTCGGGCCAAGTACCTCTCCTTAGCACCCATCCGCCTTTCGGCTGCCGCTCCATCATCACCCTCACGTCGTCTCCGCGCCGCCTCCTCCTCTTCAGCCCGAGCGGCCTCGGCCGCAGCCCGCTTCTTCTCTTCCTCGACGACAATCTGTTCCGAGAGGCGCTTGCGCTCGCGCGCCACTCGTTCATGGTACGAGGCGGCCGCGCCAACCGCGCGCGAGACGTACGGCTTATTCTTTGCCTCCTCACGCGTTCCCGAGATGAGGGACGGTGGAAGGGCGGGACCAAGTTTCTTGGTGATGTTCAACCCCGCTTTGAGGAGCGACCGCTTGTCGACGACCTCGCCGTCGTCGTTGATCTCAATCTCCTTGCCCGTATCGGCGTTTATTGTGCGTACTCCCGCCCCGAGTCGAGACGACTTCTCCTCGGCCGCAAGGAGCGGGTCGTACTCCTCCTCATCCTTGAAGTCTTGTGGCGGCCTAATAGCGAGACTCGGTCCGGTCTTAGCCGTAGCTGCAACGGCCGCAGCATGTTTTGCCGCCCCGTCGTCGAGCATGCTCGCGTAAAGGCTTGTAAGGCCGGGACCCTTGTTCGACCTGCGCATCGCGTCTGCTGTCAGCACCACCTTGGCTGATAACTCACCCTCGCGCGCCTTCTCCTCCTCCTCGGCCTTGCGCACCTCCTCCATCTGCTTCTGATAAGCCGGAGTGACAAACTTGTCCTTGTCTGCAAACTCGTCTCCTTCCGCCACGCGCTCCCGTTCAAGCATCTTCTCCTCGGCGCGCAACCGGTCCAGCTTTCGTGTAGCTGCCGCAGCGAGGAAGGACTCGATGTACTTGGGCCCGGTGGGGGCGGCGGCTTTACGTGCCTCAGTGACAGCAGCTTCGGCAGCCTTCATCCCGTCATAGACGCCGTCGTAGTCGAACACGCTTGCGTCGAGCTTGAGTGCCTCGTCGCGGGCCTTGCGCTCGGCACGGGAGAGGAGTTCTCTCTTTGCCGGAGCGGAAGGGGCGGAAGGAGCGGAAGTGGATGATTTGGTGGAGGACGAGGAAGGGGCGTAAAGGTTTGGCGCGGCGCGCGCTTCCTTCTTCTTGACGGGAAGGGCAATGTCGTCGTCCGCGTCGTCGAATGTCACTGGTTTCGCAGGCTTCTTCGCCTTGGCTTGCGCCATCAGGAGCTCGAGGTTCGACTTGCCGGACGGCGCCGGCTCGGCTGCCTTCTGCTTGCTCCCAAAGGAGAAGGAGATTTTGCCGTCCGACATTTGTGGATGGTGGATGGACGATTGAGTGGTGCTCCAGTTGAGTGGCGAGTGGAGGAGAGTGGGGGTTAGGCATACCATTCACGTTTGATCCCGCGTTGCTTCCGTATCTCTATAAAGTAGGAGACTCTTCCCTCACCCAACTCACCCAACAACGGAAGTAAATTGTTTGGCTGGCAGATGTGTGGAGGTGGAGGTCGTCCACTGTGGGATAGGGGATGTTGCGAGCATGCTCGCTCCACTCCTACCCCTCAACAAAAGGGGAGAGGGGATTGCTAGTCCCCCGGGCTCGTGGAGAGGGAGCGCACTTGTCAATCAGTGTACTAATTCATTATGGTGTTCCGTCAGCCAGTTGCCGTTCCTATCTTGGCCCACCCAGCAAAGTCTGGACCTGGCGAGTCGGGGTCTCGTAGTCTCCACTGACGCCTCTACATGATTCAATTGAACCAAGCGCCGACATGGGCATCTCCCACCTTCTAAACCCTCTCGCCTTCTAAACCCTCTCGCCTTCTAAACCCTCTCGCCTTCTAAACCCTCTTCCCTTCCAAACGCTTCCGCCGATCCAGGACAGACGCCAATTGGCTCGGCACAAATGGGTTGGGTTCTCGTCGGGAACATCTGATGCAGGCGCGTAACTCATTTCTTCACCATTACGGATCCGAAGACAACGCCGACGGCGGCAGAAGGATGCCGACAGCTCGTCAGTTTTTACCTCCATGGTTGATGCGGTTGATGCACATTTGGACGGTTGCCTCAACGACTGAGTCTGACCCATCCAGAGTCTTGACGACAAACGCCTATTCCGCGACACAGAGTCCGAGGTCTTGAGCTTGCTTGAGATTGACGGAACTTTTATCCTACCCCAGTGGAGGCGGAACCTCTGGGACCCAAACCTGCCACTCGACTCCACTAACAAACAGGTCCGTCTCGGTGATGGACGACGGGACGGTCGGCGAGGTACGGCGGCGAAGATGGAGGCACAGACTGCCCAGCTAAGGTACATACGTCCTGTTCCTTCACGCAAGGCACGTGGGGGGGGGGGGGCTTTGTACATGGTACAGTACACAAGTGGGGCCAAGGGCGGAGTACGGAGTAACAGGGTGCGGCCGTGACTCGCAAACTCAGTGCCCGTCTGATGGCAGCTCATTTTGCGAGTTGTCGCAGGTACGCAGGTGGTGTAGGTGGTGCAAGCAGGTGGGGGTTAGTATGGAGCGTTTCATCCGGCAGCTCGGCACGG
The DNA here is from genome assembly GCF_030864355.1 of Cutaneotrichosporon cavernicola. Lineage (NCBI taxonomy): Eukaryota > Fungi > Basidiomycota > Tremellomycetes > Trichosporonales > Trichosporonaceae > Cutaneotrichosporon > Cutaneotrichosporon cavernicola. The sequence continues at coordinate 1,998,627 of NC_083396.1, read as the reverse complement.
CCATAGAGTCATCAGATGGTCCTTAGTTCAGTAGTGGGGCCGTCCATCCATTGATTCTTCATTAAAGATCTGCCCATCTATTGAGCTATCCCTGACTAGATTGGCTGATCCATCTCTCCGCCCGAATAACGCCTCTGACCTCCGGATGGTCTGAACCGCTGGAGATCTTGACCGGCCCGAACACTTTGAATCCCCGAACAGAACCTCCCAACCTCCCAAGTCTTAAAGTCAACGAGAACGCCACCCCAGAATCCAAAGCCAAAGTCAAAAACATCAAACCGTATCCAAACCATAGATTCGTTCGAGAACCGTCTTGTTCTGCGTCATCGAATGCGAGTCAGAGTATCCCGGCAGAGGCAAAAGGTTGCCCAAAGATGTGGGTATGGTCCCCGTGCCTGTTACAGATGTTCCCTTGTAGCTGGTAGACGTAGGCGTAAGCCTAGGCCTAGGCCCTGCATCTGCCACTGGCACTGCACTCTGGCTACCTGAATTGTGTACAGTAATTAGGGAATGGCTGACTGGGTGTCAATGTGTCAGTTGTCAAGTGCCTGATCATGCATGACTGCGGCAATGGATGAAACAAGACTGATTCTGGGCTCTGGGCTTGTGGAGTTTGCGACCAAAACAAGCTTCCGAGGGGTTGTCCATCAAACTGGCCCTATACGCTGGATGAGAGAAATGTACAGCATGCTCGGCCCCACGTTGGGTTCAGGGGTGCCCAAGAATGGACAGTGCAGATGGACAGTGCAGAATGGACAGGGCAGAATGCAGTGACAGTGACAGTGCCAGATGATCAACACAAACGATGAGCAACCCACAAATTTGACAAAGCTGACAACTGACGATTGCGTAACGTTGTTCTGCTGTGACGAAGCGTGATACTTTCGGGCCTTGGGCCTGCTTGCACAGAACATGACGCGATAGAGTATGGTGCCCAACGTCATGCGCCAATCTTGTCCATGTTGACTTCAAACGCGAAACATTGTGCCCAGCAGACTGAGCAAGAGCGTCGTCGCCGTCGCTGGGTTGAGTGTTTACTGGGATGGTTACTGAGCGACAAGAAGGAAGAATAATGATGCCGGCAAATCAAATGTGTTTGAGACGCGGCAACAATCGACCCCGGCCGGCCACACGTGCTTGAGCACCAACCATGCTACCGATTAGGCAGGATCGCTGCGCCCAATGTAGAAAATATGACGGCAACTGGTTGGGTGGATCGGATCTTACTATGCACCTGGACCTGAGCCGCCGGTCGAAGCGTTCGCATTTGAATCTTTCTTTCCGCCCATTCAAACAAGAATCACATGTGACATGTGTCCTGGTCACTAATAGTCATGAAACCGTTGCGTGGTATGTTCCTACCTTGTCAGTGCCTAGAATATCTTAATAAAGTTGCCCAAGTGTGAATGGATGAGACTGTGAGCAGACTTTGCTTGACCACCGTTTTGGAAAAACGCCACAGATTGCTGTATTAGGACAATAGGGAAACAGCAAAAGTCACCCGGGGTGAGGTGCCGGCTGTGGCGCAACAACGCGTTTCTTCCCTTGCCTCTTCCCTGGCTATCTATCTGACAAGATTAGTCCATGTGCCGGTGTAAAAGGGGTGACGTTGACTTTTGATTCAACGGTGCATGGGAAGAACTACACTGTGCACGTTCCACTCTTCGGCTTTGCACCTCCAGATCTGCACTTGTGTGTGTGTGGTTGAGTTTGGGGGTGCCCTCAACATTGGATGGAGAACGACCAGTGACCATATTCGTCAAATTGGCCATTGGATGAAAAACTATACGGCGGGAGGCATTCGGGGGGGGGGGGGGGGAGGAGGTTTGGGCAACGCGAGGCGGGGCACAGTGACGCATCTTCTAGCTGGCAGTAATGGAAACAGTACATTCAGGGTCACTGAACGCCAAGTCGCGTCCGGCCCACCCTCGCCCTTGATATCCACCCTGGATGGAAGGGGAATGGTGCCTGTTTCGTCGTAACACCTGGACGAGACCTGGTCTCGTTAGAAGACACCCTACCAACTCTGTTTCGGCAACAAACCAAGGGTACTGCTCATTGGATGAGGATAGGAGCATTACTAAGTTTGGGTCGGGCCAGATGATGAATGGAGCGGAGAGAACCAGAGTACCATAGGAGGAGGGAGCGGGAGCGCGAGCTCGAGGGTGACGGTGAGGGTGAGGGCGAGGCGAGTACAGCAAGAACCACATGCTGAGAAATACACAGTCCCAAAGTCGCGTCACCCCTCTTGTGCGTCCCTTTGGATGATTCCTTGGACCCTACAAATTGTACAACCCCTGAAGCCTCAAGTTGCCTTTGACGATGCTACCGACTTGATCCTCGCGACCACCAAACACCTACCTCCCCTCACTCTCTCTCTCTCGTCTCCTTTATAACCCCTCTTCACTTTCTCCTTCATCTTCATCCCCTCCCCTACCTCTTACCTCTTCTTTCTTCACTCTTCACTCTTCACGACTTTACGACCTCGGCCTACCTTTCGGCCTATCCGACACCTGTCAAGTCCCCGCTCCGCTTCACACTCCTTTGTCGCCTCGCGGTCTCTCTCTCTCTCTCTCATTGCGTTCGCTGGTCGACGCAAATCACACCGAGTGTACCCTTATCCCCATCGCTATCTATCCGGATACATTTACACAGCATGCTTTACAGCGTTGCCTACGCCGCCCTCGCGGCCCTTTCCCTCGTCACCCCCGTCGAGGCTGGTCTGTTCGTAGTTGCCGCCGGAACCATCGCTGTGGCGCGTATCGACCCAATTGTCAACCCTGGAGAAATTGGTGGTCACGTCCACTCACTTTTTGGCGCCTCCAACATTCGCGATGTGCTCAATACCCCAGAGGAACAACTTCGAGCCCAATGTACTACGGCAAAGGTCCAGGATGACAAGTCGAGTTATTGGGTTCCCACTCTTTACTATATCCGCAAGGACGGTACCTACGAGGGCATGGCCCACCATTCTCGTATTTACTACAATGTTGACCCGGCGTACACGCCCTTCCCTCCTGGCATGCGCATCGTCAGTGGCAACTCCATGAACCGCAACCCGAAGCAGGAAAGTGTCCGCGGCGTCAAGATGGACTTTGCCGCCCTTGGCCGACAGGAATGGGGGATCTACCTGCCCAACACCACCACCTACTCCAACTTCCCCGGTGGCCCACGTACCGGTATCGAGTTCCCCTCGTGTGGCTGGGCCAACCAGTCGCTCGACTCTGACGACCACTTCTCTCACCTTACCTGGCCCATCGCGACTGGCGGTGGCGAAATCTGGCAGACCTCCCAATCCCCAAAGTGCCCAGAGTCGCACCCCATTCGCGTGAGTATTGCAGATTTGTCCCACGGACACAAATCTTGTCGCTGACACTGCAGTACCCCAACATCTTCGTCGAGACCAACTACTACCCAAGCGAAGCCCAAGTTGCCGAGTGGGGCTCGCGTTCCAACCACTACATCTTCTCCAATGGCGACCTTCTCGGCACTTCGTTCCACGCCGACTTTGTCAACGGTTGGAAGCCCGATGTCCTTGCGTCTGCGATCAAGAACTGCGGTAATGCTGGGGAGAATGTCGGGAGCTGCCCAGCCTTGGCTGCCGGAGGTACCGACGACTTGACTAGGAACAATTGCCGCCTGCAGGGTATGATCCCCGCGGAGCAGAACGGCTTCCAGGAGCCCCTCCAGTACCTGCCAGGCTGCAACCCTGAGTGGCCAGCCGATGCCGGTGACGAAAAGCCCACGGACTGCCCTTGGCGGAAGCCTGACCCCGGCTTCACTCAGCCCAACGGTTTCTACTCTGAGGGAATCATCGAGCAGACCATGCCCCTCGCTGTCGAGATGGACCCTCGTGCTGAGGTTGACTGGTCCTTGTTCACCAAGGTCCCCGGCAAGAATGGCAAGATCTCCGCCTGGGGCGAGTCCCAATCCGTGGGCCGCTTTTTCAAGTTTGTGAACGGTGCCATGGTCCAGAAGGGAAGTGCCCAGGACGTAGCCGACAACCTCAACATGGCTACTGCTCAAAACAAGCACTCCGACGTTATGGGCATGCAGGACACCTCCGCGTTCACGGGCCTTCAGCCTGCCTCCGTCGTCGGTCAGAACGAATGGGATGTTCTCCAGGTCCCCTCGGGCGTCCCTACCATTCTCGCGAACCGCGGTGGCCTCATGACGAATGCTGTCTCTCCTGGAGGCACCATCACCCCGTCTGCCGGCAACGCATCGCTCCCCGTGGCAACTCCCACTGCTGGCTCGCCAAGCGCCGGCAACGACACTACGCCAGCTGCTCCCACTGACCTGGCTGCCTCGGGTTCGCCTGGCGCGCAGAACGCGGCGGGTAGCCCCTTGCCTTCGGGTGACGCTTCGGGCTCGACTCCTGCTTCGGGTTCGGCGTCGGCCTCTCCTTCGGCTCCTGCTAGCAGCCCGGTTCAGATTCCTGGCGGTGGCAACAACCTGGTCGCCCACAACGACGGGGAGATTGCCCCATCTGGCTCTGCGGTGGGCGCCTCGACCCCGGCCGTGTTCACCACCCACGGCGCTTCCGCCTCGGCCGCTGCCTCCCCCGCCCCCACTGGCTCCAAGGCATCCGGCGGCAGCAAGAAGTGCAGTGGCCGTCGCCGCCGCCGCGGCTCTCGCCTCCACTAAGCAGCTGACTCGGTCAGCTGGCTGGCTCGGCTGTGGACCGTGACGGATATCTCGAGTAGATCTCGCCCGTCTATGTCGTGTTGTCGACCCGTGCCTTGGTCGCCTAGCTGTGCTGGCGGCCGACTTTCATATATAAATACAAGAGTCCTGGGGGCGAATGTATACAGTGCTTTTTTTTTCTGCTGGTGGATTTGGTGGATGTGGATGAGATGAGAAGCAATAGACAGTGCGATAGTTGATATATGTGACGATGAGTGAGGCATGAGGCGTGACGAGCGGGATCAAATTGCACGACGACATAAGCAACCTGACTGTTAATGTTGTGGATCATCTTCATCTCTCCATCATCCATCCCATCACCTACCCACCATCGTGTCCTTGTCCACACGCATCCGCGCCTCATGCACGGATAACCTCCTTCTTCACCTATCTCGACTTGTCTTTCGGCGCGTCTCCAGCCGCTCTGAAAGTGGGTGGCTACGCGACTGACTTGTTTTCGCCGCCAAACATGTCCCTCTCCCCAACCGCGCCCGTGGCGGCACGTACCCGTTCCCGCCGTTCCGTTGATGCTGCACAGGCGCAACGCAGTCGAATACCAGAACCTGCACGCCTTCGTCCTGTCGAAGAAGAAGAAGGCCCGTACATGCGTGGCAAGCGCAAGAGCGAGGGCTGTGGGGGACGGGAGCGCAAGCGGCACTCGGGTGAGGGAACGTCCACACAGGATATGCCGCCATTGCAATCAAAGCTTCCTCCGCCACCTCTCTTGTCCACAACCCAAACATCTTCCAGCGGTCTCTTTCCCCCACCCCAGCTCCCCTCATCACAGAACCCGGCCCCGACGCCATCCCGCAACAATGCGCCCATATCATCACAAACAGTGTCCTTTCCATCAGCCTCCTTCGCCCCCGCCTTGTCACCTCAAGCTCTCTCAATGTCCCAGTCTACCCCCCGCAAGACGCACGACCGCGAAGCAGTCATGTCCACACCAACTCCCTTGCGCCGACTGAGTGCAGGGACACACGGCCAAACACCGCGCTCGCATCCACCAACACCTGGGTATTGCTCGCCCCATACGACCCGCACTCCCAAGCACATCGCCACAGCGCGTAACCCCAACCACACCACACCAGGACGGACACCTACCCGCCCACCCACGCCTGCGCGCTTGCTCCTCCGCTCCGACCCAGACGACGACGCCAAGATGGCGCGCGTGAGTCCCCGTCCACCAACACCGCCTCGACTGGCGATCCGCACAGTCGCCCAGGGACACCTTGGGCTAGGATTAGGAACACCGAAGCGGCCTCGCTCGCCCCGTTCGCCTCACGACACGTTCAAGGCCCCGCGGTTGGTGGTCGGGGAACACGCGCGCCCTCGCCAGACTTCACTCACGACTTTCTTCACACCCCAGCCGTCAAGGCCGGCCCTCACGCTGCCTAGCACAGTGGCGGTCGAGCGCAGAATCGCACCCCTCCCCCGCCCCACTCCCCTAGCTCTCAAGCATCCCAACAGCCGGCTTCCGCGTCCTCCAACCACTCCCCGTTTCACAGTGCCGGTGCCGTTCGGTGGGCGCGTGGGCGACAACACCGCAGCATCACTACTCAAGTCTGCCAAGCGTCCAGATGGTGCTCCCGCTCCAGTGGCTGGGGATATGGATGAAGCCAAGTGCTTAGCTCCTGCCCCTCGCAAGACTGCCATCCCGCTTCGCCGACCGTCAACTCGCTCCACCACCGCTCCTGCTCGCCGCCAGCCGTCTTACCCGTCATCATTAGGTTCGGGGCCAACTGCCCGCCCGACTAACCGCGCCGTGTCCAACCCAATGGTCAAGCCTGTCATTACTGAATCAATGGAGGTGGACGAGCCAAGCACCTCCCATCCTTCTGTCTCCGAGCCCACGCCCGGCCGAACAGCTTCAGCACCAACGCGGCCTTCTGCTCGCGCATCAGAGCCGGTCCGCCCTGCCGTCCGACCCGATATGCTGCCCAAGCGTGAGAGCCTCAGCATGCCCTCCCGCCGCGAGGGTTACGATGACACTGCACGCAACCTCTCGGCTCTGAACGCCGCCCTCGCCAACCTCCGCATCCCCTCCCGAGCCCGCGAGACCGACACTCTCCGTCCACGCACTCGCCCCCCAACACCAACAGTCACCTCAACTCCTCTACCTGCCGTGGGATCAACTCCCCGCCCCCGCAACCTGTCCTCCAGACCTCCCCTCGCGCCCGTTGGTAACCTCAATGCACGGCCCACTGACGCATCCAAGGAAAAGGGCCGCCTCGAGCGCCTCATGAATACAGAGAGCAAGCTTTTCCGGGGCGTGACAGCATACGTCGACGTGCGAAACGAGGACGGTGCCGACGTCGGATCCAGCTTCATCGAGATGCTGCGCAACGGCGGGGCGAGGGTGAGTATTTGGCCAATCTATCTGACAACAGGTCCTGTCTCGCCCAACCGAAAACTGCACGCACTTCATCTACAAGAGCGGTCGGCCAAACACGGCCGCCTTCTGGCGCCGGTTGGACTCTGAACGACGACCACATGTAGTCGGCCTGCGGTGGGTCGTGAACAGTCTCAAGGCTGGACGACGGGAGAGCGAGGCCGAGCACTGTGTCGACTTTGCCGACGAAGTCGTGTTCCAGAAGGTAGGCGAGCGTGTGGGCGCGGGCCAAATCGAGGACGAAGAGCCAGATAAGGCAAGTTTGCTGACATCAGCGCACGAAGAGCATGGAACCCAAGGCGTTGCCGTTGTCCAAGCTCCGCCTGGTATCTATCCCCGAGGCCCCATACCGCGCCTACACCCGTGAGTTACCCCGAAAACTGAGCTGACATCAGCCAAGGTACCCTCCCCTCTGCGTCCGATGTACGAGTGATGTTTATGTTTCATGTATCCCAGTTGGATGGTCATGCATTTGTGAATCACCAGAGGCCACAGGCCACAGGCGCCAACAGCTCTGGTTTATCCTGCGCCATGTTACTCCCAGTTGCTCCAATCTAATTGCAGCTACTGATGCGGTGAATCAGCCAGGCAATGCAAGCCGCCCGTCTGCAGATCTGTCTGCACCAACAAGCCTGAAGTGTATGGACCATGAACAGTGGCTTCCGCCACGTACAAACCCCAACCCAAACAAGGTTGCCGCACCCGCGTAGACAGGACGTGTCCGTCTTTGTGAGTTTTGGTGGGTTGGTGGACAACCTCCACCTTGGGCCGGATACGCCAAGAACCGGTCATGGCCGCGTTCTGGTAAAACATTCCAGCCATCGCCGTACTTGTTTTCCTGCCGTACTGCCGTGATCTAAAATGAGGAGCAAAGATAGTAACGTCACAAGTGGACAGTCGACCGCCAAAGTAGAACAGCGAATGTAGTCGTCCTCGTCTACAAACGAGGCCGCGCAAGCGTTGACACGTTGACATTGAAATTGCACAGTCCGACTACCCAAGCCGATGGCCGTCGGCCACGCGGTCACGATGTCATTTGCTATAGCCGGAGCATAAAGCCTCCCCCGTTCTCACAAAGTCTACCAAGCCCACCCTTCTATTTCCTTGCAACCACCAACCTCACGCCATGTCTATCCCCAACACGCCCTTCACCCTCCCCGCGACCTTCCCCGTCATGGGGGTGGGCGTCGTCGCCCTCCTCTTCCTCAATGTGTTCCAGATCACCAATGTGGTCGGCAAGCGCAAGGAGGCTGGCGGTGGGTTCTTCTCTCTCCCTCGCTGAGCTCGTTCTGACGACAGTCAAATACCCCACCCTCTACGCTACGGCCGAGGAGGCCAAGGCCGACCCTAAGAAGAACGTGTTCAACTGCGCGCAGCGGGCGCATGCCAACACTCTCGAGTACCTCCCTACCATTCTTTCCTTGTACGCCTTCCTCGGTTGCTTCCACCCCCAGCTGGCGACTGGAAGCGTCCTCGTTTGGGTGCTTAGCCGGTTCAGCTACACTGTGAGTGTTGGTGAGGTTGAGGTGGAAGAGAAGCAGAGAGGGTTGAACAAGACTAACACCAGATCAACTACTCGACTGGCATCCCGGCCAAGCGCAACGGCGGTCTCGGTCGCGTCGGGAACCTCGGCCTTGCTGGCCTCATCTTCCCCACCATCTACGTGGCCGCCACCGAGGTGTACCGTCTCTACCTTGCTTAGGTGTAAAAGTGGACGACTGCGATGTCAAATGTTTGCAATGTGATGGACTAAAAGTACAGTACGAAACACGGATGTGTCGGCGGATCCGCGATCCGGCCCATGTCGGGGGTTTAGGGCTGAATAGTAAAGTGCTCATGCTCGTGCCCAACGCTCGCTCGTGCCATTCACTTTTGTTAGGATGTCTGCCGGTGTCTCAGCCACTGCAATACCATCTCTTTTTCATGTTGGATTCAAATGGTGCGAGAGAAACCCAGATGAGACATGTTTACACTGTAGTTTACAAGCAATACAATCCACCCGCCTATTAGGAACCACGTGGCCCTGTTTAAATTCCAGTTAAACAGTTGACGCGTCAATGCTGCGCAAGCACAAGCACCCCCCTAAAACCCCCTGTGGCTTTGTGGTATCCAACACAGCTTGAACAGCTTGGATTTTGTTTTCAGCGATTTCTCAATCTCATCATCATCTCAAACCCGTCAACCAACATGCCACCAAAGGACACGGAACTGTACGACATCCTTGACGTCAAGGTTGATGCTACTGATATCGAGTACGGTGCGGGGAAGAGGGAGCTGACAACAGGCTCAAGAAGGCGTACCGCAAGCTCGCAATCAAGGTGCGTTGCCACCCACATTGCTCTTCCTCTCGTCAGCTCATGCGGCCCTCATCGCATCAATGTCCTCGCGTCTCTGTTCTCCGCTTCGTCACCTCCCCCCTCTCTCTCCCTCTCTTCCCTCTCCCCCTCCCCCTCCCTCTCCCCCTCCCCCTCCCCCTCCCCCTCCCCCTCCCCCTCCCCCTCCCCCTCCCCCTCCCCCTCCCCCTCCCCCTCCCCCTCCCCCTCCCTCTCCCCCTCCCCCTCCCCCTCCCCCTCCCCCTCCCCCTCCCCCTCCCCCTCCCCCTCCCCCTCCCCCTCCCCCTCCCCCTCCCCCTCCCCCTCCTCCCCCCCCATTCCCCCCTCCTTCCCCCCCTCTCCCTCCCCCTCCCCCATCCTCTCTCCACCACTCCCACTCCCCTTCCCCTCCCCCCCTCCCCTCTCCACCGCTCCCACTACCTCGGCTACGCGCCCGTGCGCTAACCCCAGTGGCACCCTGACAAGAACCCCTCTCCCGAGGCGGAAGCCAAGTTCAAGGAAATTGGCGAAGCGTACCAGATCCTGAGTGACCCCGACCAGCGTGCTTTCTATGACAAGGTCGGGCGCGTGGCCATGAACGCGCCAGAGAGCGGAATGGAGGACCCCGAGGCCATCTTCTCAAAGCTCTTTGGCGGCGAGGCGTTTGTCAACTACATTGGCGAGATTGCCCTCGTCAAGGACTTTACGAGCACCATGGATGTGGTCATGACTCCCGAGGAGCGTGCCGAGATGGAGGCCGCCAAGAACGCGCCCGAGGAGGGCAGGCCCGCTTCACCTACCAAGACGGGATCCGCTTCGCCGACCAAGGACGGCGCGGCATCGCCTGCCAAGCCTGCGTCGCCAACCAAGGCCTCGTTTGTTGGGTCTGAGGCAACACCTGATGTTAAGGCTGAGGCCAAGGGCGAGACCCAGGCTGAGGACAAGACTGCCGAGACCTCCACCGGCTCTGCTGTTGGCACGCCAGCTTCAGCTTCTGCCACGGACCTCCACAAGAAGAAGGACGCAGGAAAGGCCAAACTCACGCCCGAGCAGAAGACCAAGCTCGAGGCACTGGAGCAGGAGAACCAGAACCGGCGCGAGATCCGGTGAGTAACCCCTGTCGCCACGTCTGATTCCAGTATCAAGGATCTCACGACCAAGCTCCTCACTCGCATCCGGCCGTACGTCGATGCCAAGCACCCGGGCGAGGCCAACGATCCGGAGACCAAGGCCTTTGAGGAGAGGATACGCACCGAGGCCGAGGACCTCAAGCTCGAGTCGTTTGGTGTCGAGCTTCTCCACACCATCGGTACGGTGTACATCACGCGCGCGAGCAACTTTGTCAAGAGCAAGAAGTTCTTTGGCGGCGCCTTCTTCGGGCGTCTCAAGGAGAAGGGCGGCTTTGTCAAGGAGAGCTTCGGCATGCTGTCGAGCGCACTCAACGTCCAGGCGGCCATGCAGGAGATGGAGCGCCTCGAGGCCAAGGGCACTGCGACGCAAGAGGAGATTGCCGCACTTGCAGAGGACCTGAGTGCCAAGATGCTGCTCACCACCTGGCGCGCAACCCGTATTGAGGTCATCACTATCCTTGGGCCCGTCGTCGACGCCGTTCTGAACGAGCCTGGGATCAGCAAGGACTTGGCGCTGCGCCGCGCCAAAGCCATCATGGCGATCGGAAACATCTTCAAGGCAGTTGAGGACGACGAGGACGCCGAGGAGCGGCGCGAACTCGAGCGCCTCGTCGCCGCGGCCGCAGGTAAGAAGAAGGGGAAGAAGGAGAAGAGCCGCCGTTCGTCTCCTGTCCCTGTCGTTGAGGAGCCCGAGAAGGACAAGGAGACTGAGAAGTAGGTCCGTCACGGGGGATCTTTCGACTGTCCTTCATAGAGTATGTTACTGCCATAATGCCTTTACATGTGCATCACCACCTCTTCTCAGATCCGCCCTTGCGCTCGCGGTCGAGCATGTCGTCAAACTCGCGCTGCTTGCGCGCCAGCTCGTCGTCGTCCTTGGGCGCATCGGCACCAGCGCTGGCACGGCGCTCCATCTCTGACATAACGGCGCGCTTCACGTCATCAGGCGGCTCAAGCAGCTCGCCTGGCGGCGTGAACGTGTCGTTTGCAGGGACGCCGGCACGGTGGCTGATCAGCGTGCCGTGCGGGATGCCCATGCGGTGCTCGGCGATTGCGCGGCGCGCATCGACCGCGATTTCCTCGAACACCATGAGTTTACTAAGGTCAGCGGGTGCAGGTCAGGCGGCGTCAGACGGCTGGCGCTGGCCTCCCTTCAATGGCCTTTGGGCCTTGTCTCCTCTCCGTCCCGTTGTCTTGTCCATCCTCTCCTCCTTCTTCCCCCACACTCACCGTTTCGTATCCTTCATCTTCCGATGCACCTCCCAGCTCGCTGCCGCTCCACCAACCGTAAAGCCCAAAAAGGTGCCCATCATACTCGTCCCACTCGCACAGAAGAGCTTGAATGGAAACGAGAGGCGAGGCACACGCCGCCCCATCGCAATGTACATTGGCAGACCGGAGAGCATGCCCACCGCAGTACACACCGATACCCAGGTGTAGCTCTTGCGGAGCGTTTCGACGTCTTCGCGGGTGATGTCACCTGGTGTCAGCGGTGAGGAAAGGGTTAGCAATGGCAAACAGCGGAGGATGGGAGGGCTTGTCGCCAGCTTGTAACAGCGGCACGCTGTACCATGACTTGTCTGTCTTTACCACGGTGTATGACCTTGCTCCCATTCCTTCCCTTCCTCTCACTCCCTTCACCCCCCCCCCCCTTCCCCCTTCCCTCTTCTCCTCTTTCCCACCTCCTCCCCTCCACCTTTTCGCCTCCGCGAACTCACCAGCTTCGATCCGACGCTGCAACGCGTCCTTGACCACGTCCATCTCGAACATGTTCGACTTCAGCGTGCGGTTCTTGATAGGGTCCGAGTCGCTCATGGTTGCTGATTTCAGTATGAAGTAGAAGTAGAAGTAGAAGGTGAGAGAATGATATTCCTGCTGAAGACTGGCTGCAACTGTTGACGTCAGGCGGAATCTAATTCGCCGAGAGGTCGGGTTAGCTCGGTCATCTTCCATCTCTACAATGTACACTGAGTACGGGGTCTTGGGATGACGACCGGGTCATATGGGCTATTCAAGTACTAGTAGGATGTGAAGACCAGAATGTCGAAGAGAGCGAGAGTTGCGGCAGCTCGTGTACCAGCGACAGGCGCGACGCGGCCCGAAACTCTTACGCGTCTCTCGACACTCTCGCGCTGCAGTGGCTAGATCTGGCACTGAGCGAGATGGATCTCCTGCCAAGCACAAGTGCTGGGTTGGATATAGCCAGGGCATGCATCGCATCACTGTTGCATCTCCACACCATGATCGCGATGAGACGAGCCAGCACGTGACCGACCTCCACCGGCCCCTAAGCCACCATACCACCATCACCGTTGCCACTCACCACTCATACACATTACCTCTCAATCATGGCCCCACCTACAGGCATCCACGGCCCGCTACTGCTCGAGGAGCCCCTCGTGCGCGTGAGTCTGCTATTGTCTGCCATCCTCTTGGGGCGCGTCACGCCATCCGCCACCCGCCACCCGTTTCCGATGCGGGGCTGACACTAGACCCCATACGAGCTACTCCGTCGTAGTCATCGCAGTGCCCAGAGGCAGGTCGAGAAGGAGTTTACTATCGTGCAGGTGAGTCCTTGCGTACCATGCTTGGTTGCCGCCCTTGGTCTCTCCGAGTCCGTTGGGAACCGCATATCCCAGCCACACAGTCGGAATCACCAGGTTGGGTCTCGGTTTTCATGGTGGACATGGTGTGTGCCGTAGGAGGATGGGAACATGCTTCCCGCGTGCGTAGTGCCGCAAATGGAGGCTGGACGAGTGCACGCTCGCTCGTCCACCGACACTGGCCCGCTGGCCTGTCAGCCCTTTACCATCCTCCGCTTTGCGCCGCCCACCACGCCCACATCCCTCCAGCCGCCCCTTTCGCCCTGGCTAACAACCCCCCCCCTGACGCCAGACCCAACTTTCCAATCTTCTCAAGAACCTCACCCACACCGATGCAGACCAGGATGTGGTCCTAACCCGCCTCGACACATGCAGCGAGCGCTTCCGCGGCCTCAAGCGCAAGCTCGATGATCTGCAACCAGCGCCTGACGCACCGGGTGCCGCAATGCTCCGCGAGCGCCTCCGACACATTGACGGGGTACTCTTGGCATCAGTGCACGCACGCGCCAAGGAGAAGGAAGCAGAGTGGACAAGGGATCTCGCGCTGTTGAGTGGCAAGACTGACAAGGACGAGAATGACAAGGATGACAAGGACGACAAGGCAGAGGAGGACGAAGCCATGGAAATGGAAGACGACGCTGGTGACGCGGAAGAGCGCGAGTTGGCAAAGGCAAAAGCGAGAGCAAAGGCGGTCGTGGCCGAGCACTTTGAGAAGAAGTCAACTAGCTCGGTTGGCGCCGAACTCGACAAGCGTGCACCGGGCGACCGCACCGTCGACAGGTACATTGTCGAGCATCTGCTACGAACGGGGCGGATGAAGACGGCCAAGACTCTCGCCGCGACACAGGGCATCGAGGTGAGCTCAAAAGGAGTCATTGAGCTGACACCAGTCCCTCGTCGACATCAAGCTGTTTGCCGAGCTTATCCGTATCGAGACGGCGCTTCTTGAGAGGCACTCTGTGGCCGAGGCGCTCGCTTGGTGCGGCGAGAACCGCGGGACGCTCAAGAAGCAGGGTGTGAGTTGGGTTGTCTTCTGAAGAGGAGATAGTGCCATCTGATATGAACCCGTAAGAGGGTGGCGCTCATACCAGTCCGACCTCGAGTTCACGCTGCGCACGCAAGAGTTCATCGAGCTGTGTCGCCAGCGCGCAACGACGGACGCCATCGCCTATGCGCGCAAGAACCTCGCGCCGTGGGCCGCCACACACATGGCCCAGTTGCAGAGCAGCATGACGCTGCTCGCGTTCGGCGAGACCACTGGTGTACAGGCGTACCGGGTAAGCTCACGGCTTTCGATTGGCAAGCTGACGACAGAAACTCTACGACGCGTCGCGATGGAACAAGGTCCGGAATGAGTTCCGTGACACATTCCTGGGCATTTACGCTCTGCCGTCGCAGTCGCTACTAGCTCTCTCGCTCTCGGCAGGCCTCTCCTCCCTTCGCCTGCCAGCGTGCGCACCATCGTCACCACCGACTACGCCCAAGGAGGATCGCGCACCAGCCCACGCCCAGCCACACCTCATCGTTCCCTCAGCCGCTGAGCTTACTGGCGCACCTATCGAGAGGATCCGCTCGTTCCTTGAGGAGAGCCGAAGTCGCGCGGCCCAGGTCCCAGTTCCCGAGATGGACGAGGACGAGCACCCTGTGCCCGCGCACATGGCCAACGTCGACTGCCCTACGTGTGCCGAGGACATGCGGGTCCTAGCCAAGGAGGTTCCGATGGCTCACCACGTCAACTCAACGCTCGTGTGTGCCATCAGCGGCGACGTCATGGACTCGAACAACGAGCCGATGGCGTTCCCCAACGGCTCAGTGTACTCGAGCCGCTCACTGACCGAGATGGCAAAGAACAACTTTGACGTTGTGACTTGCCCACGTACAGGAGAGACGTGCGCGTTCTCGCGCTTGCGCAAGGTGTACATTTCCTAGTACTGTTGACTGCCCGTTGTATACCATGCACGGGATTGTACCCTGCGTGCTCGTGATCATAGTGCTTGTTCTACCAGACTTGTTGGAACCAGCTGATGACGATTTCTGAATCGCAGGCGGTTTCCTGGGAAAGACGAGCTGCGGCGGTCGATTCCGCAGACAGCCAAAGCTTATACCGGCTCATTGATTTGCCCCCATCACCACATGGTGGGCAGTTTCACCGTATGACGTAGTATGCATAACCATACACAGTTGGAATTGTAATCAATTGAAATTGCCACGTGGAGTTCCTAATTGGAGTGTTAGTATGAACAGAGCCTGGACCGTGCTGCGGTGGGAGGCTGCGCAGTCAGTGGTCAACTGCGAGATCAACTGCTGTCTCACGACATCTTGGACGGCCCAAGTGTTTTAACTCAAACTCATCAATCATTCACAACCTACTACTTCAACTCAACTCGACATTAATTCAAGCGCAACGCTCGCTGTGGCTCGTGCCTTCAGTCCGCCTGTTTCTCGACATCTCTCACTGCTCTCCTCTCATCTCATCTCATCACGACTCATCCCTTACCCTCCATCCCCACATCACCCACCACCCACCACCCACCACTCTTCCTGCCATCATTGCATCACCTCACACGAGCATCCACCACCACCCACAGCCCACCTACATTTCATCCACCCACTGTCGGCCATGAAACGGTCATAAAAGGTGTTCCGCAGCCCCTCTGCATTTCATGGAACCCCGAGCTCGTATGACGGCGAGCCCACAGCCTATCGATCCTGCGCTCTATCGCCCGGTGGCGCCACCATCCCGCATCACCAGGGGCTACAGCGAGACCGACGAGATCACGAACAGGATCGTCGCACTCCAGCGCCAGCAAGCCCCGCCACCCACCCAGCGCGTGCGCCAAGGCTCGACTAGCAGCCAACGCAACACACATACCCACCGGCGTGAGCCGCCGCCGCCACCACTACCTCCACCACCACACCACAGCTCGTCCTCATCGAGGTGCGTGTGCACGATGAAACACTCTAACAGCAGACCCCGCACGCGTGACGATGGACGCCGACAGAAGGTAAACGACTTTGACCGCGGGCTTGTGGCGCACACATCGCGCCAGCTGTACGATCCGTCCAAATCCCACGTAATACCCCGCTCTCCCGTCCGGCCCTACCGCGAAGTCTCGACCACCGCACCGCCACCGATCCCTGTATCGTCCCCCAAGCAATCCCACAAAGAACGGCGCGATATTGTGTCCTCGTCTCGGAGGGCTCTCTTCGACCCCGATGCCCCTTCAATCCCAACTGCACCCAGGCGACCAGCAGCCGATGACGCCCGCGCAGTCCGCCACCACGATGACCCAGGTCCATCGACGCACAAGCTGTTCGATCCTGCTGTCCATGACCCCGTGACCTTCAACGCACCCATTGTACCACCGCCACCCGTGCCGCAGGACACGCTCTCGGTACCAGAGCGCCCCTCAATATTGCGTCGCACTTCGGCAAAGGTGCGCTCGCCGGAGGAGGAGGCCGACCTCGCGCGTGAGCGTGAGCGTCGTCGCCGCCATCGCAGCGAACAAGGCAGCGTTCACACGAGCCAGCGCAAGGAGTCGGACACGCGCAGTCGAGGAAGCAGCGGGAGCCAGGGAAGCGCCAGCTTGAAGGACCGCGAGCGCGGTCAGGGGCAAGTTGACTCTGGCGCCAAGGAACTTCTGAGAAGCGCCTACAAAGAGATCGGCGCATTGGAGCAGACGCTCATCGACATGCATCGAAAGATGCAGAAGGATCCAGAAGCTGGCATTACCGTGTTAATGGACAACCCGAAGGCGACACAGGCCAACGGCGCGTCCAACGAGAGCATGGCGTGGGCGGAGCTCATCTCCATGCACAAGGAGCTCGCCAACCTGCACTCCAACTTCCTCAAGCTCGCTCTTGACCCCAAGTCGCCACGTGACTTACGGCCGTTACCAGGCAGGCACAACATCCCTGTCCGGCTATGGCAAACTGGTTATCTTGCCATTCTCGAGAGACTGCGGTTTGCGTGGATATCGCAGAAGAGTGTTATTGCCCTCGACCTCCTCACCGACTTCATCTACGACGCGTACCACTCGTATGCAGAGCTATTCGGGGACAATGGTATGGCCGCGTTCCGCGCCGCATGGATTGAGGCACTTGGCGACCTCGCACGCTACCGAATGGCAGTGGCCGCGAGGGAATCAGAGGCGCCGAGGCCTAAGCGCTCGACAGACGCACGCATCGACGACGACGACGATGAGCCTCTGCTCGAAACCGCCAGCATCGGTCAGGAGGTTGCCGACAACTGGACCGTTTCAGATAAGGAAACATGGAGAACGATGGCGCGCGACTGGTACGCCATGGGCATCTCCGAGAAGCCCGGTGAGGGGCGGCTGCACAACCACCTTGCTCTCCTGTGCCGTGACATGCGCGGACAGGAGCCTCGCGCGCTGTACCACTTTGCCAAGAGCCTTGCAGCGTCACACCCTTTCAAGGCGTCCCGTGAAGCTGTGTTAACGCTCTTCGACTCGGCTGCCCAGTTCCAACGATCGACGCCTGAGGCGACGGCCATGGACCTATTCGTCCGCCTGCACGGCATGCTGTTCACGCGCATCGAGCTCGACGATTTTGAGCACGTCATGAGCCGATTCATGGAGCGACTCGAGGAGGACGCTAGCCTCGACGGCGTGAGCCGCAAGGCGTGCGTCACGCAGGTCGACTGGCTGTTTATGGGCGTTGTCAACATTGTCGCCATGCTGCAGTACGGCTCGGAGGACGGCATCATCCGCAAAGGATGGGCGCAGGAGAGCGCTGCGCGCCGCCGCCAGGCCGGTGTGGTGGAGGAGAACGGTGAGGTTGACGACGAGGGATTGGATAACGACGATGACGGCCAAGGCCAGCAACCCCAGACGCCGCCCATCTCCCGTCCCGACTCGCCCGCCCCGCCGAGTTTCACCAACGCGCTGCACCTCACGTTTGCCATCCTCGAGTTCACGTTCGCCCGTCCCTTCCGCCAGCAGGGACTGCACCAGGTGCTCAACCCGTACATCTCCATCATGTTCACATTCTTGGCGACCATATTCCGCAACCCTGTGGCTGGAGCGGCGTTAACGACCTACGTGCCTTGGCGCGGCCTGGTCGAGATTGTCAACTCTCTTCGGCTAGAAGTATCCGAAGAGACTCGTCTGGTGAACGGCGTCCCGTTGCCCGAGGACTGGGTGATCCGTGGCATGGAGTGGGTCGGTCGACGCGTATTTGAACGTGGATTCTGGAAGACCAAATCGAACTCTCGCAGCTCGAACGGTGGCCCAGCTATTCCGCGCGTGGGCGAGCGCTTCAACAGCGAGATGGATGTTCTGCTGGCGAACTTTGACGCGGCGATCGACATTACCGAGGGCGTCGTCGATGAGGTCGATGGCGCAGACCTAACGGACGGGCCCGTTGCTGTTAACGACCGCCGCCGCCGTCGTGTTGCATGGGCGGCCGGTACCTTGGTGTCCAACGTGGACGGGCTCGAGCTCGAGGACGGCAAGGTCGTCATTCGTGGTTTCCTTGCGGCAGCCATCGACGCCGAGGAGGCGCGTAAGACTCGTGAGCGCGAGGAGGAGGAGGCTCGCGAGACGGCGCGGCGTGCGCGCCAGCCCCAGTCGGCGGCCTCGGAAGAGGACATCCAGTCCGAGGACGAGGACGAGGACCCAGACCTCGCGATCCTGCGCGACCGCCGCCGCCACCTTCGCGACATCTTGCAGGTGCCGACGGCACGCTCCAAAGCCCCACGCTCACGACTCACTCGGAGCACGCACAACGTCGTTCCGGGGTATACGATCCTGGTTTTCGACACCAACGTGCTCCTTTCGGCGCTCGGCCACTTCTCCAAGGTTGTCGAAGGCGGTCAGTGGTCGGTCGTAGTACCGCTTCCAGTGGTGACCGAGCTGGACGGGCTCTCAAAGAGCCCCCCTCCTCTGGGCACCGAGGCGGCCGCGGCCGTCGCTTACCTCGAGGCGCGGATCCGGACGCACGCGCTTTGCCTCAAGGTCCAGACGTCGCGCGGCAACTATCTGACGGACCTGCTCATCAGGGCCGAGACGCTCGACCTGCATTCGCGTGACACGGCGCGCACAATGGACGACATGATCCTCAACGTCGCTGCCTTCCAGCGCAACCACTTTGTCGACCGTAGCGGTCTTCTGGGCCAGGCGCGGCCGGTGGAAGGCGCGCCGACCCAAGTCTTGCTCGTCACCTTTGACCGTAATCTGCGCCTCAAGGCGCGCGCGCTTGGCATTGACGCGGCCGACGAGCGCGAGATGGCCGCAATATTGGCCAAGTAGGCGTAAGGCGCCGAGGATTTTTTTTTGCGGCGCAGGGACGGCGTCGGCGCTGTCCACGCCCGTCGACACGTTGCAGTTGGTCACATGAGTGGCCGGCGGTGCAGACGGGCACTTTGGACCGGACCGGACCGCACGGCGCCATGCCGTGGTGCAGGATCTCGCAGCCGCGCAGCGGAAGCTTGAGATATGGGAGCAGTGCCTTTGACGGCTTTGGCCCATGACCACTGTGTACTAGTGCGATGTGGCGTTGGGAACGCTGGAATTTGTAATAAGTGTGCGATGCACTATGCCTTTGATAATGCAAGGTTGGACGCTTGGACGCCTTCGAGAACGCCGCAGTGTGGGATGGGTGCTCCCGATCCGCGACCTAGATCTGTTGGTGGCTTATGGCTTATTGTCGCTTCTCTTGCATGCTAGGCAACACGGAGGACGGGGACTGTGCTGTTGCATCCTTTTCCAGACGCTGCTGACCATGGCCCATAGTCGCTAAATGACTGCGCCACCGCACTGACCATCACGACGGGTCCTGTCACCAGCCTCTCACCCGACTGACGACTGACGACTCACCCGACGCTCAGACGCTCAGACGCTCACCTCATACCTCGCTACAATTTCTTATCAGAGACTACGCCGCGACGTGTCCAACCCAGCCAACCCAGCCAAGCCACACAACGCAGCCAAGCCACACATCCAACCCATCCAACCCACACATCCAACCCATCCAACCCAGCCACACAAGCCAAGCCGTCCACATGGCCCATGCATCAGCATCCGTCCTATCCACGCGAGTCATCGACCAAGCCGTGGCGCAGAAGCACACTGTGGCGTGTGTGTCAGGCACCAAGACAATAGTACCTCCAAAACTCGACGGCCGATCGGGGGTCCTTTCTGCCAGACTGAGGCGAGTAAAGAGTAACAAAAGCTAGTCGCCATCACTGGTCTTGTCATTGTCTCGATCATCTCGAGTGTTGGTGTTGGTGTTGGTTGTTGCTTGTCTCTCGCCACCAAACGTTGACGCGTCGAGTCTCCATCGCAACTTCCATCTATCATGACGCCGATTCTGGATGGTGTGAGCCTGCTCCTGTTCCCCTTCCTACTGCGGCTTGCCTCCCCCCTCTTCTCCTCCCCCTCCTCCCCTCCTCCCCTCCGCTGACTCCAGCCCATCTCCAACCACCACCCCGACTGGCTCTACTACCCCGACGACACAATCGATACCATCGCCATCCCCCTCATCGATGACGACCCTGCCCTAACCCACGCAAACTACAAACACAAGCGACAGACTCAGCCCGCCGATCTCGAAGTCCCACGCTGCATGACGCGTTGTATGGGCGCCGCGAACACTGGCCATTGCGCCAGCAACGCCGACTTTCTCTGTCTCTGTTCAAACCGCGACTACCAAACTGGCGTGACGGTGCGTCTTCCTTCCCTCCTCTTCCCTTCCCTCCCTCCCCCCTAACTAATCAGCAATGTTGGGCAGCGGCCTGTAACGCCACAGCGTACGACCTCGCCCTCTCGTACGTCGCATCAGCATGCACGGCGCTGGGCGCAAAGATTGCCCACCCTGACAATCCCGCGTCGACAAATATCACAATGATGCCAATCGTCTATTCCCGGGCCTCGTATCACATCCAAATGATTGTGCGTTTCCCTGCGTCCCCGCGTCCCTGCGTCAACTAAACCCCAGATGTCGGGATTATGCTCTTCCGTCCTCTTATGCGCCATCGGGCTCGGCGTACTCTCCTGTCGAGCGCAGGCGCGGCGGCAGGCCATGATGTCCTCGGCTACCATGTCGAATCCCACCTTCAACAGTCGGGTATCGCGTGTTCCGCGCTCGTACTTTCCGGGAAGGGAACCCGGACAGATATCCACGGTCGATATGGGTAGTGTTGATTTCGGCGACATGTTTGGTCCGACTAAGCCTAGACGCCAGCCCCGGTTTACGAATCGGCTGCCACATGAACGACCGTTCACTAATCGCCTCCCTCAGGAATGGGAGCAGTGGGAGATGGAGCCGAGCGCGAGCGGGAGCCGGACCCCGGATGAACGGCGTTCAAGCCGGTTGAGTACCTCAAGTAAGGTCGTTACGACCGAGGACGGGAGCGAGGTTAGACACGGCGAGAGTATCGTCCCCCTAAATCCGCACACGCCCATGCCACAGACGCCTCGTTCCGTATACATGACCAACGCGCCGAGCGCCGTCTTGCTCCAGCTTCCCCCACTCGAGCTGCCCGACGTTCCACCCCGCCCCCATTCTACGCCACCCAGCCCGCTCCACCCCATCACGTACGCGCCGGCAATTGCGCCCGCACAATAAGAAGCTCCGAACACCCTTTACGATGATCACGACCAGAGTTATCCATTATCCATTGTTAGCGGCATACAGGCCGATTAATCCAGCCTAGTGGCGTACAGGCCATTGTGTAGATCCAGTGACAGTTGTGTTACGCCCTATTTTTGGACAGATGCAGAGTCAGTAGCGGTGAGCAGGTCAAGACAACAATCGATCCATCTATAGGGTATCTGGAGGTCGTCCCGCATCACGCACGTCCTTGACTCGTGCCTCCTTGACTCGTGCCTCCATGGCTCACGGCACAAGCTCCTCCTTGATCCACGCCTCGCCATCGCGCACCCAGCACGCGCGGCGGTGGGGCTCGCACGAGAGCTCGAGCATCTCCACGCGCTGGGGAGCGAGCGCAACGACAGCAAAGTTCTGCCACGCCTCGATGAGGCCCTTTGACTCTTCAGGGTCCTTGGCGTTTGACTCCAAGCTTGTGATCCAGGTGCTCTGGTCCGGCGCGTCCGCAAGTGTCGAACCAGGTGGGGCAGGACGGCCAAACGTCGCGCGCAACGCTGGGCTCAAGCTGTCCCAGATCCGCGCACGCTCAGCCTCCCACCACGACGGCGACGACTCGGGTGCGTTCGACGCGACGCCCCAGCTCACGAGCGCAGACAGCGTGCCGGCCAACTTGGGGAGGCCGATGTCGGATTCCGAGTCGAGCGTGACGGCCGGGTTGAGAGCGACGTTGGGCCGGAGGTGGAACTGGTAAGAGCTGGTGCTCGACGCCGAGAGCGGAGGCGAGACGCGGGGCGAGCGCGGGGTACCCGGGCCAAGGGGCGACGACGGGCCTGCGCTCGATGCCAGATCGTTTGGCGTCGGCGTCAGGTGGAGTCTGGGCCTACCCTTGGTCGAGCTGGACCTAGAGATGGATTCCGAGGCCGCGCCACTCCCCGGAATGCTCTCAGTCGTGCTCTTGGTGTCGAGCGACTCGGTGGGACTGGCCTCTGCCGTGCCGCCAGGGGTCAGCGATGATGTGCTCGAGACGCTCCCCCGCTTCCCGTCCCTGTTCGTCGCGCCGCTAGCTTCATCGGTCGTTGGCGAGGATGAGCCCGCGGCACTCGACGGTGTCCTGCGAAGCGGAGTCGGGTTGCGCGGCGACGAGTATGACGCTGCGATCTTGAGCTGGCTTCCCCTGCGGGTCAGATTGGGGGAACCACTCGCGGGAACGATGTATGCGCGCCCAGTGACGCGGAACTGGACGAGGGTGGGGAGGGTCCAAGCGATCTCGGTGCGCGATTCGGCGCCTAGCTGGGTCGACTTGGATGAGCGCAGGTCGGTCGTGCTGAGGAGGAGGCCACTCGGCGAGACTGGAGTCAGTGGGTTGGCTTTCGGGGGTGACGAGGAGGCGGGTTGGCTCTCGAAGCGCGATTGGCAGGGTGTGGAGGGCAAGGGGCGCAAGCAAGACGACGCAAGCAACCGATCCTGCACCCACTCGCTCTCACCTTCCTTAATGACTCACAAGTACGATGGACAACCGAGCGCACACGCGGCGCACCCTCATGCACGGTCGCGAGCGAATATACTGTCGTCAGCGATGACGGGTGGATGACTAACCAGTTGAGCGTGGGTTCTGGGCCAGCTCGGATTCGAGAAGTAACTGCCATTCAGGCTTGGCGCGCGAGATAGACTGGTGTGGACGGGGAACCATGGTGGGTGTGACTGAATGTGAGGTGCTGAGGTGGACGGGGTGGAGTGGAGTGGATTGGGGAAATGGGCCGGGTTGACCGGGGTGAGGCACTGTTGGAGCTCGGTGGAGGTTGAGCTTAGGCGTCGAGTGGAGCGTAAGCGTCGAGTGGAGCGTAAGCGGCAGAGAGTGTAACAGTGATACGAGTGGCAAATGTTCGAATCAGATGAGAGGAGAGTGAGAGTTGATAGGAGCAAGATATACGGCGACGAGATGAGAATGTCTCTCCAAGTCGCGTGATATCAGACGTCTGAGTGTCAATTGGCCAAGCCAAGTCAAGCGACTAAAAGCCCAAGCTGTGTAAAGCAGGCGCGTCCATGGCGTCAAGGGACTGCGGATCTGCGGCGCGCGGCAGAGATGAATAATGGCGCAAATCGCCAGTCATCAGTCCCGAAGCTGAAGAGGTGGCGTTGTCGATCCTGATGACATGACTGGCATATTTGCCCAAGGCACTGAGATGGCGCTCTGTAACACATGCCACATGCCTCGCAGGCTCGGCCGTGTCCGAGTCGAGGTCATCCAGTCAGCCGCAACAGCCTGCTCCCAGCGCCGTCGCCACTCATCCTTGCTGACCAGCCGCACAGTTGCGTGCGGTGGAATCTGAACGTCTCTTACCTTAACGCTGGGATCGTGATATCCACAGCCGGACGCTGCCCTACCGATCTAGCGCCCTAGCGCCCTCATCCGCACTATCGGTACGATTCAACTCCGTACATCCGCTTCTCTCTCGCTAAGATGCAAACACACATGCATGCTGCTGAAACGCTTGACAACACGGATCGTACAAACTGTATCTACTCGCCACCCGTCAAACCACGGAGCCACCCGAGCGGGCCTCTGGGGGGCGGGCTCGGGCTCCGCACCGGCGTCGGTGTTGAAGGACCTCTGGGGATCAGCCCCGTCCCCCATTACATAAGCCATCATCACGCACACTCACACATCACTCATTGCCGCAATGGCCTGGTTGATGAGCTCTTCTGGAAGGTCGCCTGGCAGACCCTGCGAGTAGACGTGCGGGTCGAGGGGCGCATAGCCGGGGGGAGGCGGCGAGTCTTGCGGCGGGCCGAGGCTTGGCTCGCGCTGTAACGTACGAGGTCGGGCCGTTTCGCCACTGTTCTCGCTCTCGTGGGTCCCGCTCTCGCTTGTGACTGACGCGTTAGGACTGGAGCGGCGGTGGAAATAAGATTGTTCACCACGGAGTGAGTTCATTGAGATGTCAAGTACGTTGGGTGTGGGCGGGTTTGGAGGCGAGCGGGCAGAACCGGTATCCGAGTCGCTGCCATCCGAGTCGAGGTCCTCGACGTCGGGTACACGCGCCTCGATCTGTGGGGTGTCGGTTGGAGAACGGTACGACGACACCTCTGCAGGGTGCAAGTGGTCACCACCACGTAACGGGCTGGGCATGAGGTTTGAGTGGTTTCGGCGATGCCTTCTCGACGAGCGCGGTGTAGATGGCGCGTGAGCGAGAGAGCGAGAGGGAATAATAGGGGTAGAAGACGAAGAACCGTGGGCTACCGCGCGGTTGCGTGCAGCCTCCAAGAGTGCACCGATGCCGCTCAGGTTCGGCTGGCTCGAGCCAGGTGTGCCGTAGCCAGCCTCGATGAGGATGCTTCCACCCTCGCTGCCGTAGGCAGGCGGTGGAGCCAGTGTACCGGTCATTGGAGCAAGGCCCCACTTCTTGACGTTGGCCTCGATGAACACGAACCCAGCCTGGCCAAGGTTGACGTGTAGCGTGGCAGGACCGTTGGCGCCGACAGTAGGGAAGAGGTTGAGGCGATGCAGGCCCGTGTAACAGTCCTCGAGCTTGCGGCCGTTGCGCGTGAAGAAGACAGTGCCCGTGCGGGGGCGATAACCCACGCCCAGGACGTCACCCTCGGCAAGAGGAGGCCCGTAGGACGACGCCGTGAACGGGTAGTTGTGAGACTTGAAACCGTCCGACGCAAAGTAGGCCACAGAGGATCTATTCCATCCAGGCAGACGGAACGACGGGTACGGCTTGGTCGCGAGGCCAATGGCGACCTCGGTCGTGACCGGTTTCTCATACATCTTGACCTCCCAATAGTAGACCTCGTTAAGCTTGGGAAGCGGCAGGTTGGCCATGACCGAGTTGCCACCGCCCTCGCGGACTGCCATACCCGGGCCGTCGGAAAGGAATGTGATTTCGGTGCGTGACTGCACGTAGAGCGAGAGGTTCTCCTCGTAGTCGGGCTCGAACGCCCATGCAGCGACGCCCTTCTCTTGGATAGAGAGGAACTGGGACAGAGTAATGTCGGTTGGCACAGACGAAGGAGGATACTGGCCTTGCCAGTCTGAGAACATTAGCCGTCATATCTCACGAGTCAGAGTACTCACCCTTTGACCGAAGATAGGCCTCCCGCACATCGGCGTTGCAAGTCTCAAGCCATCGTTGTTCTACGCCCTCGACTCCGCCTTCGCCAATAACGCCGTCTCCCTTGGACAGATCGAGAGGTCCTCCATCCTCGGCAAGGCGGATGCCTCTCTGCCTCTTCATGCACAGAAGCGCAATGAGGAAGATAAGGATTCCCAAGAGGACTGTGAGGGCAACCACGAGGATCGGGATGAACACAATCAACACGGTCGATGGTCCATCGCCAGAGTCAAAATCGCTGGGCCGCATGTGGATGTCGCCGATGACCTTGACAGAGTGTGGTACCGCCTGCACCACTCCCGACGCCCCAGGCACAGCTGAGATGTACTCGTACCGTCCGATTTTGACTGGCATCTTTGCGAGTCGTGAGATAGCTTTCACGCGGGTCGCACGCGACCCGGAATGCGATGCTACGGCGCTGCTGCTGTCGATCTGGACCCCCTCCTGGTTCTTGGTCGCTGGTGAGCGCTGTTCGGCCAAGCGCGTGTGGTGAAGTCCAGGCTCTATGCGATCGTGGGGAGCCGAAAGCGTACGCGGCGGTGTGTCTGGAACGTCGTTGGAAAACGAGATTGTCGATGTGTCCATCCGCACCGTTGATGTGATGCTAGGCGGTACAGTAGGACGTAGATGTGGAAAGAGTGACTGTCGGAGCAAGAACAAGTGGCCACAATAGGTTTGTACCTGAGCATCCGTCAGCCATGTGCGCAGCAGAGCAAGGTGGGAGCCACAGACACAGTCTTGGCAGCAGAGTGGACGAGTTCTCTAGCAACACTGCAAGGTATTGCTCGCTTCGGAGAATGACAACGTGTCCGATACAAGAGGAGTTAGTTACTCACGGAGGTCGTCTGAGCGGCGGGGGGGGATGATTAATGCAAATGAGCGGGGTGGAGGCGCTCTTGGGGACTGGATCGCCTCGTGCACGACGACGGTAGGGGCGAGAGTTGTGGAGAGTTGTGGAGAGTTGTGGAGACAGAGGTTGAGTGGGTCGTGTGACGATACCGTTTGATATCGACTTGTGTGGTGTCTCGAAGAAGGTAAGTTGTAAGCAGTAGCTAGGTCAAGTGATGAGAATAACAAGTGAAGTGGGTTAATGATCAAAGGGGGGGAGGGGGGAAGGGGTGGGGGGGGGAAGTGGGGAGACCACCCAGTTGGTGGTTCAAGTGGCGGGCCTAGTTAGGCCCATATCGTTCAGGGACTGGAAAGGCAACTTGGGCTGGTCCTAAGCCTTCTTGCGGTGGTGGCGGGTGGCGCACAGCGCACACCCAAGACGAAATACAATTGCCCCCGCTAATTCAGCCGACAACCCCGCCTTAGTCCCCAAATCGATTAAAGCTCGCTGTACTAATCCTTAACCCCACCGCTTACGTCATTGGAACCATTTCCATTTCCCATTTCCCATTTCCCACTTCCCACTCGTGTCTGATGCATACTAGATTTACTAGATTACATGGTCATGGTCCCACGCCCATCACGACCCCAACACCGCCATATCCTTCCCACAACCAGCAACTTGTCTGCCCGTGTGAGCGTTTGGTCCTCAAACATCCGCAAGTCATCCAGGAATGCCTGTCTGTCAGTAATGTTCAGATTGGTAGATAATCGATCATTCTTTGACCAGCCACCCAATCCCTGATCACCCCATGGGGGGGAATCATATCAATCCTGGCAAGCAGGGTGATGAGCCCTTTACCCCTTGTGACAAACTCAATATCCGGCTTCCAGTTGTACATGTATCCGGGGCCTGAACAGTAACTCACCTGGCGCACTCCAGAGCCAATCCCCGTCGCCCATACACGCAGACCCGACGTCGTGACGATTAGCAGACCCCGGTCCTTGTCCGACATGAGCGCGTCGTCCTCTGGCGCCTTGAGGAGGAGCTCCTCAATGTCGCGCAAACTGTGGAAGTAGCGCCGGCGGCGGCCCTTTTGCCGACCCTCGCCAGCGTAGAGACGCTGCAGCCAACCCCAGAAGCCATAGAGGAGGAGAACCGAGGGCGCCACACCGACGAACGCAAACGTCAGCTGCTGCGAGCGTAGGAGCTGGTCAAGGCCCTGCAGCGCCACTGACAGGTCGGTCTGGCGTCAGCTTTGATCAAGAGTCGGAAACCCACCTTAGTCTTCTGGATCTGGATGAGGAGGGTACGGATGAGGTGGCCGAACAACGCCGACTTGATCGGGTGTCGGATTTCGTTCTCGTACGCCTTGAGAACCTCCTCCATGTCGCCCGACTCGACCTTGACGCGTAAGGCCGCGAGTTCAGAGTCGTTCAGGTGGTACACATCGCGACCGAAATCTACGACCATGCGCTGCAAACTTTCCTCGTCGG
Organism: Cutaneotrichosporon cavernicola; assembly: GCF_030864355.1. Lineage (NCBI taxonomy): Eukaryota > Fungi > Basidiomycota > Tremellomycetes > Trichosporonales > Trichosporonaceae > Cutaneotrichosporon > Cutaneotrichosporon cavernicola. Next base: position 1,970,493 of record NC_083396.1, on the reverse strand, counting down.
CCTTGACCGTTTCCGGGGCGAGGGAGAGACCCTCCCCTCCTCCGCGCATCGTGTTGAAGATGTCCTCGACGGGTTCCCAGACCCACTGCACGAAGAAGCCCTTGATCGTTTCCTTGCCATTGTAGACTTGCTCAGTGATCCATTCCTTGTTCTTGACGACCGACCGGGCACCAAAGTAGAGCGCCGGAGGGAGGAACAGGACGGTGAACCAGAACCGGGTGAAGACAGATGGGCGGCCGTACTCCTCCAGAGTGTTGTGCACGACCTGGCGCATCTCAGGGAGATACTTCGTGACCACGTCGGCAAGCATCTCGGGAGTCACCTTTGTCGCAGCCTGGGTTTGCGAGCGTCTAGACTTGCGCGAGCTTCTTTCGTCCTTGAACGAGACGGTCTTCTCGCTGGGTTTGATGTTGAGGACGTCGGCAAGAATGCCGTAGATGCGCGTAGTCTCGTCAACGAGGTCGGACGAGGACGCAGCGGCGCCGACCCTCTGGAACGACCAGTTTGGACCGTTGCTTGCAAGCAGGCCGACGTGACTGGCTGCGAGACCGGCGGCGGTACCAAGCGTTTGCCGGTTGGACAGCATTTCGCGCTTGGTCAGAACAAGCGGAGAGGCCAGCGCCTGCAGCTTGGCCGTGAACTTCTGCGCCCCATCGCCGACATGGAGGGGCCGGAACAGGCGGGACAGGCTTGAAGACGAGGGCAACTGAATCGCGTTGCGCCAGTTCACACTCGAGACCTTTACATGCCACGACTCTGACTCCTCACCTCCGCCGAGCGCATGCCAGACGCGCTCCGGTAGGGCTGAAGTCAGCTCCGCCAAATCCACCCCGGTACTCACATTGCACCAAGTACACGAGCGGCCCGATACGCGAGGACATGGAGCGCTCCCACCACACCTCGTCGTCCAGGAGTGCGAGTGCGCTTTCAACAAACTCGCGCAGTACCTCAGCCCAGATGATGCTGACGGAGCGCGTGAGGATCTCAGCCTCGGCTGCGCGGACGACCTTGGACGCAGTATATGTGCCCAAGTCCTGTTTGCGCTGCTGGAGGCTCGTGAGCATGCGCGCAACCTCCTTGGCCGTCGGGGGCGTAGTCTGCGTCAACCGAGCAAGAGTATTCCGGAGGCTCTTCGAGAATGGCGCGTCGTCGTCATCATCGTCGTCTTCTTCTAGTGCAATGGGCGCCTGCACGCCTGGAGGAAGGTCGGGCTTTGGGGAGGTAACGATCACGGGAAGGGTCGCTAGGGAGACGAGGTGGATGTTGAGCTGTTCCTCGGAGTAGCTCGTTGGAGCTACTGAGAGGAAGCCCATGGCGACGAGCTTTTGTAGTCGGAATGACTTTGGGGACTCGGGAGGTTGGATGATGAGGTGTTGCTGTTGGCGACCGAAACTCAATCCAACCGCTTCTAGCCCAGGTCATGACGTAACGTTGATGAGGTTTGATGTTTCGAATTCACACGTCATTTATTCCACGTGGATGATATCACGATCTACACCCAGATTTCCATGAGAGATCCAGAGGGAGGCAAGATTTCGGACACGATAAAGACACCACAACAACAACCATGTCTGGCACGCTCATCTCGTCCCTGGCGTGGGTTCCACGCGGGCGCGCCGCCCTCCAGCCGCGCAAGTATGAGCTGGACGAGTCGGAGATCGAGCGCGTCGGCAAGCTCGGCGGGCCAGGTGTGATCGAGCAGATCAAGGAGCAGATGATGGAGATGGAGCAGGACGACGGCGAGTGGGAGGACATGGGCGACGACGCGGGGGATGATGATGAGGACGAGGATGAGGAGGGAAACGAGGACAAGATGGACGAGGACGAGGTCAAGCCCAGCGACCCTAACGACATGTCGGCATACAAGATGGACGAGTATGACGACGAGGAGTCGGGAGGTGCGGGTGCGTTCTGAGGGCCGGCCAGTACTGATGCCAGCGATGGGCGCGTTCGCCAACGTCAAGGGCCTGTCGTACTATCGCACCAACGATGACGACCCGTACATCACCCTCAAGGAGGACGATGAGGAGATGGAACGCGAGGAGCTCGCCCTGCTCGCGACGGATAGCATGATCGTGACGGCGCGCACGACGGCTGACCTCTCAGGTCTCGACTTCCACGTCTACGACGACACGAACGAGACGCTGTACCCCCACCACGACCTGATGCTGCCGGCGTTCCCGCTCTGCGTCGAGTGGCTCGACTTTGCCTCTGGCTCGTCCGACTCGTCCAAGACCGGTAACTTTGTTGCCGTGGGCTCGTTCGACCCGTCCATCGAGATCTGGGACTGCGACGTTGTCGACGGGCTGTACCCGCAGGCGATCCTCGGCCCCCCTGGCTCGCTGGAGAAGCCCGTAGCAAAGCCCAAGGGCACGGGCAAGAAGAAGCGCAAGCAGATTGTGCAGCCTACCGCCAACCCCGACCACCATGTGCAGCCCGTCCTCACGCTGAGCTGGACGCCACGATTCCGCAACCTCCTCCTCTCGGGAAGCGCAGACGCGACGGTCAAGCTGTGGGACCTGACGCGCGAGAGCCCAATGGGCGCACAGAGCTCGTGGGACAAGATCCACGGCGGGGAGAAGGTGCAGGCCGTCGAGTGGAACCGTGGGCCGATGGGATCGGGCGCCGACTCGGCGGTCCTCTCGGGCGGCTGGGACCGGACAGTGCGCGTGTGGGACGCAAAGTCCAAGGATGGCGAGGGGTACTCTGTCGCGGTCGGGGCGGACATTGAGTGTGTTCGTTGGGACCCTTGGGACTCGACGTCCTTTTATGTGAGTTTAACTGGGTGGGTTGGTCAGGAGCTGACAGCAGGTGTCGTTGGAGAATGGGCTTATTCTGGCATACGACGCGCGGACGATGGGTGCCAAGCCCGCACAGGCCAAGTTTACGCTCTCGGCACACGACGGCGCAGCCTCGGCACTGGACATCAACCCCCACGTACGCGGGTGTATCCTCACGGCTGGCATGGACAAGCAGGTCAAGATCTGGAATGTGTCGGACGACGAGAGCGAGGGCACGACCGGGCGCAAGCGCGAGGTGTCGCTCGTTGCGCACCGCGATCTCGGACTCGGCAAGGTGTTTGCCGCGCGGTGGAGCCCCGACACTGAGACACCGCTGGCGCTCGCAGCGGCAGGTAGCAAGGCGACGCTGCAGGTTTGGGATTCGGCTAGCAATGCCGGTATCCGTAAAGCCTTTGGTGAGCGGTTGAGGCGCGCGGGACGGGAGATGGGCGCGGTTAAGGAGAGCGGGGGTGTTGTGCTTGTCAACGATGGCGGCCCGGATGAGGAGGACTAGTTTGGGAGACTAGACATAGATGCATATTGCTATTTTCCGGCCTGTGGGTGGTGGGGGAGCAGTAGGAGTGCCCTTGACTGCACCCTTGACTGCATAGTCCAGTCTCACTGGACGCGGAGGCAGCACGACTGCTGGCTGAGCAGAATGTGTCACATCGCCTGCGTCTGGTCAAGCTTTCACGGCCAGCCAAGGCCACTCGGCGTGTCCGCATTAATAACTCGTACGACATGGGTTCCGTCCCGTTGGCAAGGACTGCTCTCTGCAAATCCACACCTGTGTCCACACGGGACATTGGGCTCGTGGCAACTTGACACAAATTCATCGGACTGAAGCTAATTCTCTGCCACCCCGCCAGTCTGTTTAGACCTTTTTGCCCGAAACCGCATCGCTGATCTTCTGCGTCGTCGACTTGCTCTCCGTCGGCTGCGCTGCGGCTGCAACAGTATCAGCCTTGCCCTTGACAAAGTCGCCGGCCTTCTCGAGCGTGCTCTTCTGCGAGTCGGGCTTGACGGCGGACGCGATCTGGGTTAGTTGGATCTGAGAAGACATACCTTGTCGCCGAGACTCTGGCGGCCGATGTCGGACATGCTGTTGTTGGTGGGGTGGGGTGGGGTTGATAGGGGTTGGAGTTTGATAGAGAGAGAGAGGGCGAGAGAGCAAGGATGAAGGCTGGGTTCCACTGCACGGTGGCTTATAACTCTTCTGAGATGAGCCCGGCACGACGAGCAGCCCACCGGATGTCGGCTCGCCATCGACGCAGCAGGCGATGACATCAGGTTCGTCGTGACGGGGTATGCGCCATTCCCTTTCGCACACCCGCAACCTCCTAAGATCCCGACGCAGAGGGCCAGACCGCAACTCGCACGCCCAAAGCCCCCACTTCCGCGGCCCAGACCGCAACTCGCACGCCCAAAGCCCCCATTTCAGCGGCGCAGAGGACCATAACTGGAACTGCCCGGCGCCCCATCACTGACAGCCCTCTGGCCATTCCGGTCGCTCGATGACGCCACGCCGTAGCAGACCTGACAGCGTGAGAACGTTAGATGACGACCGGGAGGGACGCGATGGCGGAACTGCAGCATCATGAGATGTTGGGAACGGCGCTCTCATCCCTATCATCCCTATCAACGATCATGACTCCTTGCGAATGAGTTATCCGACGATTTGACAACAGAATGAAGAGGCGCCCATCTGTGGGATGAGTGAGATGCGTGGGAGTACCCAGCCGTAGTGAGAAGTCGGCGGGAGGGCGCTTAGTCGGGAAAAAGTACCAACTGGGCCATGCGTGAGAATGTAACGCACAGGTATGTCCAGGACTTTGAGTGGCGCCCTCGAAACGAATGTGGCCGAGCAGAAAACAAAAAAAACCATCTCGCAACGTAGCATAGTTGCGATACAACACTGTTGGTGAAACGGTATCATGCGTCGTTGCCATCGACGCGGCAGGGGTTCGACTCCCTTACAGTGTATGTTTTGTTTCTTGTCTGGTTGAGGAACGCAGATGGTGGCGACGTTGTGGTGGTTCGCTAGTGGTGTTCGCATTCGATCCGACATGCCAAGACTCAGGATATGCGCCGGATTTAGCTTCCACCAAGCTTCAGGCATGCTGATCTGAGCAGGTCTCTTCCGTACTGCACTCATCTCTCCGTCCCAGCTAAGTCGCGGCGTTCCATGCACCGGCCCGAAAGGAGAAAGGAGGGGGGTCTCTGGTTCGGCCGTACGCGTACGTTGCTTGGCCCTCTACTATCTACGACCTACGGCGCGGATGGCGTGGCAGATGGCGACGGCGGAATGGGCTGTGCTGTTCGGAGGTGGCACTCGCGCCGTCTGAATGTCCGTCGACGGAAAGGACTTGGGAACGCTGGGCAATTGACTGTTCCCACGCCGCACGGTTCCTCAGAAGCAAATACAGTGCCGAGATCAAGCGCCGCGACGACCGGAGTACCAACGTTTGGGGGAGTATGAGGGACACGAGGCAGGAGAGACTCGTTTGTTGTTCACCGTCTTGATGAATATAAACCACATCGCTCATCGCTCATCGCTCACCGCTCATCACATCCAAGCACCCAAGCTTATCATGCTGGCCGTCCTCCTCCTCTTGCCTATTGCGTTTGCTCTGAGCGTGCGCGAGATACCCGACACACCAATTCCGATGATCCCAGACGCCCCGCCCCGTAACGTGACGACCTTTGTGTTCCCGACTGCCCGCGATTGGTGTATGTCCCATACCCACCCCGCTGATAATAGTCACCCTCAACGAGACAAACTATATTGTCTGGGATTGGGTCCAGGACAACTCGCCCGATCTCCGGGTCATCCTAGACCGGCCGGACGGAGATGTGGTGATGCTCCGTGGTCCCCTGATTCTTAACGATAAAAGTAGGCTCCGAGTAGCGGCGAAGACGAGACCAGACGCTGACCCAGTCCCGGCAAACATGTTCGGCATGACGTATAACGGGTCTCTCCCCGCCGTCGCTGGGAACGGATACAGGCTTCGCCTGCACGACTTTGCCAATGATACTAGTCAGAAAACCCCGAGGAAAGGACGCTGATGCCAGTCGTATATGCCTCGTCGGAGAATTTCGAGATCAAGGTCGCGGGTTCGCATCACATCGCCCCCATGCCGTGGGGCGTCCCCATGACCACGACGGGTAGTAGCGGCGTGCGGATGGGGAGCGGCGCTGGTATGGGGTTGGGGGTGGTGGGGCTGCTTGTGGCCCTGCTTTAATTGATGTCTTGATGGCTCGATGGGTTAATTTGTTTCATGCTTCGATGTCACCCATTTCTTTGCCCAAGATATGCTTCCGAGCCGAGCCGAGAGTACCTCAGCGCCTTGGTCGTTGGTACGTTGAAATGCGTAGTGGAGTACCGCGTGGACCATGTGGTCCGAGCGCATTGAGCATACCTCGGCACCGCCGTCGGATGGGATGTACGGCGTGGTATGTGACAGCAAATGAACTAGTGAATGGCTTGGCATTCGTTAGCTTGGTTTTGCTCAGCTGGTTAAAAAAGGTGCACGCTGCACTCAAATCTCTTCCCCATCCACCCGGTCCAACATGCAGGTCCTCGTCCTCGCCCTCAGCCTCATCCTCGCCCTCTCAGCCCCAGCGCTAGCCCAGACATCCACCATCGACATCGGCACCCTCATAACCCAAGGCCTCGTCCCCTCCACCACTCACCCTTCCGCCGCCTCCACCGAAATCGCCGGCGAAAGCCCACTCACATCGACCCGCATTAACTTCCCAACCATGCTCGACTGGTGGGTCCTCGATGCGCCCAACCAAGCCGAATGGACATTTGTCCACCCCACCCTCGATCCTGACAAGGTGGAGATGGACTTAATCCTCGATAATCTTGACGACACGGTCTGTCCGTCTCCAGTGTTGGTGGCGACGGTACGTGCCCACTGGGGGAAGTGGGGCGGTCAAACCAACCTGCAAGGCGCAAAGGCTGGTGAGGGGTATTTCCTACTCCTCCAAGATCGCACCAACAGTTCTCGTAAGATATATTGTGGTGGGAGGCTGAACCAGATATCTACGCCGAGAGCGAGAACTTTGAACTGCGGCCGGCTGGGGCCGCACTTACGCACAAGTGGCATCCCACACCCGACGTCGCTTCTGCCCAAAGCAGCGCCCTAGCTGTGGGCCCGACAGGTTCAACGTCAGGAGCGAGGCGGCTCGCGACCCCGGAATGGCTTGGCGTGGTGATGGCAGCGGTGGTGTGGGGAACTGGAGCTGCCAAATAGGAAGCGTCTAGTACCGGATGTTAGAATGTCAAGTGCGCTCACGTTTGTCAGTACAGTACTTAGTGACCTTGCCGTCTCCGACACTTACACCTACTTGTCTACTTCAAAGGTTGTGTCGTCAGCTTTAGCCATGTGGGTCAAGCGCGCTCAACCAGATCGAGTGGACGTTCGTTCACCCCACTTTGAATCCCGAGAAGGTGCTCATAAACATGATTCCGAATAACGCCAATATGACGCTGTCCACGCTGTTCAAGGTCACGACCGGGGCAGGTGAGGGTCGAAGCCTACATTTGCGTGGGCTCACCCGTCCGATGCCTGTATTTGTGTCGTGCCGACGACCACCAGCAAGCCGGATGCGATGTCCATAGCCCGCCAGTTTGGCACGATGAGATTTGATCCTTGCCATCGCCGCCCCTGCGGCGATGTGATGAGCATTTTAGAGCGGTCAACTGTGAAGTAGTATGATGCACCGCGTGTTAGAGTTAAACCTGCTGACATGGTTCTATGCTGTCTGACCAATTGTATCTCCGAGCCCTCTGACACTCACAGCTCATCACGGTACTTGTCATGCCCGTGATCCCCGCCGGCACGGCGCGCGTCGTGGTCCTTGAAGAAGCCCAGCTTCTTCTGCTTCGGCTCGTCGTCGTACTTGACGCGCTTGTTCTCGTCGTAGCTCAGCGTAATCGGCCGCATGGTCGGGCGGTAGATCTGGTCCCATGTCGTGCTCGTGGGCAGGGGCACTGTCGAGGGCGGGTACACGATCCCTTCTGAAGGACAGGTGGTGTGCAACGTGCCGTGGTCGGCGGTCGTCCAGCCAGCGAGGTTGCCCCGCGCGTGGAGTGTCCACAGGACGCGCGTGAGGGTGCGCTCCTCGCAGAGGAGGATGGGCTGCCCGAACGGCGTGAGCGCGGACTCAATGTCCTCGAGGCGGTAGGTCGTATCTGCCGAGGTGACGATCTGGTGTCAGCTGCAACTTGTGGGGATAGTAGCTGTTGGGATGGAAGTGAGAATACGCACACCTGCATGCTCGAGCGCCTCACCGACCTTCATCCGATTGTGAAGGCCTAAGAGCGTGTCAAAGAAGCGTGGCACATCGGCGTCCTCGTCACAGAGAGAAGTCACGTAGCGCCCGGCCGTGTTCCACTGCTGTTAGCTGGGGGACAGAGCTGAGCTGACACAGCCGTGCGAAACGCGACGCCACACTCACGACTCGCTCCCAAACCTCCTCGACACCTTCTCCCACCTCGCTCTGGGCCCACGCGGCCTCGTTCTCCTCCACGTCAAAGCCCTTCGTGCGCGCGCACAGACTGCCGATCGCCTCGTGCGTGAGCTTACCTCCGGCGCGTGTGGCGGGCGAACCATCACACCTGGTGTCAGATTCTCCTGAAATCCACAGCTGTTGGGTGATATCCGGGTATCAGAGAGGGGGTGAGGAGGGGGAGGGGGGAAGGGAGAAAGGAGATGTTGGAGGAAGGTGAGCGTGCCAGCTATGGACCAGGACTGAGCTGGCGGCGTGAGAGGTACTCACTCAAGTACGTCCAGGCCCTCAATACCCCACGACCCGTTATCCCCAGCGTCTGGCTCGAAGCGCTGCCGGAACACGAAGCGGCCAGCCGCTGGAACGCAGCACACGTCGACACCCTTGCTCGAGCACGAGATGGTGTTGGTGTATGGCGAGCAGTCAACTGCTGCCCCTAGAGGGAGGAGAACAGTGAGAAGCGCTAACGATACCACCATTGTGGTACCAGTAAATGGAGATGTGGAAGATGCAAAGTTCAGAAGCGCGGAAAACTAAGCTCAACATACTAAACAGTGGACAACCCGTTTTTACTTCTCCCGCACTTGGAATCCTCGATGACGTTTTGATACGGCTCCAGGCACGCCAATACCTAAGATTAGGACCTTCAGCTTTCCCACGGTCTCGACCAGCAAAGTTCGAGGCTCTCAACGCTCACGTTCGTGCGAACCGCGAACTAAGCTCCCATCGCCACCACCATGTCTCTTCGTGCTCTCCGTCCCGCTCTCCGTGCCGTCCGCACCGCGCGCCTCCCCGTCGCCCGCGTTGTCGCTGCGCGCGCGTTCCATGTCTCGCGTTCCGTGTTCAGCGCTGGCGAGAGCGACGGCGAGCTCGCGGCCGCCCTGGCTGCCGAGCACGCGTACGAGACCGAGGGCGCTAGCTCGTCCAAGCCTGGGTTCCTGCAGGAGCTCGAGGCCGAGGGTGTCTGGAGCGTGTCCGACACTGTCAACTCCGACGATGTTGTGATTTCGCGCAAGTTTGGCGACGAGAGGTGTGTATGCCCTGGGTCGACCTTTCGCCTCCCAGCCGACCTACTCTCTCTTTCGCCGTCCCCCCCACCCCCAACCACTCCCCGCGCTCTCTCAATTAAGCTGACCCCAGCCTCAAGCTCACGTTCCAGATCTCGGACCTGGACAACACCGACCCGGTTGAGAGCGTCGACGCCGACGGCAACATTGTCGAGGACGTTGCGCCTGCGTTCATCACCTCGTCGCTTCTCGTCACCAAGAGCGGTGCAAAGAAGGCGCTCCTTGTTGACCTTGGCGCGTCGCCCGACGGCTTCGAGGTCACCAACGTAGCCATCTACGAGAAGGCGCTTGCTGAGGCCAACGGCGCCGAGGGCGACTGGAAGCGCCGGTCCAGCTACATGGGTCCTCGTGAGTGGCCGGTCGGGAAGATTCCGCCCCCTCCCTCCCCACTTGCGCTAAAATCCAGAGTTCGACACCCTCGACTCGGTTGTCCAGGACGCGTTCCAGGCCTACCTCGCCGAGCGTGGCGTCGACGCTGCCCTCTCCAACTTCATCGTCTCGTACTCCGAGTACAAGGAGCAGAAGGACTACGTCGGCTGGCTCGCCGACGTCAAGGAGTTTGTCAACGCCAACTAAACACATTCACATGCATTGCGGTACCACTCTGGACCCCGTAGCGACAGTAGATGCTCTCCCAGTACTTGATCACCACACCCTACTTCACACCCTACTTCTTCGCCCTCCTCCGGCGAGCCTTCTCCGGCCCACTCTCAGCGCCGCTCGTCGCCTCGCCGCCGCTCGTCGCGGCGTCCCCCTTGACGCGGCGCTTGTGCTGGGCCGGAATCCAGTCCTCGTCGTAAGCGCCCTTGCCCGAGTCGGAGACGGAGCCCTCGACGACAGCGGGGGCGGCCTTGGCGTGCTTGCGGGCACCCTTGCGCGTCTTCTTGGGCTGCTCAAAGTACATGGTGAAGGCAAGGTAGCCCGCGCCGATGAGAGTAGCACCGACGACGAGGTACATGAAGATGACCTGGGGGTCAAACCACGAGGTAGCGGGCTCGACGATCGAGACGGTCGAGTTGAAGGCCGTGACGCGGTGCAGCTCCTTGCCGTGCTTGAGGTCGATCCAGACGGTGAGGCCGTGCTCCTGCGAGCGGAGCCTGGGATTAGCACTTGATGAGAGACGGGTGCAAGGGTTCGAGCTCAGCCGAGCTGGAGGACAGTTTGAATGACTTGAGAACAACCGATGACTACACTTGGTAGATGAAGAAAGAGCCAGGCTGCCCACCAAGCCCCTTTAAAACCCCACAGGTTGGTAACACTCACTCCGAGTTCAGGTTGTATGGTGCGGTAAAGTTGGCGCCGGCGTTCACGGGGAGGTTAAACTTGGTGACTGTGGCATTCTTGACGAGTTTCCAGTGCTTGTTGGTGTCGTGGTACGAAGCAGATGCTGAAACGAGAGTAAAGTTGTTCTCGCCAGCGTTGGTGATCTGGATAAACATGGGGTTGGCCTCGCCATTGGTGACGACTGGAGTGAGCGTGAGTCTGGGCGCGGCGTTGCAGATGGCTTGTCAACATGTCATCCAGCCGGGGAGCTCTCTCATTCTGTCATCTCATGTTGCGTCACAACCTCGTCACGCTTATCGCGATTCGCATGCCACGGCTGCTGGCTCTCAGTGTACTCACGCCCGAAGGGGTTCGACTCGGGGAAGGTCGCCTGCGCGGCGACCGCGTCGATAACGTTTGCAGCTGGTGTGAGCAGAGCTTGATGAGAGTGCGTACCCATTGTTTGAAGGAAAGTGGATGGACGACTGGAGACTGTGGTCGAAATGTAATGCGGTTTGGATGCCAGCGTCGTGTCGAGTGGTCCCTCGTGACCACGTGGGTTGAATTGCCGTTTCTGGCAATCGACCAGTTTACCAGCTGGCGCTATTAATGGGCCAGGGTGGCACCCGCACGGGAATGCTTAAAGTGTGATGGAGAACGGAAAGATGCCGAGCGAGACCATGATGAAGGCCACGTTTGGTAGAAGTTAACAGCTTGCAATAATGTATATGGCTCATGTTGATGTTTGTCTTGCGATCTGTTGAAAGAGAAAACAAAGACCTAGTTGCCGTTATTGTGTTCCTTTACCCCTTGCAACCTGTCCAGCTGTCCATGGTCAAAGATACTCGTATACCCCTCCCCCGGAACGAAACTGGTTTGTAATCGTTACAATCGATCAACTAGTATTTTTCTAATTGCTCCGTTTTCAGGGCCAACTGTCCCGCTTTGACCTCGCCCGACAGGTTACGGCGACCACCAACTGACTACAATCCATCTCTTCCTCTTACTTGCACCTTCACCTTGACACTCACACTCTCCCCCTTCTCCCCCCTCATCTTCTTCAATAAACAGCGCGCGCCCAGCGCCGCTGCAACCTCAGCCAGCATGACCTCTCCGTCCAACTCGGAGGCGCTCGGCCTCTCCCTCCCCAGCCGCCGCAACGTAACCGTCACCCGACGTCTCAGCGTCCACTCGGACGAGGATGACGATGCCGTCGCGCCCCTCTCTAGAAACTCGCTAGAGGGTACGCGCCGATATGTACGTCGATCCCCCTTTCGTCTCGCTTTCCAGCTTCTTGCCACGCCTTCAGCCACTTTATACTGACAACAGTACAACATCGACGGCGGACTAGGCGGCGGTGCGTCCCCAGCCCGCGCTCGCAAGATTAGCAGCACCACCTCCCCCAGACCCCTCTCCAACACTCCCTCAGAAGCGAGCGTCGGCGCAGCGCTGCGTTCTCCCACCCGTGGCGCTGCCCCCCTCCCGACCCCCCGCGGATTCCTAGCGCCACAGAAGCCTGCAGCTGCTCGCCGGCTCGAACAGCGCGAGCGCAATACGAGCGTCAGTACGTCGGGGCGCGTCAGTACCGATCCCCGTCCCAGCGCCGATTGCAGACCGTCCGTCGACACATTCCGGCGACCCTCGCCACGACCTTCCGGTGACTTTCGGCCGTCGCTTGACGCGTCGGTAGAACCATCGACCGGCGGCGCAGCCACGCCAAACATGAGCGAGTACAGCCACGACAGCCGCGCGACGGGCGTGACTGGTGCGAGCTTCCATACCGCTGTGTCTGGCATGTCAGGTGCAACATTCCACACCGCGGCGACCGCCGGCTCGCCGCAGACCCCGTTCACCAGCTCATTCGGGCCGCAAAGCGTATCGCGCGGGCCATCACCGGCCCCGGGGCCATTAGCCATCCAGCAGCCACAGTACGGAAACCAGTTGCAGCGTGGCTCGCGGGCGCAGACGGCTCCTACAGGCGAGCGTGAAGCACCCACTTTTGGCTCTTCTAGCGCGACTGCAAACCGGCCGTCAACTTCGAACGTGGCTGGCGGCGTGAGTGGCTCCGAGACCCCACGTCGACAATCCTTATTCTCCGTCGTGCGAGACACGGAGACTGAGACGATACCCCAACCGCCGAGCGCGACTCACCCGCAGCCACTGCCTGGTACACCTTCGCGACGCTCAGGTCCTGACAGCGCTCAAGGCGAGGGCGTGTGGGATCGGCAGACGGACGCGTCATCACCGAGTCGCGGACCCGGAGCGAGTCTGCACCACGACCTGTCGAGCGACTACTTAGTCGACACGCTCGGCGTCTTGGGTGAGAAGCGGCTGTCGCAGCGTAGACCGTCACCGGCCAAGGGCTCCAAGAGCCCGAGCCTCGTGCAACAGGCGATGCTGGCGACCAACAAGCGGCGGTATACCGAGTTCGAGAACACGAACTCGACGTTCTTCTGCGGCGGGCGCCTCATGACCGGCGGTGACACGCCGTTATCATTCATTCTTTCGATCCTTCTTCTGCTCGGCATCAGCGGGCTGTGGGTCGGTACAACCGGCGTGTGGCTCTGGAAGCATGCGCACGAGTACGGCATGTCGCGCGGCGCTGGCATCGCGATCAACATCGTCTTTGTCTACCTCTTTGGCCTGACGACCTCGAGCATGGCCGCAGCATCCTTCCGCGAACCCGGCATCCTTCCGCGCGACCTCGACACGGACCCGCCCTACACTCCCGTCGACATATATTGGGAGGCGAACCCGCGCGAAATCCTCGTCGGCAAGGATGGCAAGGACAAGGTCCAGTGCAAGTACTGCGAGACGTGCAAGAGCTACCGCCCTCCCCGCTGCTCCCACTGCCGCCTCTGCGGTAACTGCGTCGAGGGCATCGACCACCACTGCGCCTACTTGCACGGCTGCGTCGGTCGGCGCAACTACTTTGCCTTCTTGGTCTTTGTGATCATGACCGCTGTGAGCGACATCTACGTCGTCGTCTTCTCCGCTCTCCACTTTTCCATGCTGTGCGCCCATGACCACATCTCCTTCAAGCAGGCACTCGAGGAGAGTCCTGGCGCGGCTGTTTCGTTTGGGCTGGGCATCCTCACCCTTGCCCCAGTACTCTTCTTGCTCTGGTACCACATCCGCCTCCTGCTCTACAACCTTACGACCATTGAGCAGATCCGTGCGTCCGCGTCCTCTAATCTTTTCAAGGCGACGCAGCGCCCCTACAACCCCTTTGCAGCGCCGTCGCGCTTTCAGAACATTATCCGCGCGTCCATCGGTCGCCCACAAGTCCCCTCGTGGATCGATGCGTCGGGCTTTGTCGTGCAAGACAACCGTCACGTCAACCCTGCCTTAACCACGCCCGAAAAGTACCTCGAGCTTGTGTAGGCTGTATTCGTTACCTGTACCATCCACCGTCATTATTGGGTTACATGCATTTGTTTTTTATTCGAGCTGTCAGCTGCCAGATGCCAGATGGCAGATGGATGGATGCAATAGTTGGGTGGAGTTGGTGCGAATGAGGTGTGCGCGTCATCAGGTGACGTGTGACGCCACTTTGGTCTTGGGTTGACGGATGCAACTCGTTCGATCCCATCCCATCCCATTGCCATCCATCACTTGCTCTCATCCTTTAAACCCTCACGACGTCACCTACGCCATCCATCATTCCAACACTCGTCTAAATATCTTATATCGTCTCTCTACAACACCAGCCATTGATTTCCGTCTCCCTTCCTCCCTCTCCCCCTCCCCGCCATCCACAGTGACCGGCGCACGCCCCACCCCCTCCCCGGACGCCATGGATAAGGCGCGGGCGTCCACTCTTGTGAGCTCCACCTCTTCCCCTCTACCCTTCTCCTCTGCTAACAAAAGCACGACATTGTCGTCGACTACGTAATCAACAATGCGTACGCCGGAACAGCCTCCGTCCTCTCCCGCACCCCGGTGCCGGGATCTCCCTCCTCCTCCCCGACGCCGCAGGAAGCCCCCTCCGCCCCAGCCCCAAGCCTGATGGAGCAGCTGGCCGAACGCTCCAAACGAGCAGAGGCAATGGACGTCGACGAAACCCCCGAAACCCTCTCCCCAACCGTACTGGAACGCCTGGCCAGACGTAGGGAGATTATTGAGTACATTCTCTCTGGGTCGATCGCGCCCGCTGTCGACGCTTTGAACGCCCACTTCCCCGCCGTCCTCACCCCAGTCCCAGCGACTAGTTCACCTAGGGCGCGGGGAGCATCGCACGCAACCCCGGTTTTCGCAAAGAGTACAGAGCCAGAACACATCGCTCTCAACCTCCAAATACAGAGCTTTATCGAACACTTTCGCCAGATTGTACCCTCGGCGCCTTCCTCGCCTACGAGCAGCATCGGAAGCCTGAATGGCAGCTCGTCTGCCCCGTTAGATGCCGCGCTTAACGTACTTGCAGCGATTAATACCGCGGCGTCCAAGTTGCCGTCTTACCCGCGCAGCGTCTATCTCCAAGAGTTCCGCGATGTTGGTGGCCTTCTCGCATACACCAACCCCGAGAATAGCGAGCTCGCGGGATTCCTCGACCAGAAGCGCCGCGTCGCACTCGCGGCACAGGTCAATGCTGCTATTCTGCGTGAGTTCCAATTGAGGGGACGGAGGCTGGAGGAGGCGTTCCAACGCAAGTGGGCAGACTGGGTGGCGACTGCGTGACACCCCCAATGCCGTCAGCCATTCTGATCCATGCTTCCCGCGCGTCTTGTTCTTTCCTCCTTCCCCACGCCTTAGACACGTGCCAGCTCCACACACTGACTCCAGACTCTGAGGGCCGCGCAACCCAGTCGTACCTCGAGCAAATTGCTCGCCGTACATCAGCAATCTACGAGACGATTACGGAGAAGGACATCGACCCCCAGCCCGTCTGGGCCGGCACGGACCTCAAGGGCGCCGGTGCGGCATACCGAATCTCGGAGCAGCTCAAGCGCCGGCCCTTCCAGAAGGGTGGCTTCAACCTGCACGAGTACGTGTGGGAGATGGCGTAGGCTTCGCAACCCGCTGCCCGCAGTCGCAGCAAAGTAGCCTCTCCCTCCGGGACTGTACCAGTTGTAGATGTTTGCATGTTTGTGATTATGCTGTCTAGCTAGGCCTCGACCCACACGTCGCCCAGCGACTCCCACTCGCGCCCGACCGCTTCGGCGTCCATCATGAGCACACGCGCACCGCCCAGCTCAACCAGACCTTCCTCGAGGGCAAGCCAGGTGACGGGCACGTCGTAAACCACCTCCCAGCGGTTGGCGCCGCCACCCGGCGCCTCCGCAGCATAGTTTGTACCTGGACGCTCGCGCGCCACAGTCCACTCCTTGGGCTGGGGCACAACGAGGCTCGGGCCAAGCCGCACAGCCGTGCCAGACGGGACGGATGGCGCCTGCGACCCCGCTGCCGGCGTCAGCGTTGCAGTAGTGAGGCGCTTCGAGAGAGGCGGAGGCGGGCGCTCGAGCGTAGGTGGTGGAGGGAACGATGCCTGTGGGGGTGCGGGTGCAGAGGGGGGAACGGGGGACGGCGCGGGAGAGGGACTAGCGATGTGCACGGCTGCAGCGTGGCGGAGCTGCGCGGAGACTGGTGTCATGGGCCGGGAAGGTGCGTCGCGCAGCGGGCTGAAGGGCCGGCGGTCTTTGGAGCGCTGGAGCGGCCCCTCGCGCTCCATCCCGCTCGAGATGGAGGGGGCGGGGGAGGCCGGGCGCGGCGTCACCGTCCGGCTTGGGGGGAGGACGGAGACGGCGACGGGGACGGGGGCAACAGCGGCGGCGGGAGCGGAGGAGAGTAGCTGCACACCAATACGAAGGGGTGGAGGAGCTGGACCGGGTGGCGCGCGTACGCCGAAACGCAGAGTGAGCGGAACCTCAGACTCGGCGGGTGCGCATCGCCGTCCCGCGACTGTGAGGTCAAACTCGAACGAGCGGGCCGAGAGAGAGTTGCGAGCGCTGCCTACTGAAAGCGGGCGGGAGGGTGGAGCAGCTGGCGTGCGCCGGTTCAGTGTGCTGGTCGTGAAGCGGCCAGGCTCGCCGCCCGCGACCCAAGCAATGTCCAGCCGACCGAGGGGGAGGACCGTACCTGGTGCGTAGATTGGTGGGAAGGAGGAGAGGGGGACGTCCTCCGGTGTATCGATGGGAGTGAGGACGAAGAGGCGCTGGGTCGTGTCGCCGGAGAGGAGGGGTTCCTCTGGAGTTGGCGGTGCTCGTGGGAAGGCAGTCTCCGCTCCGTCTAGGGTGTCGAAAGCGCCGAGCGCCCGCGCCTCGAGTCCCGGCGTAGGTTGAAGTACGACTGAACGGAACTCCATCGCCGCCGGCGAGACGTTCTGCATCAGCACCTCGAGGTAGATTGCGCTGCGGCGCTGCGCGTCGAGTGCCGTGTTCGCGTTGGCGGGGAGGTGGACGCGCGTCTTGATTGCGAGGGGTGCTGTGACCTGGGGTCAGCTCAGCCTCAGACCATCACAGCTGAAATGCCAGAAAGAGAATACGTAACGAGTTTACGTGGTTGCAGCGGACGGAGCACCGACTCACATTGAACTTGAGGAATCGCTGGAACGTGCGGCGCCCATCCTCGGTCTCCCACGCCACGCTCGCAATGAGAATATGCGCCCCGAGTTCAGCGATATCATGGCTGACGTCGATATCGACGCCCTCCCCCGGCTTTAGGCAGGGCAGCTCGTCCCACCCCCGACTCTCGGCAGTCGCGGGATCCGTCCCGTCTTCCCGACCACCATGAACAGCCTCGCCGAGGCGTGTGCGTGCAGTAGGCGACTGGACTTCAAGCATCATCTTTGCGCCGCGGATGTCGAATCCTGGTGCCGGGGATCCCTTTCGGGGGGAGAGGGTGCCCGAACGTGGGGGGGGTGGGGTTCCTGAGCGGAAGGACGAGGTCGAGGTCGAGGCGGGGAGGGGATGGGAGGGGCGGCGCGGGGAGGCTAGGTGTGGAGAGGATGTACGGGGGGAGTGCGGGATGAATGGCGCCCCAGTTACATTGCGAAGAGTTACAGAGACGCGGAGCGTCTCGCCGAGAAGACCTGTACCGTGCGGCGCTGGGTAGTTTGACGTCGGGGAGAGGTGGATCTCGCCATCGCGGGAGGGAAGGAGAAGTGCGGGCGTGAGGTGATTCCTAGCGTCAGCTTGGTTGGTGGGGGACGTACACCTCGAGTCGTAGGGGGAGGTCCATGGCGAGATATGGGAGATGGGACGTTGGTACGTTGAGACATGATGATGGCCTCCACCGCGTCATTCATTCATTCAGTTTCGTCTTTAGAGTTGCACATGCCACCCACATAACTACAAAAGCGTGCGCAGTGCAGCCTGACCATACATACATAGACAGCACAGGCAAACACACACAAGCTCGGAGGCAGAAAATGCATGCCGTCTTACATGGACACGGATGTAGGGTACAGCAGATTATGGAGATGAGGGTATGCAGCATGGATGCGCTCCCAAAACTAGATGAACTAGAGAAGACCACACTCGCGCAGGTTGACCTGGATAATGACGTCGTGGACGGCGGACACAACAAAAGCGAGCGCGCGGGTGTCTGTCGCGTCGGTGTAATGAGCGTAGATCGACTTGGAGGGGTTCTGGTTGAGAGCGACAAACTTTTCCAGCAGGAAGGCACATGCGGCGTCGTAGTTTGAGCCGCCCTTGTACTCTGGGAACGTGTGTGCGAGGGGCGAGTGTGGGAGCTTGGCGCGGAACAGGTCAATCTTGTTGAGGAAAAGGATGATGGACGTCTTGATGAACCATCGGCTGTTGGCAACACTCTCAAACAGCGTCATCGCCTCAGTCATACGGTTGACCGTCTCGTCTTCGTACAGCATCTGGTCGTACTCGCTAATGGCGATGAGGAACACGAGCGCCGTCACGTTCTCAAAGACACCGAGCCACTTGCGGCGCTCCGAACGCTGTCCTCCGACATCGAAGAGCTTGTACTTGAGGTCGCCGATTTGGAAGTGCGTCTCGGTGATACCCGTCGTCTTGACACGCGCACGCAGAATGTCCTGGTCTGTCGGCACATAGGCCGGGTTGGCCAGACGGGAAATCGCGTCAAAGTAACTGGGTGTCAGGAATCGATCGCGCACATGGCGTTGGCGACAATCTGGACGTGACAGGTGGCCAGGTGGCGCGCGCGACGCGTCCATACCCAATAATGGCGCTTTGGCAGCGCTCAGACCGCCATTTCCCTCATCTCTCGCCCAGCCTCACCACACCAAACACGCCCACGCCTACAGCCACGACCAAGCCATCTAGCACCCGCGCTACTCACTAGGGTGCAGAGTCGTTGAGCTGCAGCTCGTTCCGGCGCGAAAAGGCCTCGCGCACACCTTCGTCCTGCCACAGCCCCTTGATGGCGTTCGCGAGGGATGGGGGAAAGCGATCGCCCTCGATGAGTCCGGGTGCCGACAAGATGAGGTTGTAATGCGACTGGTTGGTGCTGGAAATGTCGAGGCCCATGGCCACGACACCCTCGAGGAGCACCCGCATGCTCTGCACCGTGTTCGAGTACACAATCTCACGATAGCTGTCCCGCTCTTCGGCATCGTACGGCCTATCGTCAGCTAGGTTTCCGCGCAATCTCTCACTTGTTGTAAATGAGCCGCATCTGCTTTAGTACTGTCGACTTGCCCGACTCTCCAGCACCTATGGCGTCAGACCATCGGCCCCGCGTGTCCGCTTACCGAGCAGCAGCATCTTGATCTCGCGCGCCATGTTCTGGCGGTCACGCTTGAGCTGCTCATCAATCTCAGCATTGCCTTCATGTCAGTGTCCGTTTCGTCGATCCACCCGAGTAGGAACCGCCCGCAACCCAAAACGCCCGGCCGGTGTCGGCCTTGCCCGCCCCTCCTCCCACCTCCCACCACAGTCTGGCCTCCTTTGGCTGCGCAGATCTCCATCGCGTCTCGGTTACCGCCCCACGCTTTCACTTACGAGCCTTGGCCTCGGAGTCCTCGTGTGATTGTGTGCAGCCCATGTCGTCGTGTTCGAGAAGAGGTGCTGCACTGTACAACTACTGGACCGGATGAAAGCGCAGGTGGTCGAAGGGATGGACAGGCTCGGGGGCCAGTGCTTATAGGTAGGGGTCAAACGTTTTAGTCTCGGCGAGCGGCGGGACACCCTTGACGAAGACAGGACTTTGATGGGCGACTGTAGCGGGTCAGGGTGGGTTTGCGACCTCAACAGAGGAGACGAGGGTGGTGCTCAAGGAGGCGCGGGCTGGGACCGGTTGAGGACCAAGTCCAAAAAGTCGGTAAGAGGGAATGAGGCGTCGCGAACTTGGATCCAGAGGCCAAAGGTCCCTGGATTGTGGTACACCGGTGGATCTCTGCGTTGCGCAAAGGTGCTGGCGGGCGCGATGAGACCAATGTATGGTGCAGATGCTGGGGGAGGGCTAAGGTGTAATTAGAGTGCAGTGCAAGGAGAGAGGAGTGGAAGAGAGAGTGGCGAGTTAGGTGGTAGATAGCTAGTGGGATTTGGTCCTTGGAATGTACGATGAACGACGACAAGTGGGTTTGTTGAGGAGAGGAGAGAGTGGAAGAAACACAGAAGTTGTAACACTTCCGAGAAGCGATACCAACGGGGTCGAGGATTCCCAGGACGGCTAGAACGGGGCTGGGTCGGAAGGGACGAAGGTCTTGAAGGAGGCGGTGGGCGTTGGGCGTCGGGCGTTGTGGGACGACATGAGCGAGGACAGACCCAAGTTTGTATCAGGGAGGTGCGTTCACGGCATTGGTACCGACCGCCCACTCTGCCTATTTCCCACCACTTGCTCGCGACGCTTTGACACTCAACACCAACCCCAGACAGGCGCCGCCAGAACAAACCCCTTTCAGCCTCGTCTCGTCTTGTCCCATCCACACTGCTCTCAACCGCCGACTCTTCCAGCCTCCTCGAGACCCCTACCGCCACCGTGCGCAACCGCTACCCTCCCATCCCCCTCTCAACGCTGGCCCGACAAAGCCACCAGTCCACCGTGCGGCCTCCTTCTCGGACCCTCGGTGGCCCGTGCGGGGTAAACAAAGCCAGCACCCTTCTACGCCTCTGCAGCCGCCGACCAAGACAAAGGATAGCCTCCGGACCCCTTCCCGTCACCGTCCAGAACACTCCAGGATCTGCACGTCGGCCCGCCGAGTATGCGGCAATTTGAACAGATATGGCGGGATATGCAGCGCCCTAGAGGCGCTCTGCAGAGGGCGAATGAGGAAGGGTGGTCGGGGAATGGGGGCAAGGGCAAGGGAAGGAGCAGGGCTGGGTAGCACCTGAACCCGGCATATGGGCGGCATGAGAGCGACAGTTGCGGATTTGGGCTGGTCCGAGCTCGGAATGAGCGCTATGTGCTCTAGGGCTAGATGCACGTTGTCATGACTTGTTTCATCTCGCGTAAGGAAAGGCGGGCGAATCAGCTGGCTACCGAATTGCTCGGGCCTCTGTAACCTCGCGGTGCTTGACAAAGGGAGGAGCAAAGGAGAGGGTATCGAGGAGCTAAATGGTGGAGGATGGCGAGTGCGCTCCTTCGGTTTCCCTCTTTGCTCTTGTGATGGTGATGAACAAGTCAAGAGGACAAAGAGCCATTTCTCAAAGACGTCAAAACGCCACCTGACCTCACGTGGCAAACAACTAACCCAAAGAAGCCCTACAACACCGTGGGAAAGTGTAAATGAGGCACCCGTGGGAGAGAGCCCTCCACCCTGGCGTCTGGTGGGCCACTGGCATTCCGGCCAACCGATGTCGCTCGAGTCTGTCACCATTCCTTCTCCACCACAACGATGCCCTCAGCCGACGACATCGAGACCGTCCGCGTCGCCATCTACCATGGCTTCGTAACGACAGGCTGCGCGCCTACTATCGTCGAAGTCGCAGCCTCGACCGGCCTTGGAGCCTCGACTGTCCGTGGCGCGTTCGCAGCCCTGCACGCGTCGCGCGACATTGTTCTCTCCCCTTCATCTCTCGAAGCATACACCTCCGACTCGGCAGTCGCCGACACAGGTCCCGGAGCGGTAGTCATGGCGCACCCCTTCGCCTCTGTCCCCCTCGGCTTCAGCGTGATGGGCCGCTCCGTCCTCTGGTGGGGCGGATGCTGCTGGGACTCATTCGCCCTTCCCCACCTCCTGCCCGAACAGGCGCCTGTACTCGTCGCGACGCGCTGTCCTGGCTGCTTGCGCCCGATAGCGATGGATGTCGACGACAAAAAACCGCCATCGCCCGGAGATGCAGCCATCGCACACTTCCTCGTGCCGATGGCGCATGCATGGGACGACGTGGTGCATACATGCGGGCACCAGAACCTGTTCTGTTCAGAGGTCTGTCTCGATGGCTGGCTTGAGAGGGAGGGAAAGAGCAAGGGGTACGTAATGAGCACCGATACGCTGTGGCACTTCGCAAAGGACTGGTACAAGGGTCGTCTGGAACGGGGATACAAGCGCCGCGAGCCCGCGCAGGCCAAGTCGTACTTCCGGAGCGTGGGGTTGAGGGGCTCATTCTGGGGCCTCGAGGACGAGTAGAGTGATGGCTCACATGCAACAGTCTCCGGCTAATGCATTGAAATAGATCAGCCTGGAATGATGATGTCATTGGGGACCACCAAAGCACGTCCACTTTGGTCAAGGCTTCCAAGAGTCTCACTTTTGTAACTACCTCATTGCCCACTCGCAATGAAAGAACACGACTATTACCCCGTAGACACCAAGGGCCCTGACTTGCCTGCGCCATCCACCCAGCGTGCTCGCCGTCGCGCGCCGCTAGGCGTGCGGCTCGCAGTTCTGGCCGCTCTGGGTTGCGCAGCGTACGTGGCTTTCCCGCGTCAAGTCGCGCACCTCACACCGGAGGAACAACGTCTCCAGGCATACATTGACGGTGTGGCCATCAAGGGCTTCAACCTCGCGACATGCAAGGGCCACCATCGCCACAGGATCCCACCGCACAAAGCGGAGGAGATCTACCTCGCAGTGCCGAGCAACGACTCGTGTGCAGCCGCGTCGCAGCGCTACACGGCGAACGCGCATCCTGGCGGGAGCGGATGGGACATGGTCACGGCCCAGATGGTCAAGGGTGACTGGGAGCGGGAGCTGGGCCTCAAGCCGAGCTGGTACGACCAGCACATCTTCGAGGCCGGTAGCGCCGCGTCGCAGGCTCGCGTGCGCGACTCGCATAAAGCCAAGGATCCGTATGTGTGGATCGACACATATTACCCCGTCATGAACACTCCCGTGTACGCCGGCGTGACTCTCCTCTCTGACCCGCCTGTGCGTGCCAAATTGCGGGAGGCGCACCTTGAGGGTGATCCGGGGTCGGAGCTGGCCGACGAGGTCCGCGTCTTCCACGGACTGAGTGTGAGCGGCGACGTGACTGCCCAGTACATCTATGCCGGGTATGGGCGGAAGGACGACTTTGACCTCCTCCAGTCCAAGGGCGTGGACTTTACTGGTAAGATCGCGCTGGTCAAATACGGCGGCAACTTCCGCGGTCTCAAAGTCAAGGCCGCGCAAGAGGCTGGCGCTGTCGGCTGCATCATCTTCACGGATCCTGGAGACGACGGCGAGATGACTGAGTGGAACGGCCACAAGCAGTATCCTGATGGCCCCGCGCGTGTCGTGAGTGCACCGAAACTTGAAGCTTGATGTTTGAACCCCCACAAACTCTGCGCGCTGCCCTTGATCACCGTCGTCCCACGCATGTGTGGGTGACAGTACCGCAGACGTATTTGCCATCACCGTGTCCTCCACCAGTGAGGTGCTCATCCTCATCACGCCTTCATCCATACCATGCTCTCCACCACCGGGGTCGAGGAGTGACCTCAGTTCCACTCGTCGCCTCCCGATGGGAGCATGACATGCTGGATAGCGTGCTCCCGTACTCCTTTGCCTCAGCTCACTAGAGGTACGCTCAGCTGACAGCAGCAATCGAGTGTGCAGCGCGGCTCGGTTCAGTTCCTCTCCAAGTATCCCGGCGACCCGACGACGCCCGGCAAGCCAGCTTACAAGAACGCAACGCGCGACGAGGGCGGAAACTTCCCCTCCATCCCTTCCGTCCCAATGTCGTACGAGGACGTGATCCCCATCCTCAACGCTCTTAAGGGCCGTGGCATTCCTGCTGCCGACCTAGGCGACGCCTTCAGCGGTGGCCTGACCCACTGGGGAGTGGAGTATTGGACTGGGCCGAGCGACACCGAAATCCACCTCGTCAACGAGGTCAACCGTCGCGTCATGCCGATCTGGAACACGATGGCCTACATCCCCGGGCACATCAAGGACGAGGTGGTGATCATGGGCAACCACCGCGACGCGTGGGTGCTTGGCGGCGCGGACCCCAACTCGGGTACCGCGAGCCAGTACGACATGGTGCGCGGGCTCGGCACACTCCTGCGCAAAGGCTGGCGGCCGATGCGGAGTATCATCCTCGCATCGTGGGACGCCGAGGAGTATGGGCTCATCGGAAGTACCGAATGGGCAGAGGATTTTGGCGACTGGCTGCAGGCCAACGCGGTCGCGTACCTAAACTTTGACAGTTCAGCATCGGGGAGTAACTTTGGCGGTGCCGCGAGCCCGAGTCTCGCCCTCCTGCTTCGCGGTGCAGCGGAGCAGATCACCAAGCCCGACGGACGGAGCGTGTGGGATGCCAGGGTGGACGGGGGCGCCTGGGGCGCGGCCTCGGTCCACGCAGACGCTTTCGACTTTGACGAACGCAAGGGGAGCGGGATTCGACCCCTGGGCTCGGGGTCGGACTACACCGCCTTCCTGCAGCGGTACGGTGTCGCAGCGACGGACTTTAGCTTCAAGGGCGGGCCCAGGGACCCCGTCTACCACTACCACAGCGTGTACGACTCGCACACCTGGATGAGGAAGTACGGCGACACGACGTTTACTCGGCACGCCGAGGGGTCGCGAATCATCGGGCTGGTTCTGCTGCGTCTGGCGGACGCGCTAATTCTACCCCTGAATACGACGCAATACGCCCGTGACCTGGTATACTATCGGGAGCGGGTGGTGGCCTTGGGTTCTGGAGTTGACTTGGAGCCGCTAGGCGAGGCTATTGGACATCTCCAAAGAGCGAGCGCCAAATTAGATTTGGAGCGTGAAGAATTGCTCAAACGTCTCCGTAAAGCACTGTCCAAATGGTGCTGGGGCCGCAGAACCGAGATTCGTAAGATTCTCAAACAAATCCGCAACGTCAATGTCAAGTTGCGCGACTTTGAGAAGGGCTTCATCTCTACCGAGGGGATTACGGATCGCGAGTGGTATAAACACAAGGGGACTGCGCCGGGCAAGTGGCTCGGATATGGGGCCACAACTGTAAGTGTTCCTGTGGAGAGGCTGATACCAGTTCCCGGCTCTTACTGAGGCTATTACTATCGAGAACGATGAGGAGCTCGCGCGCAAGGAGGCGCAAGAGCTCACGGATATGATCTCGGCCATGGCTGAGCGGCTCATGAAGTAGGGCGCAAGGTAGACAGCAGAAGAAGACCTCAAGAGAGCAGTAGAATCGGAAGAGAAAGAACGAATGCAGGCAGAGTATGTGAGCTCCCAATTCCGGACCTCGAAGCCACGTGATACATCTCACATTGTGGCTGTTGGCCGTCGATGACCCAGACTGTAGTTATACCTGTAAACGTACGAGGGCGGGTTGGGAATACGCGCACGCGCGACGCGGGGTGAGTAAGGAAGGCCACTCATCCCCAAGCTGCGTATATGCAGACTGTGGAACCCAGGCCATGGTTACGTGATTCTTTAGCACTTAGAATGGCCTATGCACGCATCTCTACTCACTCCATCCTCCATCGTCTCATCACACTATCCCTTCCTTGACGAGCGTTCACCCACTGCCACACCAACACCACATCCACACAACACACCGGCAACGGCTATTATGCATCCATCCGCTACGCCACGCCTAGCACAGTCCGTGTCAAGAAGTATAGTAGCCCCTACAAGAGGCGGAGAAGCGCCTTACAAGAGGCGGAAAGGAGCCTCCAAGAGGCAGTCAGTCCAGGCTTAAGCGAGGATGTACGCGGCACCGGCGACGGCGACGGCCGCGACGGCGGGGACAGCGTTGGCCATCGCGCCGGACTTGGTCGAGGTCGTGGCCGCGGCCGAGGAGCCCGTGGCGTTTGCGGAGTCGGCTCCGGTGGGCGCGAGCGTGCCCGCAGCGCTGGTCACACCGGCCGTGGCGTAGGTCGAGCCCTCTGCCTTGATCTCGAACTGCTCCGACTGGGCGTACACCTCAGTGCCGTTCAGTGGGTTGACGAGCTTAATGGTGTACCCAGTACCAGCGTTCCACTTTACTGGCAGGATAGTGAGCGAGAACATGAAGGTCTGCGCTGAAAAAGTCAGCGAGGTCGCATGAAGACGGGGGAGGAAGGAGGGATGGGTGGAGTAGGTTAATGAGGGTGGAGAGGGAGGAGACGGTGCGCGAGGGCCGTGTGCTTCTCGGACAATCGGCTGCGCGATGGAAGCGCCAAAGGTAACACGCAGATCCGGCAGAGCCGCAGACGCCCGAGCGTACAGTGATGGCCCAGCGATCCAGCGACAAACGGACTGCGCATCGGACTGCGCATCGGAGGTTCGAACGAAGCGATCGCCAGCTCGCATCACGCAACACACAGCACGCAGCACAGCCAGCGTACACTCCCATCGTGATCACCACCAACAACAACAGGACACAATTAGCATCTCACGCCTCTCTTCGCCCTTCAAGATGCCGCTTCGTGTACTCACCAATCGACCCAATCGCGCTGTCGGTCGTGAGAAGCTTGGTGTCCGGGTTCGAGAGCATGACGACAAAGTCGTTGGGCGGCGCCGAGCCAGTCCACGCGAGCGTGTTGACGCTGTTGTTGACCCCTGTTGTTAGCACTCGGTTGAAGAGGAAGGATGGCCCAAGCTGGCCACTCACACCACAGGTCCTTGGAGGGCTGGGTGACGCTGATGGCCGCGAGGGCCGAGGCCGCGTTGACGAGGAGGGCAAAGGTGCCGAAGAGCATGATGAGGGAGAGTGGTTGAGCGTTGAGCAAAGGAGACGAGGTTGGTGGGAAGAGAAGAGAAGGTTATGCGAGGGGAGGCGAGGGGAAACAAGGAAGGGGAAGAGGGGAGGGGAGGGGGGATAATAAGTCAGGGTAATTTCAAGTAAGACGGGGAGCAAGGACGCGCAAAATAGTATTCACGCGTTGCTTTCCCTTTTGTACCCTGGGATGACTTGTCGTCACCTGCCAGGCCACAACTTAACCTGCCCACTCGACATACATTATTCATTCTCCTATTCTCCTTTCCAGCTTGCCAGTACGGCAGTACGGCAACTACATGCAAATCGCGCAACATACGGTACTGCATGTGTATCGCTCAACAACCAGCAGTGGCTTGTAGAGTACTCAACCGAGCCGGCCCGCCCCACAGACCGTGGCTTGTCAGCGGCTTGCACGGGTATGTGGGATGGACTCTGGTGCCTGCCGCAGTTTTGGCCTTGCTCTCTACTTTGTACTGAGCACTCCGCTGGTACCGGCCATCTCTCACGTAACCGTCGCCAGGACCAAGCACACGTTAATGAACATGAACATTGCCGCCCTGGCACAAATGGCACACAGAGCAACGCGAAAATTGCGATGTGGTCTATACAGATACAGTACAGTGATGGTTACAGTCTATGACAAGAGTCCAAGTGTCCGTCTATGTGGCAGTTTTGGTTGTTTTTTTGATGGCTTAGAGCCACAGCGCCCCGAGAGCGAGCGCAACGATGGCAGTTGCAGTTGCGGTTGACCACATCATGCTCGCACCCGAGGCCTGCGCGATGATTCCGCCGCTCTGTGTTGCGGCGGCATAGCCGGCAGGAACAAGCACACTGGTCCCGGCTTTCTTGATCTCGAACATTTCCGATGTAGAGTAGACTGGGTAAGCCATTGTGTATGATGGGGACGTACTCGTGCCGTTCTCATGGTCTGCCACAAGAAGCTGGTATCCTTTGGCGGGATGTGCGCTGGAGTCAGTAGTGGGTTCGGTTGCTCTCATTGATCTTCCCTCGCCTCCCGAGATACTCACGGCTCCATGACGCTGAGCGCCAGACTGCTAAACCCCGCTGGCACATTTGAACTGAGGAGGTAGTCGTATACCAGCAGGTCTGTGTCGGGACTTGTCAACCGAATATCGACGGGGACAGGGAGGGCCGGCGCCCACTCAATGACAGAAAGTGCGTGCATGACCCCTGGGATTAGCGCAGATGCCACGAGAGTGGGCCCGTAGGCGAGAGGCTGCCCGTGGACCCCAGATGGGCACATATACGACTCACAGTAGTTCAGCGCACTGGGAAAGTACACCTTTGCCCCATTATCCTGCCCGTTCGGGTTGGCTGTGACCGTCAGGACTTCAGTGACGACAACGAGGCCGGGGGTCCCGCTCGTGCTGACAATGCTCTGGGGCTGAACAGTGGCGGTGAAATTGGACGAGGACGAGGTACCGTTTGTCGGAGTAGCGGGGTCGATGAAGGGATTGGGGTTAGGTGTGAACGTGGGACCAGGTGGGGCGGCCGAGGCGGGAGATGCTTCTGAGGGGACGGGGGAGGTGAACACTTCTGAGGGAACGGGAGATGGCGAAGTGGGTGAAGTGTCGGTGGCACTCTCGGAGGGGGCTGTGGAAGTCTTCTTTTTTCGGCGTGTAGTGGTCGTCGTGGGATCAGGACGGAGGACTTCCTGTTCAGCCAACACATTGACCGTGAGGGAAAGTGATGGCGATGGCGAGGGCACTGGCGCAGGCAGCGCCAGGGCGCTCGCAGCCAGCAGCAACAATGTTGCGCGGAACATGGAGTATGATGTGAAGAGCTGATGAGGCGAAAGAGGATTCAATTCATTGAAATGACAGCTCCACTTGCCATCTGAGCTTGAGAATGAGCATCGTGCTGCGTGAGCTACCAGCCCCATACATTGCGGTGTGAATCCGGGCGCGGTTCCGGGCGCGGTTCCAGGCGCGGTTCCCCACCTGGATCCCAGCATAAGGGTTAGTTTCGCTGGTGACGTGAGCGACGTGAGCTACGACGAAAGGCGGGTTGCGAAGTTACGGCGTGCCTCGTATTGCGCGTAATATCACCTGCAAAGTTTACGGCACTCCTCGGTGTACACAGGCACGAGTCAAAGACCTCAAGATGCCAAGAATGCAAGATTTGGCCACAAGTAGTTGCGTTCAGTAATGTTTGGTTCCAATTTTGAGGATGAAACTGGGGAGATCCCGAGCCCGAAAGATTCAGGATGGGAGGGAGTGGGAGGGGTGGTCACGCACAAGACAACAGCGGAAAAACAAACCCCCCCGGCGCGGCTTACGGCTTCCCGCCCCCGTGCGGTCCTGCGTTTTATCATGGAAATGAGGAGGAATGTGGATCCCAGAGAAGCAGATATAAGCCAAGACAAACAAAAACCAGGCGCGGAATAACTTGAGAGGACAGGAGTCTGTAACAGGAACACTAACGGACACGCAGCAGGCATGCGTATCTGATGTGGTGTGACAGGTGTATCAGGTGCTATCTGGGCTTTCGCCGCCCGTCCACACCAAACACCAGCCCCGCGCCGCTGTACATTCAGGTGACCTGAATCAGCAACTTCTGCAGCTCTGCAGATCCATCCGTACCGCCTACTTCTCCTCCTTCTCTTCACGTCAGCTAGCCACCCGACCCAACGACTCACTCAAGTACGGCTCGAGGTTGGCCTCCTCCCGCACAGCCGCGCTGAGCGAGCTCCAATCCTGGTCCTGCCCGCCCATCTCGACCGCACGGAGCATATGCTTCTTTGCGAGCTCAATGGTGGGTAGAGGGACGGGGTGGCCGAGATCTGCGCCGACAGAGAGGATGTTGTTTGCGTCTGGTGTCAGCCAAGTCATGCCGCGACTCGCGACTCACCCTTCAGGCCGCCCTCGAGCCGGAACCCGCCGGCCGCACTAAAGCTCCCCTGCCCAATCTTGCGCCCGTACACCTGGTAACTGGGGGTTGGGAAGAACATCTCCACAAACTGCTGAAACACGTCCGGTTCGATGCCAGTTGCGTCACCGAGCGCATACACCTCTGCAAGCATCTCCATCATGCCGAGGATCATGGCGTTGCCCATGAGCTTGACGGTGGTAGCTGGGGTCAGCGGGTGACTGATAACTCGGTGAGATGACGAGCCAGAAGCCCAGGAAGCATTCACTCTCACACCCACTGTCCTCCCCAAGTAGCACTCACCCTTGTACACCTCTTCTCCGGTGTTAACGACTGCACGCGCCGACACGTCAAACAGTGGCCGAACAGTCTCCTGCGCCTCCTTGTCCCCGCTCACGACTTGGATGAGTTTGCCCGCCGCGGCTGCGTCGGGACGCCCGAAAACAGGTGCGGCGAGGTATCGCGCCCCCGTGGCAGCGGCGGCCTTCTCATTCGCGACTGTCATTAGCCACCTCTCCTCTTGCTGCTTTTGACTTACTGCTCGTCTTGGGATTCACACTACTCTGGTCGACCACAATCGCAGTCGGACACACCTCCAGAACCCGGCCCAGCACATCCGCGCTCGCCTTGTCGTTCAACACCATCAAGAAGACGACATCGGCGCCCTTGATCTCCTCCAGGTCTTTGGCGAAAGTGGCATCAATCTTGGCGCGAAGATAACCATACTTGTCCTGGCTGCGGTTCCAGACTGTCAGCATGTGGTTGTTGGCCTTTGAGAAGGTTGCCAGGCGCGAGGAGATCTCGGTGCCCATGTTGCCCAGTCCAAGGTAGGCGATGTGCATGGTGAGAGGATGGTGAGGGGTGTGAGGAGAGTTGGAGACGGTGTTGGAGCTGACGCAGAGGGTGATGTAGCCGCGGGAGGTGTTGACAAGAGGGAGCGTCTCGAGGACCAAGTCATGATATAGCCGGCGCGTTCTGGGCCAGATGGCCGGTCGGCCTCCACCAGCTGAAAGACACCGCAAGTGATGAGCAAGCATCGACGCCAGACCGAACCAGGGCAGGCAATTTCGGGTGGATTCGGTCTCAATGAAGTACGGCTATCACGTATATCGTACTGATGACATGAAGTATGCAGGGTTGCCAGGCGCAAGACTACAACGAACTGGAGTGTGGATAGGCGGAATTCGCCGCAGCGGCACTGCGGAATGTCACAACAATCTCGCACTTAACACACACTCCTCCGCCCCACGAAGGCGCTGGTTCGCGCGCAACATCACAGCGGGGTAGTGCCGCAGCAACTTGTCGATCGGTGGAAGGCTATTCTCGAGCCTGGGGTTGCTCAATGCAGCGTACCCCACGCCTTTCTCGAGCATGAAGGGGTACAAAGTCCCGGCCACCCCCCGTGGCAGGTTAATAGGCCAGAGACGGCGGGGAACGCTGAATGTGTCATGGCGCGGATAAACGAAAGAGGTGGTATCCAGCGACCAGCGGATCCACTCGTCATACAGGATGTAGTACCTGCGAGCCTGTGTTAGCTCTTGAGGGCCATGCAACACCTTACAAGCTCAGAAGCCCACCCGACCTCAACGCACGCCCACGCACGCAGAGAGTTGCGTGTGCGCGGGTTGGAAGTGTAAGCGTATGCCGCATGCACGTCTGGCCCGCCGAAAGCGTCATATTCAGTTGCGCTGAAGAGGTCGGGCGTGAGCGCGAGACAGGTGGTGATCGTCTTGAAGTATTTGCGTTCTCGGCTCTTGGCGAATGGGCTGCCCTTGAAGAACGCCTGGCGGACAGTTAGTATCTGGAGTCAGCTGCGGTAGAAACTCGCTTAGCTAACCTGCATCCTCCGCTCCAAGATACGGTCGCGGATGATCAAGTCGCGAGGTGTCAGTTGGGGTCCGTCTCGGCCTGCGGTTAGAGGCGTGGGTAGCTGCTGGGGAGGAGCGGCGAACGGAGGAGGGGATGTGGATGTGGGGGAGGGGGGGGTACGGATGTCGCTCTTGCTCTCGTGGAAGTCGTCTTCCGTTTCACCTTCGGCGTCCTCTGACGAGGAGTGTCTGGGTGAGTTGGGTTTAGTAGCCGACGCTTACGAGGACGGCGATGGTAGATGCCTGATGGTCGCAGAAGGGAGTACGTTCCACGATGTATTATCGTAGCCTGTACATGTACGCTATAGTTGAGTATGTCAGTATGTCAATTGGTGAGGTGGCGACGTGGTTAGAAGAACAGGGACCAGAAGATAGGACGGAGAGTGAGAACCATGGAATGTGAATCGAGGGACGACACGATAAACAGGGAGAACGTGTCCACACGAGGTCGAATTCGGGCGATGATGAAGTGGGCTGTAACCTGCCTCCTGCCTCGCCGAACTTTGCTGACTCACCTGCCGGGCTTCTTGCGAGAAATAGTCCTCATCCGAGAAGGCGAAATCATCGGCCGTCTCGCCCTCAACATGCCATGAGGGCGAGGAGATCGGTCTGTGTGAGTCATGGTCAGGCGGTTGGTGTACGAGGCAGGTAGGAAGCTTCCTGGCACTGACTTGGCCCGCGCAGCCCAAGCCGGGAGAGGGGGTACCTCGATCCAAAACTGCTGCTTGTGCTTAGGCATGGTCAAGTAGTGAGATGGTTAGCGGAGAGGTTACAGGCGTAAAGATCTGAGGGGTCGACAGAGCAAGAGTGTGAGAGTGGAACGCAGACGGGACTGGAAGAGAAGATGGGCAATTGTGAAGGGAAGGAAGGTCGAGAGGCTACGAATGTCAATCATATGTAGTAACCAGGATCCGCATTCCATCACCTATTCACTAGGCCATCTGCAACAGAAACCACACGAAACCCATACTACGCAGCGGCATAACATACTGTGCGAGCTGCGCTCGCTACACCTGCAGTAGAACAGTCGATCGCAGAGAAACCACGGCACTCGTGGCGCCCTAACATGCTTGCGCGCGCTTTCCACCCGTACCGGATACGGCCAGTACGGCTGAATCCCCAGATCCTCAGGAATACGCGATGCCAATGTACCATGCACCACGTCCTTGGGCCAACATTACCAACATGCTCGTTTCTACTTCGGCAGCTCTGCCGAGCCAAGACGGATTTTCCTCGCCGCCAATACGAAGCACATGTTGCCCAACATGGTCTACGGCCCAATATGGCTACGCGTTGGTAATGCCAGCATGTACCTCCCCTGTCTGGTCAGTGCGGAACTCATGGTTGGTGCCGAAGCTGTGGGCTGGCTACGCACTAAAGCTTCTGCCCTTCTGCCTTCTGGATGCCATGGCTGATTGCAGCCAGAATGATCTCGGTTGCGCGGTTCATAAACAGGTTAGTCTCTCGATCAACTAGTGCCGTATTCCACTTACAGCTCATAGACCACACATGGCCACACACACCACACACACTACGTCACGATCGGGGATACCCGAAGAAGGCGGGCCCCGCCGCCTCTCAGGCTCTCAAAGTTCGCGTCTGTCGGGCATGTCCGGTTCATTACAGTAGTGCAGATCATTCTTCAACTTCGGGAGGTTCGGTGGGCCTCCGATGCCGACCAACGGTGACGAAATTGTTCTTCGGCTGCGTAACTGTTCCTTGAAGAGATCGACACGCGTAATCGCGTCTGGCAGTAGTTGCTGGCAGGCCTCGTTCTACTTCTACCCTCCTATCGCGTCGGCTTTGCAAGGGCACCGGAGGAATGCGACGCCACACCCACGTGCGAGGACCAGCCTTCTGGCATTCAGGGTCTGCCTAACCAAGTGTGCACCAAAAAAAGGACGCTCCACATGCGAGGTCCCTTGGATTAAGGGCCAGGCCCTGCACCGCCTCAATCTGTATGGGTGCAGGACCAGGAGGGGTTGGTTTGCCACTCTCACTTATGGCTGCGGATCTGTCAGTGGCTGCGGATTAAACTGGGAGGTATTCATCGACGCGTCGACATTACTCTTCGCTACAGAGGGAATGTAGCTGTGAGCCTTTGGAAATGATTTCCATGCTTGTAGGTGAGGTGAGGTCCGGCCGGGCCGCTGAATGACGCGCCATGCCAAGCAAGTCGGCCTGAGATGGAGTGCGGGTTAATGAGGCCGGTGCCAAGGCGGTTTGGCGTGTCAGCCAAGAGTGAGAGATTTTAATCGGCCAATAAGGAAATGAGGGTCGGGAGTGGAACGAGGGTGATTACAAGGTAATTTGTGGGGACACAAAGAGTGATCTTGTAGTTTGAGGACAAGCGGAAGCGAATTCAAAACTGAGACATAAGGACAGCCTCGTCACGCCAAGCCAGGGCAGGAAGGGGCAACTAGGACCAGACCTGGGTTGATATTGTCCTTACCCAATTACCCAAGCTTTCAACTGTGATCGTGTTACTCTACCTTCCCCGACCCGCGCCCTCTTGTCAAGCTATCGCAACTCGTATTCAGCTCGTGTTCAGCTCCTGCACAGCTCCTGCCGCGCCGCCACTCAAGGAAGTAACGCTACTCCAGCGCTACCCAGCTACAATACACCAACTTGGTCAGCTACAGCTTGCAGCTGGTCAACCCATACAGCCAGCCGATCAGCCCATCTCATCGGCGGCGTCACCAAAACACCCTCCCAACAATTGCACCGCCTCAATCCCAACCCAACCCCTCCACCAGGCAATAACCTATTCCAACACTTTGCAACCATCTTTTGACCTCCTTCTTCAACATCTGCTTAAACTCTCGTCCAATCCTTTTACATCTCGCACACACAGATCCATTTGTCTCATAAACTGTCCATCTTTTAACTACTAGAGCCAACAACACACGCTCCCTCGCCACCCTCTTCCACCTCCCACCCGTTCACCCCCTACTGTCACTCACCTCCCTCTGCACCCAACCGTAGTTGCTCATCGGCGCCCGACCGACTGGCAACCATGCCACCCAATCCTCCCCCGGTCATCGTCACGACCGACCTCGACGGTCCTCAGCCCCCTTCCGATGCTGGCACGCCTGGGACGCCCCAGCGTCATCGTCGCTCCGCTTCGCAAGCCAGCGACCCGACCCACCTCTCCCCCATCGGTGCTCACCCGGCAGCGGCTCTGACGCCTCCCTCACCAACGCTCACCGCGAACTCGACCTCGTCTGTCAAAGTTAATGACGAGACCGGGAGCCCCACGAGCGACGGCCTCGAGCCCATAAGCGAACATCAGCGTAGTGTCTCCAACAGCACTTGGTCCACCAATACCGAAAAGCCCAGCTTCTCGCCAGCGACCACCAAGTTGGAGGACGAAGCTGAGGACGACAAGAAGAAGGGCAAGAAGAACAAAGCCCCTCCCCCCATGTCGCACCCCGACCCGGAAAACGACACGACCGACCCAACGCCCTTTGCCGAGAAGCCGACGCGCCTCGCCATGCTCGTCGACCCCAAATCGCTCGATGATCTGGAGAAGATTGGCGGCGTTGACGGTCTCCTAAATGGACTTGGCGTAGACCCGAACGTGGGTCTGTGCACTGATGGGTCCAACGCAGGTGCTCCCCGCAGCTCGTCGGACATGCCAGGTCAGGGAGCGCAGTGGCGCACCTCGATGGAGGACCGCCGCCGCATTTACGGCCCAAACGACCTCCCCCACCGCCCGTCCAAGACGCTCCTGCAGCTCATGTGGATGGCGTTCAAGGACAAGGTTATCGTGAGTACCTCGCTTGCAACCAGCTGGCTAACAATAGATTCTTCTTTCGGTTGTTGCGGTCATTTCGCTTGCTCTTGGTCTCTACAGCGATCTCGGCGGCTCCCACGAGCTCGTCTACTCTGATGACTGTCCCCAGGGTTGCTATCCGCCCAGGGTCGACTGGGTCGAGGGTGTCGCGATTATCGTCGCTGTCCTCATTGTTGTCCTCGTCGGTTCCATCAACGATTGGCAGAAGGAGCGCCAGTTCAAGGAACTTAACGACAAGCGTGAGGACCGGTCCATGAAGGTGATCCGCAACGGCCAGGAGCAGGTCATCAACGTCCGTGACGTTGTTGTTGGTGACATTGCCCTCGTTGAGCCCGGAGAGGTGGTCCCAGTCGACGGTGTCTTCCTGCGCGGCCACGGTGTTCGTTGCGACGAGTCGGGTGCTACCGGCGAGTCGGACGCAATCAAGAAGTCCACCTATGACGAGTGCGTCGCCGAGAAAAACAACCTCGCTCCTGGAGCCCGTGGCAAGCTCGACTGCTTTGTTATTTCCGGCGCCAAGGTCCTCGAGGGCGTCGGATCGTACGTTGTCATCGCTGTCGGCACCACGTCTTTCAACGGCCGCATCATGATGTCCATGCGTACCGAAAGCGAGGAGACGCCACTCCAGATCAAGCTTAACTATCTCGCCGAGCTGATCGCCATTTGCGGTGGTGCCGCCGGCCTTATCCTGTTCGGCTCACTCATGATCCGCTTCTTCGTCCAACTTGGCACAAAGCCTCGCGATTTCTGGGGTACCGAAAGGGACAACCTCGCGCAGAAGAAGGCCCAGTCGTTTGTCGAGATTCTCATTATCTCGATCACTCTCGTTGTCGTGGCCGTGCCCGAGGGTCTTCCTCTCGCCGTCACCCTCGCCCTGGCCTTTGCCACCAAGCGCATGACCGCGCAGAACCTGCTCGTCCGTGTTCTCGGTTCGTGCGAGACCATGGGCCACGCCACTGTCATCTGCACGGACAAGACTGGTACTCTCACCCAGAACGTCATGACCGTCGTCGCCGGCTCGCTCGGCGTCCACGGCAAGTTTGTTCGCAACCTCGAGGACAACCAGGAGCGCTCGATCGCGGGCCTTAGTGAGGCCGACCGCGACGACTTTGGCTTCGACATGGAGGAGATGAACGGCATCGCATCGCCGGAGCTGCAGACTCTGTTCAACGAGGCCATCTGCATCAACTCGACCGCATTTGAGGACACGAACCCCGAGGGTGTCAAGGAGTTTGTTGGTTCCAAGACCGAGACTGCTCTTCTTCGTTTCGCACAGGATCTCGGCTGGGCAGACTACAAGGACACACGTGACCACGCCGGGGTCGTCCAGATGATCCCGTTCTCGTCCGAGCTCAAGGCCATGGGCGTCGTGATCAAGACCCCTGAGGGCAAGTACCGCATCTACGTCAAGGGTGCCTCCGAGGTCCTCACCAAGAAGTGCACTTCCTATGTCAACGTCCGGGCGCAGCCCACCCCCGGTGTCTCGGTCCTTCCTTACGACGACGCAGCTGCCCAGAACATCGCCAAGACCATTATCTTCTACGCCGACCAGACTCTCCGCACGCTCGCTCTCTGCTACCGCGACTTCGAGCAGTGGCCGCCCGTAGGCGCCGAGGGCATGGGCCCGGAGGACGTACCCTTCGAGCTCACCTCGTGCAATCTCACCCTCATCGGTGTCGTCGGTATCGAGGACCCTCTGCGTCCCGGTGTCCAGCAGGCCGTTGCCGAGTGCCAGGGCGCCTCCGTTGCTGTCAAAATGTGCACTGGTGACAACGTCCTTACTGCCCGTTCCATCTCCCGCCAGTGTGGCATCTTCACGCCCGGTGGTATCATCATGGAGGGTCCTGTCTTCCGCAAGCTCTCGGACGCCGACCGCCTCGAGGTTGTCCCTCGCCTCCAGATTCTCGCGCGTTCGTCTCCAGAGGACAAGAAGCTCTTGGTTAAGACGCTCAAGTCGATGGGCGAGGTAGTCGGTGTCACTGGTGATGGTACCAACGACGGCCCTGCTCTCAAGCTCGCCAACGTCGGTTTCGCCATGGGCATTGCCGGTACCGAGGTCGCCAAGGAGGCCTCGGACATTATCCTCATGGACGACTCGTTCGCCAACATTGTCGTCGCCATCATGTGGGGCCGCTGTGTCAACGACGCTGTCCGCAAGTTCCTCCAGTTCCAGATCTCGGTCAACATTACCGCAGTCGTTATCACATTCGTTTCGGCGGTCTCGTCCGAGGAGAAGCGCTCGGTCCTCACTGCCGTCCAGCTTCTCTGGGTCAACCTCATCATGGACACCTTCGCTGCTCTTGCCCTTGCCACCGACCCTGCCACTCACGACTCCCTCAAGCGCAAGCCGGACCGCAAGGACGCCCCGCTCATCTCCGTCGACATGTGGAAGATGATCATCGCGCAGGCTTCGTACCAGATTGCCGTCTGTCTCATCCTCTTCTTCGTCGGTGGCAAGATTCTCAATCTGCCCCTCACGATCAACGGCGAGCGTAGCCACCACAACGAGGCCGAGCTCCGTTCGCTGGTTTTCAACTGCTTCGTCTTCTGCCAGATCTTTAACCAGCTCAACTGCCGTGTCCTTGACCGCAAGTACAACGTCTTCAAGGGCTTCTTCCGCAACATCTACTTCATGGCTATCATGGCCATTATGATTGGCGGCCAGATCCTCATCGTCTTCGTCGGTGGTGCTGCCTTCCAGGTCCAGCGTCTTAACGGCCGTGACTGGGGCATCTCCCTCGTCGTCGGCTTTTTGTCCATCCCGCTGGGCGCCCTCGTCCGCACCATCCCGACGGCCCCTATCGAGCGTCTCCTAGTCAAGTGGAAGCTCTTCCCCGACCCCGACCAGCTCCCACTCGTCAAGCCTGATGAGGGCGAGGACGAGGATGACATTAAGGACGCCTTCATCTACAACCCGGCCCTCGAGAAGGTCAAGGACAACCTTTCAACGTACGCGCGTTTCCGCGGCGGCCGCCTCAGCGCCTCTTCGATCGTCCAGCGTGCCCGCCATTCCGCACTTCGCAAGGCCGACATCCAGCTCCCCTCGCTCCTCACCATGGTACCTACTCTCGTCGGTGGTTCGGTGGGTGCGGGCGGCACCTGGGTCACGATGACCCAGGGCCACCCCTCGGCTCTCGCCAACCCCACCGCCCACGAGGCGAGCCAGTCCACGACCGAGCTGTACGCTGGAAGAGTCCAGCTCCACCCGGACACGGACCCCAACGACCCCATGTACGCCAAGTTTGGCCTCACACCACCCGCAAGAGGCGAGAAGGCGTAGTTGCATAGTCTAGTCAACTTGCCAGCCGCAACCCATCCAGCATTGTCGTCCCACACTACACTGCATACCTTATAGAGAGTTTCGCATTATCCCCATTTCCTGTACACACCCACTTTTTCTACACACGCGCGTGACCGTTGTTCCGCTCTAGATGCGCATCCTTGGGAACATGTACTACATCGATACAGCAGATCAGCAGGAGAGTCAGAAGCAGAATGCACAAGTATCGATCGTAAAAGCTGGAGAGCGAGCCTGCTGGCGAAGCAAGTAACAAGCAGTCCGGAGATCCAGAATGAGACAGGCGTTCGTGAAAAGCGCGAACCAGGTATTGGGGTGAGGTTGGGTTGTCAGAGTTGGCAAACTTGTCCCAGCATCGTCCAACAACGGAATTGAATTGAACAGCGCTGGAAGAGACGTAGGTTCCACCCTGCGCCACAGCGCCGTTCAAAAACATTCCGTCATTACCAGGAGCGAAAACACTGTACCTGACTCTGACATGCTATCTGACATGGCGCAGGCTGAGACCAAGTGAGGCGAAACTTGTCCAGGCGTAGCGCATCATCCTCAGTGTCAGCCAACCGCGGGCGCGCGCGCAGAAGCGCGTCCTGAAAATGAGCGCTGTTGAGGAGCTGTAACGACAAACCTGACTGACAAGGGAGCTACTGGTAACTCTTGATTGCTAACTCGGGCTATTGGTCGGGAGCGGATGTGAGCAGAGAAGTTGCCACAATTCCCGAGCAACCACAAATATGTCCTGGATCGCTGCGAAGTCCGAGAATGGGAACACCATACTATACAACTGGATATGTGTTATGCGTATACGAAGATTTGTCCACTGTCATCCGCAGATCGGTCGGGCAGACGAAGTAAATGACGATGATCGGGGCGGCGGGCTGTTGAGGAGTGCTCTGACGCTTGGTAGGCGGTGTGGAGTTGATGTGAATGAGGGGGTGGGGTTGTCTAGTGGTGCAAAAACGGGTAGAATCTTTGCGTGGTCCGTCACTGCGGCAGCGTTTGCTAGCTGCATGAGGCCGTCGCTGGGTGGGGTGGTGATCCTTTGGTCGGGTGGAGACTGAGTCGCGTAGACCGAGCTGGAGTCCAGTGAAGGTGGCGAAACCTGATGGTAGGCCGAGTGTACTGGATGATAGTGGGCCTGAGAAAGGTGGGGGATAATAGAGTGCCCAGGGCTGATGTCAAGGCTTGTCGTGCGTTGTGTTGCGTCCGGGCTCGGCGAGCGGAGAGAGGAAGACTCTGGAATCGTCTGCGTTGGGCTGAGCAGGACATCATGATAGCCACTGTTGATGGTTGCGAATGCCGCGTTGCTGTCGCCGTGCTCCGGGTAATGCTGTCTGCCGTGTGAATACACTGAGGAGCGGTCTGTGATGGTCGGTGGGGCGTAGGCGACGGGAGACAGATGCGCGGAGCCTGGGTAAGGGCCGAATGACGCCTGCATGTGGACCAGGGGACGCGGTGGATACGTTTCCAACAGTGGTCCGTTGCCTGTGGGAAGACCCGCTGGGCTGCGCAGGTCAACGGCTATGCGTCCATCCGCAGGCGCCTCTAAACGGGGCTTCTTGCCTCGCCCGCGGTGAGACGTCGTGGTCTGGCAACGTCAACCATGTTCGAAGTGATCTCACTCACGTCCTCTGATACCTTCCAGTAGCCACCCTTGCCAGTTCCCAAACCTCCTTCGCTTAGGGGGCGTTCGACGTTGACAAAGGCCGGGTTCATGGAGAGATTGTGTCGGATAGAGTTCTATACGTCAGCGCGAGGAGCCTTCGCCGGAAGACGGGAAGGCACAAACGTAAGAAGGTGTTTGGCATCCAAGCGAGCCATTGATAGCCCAACAGTCCAACCTTGGAGTTGAGGTTGTGAGGGGCGCAGGAGCAAGCATGGGAATCAAGACTTACACGAAATGTTTGGCCTAGCTTTTTGAAGTATGGCCATCGTTCTTCCATGGCTTGATAGATCTGTCCCGCGTCAGCGGCGCATTCGAACACAAGGGGTGGCGACAAGGTGCTAATGGGGTGCCACAACCAATACACACCTGGTTGAGAGTGAGCATTTTGCGGGGTGAAGACGCGATAACGAGCTTGGTCAATATGACATAAGGAAGGTCCGGCTTGACGGCTGTAGCAGTCAGCGGGAGCGAGCTGGCGAGAAGGTGGTACTCACGGTTTCCATCGTCGTCGTAGCCTTCATGTGCCGTCCAGGAGCGACCCTTGGTCACACAACCTATCTCCTCTAGGCGCGTCCACGCAGCTTCGGACATGGTAAGATTCTTCCAGTCACGGTTCTTGTCCTTCTTCCGGGTGGGCCGTGCGCGGGCAAAGTGCCCCTCGCGCATGCGGATCAGATGGTCACGGTTGAGCGAGAGGGCAGCAGCACCGGGGCGTGACGACTGTAGAAGACCGAGAGCGCGAACGGCAGAATCATCCGGGGCCGGGTGCGTGAGAGGCGGCATGTCGACGGTAGGGATGACGGAGAGAGAACGCGACCTAGAGCGGTGGCGAGAAAGGGGGCGAGGTTCTTCAGCTTCGTGATCCCGCTCTCGCTCTCGCTCGCCCTCATCATCCTCAGAGTTCTCCTCCAGAGGGGTAGGGGTGCGAGGGCGCTTGCTCCGGCGGCTTCGGGTGTCTGTTGTAGCTGCGGGGTTGGTCGTCTCTGATGCATGCTTGTTTGCCCTGCGTGGCGTCGGCCTTGAGCGCTTGGGCCCCCTGGCTGATGCCGCCGGCTGGGGCTGGGTGACTTGCGCTTTGACTTGTGGGACCTGTGGCTTGCTCTGGGCCCGGGTCCGGTGCGAGCGCAGGGTGCGCGTGGAGAGTATCGTGGTTGCGGCCTGAGGCGAAGGTGATGAGATAGGGAAGGGCCAGGGCGAGAGCTCATCGCCCTCGTCGTCGGAGGCCATGACGTGGCTGGGTCTATGGGAATTGTAGCGTGACATGGTAGTGATACCAGTGGTCAAAGGAGTGGTGACAAGCGGGCGAGGTTGGGAAGGGTAATATTGAGGACTGTGCGGAAGAGGGCAATGGATGGTGAGAGGGTTGGTTGGTGAGCTGTGCGAAAGGGTTGAAAAGGATGTGGTTAGAAGCGGGGTGAGGGTAGAATGTGAGGAAGGGAGGGAAGAGTAATGAAGAGTAGAGAAGAGAAGAGAGTGGCGATGTGGGAGTGTTTAAGTAGGTTTAAATCAGAGGACAAGTGAGAGGGAGGGGAAGGAAGGGGCTCTTGAGTCGAAGGCCGGATGAGTGTACTGTAACAGTGTATGGGTGTGGGATGTGAAGTGTCAAGTGGGGTTGTGCAAGATGGGCGTTGTGTATGTATAAGAGAGTGTGTACTGAAAAAATAGTTGAAGGGTAGATGGGCGCCAACACTGTAACACCCTTTCTTCACTTTGTTCTGTAGTGAGTGTTCACAGTAAAGTATAGTAGTTTGTGTGACGAGAAAATGAGCGACCAGGACATTTGTGTAGACCGCATTGTGTGTGCATGTCCCATCCTCCACTTCCCCATGTACACCCCCCCTCCTCTTGCCCTTGACTCCCTCGCTCCCTCGCTCCCTTTTGCCTCACCTCCTTTGAACACAAACACAAAAGCCCTCTTGCATCGTGTGTCGTATCGTATCGTAAATTGTAAACCGTCCTCACGCCCCCTCGGCGCCCTCGGGATTCTCCCCCATCGCTCTTGCTCATCTATTACTACCCGCAACTAGTTGACCATGAGCTCACTCCCTTGAACGTCTGTTTGTTGCCCCCTCCTCACTCCTCTTGACAACTTCTCTTACCTCCTAGCAGACACACACAGCTTGTTGTAAAGTCACACAGACGCGCATACACGCGCCACTCGCCTCCTTACGCTCCTGCCTGTTGCACATTGCCCCCGGCACCCGCACTCGCACTGGCTCAGGCATCAGCTTATGTACCTCTCTCTGGGTATCCATTACCTCTGTTACCGCCCGATACTGCCGCTCGCACCGCTCGCCTCGGTTGCCACCCAAAACGGGTTGGTTCGGGAAGTTGGAAGGGCGCAGGGAGTTGTCTACCCGGTCCGGACAGCTTGGTCACTCGCGGAAGTCTGAGCGTCAGCGCCAGCGTCCCAACAAAGGTGTCAACATTCCATGCCTTATCGTTCCTTGCTCGAGTTGAGCACTGACCTTCATCACTAACCCCTGCTTAGAACTTCCTTTGGGCGTGGTATACAACCTCCGGCCATCCTTTGCCCGCGACGCTCTGATAACCGAATGTGCACAACCTCGCCTGATCGGCCTGATCCTAGTCGATCGGTTGCTTGCACTTCCGCTCACCGACGTCAACACCAATCGGACCATGTGTCCCTCTTTTGACATGTGAGTGTCAACTTGAGATGTAATCTCTCGCCCCTTGATGCGAGTGTGGGTATTTCAGGTCTCTTCAAGTCATGCCTAGAACAAGAGCATGAAAGGCACCAGAAGGACTGTGCAGTGGCGGGTAGGTTAGGACATGGAGCGTGTGAGTGGAGGCTGAGAGGTGCTGGAGGTGAGGGAGAGAGGGCGGAGAGGGGGCGGCCGAGGGCGCCCATGTCATGCCCATGGCCATGTCGACATGTCGACCATGCGATTTCCGCTTGTAAGTGACAACGATCCCGCATATCCACCGCGGGACCTGGGATCCTGAGACAGACACCCAAGTCAGTGACATTCCTCGACGTCTTCCTCGCTTTGAAAACTTTGGCAACTTGACAGTGGTCTGTGCGTCCGTGCAAAGTCGTCGACTCACACCCCGCCTCATTTTAGCTCCTGAGGATGCGGAGAATGGCGGAGAACGCGAAGTCTCAGTGGAATACCCGTTTGTTTACTTGCAGCAAGTAATAGTTAGGGTAAAGGATCAAGGATTCTTCATGGGTGGTGGCGGGGACCCAAGAGGCCCAATGCCAACGGGGCGAGGCAAAACAAAACCCGGAATGCCAATCATTCGCCGATCTTGAGTTCTGTTTGTGCCATTGGTTATTCGATCTGATCGATCAGTCGGTGAAGATCAGGAGCTACAGATTGCACCTTTATCCGACCTGATGATCTGTGACGTGGGATTGCTGTTGACGGCCAGCGAGCACTCGTGCCATTCCTTATCCTTATACCTTACAATGCCATCATACGACATGTCATCTCGATCCCGCAATCCCGCGATCCAGAGAACCGAGATCCCCAGATCCTGGGAAGCGTTCAGCAGACCGGCCTGGATCCCCGGCCCGTGCCTGCCCTTTGGCTACGGGTCTGCTGCCATTCACAAACCTAAATGTAACAACTGCTTCTCCCGGCCTTGGCACTAATTCGCCAACACACTTTGCCGCTTGCTCACTTCCGCACCGTTTACTAGCAATGCCGCATACCGCAACTTGGTCAGGTCAATTGGTCGCTTCCGTCTTCCGCCGCCCGTTTCAGCCTGCCAACGCACACGGTTTCACACAAGACGGAAAAAACATGCCCCCGTACGTGTCAGATTGTGTTCTGGCGTGTGCGCCTGTCGGAGGTTTAGATGTTTGTGGTTTGGGCGTCGCCGGTGAAGCGTCCCTCTCGTTCCGCCCTCGCGTCCCGCGTCAGAAGTGCGTCAAAACGAAAAACGATGGGAAATGGGCGCAGCGCCGTACGTGCACTCCCACGCCCTCACAGTTGAAACATTGT
This sequence comes from Cutaneotrichosporon cavernicola, assembly GCF_030864355.1. Taxonomy (NCBI): domain Eukaryota; kingdom Fungi; phylum Basidiomycota; class Tremellomycetes; order Trichosporonales; family Trichosporonaceae; genus Cutaneotrichosporon; species Cutaneotrichosporon cavernicola. The sequence continues at coordinate 1,926,386 of NC_083396.1, read as the reverse complement.
CGTTGGAGTCGAAAATGGTCGGGTTAGGGGACGCTCGATGGACATCAGTCGTGGGGTCCCAGATCCCTCGATACTGTGTCAGCTGACGGCGTTTGTAGATTTTGGTCTTGGCATGGCTTCGAGATGACACGAGGACACGAAGCTTCTCGACCGTCCAACCCACTCGTCAGAGCCGTGTTGATTCTTCTTCTGTTGTAACAAAGTCCCAATATTCGGGGACGCTCTACGTCAGCCGATGTTTCGAGCTGCTTCCGATCGCCAGAGCGTGCCTCGGTCACTTCCAGAACGCATGGAGCATTTGTCAGTTGGTCAGCCGCCACTTGTCGACACGCTCCGAACCTCTTGTCGCTGTGTAACGCTCGCGGCATTTAGCAGATTAGCGGCTAAATGGAAGGCTCCAGCATATTATGCGGTATGTCCCACTATGGCGTGATGTCACCACCTGTATCTGTGAGACAGTCATCCGCCAGTTACTGCCTGCTCCACAAGTCTGCACAAGCCCAGCACAAGCTCACCTTCAGACTGCATTACCCTACATGTACGTGATGGTGGTGCCGAGGTTCAACACCCCCTTGAGCTTCTCCACCCACCAGCGGAGCCAGTACGTGAGCCACGGCCGCAAGCCGTGCATGCGTACCTGGCGCAGTCGCTCGCGGACGCTCATAACATCCTGGCCGGCGGCGCGGCGGCGCCGGCGCTGGATGGTAAACAGCACAATGGCAATGAATGCGGGAATGGGGAGAAGGGCGGGGACAAGCCAGCCGGATGCAGCGAGCGCCTCCAGGCGAGCAGTGAGCGAGGACGGGAGGATACGCATCGTTGCACGCAACCACGCACTGCGCTCGTCGACCGGTGTCGGGGCGCGCGGTGCAGGAGGTGGGTGGTGCACGTAAACCTTGGTCGGGACGGCGGTTGCCTCAGACTTTGGTGGGAGGATGGTCGAGTCGTCGCCGCCCTCGCTTTCCTGAGGTTCCGCGCGCCCCTTGCCCTTGACTTGTCGCTTTGATGGACCACCAACACCGCCGACGGGACGAGCCGTCGCCTCGCTCGAGCTGCTCGTGCTCGCCACGCTGTGGGCGCGACCACGCCGCTTCCCGTCCGGCCCTGTAGGCGTGTCACTGGTCGCTGGCGAGGGGAGGAAACCCGAGCTGCTCGGCGACGGCGGCACTGAACGCTGCTGCTCCAGCTGCCGGAGATGGCGATACAATGCCTGGGGTGAGTCTCGAGATTTGTGATGAAACCCACCTCCTTCTTCTTGGACCCCATGACCATCTCGCCCTCGAGAAGACCACGCGCCATCTCCCACTCGCCCTCGCGGCCGAGAACCTCGCCAACAAACAGCTCGACAACCTTCAGGTATCCCTCACGCGCGGCGTCTGTCCGCTTACGCGCGGCGCTCGCGGCGGCGCTGTTCGAGCCCGCGTGTGGCTGAGCGATGGCGAGCACAAACTTGTCCGGAATGGCAGTCAGCCAGTCCTCGGCGAGCTGGTGGGCGAACGCAAGCGCCTGCTCGGCAGGCCGCAGCTTGAGCGCCGCCAGGAGGAAGGTGGACACGAGCTGCGGTGGCAGAAGCGCCTGGCCGTACGTCTTGGTACAGAGGTCGCGGATGTACTCGAGCATCATGGTGGGCGGAGCAGGCGGCAGTAAGTGGGGCATGGCCTGGAACGCCTTGGGTGGATCAGAGTACAGCGACGCGTTGGCCGAGATGGCGAGCTTGAGCGTCTTGGTGACCCACTCCTCCGCTGCCGCCGTGTCCGCATCTGGGTTTGGGTTCAGGTCGTACCAGTGCGCTGGGTCGCGGGGGAGCTTGCGGGTGAGCGCGAGGAGCTTTTCGAGGCTGGCCTGCGTTTTGGCATGGTCGCGGCGCACAAAGGCCTGCACGGCCGTGTTGTACAGCACCTCATAAGGGTCAGGCTTGGCGGTCTCACCGCCGAGAGAGCGGCGCGTGGTCGTTGGCGTCATGTGGCTTAATAGGCGTCCCCAGGATGGCAGGCCGTCGTTGTCGATGCGGCACGCAATGGTGAGGGCAAAGGTTGTGATGTGGAGAGCAGTTATAAAGTGCCAGGTTGCCTGGATGACTCCTCACCGCCATGGCCCACTTCGGGTCAACCGTTAGCCGGGGGCCACGGCCACGGGCGGAAAGTGCAACGGCTTCATCGCCGAGGGTTAGTGGCAACAAGTTTTGATTCCGCTAATCTTGCCCATCTAGCGGCCCTATTAGATCACGTGGGAGGCCATGACGTCGCGAATATGTTTGTGCAACGTTCCTCAGCCTTCTGGAGCAAACTGATTACTCAGTATGGGCGAGCCAACACTCAAGACGCTCCTCACGGCTGGTAATGCGCTCCTGGAGCCACCAAACCCGCTCCCATCGGCCCCACCAGCGCTCCTCCAGCGCCTAAAGGCCTCTGGCGAGCTACTCCCATGGCGTGAACGCCCAGGATGGACTGAGGACCTCGAACTAGAGGAGATCGGTGATGACGACACAGACCCGGCGAAGCGCAAGAAGCGCCGTGACGCACTAGTGATGCTCGTTGGCCAGCGCTCACTCGATCTCCTCGTCGCTATGCAGGGCGTGCTGGTCAAAGAGTTCTGGCCGGCCGAGCACAAGGACGGCCTGGTCGAGAAGGACTGTGAGCTGATGACGCTCCTGGAGCTGACGCAGTTCTCCTTGGAACCGCGGACTTACGCCTCGTTCGCCTTCTACTGCAGCATGCGCTCGTCTCATACCTCCTCCCCCTCACGCTAGCCTATGTTGCGGGCCTGCGTTCCCGTGCGGCTGTCGACGCCCGCCTCCCTGCGGCAGTGAGCACCTTCCTCTCACTTACCGATACGCCTTCCCCGCCGAGCGGTGGGAGTACGCGTATCCCACTCACGAACATCACACAGTCCATTCTCTCCTCAAACTTGCCACCGCTTATGCTCGCGGCCATCGCCGTGGGCTGGACACCGTCCGCCCCGCCCGCCACCTACTCCGGCCTGCGGGCACAGCTCCTCCACGCCCTCTCAGCGCTGTCGCCGACGCAGGCGATGGGTGCGCTCAGCACTGCTCTCAAGATCGTCGGCGCGGGCAAGTCTCGCCCTCCGAAGGGGTGGACACGCACGTGGCCGGCATATGTCGAGGGCACGCTTGGCACGCTGCTCAGCAATCAGGTGTTGAGGGTGGGCGGGGTCAAGGCCGTGATGGAGAATGTGTTCGGCGAGGTTGGGAATATGTCGGGGGAGGGTGTCGACGGGCCCAAACTCGACCGCATTGCCGGCCTTCTCTCCCGAATCCCGCGTAACAGCTCGGCAGAGACGTACATCGCCTACGTCCTCGAGACGCTGTTTGGGCTCATGGGCGAGGCGGCCGCACCCCTGGTGTACAGTCATACCGCGGCGTACGTGGTGCACCACCTCTGGGCGACGTCCCCAGTCGCCGTGGAATGGCTCGAGCAGCACCTCCACAGCCCCTGGAACCCGAAGCCGGTGGAGGGCGTGGTCCTCCCAGCGGATAGCGTGAGGTCCGCCGTGGCTGCTGCGGCTCGGCTCGTACTCCACGCTCCACCATCGCCCGAGTTCACGAACTTTGTCATTGGCCCGATCCTACCTCAGACATTTGCGTTGTACGTTCTCCTCAAGCCGGCTCAGCCAACGATGCTCTCCAAAGCAAAGGAGAAGGATAAGGAGAGTGGCCTTGCCGCCGACGTCCAGCTTCTTCTAACATCGTGGGGCAAGCTCGTAGGCAAGGATGACGCCGTCAAAGGTATCTGGTCTATCATTATGGGTGGCCACGGATGGCCCACCTCAGAAACGGGGGAGGTCATGCATTGGCAGAAGGCCGACGACGGCGCCGAGTTAGTCTACGGCTACCCGCACTCTGATGTCCCCTTGCAGACGGATGCAATGGACGTCGACGACCTCCAGCTCGGCGACCTCGACCTTGCACCTGACCCCGTGGTACTGGCGGGCGCCTTAAAGGATTTCGGACGCGCTGACGTGTCGTCCGAGGTCTTCCTGCGCGTATTGGACGAATGGCGCGTGCGCGCGTCGACTGACAGCGATCCGCTAAAGTCACTCCTCTTCCTCCGCCTCACCCTGTCTATGATGGAAACACTTGGAGACAAGGTACTCGCGGATCCGCAGCACGTGCTGGCGTTCGTCGAGGGCGTGCTTAACGACGAGGCGACGTCACTGCCCGAGACAAAGCCGCTTATCCAGGAGGTCGGCGATGAGGATGTGGAAATCCCGGATCTTACAGAGGAGGGTGTCGAACAGCTTGGCCTTCTGGAGACGGCCATCAGCCTACTCCTCGCGACACTCGAGAACGAAAACATCACCTTTGCCACTAGTCCGATTCTGCACCCCATCTCTGCTCACCTTTCTGCGCTCGAATCCGCATCATCAGCACATGTACGGCAACTTGCACGTGAAGCGACACTCGTCCTCCTCGTCCGGCGCTCCGCTTCTCTCTCAGCCGGTGGACAGGTATCTGAGTCGGTCGCGACATACCGCCGCGCCCTCACGCTCATTGCCGACCCCATTCTACCAGTGCGCGCACACGGCCTCGTCCTTCTTCGCGAGCTCGTCTTCCGGCCTGACTACGATACCGCACTTACTCCTGCAATCTTGGACGTGTACATGCAAGCGCTCCAGGACGCGGACAGCTACATCTACCTCAATGCGGCGAAGGGGCTGGCAGCTATGGCCGACGCGCTAGGGAAGGAGATCCTTCGAGCCCTTATCCGTGTTTACGGTGGCGGGATGGAAGGGATGGACAAGCGCCTCCGCATCGGCGAAGCACTTGAGATGGTGATCAAGCGCGCGGGCAAGGCATTCGCGGCAAACGTCGGCATCGTCGTGCCCCCGCTCATGGGCGTGTTCCGCGACGCTGGGGCACCGACTGTACTGCGCACCTCAGCTCTATCGCTGCTCTCGACAGCCGCAGAGGAGGACCATCTCGCCCTCCTTCCTTGGGCAGCTGAACTCGCATCCGCAGCGGTGGACCTGGTTCAGATCGAGAGCGTGACTGCTTCGCCGTTTAAGCCTTCCAAGGCGGAGCCGGAACCGAAACCCAAGCCAAAAGTCATGCTCGTCGAGGACGATGAGCCCGAGCCTGAGTCTGAGCCACAAGAGCAGGGACCTCGTACTATTGATGCGGACCCTACTGCTGCAGACGCGAAGCATCCTGCCCTCCGGCGTGCCGCGCTCGTGTTCCTCGGCCTGCTGGCCGCGTCCCTCATCGAGGCCACCCAGGCGACTCAGCAAGAGAGCGGAGAATTTAAGCTCCGTCTGCCGGGCCAAGTACATCCCGAGAAGAAGCGTAACGTGACCCTGGACAAGAGGGTGCTCGACCGAGCGGTTACGGTGTTGAGATATGTGGCCGGGACCGATGTGGACGAGGTCACGCGCGGACAGGCTGGTGAGGTTGTGGCGCTTGTTGAGAGGCTGCGGACATTGGAGGGGATCCGGGAGGTAGAACGGGCAAGCAGTGGACGGGAGTTCTTAGCATAGCCCAACAACTCCAACAGTATCTCTGGCAACAACCATGAGGATGAATCACTCGTAACCCATGCCACGTGGAAGCATGCATCCGCATTCTTTGCTTTCCCAGGGAAACCAGGATGACGCCGGATTTGCTCCCGCCGAAGGCTCGAGACGTCAGCGTCTCGCCGAATTCGCATGCTTCTCTCGGCGTTCCCGTTCGCCGTTACCCACACATCATCGACTACCATGCAGAACCTCGGGCGATACATTGGTGAGTCCCTCTTTTCTGCACCGCTAACGTACAGTTCCCCTCGCGCTTGGCGCAGCAGTCATCGACAGCTCGCTGTACGATGTGCCGGGAGGCTATCGGGCTGTCATGTTCGACCGCTTTACCGGTGTCAAGCCGACGTCGACCGGCGAGGGTACACACCTCCTCATCCCCGGGCTGCAGCGCGCGATCCTGTTCGACTGCCGTATCAAGCCGAGGGTAAGTCGAGTCGAGACAGGGCGCTCGCCTTGATGCCGTCCAGCTATTTGGGACTAACGTAGCTGACCGCAGAACATCTCGACCACGACCGGCTCGAAGGGCAAGTCTCCTTCTCTCCTAGTCTTCTATCTTAATGCCCACTAACCCCAGACATGCAGATGGTGTCTCTCACCCTCCGTGTTATGAGCCGCCCGGACCTCAACGCGCTCCCGCTCATCTACCAGAACCTCGGTCTCGAGTGAGTATCCAAGTCTCCTTCCTCCACCTCTCCTCTTTCCCTTCGAACCCCAACCCCTTCCTTCGCTTCTTTCCCCCCACGCCCAACCCCACTGACACCAGCTACGACGAGCGTGTGCTCCCGTCCATCGGTAACGAGGTGCTCAAGGCGACTGTTGCACAGTTTGACGCCTCGGAGCTCATCACGAACCGTGAGATTGTGTCGGCGCGTATCCGTGACGACCTCCTCAACCGTGCCAAGGAATTCCACATCCAGCTCGAGGATGTGTCGATCACGCACATGACGTGAGTATCAGGTCTCTGCGAGCTCTGCGAACTCTGCGAACTTCGCCTCCGTGTCCTGTTTAACCCTCACTCTATCCCATCATCCTCCGTCCCTCCTCGGTCTGTCCTCGGTTTCTCCTCTGTCCCTCGTGCCGCTGCGTTTTCTGCGGTTCTCGTACCGCTGTGTCTTCTGGACGTCCTCTCCATTGCCAACTGCCACACTCGTCGCATGTGCCTAGTTGGCGGTGTGCGGTGTTCCGGTGCTCGTTCCTATCGCACACTCGCACCCTCGCTGACCTCAGCTTCGGCAAGGAGTTCACCACCGCCGTCGAGCAGAAGCAGATCGCACAGCAGGACGCTGAGCGTGCCAAGTTCGTCGTCGAGAAGGCCGAGCAGGAGCGCCAGGCCTCCGTCATCCGCGCTGAGGGTGAGGCCGAGGCTGCCTCCACCATCAGTGCGGCCCTTAGCAAGGCTGGTGACGCCTTCGTTCAGTTCAAGAAGATTGAGACGGCGCGCGACATTGCCCAGTCCCTCTCGCAGAACCGGAACGTGGCGTACGTGCCTGCGCAGAACGGCAACCTGCTGCTCCAGGTGCCTCCGCAGCCGCCCGTCGTGTAGAGTCAGCAGCATGTATAAGCATCCCCCGTCGCTGGGCTAGTGGTGAGGCGAAAGCGAAGTGAGTAGTGGCGAGTGAGCGTATGTGTGAAGGAAATAGCAGGCTTGGATACAGCACCTGCCCGCCAAGCAGGGCGGACAGGCGGACAACTGTCGGCCTGTTATTGTCTTTCAGATGAGGCGGGTCCAGCAGCCAGATTCTGTCGGAGACGGCCTCTGCTGGCTCGCGTAACTCTCCTACTGAATGCCCTTCTGCTTGGCTTTCGGGTGAGATTGAGGGAAAGAATGGTTGTCACCTTTTCCTTGCGTGAATTCCTTTACACATTGATCTGCTTGCGCAAAATCAGCCACAATGCTTCTAATACCGTACAACCAATACACTATACTATGAGGCATGGACCTCTGAGCCAACTGACAGCACCAGTTGGCACCAAGCTATCGTCAGTGGAGCCTTTGGGCCCTGCATTCGGCCATTTGGTTAGACCACCGAGCCTCCACCAAGCAAAGGTTGGGGCCATGGGCGTATTGGACGGAAGTGTCCGGAGCTTGGACTGTCAGGCACAGCGCCCAATCTCCGTCTGGCCACGTGTTTTTTTCACACCACAGTGCGGAATTTGTAGACGAGGCTGTGGGGTGAGAATGGGGTGACTGCTGTTGGTTCAAATCTTTCCGCCACCAAGAATTATCTTCATCACCCCATCTCCATCTCATCTCTCACTCTCTCTCCTATCCTCCTCACCTCTTCTCCGACTCCATCTTATTCTCGAGGGCATCCTCTCCATCCCTCTACACACCACTCACTGTAAAATACTAGTCACGACTTTAATTCAACCAAAAGAACAACACCAAAACAGTTGCCAAGCCCTAGACAGCCTCAACTCCCTCATCTCAACCCCGAACCCCAAACCCTCATCCACAATGCCTGCCGCTACTCCCTCCGCCCTTCCCTTCACGCCGCTTGTGGACGACTTCCAGAAGATCGCCATGGCTGACTCGAACGTTGCGGCCAAGGCGGCCGCCGACACCCTTGCTCTCCAGCTCAAGAAGGCACCCCGCTCCCTCGACATGCTGGAGGCATCCAAGCTGCCGGAGGTCGTCAAGATCTGGGCCGAGTCCAAGTCGGGCTACGAGCGCGAGAGCGCTGGTGTCCTTGTCGAGCGCGTCATTAAGGCGCTCGGGTCGGGCTCCGAGGGCGCGTTCCTCCCCCTCATCCCGACCTTGCTCAACCTCGCGATGGACAAGGGCGCCCCCGTGCGCTCTGGCGTCAACTCGGCCATCAAGGCCATGGTCAAGGCTGCGCCCGCTGAGGCGACGCGGCCGGTCATGCAGGCTCTCGCCCGTGGCCTCGAGGAGACCAAGGGTTGGCGCTCCAAGGTTGCGGCGTGCAAGGCCATCGAGGAGATGGTCAAGCCTGGCGCCGAGGAGCACGTGGGCGAGATGCTCGGCGAGGTGATTCCCGTCATCGAGAAGTCGATGCACGACACCAAGGCTGAGGTGTCTGCTGCCGCGACCAAGGCCGCGACCACCCTCTGCAGTACCCTCCCCAACGCCGACGTCCTCAAGCACGTCAACGCTCTTGTCGCCGCCATGGCGTCGCCCTCGAACGTCCCCAAGACGATCAAGGCCATGTCGTCAACCACCTTCGTCGCCGAGGTCACCGGCCCCACCCTCGCGGTCATGGTTCCCCTCCTCACCCGTGCTCTCAAGGAGCGCTCGACCGACACGCAGCGCATGACCTGCATCGTCATTGGCAACCTTGTCAAGCTCGTCCGTGACCCGAAGATCGCCGCCATCTACCTCGGCTCGCTCGTCACTGGTGTCGAGCTGATCGCCAAGGGTGCGGCGTTCCCCGAGATCCGCGCCTTCGCGCAGACCGCACTCGACATTCTCCACGACGCAGGCGCCAGCGCAACCGCCACCCCGCTTCCCCCGCGCGACGTTATCCAGAGCGTCAACGAGGTGCTCGCCGTCATGGTGCCCCACCTCGACCTCGGCGTTGAGGGTGCCAAGGTCCCCCTCTCGGTTGCGATGCCGGGGCGGCCCGTCATCGCGTCTGCGCTCGAGTACACTGCCAACGTCGTTGCCGACATGGTCGACGAGCGCAACTTTGACGACGATGTGTGGGACGGCAAGGCGCTCGGCGGCTTCTGCAAGCTGCTCCTTGGCGCCGAGGCCGGTGTGGCGGCTGCCACGGCCATCCGTGAGGCATTTGTTGCTGCCGACAAGGCCAAGTTCGGCGGCGAGGAGGAGATCGACGACGGTGCCGAGATCCTCTGTGACATCAAGTTCTCGCTCGCCTACGGTGGTCTTCTTCTGCTCAACCACACCAACCTCAAGCTCCGCCGTGGCCGCCGCTACGGTATCTGCGCCGCAAACGGCGCGGGCAAGTCGACTCTCATGAAGGCCATCCGCGACGGCAAGGTCGAGGGTTTCCCGACCCAGGAGGAACTCCGCTGCATCATGGTCGAGCACGCTCTCCAGGGTGAGGACACTGCGGTCTCGATCATCGACTTTATTGCGTCCGACCCCCAGCTCGCTGCCCGCAAGCGCAAGGAGATTGCCGACATGCTCCTCACCGTCGGCTTTACGGACGAGAAGCAGAACGACCCCGTTGCGTCGCTCTCTGGTGGCTGGAAGATGAAGCTCGAGCTTGCCAGAGCCATGCTCATCGGCGCGGACATCCTCCTGCTCGATGAGCCGACTAACCACCTCGACGTCCAGACCGTAGCGTGGCTCGAGGAGTACCTTACAAGCCTCAAGGACGTCACCTGTATGATCGTCTCGCACGACTCTGGCTTCCTCGACAACGTGTGCACGGACATTATGCACTACGAGAAGAAGAAGATTGTCTACTACCCCGGCAACCTGTCCAAGTTTGTCGAGAAGGTCCCTGCCGCCAAATCGTACTACACTCTCGACTCGTCGTCTATCAAGTTCTCGTTCCCTCCTCCCGGCTCGCTCATGGGTGTCCGCTCGAACACGCGTACGATCCTCAAGCTCGCAAATGGCACCTTCACCTACCCTGGTGCGGCCAGGCCGTCGCTCACCAACGCGTCGTGCGCGCTCTCGCTCTCGTCGCGTGTCGGTGTCATCGGCCCCAACGGTGCGGGCAAGTCGACGCTCATCAAGCTCCTCACCGGCGAGACTGTTCCCAACGAGGGCAGCGTACACAAGCACCCGGCCCTGCGTGTCGGCTACGTCGCGCAGCACGCATTCCACCACATCAACGAGCATCTCGAGAAGACTGCCGTGCAGTACATCCAGTGGCGTTACCAGGATGGCTTTGACCGTGAGATCCTCGAGAAGTCGACCCGCGTCGTTACCAAGGAGGAGCAGGAGATGATGGAGAAGCCGATCGCTGGCCGCAACGGCGAGATGCGCAAGATCGAGTCCATCCTTGGTCGCCAGAAGCTCAAGAAGGGCTTCCAGTACGAGATCAAGTTCAAGGGCTTTGCCCACAAGTTCAACGTCTGGATGCCCCGCGACAAGCTCATTGAGCTCGGCTTCGGGAAGCTCGTCAACCAGTTTGACGACATTGATAGCGCCCGTGAGGGTGCTGGTATGCGCGACACCTCGGCGGCTGCCGTTCGCGAGATCCTCGAGGCCGTCGGTCTCGACGGCGATATTGCGCAGTACAACGAGATGTCGGGTCTGTCAGGTGGTCAGAAGGTCAAGGTCGTCATCGCGGCGTCGATGATCAACCGTCCCCAGATCCTCTTCCTCGACGAGCCCACCAACTTCTTGGACCGCGAGGCGCTCGGCGGCCTGGCCGGTGCGATTAAGGAGTGGGCCGGTGCCGTGGTCATCATCTCGCACTCGCGCGAGTTTGTCCACGCCCTCTGCCCCGAGCTCTGGCACGTCGACAAGGGCATTCTCACCATCGAGGGCAAGGCCCCTCCCCCCATGCTCGACGACGACCACCCGTCCAGAGTCCCGTCGCAGGCGGGCACACCGCGTGGTGCGGCCACCCCTGCGGGAGTCAGCACGCCTGGCTCTGCCACGCCCGTGACCTCGGCCGCGCCGTCTGCCTACAACTCGGCTGACGAGGCTGCCGACATTGAGAAGCTCAAGAAGCTCGCGCTCAAGCCCAAGAAGAAGAAGAAGCCCACTCGTAACGAGCTCAAGGCGCAGGAGGAGCGCAGGCGACTCCGCAAGGTCAACTGGCTGGCGTATGGTGGCGAGCGTGAGCCGGACACGGAAGACGAGTAATGTACTCCTTAGTATAGATTATAGACTAGACATGCGACTGCCCATCTTCGAACTACTCAGCGGCGTTTACTGGTACTACTGATGGTGGCGCGTCGAAGTTCGCGCTTTGAACGCCAGCCACTAAGTTAAGGTGGGAATTGCTGAGAAGCTGATTGTTATGTGTCTGCTCACGTGAGTCGACATGTCATCTCCCCATGTCTTTCAGCCCTCTCCGCTATCTCGAGTTAGGCATTTCACTTCCTTCCACCTAAGGGAGAACCATTCAGCAATCGTCGTCGTTGTCCACAGTCTCCACACTCCCTCTACACAGCGTCAGAAGCTCTTGGACAACGACACTACACTGCCTCTAAGTCCTTTAGAATATGGAATTACCATAGCTCAATGGTACCAGCCTTTGTAGCTCAGTGGCAGAGCGCGCCTTTCGTAAGGGTGAGGTCGGCTGTTCGATCCAGTCCTGAGGCATACATTTTTTGTTTTGCTCTGTGCCTGTGTCCTCGCCGTGGGAAACGCATAGCAGAGATTCTCTCGTGCCTTTTGGCTGCTAGTAGAAGATGCAAGGGGAGCGTATGTGTCCACGTGCAACGGTCCTGTGTAGAGGAAGCAGAGCATTAGTGCGTGAAATTGCACAGACTGCTCGTCAGCAGAGTTGATTGCGACCTGGCGGCATCATACTGGTCGACCAGCCACCGCTCGTAGATCCACGTAACAAGCTCACGACAACCGTCGGCATAGAGCGTCATCGGGTCGCGGTCGTTGAACTTGACGTTGTACCTGATCTTGAGCGTCCTCGATAAGCTGCGGTTATCTCAGGAACACAATGGTAGACAGGTGGAAGGAAGCCAGACGGAACGTAAAACCCAGACAAGGTTCCAGATCACAGGCAACATTGTCCGTGCTCCCCACAGCATTCGCAGAGACGATACCTTGAGCCTTCCCTCTCTACCAGTCTCAGCAGAGCGGTGAGGAACCAGAGGCCTCGTGTGCAACGATCGTAAGGCCCACACCACATTACCAAGCAACAAAACCGTCTATTCTCAGCGCAGAGACGATACCTTGAGCCTTTCCTCTCTACCAGTCTCAGCAGAGATGTGAGGGACCATAGGCCTCGTGCGCAGCGATCGTAAGGCCCGCACTGCATTGCCAAGCAACAAAACCGTTCATTCTCAGCTCATCGGGTCCCAGAATCCCGAGGTGTTACTCCCCGGTTGGCCGTCTTTCCCATCGGCAACGTGGCGGAGTGGTTAACGCGATTGACTAGAACTTGCTCCTGAGCAGTCCTACATCAATTTCCTTCGGGAGCGCCTGTTCGAATCAGGTCGTTGTCGGCTTTTTGGGTCTCTCCGTATGGGAGATGGTCTGCATCACTGTGCTGTGACAGAGAGTCTATCCGCATTGTTTATTGCTTTAACACCCCCTTCGAGCTATGGTTACCCGGAATTTTGGGGTTGTACAAACTGTCTTCCGGTCACAAGTTCTCCTGCCACACATCACGTTACCGTCAGTGGGTTCGAGGCTTCCTGTGTGGGGCGATTTCGGAATGACGCCCTTCGCGACAACGGCGTGCTTCACAGCATCCATCTTGGGAACTTGGCGTAACCAGGTGGGGCGTGCTTCGCAGCATCCATCTTGGGAACTTGGCGTAACCAGGTGGGGTGGCACATGTGTCTCCAGCAGCTCCAGTTACTCCATGTCGGTTAGTTGGCAAAGGCCTGAGAGCCGGTGTCGCCGACTTGGAGCTATAGCAACTTCAGAGCCCCTTGTCGTACTCAATGTGATGTTCGTCGTGAGCTCTGATGAAAGGTACGGTGGTGAGGTGGAGAAACGCGGTGCCACATAGGAATGAGGCACATCGGATCCAGTGTCCGTGTTAGAACCAGGGACGTGAAGCTTAACGTTACCGCATCCTGAAACGCACATCAACTCTTGCCCTTCCATTGGGACATTCCGGGTCAGATGAGCGATCCTTTGGAACCAGGGCCACTCCAGTGCCACACACACAGCTCACATCGTACGCGTCAGCTTGACGGTTGCGGCCCAGTTTCGTACCTGGGCAAAGTGGGTTTACGCTTCACTGGAGCCACGGTGCTGATTGTTGTTGCAAGACGACGGGCGACTGTTGTGCTATGCTGGGTGTCAACCTGACCAGGCGGAAGAGCGAGTAGATGCGTGCTTTGTCAACCATCTTGGCAGTCTTTGGAAGAGATAAAAGGCGGTCTCTGGTCCGCTTTCTCGACCAGATATCTCCTCTCTCATCTCATCTTCAATCTCATACAATCCAGACATGAAGGCAAGCCTCTCCACGACCGCGCTGACTTTAGTTCACCGTCCTCTTCACCCTCGTTGCCGCGGCCTCCGCCTCGGCTACCGCCGTCGCCGAGCGCGAACTCACCCGCGACGAGGTCACCGCCATGCGCGCCGCCTACCGCGGCCACGATGCTCGCGCCGCAGCCTCGCTTGGCGAGCGGTCTCTCGAGCGAGTATGTGTTCATCTTTGCCCCGCTCACACTAGCGCCAATGCACCGATTCCAGCTGTGACTGCATATACATCCCGGAGGGCCTGTTCTGCGGCGACGGTCTTCTCAACTGCCAGTATGGCCACGTGTACCAGTGCTCCGGCGGGAGCTACTCGTGTGACTATGGCCCGCGTGACAGCTGCGGGGAGTGCGGCGCGCTCTCCTGCTAAAGCTCAAGTGTTAGACCATTTTTGTAGCTACGCTTCGGAATGGCTTAAGTCTTGCTATGAATTAAAGAATGTCAGAAGCAAGCTGTTTGGCACTGGAGTCTTCAGTCAAACACGTGGATATTTAACTTACTCTTCCACGCGTCGACCCGAAACCGGGGATTGCTCCTCATCTCTGTTCGGGGTATGAGCCTTTCCTAGGCACTGGCATTGCATAAGCCAGGTGACTAGTACAAGGTCATACCACTCCAGTCCGCCAATGGACAGACGCCTGTGATCTCACGCACACAGTCAGAAAAGAACTGCCAGGTGAACTAGTGCTGTTGGTCTAGACCCGCACCTCCACCCGTTCCCAAGAGCACCAGTTTGCTGGCCCATGGCGCTCACTTCTTTCGCCGAAGTGGTACTTGTGCAAGGAGGGCAGCATGTGCTGGTCAAAGGGTTGCGCTGGGCTTCGTAACTCTGGTATGTCCATGTTAAGGAGCCTTGGAAGTGCGACGACCTCTAATGCCGCACTCTCGCTCGCAGGAGGATCGGCGTAGCTACGACCTCCAATCAATCTGTAGCTGCGTCGGTGATGAAGTTCTGGAGTGGTTTGCCATTATCCAAGTTGTTGTTTCAGTCGGGACCTCATCATGAACGTGGCACTAAACCATGAATGTGGCACTAAACCGTACTCTGTAATATGCGAAGCAGCATATCGTCTACCTCATATCACCTCCGTCAGAATGTCGAAAATCACAATTGGACTCGGCACGTCGCATACGAAGGTGTTCGGCGGCCAGGTCCTGAGATAGGGGCACGTGACGATTCGGCCCACCCATCGCGAGATCGTCGCTCAGAGCTCCGCCAGGTGGAAAGCAAGAGGAAGCAGCAGGTACGGAGGCGAGGAATGACGATGGCGTGCGAAGAGTGACGTGCAAGCTCATTGGTATTGACACTCGCACCGTCCCCACTCCGCGGGCAGGGAGTATGCGCGTCGTTTGCCCACTGAATGGACCTATGCGGGGGCGAACCAGCCGATACCAGTCGACCGGCACGCTTAGTTCCAGTTGATTACCGCTCAATTTACGCTAATGGGCGCGTACAACGTACCGGATATCACAAGGCAACATGACCACTGGAGCGAAAATTGACTTTTAATCTTGTCCTGAATACAACATCTGAACCCCACCCGAACGTATTTGACTGCAATTCCGCTCAACAATACAACGAGGACTGCAGCAGACGCGGTGACGGTATCCGGATGATTACCTGCAGAGGGTATCCGGTATTGCGAGGGCAAGGGCGATATCAAGCGGTCCTGTTGTCTCCACACTCCTCGCTCAGCTTTTGTGCAGGGCGCTCTCAGAACATCATCTGTTCTCCCTATCTTGGGATTAACTCTGCACAACTCAGCATTCAACAACCTATATGAAAAAGAGACGCGTCGCATCTGTATCGACGAAGACCTGATTCGAACAGGCGCTCCCAAAGGAAATTGATCGCTGTGTCGTTGAACACGTTCGAGTCAATCGCGTTAACCACTCCGCCACTTCGCCTGGTGATTTGTGTTGGAACTTGAGGCCTCTAGATCGATGCTAGAGGTCCTCTAGGTGCTGGAAAGTGACTAAGCTGCAGCCCTACGGTTGAGGAGTTAAGTGTAGATGCATGGAACAGTGTAACAGGCTAGGTACTTATAGGTCTAGGCGCGGAGGCCTGTGCCATGAGGACGGAGCGTCTCGAAGTGGAGATGACGGAAGCAACACTACTATGGAGGTGAAGGTTACCTGACAACTGTAGAGTCAGTTTCCGACAATTTGTGGCGATTTGGGAATAAACACGACCCGGGATGGACGACGAAACGCTTCGCAAACCTGACGCCCAAGTCGCCGCTAGTAGATAAGGAGTAGAACCGTTTACTACTCGCCCTTGAAGGCCTCCCCCGTCACTATTGGGCGTATGTAGGCTTCGAAGTTTCGCGAAGAGGCTGGAGAACCAACTAGGAAACGACACTTGAAAGTCAGTGGGCGCTCATTTGATTGGAGTTCACCTGAAGCTGGTAATGGTCCGTATTCGATGAGCTGTCAGTGGTTGGTGAGCTCTCAGTCGTCGATGAGCTGAAAGTAGTTCGCGAGACAGAAACATGACGCGTACCCAAACAGGACTCGACATCTATCCCCCAAATCTACCCTACGGCAACCCAGCCCGCGGAACATCGACACGCACAACCCGCAACTCGGCCTCCTTAGCGGCGCGGCGCTTATGTTCGAGGAAGTCAGGGGCGCAGCACATGATGAGGTCGCGCCCATCCTCCCCGCCAAGCATGCAGGCAAACACACCAGTCCCCGGCTCGACAGTCTGGACGATCTCCCCGCCCTCTTTGACGCGGCAGACGCGGCCGCCCCTCGCATCGGCGATCCACAGCGCGCCCTCGGCATCGAGCCCACACCCGTCGGGCGCGAACGCCCTATCCTCCGCCGTCTGGGGAAGAGGACCGAAGACGGCCCAGTCGCGCCGTGGGCCCAGACCAGTCGGCGTGATGTCGAATGCCGAGACGCGGTTGCCGAAAGTCTCGTCGACGATTAGCGTGTTGCTGGGAGTAATGACGCTGCCGTTAGGGAAGTGGAGACCCTCGGCTGCGATCGTGACCGTTCCATCGAGGGCGATGCGAAGGAGGTTGGCGGGGCCGGGGGGGTCACCACCCATTAAGTCAAAGCCGAAATTGCCGAGATAGGCCACGCCGTCGGTGCCAACTACCATGTCGTTCGGGAGGCCTGTCACGTGTGAAGATACGTCGGCGTGGACCGAGAGAGTGCCGTCCGCGGCGCGGACCATGACCTTGCGGTCCTTCATCGAGACGAAGATCAGGTGGCCGTCGGGAAGCCATCCGAGCCCCGAGGGCTGGCCGGGGACGTCCACCTCCTTCTGCAGGTCCGAACCGTCCGACTTCATGCTGTAGATTGCGTGGGTGTAGAAGTCGGAGAACCACCAGCGGCCGCCGTGCCAGCGTGGGCACTCGGTGAACGTCAAGTTTCTGGCAATAGTCTTGATTTCGGGCATGGTGGGTGGTTGAGAAGTGTGAAGAGTAGGAAAGAGCAAGCTAGAGGAATGTGCACGGCATCCATTAGTGATCCGGTCACATCTGGTAACCCGGCCCTGACGTCATTCGGTCCTGAGCGGCTGCTTCTTGTTCGGCCTTCTCCGACGACGGTATCCAGAAACGCTTCAGCCATGAAGCACCACTGAATACAAGAAAGCACTACATTGCATACACGTCTTGATGACTGCTGTAAATGACTTGCTATTTGTTCTTGACAATCTCCAAAACTACTTAGTCCACCCCTCGGTGTTGCGAATGAGCTTGTAGTAGAACCCAGTCGTGGTGAGGTGCCCGTGGAGGCTGATGCGCTCGTTGACAGTGTGGATGCCGCCGGCCTCGTTGAGGTCCGCAGGCGTCCAGCGGTAGATGTGCTTGGTGAGCGACCAGGTGCGGGCCGTGTCCGTGTTTGCAAACATGCCAGTGGGCGCGACGACCGTCTTCGCGCCGAACACGGTCTTGACAGTGCCAGCGATGTAGGCGAACGCGTCACTGTCGCCGGGGGTGATCGGCGCGGGCTCGAGGCCGTGCTTGTTCTCGTTGCCGATAATCTCGATCGTCAGGTGCTTGCTGCTCTTCTTGCCGTGCTCGGCGCCGAAGATCGTGCTGCTGAAGCCGTACTTGGCCGCGAGCGGGGTCATGAGGTCGACGTAGTGCTGCAGCGTCGCGTTGACCGACGAGACGAACGAGATGCGGTGGTTAACGGACGCTGTTGTCAGCTAAATCCAACCCAGATAGCGGCCAATGCGCCACTCACCGTCAACCTTCTCTGGGAGCGCGTTGATCTTGACGCCACCGTTGATGAGGTCGATGGCGGACGTCGTCGAGAGGAATGCGTTGAGCACGCGGTCGCTCTTGGCGAGGTCCTTAGCGAGCTTGTGCCACTTCTTCGGGTTCTTGACACTACGTGCCACGCTCTTGGGGAACTTGGGCGCGTACTCGACGAGGCACGACATGTACTTGAGGTACGGCGACTGCGCCGTCATCTCAGGCTTGTAAGGGTGGTCCTCGAGAGCCGAGAGGAAGCGCGACATGTAGCCGACTGGGTGTGAGCGAGACTTTCAGGACATCGCGTGTTGTATCAAACATGTTCTTCACCAGCGCAAGCTTGCGAACTGCTTGTGCCGACTCACTGCCAGTGTGGACGGGGGCGACGGACGCGTGGCCGCCGGGCGTGTCGACGGTGAGCTTGATGCTCACCGAGCCCTTCTCGGCCATACCGAGAGACGCAACGGGAATGCCGTACGCCTCCTCGATACCCGAGAAGCCCTCGTCGATGATGAACGCGATGCTGTCGTCACCGTAGCGCTCCTCGATAACCTCCTTGATCTTAAGGGCGCCACGGGCGCCGCCAATCTAACGTCAGCCACCTCTCACCAAAGCACCCACCTCCTCGTCAAAGCCGTAGCCGATGAGCACAGTGCGACCGGGCGTAAAGCCCTCGTTGACGAGCTTCTCCACCGCGTGGAGAATGCCCATGAGCGAGTTCTTGCAGTCGCTCGCGCCACGGCCCCAGATCCACGTCCCGGGGGTCTCGGGAGTGGCGTCGTAGCTGATCTCGCCGCTCCAAGGGGGGAACGTCCACTGGCCGACCGTCTCGGGGTTGACTGGTACGGTGTCCACGTGTGCCATGAGGAAGATGGGCTTGAGGCTCTCATCAGTGCCCTTCCAAGTGAAGAGGTGACCGTGGGTGTTGACATTCTCGTGCTCGAGGTGCTCGTAGATGGTGGGGTACTCGGCCTCGAGGTATTCGGCAAACTTGTAGTGCCCATCGAAGCGCGGGTCGGTGGGGTCATCCGGGAGGTCATCCGTCGAGACGGTGTTGATCTGTACGGCCTTGGAGAGGCGCTCGGCGGCCTTGTGCGCAAATGTCTCGTCCGCCCAGGGCTCCCAAACAGGGCCGACGTTCAGGGGCTCCGGCTGGGGTGGGCACGCAGCCTCCTTGAGCTCTGCGGCCAGAGTCGCGGTGGTGTACTTGGTCGTGTGATGCTCCTTGTGGTGGCCGTGGTGGTGGGGCCGACGGTGGGGCTCGTCGTCCAGGTGGAACGGGTCGATTTCGCCCACTGGAAGGTGAGAATAGCCTGGCACCTTGAAGCCCTTGATGATCTGGTCCTTGCGTCCGCAGCCCATCGGGTTGGTGATGGCCAGAACACCGACTAGAGCGAAGAGTGCCAGGAAGGGAAGCGCCCGCTTCCAGATGGTGCGAGGCGCGACCTCATCGCGCTCGCCGTTCTCTGTGGTCGGGAGGGGAGTGTATTCGCCTTTCATGGTGGAGTGAGTCAAGGAGAGATGGAAAAAGAGCAAAGTGGGCAAAGGTCGATTATAACGGGAGACTATGTAAGGAGATTGTTGCCAATGTCAATCAGTTGATGGTTACAGTCTATGGTGACTCCGGCCCGGTAAATGCCAAAGCTGGAAATAAACAGAGTGTCAATTTCCGGCACGGATGTTAGTCGGGCTCCACGGGTTCCTAACTCTGTAATGGCTGATAATCAATCAACCTTGAAACTCCACAACAACTCACACCAACAATTCAACATGGGAAACGACAAGCAGAAGCGCGGTGACATCGCCTATGTCATCTTCGACATGGATGGGCTACTCAGTGAGCCTTATGTCCCGTATGGTTGCTAACGACAGTGTGAGTGCTCACATGCTACAAGTGACTCACTGCAGTGATTCCGAGGTGCGCCACTCGGCTTGCAATCTGGCTGCGAATTACTGACCTAAGCGCATCTACACGGATGTGACAAGTACGCGCTGATTCGGCGGAGCTAACGCCAGACGAGATCCTGGCGCGGTACGGCCTCGAGATGACGTGGGACATGAAGGCCGGCCTCATGGGCAAGGTGCAGCGCGAGGCGGCCGAATACCTCTTCAGCTTCTTCCCGGGACTCGAGGACAAGATCAGTGTCGACGAGTACCTCAAAGAACGGATGGGCATGCAAGACGCCCAGTTCCGCAAGGTGCCGCCGATGCGCGGTGCACTGCAGCTCGTGCAGGGGCTGCATGAGGCTGGGATCCCGATTGCCCTCGCGACCGGGTCGACGAAGCGCAACTTTGACGTCAAGACGGTGAGTAGAGTAGCGTGACTGACGGGGGCAGCAAAGTGTGGGAGCAGGGTGGAAGTGGTGAGGAACGCTGTGGAGGGATCTGCCGACGTAGTGGTGTTATGGATCAGAGAAGAAGCTTCGCGCGAGCCAGCCTGTGGCCATATCTGACTCCAGGGACACCTGCCCGAGCTCTTCGACAAGTTCCACCCGGAAGTGATTCTCACTGCCGACTCTCCTGAGGTCCCAAAGGGTCGTGGTAAGCCGCACCCGGACATCTACCTTGCTGCTGCCCGCAAGCTGGGCCGCGACGTCGGCCACCCCAACGACGCGACCGCCGCGCAGGAGGCGGAGCGTGGGCGTGGGCTCGTGTTTGAGGACGCGCGGCCGGGTGTGCATGCAGGCGTGGCTGCGGGCATGAACGTCATCTGGGTGCCGGAGCCTGAGCTGCTCGCACTCGAGCCTGGGGCGACATACGGCGCCAAGCAGGTGCTCGAGCACCTCTCGGAGCTCGACACCACTGAGTGGGGACTGCCCGCCATTCGCCTGGACTAAGGGTCTGTTGGGTTATCGGATCATACGGCATCTACAGAGTGTCAATGTAGCGATTTCACGGACATGAGAGATGGAAACGCGTGCAGGGAAATGATGCATCTTGCAATTGCAAGTGTGTGATTGTGAATATGCTATGCCTTGGTCTTGACAGTGACGTCAGCGATTGGTTCGCCCCCCTATGCGGCCCCCTCTTCTGTCCCTGGTTCGAGCTTGACACGCTTGGCCTCCTCCGTGCCGTCATCCGCTGCCTTGCGCTTGGCGGTCGGCGAAGGTGGGAGACGGGCAGGTGATTTCGCTGGCGATGCGGACAAGCGTTGCCTCGGCGAGCCAGGAACGCTCTCGGGTGCGGGGCTTCTAGACACACCGCGCTCGGTGCCAAGTAGCCGCGCTGCAACAGCGCTGCTCATCTTCTCAGCACGGCACGTGGCGTGGAAGATCTGAGGTCAGCTCGGAGACTCTGGTATGGTCAGTAAACTCACCGTCCCATGCACGTTGACGGCGTTGTTGAACACCCACTCCTCCTCGTCCTCGGACCACTCTGGCTTGAACTGTTCCTTGCAGATCGGGCAAGGAGTTGCCTTTGCGGGGTCGGCCGGCGCGCGGACCCACTTGCGCTTGAGGGCAGCGAGTCGTTCGGCGGTGAGTTTGGTGCTCGTAACAGTCTCGGGCTTGGGCTCGCTTGGCCCCGCCTCGCTATTCTCGTGGATCCATTTCTGATGTTAGCGAGGGCGATAAGGTGCTTAACTCACATCTGCACGAGGGAGCCAGCGACGGTGCGCGCCGCGACCCTCCGTCTCGCGCTCCTTGCGGTTGCGGCGGAAGTGCCAGTCCATATGCGCTTGCAGAGTGTTCTCGCCCTCGGGGAAACGCTCGCCGCACTGCTTGCATCTGACCGGGAGGTGGGAGACCGGGAGCGACAGCCTGTGGTCAGCCAAAATTCAAAATTCAAAGCCTCACTTGGTCAGGTCGAACACGTCAACAGTCATGTTGAGAGCCAGGATCATGTCCTCGTACGCCTCAAGGCCAGATCGCTTGTTGATTGGCTCGGGGGTGATGGGCTGCGATAAAACGCCCGACTTGGAGAGGTTGGCGAGGATGTCAGCGACATTGGACGGAAGGGGGAGGGCGCCCAGCTTCGGTAGCGTGACCGGCGTTGGGAGCGGGGCATGGATCTGTGGCGGTGTAGGGACCTGCGGCGGCGTCGCGAAGCGCTGTGGCGGCTGGATATACTGAGGGAACGGCGGGCGCTGCTGAGGAGGGAAAGTTTCGCGGGGTTGGAAGGCCGGCACAGGAGGCCGAGCCGCGGGCACGGCCTGCTGACGGCTGAGCTGGCCAGACGCGGGCTGGTGACCGCCCTTCATCGCGCCAATCTGCTGCTTGATGCCGAGGAGCTCATCCCGGTTCACCTGTGTGGTGGACAGGAGCTTGTCGATCTGGACCAGGACGTTGACTGTCTTGGCAAGACCCGTCGAAAACTCTTTGGCCATCTCATCCTCCTTCTGCTGCAGGAACTGACGCAACTCTGCCTGGACGTTGGCCTGCGTGAGGGGAGGCGGCGCCATCTGAGGGGGTGGAGGCAGACCCGTAGAGCCGAAAAGATCGCGCTCGACTTGCTCTCGCACTCCGACCGGATAAAGCTCACCCCCGCCGGCACCCGTCCGCCACAGCCGTAACATCTCCACCATCTTGTTCTTCGTCACGCCATCCACCTGGCGATATGTGGCCACGTAGAGCTGGGGAAGGAACCGCGCAAAAAATTCGTCGGTGTAGGGCGGGCCAGCGTTCTTCGAGATCGAATCGAGGAGGTACAACAATGGGAGTTTGCCCTGCGGTGGGGCCTGTTGTCAGTGGCGCAAGGTTAGTGAACGCACCATGTAAATGGCAGCCTCAAGCTCCTCAGCGATCGCGTTCATGCCTGCCCAGTTATACGCATCTCGCTGCTTCACGGCCTCGATGGAGAGGTCCTGAATAATGGCACGCGAGTTGAACGTGAGTGTCGCAAGCTTGTCCGCGTACCATGCGCGGAACGGATCTTGTGGCGGTTGCGGCGGACCGCCGTGCCATCCGTTCTGCATTGCTTGGTGTTGAGGGTGAGGTGGATAGTTGTAGGCCATGGGAGGCGAGGAAAGGCGGCAGTGGGTGGCGTGAGGCGGGAAGCTTGACAGAGAAGAAGTGAAGACGAGAAGACAGTTGGGTTGATGACGAAGCTAGGATGGCCAGCGAGCAAGCTACTCGTAGATATGAGTTGTTGGGAAAGCGACAGCACTGGAGACAATGAGTCTGGGGCTGGGGTCTGGTAAGTGATCAGTCGGCCCGCGACAAGTGTGATGGCAGGAGCCTTCGCGCCTGTGCACTTTGACTGATGTCCTCCTTCTTGTTCTTTGTTTGCCAGTGGCCTGTGAATTGGGCGACACGGGTGACACGGGGAGTGCGACACTGACAGTCCTATGCTATGGGTGGATGGTAACTACGATGTGAGAATGAGTCTCGAGGTGGATGTATTGAGATGAAAGACGTTGGTGGTGACGAGAAGAGTTTGACTTGATTCAAGACTGTGCATCATCCATCGCCCACCACCTCACATGCGCCACCAAGACAAGGCAACCAGGATTAATGGAATTAAAAAATGCTAAAGAATATTAAGCCTGCCCCACTCCCTAATCCTCAGTGCCTCCACCAGCCTGCCACCTCCACCTTGCCTGTCTGTCTGAGCTATTAGAAGGTGAGGGCATTCGCGTCAACAATCAATCATCTCTATTCAATATTACGCCAACGAGCATGTGCGCATAGCCATGGCCGCCTTCCGCATTCAGCGACGGTCCTTATTCAGCAGCATGTCCACCAATATGCAGGACTACATAGAACTCCTCACAGCCGAGCAGCACGTCCAGCTCGACAAGCTCCGCGAGAGCGCGCGCAACGGCGTCCCGCCACGTGTGCGCGGGGTACGTTGCCTCCTATCCCCGCATCTAACGACAGGAAGTGTGGATGTACCTTCTCGGCGTCATGTCGTCGGACAAGACGTCCGAGATGACCCTGCTCAAGGCGTTGCGTACTGCGTACCAGGAGTTACCCGCCGACCTTCCCTCGGACTTGGCGAGCATGATCCTCCAGACGGCGTTAGCGCACCACACGCGCCGCTTCGAGAACCCCACTTACGAGAGTTTAATTTCCACGCTCACCAGTGAACCTGCCGCCGGAGGAATGCCAGGATGGGGCATAGGCCTCTCGGTGCCCGGCGCCGTGCGCAGGCCAGCCGCCAGCCCCAACCTCATGGCAGGGAACAACGCTGCCCCTCCTCCACTATCCCTTGATGACGGGACAATGGCTTTCCGTGCCAAGAGCTCGGGTACATTACTCGTCCCTGCGCCAACCGCCCCGCCATCACGACACACGTACCTCACCATGCTTGAGGAGGTGCTGGGCAAGTACTGGCACGGGGTGGAGTGTAAGCCGACAGCTGCTGAGGCCGAGGACGAGATTGAGGACCTGGACGGTGATGCCGCGGCCAGGCCTCGTGTGCGCTGGCCCAAGGGCGTGGGCCCGCAGCCGGCCGACTGGGTCTACCTCGTCACGCCGTTCGTGTGCTGCCTCTCAAGGCCCATAGCGATTTACTACGCGTTCGCGAAACTAGCAGAGAAGCTCAGTGAGTGGGAAGCGACTCCGTACCGCAGCAATGGGGCTTGTCCAGGCTGAAACTACCAAGGATGTTGCCTCGACTGACAGCAGAAACCTTCCCTCCACTTCCTTCCCGCCTCGGCACCATGCTCGGCCTCTTCAGAGTCGCCATCCCTGAACTGCACGCCTACTTTGAGGACGAGCAGGTGCCGATGACAACAGTCGCCATGAGCTGGATGACGACGCTCCTTGCGCGCGAGATGTGGCTGGGCGATGTTCTTCGCCTGTGGGACTCGTACTTTGCGGCCGAGGACATGTTCGCCCTTCACTGTTATGTGTGTGTCGCGGTGTTGTTGACGTGTAAGGAGTGAGTCGGCCAGAATGGCTCAGCGAGTGGAAGAGGAAGACGGACAGATGGGATGAAGGCTAACGACAGAACACTCGAGGAGTTAGACGGGTCCGAAGCCAAACTCATGCTCCTCGACCTCCCGCCATTGGATGTGGACCGCGTATGTCCGCATGAGGACACGCTGACGCCAGCTGTTGCAGGATGCCGCAAACCTCAAAGTGCAGTTTACGTTGCCTGGACCCGTGGATCTCGAGTACGAGTAGTGTATTATGTTCTATTGCCATGCGGCTGACTTGGGCTGGTACTGATGACTGACCGGTCTTACACGAGTTGGAGGATACCACAACCAGATTCGCCCGAAAAAGGCCGTGAGCAACGCTGGTCGGCTTTCCGATCAAGTCTGTTGCGCATGGGTGACATACTATGTGCCCCGTGGGCCGACGAGCTATCCACATAGCCTTGTGCGGCGTTTATGCCGCGGCCGTCGCTGCTCTCCTCAGATGCCAAACGCGTGGCCACGGGCCCGCATGTGCCGGACGGAAGCTGTCGAGGATGGTTGCTAGGCCCTTCCGCCAGGCTCGTCCACCCTATGTCACTAGTATCCATCACATCAAGACAGTGAGCGCGCGATCGCAATGATAGTGGCCATTGTTGATGTCCATGTACCCGACGCCGTGCTCAACGGCATGCAATCGAACTAGCTCACCTCATTCTCCCATGATCGAGCCAGTGCTGGCTGGTTGACAGCAAGTTTTTATGTTTTTTTTTTTTGGCAGCCTACGCTTCCTAGTCTGTTTTCCCGCATGTCTCGCGAGTCACAGCTCCGCGTTGCTCACGGAATTTAGCGGCTCCCAGCTCTAGGCCCTAGGATTTATCTTCATGACGTCCATTGTCTCACCTCGCCTCGCCTCGTATCATTTCCGGCACGGCTGGCACACGAGTGTCTCACCTCTCCTGACGGTTGGCAGCATTTTGGGGATTCCGCACCGATCTTTGAGCCCTGTCTCGCAGCTGACCTACTACAGCACCAGAAAGCCCACAGCTCGTGTGTGTGTGAAGAATGCATGGCCGAGTATGTCTAGTGCGGAGTAGGGTGCCTGACAGTGCCGGCATGTCGCGTCGTGTGGCGGGCATGGTGGGCGCAGTGACATGCGTGTCATGCCGTCATGTCAAACTGCAACAGCCAGTTCGCTGTTGCAGTTTACAGTGTAGTTGAGAGTGGCGCCGCTGGCGTGTTCGGGAGATCGCCAAGACCTGAACTGCATGCGATCGCCACGCCTCTTTCCGTCATCGACTCATGTCCCCCCTGACTAGTGTGGTCGATGTATTACTACTGTATTACTACATAGTGTGGCGCATTGGGCTCGGAGTGGCTAGCTCCGGAGCTCCGGGAGCATTCATCATTCATCCTTTTATAGTTCGTCAGATTTTCGTCAGTGGCGGCGTAGGCGTAGGTGGTTTCGCAGTTCAACCATTTGGCATCATGTTTTCAGTTTTGTTTTTCCTGCGTAGACTTGAGGGCGGCGATCCGCCATGCCGACGCCTCCGCCTCCCCCGCTGCCGAGTTCCGAACCCCGCACGCCGATCCATTATCCTCTACGCGGCGTTGGGCGCCGCCACACTTTGAGCCAGAGCCAGAGTCTATAAAACCTGTTCATATGACGATGAACGAACCTTGTGTATTCCACCCTGTTAGACCTTGGGATGTGTAGGGAGTTACACAGTCACAGTCACGGTGGCTGGTTTTTGGCAGGGAACTGTATGACTATCATTAAGCGTGACCCAGCAGGACGGAAGCTGTAAATATTGTCAGATGGGTGACGATGACATGATGTAACCCAAGTTCTGGTCTGTGAGAGTTTAGCGCAAGTTACAAGTGCCGAGCTAGAGTTCTAACCATGTTCAATATTTAGAACTCTATACCGAACAGAGAAGACAAAGTTCACTCAGTCAACTATTAGAGCGCGCAAAAACTGTTTATGCTGGTTGCAGATTACCAGACCAGACCCAAACCCTGCACTATCACATCTCAGATACTGACCACTTTGGGTTATATTTGAGTTTGAGCTTTGGGACCAAGTAATAAGTGATTCACTCCTTCAGCCCAGGTAGCTCCATGGACGAGTCTCCCCTTTGTACTAGTCGCATTACGCAGAACTACCCAGAACAGTGTTATGGCCCCAGTAACTCGCTGCCATACTCGGTTCACTTTGCAAACCAAGAACTGGTATCCAGCGCCGTGCCTTGTCCTTCTGACGTTGCCCAACTCTAGATGGAAGCTCGGCCCGGTGATGCCTGGGGCCTAGTCAAGTTCCCAACCCAAAAGTCCTAACGGCATATGTCGTCAGTTCTAATAGTCCAAAGCATCCCGGCAAACCGGATGGAAAGGATGTAAGATGTAAAGCGGCACGGGCCAGGGCCGATTGCTTACCTCCTTGCACCGTGCGCGATCGCAATCTCAATTCCTGTCAAAATGCTGGGTTGGCGTCTCGTCACCTCGCGTAACTGACAGTCCGGGCAGGGTGGTCTTGCATTAACCTGGGTCTCCAACGGATTGCTAACGTTTAGAGCGTGGGAGTGTGTTTGGCCCAAATAAGGAAAGCACAGCATCTGAACCCAGGTGACGCATGTGGTCATGGCATGCACCGCAGTTGCAAGTCACAAGTCACAAGTCACCAGTCACCAGTCACCAGGACTCCCTTACAATTTGCTTCTTCATGCTCCATCCCGGGCCACCATTCCACCATTCCGCAAACCTCAATCTCATCTCGTCTTGCGTTGATCGCGTATTACATTACACTTAGAGTTCAAACCCCGGAAGGACAGTTCTGGTTTCGAGACACTGGTGGCGTTGGCGTCGTCTGCGTCAGCGGCTGCAACAACCAAATACTGGCATGACGGGCGAAATGGGTCAAATGCCCGCCGACATGCGGCGCTTGGCGGCGCATACCCACCTTGCGCCTCCCGGTTCAAACCTAGACCGATTTCCGGGAGAGAGAGACGGTTGCAAGCAGCTGACGGCGTGGGTTCGGTCATCGGCGCATTCAATAATTAGACGGCCAGGGATGGTGCTTGTCGTTGACTGTAGACTGTATCTGTATCTAGGTAATCTACCTGGAATGGTTGAAACGGAGCACACGCCGGATTAACCTGAACATGCCTTACCTTGAAGAGGCGTACGCCTCTGGGTGGGACTGGATGAACCTGCGCCGCTTCTCTGCCGGCGTGCAATACAGGAGGCCAACCAACCTCTCTCGGGCCCCACTCCTTGTTGTCCCTATCCTCGGGACCAAGAGAAGCACAAGGAAGCGACTCTGGGGCTCTCGGTGCGCGAACAAGGTGAGGCTCGTTAAGCCACTTTACTATTACCCCTTTTTCCTTGGATCATTGGCCGAACAAAACAAGGTTTCCCTGAGTAACAATAAAGGAAGCAGTTTGGTCATTTGAGCATCAAGTTGAAAGTACTCTGGGTTGTACCTGAATCGGAGCTGTTGATCTGTCGGTCGGGTTTAAACGAGTCCGCGCATTGTGATTGTCTTGTGTGTGCGGCCCGTCAGAGTAGCGTGGCCTCGGCCAAAGATCCTGAGACAGTGGGAAACACCAACGCCGGATCCTTTCAGGAATAGACACAGGAATGTCTCACGATAGACAGAAGCCGTGGATAAATCAACCGGAGAACCCGGGGGGCTGGACCATTGATCCATGGAGGACCCACCTTGCAGCTTGCAGCTTGCAGTGCAGCTTGCAGCTGCCGCTGCCAACTGCCAAACAGTAGGAGAGCTTGGGAGATTACACAGTTGGTGGCGCAACCCTGGAGCTGAGATTCGTCATGTGTTCATCAAGTGCTGGCATGATCAATTGTATCATGTGCATTTTCGTCTGCATAACTCAAGAGTCACTCAATATCGGGGTATAGAGCAAGGGATTCAAGCAAGGGCAGGCCAACTTGTTGTCAAACCTAACTAATCCTGGGACATTTCTCTGGTTGGTGCCTAACCCAGCAAATTCGAGGTTCGTGATCCCAAAAGCAACCGGTCCTTGATTTGGGTTGGGCATGTGCGAGGCATGCACATGTGCGTCGGGCGCTGCCCACGCTGGAACGACGGGTACGAGGGTCTGTTCCCGCTCCCCGCTCGCCGGGTGGGTAGAGCACAGCAACCATTGCGTTGCACACATGTTCCCGGGGGGTGGACCTTGTGAAGCTTGGGGACATTTGATTATACGCAATTATACGAGAATGAGAGCTTTCGCTTTGGCTTTCGTTCGGCGCTCGCAACATTAAAGCAAGTACAGAACAGCTACAGCTAGACTACCTTCAGGTTGCATGAATCGAGGGCAACGGCGGCAGCCGATAGCTTGCAGCTGACAGATTACGACGACCACACAGGTGGATAGGCATGTTATACGATCCCCGCAGAGAGGCGTTTTGGACTCACTCGGGCGCCGGTACCCAACCTTTTTTCTTTCATTCTGTTTCTGGTGCTGGTAGGCACTAAAGGTACGAGGAATAAGGGATTAGGGATCAAACCATGATATGCCAAGAGCAAGGCGGAAGCGGGGGCAACCGTAGATGCAATCAAAGGCATATGGTCAGAGGAAAGGGTGGATAATCAAATGTTACAGGATCCTGTCAAGTTGAGAATCAAAGTGAAGGGTAGGGTAGGGAACAAAGGATATTCAGAGGTCAAAACTGGTCCCAGGTACCACTGGATGCTTTTGGTTTCCTTCAAGCTCTCTCAGGACTTGAAGAGGATATGATAATAGAACCAAAGCGAGCAAATCCATTTGTATTTGTATAGCATAGACTCTCATTAACCCCTAAACAACCCCTGAGGAGGGAATGACCACAACCCAATACCCACACTTTATGTTATGAAAGGGTGCCGACCGAGCCGATCCAAGTCTTGGCCCCTCTGCCTCCACTCATTCCCTAACTCGCTGTCACTGGAATCCCTGCCCATCTCGCTCGCCGTGTCATCCGGTGACCTCCGAGTATCCGAGTCCAATCCTAGCAAACCTCCATCTAATCCCTGGATCAACCGAGGGCATTGCTCGTCGAGCTCGTGCGCCAGTCCTGCCCCTCCCCCTTCCCCACGCATCAAAACCAAAGCAACCAACTACTGAGCTGGTACTGCCCGACAAGGCCGAGGGCGGGGATCAGAGGGATGAGGAGAGGGGTGAGGAGAGGGATGAGGAGAGGGACGAGGAGAGGGACGAGGAGAGGGATGAGGAGAGGGAGCAGCTCAACGGGCATACTGGTTCTTGGCCGCATAGCGTTGTACTGTAATGTCATCTCGAACAAGTGTTATCACAGGCTGCAGGTCGGGCACTGGAACCGCACAAAGCCGCACAGAGCCATTGTTCGCTTTCGCGCTCACGCGCAACTCTGCCGACTCGTGACCAACGTAGAGAGGAGAAGACCAGACCTGGCCATCCTTTATCTGTCGAGCGCCGTGCACACGCACAACCCTCCTCCACCTTCCTCACCTCCCCTCCTCATCGCCTCTACATTTCCACAATCTTACTGCACATCTTCAACCTTGATCTTCACTTGGAATCTCAATTTCATCGCGCTTCCACCCCTCCACCCTTGAACTTGGCTGCTCGATCGCTGCCGATCTTTACGCCGTTTCGATCCTCGTACACTCCCGCCATCGTCTTGGAGCCGTTAGTTTAGCTCTCTCATCCTCAGAGACTAGCCTTTTGCACCCCACCCCGCTTGGTAAACTCTACAGTGACCGCGTGCTCCAGAAACCACCTCCCACTACTGCGTACCCCCGATCGAACCTTCTTCGTCCAGCCTTCCGCTTCCAACTTCCCTGGTCCTCCCGCCGAACGAACCGACGAATAGCGCCCCAAGACCCGTATTCCAGCAGCGCGTCTAGTCGTTCGACAAAGTTAATACCCCGAGAACACTTCTGCGCTTGGTTCCAGTGTGCTCTGGGATCCCACCGACGGCGTCGACGCTTACGGCTCAAGTGAACGCATCTCGTCTGAATAAGCACTCGAGGACACGCACGACACCCGCAAACCCTCCCTCTTCCCTCTTCCCTGTTGGCCGAGCTTGACGTGCTCCAGTCTTCTTCAATCCCCGGACTCTAAGACAACTTGCCGACTGCGCCCAGTTTAGAGCGCATCTATTTGTCGTCGTACTCTCTCTCTCTCTCTTGCAAAGCCTATCGAGCATTACCCAGGACAAACGTACGTACGTTACCAGACCTTGTTTGGCCCCGTTATTTATTCAGGATCTCAAGTCAACTGGTGAGTTTAATCCGCTCTCTCCCTTCCTGCCCTCTTTCCCTTGCCCTACCCCCCACCCCCCACCCCCCGGACTGCCCATGCTGGCCAACTGCTGCATGGCGTCTCTTTCCGCGGTTAATCAATCGGGCACTCTATCCGCTCTTGCACTCCAAAGTGCAGGCATTTGCACGCGCTTTTTCGCTGCGGTTTTGCTTTGATGGAGAGCGTACAGCGTACAACGACAGAATCAAAGCTGACGCTTTCAAGGCTCAGTCTTGTCGCAACAACAGTCCTTGCCGCTCCCGCGAGCTCCATTGGTAATTTGTCAAAAGGACGCGTCTTGGATCGCCGTGATTTAATTACGACACGCCATCATCTTGTCTCGCTATCTAGCGCCCCCTTTGACTACCCTTCCGTTCAATCCGTTCAACCAAGCCACCGCCTAGCGCCACTCGAATATTACCATAATATCTCGCCGACCTTGAACCCATATCTATCTCTATCTTCCCCTCGTGTAACACAATCAATCGTCACCGACACAGAGGGCCCCTCACCAACACTACCAACCACCACCAATCTTCCATTCCTCGCCAACACCACTTTACCACTTTGCACACTTTGCACACACCAGTCGCCCCATCCAAGGACGCGACATTAAGAGGCTCGCGCCCCGCGCTATGAACATCAGCCACATACGCGACGAGGTGAGTTGTGCTTGCTTCTTCCCCACCTCCTCTATCTCTACCTCCTCCACCTCGCTCCTCTCTTGTTTCTTCCAGGCTCCTTGCTTCTTTGTCTACTTGTTCATTGTCCATCTGAATTTGGACTTGCAGTGTGTCCATTTCCAGATCCGTTCCTTTTGTTCCCGGGTAGCTCCTCGCTCCTCGCTCCTCGCTTCACGCTGCCATTCACATTCTCCACGCATCCGGGTTGGCCTGTGCTGTGCCGAAGCAGACACCCTTGGGTGTTGATTCGATTGCAGCATGGGCCTCTAGCGAGTTTGTCTTGGATGAGCATTCCTTCGATTGCTCTGTACCAGGCTATCCTCTATCTGAAAACCCGCCGTTGTTGTCACCCCTTGCTTGCCTCATGCCGATACCGACGCCTCTCAAGGGCGTCGAGGGCGTTGTGATATGCGTATTTGTTGGCATTGGGCGCACGAGTCTTTCAAGGACGTGCAGAGAGACGTGTTGGGGTTCGGAGTTGTGTGTGCGGTGCGTGCGTTGCGTGCGGGGGTAGTGACTGCGTGCGATATGGCTCGTGCGCGCGTACGGAGCCCAGAGAGAGTGCACGCTTAGCTTTGTCCAAGCAAGAGTCACTGAATCGCTGGATAAACAAATCGGGTTGGAGAGAGAGAGAGAGAGAGAGGGGAGAGCGTGACCCACCCAGGAGGTAATTGGACAAGGAGGGGGAGCCAAGGAAAGGTCCAAGCGGTCATTTGGGTATTGCCCGTAAGGGTAACTACAAAAGGGTCTGTGCCTGGAACTTGTGCTTGGACCTCCTTTGACTGCCCATGATTCATTCTTCCTGAATTCCCTATCGTCACTTTTGAGCCGATATCCTGAATTCTCACTTCCTCCAACCATCCTCTGATGGAATGCCTTCTCTGAACCCTGACAAAGGGAACCCGGTCTATCTCACTGGATGGCTCAGTACCTCGTCCCTTTCTCCCTGAACGTGTCCTCCCTGTGCTCTGGCATCCCCTTGGTCCCTGAGGATTTCTTTCATTCCTCGCTCCCTCCAGCTCCGTCTACCCAGTCAATGAGAACTGCGTCTACCCAGTCCGCCGTCTACGACTGGGAGCACTCGCAACTCTTGTCTTTCCAGGAGCTGCAAGGCATTGACAGTCTCTCTATTGTCATTGAGGTAGCCTTGCCAGCAGACTCTTTCTCACTCTCACACCATTCAATCGCACAAACCCACACTCTCACCCGCACACACACACATACACACACGTCCAACACACAGCACACAGACGAGCGCATCGACGCACACAGATCCCCTCCATGTCTAATGTGTGTGTCGCCTGTTTCGAGTCTCATCCATTCCCTACTGGTTTTCCCCATCTCTCCCCCACCCCCCCTTCAGCAATGTCCGCTTTGCTCTCACGTCACTGGTCACTTGTCTCTTGCACTTGCCACGCGGTTTGGTGGAGGCTCACTACCTCGGCATGTCTCGACACGCTCGCACCGCGATGGCGGTACGCTGCTCCGAGATTCAAGACATTCAAAGTGACGAAAGAGGCGTGGGGTTTAATCAACACGCGCGCCCCAGTCAAGCCATAGAGTTGGCTTGGCCGAAGCGGGTTGTTTGCTTGCTTGATGCGGCATGTCTTCTGCCTCATGCCTCTAACTGGCCTGTGCATGATACAACCTGCCCCTCCAGATTGCACTGGCCCTGGCTTATTGCTAGGCAGTTTAGCAGCGTTGCGGGGGGCCAAGTTCCTAGTTCCTTTCGAGATCTGTGCGGCGGCGTCTGTTGCCACCACACCTTGAATGGCACAGGCTATAGGCTTGTCGGATTGTCTTACAAGTGTGTCGCGCAGACTGCGTGCCCATTAACACACAAGCCACCGCATCTTCCATTCTTCTTGTCCCCGCTCATTCTTTCTCTTTCAAACCCCATCCATTCATACTTTTATCAACTTGACAGACTCCTTTTACCTACACTAGACTAGACTTTAGTCTTGCCTTGCCATTACCGCCGAGAGCTTGGTTGGCTCCCATTTCCAGAGTCACCAATCTTTGGGCTGTGGGCTAGGACATAGGCGCCACCTCTCTCTATTCACATCACTCTCTCTCTCGCATCCCACAACACACACAGTCTCGTTTCCCAGCCTTGACTTTGTCGTGTCACACTTCTTTGCTATCCTCGTGCCACGCCATTACTCAATACAAACACACTCTCTCCCTTCCCACTTGCGCACCCTCACCCCTTCCCCCCCCCTCCCCCTCCTTGCTTCGATTTCCCATTCAACCATTTCACCACCATAACCACCACAACAACCACCGCCGCAGCCACCATCGCCAGCACCATTACTGACTCATCCAGTACTCTACTACCCAGTCGTACGCCACTGCGCCACCACCACCAAGCTCTCCTCCCACTTCAGCCTCCCCCTTCGCCTTTGCGCCTCCGCCGCTTTCAAGCATTCCCAATTCTGGATCGTCGCGTCCCACTCAACCACCACCACCACAACAACAACAACAAGCCACGATGACCCAACATCAACCCGACCAGGCTGCCGTCCCGCACGTCAACCAGGAGTTCTACTACCGTGCGCCACCCCCGAATGGCACGGTCTCATCTGCCCCTGGTGCCGCTTTCCCACCCTACGGTGGCAGTCACCCCCTTGGGTACCGCACCATTTCTGGCGCCACCGACACATCTCGTCCCGGCCCAGCCCCTCTCCGCAACGTTCCCACTTACGCCGGCGTCCAGAACGGCATGAGCTCTCACCCAAGCCCCACTACCGCTACTAGCCCATACCCAGGGTCAGGCTATCCCATGCGTAGCCACTACCCCGCGCAGCCCTCCCCACGCGGGGGAGGCTCACTCTCTCAACAGCAGCAGCAGGCGTATTACTACCCACTGCAGCCCCAGGCTCTAGACATGCCTCGTTCTCTTACGTACCCCAACGCCTATGGCAGCGGTCCCTACAGCTACAACGTTCCCATGTCTGCGCCTCTCAACGCCGGCGACCCCGGTATGCCAGGCCTTCATCGTCACGCGTCGACGACTGCGATCCCCACCATGGGAGGCCCTCCTGCCATGTCCTACGCCTTTGCGAGCCGTTTGCCATTGACGGACCGCCCCTTCAAGTGCGACCAATGTGTTCAAAGCTTCAACCGCAACCACGACCTCAAGCGTCACAAGAGAATCCACCTTTCTATCAAGCCTTTCAACTGCGAAACCTGTGGGAAGACGTGAGTCACTTTTTGATCTATAATCGATCCTCGGTGCTGACTGTTTAAGCTTCTCTCGCAAGGACGCCCTACGCCGCCACTGGATGGTTAGGGGATGCCGCGGCGAGGAGGGCGCCACCGCCCCCATCACCCCAACCTACAACCTCAACGGGCCTCCTCCCGAGTTGTCACCCGGTCCCGACGGCGGCTCCAACCACTCGTCGACCCCCAGTACGGGCAACGGCCCGAAGCTTGCCTACGGCTCGAGCATGCCGGGCTTTAACCACCCTTCCGCTCCTCCTCCCTTGACTAGCCTTCCTCCTCGCCAGTCGTCGGACCCCCAGATCCTTCTGACCCCCAATGACCTCAAGGACAGCGCCAACTCGACCAGCTTGGACCGCAACCCCGAGACCCCCTCTAGCGCCTACTTTGACGGTTCGCGCAAGGACGTCATGGGTATCCCTGATAGCGCAACGTCGTCCACGTTCTCGCGGTACGGTGTGTCTCCAAAGGACGAGCCTCGCCACCACCCTTACCGCCGCGCTCTGCCGTCGCCGGCGGCCCACACTGCGCCTGGTATGGACGGCCGTTCACTCTTCGACAACCGCCCAATGTTCCCGATGACTTACCAGCCCAACACCTCACACCACATTGTGGCTAGTGACGACGACCTGTCCAAGGACAACAGCAGTAACGGCTCGCCCGAGAACGCCTGGACGCGTACCTACTAGTCTATCTCCCGACCGGCATTGCCACTCGGTCGATCCGCAACCCCCACAGCAGCAGCGCAACACATCATCTGCACTGCTTTACATCTGTCCTCGCATTGGCTCCACCACAGCATCTACGGTCGACCCCATAACACACACACACGAAGTTGTACCATGTCGTCCCGCACCCCCATCTCTCTCTCTCTCTCTCTCTCTCTCTGTTTTGGGTTCTCGTCCTACCCCTACGGCTCTTATTGTCTAGTCACTACGGCTCGTCTCACCTATTCACGGCCAGTAGGCAACTCTTCCTATGGCGCCATAGTTGTCATACACACTGCTATCTGAGCGGGCTACCGCGTGTCTGTTCGAGGTGATGGCGGTAGGCGTGAGATATTGCAATACACCGATGCATCATTGTTGTCGCGACTTCTGTGTTGCCGGGCGCATAGCTAACGTTGGTCCTGGACTGCCTGGCCTCGAAACTCTACTTGGATTTCAAGAGCCGAGTCACTGTCACTCGGTCAGGAGCTCAGGAGATGGACAGTAGGAGGTGATTTTGTATTGGTACCAAGATGCGAACTGTTGCTATTGACTCCGCGCGCCGTACCTGACTAATCTCGGATCCGAGTTGCAATCCAACTTTCGTCATCCCTCATCCATCCTGGAAGCTGAGATTACAACTACACTTCTTCAACCCATCTCACCAACTGCAATGTCGACGTACGCTGCACCACTAGAGAACACACGCGTACGTGACAACCTCTGGCGAGCTGACGATAGAATGTCACGATCGTCGCGCACGTCGATCACGGCAAGACGTCGTTTGCGGACAGCCTCCTGTCCAGCAACAACATTATCAGCAACCGTATGGCCGGTAAGCTCCGGTACCTCGACTCGCGAGAGGACGAGCAGGAACGCGGCATTACTATGGAGAGCAGTGCTGTGAGTCATGCGAGGAGGCCGGCTAACCTCAGGTGTCGCTTCGTTTCGACATGATGCGCGCTGGACCCGATGGACCGGTCGCGTCCAAACACATCTGTAACGTCATTGACACACCTGGACACGTCGACTTTGCGAGTGAAGTGTCAATGGCCTCGCGGTTGTGTGACGGCGCGCTCGTCCTTGTCGACGTGTGGGAGGGAGTGTGCACGCAGGTAAGCTACGGTTGTGTGGCCCAGCTCACTCCAGACCATCGCAGTGTTGCGGCAAGCATGGATCGACCGCCTCCGTCCCCTCCTTGTCATCAACAAGATGGATCGCCTGATTACAGAGCTTCAGCTGTCGCCAATCGAGGCGTATCACCACATCTCGCGCTTGATCGAGCAAGTGAATGCGGTCATGGGATCTTTCTACGCATCTGAGCGCATGGAGGACGACTTGCGATGGCGCGAAGCCCGAGAGAAGCGCCTCAAGGAACGCGCGGAGGCAGAATCAGCCGGCGATGCACCAGAAGGCGACGGTGATGACGAGCACGAGTTTGAAGAGCGCGAAGATGAGGACATTTACTTCTCACCCGAGCGCGGCAACGTGCTCTTCGCCTCTGCACTCGATGGGTGGGCGTTTCGCCTCGGCAAGTTTGCACGCCTGTACGCTGACAAGCTCGGAGTCAAAGAGGGCAACCTCCGCCGTGCATTGTGGGGTGACTGGTTCCTGGACCCGAAGACGAAACGCGTCGTCGGGCGCAAAGGGCTCAATGGGAGACCGCTGAAGCCCCTCTTCGTCCAGTTTGTGCTTGAGAACATCTGGAAGGTGTACAATGTCGTCCTCGAGGAGCACCAGTACAACCCCGAGGCGACGAGCAAGATTGTCAAGGCGCTCAATGTGCGCGTGGCGCCCCGAGAGCTCAAGTCCAAGGACTCTAGGAACCTCCTCACGTCGATTATGCAGCAGTGGCTACCACTCAGCACGGCTACCTTCCAAGCGGTGGTGGACGTCATCCCGGCCCCAAATGCTGCGCAGGCAATCCGCATCCCCTTCATGCTTCATCCACAGGAGGCGCGCGCCTCGTCCACTCCTCTTCAGCCCGTCGGCGGACTCGAGAAGGCACTCTTCGCATGCGATCAGCGGCCCGAGGCTCCTCTCGTCGCATACGTCTCGAAAATGTTCGCTGTGCGCCGTGGCGACCTCCCGCAGTTCAAGCCGCGCGAGATGACAGCCGAGGAGATGCGTGCCCGCGGACGTGAAGAGCGAGAGCGCCGCGCAGCCCTCGCAGCCAAGCAGGGTGAGGTTTCAGACCCCAACGACCTCGCAAAGCCGCTTGAGAGCCTCAACCTTGACGTCGCGGTGGAGGAGCCTAAGCCTGCGGCGGACGCCGATGCCGAGGTCCTGCTGGGCTTCTCGCGCGTCTTCTCGTCTGTTCTCCGACGCGGTGCCACCGTCACCGTCACGCTACCCAAGTACGACGCCGAGCTTGGGCCCAACCACTCCCGAAACGCCAAGCACATGCGCCAAGCGACCGTCTCCGACCTGTACATGATGATGGGCCGCGACCTTGTTGCTGTCGACTGCGTCCCGGCTGGCCATGTGTGCGCTATTGCCGGCTTGGACAATATCGTCCCCCGCAATGGCACGCTGTGTGCTGCGAACGCCAACGGCGACGCACCCGGCGCGGACGGCCTCGTCAACCTCGCTGGCGTCAACATGCAGGCTGCGCCTATTGTGCGCGTTGCACTAGAGCCGTTGAACCCTTGTAAGTGTGCTGTTTCCCTCAGAGATGATGGTTAGCTGACAGCAGCCGACATGCCCAAGCTCATCGAGGGCTTGCAGATCCTAAACCAGGCAGACCCTTGTGCCGAGTACATCGTACAGGAGACGGGCGAGCATGTCATTCTCACCGCAGGAGAGCTGCATCTCGAGCGCTGCCTCAAGGATCTGCGGGAGCGGTTCGCAAAGTGCGAGATCCAGGCGAGCGAGGCAATTGTCCCATTCCGCGAGACGGCGATCAAGGCGCAGGACATGGCGGCTCCCAAGAC
This sequence comes from Cutaneotrichosporon cavernicola, assembly GCF_030864355.1. Lineage (NCBI taxonomy): Eukaryota > Fungi > Basidiomycota > Tremellomycetes > Trichosporonales > Trichosporonaceae > Cutaneotrichosporon > Cutaneotrichosporon cavernicola. The sequence continues at coordinate 1,887,950 of NC_083396.1, read as the reverse complement.
GGCTGGCGAGCCACGCGGCGTTGTCCTCGGATCTTTGTACGACGGGATGGTGACTTTCAAGTTGCGCGCCGTGCCTCTCCCACCTCCTGTCATCGAGTTCCTGCTTGCGCACCAAAACACGATCGGAACCATGCTCGTGCATCGCGCCAAGGACGCCGAGGAGGAGGAGGAGGAAGATCCTGACCAGCGCGAGGCCGAGGCGGGTGTGCGCACGCTCACGCCCGAGCAGTTCTGGACCGATCTCGAAGCGCGCTTCGACGAGGCCGGCGGCGAGTGGGCTGGGGCAGCGGATCGTGTTTGGTCATTCGGGCCGAAGAAGGTCGGCGCCAACGTCCTCCTCGATCCCATTGGCAAGGGTGGTCTGCGCTTGCGCGGACGCGAGGCGGTCTTCGCAGCCGCTCGCGCAGCTGGCGAGACGGCTGAGGAGGCGCTGGCGTTGGCTGACGCGGCCGAAGACGCCGAGCGCACGGCGGAGGAGAAGGCCGAAGTGGCCGATGCGCAGGAGAGCGAGGCCGAGATCGCGCGCCGCCTGCGCGACTTTGACACGTCGATCGAGGCAGGTTTCCAGCTCGCGACATTCCAGGGCCCGCTATGTGCCGAGCCTGTCGTCGGAATGGCCTGGATCCTCGAGCAGCTGACGTACACGCCGACCGAGTCGGGCCGTGGCGCTGCCGTAGTCGGCGCTCTGATCTCGGGTGTACGTGACGCCGCTCGAGCAGGTATGCTCGACTGGTCCCCGCGCATCAAGTTGGCAATGTACACCTGTGACATCCAAGCCTCGACCGAGGTGCTTGGCAAGGTATATGGAGTCGTTGCGCGCCGCCGCGGCCGCATCGTAGCCGAGGAGATGAAGGAGGGCACCGACTTCTTCACTGTCCGTGCCATGCTGCCTGTCGTCGAGAGTTTCGGGTTCGCCGACGAGATCCGGAAACGCACGTCTGGGGCCGCGTCACCCCAACTCGTGTTTGCGGGATACGAAGTACTGGACCTAGACCCGTTCTGGGTTCCCACGACAGTCGAGGAACTTGAGGACCTGGGCGAGAAGGCAGACCGCGCCAATGTCGCCAAGGGCTACGTCGATGCCGTGCGCAAGAGGAAGGGTATGTTTGTCGAGAAGAAGATGGTCGAGTTTGCGGAGAAGCAGCGGACGCTCAAGCGCTAGCTATCTACCCTCCAGGCCTCCAGTTCATACCTCAGTCTAGATCATGCATGGTTGCGCTGTGGGAAGTTGTTGCGTAGTCTCACTGGCCATTCATTACCCACAATGTGGCCCCGATCGTCGTGTCCAGACTGTGCATACCGCATCGTTTAGTCTAGACAATGCATATTCACGCTCCCGGTTGTCAACCAAATGTTCGTGTTCTTTGATGCCCAGCGCCCAGCTCGAAGCGCCGTTGAGCCGTCCCATCCGCACAAGGGCGTGCGAACAATGTCGCCGCTACATCCAGGTAGTCCGTGCAATTGAGGTAACCTGAAAAGCGCATTGACACGGCTCATTTTAGCCGGCTTGCGATCCGTCGATCATGTCCGAGCTCCCGACATAGCATTGGCGACGTCCTCAACGGCGTGCCAGAGTCATCAGTGAGGGAGGCAAGTGTATGCATGCCTGGTGATAACTGATAAGTGATAAGACGGGTTGGGGGCAACGACTTGACCCAATGACGGTGACATTCGATCATTGAAGCGATAAGCCCCTACACCACATGACCTCCCAACCTCGACCCACCAACCCGGACCTCACCTCGACCCACCAACCCGCACCTCAACCTTGACACTTTCTCCACTCGGTCTCCGTTTCTTGAGCTCTTAAACCACCCCATCCACCATGCCGCGCGACCCCGCCCCCCATCCGGGCACGTCGCCCGAGTTATATCTCTCCAATTCCGAGCTCGACCACCGTGGCCGCAGCAGCACCTCCGCATTTAGCCGCCTCGACTTGGGTCCCAGTGCAGGCACCAACGCTGGTAGAAGGGTTAGCACCCCCGACGCACTGGTCAGCAAGCTCTTCCGCCGGCTCAGCATGGACCAAACCGAGCATCAACCCGTGCCACCGGTGATGACGCCGAATATCGAGGAGGGCGACGAGACGGATGACCCGTGAGTACTTGTCTCCCTTAAAGACATCTCGTCAGCCATCGGTGTGTCGCATTGCAGGGGACAAGGGGACACGTGTGATTGAGCCCAATTCCAATTCGCGCGGGAGGCTAGTCCGTGCCCATGTTCTATTTGGGCAGCAGCGGTGAGCGCCGCGGCTAGAATGGGTGCGTAGACGAGCCTGCGCGTTATATGATTGTGCTATGCGCTATTTACTGCGCACCTGCTTGTGCAGAGACAGCCTTTTGCCGCAGATGACAGAATGGCACAAGGCGTCAAATGGTCAATGCGCCAGTGGGCAATTGTGCAATTGATTAGACGGTCACATACAGACGGTAGTTGGATCGGCAGTGTCATGGGCCAAGCACGCGATTAGCGCTGTTTTGCGCCATCCACATTCAGACGTGCGCTACTTTCACCTTGACCCGTTTGAGGCGCTACGCATCCCCACCTTCTCTATCCCCGCCCACCCAACTGGTAGCTCGCAACTCGCAGCTCGCAGCTCACAGCACGACTCGATCGCCCGAATCACAATGCTCACACCAGCGACGACGTCTTTGGGTCTAGCCACACATCACGCGCCATCCGAGAGAGCACCAACCGCCTGGCTAGCATGAGCTTTACCGCCCCGTCCCCGCTCTCCAGTGGTATTCCCCTGCGCCGCGGGAGCAGCACATCGGGTGGCGCGGCTCTCGACCTCTCCCTCTCACAGCCCCAAGGTTCAGCCCAAGGCTCAGTTTCACCGCAAGCGGGGCCCAGCGGTCTCAGTGTATTGATGGACCGCGGGCGAGCTACCGACTCTAGAGAGACGACGCCACACGCCATGCCAGCCATCCTAGTCGAAGACGAGGGCGCAAATCTCTCATCGCAATCTTCTGCTACTAAAGACAGAGCACGCTCTCACTCGTCGCACATTCACATTCGCCCAGGCCTCGAGGGCGTACAGGAAGTCGACGAAGACAACATGGCAGACTCGGAACTGCGTCGCTTCCTCGCAAGCGGTGAACCGCCCAGCGAACGCACCCCTCTCCTGGGCAACAAGGACACCTGGGCCCAACGCACCGCCACCGACCTGCACGCCGCACGCACCTCGCTCTCCAAGTACTCGGCCAAGGAGCTCGCGACCATGGCCATCCGCGAACCGGTCAAGGCCCTCCCCGCCGTCGTTCTCGGCCTCCTCCTGAACGTCCTTGACGGCGTGTCTTACGGCATGATCCTCTTCCCCGTCTCCAAGTACTACCCCGACTATGGGAGTCTGGGTGTGAGCATGTTCTTCGTGAGCTGCATCACCGCGCAACTCACCTACTCGCTTGGCGGGAGTATCTTCAAGGGTGGAAACGGGAGCATGATGATCGAAGCCGTCCCGTTCTACCACATCATCTGTATGTTCATCATCTCCGAGATTGGCGACAACGCCGCCGCCATCGTCGCGACGACCATGGTTTCGTTTGCCTTGAGCTCGATCCTCACAGGCCTCATCTTCTTAGCGCTGGGCTACTTCAGACTCGGCAGCCTGATCGGATACTTCCCGCGCCACATCCTTGTGGGATGCATCGGTGGTGTTGGCGTGTTCCTCTTCATCACTGGCCTACAGGTGTCGCTCGGCGTCTCTGGAGCCGAATTCAAGTACGACCTGCCCACGCTCAAGCTCTTCTTCGCAAACTTCCACAGCATCATGTTGTGGGGACTGCCGCTCGCCCTCGCCGTCCTCCTCCGCGTTATCACCCACTTCTTCCACCACGAGCTCATCTTCCCTGCCTACTTCCTCATCCTTCCCGCCATCTTCTACGTTATTGTTGCCATCGGCGGATGGGATTGGCAGTACCTCCGCGACCAGAAGTGGGTGTTCGACGTCGGCCAGAACGTTCAGCCGTGGTACTCATTCTACGCCGGCTTCAGGTTTAACCTCGTCAACTGGCGTGTGGTCTGGGCTGCCATGCCGACGCAGCTCGCCCTCGTCTTCTTCGGCATTCTCCACGTGCCCTTAAACGTGCCTGCGCTCGGCGTCTCGCTCGCAGAGGACAATGTCAGCCTCAATAGAGAGCTGGTTGCCCACGGAGTCTCCAACCTCGCCTCGGGCATGGCTGGGTCTGTTCCGAACTACCTCTGCTACGTCAACACGGTCCTCTTCTATCGCGTCGGCGGAGACTCGCATCTCGCGGGCCTCATGCTCGCGGCCGCCACTGCGTTCGTAATGTACCTCGGCCCAGCCGTCATCGGTTACCTCCCTATCACGGTCGTCGCCGCGCTCATCTACGTACTGGGCATTGACCTCATGGTTGAATCGCTCTGGGACACGCGGCACCGCGTCAACAAACTCGAGTACATCACTATCTTTGTCATTGCTATCTGCATGACCGCATTCGACTTTGTCATCGGCCTCTTCATCGGCATCATCCTCGCTTGCGTCTTCTTCGTCGTCCAGAGCTCGCGCCGCAGACCGATCCGTACCGTCCTCAGCGGCTCTACCGCCAAGTCGACAGTGCGCCGCCCTAGAGCCCAGCGTGCGTTCATCCAGCGTGTCGGCTCCCAGACGTGCGTGATGAAGCTCCAGGGCTTCCTCTTCTTCGGCACGATCGGCGTCGTTGAGGACGAGATCCGCAAACTTCTCGACATCGCCGAGTGGGAGCACAATCCGATCCGCTTCCTGGTCATCGACTTTGCACTCGTCAGCGGTCTGGACTTTAGCTCAGCTGAGGCCTTTGTGCGCATCCAGCGCCTTCTCGCGGCAAAGGACGTGCTCCTCATTCTGTGCGGTGCTGCGCCGCATTCGGCGGTCGGGACGGCTCTCCGCGCCGTCGATCTCTGGGCCGACCAGGAGGGCACACGTGTCGAGGTGTTTGGCTCACTCAACGACGCCCTCGAGTGGACCGAAAACACCTACTTGACTGCTTTCTACGACAACCAGGTCAAGGCCAAGGGCGATACGCCCGCCCCTCGCACCATCGATCTTCCCAAGGTCCAGCGCATGCCGTTCACACTCGCCGAGAGCTTCAGCAACTCGCCGCGGCGCACCCACCTCGCACGTGCTGGCGACGCCACTCTGCCTGGTGAGTTCCTCCCTCGTACCAACTGACCACAGTTTATGTCGCGGACATTGAGGAGCCCCGTCCTGCCGCCGCCCAACCCCTCGGCATACTCATGCAGACGATGGGATGCTACATGGACGCTCCCGAGGACTTCTTCTCCCAGTTCGCCCCGTACTTTGCCCGCGTCTCTGCGCCGGCTGGCACGACCCTGTGGCGCCAGGGCGAGGCGGCCGACGGGCTCTACCTCATCGAAAGCGGATCCCTGCGCGCAACGTACGAGTACAATGCCGAGGACCGCGTCCTGGAGACCATGGTGGCCGGCACGGTCGCCGGCGACCTGAGCACGCTGAGCGAAACGACGCGCAATGCTACCGTTGTCGCCGAACGCGACGCCGTGCTGTGGAAGCTTGCACCCAGCTCGCTTGCCAAGATGGAGAAGGACAAGCCCGAGGCTGCGGCCATGTTTGTCAAGATTGTTCTGAAGGGTGAGTCGCGAGCCGCGCGCGTAGCGTTATGCTGACTCCAGCCGCCGTCGAGGAAGTTGACGTCGTGACCTCGCACCTGATTGCTGTCCTGTCGTAATATTGTCATTGTCAAAGTAAAATGCATATGGTGCATGGTTCGACTGTGATTTCTGGTTTGGTTTCCACGCAACGCCTTGGCATCTGTCCGCCTACACGCAACGCCTCGGCATCTGTCCGACACTGCGGTCTACTTTGATGCCCGTGCCCACTTGACAAGTGACATCCCGGCACGGACGTCCACAAACACCTCTTGCAGCCTAAAGAGACAACTGTTGTAGCACACTCCGCTCGCGGAGTGCGCGACGGGCTTGGGATCGGACTCGGCGTCGGAATCTCGGGATTAGTGAGCACCTCCCAACCCTCCACCCTCTCTCCACCCAGCTATATCCGCGACCTTGAGCGCCCAGGTGTGGTCCGGCACGGCAACTACCCCATCCGGTCGATTCTCATACTCACATGACCTGGTCTCGTTATCATACCAACGATATCAAGGATCAAGGAACCCGTGTACTCGGGCGACCCGACGTCGGCATCTTATGATGTAAGTTGGTATGCGGGCTGAGGGCTGCATATGAGTGGGCAAAAGGGCCCCGGAGGGGGGGGGCCTAGGCCCCGGGGGGTGCCAGTACCCGAACCCCGAACTGCAAGCGGGCGCCCCCCGCTTCAGATGTTGATATAAGTGGCGTCGACTGTGCGGGCCACTTCAGTATACTTGAGCAAGGACGGGCACATCCTTCCCACCCAGGACGAGCATCTCAGAAAGGACATCCTTCCCAGCCAGGACGAGCATCTCCGAAAGGACGAGCCCACTGCCTCCTCAGTGAAGACGCCAACCCTACCTACCTTCTCAGTGAAGACGCTACCCCTACCTACCTTCTCAGTGAAGACGCCAACCCTACCTACCTTCTCAGTAAACACGCTACCCCCCGCCATGTCGTCCACAGCCACCCTCCAACTCCCGCTGACGATCCCCGTCCCGGCGGCGATCCTCGCCCTCGTCGCGGTCCTGGTCACCCTCCTCCTCCGCGTTGGGAGACGCGACCCCCGCCTCCCCCCCGGTCCACCCACCACCCCTGTTCTGGGCAACCTGACCACCATCCCGCCCCGCTACGCACACCTCTACTTCCTAAAGCTCTCAAAACAGTATGGCGACGTAATCTCCCTCAAGCTCTTCAACAGCAACATGGTCGTGCTCAACTCTGCAAAGGCAATCTTCGAGCTCCTGGATAAGAGGAGCAGCAGCTTCAACGACCGCGCACCAATGTACATCAACGATGAAGTGATCGCTCGAGGGAACCACATCCTCCTCGCACCAGGAAAACGTAATGCCGTATACCGCAAAGCTTGGAACCGTATCCTTGCACCTGGCGTTGTCGGAAATCACGTACCGCTCCAAACAGCCGAGGGGAGCGCTGTGCTCTACAACCTATTGAAGGGGGTCAACTTTTACCAGGAGATGAGGCGATACTCTTGCTCCCTCACTTTGGCAATTGCGTTTGGGAAACGCGCTCCAACCTTTGATGGGGTCGACAGTGCCGGTTTCTCCGTCAAGGAGTTTTACCGCCTGGAACACGCTTTCAACTGTGAGTTGGAACTCAAAGTCTCCCCTAACCACAGTCTTCCTGGAAGTCGGCGCCGCGCCGCCAATCGACCTCCTCCCAGCACTCAAGTACCTTCCCGGACCCCTGGCTCCATGGAAAGCCAAAGCGCAATCCCTGCGCGAAGAGATGCGGCACTATTACCATGACATTCTGTTTGGCGAGCTCAAGCGCCGCCTCAAGAAGGGACAGTGTACCGACGCGTGGTTGGCTAAACTTGTCAAGAATAATCCGGACGGGTTGAGCGACGAATGCCTCGCTTGGAACGGAGGGGTTATGCTCGAGGGAGGCAGCGATACCACTTCGGGAGCGCTACTTACTTTTGTTCTTGCGGCGTGCTGCTTCCCCGATAAAGCGGCAAAGGCTAGGGAGGAGATTGATCGTGTTGTCGGGCATGATCGGAGTCCAGTGCTCGAGGATATTGCAAGTTTGCCTTACTGCGATGCGCTTGTTAAGGAGATGTGAGTGAACCCAACCCCACGAACAAGTCGGTGCTCCCATCTTCGAATCCACGCCCTCTCTTCTCTCTCTCTCTCTTCTCCCCCCCTCCCTCCCCCCTCCCCCCTCCCTCCCCCCTCCCCCCCTCCCTCCCCCCTCCCCCCCCCCGCTGACAACAGGATGCGCTGGCGCCCCGTCGCGCCTGCCGGCGTCCCCCACCTTAGTACCAAAGACGAAGTGTACCGCGACATGCTCATTCCCGCTGGTACACTAGTTGTCGGCAACACCTGGGCGGCGCTCCACGACCCCGAGCTGTACGACGACCCGGAAGAGTTCCGTCCCGAACGCTTCCTGGCGAACAAGTACGGCTTGAAGGAGGAAATGGCAGGATGGCGCAACACTCTTCCCTACGGTGCTGGACGGCGTATCTGCCTCGGCACGCAGGTCGCCGAGAACAGCCTGTCCATCAATAGTATGTCGTCTCAATGAGTGGGCTAACTTTAGTTCCCAAGCTCCTGTGGGCGTTCGACTTTGAACCGGTCGGCGAGATGGACGTCAACAAGTTTGAGCCGGGCCACCTTACTGCGCCGGTGGAGTTCAAGTGTCATTTCCGGCCGCGGAATGCGCATATTGAAGAGACCATTGTTAGCGAGTATGAGGAGGCGCGCGAGTTGTTGTCCCAGTTCGAGTTTGATTAGTTGTTAGGTGTATGATGACAAGGTGCCACGCGGTTGTCTGCGCCACAAGGTTGAGTTGTGCAGTAGAAGGAATGAACTGTGCCAGGTACTGTAACAGGTTATGCCGACAGAGGGTTTGTTTCCTTGGCTTGGCACTTGGCACTTGACACCTTGAAATGTTGGCACCTTGGCACCGCCAAAAGGACCCAACTCGCGATCACTAGGCCCGTGCGGTGATGGTGCTTTTTGCATCCGCGCGCATTGCCTGGTTGTTTCAGTCCAACAACAGTGCGATTCGGAGACTTGTCAGTTGATACCCTGGGTGCAACAACGCAATGTACGGCGTTTACATATCTACAGATCTACCGTGCACCCAATGCACTCATACCCATTTTGTGCAACGTGTAAAGGGAGTAGGAACTAAGGGAATACCTAGTGTTCATTTTGACGCCAACATGAGTGGCGTTTGATGTCGCTGTCCGTGTCCTGATTTCAGACACCCAGGCTTGATGGCTCAACGTCTGTCCCCTTTCTCAATTCTCAAGAGCTGTTTAGACACGGACAGGCCTGTGGCACTAAGTGGCTAAGTGGGGAGACCACGTTACTAGTGACATTTGAAACTGTTCCGCTCCGCAGAACAGCCCGCACTTGCAGGTCAGACTACATCACCAGCCCACAGCCAACGTCAGCCGATGAATTGTCAGTCCCTGCAGGACGCGTTGGAGTGCCCGAGGATGGATAGCGCGTCTCTGGAATCCCTAACCCCCTAGGTGGGGTATGTGGGATGGTGCTAGGGGCGCTGAGCCGGACGGCAGAGGCACATGCGTGCCGACCAGTGGCCACCGCCACCGACAGCTGACCAGTCGGACCGCCCGGCCGTTAGGCGGGGAACAGATGTATCCCTGTGTTCAATCTACAATATGAGTCATGAGTCGTGGGTGGTTGTCAGCGCTGGTGTACTGCAACTCTAGAGACAGGAGACGGTTTCAAAAGTTGAACACGAAGGCTGAATCGGGTCAATTGTAACAGAAGGCTAACAAGGTATGTATATATTTATAGATGGATCTAATGAATCTAAATAAAAGGCAATCTGATCCAAGATTCGACCACTATCTCGTCAGCAGATCACCAGACGGGCTCCGGCGATTCAGGGTTTTGGGTACCCAGTGGCCCGTTCCCTTTAAGTGTCCCTGAGTAGGGACGGGGAATATTCAGGAATACGAAAAGCGCTCTTTAATGGAGAGGGACAGAGGAGAAGAATAAACAAAGGTGCCTGCTTGAAAGACCCTGAGTGTCCGGCCCGAATAGGTTTGCTTTGTATTGCTTGTATTGCTTGAGAGCTTGAGGAAGGTCAAGACTTGAATGCCAAAAGGGAGGTTGGAGGTTGAACGAGTAACAGAGAAGGGGGCCAAGAGGTTACAAGGCTAGGGTCAAGGGCGCAGGCTAGGGGGTTTCGGATTGGTTTCGGTGGCGTCGGGTTGGATCAACTAAAACCTGGTAGGAACCAAGCAGACCCATCTCCGTTGAACAACTTGACTTGCACAAACCCTTCTAATTCACCTATTTGGGTATCCGGCAACAGGCATGCAGGCAGAAGTCTCAAGGAAGAAGGCAGCGCGCCCAGCCATGCAGCCATATGGCCGCATGGGCCCATGAGGAGGCGAGGGCTTCAGCCATCACATCACTGCATCGCAGTTCTGCTGAACCACTGCTCAAAGCCCCTGCCCCGAGCCCCGAGCCCCGAGCTCATCATCATCTCCGACCCACCATCGCATCTCCCCCTCCCCGTCTCTTGCTGTCCATTTCTCTTCATCAACACGGCCTACCTCACACTCGTGTTACACCTCTCACTCTCACACCACGCTCCTTAACCCACCACCCTTCTCATACACGACAATCGCTCTCCCTCGTCCTCTGGTCCCCCACACCCTCATTTCTTCCTTCTCTCGACCCCGCCCCGTTCCCCACCATGCTCCTCTCCGCCGTCACGGCCTTGGCCGTCCTAGGCGCCCAGGTCGTCAACGCTGCCACAGCCGACGAATGGCGCAACCGCTCCATCTACCAGTAAGTCATAAGCCATCACATACAACGCCCCTCTGACCACCACCAGGATCATCACCGATCGCTTTGCCCCACCTTCGGACAAGGCACCAGCGCGCACTGACCCCCTCCCACTCGAGTGCAACACGGCTGAACAGACATGGTGCGGAGGCACGTGGCTTTCTATCATCGACAAACTCGACTATATTCAGAGTATGGGATTCGACGCCATTTGGATCTCACCCACCACTGGTGCGTACTAACCAACCCTCATCGTCATCCGAGACAATCGAGGGACAACGGACCAAAGGCCGTGCCCCGCTAACCTGTCAGAGAATATCGACTTTCACACCCCTTACGGCTTTGCATACCACGGCTACTGGGTCAACGACCTGACCAAAGTCAACCAGCGTTTCGGCTCCGAGGATGACCTCCACACGCTCATCGACGAGGTCCACAAGCGCGACATGTACATCATGGTCGACGTTGCCATTAACGGTATTCCTTCGCTCAGCAACACGACTATTCCTCCAGAGGGCTCAATGTGGACCAAGGCGGACCAGTTCCACCCCTTCTGCGAGATTGACTGGTCAACCCAGGACACCAACGATAAGCAGGTCAAGGACTGCTCTCTTGGCGACGACAAACTCTGGCTCATTGACGTCAACACTGAGAACCCCGAGGTCATCTCGACACTCCAGTCGTGGGTCAAAGACTATGTCACAAAGTACAAGATCGACGGCCTGCGTATCGACGCCGCCAAGCACGTCCCGGGCGAGTTCTGGACTGGCTTCTGCGGTGCCAGTGGTGTCTTTTGCATGGGCGAGGTGTTTGATGACCGCATCGACTACACTTCGGCATTCCAGAGGGAGAAGTGGATGGACTCTATTCTTGGTTTCCCCTTCTACAACGGCCTCGTCGAGGCGTTCAGCGTCAAACCCCACCGCAACATGACAGATCTCACAGAGCGCATCATCGGGACCCTCTCGCAGTTCCCAGACCCCAGCGTTCTGGGCAACTTTATCGAAAACCACGATACACCCCGCTTCAAGAACATCACTGCCGACCCCCGCCTTGTGTACAACGCCATGGTCGGCCAGTTCCTCTTCGAGGGCATCCCAGTCGTCTACTACGGCCAGGAGCAAGGCATGTCTTTTGGTATCTCGGACCCTGACAACCGTGCTGCTCTCTGGACCCTCGGGTACGAGAATGTCACAACTGTTCAGCAGGTCACGCGCCTCAACAAGATTCGTTCTACTCTTATCAAGGGTGATGCCACTTACAATGGTGAGACGTATCTCCAGGCCCGCTCGCAGATCCTCGCCAACACGACGTACGACATGGCCATCCGCAAGGGTCCAATCATCATGTCGCTCACCAACCGCGGCTCGCCTGAGGAGGCCACTTCCTTTGCGATCCAGAACACGGGCTGGCCGCGCGGTGAAGCCCTCATCGACCTCCTCTCGTGCCTCGACTACGCCGTCGGCTCGGGTGGCTCCATCTCCATCTCGTACTCTCGCCAGGGCTACGGTGGCATGCCCTACGTCTTTGCGACCGTCGATGACGCTCGCCACATGGGCATCTGCAACGATGTGCAGTTAGGCATCGTCGAGACAAACCAGACTGGCAAGCCGTTCAGCTCGGCCGCCGTGTACGCTCCCTCGCCCCTCCTCGGCCTGGCAGCGGGCGCCGCAACCCTTCTGGCCCTATTCTCCTTGTAAACCAAGCTGCGCCATAATTTCCTGATACCCATTCCCTAATCCTACCCTTCATTTCTTTCTCTCCACGCCAGGCATTGGGCACTCATCCCATGTCCGAGGACACTCTACTGCATCCGCCCAGCCTTGCCCGGGTCAGGAACCCTGTTGTACAAATAGTATGCATGAGGTTATTAGCATGGTACAACAGTGTGATGGTGGACGAGCCATACAGTGGGAATGCTGGGTTCATGTACGTGGTCGCTTAGAGGGCGAGACAGCCGTCACTTCAGATTTGCGCTTCATGCGCGCGACAGGCTCGCCGACGTCGGCGCACAGTTCCCCGCCTGAGTTGTGACCTCCACCTCCATCCTCGTCGCCTTCCTCGGTCTTGCTCTTTCCCTTTCCCCTCGACCCCCGCCGCCGCTCAACAAACACCGTCTGGCACGTAACGTTCCGCCCCTTCTCGAGTCCGAGCGGCTGCGTCGAAAGCGTGATCTCGAGGTACGGCCGGTGTGTCATCTTCGGCCTCTTGTCAGCTCCCCCTTACGGCACGCTCACTTAGTCTTACCACTCAACACGCGCTCGAGACTTGGCCGCTCCGTCTCCGCCGGAACCACCAGTCCAGTCTCGGTATACTGCCACAGGCCCTGCTTCTCTTTTTTCGGCGAGAGGGACGCAATGTATTCCCGCTTAACCTTCTCCACAAGTGAGACGAGACGCGGAGCCGCGAGGGTGGCGGGATGTAGACCGGGCTTGGTACTCGGTTCGAGGGGGATCGTGTGCAGTACTAGTGGCCGGGTGGGGTTGTTCTGCTGTCAGCTGTGCCAAGCTTAGAAAGCTCACCTTGAGGAAGGTGAGGGCTTCGAGGGCTAGAGGAGCAGTCTTGCCGCTCGTGGTGATGCGGATACGGTGAGGTTCTTCGGCCTCGTCCATCGTCGCTGGGAGAGGGGATGTCGGGGTAGATGCTTGCGCTTGTTGTTCACGAAGTCAACAGCCGCGAGCTCGTCCAGAAGCCAACATTCTCGCCAGGCACGATCCCACGTGTTGTAAACAGTAGGCATGCCAATTGAAGAAAGCTGTTTTCAGTCCACGCCTAACCAACCTCCACTCTGCTAACTAAAAATCCACGTGAAGCGCGCTCACGCGTCCAAGAATCTCGACGTGCCAGCAGACACAATCATCAGCGTTCCGTCACCTTCGACTTTGTTCACACTGCTCCAACTCGACATCTAGCAAGCATGTCGGTCGACCAGATCAACCAGATCAACCCCGGGCAGGCCGTCTACGCTCAGGACGAGGTGTGTTTCCCCCTCTATACCTTTCCATCACATTCGGTCTGGTGCTGACAGCAGAACGGCCGGCCGTTCATCATCGTCCGCGAGCAGGGCAAGAAGGTCCGCACGCATGGTCTCGAGGCTATCCGCGTAAGTCTTGGCACTTGGCGTGTAGCAATTCTAATTTCCAGAGCCACATCCTTGCCGCGCGTTCAGGTATGTCTTGTCTCTAACAATAATGAATCTAACCCAGTCACCAACATTATCAAGACGTCGCTCGGCCCGCGCGGCCTCGACAAGATCCTCATCTCGCCTGACGGCGATATCACCGTCACCAACGACGGCGCAACCATCCTCTCCCAGATGGAGGTTGAGCACCAGATTGCAAAGCTCCTCGTCGAGGTGTCCAAGTCGCAGGACGACGAGATTGGCGACGGCACCACTGGTGTTGTTGGTATGTCCCAACTCTTGAGAGTGTACTGATTCCAGTACTTGCCGGCGCTCTCCTTTCTTCCGCTCTGTCGCTGCTCGACCGCGGTATCCACCCCATCCGTATTGCGGACGGGTACGAGAAGGCGTGCGAGATTGCCGTTGCCGAGCTTGACAGTGTCGCTGAGACTGTGCGTTGGAGCATGGCGTCAACTGACCCCAGATTGAGTTTAGCAAGGACGACACTAGCAACCTGCTCAAGACGGCCAAGACGTCGCTTGGGTCCAAGATGTGAGTTAGCCGAAGGCGTGGGTTGGTGCGTCGCGGGCGTCCAGTTTGCGTGTAAACCGCAGGCCTCAGTGGAGGAGTCGGTCATAATGGAACGTCACCGTGTAGCGCAACACGCGTCACTCTCCCATCTGCGTGGTCCATGCCGGCAGGCGTGTCTCTACCGTGCAGGAGGTCGTTCAGCTTTGAGAGAACGCCCCATGCCTGCTCTAGGCGTGTGTCTACGGTGCTGGAGGTCGCTCAGCTTTGAGACGAACGTCGAATGAGGCATCCCAAGTAGCGCTGCACTGGCGTTCCCTTTGACATCGGCGTTGGATCACTTGCCTCTGATATGGCCCCACGTCGTCATCCATGTCGCCTTCCCTGGTACATACAGCTCTGTCTAACTCCAGCGTTTCCATTGCCCACGACAAGTTTGCTCAGATCGCCGTTGACGCCGTCCTCTCGGTCGCCGACCTCAAGCGTCGTGACGTCGACTTTGAGCTCATCAAGGTCGACGGCAAGGTCGGTGGCTCGCTCGACGACACTGCTCTCGTCCATGGTGTTGTCATCGACAAGGACATGTCCCACCCTCAGATGCCCACTGTCGTCCGCGACGCCAAGCTCGCCATTCTCACATGCCCGTTCGAGCCTCCCCGCCCCAAGACCAAGCACAAGCTCGACATTGAGAGCGTTGAGGAGTACAAGAAGCTGCGCGAGTACGAGAAGGAGAAGTTCATGGACATGATCAGGCGGTGAGTTGACTGGTCCACGTGCAGGTAACGTGTCAGTCACGTGTCCCACAACGTGCCGACAACGTGGGGGCGTGTCTCGGTAATGTCGCCTTCTGCCCACTTCCTCTGTTTTATCTCTGGGTTGGGAAGCCGAGATCCGATCAGCACGGCCTGTTATCTCGCTGGATTGTTTCGGTTGGACTGGGACTGACGCTTGCAGAGTCAAGGACACCGGCGCGAACCTCGTCATCTGCCAGTGGGGTTTCGATGACGAGGCCAACCACCTGCTCATGCAGAACGAGCTCCCGGCCGTCCGCTGGGTTGGTGGCCCGGAGATTGAATTGATCGCTATTGCCACCAACGGCCGAATTGTTCCTCGCTTCGAGGACCTCAGCGCTGACAAGCTTGGCCACGCTGGTCTCGTCCGCGAGCTCTCGTTCGGCACCACCAAGGAGAAGATGCTCGTTATTGAGGAGTGTGCCAACTCGCGTGCCGTCACCGTTTTCGTCCGCGGAAGCAACAAGATGGTGAGTGTGGCTAGGGTCTGTGCACCGTCAGCGTTCCCCCGTCGCGCGTCGGAAGGACGGCGGGGCGGACGACGTGTTTGCACCAATTCTCCATGGGTGGAATCCCTGAGGCATCGGCCCCAACGTCGTTTCAGGCTTGTGATATGTTCCCTGCTCTTGGCTACCCCGAACTTCGATTGCCGAGAGGGGGATTCTACTTGCCAATGTGCTAGAGAACGGTGGATGCTGGCGCCGCCCGTGGGGCCTATGTTTGGGACTGCTGAAAGCCGCCCAAGTCTTGCCAGCAACAGATACCATTGGCGCCAGCAGTCTACCCTGGATCGCCGCGATGGCTTAGATGAGGGGAAACGTCGGAGAAACACTTCGGCGATCACTCGGATCACGGGAACCAACCAAAAGGAATGAAGACCGCTGACCGACCCAGATCATCGACGAGGCCAAGCGCGCCCTCCACGACGCCATTTGCGTCGTCCGCAACCTTGTCCGGGATAACCGTGTCGTGTACGGCGGAGGTGCTGCTGAGATTTGTGCCTCGATTGCCGTGTCCAAAAAGGCCGACGAGGTGGGTCCCCATGGGAGCTTGGGCCTCCGCCCGCGGAGGGAGAAGAAGGTTTTCCCGCGCTGACCTTCTACAGATCCCTACGATTGAGCAGTACGCTATGCGGGCATTTGCTCAAGCCCTCGACGCCGTGCCTCTGGCGCTCGCTGAGAATTCCGGTCTTTCCCCGATCGACACCCTTGCCGACGTCAAGTCGAGGCAAGTTACGGAGAGCAACCCGCGCCTTGGTATCGACTGTATGGGCAAGGGCGAGAGCGGTGAGTACCTTTACCCCACACTCCCCTTTGTGTTGAGGACGCCAAAGATTCCCATCACACAGGAACCATCGGTGCTTCGGCCACAATGCGGAAGGCGGGGCTATTTGCGGGGTAGCAGCGACCAGGCACTGACTGTGACAGACATGAAGAAGCAGTTTGTGTACGACCCTCTCATTTCGAAGCGCCAGCAGCTCCTTCTGGCTACGCAGGTTGTGCGTATGATTCTGCGCGTCGACGATGTCATCACGTCGGTGGACGATGTCACTGGATAGACGGAAAGCAGCTAGTCGTTTGGGGGTGTAATATGCATCTAGAGTCGCAGCATGGCAAGTGATGATACAGTGGACCGGATCAGATGGACACGGGTGCGCGTGCCTGACAAGGAGTTGGAGTCAAGGGTAAGAACGGTGTCTTTGCGGCTCCACGATATGCAGAGGGTTTTGATGACGATGGTAGACCCGTGAGAAAGACAATGTCGTACTTGGATTGGATGATGATCGGACGGATACGGAGGCGTCGTCCAAATACCAAATTATCCGTCAGTTTCGCCGTCGGCTTTGCAAGGGGTTATCTGGGGGATACAGGGATTGTCTTTTTGGACTGCAAGCAAAGTCACGAGCCGGTATCCCTAACACTGGAGCAGTCTGGGGCCAAGGAGGTGGGGGGAGGGTGTTAGAGCGCACAAGGCTGAATCTTGGGCCATGGGACCTTGAAGAAAGAGACCGGCCGGCCGGGATAGTTTGGGATCCCAGTGGCCGAAGGGAGAAGGGGAGAAAGGACCGGGGATGCGACGACAACAGGAACAGTCTGCTTTGTAGGCCTAAAGAATCAGGAGTAAGGATGTAGTGCTAACCGACCAGTAGTGTTCAAGTGAACCGCGTCGGGAGGGGGGGGTGAGCAAGTTGGGGGGATGAAATGGCCGGTGATGTGGTGACCGTGCCTTTTTGCTCTCGTTTGCCGACTGACAAGGGAGTTCAACGGTCAAGAGGGTCAAGAGGGTCCTGATGGGGACATATGGTCGTCATTCGGCGGCATTCTTTAAACTCACACCCCAACCCCAATCTCACCCTCCTCCTTCCTTTCTTCCATCCCCTCTCATCCCACCACTCATCATGCTCTCCTCGACCCGCATCGCTCTCCGCCAGCAGGTGAGTAACACAATCTCCAACACATCAACTATCCTCTCTCCGTTGTCACGACACGACTCTTCCTCGCTATTTGCAACGAGTGGAGCGAGCTCGGTTTTCAGTGTTATTCGCTGGAGACGACTGAGTTTTTCACAGTCACCGGTCCGGTTGACTGGCCCCGCACACCTGTGCGCGGGCTTCTCAGCCGTCTTCTCTTTCCCGGTTACCGGAACAGCAACATGTACTGACTGTCCCAGCTTCGCGCCAACGCGAACCGCCAGTTCTCGGCGTCGTCGGCCGTTTCGGCTCAGTCGCTCAAGGAGCGCCTCGCCGAGCTCATCCCCAAGGAGATTGAGAACGTCAAGGAGGTTCGCGCCAAGTACGGCAACAAGTCGTTTGGCGACAACACCGTCGACCAGATGTACGGTGGCATGCGTGGCGTCAAGGTGAGTCGTGTGGTAGAAATATTCCACTGTATTGTTAGACAGAATGGCTGACTTTTCCCAGGGCCTCGTGTGGGAGGGCTCCGTCCTCGACGCCGACGAGGGTATCCGTTTCCGTGGTCTCTCGATCCCGGAGGCGCAGAAGGCGCTCCCCAAGGCGCCCGGTGGCTCTGAGCCCCTTCCCGAGGGTCTCTTCTGGCTCCTCGTCACCGGCGAGGTCCCCACCGACGAGCAGGTCAAGGGCCTCTCTGCCGAGTGGGCCGCTCGCGCCGAGATCCCCGACTTTGTCAAGGAGCTCCTTGACCGCTGCCCCAACACCCTCCACCCCATGAGCCAGTTCTCGCTCGCCGTCACTGCCCTCAACCACGACTCTGCCTTCGCCAAGGCTTACGCCAACGGTGTCAACAAGAAGGAGTACTGGCAGACCACCTACGAGGACTCGATGGACCTCATTGCCAAGCTTCCCGCCATTGCCGCTCGCATCTTCCGCAACGTTTACGGCGACGGCAAGGTCCCCGCCATTGACCCCACCAAGGACTACTCTGCCAACTTCTCCAACATGCTTGGCTACTCCTCGGAGGAGTTCATTGAGCTCATGCGTCTCTACATCACCATCCACTCTGACCACGAGGGCGGCAACGTCTCGGCCCACACCGGCCACCTCGTCGGCTCGGCCCTCTCCGACCCCTTCCTCTCGTACTCGGCTGCCCTTAACGGTCTTGCCGGTCCCCTCCACGGTCTCGCCAACCAGGAGGTCCTCCGCTGGATCCAGAAGATGCAGGGTGTTGTCGGCAACAACCCCACTGACGAGAAGGTCGCCGAGTACGTTTGGTCGACCCTCAAGGGTGGCCAGGTCGTCCCCGGTTACGGCCACGCCGTCCTCCGCAAGACCGACCCTCGCTACACCGCCCAGCGCGAGTTCGCCCTCCGCCACCTCCCCGAGGACCCTCTCTTCAAGCTTGTTGCCCAGATCTACAAGATTGTCCCCAACATTCTCCTTGAGGCTGGCAAGGCCAAGAGTAAGTCTATCTGCACCCAACAGCAGCGTGCGATGGGTACCACAGGGCCGGTGCGGATTGTCTTTGCGCCTGTGCCTGAGGCATTCCTTTCGGCCCCATCGGCCCCAAGATGCCGGTGACACATTCCCGCCTGACAAAGGGGGGTCGGACAACCCATTCCGCCGTGTAATCCCGTTGCCGCTTTTCATGCTTGCCGAAATCCAGAAATCAAAGTCCAGTTGCTGACTCCAGACCCCTGGCCCAACGTCGACGCTCACTCGGGTGTCCTCCTCACCTACTACGGCCTCAACCAGCAGGACTTCTACACCGTTCTCTTCGGTGTCTCGCGTGCTCTTGGTGTCGCCTCGCAGCTCATCTGGGACCGTGCCCTCGGCATGCCCCTCGAGCGCCCCAAGTCGTTCTCGACCGAGGCCATCAAGCAGATGTTCGCCGGCAAGGCCTAAGCTGTTGTCGAGCTGTAGCGCCGCGGTGATTTTCCTGCCTGCAGGCAGTCAGAGAACGCCGTGGTGATTTGTCAAAATGTGGAGAAGCAACCAGCTGGTGCTGTAATGATTCACAGAGGATGCAGAAAACTGTAATGCTATGAGAGAAGAGAGCGAGGGAATGTGTTTGCGCGACGACTAATGTGGTTTAGTTGGTAGTTGGTGTAGAAGACGACTGGGGTGGACCCAATGCAGCATAGCGGACTCCGTGCCTGCAAGTTTGTCTTGTAGATGCTGGGAGCGCCCGGATAGCGTATCGAAAGGCCCTTCACCAATTTCAACTCGTAACCGGCAGCGGATTCATCCCTTCGAGACACCACGTGCTCTTTCCCTTCCCACGCGAGAATACTTCAGCTCCCTTCCCACCATTCCCGTCGTCACCATCACCATTGTTTGGTTGTTCCCATACGTAAGCACATCCTCCACTCGATAAGAGCATTGCACAACGCACGATGAACAGCCCCCCCAACAGCCTAGCGTCACTCCTCTCAGCCGTCCCCAATGTGTACCAAGGCGCACCGCCGGCGCCGCCTGCCGAGGAGGGGAACCACGACGCGATAATCATGACATGTGAGTCGACTGAGTCGGGGATGACGGTGTGAGCGACGCGTATCATCTGGTGTGCATCCACCTAACCCCGATTCCCAACCGCTAACCCAGACCTCCGCGACGCCTACGAACCCGTCGAGGAACGCTACTACCCTCCCTACCGGCCGTCTGCGCCGCGCGGTGCTCCGCCCTCGCCACCCGACCCAACCGTGCCCATCCCCACCACACTTGCCAACATTGGTGCAGCACTGGCCAATGCAACGGATACGCCATTCACGATATCCCTTCCCCCTGCAGTGGGGATGGAAGAGGCGTTCACAGACACGTTGGACCGCGGCGAAATGGGTGGGAAGCGGCGCAAGGCACCACACGAGCGCGCCGGTTGGAAGGAGATGGACGACGAGAAGCGCCGTGATGGATCCGCTGAAGCCGCTGCAACGCTCATTGCATTTGAGGAGGAGGAACGGCCATCTAAGCGACAGGCCAAGTCGTAAATCCCAAATTGGCGGCGCTGACAAGTAGAAAGGAAGCGCGGGCAGAACAGAACCGCAAGGCACAGCAACTGTTCCGCCGTAAGCGCGAGGAGAAGATCAAGCAACTCGAACTCGACTCTATGGCTTTAGCAAGTACACGTTCCCGCCTTGCTGTTGCCGAAGCCCGGTTATCCGACATGGCCTTAGTATGTATGTTTTCCAATCTAAACTGATGATAGGAACTCGAGGCCAAGATGATCGAGGCGCAGGGTATGCGGAGGGCACTGGCTACAGCAGTAAATGTTGCTGGACTTAGTGTTGTCAAGCCTGATGGAGCGCTCGTCCTCTCTCCAGAAGAGTATGAGGGGCGGGATCGGGCACGCGTCACTCCAGCCCACCTCGACGCGGCATGTGATGGACTCGCAAGAGCTGCTCGGCAGCTCGCAAAGGCTAATCGACGGCAGAGGGAGGATGTGCGTGCTGCCCACGAGGCCAGCCAGCATGCTCAGGCTTAATGGTTGTATTCTAGTTAGATGTATGTGTGCCATGCGCTGGGGCTAGGGTTGGGTGATCGCTCTCTCGTTTGGAACCATGCGCACAAGGGCAAGCTTGGTCCAGCGACGATCAGGCAGTAGTAAGAGAGGCTGAACTATGCTGTAGTAAGATCTTGGAGGATGCATCTTACAGCATTATTCATACGACCATCTGAACAGTGCTGGTTTCTGGAATCACGTGAAACTGTGTCTAGTCTCTCCCTGGACCTCCAGACTCTAGTGTAGAGAAAGGGCTCACCCAACACAGCGTCGTTCATTTAGCAAGTTTAAACGGAGCGGTGACAGCAGCACGTCATTCCTTTAACTCTGCGCGTCACCGGATCTAATAACCCCAAATCTGCTCCAATCCGTCATCTCTGTGCGACGGGAATGGAGAAAGCACCGGTTGAACAGCTGGGAGGATCTTGTGCGCCTCCTCGCGGAAACTTCTACACGACATTATATCGCTTACATGAATCTAGAGCGAGTCTGCGACTCTGCTACCCTTCTACACGGCACCAAACACATCCTCTTCTAGCTCTGTTCAAGAGCCGAAATATGCACGCCCTGCCCGTGCCCGTCCAGCTCCTGCTTGTCAGCACAACCCACACCCCGCCAGCGTACGCACCTCGCGCGAGTCAAAGTAGAGCCCGCACAGTCGGTCGTCGACTTGCCACTTACACTGCCAAGCCTGCGCCTCGCCAGTGAGCGTCGGGTCCGCCACGCCACCCACAACACGGCTGCCGTCGGGCACGAGCGTCGGCATTGCCAACTTGGGCTCGGTAGCATGCTCGTCCTCGTCGTCCGATTCGTCGACCTTGTCAAATGCACCCATGAGGCGGCCGCGAAGCCGGGCGTTCAGTGCAACCAAATCGTCGTTGCGCTTCGAGAGGTCGTGTGCGCGCGTGCGCTCCTTGTGCAGGTCCATCTCGAGCTGGTGCTTGTCCTGGCACAGCTGGTGGTGCTGCGCCGCCTTGCGTCGGATGCCGTCGTCCGTCCTCCGGTTCTGCTCCAGTAGGAGGACGAATTGCTGCTTCGCCTTCTCCGCGTCGAGGTTCGCAGCGTCTACTGCTGCCTTATAGAACAGGTCGCGCTGCTTGAGACCCATACTGAGCTGTTCGCGCAGCTTGGTCACTTCGGCTTCCAACTCCTTGGCCCGATTCACCTCCTGCACGGCGCTCAAAGAAGCGGTCTCGTACTGTGCGCGGATGAATTCGAGGTCACCCTTGGTCGTCTTGTGCGCCTTCTTGCTCCGCTTGAGATCCTTGCGAAGGTTGGCAATGATGGTGTCCCTCTCCTTGATCTGCTCCTCGGGGGGAGCGTCAGGAGGGAGGGTGACGGCGGTGCCTGACGGCGCGTCTGGATCGTCTGTCGCCGTCTTAGCTTTAGACTTCAGCTCGACGACCTCGGCCTCGAGCTCTGCCAT
This sequence comes from Cutaneotrichosporon cavernicola, assembly GCF_030864355.1. Lineage (NCBI taxonomy): Eukaryota > Fungi > Basidiomycota > Tremellomycetes > Trichosporonales > Trichosporonaceae > Cutaneotrichosporon > Cutaneotrichosporon cavernicola. The sequence continues at coordinate 1,865,751 of NC_083396.1, read as the reverse complement.
TGTCGTGTTGCGCCTCATGAGCTCTGCCTCGGTCGCCTTGACCATAGCCTCGAGCTCAGACGTCTCCTCTATGCGTTTGTCTAATTCTGCGCGGACGCCGTCCAGCTCCTTGCTCGCTGCCTTCATGTCGTTCTCGTGCTCGTCCGCCGCGACCTGGAGCTTCTTCTCGTGCTCGACGGCGGCCTCGGCGAGGACTTGGGCTCTTAGTTCTTCGTTTGTCTTGGCCCTCTCGCGAAGCTCGTCGTTGCTGGTCTTGACCTGGGCTAACTGCGACTGCAAGTCGGCTGTCTCGGTGCGCGCCCTCTCTAATTCCCCAGTGAGGAAGTCGAGCGTCCGCGCGCCGTCCGCGCCCTGTGATGACAACGCTGTGGGCACGGCAACAGAGTGGCGCCTCGCTGACGTAACTGCGCCCTCGGAAGAAAGATGAAAGCCCATATGGTCGAGCAGCTCGTCTGAAGTTGCGAACGCGGCATCACAGCCCTGCCAACGACAGGAATGCTGCTTTTCGGGGCTGTGGTGCTCTTCTGAAATGTCAGTTCAGATGTGGCAGGCTGCGACTCACCAGATTGGGAAGCGGGTACGCCCGGCTCGTCCATCTCGTCGTCATCGTCGTCGTCGAAAATCTCCAACACAGTGCCACCAACGGTTCCATGCTTTCTTCTCGGCTTCCGCACCTGGGTCTCCAGCCCTAGGCTGGAATTGGGGCTCGAGTCAGGGTCCTCGATGGACTCGACCTGCGAGGTCCGTGGCGGCTTCTCGGCGTACTTGTGGAAGGCGGATGGGGAAGGTTGTGGCACAGGCCGGAGTTTCGCCCTGTTCCGCGACGTGCGAGGTCCCGGCCCGGCAGCGCCAACGGACCCGTCCGAGGAGGCCATGTCGATGACCTCCACCTCGCTGTGTCCTCCGTCTCTCCATTCCTCATCTCCCTCCTCGATGTCTCTCTGGACCCGGCGCGTCCGCGGCCGAATGGACCGGGGAGGGGAAGGCCCTCCGTCGTCTAGCTCGTTGCTCTCCTCGGTCGCCACGCTCGCACTGCGAGGGCGCTTAGGATGTTTGGGAGGGACTATCCCGAACCTCGAGGCCCTCTGACTCGCGATGGGTGGCCCAGGGATAGGCCTTCCTCCAGTCCGTCTTGCCATTACGGCCCTCTTTGGCGGCGCCATTTCAGACGCGTTAGGTGTCTGGGTCACGGTTGAGGCGGATGTCGAACGCGTCGCGCGACGGCTTGGTGTAGAGGACTCGGCGACTGACGTCAGTGCTGTATGGCGAGCCTACGGGGGTCACGGTGACGCACTGCGGAGGCGATTTGTTGTTCGCGTCTTCTTAGGAGGCGTGTCACGCGCAGCTCCGCCGCGACGCTTGCTGGAGGTAGCAGGATGTTCCAGCGACTCCTCGTACGACGGATCTCGTGTCCGAGTTGATCGTCGAGGTGGCATCTCAAGGGGTGCGACGTTGTTTGGCTTCGAGGAAGATGTGACAGTGACGAAGCAAGGTTGGGTAAAGCGGCATGCCAGTTGACTGATCGGATGGGAAGGCGTTGGTGCCTGAGTGAATGACGTGTTTTCAGATGATAGACATTTCCACGTGGTAATTTCCTGACTCGAGAGCACAGGTGGCCTGTATCTCCCAAAGTTGGGACGTTGAGTTGATGTCTCAGACGGACGGAGTCGAGAACAATTACATTCACACCTCTTCACTCTCAAACGAGTATAAAGCACGCCACCTTCCCTACTCCCTCCTTCACACATCCTCTCAACACCTATCTCCCACCATCTCGTCCCATGCCACCCAAGTTTGATCCTACCAAACCCGAGGTCGCCGCGCTCATCAAGGAGTTCGAGGCCTTTGGCCTGAGCACCAACTCTGCGACTGAGCTCGTGCGCACGCCAAAGGCTGGCAACGCCTTCCGTTCTCTCGTCGATGAGAACGGCCTCGCCGGCAAGTCGTTTGGGAACAACCAGGCCAACGCCCTCGTCAAGCTCTCCGCCGTTAGCACCAAGCTCTCCCCAGAGGCACGCAAGTATGTGCTCAACCGCATCGTCGCAGGTGACCTCAAGTCGCCAGACCAGGTGGCTGGTGAGTTGAACCATCGCGTGTGGATCAATAATGAATGCTGACTCGACAGCTAGCGTCAAGTACCTCGAGAAGTCCCCATCCCTCCCCGTCGACACTGCTGCCTTTGACAAGGCATCCGGAGTTGGTAAGTTTACATCTCTATCGCGAGCTGACGTCGGGCGTCGACGTCACCGCTGCCGACATCCCCGCATTGTTGAAAGAGCACGCCGCTACCCTCTCCTTCCCACCCAAGTCGTGGTCCGACCAGGGTCCCTTCCTCGGCGGCATCAAGAACAGCGACTCTGACTTGAAGTGGGTTCTCAACATCGCATTCCAGCTAACGATAGATGGGCTCCCACCGCCGACCTCAAGGCCGCTGTTGACGCTTATTTCACTGAAGTCTTCGGGTCCAGAGAATCTGCAAGCAAGGCGAAGGGCGAGGCCGCCGCTGCGTCCAAGGCCAAGGCTGCAAAGGTGGGCTTACAATATCGTTCTTGAGCTTACACCCAGGAGCCCAAGAAGAAGGCTGCGGCCCCCAAGCCTGCTGAGACGACGTACGAGGCATCGACTTCCAATTCCCCCTACATCCCCACGCGCATCTTTCAGGAGGGATTCCTCTCCGAGTTCCACAAGGTCGGCGGGAACCCGCAGATTAGCCTGAAGCTGAAGGAGGAGCATCTCAAGTGGACCGGCGGCCAGGTCTACACTCGTTTCCCTCCCGAGCCCAACGGGTATCTCCACATCGGCCACGTTAAGGCCATCATGATCGACTTTGGCTATGCCAAGTTCCACAACGGCAGGACATATCTGCGCTACGATGACACCAATCCCGAAGCTGAGGAGGGCAAGTACTTCCAGTCGATCCTCGAGACCGTGCGCTGGCTCGGCTTTGAGCCGTGGAAGGTCACGTACTCAAGCGACAACTTTGATAAGCTGTATGCTCTCGCGTTGGACCTGACGAAGCGTGGTGGCGCGTACATCTGCTTCTGTGATGCGGAGAAGATCAAGGCGGACCGCGGCGGTGGCAAGGGTAACCCGGTGCCGTGCGAGCACCGGGACCGCTCCATCGAGGACAACGTCCGCGACCTGGAGAAGATGAAGAACGGCGTCTACAAGGAGGGCGAGGCGTGCCTCCGCATGAAGATGGACCTGACGAGCGGTAACCCGTACATGTGGGACACGGTCGCGTACCGTGTCAAGAATGCGCCACACCACCGCACGGGCGACAAGTGGAAGATCTACCCAACCTACGACTTCACACACTGCCTGTGTGACTCGTTTGAGAATATCACCCACTCTCTGTGCACCACTGAGTTTGTTTCTGCCCGCCAGTCGTACGAGTGGCTCTGCGACGCGGTCGAAGTCTACAAACCGCGTCAGTACGAGTTCGCGCGCCTCAACCTCCAGGGCACATTCCTTTCCAAGCGCAAGGTGCGCCGCCTCGTCGAGCACAACCTCGTCAAGAGCTGGGACGACCCCCGCCTCTACACGATCATCGCGCTCCGCCGCCGTGGTATTCCACCCGGTGCGTTGTTGGCGTTCGTCTCCGAGCTCGGTGTCACCACGCTCGTCTCCGAAACCCAGCTCCAGAAGTTTGAGTCGACCGTGAGGAGGTATCTTGAGGACACTGCACCTCGTCTCATGATGGTGCTCAAGCCCATCAAGCTCATCATTGACAACGTGCCGGACGACTACAAGGTGCCCGTTCAGGTGCCACTGCACCCCAAGGTGCCCGCAATGGGCTCTGTCGAGACCATGTTCACCAAGGAGGTGTACATTGACGCAGAGGACTTCCGCACAGAGGACTCGCCAGACTACTTCCGTCTTGCGCCTGGCAAGAGTGTTGGTCTTTTCAAGGCGCCGTTCCCCGTGACGTGTACGTCGTTCAAGACAGACTCGAATGGCAACGTCACCGAGATCCACTGCAACCTCGACAACGAGGGCGAGTTCAAGAAACCCAAGGCCTACATCCAGTGGGTGCAGGCTCCTGGAGCAGTGCACATCGACGAGGTGCGCTACTTCCACCCGCTGTTCAAGCACGACCCGCCACCCAAGGACTTTGAGAGCGACGTCAACCCTGACTCGATCGAGGTGTTTACTGGTGCGGTCGTCGAGCCCGCGTTCTACGAGCTCGCGAAGAAGGAGACCACGACGGCTCGTGCAGAGGCGCACGCGCACACTCAGAAGGCGGCTACCGAGAACGAGGTGGCCAACGATGAGGCCAAGCCCGCCGACCACGTGCCCCAGGCTCTCGGCGACGAGCCCGTCGTCACCGCCGACCAGCTCGTCGGCATGGAGAACATCCGCTTCCAGGCCATGCGTCTCGCATACTTTGCCGTCGACTCTGACAGCAAGCTCTCTTGCCTTGACGAGGCGGCTGACGCCAAGCCTGGCAAGCGCCCAGGCGACAAGATTGTCCTCAACCGCATCGTGTCACTCAAGGAAGATGCTGGCAAGAAGGCATAGAAGGCGTAGTGATCACTAGAACCTATAGTCCTGTCATGTTATATGCATCTATGCATGCACCTTTTGCAACAATTGCTGCTAAAATCGCCGTGGCAAGACTGCATGGTGGCACAGAGATGTGATTGTGGTGGCGTTGAGAGCTGCCAATTGCTGGTTAGTAGACACCACCTCTAATCGCCTCTCACCCAAGCTTACCACTCTTCGCGCAATCTTACATGCACTATTACATATGTGCACACGGGTATGAAGTTGCGACTTATACATGGTGACAGCCATACAGTTGCCCTCTGCTCTCTCCCTCGCGTGTCTACGCCACGATGGCCGGCTGGTCGACGTCCATGTCGTTTCTGGGCGCAGGAGCTGCGGCCTGAACGGGTGGCGGGAGCACAGAGTTGTACAGGTCTCCCGACATTTGTTGCTCATCGCCGCCGTCATACCCCTCCGCCGACACAGCCCCCGAGTCCCAGGGGTTCTGGAATCTGCTGTCAGCTCGTTCTAAGGAGGGGATGCTCACCGTGTGACCTTCGGCTTCTCGATCAGGACATTGCGGTGCACCTGCTCCCAGATCACCTGCTTTGGCGGGTTCTCCTTGAGCGCCTCGTCCTCGTAGTACGTGCTGACGTAGTAGCCGACGCGCACAAATTCCTTGTCGCGGTACGACGCAGTGATGATGATGACCGTCACGCCAAGGACCTCCTCAGCGTCGACCGACGGCAGCAGGTTGTGCTTGGGCGCGGGGGCGACAAAGTCGAACGCGTTCACACCGGCAGGGATGGGTCCCACTGGTCGTCAGTGCGGCTCGGAGTGATGTAAAGCTCACCCATACATGAGTCTAACTCCTGGTCAAAGTCCTCGCTGTTGGCCGAGCCGACATAGATGAGACGCCACTCGAGGTCTGGCAGTCAGCAAGTGCCCAAGCTCTGCATGGCGCCACGCCTCTGCACCGTTGGCGACGGGCAGTTTCGCACCACTGGCAATTATCCTCACCCTCGACAAGTGGGGCTATAGCCTCGAACTTGATCTTGAAGTGATAGTCGTCGTCAAACTTTGCGGGGTTGTTGATGAGCTCAATGTTGCGGATGTTGACCTGTTGTTAGTTGTGCTCAGTGAACGGCGTTTGCAACTCACGATAGACTATTAGAATCAAGCCAGTAGAACGGGACGCGTCAGTAGGCGTGATGTGTGGGCGGCAGGGGACGTACCATGGCGCGTAAAGTCGCGTGTACACGTCTGTGTTGTGTTGGGAGGGAAGGTTGACAGGTGTTTGGGCTGGTGTGTGGGACACGAGGGCGTTTCGTACAAGCGATGAGTGAAGTGGATGGGGATGAGGAGAGAGGTAAATAATGAGAAGATGAGGTTGGTTGGAGGGAAGGGATGAATGGATGAATGGATTGAGTAGTAAATGATGGTTGACGCCACCGACCTCGTCTACCTTGAGTCTGCACCGTTCGCCTTTACTCTGTGCTAAGCCTTAAAGCCCCTAGGTGTCATTTGGACGCGTTAGGTCATGTCATCTGGTCCTCCTCCTCCAACCAACATGACCACGCGACGACGCGAACCCACCCACACCCACAACCCACAATCATAACATTACATTGTCCAAAACACGTAATTGATTTCACGGATGTATTCTAATCATCCCATACGGATTGTTGTGATCATGCCAGGAATTTTGGACAATTGAGCCATGCGGAGAGGCGTTAACATCAGAGTGTGCTCATGATCATTGCTGCTGCACGCACTCGAACTATCGTTATCAGCACAATCTCAAGAGCAAGAGCAATGTCCACCTCCATCCCCTACACTGTCCCCATCGAGGGTGGCATTCCCGACACTCACCGTCCACACACGGAGCGCACAACCACAATCCTCATCCCGAAGGACGCCTCGGCCTTCCTCAACCCCGTCCAGGAGTACAACCGCGACCTCTCGGTGTCTGTTATCCGCGCATGGAACGAGGAGCGCAAGGAGAAACTCGAGGCCCAGTTTCGTGAGCGACGTGCCAAGAAGCAGCGCAAGGAGGGCAAGTCTGTACCTGCTACCACGGCTGAAGAGGACGCTACGAACACCGACGCCGGGCCATCAGAGGTGAGTGTGCGTGTGGGCTGATCTGACGTCAGTCCGATCCCAAGTTCATCGTGCCCAAGATTACGATCCTCGAGGCTCTGTCAGCCACCGGCCTCCGCTCGATTAGGTACGCCAAGGAGATCCCGGACGTCAAGGTGGTGCTCGCGAACGACTTGTCCGCTTCGGCATGTGACGCCATGCGCCGCAATGTCGCCCTCAATGGCGTTGGCGAGGGAGACGGCGATGCCGTGGACCACCCCGACATCGGCCGCCGCGAGGACTGCACTGGCGTCGTGCGCGTCAACGAGGGCGATGCGTGCACGCTCATGTACAACCACCGCGACCCCAAGTCACGCGTCGACATGGTCGACCTTGACCCATACGGAACTGCTGCGCCGTTCATCGACGCCGCGATTGGCGCGATCAATGATGGTGGCCTCCTCGCCGTGACCTGCACCGACCTTGCGGTGCTCGCCGGTTCCAACTACCCCGAAAAGTGCCTCTCCAACTACGGCGGCGTGTGCTGCAACGCCGAGTACAGCCACGAGGTCGCGCTCCGCCTCGTCCTGAACTCGCTGGCACAGGCTGCTGCGCGGTATGGACGCACGATCACGCCTCTCCTCTCGTTCTCAATCGACTTCTACGTCCGCCTCTTCGTCCGCGTCGAGACCAAGGCCGTCGACGTCAAGAAGCTCCTTGTCAACACTGGCCCTGTGTATATCTGCGCGTACTGCGAGTCACCGACTGTGCAGCCGTTCGGCCGAGTGATCGAGAAGAGGTCGGCCAAGGGCAACATCAACACTGTCTACAAGAGCATCCAGGCGCCGACAGTGGGGCAGAAGTGCACCGAGTGCGGAAAACCTCACCACATCGCCGGCCCCATGTGGCTCGGCCCTATCCATGACTCGGAGTTTGCGGAGCGCGTCCTCAAGAGCATCGACGGCGAGCAGGACAAGTACGGCACATGGCCGCGCATGAATGGCATGCTCACCCTCGCGATGAATGTGAGTTTCGAAAAGTATATGGGCTGACGGTCGCAGGAGCTGCCAGACCCGTTCTATTTCACCTCGAACAAGGTGCACGGATTTGGGCGCGCAACCTCGGCGCCAACCAAGATGGTGGTGTAAGTCGACCATTGTTCTGGAAACACTCTGACCGTAGCTCTGCTCTTCTGAATGGTGGGTACAAGGTGTCGCGCTCCCATGCGTCGTCTGGCTCGATCAAGACGAATGCTCCCCGTTCGTTCATCTACGACATTGTACGTGAGCACATCAAGACCAATCCCGTTCGCATGGACAAGATTTCGGAGAATTCGCCGGCGAGGGCGTTCGTCAACAAGCCCATGACGTGAGTCTCCTGCCGTTGGATAGGCTAACTCTTAACAGCTACACCATTGACTTTACGCGGCATCCGGATGCCAAGGACTTTGAGAAGCCCGAGAAGACGGTGCTGTACCAGCTCAACCCCCTGCCCGGTTGGGGACCGGCTGCGCGCGCCAAGGACATCAAGACGTCCAAGGTGGTCGAGGACAAGAAGCGCAAGACGGAGGAGGTGAGCGAGCAGGAGGCCAAGAAGGCCAAGGTTGACGAGGAGACTGGTGACAACGAGGAGGCGGCGATGAACGCGTAGGCCAGCGAGGCAGGATAGGCGTGGGAGAAGGCATCAGGCTTCAACACTTGACATTACCATTAGATTACAATTTCGCAACATGTACCAGTACCGGAGATGGTCACATGCGCCCGCTAGCATCCATGCCCCACACGGTAGTCCAGTGCACCTCTCGCCGCGAGCGGGCGCGCATCAGGTCGTTGGCGCTAACGACGTACTCGAATTCAGAGCCCTTCTCCGACTCGGCGTCGTCCTTGATCCCTGCGTCTGCGAGGGGTATTGTGGGCTGGAGGTGTGTGGTTCCGAGCATGATGTCTGGGAGGGATGGTTCGTCGTCGTTGTCGGGTGAGGGTGGTGGATGTGGTGGGGTAGGCATGACAACGAGCACGGAGAACGCACATTCCGGTACGCTAGCCCCTGGGGCATAGTATGGCGCAGCTGCGAGTGGCTTGGGTCAGCCATTGTTCTCCTCCATGTAGTCGTTCCGACTCACCTGGCTCTCCTCGCTGTCGAGATCAAACTCATCCTCTGGCTTCAATTTGGCAACATCCACATCCCACATCTTAGGTGTTGGTCCAACCTTGCGCCGCCGCACCCTCACTGGTGTCCACTGGTCGTCCTGCGCGGGCGCAAACAACAGCCCCCACGCCCCGCCATACCGCCGCCACATTGTCCTAAAGGTGATGTCCTCTCCCTGCGCCCGCTCGCGTCGTACGGCGCGCGCAACTGCTCCAACGCGTAGGAGGACTGTGAGACCTACAACGAGCAGGGCCGCGCCGATAAACCCCATACCGAGAGCGACGATGGTCGTGCTGCTCAGCGAGACGTCCGACGTCGGTGCGGCCGAGGCCGAGGGGGAGGTGGACTGGGCATGGAAGTGGGGGACTGTGGGGGTTGGTAGGCCGTCTTGGTCGGGCGGCATCTTGAGTGCATTGCAGAAGGAGGAGAAGATGAGCGAAATGAGTCGATGAGGAGGATATGACTGGCCACACAAACGCGAGTCGCCACTAGCGTGTGGTGGCCGGATAAAGCGCCTCAATATGAGTGAGCCGAGTTGGCACTTGAGTAGAGGCACATGACCCTCTCACGCTCGCAGCACCCACTGCGCCAACTGCGCCAACTGATCCGCTGATCCGCTGATCCGCTTAACAATGTTAGAAGCGTGAGAAAGTTCGGTCACGGAGTTTGTATCTAACCGGGCGACAGTGTTCGTGTGGCTATACGGGCTACGGGCATGATGGCCGTCACCTCGTTCCCATGTACCTACCCTTACAAGATGCCAAGCCTTTTAGATTATTGTCTTGTAATGTAGGAGAGGTATGTAGTTGCCACTGGTCTGGTCTCTCACAATTAACGGGCATAGCCGTATCACTAACAATGACGTGTTCACCATGGAAAGGAAAGACTCGGACACGGTCACCCACCTCCGTGGTCCCGATTGCGGAGATGATTCACACCTCTCCGTTGTTGACATCAACCATGGCCGAGCACATGTTCGACAACGAGAACAACGAGGAGGATCGCGCCGCCTCGGCCGCACTCTCAACCCTCTTCAACCACGAACAAGTCCAGGCGTACGGTATCGAGCTTGGCCCCTTCCCCACGGAAGGCGCGAGTGAGGACGTGGCCGCGGCCGCGTCCTTGGTTGAAGCCTCTGCATCTGGGCCCGTCACCCCTGGGCCGCACGCGGACAAGCCGGAGACGCTGGCGTCGGCCTCACCGGCTGTAGGCGTGCCAATGGATGCGGATGTGGATGCTGATGCCCATGTGGACGCGGATACAGCGTTAGACCCCTCCCTCGCCGAGCCAATGGACGAGATGCCGCCGCCGCTCGAGTCTATCCCTCTTCCCAATCCCGAATCTGCGCAGCGCCCCAAGCGCCCCGGCACGTCGCGGCAGCATATGCTTACCCGCGGTGGTGCATGCGAGTTCTGTAAGCGCCGCAAGCTCAAGTGTACCGCCGAGATGCCGCAGTGCGCGGCCTGCCGCCGCAGTAATCGCGAGTGCGTGTACAGCCAGAAGAAGCAGCGGAGCCGGATGAAGCTACTCGAAGACAAGGTCAACGAGCTCGAGAACCGGCTCGCCACTAGTCCCACTCCCCGCCAAGAGGTGCATGAGGGTCTGTTTACCGCCCAGGGACCCCAGTTGCCCGAAGCGCCGAGTGCTGGCGTCGAGCTCGCATTCCTTGGGCTCCGCGAGCACTCGTCCCTCACGCTTGCGGATATGACCCTCACTCCCGGCGGCAAGCATCATGAGGAGCCGGATCTCATGACGCTCGCGGACGCAGCTGCGGCCGATACCGACGGCCGTATGCCGTGGGACGGGTTGGAGCCGCAGGTGATCGCGGATGAGATTGTCAAGGCTATCATCGGGCACGATCGCGGTGGCGTCGGCGAGAAGATCTGTGCGCACCTGTGAGTATCCGCTAAGATTTGGCTTACGCAGTATCCAAGTCTTCATCAGCCAGTCCGACGCAAAGCTCGTACACTGGCTCATCTCGCCTTCGTACCTCTGGGCGCGCCTCACAGGCCGTGGCGGGTCGCAGCCGCACCCGGCCTTCCTCCTCGCACTCATGCCAGTTCTGATGCCGTACTCGCCCAACCCCACCTTGTCGCATCATAAGACCATCTCGGCTGTGTCGGATACTGTATGTGTGCCCTCGCGCGCACTGGAGCAGCAAGCTCTGTCAACACTCGACCCGCGTGTCCTCGACCTCGTGTGTGCCGCCACCCTCCGCTCTCTCGCTCTTGCGGGCGGTGGTCGATTTGTTGATGGATGGAACGAGAACTCGACAGCCTGCTCCCTCCTCTGGGCCACTGGGCTTGGGAAGCTTAGCGGCGTCGGCGAGATGTTTGTCGCTCCCGAGAAGCGGCCTGCTGACCGCGCCATGCGCCTCGACCGCGAACACCGCTCCCGCCTCGTGCGCGCCAAAGGACAGATCGTGCCGCCGCCGAGCGACGCGCAGGACGTCGCCGAGCGTATCCGTCTCTTGTGAGCTAGTTGGTACATGTTGAGCTGACAGCAGTTGGTCAGTGTGGATCAACGACTGCGCCAATGGCATTTCGTGGAACTGGCCATGCGACATTTCGGTGGAGGAGACAACGACACCTCTCCCGCGCGACAGCTATGATACGGACGAGGACCTGACGGACAACACTACTCTGCACGATTTCCTGACCGAGCGCGTGCACAGCTCGCCGACCGACGGCAAGTTTACGTCCCGCATCAAGAGCCTGGCGCTTGCGTATGCAGCGAGCCGGCAGCTCGACCGCGCACCCTCGGTCGCAACTCCGGACGTGACGGCCCGCCTCCTGCGTATTTGCCGGCGGCACATGGCGATGATGCGCCCCTTCGCCCCGACCACGCCGGACGAGGCCAAGCTGCAAGGCGGGGACAACCAGGACTGGATGACCATGTACGCAGCGCTGTTGCTTCTCTACGCCAAGGAGGAGCTGGACGCGCCCTCTCCCGCCGAGAAGACGGAGGCGCGCGACAAGATGGTCGAGGCGGGGATGAACGCGACCCGGTGTATCCAGGCTGCACTGGATGCGGGTGACACCGAGATGGAGGGGTACGACATTGTGGCGCCGAGCATCTGGTTCGTCGTTGGCCGGGCGCTGCACCACGTCGCGAACCGGATCGAGGCATCCGAGCCCCTCCGCGCGGCAGGACTGCGCGATATCGTCCGCGTCAACGTCACCGCTACCGGCACTTGTGTAAGTCTAGAGCTGGTCACACTGACACCAGTGCAAGACGCTCAAGCTCAACGACGTGTATTACCAGATGATGTTCAATGTCAGCATGGACCAAGAGGTCATGTTGGGCGAGTACCGTCGTCCTGACAACTCCGACTTTGACCCGCAGCAGCGCGCCGGCCAGTTCTAAGTTCTAGGTAGGTGGTTGTACAAGAGTATAGATTCGTGGTGGATTGGGGAGAGCGGCTGCGATGGCACCTGGAAGCAGCAGACTACGTAGCGTTCAGCGGCATTCAACGGCCGTATTCCATGGGCAGTCGACGTCGTCTTCCCAATAGAGGTGGGCAATCCATGGGGATGAGCAGTGGTAGCTGCGTAGTACGAGTTGGCAGTGTCCTCGCGCCGTGTTGACCGTCCTCGCACGTCATTGCTCAGTTCAGCAGCAAAGGCACAACGTTGCTCCGCCATTCCGTTCCGCCATTCCTCTATTCACTCATGAAACAGGCGAGGTCAACCTTCTCCCAAGCTCTCAACCTTATAGCCGACAGGAGATGTCAACAGTGTACCCTACCTATTCACTCTACCTGCCCACTTGCCAACGATGCCCATGCTGTTCCTCCGCGACACGACACGTCTGACCCCAATACCGCCGACCTGAGGCAACCTCCTTCCCTCCCCCCCTCCCTCCCTCTTCCCTCGTCCCTCCTCTCTCTCCTCTACCCCATCACGAGACTGACCTCCTCTGACTTTTCAGAACGGGCCTACTTGCCTGCAGCTACAACATTCAGGTAGTCTGAATTGCCGCCGCAACATTCAGGTGAGATAATTACGCAGTCGCATCTAGCAATCGCCGAGAACAAGAGTGCGGTTCTCTTCGGCTCCCTTCCGCGCAGGTACATACATGCCTTGTCGAAAACACGCCCAAACACTTCACGCGGCGCACGCAGCTTTTGCTCTATTCGGATCTTCGGTCCTGGCGCCCCAAACGTTTGCGTAAGTCACTCGGTGACCCTGCAGCCCTGCCCATCCATGCCACCTCCTTCACCCTCTCTTCTCTCTTACCCACAGCAAGTCGGGACCTCCGCAACCCCCCCCCCCCCCCCCCTCCCCCAACCCCGCCCACCTTAACCACCGCTGACTCTGACTCTGAATTTGTCCCGGATCCCGATTTACAGAGCCCCTGAACCTACCTCCCTGTGGCGGTGGCTTGGAACTAAACTCACAGGGATTCGGAGATCGGTGCATCGTGGATCGTGGTTTAGTCGTCAGCGGCGCATTGGAGCGCTGAACTCTGGAGACCTGGACCTCGTTACGGATCTGCGTGCGTTTGTTGATTCCAAGCGTGAATGGTGGAAGGCGGAAGACGGATGGTGTGCCAAGTCCCAGTTTAACCCAAACCCATGGTGACTCACCCGTGCCTAAGGAACTGGACCTGAGCAGGGCTGAACAATTGGGGCCAGTTGGGGCTCAGAGACGTGGAGACGGAGACGGAGACGAAGACGCGTGGACGTGCAGACGTGCAGACATGCACATACGACATCCTCATGTCGACCTGCTGATTCCCAGACACATTCCCACATGCATGCCAACACGACAGCATGCCATCATGCCACAGATCCTCGATCCTCAAGAAATCCTCAAGACGCCCAAGACATCACATTTCACAACACTCAATTCCATGCCGAGACGATCACACATGACACAACACAACACCTCGCCTGCCGATCAGCCGATCCGTGGCGTACCATAACAAGACGAGAGGGAGGAGACGAGTTTGGCCGATTAACAGCGTCGTTTCAGCCAAAGTCTGCATTTATCAGCAACCCATTCATCGATTCTGTTGTGGCATTCCTCCCTGCAGGAGCTGGAGCAGTAGCGAGGGCGGTGTCAGTCTCTCTCAAAGCTATTGTTTAGATCGCGAATCCTCCAACATGCCAAATGAGGATCGCCGCGGATAGCGGATCGGATCGTCCTCGTGCCCTCGCCGACCCCAGTGCCCCACAGTCCCCCCGTGCCTACATAGTAAGCGAGCATGAACAAGAGCAACAGCAACAAGAGCAAGATCAAGAACAACAACAAGAACAAGAACAATGTCCAGAATAGCCTGGATGATGGGACCTGGAACCTGGGACCCCACCATGCCAGCATCCCAGCGGATCGCGGATCGCGGATTGGTGGATTGACGGATTGGCGGATCGGTGGACCCGACCGGTAACGTTTGCGTGCCACTGTTGGATTGTTGGCAATAGATCTGCGGATCTACTGTACATCTGATTCCTCTGATCTTATGCACGGAAGATGATCAACTCTAAACTAGTAATCATTAGTTCAGCTGTAGATCGCTAGATCTCGTGCCTGCCGAGTCAACACCCGCAGCACACCACCACACTCCCAAGAGCATTCGAGTGAAACCGTTTTCGCTGTTATGAAGCGGGGCATGCATACTGTACTGTACTGCTTCTGTAAGGCAATCAGCCCGCAGCCCTCGTCGGAGATTCCGCACCAGATCTGGTAGCTGGTAGAAGCGGCATGCATGCTCGTTTGTAAATACACAGAGCTGCTGATCGCCTAATTTAGGGTCCAAGGGTCAGAATCTCTGAGTGAGGGTTCGAGGGTCCGCCGTAAACCCGTTTGGGTCGTGGGCTTCTCTGTTTTCTTGGCTCTTGGCATAGCACTCTTCTGTTACTGCGGGGATTTCCGCGGCTGGCCGGCCGTAACCCCTCTCAATTCATGTAGCTATATAGCCACAAACAGTTTGATACAAAAAGAACCCTCCTCGTATCCCTGCTTCCCTTCGGTCCGTTGGGCTGTCCCTTCCCCTCGTCCCCCAGTATCATCCCTCAGCCCTGTATTCCTCCCTGCACTGCAAGCTTTAGTAGAGCCAGGATAGTGGCCTGCAGGGGTGTCAGATCATGTCAGGTTCTGAAGGTCTTGTCGGATGCTTGTGACAGCTGCGATTCAGGTCACTTTTGCCATGTAAGAGGGTAGCTCCAGAGCTGGAGAGAATACAGCACAGTTTGCCAAATGCCAAACCCCTGCAACTGCCCGGCGGCTCATGGCGCAGACTTGGTATTGGCAAGGTCTAGCAGCAGGCAGCTGGTAGATGATCGCTGGATCGCTGACATTTCAGGCTTAATCTAGATACTACGCCAAGGCTGAACCGACGTTTGCCGTATCGTATTGGTCTCTGATCTCTGACCCTCTCTCTTCACCCTCTTGACTCTGACCCTCGACAGTCCTTGGAATCAATATTGAGTTTCAGCCTCAGTCTACTACATCCGTCAGCCTCACCAGTGCTTCATCCATCGTCTCTTGCCTGCCAACCCACTGCCTCTCACCCCTCACCACCCGAATCGGCCGCATTGCCGACAACAGCGACTCCGACATTGCCCGCTGATCGACACACTCGCCTGTTGTTTGTGTGCTTGTGTTTGTGCTCGTTCTTGTGCTTGTGCTTGTGCTTGTGCTTGTGCTTGTGCGCATCCCTCACACACGTCTCGCTTAGGTCCCGCCCATCACAGTCGCGGTCCTTGTTTTTGTAACGACAAGCATTCAAGGACAACCAGTTCCAGGTCCATCGGCAATACCATCTGGATCAGCCGCTCCTTGGATCACTGGCCGACTGGCCGCTCAACCGGGCAGCTTGCCCGCAGCTTTGGCACAAGGACACAGTGTACATTACGATCGGGGCCAGATCCGGCCAGAGTAAAGGAGTACAACTGTGCCTGTTTGTCCCTCGGTCCTCTGCGTCCTCAGAGCTCGGACCTTGCTCGCTAGCAGACCTAGAGAGAAGAAGCTAGAGGCCTAGAGGCTGCCAGAGGAAAGAATATAGGAGAATAAGGAAACGGCTTTGCAGCTGCCTGAACCGATACCTAAACAATTCCCCCCGTTCCAACTCTTCCCGCTTTCACTTTTGAGAGACGAGAGACCTCTCCTTTTATCGGCATCATCACATTCATCACGCGGTTGGTGATTTGGTCATCTTAGTGATCGTCGCTCTCAAAGTCGGAATTGGATAGCTTTAGGTTTTACGGCTCTGCCGATAATTCAATACTTGAACAATATACTCGACCGAGGGATTGTGTGAGCGAAGCGATCATCAAACCTTCGACTTTGGCCACTCTGTCACTTTCGTCATCTCCTTGTTCCTTCTTCATTCCCCCCCTCTGTCTTCAACCTTCTGCCTCTCCGCAGGGCTACCACGGATACCAACCCCTAATCCCACCTACCACACGCCACGACGCCGCCACTTTCCACCCTTTCACCCTGTACCGCCTGCCCTCTGCTGCCTCGGCCTACCTATCCTTGACTTTGATCAACCCACCACTCTGGGTAGATCAGATCCCTTGCATCCCGCATCCCTCGCATCCCTCCTTGCCCCCAACTTTTGCTCTATCCCCCCTTGATACCCTCATACCCTCGTACCCCCATACCCTCGTACCCTCGTACCCCCGTACCCTGCCTGTCCTCTTCCTCTTCCCCCTCCTCTTCCTCCTCCTCATCCTCGTTAGGACAGTAGGACAGAACACCGCCTCTTCGCCATCTTCCATTTCGCATCTCGCCGATCCTCATCATCAATCATCAATCACCCACTCCATCCACATCCACATCCACACCACACGCGCGTCCGAGCATCCGAACATCCATCCACAACACCGGTTTCGGCCCTCTTGGCCACCGGTCCCTCCATTGCCCACCTATCTGTGCTTGTGCCAGCCAGCACTCGCATCCCCACCCCATATAACGAGTGCGATCCAATCCGCATCCCGCGCCTGAATCGGTGAGTCATAAAGTGCCCTTGTTTTTCATCCCTTTTGCCTTGCATTTCCATGAGTCGAATGTTGCAGAGTAGACGAGGAAGAAGACACAAGATGCTCTTGAGAGATCGACATGGAGACCCCATGATGATCTGTATAGTTGGTCGCGGGGATGTTCGGGACCGAGTGAGGGTGATCGTCGGTGGTGTCGTTGGTGTGATCGTCACGGACAAAGTGGGGAATCGCGCAGTCTTGGCACTCAGCACGGCCACTACCAGGCCACCAACCCATGCTTTGCATTACCCTTGTCCCCAGCACACACACACGACACCCCTTGACTCTTGGACCGCATCGCGCCATGCCCTACGTCTCGAAGGATGAGACATTGAGGGGAGGACGCTGCAACAATATTACAAGGGTGGGCGAAGGCACGGACCTGCTATGGAAGCACGAGACGCCTCGATCCCTTGACAGCTTGACAGCTCCGAGCCGGAGACCCGGTGGCCATTGCGCCAGGATTGTCCTCCATGCCCTATCCGCCCCGAGCCAGTGCGTAAGGTGGCGGCTGGCGGCGTGGTTGGCTGATCAAAGGAGGGGGGTCAAGGCTGACATGGACCCAAACGGTACCTCTGGGTCTGTGGATCGATTGCCCAGACCATAGGCTGCGAGCGTGCGCACCGCCCCTCCTCCCCCCCCCCCCCTCGTCTGGCAGTCCGCGCGCCTCGGCGAAATGTTGCGGTGTGCTAGATGGGGGGCTGTACACGCCGCCACCCCTTTTTTGCTTGTTGTCTAGAGTGTAGAAGTCTGTGAGGAGAATGTGGCAAGAGTGAGAAGCAAGGCAAGGTTGCAAGGTATCACTGGATGGGACTCTAGACGACATGACCGTATTGATCATTCTTGCCCATCATCTTGAACCCCCATTTTCTCATTCCATTCATCACCGTCTACCCGTTTACCCCCTCTTCCCCAGCTTGCTTCGTGTCTCTATCTTTCATCCATTCCCATTCATCCTCTAGACTGTGGACTCTCTCCATTCTACCACCGCAAAGACACTGGCGCTAACCACCGCTTTGGTTCCCATCAACCCACCTTGTCCTGAAACTTGTCGTTCATACCCCCCACTCGCCTATTCGCTTGGATTCGACTTGCATCTTCCATCTCTCTTCCTCATCGGCTCATCTCGTCCCGTTCCAACATCTACGCGTCTACGCGTACGCCTAACTTGTACGCCCTTTGCGGTTCTCGTTCACTCTCTGGCTGCGGACGACGCGACTTGCCGGCACAAACTTGTATGGCGTCTTTTTACCCCTTGGATTGACACCTGCGTTTGGTACTCTTTTACGTTTTTGCTTGAATGCCCCTTGTCGATCGCCATCTGATCCCCGGTCCCACGTCAATCCGATCTGTGCGCCCAACCACACCCTCACCGTGGTCGTCGTCTTTACACACAATACACATCATCACCACCACTCCCCCCGGCATTCGGTCACTTTCTGCTCCGAACAACCCCAACCCTCTTCGGACACGCTCTCTCTCTCTTGTCACCGCCGCTTATCCCTTTGATCCCATCCCTCATCCTTCCCTTCTCGTCCTCCTTCCCTCGCATCACCTCGTTTGTTCACTTATCGCCATCTCAACCTTACCTTCCACTCCATCCATCTCACTCCCTGTCATCCACAATGTCGCACAAACAACAGCTGTCTCACGGTTCGGAAACGCCGCCGATGTCAACTGCATCAAACAGTCCCAAATATCACTCAGCGGATTCGTCAATGCAAGCTCGCGTTCAATCACCTTCAACGCACGTGAACCGAACGGCTTCTGCCTTCCCTCCGTCGAAGGACGTCTTCACCTTCTCGGCACCACTTCAATCAGCCTCTGCAACCCCACCAGGTGCCCGTCCTCCGATGATTCAGCGACGAGCATCTCGCTTCGATCCCATGGAATCTACGCCAGAAGAAGAAGGTTATGATCCTACCTCGCGGCACCCTCTTCGCCGCATTCGCGAGGATCCTCTACAGCCGGACCTGGTACCGGAGCGCCAGGAGCGCAGCGACAGCGTTAGCCTCCCAGGCATCAAGGCACTGCTCAATGCGGCTGATCAGCCGTCGCTCATGTCTCCGTTCGGGGCTTCGTTCTTTGGAGGGATCAAGTCATCTACGCAGTTGAGCACGTCCACTCTCGACTCGCCTACGTCGCGCACATCACGATTTTCGTCCATGACTTCATCCACCGCCGACAGCCCAGGATGGTGGGCCCCCGATGACCGTTCCAGCGGATTTTCGAGGTCGTCATCGTTCAGTGCTCGTGGCGGCGAACCCGACTACAAGCGCCGTCGATCCGACCTTCCACCCATCCCGCCAGATGCAGACGAGACGGCGCGCCTCAAGTGGCAGGCGCAGAGCCGCAACGCCTCGTACCCGGCGACGCTGTCAGGTAGCGCCAGCGGCAGCGGCGGTGGCGGTGGCGGACTGCGGGGCATGCTCTACCCGCCGCCCACCATGCGCGGTTCCATCAGTGGCACGCCGTTGACGTCTCGGATGTCGCCGGACTTGATGTTTGACCACCACGCCTCGTCGCGCAGCTCACCTATGACAGGCCCCCTGTCGAGCAAGTTTGCCGACCTTCACGCGGGCGAGCGTAGCCCCCCGTCGGAGGCCCCGACGCCCTTGCGCGCCCGCTCCCCTACCGACAGGCGTCTCTCGCTGTTTCCGCGCCCAGAAAACACTCCCGGTGGGCCACCACATCCGAGCGCGCAGCCAGGCCAGCGCTTATCTCTGACGGGTCCGCCATCACCAGAGCCTACTGCGCCTGCCCCCCGTCGGTCTTCCCTAGCAGAGCAGATCATGGTCCAGAGTGGTGACGCTACGCTTGCGCAGAGCGGGCGATTATTCAATCACGACACTCCTCACGACCGCGATGTCCCATACATTGCTCGCCGCGAGTCTACAGAGTCCAACATCTCGGCAACGTTTGCCAACCACTTGATACAGGAGCCAGAGTCGGTGGCTCCTGTGCGCGATCGTCGCGCTGCCCTTGTCGCGCCCCTGCCTGGGGCACGTCGCCCATCTTTTGGCCTGGTGTCTGAAGATGAGCCTGAGACCAAGGGCGACCCCGGCATGCGCGGAATGGAGGTACTTGCCGAGTCGGCACGGCGCGTGGCAGATGCGGAACGCAAGGACAGCATGGAGGACGATCAGCCGGCTGGCAGCCCCGCAAAGCCCTCTGGGGGACCGACAGGGCCAAAATACCCCTGCCAGTACTGCAAGAAGGCGTTTACCCGCCCCAGTTCACTGCGCATCCATACATACAGCCGTGCGTTTCACTCGCTAGAATGGCAGCTGACATTGCAGATACTGGTGAGCGCCCGTACGTTTGCCCGGATCCTACGTGTGGACGTAAGTTCTCGGTACAGTCCAATCTCAAGCGCCATGCCAAAGTGCACCACCAGAACAACCAGCAGCAAAATGCGATGGGCAATCACCATGCGCGACAGCACCCTCCACCTGGTCCCTCGATGATGGGTCGTGGCCCACCACAACCAGGTGCTTATGGATACCCCGGCCATCCTCCTCATCCAGCGCACGGGCCACCTATGCCGCCACCGCACATGGTTCATCCATCACATCACCCACACGCGCCTGGTCCGTATGGCCCTCCGCCGGCGGGGTTCCTGCCTAACCCGGCGTTCCCCATTCATCCTGGTCCGCCGCGTGGTCATTACCGAGGACCGATTCGTTCGAACGACCACCACGGTCCACCTGGTGTGCCATACCACGTCGACCAGCGGAGACTGTCACATCCGCACGAAGGAAGTCAAGGACCACTCCCACGGCCGGGGCCACACAGTGGCCCTGGTGCAGGTGAAGCGGAGTGGGAAACGGACGAGGAGGAGGACGAGCTGGACGAGGATGAGTAAGCGCCGACATGGGACGATGGTCAGAGAAGCATGGGAGCATGGGAGCATAGGGAGGTTTATTCGTGGACTGTTGTTGGCGTTGTTTGTTTTGGAGGAGCACCGAAAAATGGACTGTTGTTCATTTGTAGAGAGTAGCACAGAGTCGCTGGGCGAGTTTCGTCCTCTCGTATCATCTCAGTGGTCACAGTAGTGTAGCGCTCGAGGTTCGCGATGCATGCTTGACGCGTGAACACGTGTAGACTATTGTGTTGTGGCACGATAGAGAAGATGGACTGATGGGCTGATGGACTGATGGACTGATGGACGGGGTTACCTGGGAAACCCGTGAGATCCGGGACTTAGCCTCTATCCACGCTCACTCCACTCAGGGCCATAGAGTGGGGACGTGGGTAGTTGAGAGAGTTGACCGGGACTAATTTTTCATAATCATTGTTCTACACGGCTCACCTATTCCTTTAGTTGAACCAGGGGAGGCAAGGCGTCAAACGTACGATGTCCCGGGCGGTCAGGGAAAACATGTGCCTTTTGTTTTCAGTGTGCTGTCAGCACCCCGTTCTGTGTGGTAGGATAGACGCGACACGCTCCCAGCTAACGCGCCGCGCTCAAATCCGCCGCAATAATAAGTTGATGTTACTCCATCTCCCACCAGCAACACTGCCATGGAGCACATCGAACCCGTTGTCGCCTGGGCGCAGGCCCTGCCCCTCCCCCTCAAGATTGTTGGACTGATCGTCGGCGTGCCATTCGTCGCGATCGTGCTCAATGTCCTCCGGCAATTGGTGAGTCGGCCGGGAGCGGCGAGCGACTTGCGCAACACTGCGAGAAGCGAGTCCCAGTGCAGTGGACTATGGACGGGCAGCGAAGCCTCAGCTGTACCACATCAACCACCACAATCTCGCTTCGCTCGACTGCGCTCGATGGCTGACCCAAGCTCGTGCCCAAGGACCCCACGGCACCCCCCGTGGTCTTCCACTACATTCCCTGGTTTGGCTCCGCGGCGTACTATGGTGTCGACCCGTACAAGTTCATGTTCGAGTGCCGTGAGAAGGTGAGTCGAGTCGAGTTGGCAGCTGGCATGGCAGTTGCGGAATGGACCCAGCGGAGGGTGTGACTTGGACGTCTGTGCGGCTCATTGAATTGGCTGAGCATGCGGTCGCAATTCAATTGATTGCCGTTCGACGTCGGGTGCGGAGAGATCGGCGATCCCAGTTCGCAGCTCGTTGGATGTTTGCGCGGGGCTGGCGGCTGGCGGCTGGCCTCTGCTCTGCATTGCTGGTTTAGCGCTCGTCGAACCAGCTCAACTTGCCTCAGCTACACCCCAGCCTGGCTTACCTAACGTTACCACGCCTCGACCGCTGCTAACCACAGTACGGAGACGTCTTCACCTTCATCCTCCTCGGTCGCCGCATGACTGTCGCTCTCGGACCCAAGGGCAACAACCTCTCGCTTGGCGGCAAGGTCTCGCACGTCTCGGCCGAGGACGCGTACACTCCCCTCACGACCCCCGTGTTCGGCAAGGGTGTCGTCTACGACTGCCCCAACGACATGCTCATGCAGCAGAAGAAGTTTATCAAGCACGGCCTGACGACTGAGGCTCTCCAGTCGTACACCGAGCTCATGCCCCCCGAGTGCCACCAGTACTTTGCCAAGGAGCTCAAGCTCTCCAAGGCCAACCCTGGACCCAAGACTGTCGACGTTTTGCACATGATGGCACAGCTTATCGTGCTCACGGCTGGCCGCACGCTGCAGGGCAAGGAAATTCGCGAGAGCATGAGCCTCCACTTTGCCAAGCTCCTCGAGGACCTCGACAAGGGCTTTACCCCGCTCAACATGATGTTCCCCAACCTCCCGCTTCCCTCATACCGCCGCCGCGACCGCGCCCAGAAGCAAATGTCCGACTTTTACATGAGCATCATGGCCAAGCGCCGCACCGGCGAGTACGACCACGAAAACGACATGATCCAGGCTCTCCAGGGCTCGGTGTACCGCAACGGCACGCCGCTCACCGACCGCGACGTTGCGCACATGATGATCGCCCTCCTCATGGCTGGCCAGCACACTTCGTCCGCGACCTCGTCCTGGTTCCTCCTCCACCTCGCGCACGACCAGGAGCTCCAGCAGCGCCTCTACCAGGAGCAGGTTGACAAATTTGGCAACCCCGACGGCACCTTCCGCCCCATGACCTTTGACGACACCAAGAAGCTCCCGCTCATGGACAGCTGCATTCGCGAGACGCTTCGCCTCCACGCTCCCATCCACTCGATCCTCCGCAAGGTCCTCCAGCCCATTGTTGTGCCTCAGTCGCTGGCCGCGCCCTCTGAGAACGTCTCGTACGTCATCCCCAAGGGCCACTTTATCGTTGCTGCCCCTGGTGTCTCGCAGATGGACCCCAAGATCTGGGAGGAGGCATCCCGCTGGAACCCGCTGCGCTGGCTCGTCGATGGTGGTGTCGCCAAGACGGCCGACGAGCAGTACACCTCGGGTGAGAAGGTCGACTACGGTTTCGGCGCCGTCTCCAAGGGTACCGAGTCGCCGTACCAGCCGTTTGGTGCTGGCCGCCATCGCTGCGTCGGCGAGCAGTTTGCGTACCTCCAGCTCACGCTTGTTATTGGCGAGGTCATTCGCAACTTCAAGCTCACGGCTGCGCAGGACGAGTTCCCCAAGACCAACTACCAGACCATGATCGTCCTCCCACTCGACCCCAAGATCAACATTGAGGCCCGGGTCTAATAGTCTAATAGGGGACTTGTAGATTAGAGGCGTGCATTGCGGTGCGCGATGCATAGGTGTGAGCGAGTGTGTGCGACGAGCGCAGCGAGTCGTAGGCGGCAGGCTCGGCAGCGCGACAAGGCTGTGAGCTAGAAGCTGAGCACCTCTGCGAGGGGTACGTACTTGTGCCTTGTGCCATGTGCCATTTTCTCGAGATGATCGACGATCAACGATCATCCAATCTTCAGGTGCCGGATCTTGATCGTTGGGGCAAGGTTAGGGCGCAAGGGGCCGCTCGCGTGGTTTGAGGCACACTCAGATCATTGCGTCACTGATCGCCCCCCCCCCCCCCCCCCCTCCGCCCGCAATGACCTCCACTTTGTTACTGCGGGAGAACGAACAACAAAACAACGGCACAGCACGGAACGGCATCACACCGGGGCCTGACACGTGCAAACGTCAGAACCAACGCTGTCTAGAACCTCTCTCTTCATTTCTCACTCACTCTCTCACTCACTCATGCACTGGAATCCCTTCCACCATGAGGGCAACCCCCACCAAAACGCTCCCCAGCACCACCAGCAGCCTCCACAGAACCCACCTCCACCTCCACCCGCCTACCCCAACATGAGCACAGGACCGTGCCAGCCCAGCGCACCAAACAACGGCGACATCATCGGCCAAGTCGTCACCGGCTATCAAGGCTGGTTTACGTGCGAGGGCGACGGCTCGCCGCTCAAGGGATACTGGCATTGGGCGCCGGACCGCCTCAAGCCAATGTGTAAGGGCAACTGTGCAGTCATCTCGTGGCCCGACATGCGATACTACGAGCGACAGCACGACACTGCCTTCGCCCCATATCCAAACGGAACACCCTCGCGTCTCTTCAGCAACATGGACGCACAGACGGTATATGCCCACTTTCGGATGATGCAGGAAGCCGAGATCCACGCCGCCGCTCTGCAGCGCTTCGTACCCTGTGGTCCCGAGGGTCCTCCTCGCGATATCACGACCGTGCACGTCGCCAACGCCGCCGTCGCAACCGGAGTCAAGTGGTATTGCATGTACGACGTTGGCGGGTGGAAGAAGATGCGTACCGAACTCCCCGAGGACTGGCGGACCAAGATGAGCCAATACGCCTCGTCGCCAGTGTATGCGCGCCAAAACGGCAAGCCCGTCGTCGCTATTTGGGGATTCGGCTTCAATGATGATAACCACCCCTTCAGCCCCGAGGAGTGCATCGAGGTTATCCGCTGGCTCCAGAGTTGCGGGCTCTATGTTATTGGCGGTGTGCCAACATGGTGGCGCAAGGGTATTAGCGACAGCCGCGATAATTACCACGACGTGTACCGGAGCTTTGACTGCATCTCGCCATGGATGGTTGGGCGCGCCTCGCTCACCAAGGACCTCGACTTTTACTTTAGCGAGTGCAACAAGGGTGATGCGGAGGAACTACACTCCCTCGGCATCGATTACCAGCCATGTGTAATGCCGGGCGACCTGGCCACAGGACGGCGCCTCCATGGCGATTTTTACTGGCACCACTTTACCAACCTTGCCCGCCTTGGAACTACCGGAGTTGGCCTCTACGTCTCCATGTTTGACGAATACAACGAGGGAAACCATATTGCACCGACAGCCGAAACCAGCGCCGACCAGCCCTCCGACTTTCCCCATCCAGCCCTTGACGAAGACGGTACCCCCTGCACGGCCGACTACTACCTCCGCCTCACCCGCGACGGAGGTAACATGTTCCGCGGCCGCCTGCCCCACACCGAGCTGCGGCCGACCGAACCCTGGCCCGGCCGCGGACCATGTCACCGTTCCCGTCAAGTGGCTATCAAGGCCATGGTCAATGGGCGCTACGTGTGTGCCGAAGGCGACGGACACCTGATCAACGACCGGGAGAGGGCCGGTGCATGGGAGACGTGGACGCTCGAACCTTGTCCTGGAGGAACACGGTTCAAGGCGTACACTGGTAAATATATGAGTGCGCAGCAGGAGCAGGACAAGGTCGTCGCGAATCGCGATACACCGGGAGCATGGGAGACTTTCGAGGTGAACCGCCTCGATGACGGGCGCGTCACTATCAAAGCCTGGACGGGCAAGTATCTCCAAGCCATTCCGGAGGGGAAGGGTCGCATGGTCGCCGGCGCAGCTGAGCCGGGGTGGTGGGAGAGCTTTACACTCGAGGACGTGTAGGGCGTGGGTTCCGCGGCATGTGGACCGCGCAGATACGAGGAGAGTGGAGGGGGAGGGGAGGAGGGGAGGAGGTTCGGGACTGGCAAGAGGGGTTCGGAGCAGTCGGAGCAGTCGGACTCTGGTAAGGAGGCTCCGGGGTCGGAGGAGCGAAGACGTGTGGAGGCTGTGAAGAATGCGTCTGCGCATACGCAAAACGTCGACGTCGTGCGCGCTTGCCCCGCCAACCTCTTCCCCTTCCCCTTTGGCCCCCTTTCCCCTCTCCGCCCTCGCCCTGTGCAACCCCACCGGCCCAGGCCCAGCTGGGCGGTGTCAACCTACCTCCTAGTTATCTGTATGAAATGTGCCAAGGAGCAGATAAACGTGATGACTGTAGATAGCTCTTAGCTCCTGATACCAAGCGATCGTGCACGTGTCCTGCAGTGGTGCTGGTGACGCCCAGGGGCTGCATTCGCATCACATCTCATAACATGGCCAAGCTCGCGCCCCGCTCACCCCAGCGCAACCTGCCAAGCCCACGCCTACGCCCGTCGTGCGTATCACATACGTAATATTGTCAGCTTGCCCGATAAGGAGGTAAGCAGGGTTAGTATCTGCGCCTCTGGGCCAAGTCCGCCCGGGGAATGTTGCCAGCCCAACCCCAACCGAGGCCCCCCGTGCCCTGCCGCCACCCACATGCACAGTCCATTGTTCGCGTCCTTTGTGCCAAGTTGAAATTTGCCTGGCCGGCTTTAAGAGGTGGGCAACGGTGTGGGTGTAGGTGTAGGTGTTGGGTTGGACAATGCCGATAACAACAAGTTGGGAGGCGTTCGGCGACGCTCGCAATCGCAATCCGCGAGATTCGACTTGGGACGCTCAGTTGAAACGCACACGGTACACGGGCGCAAATATCATCATACCATGAATTGAAACTGAGACGCAAGACACAGGAAGCATCCCACGGACCTGGGACCTCGGACCTCGGACTTGGGTTCGCACGTGATCAAATAGGTTTGTGGTGACAATGCTGTTTGGAGAGCAAATGAAGAATTGTAGTGGATAGGGATTCAAGGGATTCAACCACTGACCAGAGATCGTCACCCTTCAAGGTCACTGCACGGATCGCTGAAACTTGCCTTGTGGTTGCACTTTACTCAAAACACACACACTTGTCATCATCAGACTCAAACCCAACCTTCCCTATGAGCCCGAGCGCATCCTCATCCCTTTAACCCCTCCATCCCTCCATTCACGCCCCTCCCCCTTGCCCTCCCCATCTCGGCTGACACTAACGGAAACGCCGCCATTCTCACCATTTCCTCGCCCTACAGGACCAAGGGTTGCCGGTCGGCATGTAGAGGGAAATTGGGGAGGGGGGAACGTGCTACCCTCCATACCTCCAAAGGTACTTTGTTGGTTGTATATTCTTTACATACAACGTCGAGGGCTTTGTTCGCGTTTCAGATCAACTTGTACCTGTACCCAACCACTGGCGCTCCATGCACCTCATCCTTTTTTTCCCTCCTATCCAACTGACGCCCTCCAAACCGATACCCCTCTCCTACTCTACTCCTCTAACCCACGCATCCCAAACACGCCCAAGCCCTCTAGCCGCGCTTGACCCCCAAGTTGCAACAAGTGGCGACAACCTCGGACCAAACCTCAAACCCAGCACTACTGGAACGCTGGAACACTGGTACCAAGACACAAGACACCAAGTCACCAAGACATCAAGACACCAAGACACTCGGAAACGCTTCAACACAACCCCCAGCCCAGCTGACCAGCCACAAGCCACAACCGACCCAGGCCCAAGATTCAAAGACGTTACCTAGCGCCACCATAACTCACCTGGCCATCATCCCTTTAAGCGATCTTCCCCGCCGTTGACCTGCTCCTTTATTGCTCACTGGCTCACTGGTTGAATAGCAAGCCACGCTCACGCTGTGGATCGGCCACCACCGACCACAAAGTCAAAACCCCTTTGACAAGTTGCCACCTCGCGACATTGTCGCACGGGCTCTCTATCCCCTACCTTTGGAAACGGAATCCCTATCCCTTGTCGATTCTCAATCCCTCCTTCCCCTCCTCCCTTCCCCCTCTCCATTCCCCTTTGCTACAAGCCTGCCAGACTCGCCTCACGCTGCACATCAACCTTCCGTCAACGTCTTCTCTTCTTCTTTCTTGACTCTTAACCACCTCTCAACTTTAACAGGTCAACCCCTCTGTTTCCACTTCAACCCATACACACTCTACACGAGTCAGCACTTTGATCCACATCACAACCAACCCCCCCTCAACCTCCACTCACCCGACTCTTGGTCGTTGAGAGCAACCGCGACCCATTCGCAACCACCGTAACCCGCAACCGTCCAAGCAACCCAAACCCACCCACACCTTCCTTTCGGACCCCCTTCGCCCCGGCACCCCGGCTTCCCCCCCCCCCCCCCCCCCCCGCCGCCAGGACTTACAATGTCCGCTCCAGTGTCGTCCCAGTCGTCCCATTTGATGAAGACCACCCGTAGGGGGAGGCCATTCGTCAAGGTGAGCTTTAACCGCTAATACACCAGCTCACACCACAGGACACACACGACTTGTTTGCCACCATGATCGTGTCTCTGCGTCTCGAACCCCACCGCTCCTTCTTCAAAACGTACCCAAACAGCTTTACAACGTGAGTAGCAGACTCGCTTACCGTCTGCCGCACGGACCACCGGCCATCGGGTGGAGGACAAAGAGCTTGGACCTACAAGCGAAACCCTTGCTGGAATGCAACCCTCCAACCCTAACAGCGCCACTCAATCCTCAACTGCCGAATCACACTGATGCTGATGGTAGCGACGAAGCATGTGTCAACCTCTCCTCGCTCAAGTTTTCCCAGTCCAACCGCTCCGCAGACCCCAAGGACCCATCTCGCATCATCACCACGACAACCACTACTACCTTTACCATGTCGCGCGATATGGCCCGGGGCGTTGGACAACACTTGATGGAGGCCCACCTGGTTGAAAACGCCACAGACCTGAGCTCTAAAGTGTTCAAGGATCGTGGCGTTTTCATGCTCACCCCTAAAGGGTTGCACATTCTTGAGCGTTTCATTACCAAGAACGGCATCTCTGCCGACCATCTCCTCCGCGTGTTCGCCACCCAGCCCATTTGCATGAAGCTGCTCCACCTCGAGCGCCGAACCCAGGATGACGAGATTCTAATTACCAAGTCGGTCATCGAGGTCCTCTTCCGCCGCTTTGTGGGGCGGGAACCCAACGTCTCCCGTCTTATGGATGACGAGCTCATGGCGCAGTACCACTCCCGTCCCCACGCCCGTGCCCCTCCTCTGCCACCAGGAGAGGAGTGTGACCGCACTCTTGGCGTCATTGTGCGCCGCCTCCCCCCACCAGCGACGGACAAGAAGAGAGGTGACGAATACCACTTTAGCGCCCTGCAGGCTGTCGACTGGATGTGCGACTTCACCACTATAATCGGTGTTGACGAAGCTGCCGAGGTGCTCGGCCAGTTTGCCCGTTATGGCTTCATCTCATTGGTGTCGGACAAGTCCAAGGTCAAGGAGAGCAATGTCGTCGTCCAGGTTCGCGCTGGTGGTGCCGGTGGTGGTGCCGGTGCGCTTATGCCTGAGGCCGAGTTCCGTGCCACAGACAAGGCTATCTACCGCGTTACCAAGGAGGGTGTTCAGGTCGCCAAGTGGGACCAGCCACGCCAGGTTGTTGACCGCTCGACCCTTCAGTCCAACCGGGCTGCGTCCGAGTCGGTGCAGGACGTCCGTCCAGGCGCTGCCAACCCGACCAAGTCGCTGGCTTCTGCCACCGACATGAGCTTGGCTCGTCGCACATCGGTGTCTGACCGGCTGCGCGCCGAGTTCCTCGTGGAGGGTCAGGACGAGAAGGTCAAGGACTCGCACACTGCCCGTCTCAAGCAGATTCTCGAGGAGCCCGCGCTGCGTTCCCTGTTCCGCGAGTTCCTTCGTGCAAACTTCTGCGAGGAGAACCTCAGCTTCTGGCTCGACGTGCAAGATTTCAAGCGTCGTTTCAACACCTCGTCCTCTGCCGCGGCAGCGCCTGGTGCCCTGCCAACACAGAGTGGACAAGGCCTGCAGGCCATGGAGAGGCATCAGCAGGACCTGATCTCCATGGCTTTCGTCATCTACAACAGTGAGCTGAGCTTGCTAACTATAGCTGACCACAGCATACCTTGCGCCCGCCTCGCCTTGTGAACTGAACATTGATCACCAACTGCGTGGCGAGCTCATTTCGTACATGAACGAGATCCTGGAGGACAAGAACGCCGACAAGGCTGAGATCCTCCCCGGCGTCGGCAACTCGCTCCACGCCAGCCAGCTCCAGAACATGGTCTTCCTGTACGAGCGCATCCAGACACACATTTTCCGTCTCATGGCCACCGACTCGGTGCCCAAGTTTGTCAAGACGGAGCGCTTCCTCAGCCTCATGCGCTCTGTGTTCCAGTACAACGAGGACGGCGAGGAGCAGGCTACCATGCCAGCGACTGCCGTCGACAAGGTCGCTCAGGCGGTCAAGCCGCAGGACATTTCCCGGGCGTACTTGACTGTTTCTAACGTAAGCATATCTGGCATTTCTGTTCCTGACGCCAGGCTGCCAACGAGAAGCACCACATGACCGGCACCGGAATGTAGATGTCTGTAGAGTTTTCATACCCTTTTCCCCCCGTCTCCCCGACCTCTGCCACTTGGGCAGACGTCCCCGGCTCCCCCCCGGCGCGTCGCGCCAATAGACACGGGCGCCGTGGAGCCACGCATGCTTGCGCTGTACATATAGCTGATCTCTCCGTACGTCCTCGTATCATACACCATCTGCCATCTGCCGATGTATGGGGTTGCCCTGTTGCTAATGTGAGCGAGCAGGAGTGGAGCAAGCGGGACATGCGGAGCGCATGCAGAGATATAGTTGCAAGTACACATCAGCGCAGTCGAGAACCGGCGCGTTTTGGTTGCATGATCAGGCTTGGAATTTGGTCCCGACACGTGACATTGACCTCACTTCTCTTGTACTCACGACCCAAGCCATCTCGTCACAACAACACTCAATCACCATGGCGTCCACCATCCTACCCCTCGAACTCGTCGACCAGTGTATCGGGAGCCCCATCTGGGTCGTCATGAAGAACGAGCGCGAGTTTACCGGCACGCTCATGGGCTTTGACGACTACGTCAGTGAGTATTATTTCTGTTCCGTCTCTGTCTCTGTCTCTGTCTGAGCGTTCCCTCTCGACCAGAACGAGATGGGCGCGCGTTGATGTACATAGCGCAGTCTGTCTCTGCGATTCCTTTCGGCGGCTCTCGCCTGTTCTTCTAGCCGCTGAAGGGATCCGTCGCCAGATTGAATCTAACTGCACGCGTACCGGTCTCGTTCCAACGCTTCTCTTCGCCCCTCCCACCTCTCATGCCTTCCCTGCCACCCCGTCTCCCATCCACGGCCCCACTCCTCCGGCTGGTTAAGAAGAGTGCTTGGCGATTTCCTACTTCTCCTCCTCTCACTCCTTTCCCCACTCGCCGCATCACTCCGCTCCCTACTCCTTTTCTCCCTATACTTCCACCCCCGCTGACAGCAGACATGGTGCTCAAGGACGTAAAGGAGTAGTGCGTACTCAAGCTAAACGCTGTTAGGTTTCAGCTGACAGCAGCGAGGTGACGGCACAGGGCATCATCGAGACCAAGCTCGGGCAAACGCTGTTGAACGGCAACAACATCGCCATGCTCATCCCCGGCGGTAAGGGGCCCAAGGCATAGAAGCTCGACATTGTAAGTAGCAAGCTACAAGAACCTTCCCGATAGCTGACCCCAGACCATGTACTTGTAGACGAGCAGACGCGATTAGACGATGAATGGTGGTGTACCTCTACAATGCTATGTCTCTTACTGGAACAACCGCGACATGCGGGTCTTGACGTGCTCCCAGTCGTCGAGAGCAGGGCGGACGTCGAGGTAGAACGTCGGCATGTCGGGGGCCGCCGGGTTGGGCTTGCCTGTGTAGAAGTCGATCACGTAGCGGATCGGCTTGCCGCACCGGTCCACGATCCAGTCGTGGCGGTCGAAGGGAGCGGTGTAGCTGGTATCAGCGTTCTGTTTGCGACCGCTCACACAACTCCTCTCCGAGGACGGTCCATATGCTTCCTCTCCAACCCCAACCCACACCTCGGGCACTCACCCGAACATAGTCTTGACCCAAGCCTTCGGTGATCGCTCCTTCGGCCTCCCAACAAAAGAACTAAGCCGGGCGCCACCACACCGATCTCCGCCCTTACCCGCCTCCCACATAAGCACCTCCTCCCAAGCCTTCTCATTGACGGCGTTGTGAATCGGCACAATAGTCCGCATATCCCCCGCCTTTGGATTATGATTCTTGCGCATCATGGCGTTGAAGAACTGCTGTTCGGACGGATACACCCAGTTACCCGTCTCCTCGCCAGCAACAGGCTTGGCAGCCTGCTCCTCGGGGAATGCATAGGTCGCCGATGCCGCCCGGGGGATAGACGACACTTCGCGCTCGTGGCTCAGCCGCCCAGTCCTGGCCTGTGAAGATGAAGCCGCCTTGAGCGGGTGCGATGCGGCCTCGGCCTCAGATACCTGTAGCCAGGTCGCGCGTGCCGACTCGTCCACGGGACAAGTGGCGCCCTCGGGGACGGGGGGGTGGTCAGGTGGCAGCTGGGACGTTGAGGCGGCCGCTTTTGGGGTTGGAGTAGCTGGTGGTTCCTGCGTTTCGGTCGAGAAGAAGCGCATGTTGATGAGATGAAGATGAGGAGTAGAGCAAATCAATTAATGTTGCAGCAGTTGGTGGACGCAGCGACCACCTCGGACAATCCGACTTTTGAACGGGGTCAAACCCACGTGGTCTTACGCGTTACCCAGCGTCATTGATGCTATTACCTCCAACTTCCTTTCCGTATAGCCCACACTACACTCGCTCTCGCTATGTGGATGGAAGGACTGCTCAAGTCGCAGGAGAAACCGCAGTTGCAGAACTTGCGGCCTCGGTCGGGGGGTGAGGGGTCTGGTCCACCCATGTCACCGACCGAAGATATGACGGATACCATGACCCTCGAGCAGCAGATGCGCGCCGCGGCTGCGCAGCAGAAGGTAAGCCCAATGTCTGTTTCTCGCTTGGCCTAACAACAGACGCAACTCTTCGACTACCGATACGACGACACGGACACGCTCATGAACGAATTCGACGAGTTCTATCCCTACAACGAGATGGCACATGTTGCTGAGAACCGCAACCGCTTCGCGGGGAGCTTTGATGGCGGTGCGTGACCCCTAGAGATGCGCTGATATAGAATGGACAAGCGCGAGCCTCGCCAAGCGAAGGGGATATATCGAGACACAGCTCGAATACCTCGAAAGCCCCGTCGATGAGCAAAGACGCGCCGCGCAGGGCCGCCTCTTGTATCTCCTACAAGGGTGTTTTGCCGAGACAAAGTCGCCCGAGATGCAGTTACACTGGATCATCGAGAATGCCAAGCTCCTCCGCAGCGTCGATGGTGTCTCTACACTGGTGTATAGCCTTCGCGAGGCGGCGAGACGATACGACGCCACCGAGTATGTCCAGCTTGAAGAAAGGCATTGTAGCTGACGACAGTGTTCTCGAGCGCGCACCGGCTTCTATGCAGATGCGCGAACGGGCCGGATCGACCAACCTTGTCCCCACTGATCCGTTCGATACCCATTCGTCGGAGCTCATGGACGTCCTCGCTATGCTCTATTTTGTCGTCGAGGTGTTTAGGAGCGACGAGTCCTTTGGCGACGAGCTCAGTAGGTTATTTTCCCGTTTATGGTTAACCCTCACAGTGACGTTGAATCCTCCACTTCCGCTCATGCTCGTGGGCATGGTTGCTGGTCTCAAGGACCGCCTGGTACCACGAGGCTATCCAGTCAAGAAGGTGCTCCTGTTATTGTGGAAGACACTGCTCGCCTGTCTCGGCGGCATGCGCGAGGCAGCCAAGACGAAAGCACTATCGCGCGAGCTAGCTGGTCTAGGACCGGAAGAGAAGGGTCAGCTAGACCAAGCTTCGGGTAGCTGACAGCAGAGTTTGCCAAGACGACGCCAATAGACATTGCCAACTGGCGCCGCGACACATCGACAAAGTATCCGACCTTTGCGCCGTCGTCATCACAAGGTACGGGTGTGCCCGTGTCCACAGAAGCGTTGGCGGACAGCATCAGGCCTCTCCCAGCCCGGCCCAACTACCACTCCACCGAGATCCCTAGCAGCTCCTCCAGTCCCTTCAGTCCATCCAACCACCCCTCCATGCCACAACCCGGCACCCCAGCGCCAACACCACCGCAGACACCACAGCAACGCCCGAAGAAACTACAGTTCCAGACCGACCCCACGCGACCATTCGTCTTCCCCTATTCCCAATCGACGCAGGGCCCGCCAGCCAGCCTCGTGCCCTACGCCATTGAGGAGGCAGACCAGCTCTACAACTCTCACCTCTTCGTCTCGCTCGGTCTGTATCAGCTCTGGGAGGCGCGCGAGGATTGTTTGAGAGAGGAGCGTGGACTGGGGCGTTCAGGTCTCATCGGCTTTTCGAACATGCACCTGGACGACGACGAGGACCGCGCGGCCGAGGACGCCATGCAGCGAGACTGGCATTACGAAGAGGAGGAGATGAGGGCAGAAGCAAAGGACGATAGTGAGGGCATCAAGCTGGCCAAGGAGAAGCGCGCGGCGGCGCGGCGGCTGTACCGCGTCGAGGTGCTCTACGTGAGTCTCTCCAAACCAACCCAATCCCCACTCCCTCAACCAACCTCCAAACCTCTTCGTACCCACCCAACCAATCCCCACCCACCGCTCTCGCGCCGTCTGTCTGACGCCAGCGCTCCATGCTCCCGATGATGCAGAACACGGTAATCGTGCTCCTCAAGTTGCTACTGGCCACCGTGACTGGTTCAGGAACGCAGCCCCAACATCTCAGCCAGAGTATGGGAGGGCAAGGGATGACCTCGCCAACCCAGGACATGCCTCGTGAGCTGCTGAACACGTTTACCAGCTAACGCCAGCACATCAAGATCTCCCTCCGCCAACCAAGGAGGAGATCGACATTGCACGCCACAGGGAGATTACCTCCAAGGCAGTCTCGGCCATCATTCTCCTACTGCTCAAGTGGTTCAAGGCGTCCCGTGAGCTAATCATCGCCTCTCTCTAGCTGACCACAGACATCCTCAAGTTCCACCACCTCACGTCGCTACTCCTCGACTCGAACTGTCTAGTCCTCGTGCTCAAGATTTTCAACTTGCAGGAAATCTCGCAGATGGTACAGTCCAAGAATGAGATGCCCGAGTGCGCCTTTTTCCGCTACTTGCATCTTCACGGGTCGGGCGAGAACAAGCCCCTCGACGAGATTCTGGAGATTCTTAAGCCCCCGAACAACACCAACAAGCCCGAGACGGTGGTGGAGGAGAACGGGGAAGAGGTCGAGCTCGTCCACGACTACTCGTGGCGCAACTTCTTTGCGGCAATCAACCTTGTCAAGATCCTGCAAAAGATCACCAAGCACCGCACGCACCGCATCCTGCTCATGTGCCAGTACAAGAGCAGCTCGATCCTCAAGCGCGTACTGCGTGTCAACCAGCCGATGCTCCAGCTCCAGGTGCTCAAGCTTGTCAAGTCCCACATGCCATATTGTGGACGCAAGTGGCGTTCGAGTGAGTTGAAATTTGTGTGTCGCTAACTCGCGCAGCCAACATGAAGATAATCACCTCAATCTACCTCAACTGCAGGCCTGAGCTGCGCAACGACTGGCTGGTGGGTGTGGAGGCTGACCTCGAGGCAGAGGACCAGCTGGTCGGCAAGCCACAGGAGCTGGCACTTCGGTCCCTCATTGCGTTCTACAACAAGCGCCACTACGCGGCGCACCTGGCTCCCAGTGCGCTCGTCGAGCCGGCTCACCGGCGGACAGACTCGACGAGTGGTGCGATGTTCGACGAGCACAGTCTGGCCGCCAGCCGCCGACGTTCTCGGCTCGACTCGATCTCATCGTCTGAACACGACCTGTTCCCACCCAACCGCACATCCGCTGACATGTCGTACAACCCAGACGGCATGATCGAGTTCTGGATGAACGAGTACGAGGACGTCCTGCGCGAGGTCTTTGGCGAGGGCACCAGCGAGGAGGACTGGGACGAGTACGGCGAGGTGCGACCGGACGCATCGCCCGGTGCACCTGGCCCCGCAGAGCGTGACGACGCCGCGTGGATCCGGCTCGGCCAGTTGATGCGGCGAAGTGGGGACGACGACAGCATTTCAGATATTTCAGACTCTGAGAGCGTCGTGACGGTGGGCGAGCTGGGCGAGGACGCGCGCCTCGAGGCCGAGGAGGAGGGCCGGAGTATGTTTGCAGCGATGCAGCAGCGCAAGCAACGTCGCCCAAGCCAGGATGAGAGCACGTGGGAGGTGAGTTCTGTTTTTGTGGTGGAAACTGACAACAGAATATGTCGCCGACGCTCAAGCTGCTTCCGCGCAGCCCGACTGACCGGCGCCGCTCGAGCTCGGGCGGCTCGCCTCTGCGCCCTGTGATGGGTCTGGGCCCGATGAGCGATGACCTCGGCGACGTGTTTGACGAGGATATGGAACTACCAGGCCCGATGCCTATCAACACGGGCACGCGCGATGAGATAGAGCGCGAGCACTCGGCCGTCGATGAGGTCGAGTATCTCTTTGTGAGTGCGATAAGAGGTCGAGCTGACAAGAGAACGAGTAGGTGGCTTGTAGGATTTGTGTGTATTGGATATCAGGCAGGCATTGAGACCGGTCCGAGCAGCAGGGAGTTGAATGAGCGGCGTGGGAGGTGTGACGACGAGGCGCAGTACCTGTTGGCAGACGCCTTGACCTTGAGGGGGGCGTTGGTTGTGCAAGAGAGTATCGTTGTGCTCGCTGTGCGCTGAGCACGTTGATGGTCGGTCCATCACATGGCTGTCATGTCCATCCCATTCCTGGATTCATGGTCCCACATATCTTGACATGATCTTTCACCGCAACCCTAGGTCCACTGGGGCCTGGCAGGAGAGTTTGGGCCCAATCTCGGCGTGTGGGATAGATTCAACTGCAAAGTCGGACATGGGCGGTCTCGTTTCAACGGATCCAGAATGAACGGCGACTGAGCATGGCGAGCATACCCTCGTCTATTCTAAACAACACCATTTTCGTACCCTCTGACAACCCCGAAACCAGACACCGTTGGCCCTTGCAGCGCTACCAGCCGTATCAGGCACCCGGAATTGTCGGGGCCATATTGATAAAGTTGGCCGCAAGCGTGAAAACTGGGTCGGAGCTTGTGTAGTGCCTGTACAGAACAGCTTAAGAGCTTAGACTGCATCCACACTGCAATACAATCGCCAGGTTAGTTTATACATTCCGCTGTTAGTGACGCGCGGGGACAGACCTTGAGCAATAGATCGACGGATATTTATATACCGATACAACCAGATGATCGACTGCCCGCTTCCAAAGCTGTTCAAGCGATCAGGCGTTTGTTATACATTCTAAAAACAGTGACCCAGGTAACAGATTCAGATTCAGATTCATATTCATATTCGCCCTCCATGGCCCAGTTCTTATTCGCAGCACTTCTTGTCTTCTGGCCAAGAATAGGCTTGCAAGCTTGTTAGTGCTCGCTCGTTGGCTCGTTGGCCGAAACATACACCGTGCACGCACCGGGCGCTTCTCGCTTCTCCTTAGGATTCATGGATTGTAGATGATCGAGATCTTGCTTGCTTTGCGCAACGGTCCAAGCCCCCGGCAATTGAAGCGCCGCCACTCCAACAACCCCAGGTCACTTGCACGTGCCACCTTGCAGTGCTGACGTCCTGCAACGGCTTGAGTCGTCGGATTGTCTCTGCTCTTGACGATCAACACAATCAAGTTTAAACCTAGCCATCTGTACATCTCCTCGTATCTTACATTCCAACAAGAAGGGCCAGTATGCCATTACATTCCCACGTCATACTCGGAGACTGCATCCACGGAACTTTCGGTTCCAGGTGCTTGGTTTTGATCTGCACCTTGGCTGGCCGCATTCGTCGACAGGTTTATGCTTCTGGCCATGCCAGTAAACGTAACGTACCAAGGGGGACACCCTTGATCTGGGCAAAGCCCGGGTTCCCTCCGTCTTGCTCGGGTCAGTACCCTCCCGGACCCCTCCGTCGTCTGCAACGCCGGGCTCTGCGTGTCAGTCCCCGGACAGTATGCAAACAGCTTTGCAAGCAGATCCGAATCCTCTTTATTTGACTTTGCAAACTGCTTAATTGAATATGGACGAGCAAACGCCGTCGACCTGCAGCTTTCAAACCCCGTCACCATACCATTGATGGGACATAAAACAGCACCACCATGGCACTCTACAACTCCCCAACGCCAACGCATCCACCATCCTTCCCATGGCACTGAACTCGCCTCCAACAAACTGGACGGTGCTCAAGGGCTCCGTCGCCGTCTTTGACAACCTCTCATACGATGTCAAGAACAAGAACGGCACCACCCGCCTCGTTGACAATGTCTCCGTAAAGGTCTCTCAGGGTCAAGTGAGTTTCCTTCCCCATATCCCCATGGACACAGCTGACTATAGATGCTCGCCATCCTCGGCCCTTCGTATGTCCTCTCCCTCATGCATAGCTAACCTGAAGCGGCGCCGGCAAGTCGACTCTGCTCGACATCATGTCGTTTCGCAAAAGGGCCATGGATGGAGGCAGCGTGAGTGCTCTCTCTATGCTTATTCGTGGCTAGTGCCTGCCCTGACCCCAGATCCGCCTTAACGGTACCAACATGACCGCCTCCACCATGTCCGAGGTCTCGTCGTTTGTCGAGCAGGACGACGAGCACTATGGCGTCCTCACTGTCCGTGAGACTATTGCCTACGCCGCTCGCCTGGCCAACACGGGTCGCACCAGGGTCGAGACGCGCATGCGCGTGGACGACATTATCTCTGCTCTTGGTCTTCAGTCTTGCCAGAACCTCAAGATCGGTACGCCCATCCAGCGCGGTGTCTCTGGCGGTCAGAAGCGCCGCGTTACCGTCGGCACCGGCCTCGTTACCTATCCTCGCATCCTGTTCCTTGATGAGCCAACCTCTGGCTTGGACTCGGCTTCCGCTCGCGAAGTCATCACGTCCATCCGCCGCATTGCCCAAGCCGAGGGTATCATCGTCATCGCGACCATCCACAGCCCCAGCATCGACACTCTCCAGCTCT
This sequence comes from Cutaneotrichosporon cavernicola, assembly GCF_030864355.1. Classification (NCBI taxonomy): domain Eukaryota; kingdom Fungi; phylum Basidiomycota; class Tremellomycetes; order Trichosporonales; family Trichosporonaceae; genus Cutaneotrichosporon; species Cutaneotrichosporon cavernicola. The sequence continues at coordinate 1,827,061 of NC_083396.1, read as the reverse complement.
TCGACCAGATCATGGTTCTCGCCAAGGGCCGCACCGCCTTCCGCGGGTCCTTGAGCAACGCCGAAACCCGCTGCCTGTCCATCGGGCAGCCCATGCCGGCGTTCCACAACCCTGCCGACCACCTACTCGACCTCGTCGCCACCGATTTCGGGGAAGACGACAAGATGCCCATCCTCCAAGCACTGTACAATGCCCAGAGAGAGATCGATTTGGCCGATAGCACGAGTGAGCACTCGGCCGAGACGCCCAACGAGATCACCATCGCCCGCAAGCCCTTTATGCACAACCTCGCCGTCGTCGGTGTACTTTCCGAACGCACCGTCCTCAACTACGCGCGCAACCTCCTGGCCTACGGCGTCCGTCTGGGCATGTACATCGGCATGGGCGTGATGATCGCGACGATCTGGATTCGCCTCGGCGACTCTGACGGCATTATCAACGACCGTCTGTCCGTCCACTTCTTCTCCGTCGCTTTCCTGGCATTCATGAGTGTCGCCGGTATCCCCGCCTTCTTGGAGGAGCGGTCCGTCTTCGTCCGCGAACGCCGTAATGGCCTGTATGGACCGACCGCGTTCATTCTCTCCAACACGATCGTCTTGCTTCCCTTCCTCTTTGCGTGCACACTCTTCTACTCACTCATCATCTACTGGGCAATCGGGCTGCACCCGGGAGCAACCAACTTCTTCCGGTTCCTCGCGTTCCTGTTCCTGGCTCTCCTCGTCGCAGAGGTGCAGGTACAGCTCATTGCGGGTTTGGTGCCGATCTTTATCGCTGCGCTTGCCCTCACTGCCTTCATGAACGGCTTCTGGATGTGCGTCCAAGGCTACTTTATCCGGGCACGCTCTCTCCCCCGCTTCTGGTTCTACAGCTTTGTGAGTTTTCTTCTTGGCGGCCTCATGCCACCTACATACCTAATCCTAGAGCAGCGCTAACCCCCCCCCAGCACTTTATGGACTTCCAGACCTTTGCGTTTGAAATCCTGGCAAAAAACGACCTCTTCGGTGAGGTCTTCAAATGCAACACGGGTGTGTTCCCCGACGGCTCGTGCCAGTGCGCGTACCCACCCTCGGCCGCCACCATTGCTCAGTACGGCGAGTGCAAGGTCACTGGCCAAGGTATGTCAACCCCCACTAGCCCAACTGACGACCAGATGTCCTCCACTACCTCGAGTTCGCTGGAATCCCAGTTGGTGGATACACTGGCATCCTCGTCGGCATCTTCGTCATCTACCGCACCCTCCTCTGGGTTGTGCTCAAGATCCGCAGGTCTTAGAGCTCCAGAGAAACACTATATAATACCCAATCTGACAACTGACAATCTTCCCACTTGATCTGACTGTGTATGTATTTGTGTTGGTTAGTGCAGTTCCAAGCGCCTCTTTGGTGTGGATCAGATCAGTACATTACAAGTGCCAAGTGCCAAGTGCCAAGTGCCACATTCAGATTTGTGGTTGATGGCCGATCACCGATGGTTGGTGGTGGCCGAATGCCCTGTCCACTGATGATGATGGCGTGATGGCCGATGAGTGTGTGGCGTCTGGCGTCTGGCGTCGGTAACATGAGCTCAGCCCAGTAATGAGCGGCTTGTTTGCCAGTGGGTCATGGCCCCAGTGGGTCAGAGTTAGGTTATGCACGGTGCAAGGTCCAACCAACCACGTTCCTTTTCAGTACAGTTGCTTGTTACACGGCTCGTTCAGTAGTGCACATTGCACTCGCTCGTGTGACATGTCAACCCCAAGGCAAACCCATAATTTTTCCTCCATTACCATTTTGCTTCCGCTCAATAGAAAAGGGGTTCCCTGATCTAATGTTCACGTGACCTGTTCAGGTAATCCAATTTTGGAAAGTGGAGTGGTTTGGCAACAGTGTTGGGTTTCAAGGCCTCATTGATTCGTTTGCTGCTACCCATCCCTCAAAACCTCTGATAACACCTCCTTCAAAAGCAGGCAGCCAGTGACTAGGGAGGGTCCTCGCCGCCGACGATATGGCCCAGACTATTACCCCGACGCCCCCTTCGCCGCTCATCCTCTCCGAGCCAGACACGTCGCCTGGCCCCTTTGAGGGACCAGAGAAGTGAGCGCTTTTTCCCCAGAAAACACCTAACGTCCAAGGTTATTAGAGGTCTGGTTCGCGCCCACCCCCGACGCTCTTGTCGGCACCGGCTCCGCGAACCATGGGTCGCCTCTCTCCACCACCGCCAATGGTAACGGCAACATTGTAAAGAACGGCCACCTCAGCGCCAATGACAATAGCGCTCGCCGCCGTGCGGGCGTCTCCTCGAACGGCCAGCCCTTCCAGGGCCTCCGCACCGTGCCCCGTGCAGTGTGGGAGGAGATGCTTGACATTGTCAAGTGCAAGGTTCTCAGCGTCATTGAAGGCGACGAGCTCGACAGCTACCTTCTCTCGTAAGTACAACCTTCTTATTTGGACTCGGTCAATTTTCCCGTTCAGCGCGCGCCCGTGTCAACACACTTGACTCACATGACAGCGAGTCGTCTCTCTTTGTCGCTCCCCATGTCGTCATCCTCAAGACATGTGGCACTACCCTCAACCTCCTCGGCCTGAACCGCATCCTCGAGATTGCCCGCGAGTACTGCGGTTTCACCAACGTCTACAGGTGAGTTCAAGTGCCTGTACCGTGGGAAGACCGTCGAGCTACGCCCAAAACGCGCCCCGCTGCCCACATCCACCGCCATCCGGCAAGCATGTATCCGCCACCGCCCCGTGTATTGCGCTGTGGACCACATTACAGTATTCAGCAGAGCCTTGCCACCGTGACTACACTCGGGCGGCGGAAATGCGGGGTAGCAGCGGTAAAAAGGCCGTGTTGTCACCGTGCGGCGATGCACAGACCCGCGCGAGCAAATGAGCTCCCAGACCTCGACGCTGATCGACCAGGTGCTTCTACTCTCGCAAGTCGTTCTTTTTCCCCGAGCGTCAGCAGGGGCCGCACCGTGACTGGACTGAGGAAGTCAAGTTCCTTGACAATGTGTTTGGTGAGTGTGCCTCTAGACTTTGGGCCCAGGCCCACATACCGACTGTCAAATGTGGCATGCCCACCCTGGCTGTCACCACCTTTGTAAAAAAAAAGTGGCACTCCGCTAACGTGCTCAGGCAACTCGGGTTCAGCCTACACTGTTGGCCCGATTAACCGCGACAACTGGCTGCTCTACATTACGGGCGCGAACCCAGTCGCGCTCGCTCCCGCTGGGCCCGAGAGACTACTAGCCCTACCTCCACCTTGCTCTGGAGCCCCCGACCAGACGCTCGAGATTCTCATGTCGCACCTCACGCCTGCAGGCGCCGCTCCCTTCTTCCTGCCCGAGCTCCCGATTGGCGCTACGCCCGAGTCGCGTTCGGGCCATGAGCTGGGCGCGGACATTTCTGCCCAGCTCGGTATTGACACCCTGTTTCCCAAGAGCGAGACGATCCTCGACAGCTTCGGCTTTGAGCCGTGCGGCTATTCTGCCAACGCGGTCGTAGGCTCGGGCCTCAACTGCACTCACGGCGACGGCGGCTACTTTACCATCCACGTCACGCCCGAGGATGGCTGGTCGTACGCGTCGTTCGAGTGCAACGTGCCCCTTCCGCTGCGCCCCAACGACCCGAGCGGTCGCCCCGACATGTCGTCTCTCATTCGCCGCGTAGTCGACATCTTCCAGCCGAACCGCCTGACCATCACGCTGTTCGTCTCGACGGGCGAGGACTCGCCGGCCGCCGCTGCGCCGGCCACCAACGCCATCGGCGCCGACCTCTTCGATGGCGCGTTCACCCGCAAGGACCGCATCATCTACGAGTTTGAGGGCTACGACCTCCTCTTTGCGTGCTTTGAGCGCCGCGACTGGGTGCAGCCGCGTTCGCCCGTCGCCAACAACAAAATCTCCCTCCTCCCATGACAAGGGGGATGCGAGGGTTCCTACAAACACCAAGTCGCAGCTTACAGTCCTGCACCTAAAATGTCCAAGCACGGTCACTACGCACCACCAGGCGAGGAGAAGAAGAGGGAGGGGGAGTGATACCCATAACTAGACGCCCCGGGGGGAAACCGCAAGCCTGGGTAATACTGAACAGGCTAGCACCCAAACCGCGTCCTACACGGCACCCCCACGTCGTAGACGCCTCTCGGGGTAGATATTCGCGGCTGCTGTAGGCAGTCGCATCGGTTGGGATGTACTCTTGGTACGACTGGCATGTGCAACCAACTAACCAACGGCGCAAATAGTTATCAGTGGCATGCTCTCTCAATGGGTGTACAACATGTGTCTATGTCTTGATGCGATGCGCTTCACACCTTGGTGAGGGCGACGGCGATGGTTGCCCGTCGCGTTTCGATCTCCTCGACAACCCGCTTGGCAATGTCCTTCCACACTTTGGACGACGTGGTCGCGTTGTACTTGTCGAGGAGTGGGAACTCGTCCTTGTTCTCTCCGTTGACAGCCTCCTTGCCCTCGTCCGTGTCGGCTCCAGGGATCTCACCTTTGGATACTGCGTCGAGGAGCCTGACGAGCTGCGTGTCGATGGGGACGCGACCGAGGAACCCGATGTGCTGCTCTTCAGCAAGGCGCTCGCCACCCCCCGACCCGAACAGGTCGCTGATCTCATCGCAGCACGGGCACACGTATCCCGCCATATTCTCGACCAGGCCGAGGACTGGCAGTGCGAGTTTGCGCGTAAACGAGATTGATTTCAGAGTGTCATTCAACGCCGTCTGCTGCGGCGTCGTGATCACCACCGCACTCGGCACAGTCGGCCTGCCGGCAGTCGGCGTGAACATGGGGTGTAGGTGGGTGAGGAGGGAGATGTGCTCGTCAGAAGTGCCCGGCGGCGTATCGATAATGAGGTAGTCGAGGTCGCCCCACCGCACCTCGGAGAGGAACTGGCGGATCATGCCGTCCTTCTTTGGTCCGCGCCACACAACCGAGTCACCCCGGTCCTTGAGCAGGAACCCGATGGACATGACGCCCAGCCGCCGCTCACGGTCCACATAGACCGGAACCCACCCGGCCGAAGACTGGTGAACAGTTGCACCGGGGACGTCGAGGCCCACCATACGCGGAAGAGAGGGGCCAGTCAGGTCCAAGTCTAGGAGGCCCACACGCGTGCCCGGCGCCTGGTTGAGCAGCGACAGCGCCAACTGTACCGAACTGCTCGACTTGCCAACTCCACCTGCCGTTAGATCTGAAATGATGAGGACCCACCCTTGCCGGAGATGACGATGATGATGTTCTTCACCGAGGCCAGGCGGCGCGATACAGGCGTCTCGAGTACTTCGGCCATTGTGATGAGGTTGGTTGTACAAGTTGACTTACCATCATAGATGCTTGGTCATGTCAATGCCATTTAGGATTCCAACTTATGTAAAACTTAATCGAGCCCTCCGCAAATTCGCCACCCACTCGATCTACGACTCATCAACACCCAAAGTCATCTCGTCATCTCTCAACTCTCTCTCTCACCCCCATCAACACTTAAAGCGAATCCGCAGCGCTGAATCGCATCAGGCGGCATCTAGCGTACTTTCCGACGTACTTTTACCGCTAGTACATCGGTCGACTGGCGCAAGCATCGCCGAGCGCAGCACTCCTGCGACCCCTTGGCCTTTGGCGTATAACCGTCCTTATCCGTCGCCACCATGTCGCACATCGGTACTGTCAAGTCGATCCCCAAGGAGCACCGGTATGCCTTCCTTAACATGAAGGCGCCGGCGTCTTACGTCGCGGGTCTTGGCCGTGGCGCATCTGGTTTTACCACGCGATCCGATATTGGTCCTGCGCGCGAAGGGCCTAGTGAGGAGACGGTGCGCGATGCCATGGCCAAGCGTGGCGAGGAGATTCCCGACCCGGACCAGTTCCAGGACCCGGAGAACGAGCGCAACCTCTTCGCGGGCACGGTTTACGAGGCCGATGACGAGGAGGCGGACCGGATTTACGACTCGGTCGACAATCGTATGGACCAGCGGCGCAAGCGGAGGCGAGAGGCCATGGAAGCCGAGATTGCCGCAAAGGAGCGCGCCAATAACCCCAAACTGCAGACGCAGTTTGCCGACTTGAAGCGCGGCCTGTCAGAGCTCAACGATAGTGACTGGGCCGCCATCCCCGACGCTGGAAACATGACCGGCAAGAGGCGGAAGCACAACCTTCGCCTCGAGGAGAACCAGAATGGGCGGATGTACGCCGTGTCGGACTCGGTTATCGCTGGCCAGGTCGCGAAGAACGAGATGGTCGGCGATCTCGGCGAACAGGAGGGTAGCCAGACGCCAGCGACCGATGGGACCATGACAGACTTTGTGTCGATCGGTAATGCGCGTGACAAGGTTCTGTCGCTAAAGCTCGACCAGGCGTCATCAGACGCGACTGGCGGTACGTCGACTAGCGTCGACCCGCGCGGGTACATGACTGCGCTCAACAGCCAGGTCTTGCAGACGGACGCGCAGATTGGCGACATCAAACAGGCACGCCAGCTGCTGCAGAAATTAATCCAAAGCAATCCCAACAAGCCCGAGGGCTGGATCGCCGCCGCGAATTTAGAAGTGCACGCCAAGAAGATGGTGGCGGCGCGCAAGATCATTGCCGAAGGCTGCGAGAAATGCCCGAACAACGAGGACGTGTGGTTCCATGCCGCCGAGCTCAACACGCCTGATAACTCGAAGCGTATCCTGGCGCGCGCTGTTGCCCATGTGCCCACTTCGGTCAAGATCTGGCTCAAGGCCGCGTCCCTTGAGGCCGACAACAACGCCAAGCGCCGAGTGCTCCGCAAGGCGCTCGAGTTCATTCCCAACTCGGTCCGGCTGTGGAAGGAGGTCGTCAACCTCGAGGACGACCATGAGGATGCGCGTATCCTCCTCACGAGGGCTGTTGAGGTCATTCCCACGTCAGTCGAGCTGTGGCTCACCCTCGCGCGCCTCGAGACTCCAGCCAAGGCCAAGCAGGTCCTCAACTCGGCCCGTCAGAAGATCCCCACCTCGCATGAGATCTGGATCGCTGCCAGCCGTGTCGCCGAGCAGACACCATCTGCGGTTGCGGGTGTCAAGACAGAGGAGGACGACTCCGAGGCACGCAAAAAGCTGTCATCGCAGGTCGACCGCCTTATGAAGACCGCTGTTTCGTCGCTTACCAAGCACCAGGCAGTCCTCACCCGAGAGCAGTGGCTCCAGGAGGCCGAAAAGTGCGAGCAGGACGGCAGTCCACTCACCGCACAGGCTATCATCAAGGCCACCATCCACATCGACGTTGAGGAGGAGGACCGCCAGAAGGTGTGGCTCGAGGACGCCGAGAATGCCAATAAATATGGGTTCCACGAGGTTGCACGCGCAATCTTCGTCGTGCTCATCGAGAACTTTCCCAACGAGTGGAGGGTGTGGCGCCAAGCTGCCGAGTTTGAGAAGGCTCATGGCTCGCCGCAGGCCGTCCAGGACATTCTCATGCAGGGTGCGGAGCACTGTCCGCATGCCGAGGTACTCTGGTTGATGGCCGCCAAGGAGAAGTGGGTTGGTGGGGACGTTGTTGGTGCCCAGAAGATTCTCAGCAAGGCTTTCGAGCAGAACGAGAACTCGGAGTCGATTTTCCTCGCGGCAGCAAAGATCGCCGCCGAGACCAACGAGACGGACGCGGCACTCCAGATCCTCGAGAAGGCGCGCTCGCAGGCCGATACCGAGCGTGTCTGGATGAAGTCGGCCGTGCTCGAGCGGCAACTCGGCAAGCTCGACGACGCGCTCAAGACTCTACAGGAGGCTATTGGGAAATACCCCCAGTTCGACAAACTGCACATGATCCGCGGACAGGTGCTCGAGCAGAAGGGCGACATTCCCGGCGCGCGTGCGGCTTACGCACAAGGCTGCCGTGCTTGCCCCAAGTCGGTACCGCTTTGGATCCTGGCCGCTCGCCTCGAGGAGAAGGCTGGCGTTGTCATCAAGGCGCGTTCGCTGTTAGAGAAGGCGCGCTTGCACAACCCGAAGAACGACCAGCTGTGGGCCGAGAGCATCAAGATGGAGGAGCGCGCGGGAAGCGCACAGCAGGCCAAGGCTGTGATGTCCCGCGCCATGCAGGAGTGCCCTGCCTCACCGATCCTCTGGGCAATGGCTATCTTCATGGAGAACCCACAGCAGCGCAAGGGTCGTTCGGTGGACGCGCTCAAGAAGACTGGCGAGCATCCGGCGGTCATCATCGCCGTCGCGCGCCTGTTCTGGCTCGAACGCAAGGTCGAAAAGACACGGACGTGGATGCGCAACGCTATCACGGCAGACAAGGACTGGGGAGATGCATGGGGCTGGTGGCTCAAGTTTGAGCGCGAATACGGTGAGCCGGAGCGACAGGAAGCCGTCTTGCGGGACGCAGAGGCCGCTGCGCCAACGCACGGCCCGGTGTGGCAGGCAACGGCCAAGGACCTGGCCAACGTCGGCCTGTCGACGCGCGAGATCCTCGAGCTTGTCGCTAACAAGGTCGAGTAGATGTAGATGTAGCATGCATGGGTCCATTGAGCGAGTTGTGTGGAGGGCATGTGCCTGGGGTGAGCGTGTTCATGTCGGTTTCAGGGGTGATGCGACCCGCCATCTCATTCTTACTACATTCTCCGTCCACCATCATTCATCCACCATCCATCATCCATCATTCACCATTCATCCTTTGACGCGTCTTTTGTTGTATCCATCCACTCGCTCGGCTCTGACTCTATCATCTCCCCGTTGAAGCGACACCTACACGTCCGCGCACCATCTCGCCGCGCTCAACAACAGCCCTCACCTCTCCCGCGCGTCCCATCACCCCGTCATAGCGTCTATTTCTGATACACCATGGCGCGCACAGCATCCATAGGCGACCGCGCACCCGGCCAGGGCGCCCGGCTCGTCAAGCAGACCGCGCGTCGGAGTACCGGTGGCAAGGCGATACAGCGCGGTGAGTGCCATCTGGCCCATCTGGCCCAGCTGGCCCAGCTGGCCGCTCCAAAACCATCTGACCCCAGCACCCCAGCCACCCGAGCCCAAGCGCCAGCACCGCTACCGACCAGGCACTGTCGCGCTCCGTGAGATCCGCAAGTACCAGAAGACCACCAACCTGTTGTTAGCAAAGCTGCCGTTCTCTCGTGTGGTGAGTGATGGCCGCCAGCTTGGCAAGCTGCTGCTGATATCAGGTCCGCGAGATTGCGTTCAACTCGTCCTCGATCTCGGCGGGCGAGCTTCGATGGCAGAGCTCGGCGATCCTCGCGCTTCAGGAAGCGGCAGAGGCCTTCCTCGTCCACCTCTTCGAAGACTCGAATCTCTGCGCCGTGCACGCAAAGCGCGTCACCCTCATGGTCAAGGACATGCAGCTCGCACGCCGGTTGCGCGGACCGTGGGGCGGCCTCGGATAGCCTTGAGGCGTGGCTGGGTTCCATTGTGATTTATAGGTATCATCAGCGCAGCGCGCTTCATACGAGATGTATTTGCATTTGTACTTGCTGACTTGTACGCTGACAATTTGTACTTGCTGACTTGTACGCTGACAATTTGTACTTGCTGACTTGTACGCTGACCCCTCGCCTCTGACTTTTGAGGTGCTAACCTCGACCCTTGCGTCCTGCACTTTCATAATCGTATACAACAAGTATTACAATGCCGGTTATTGGCAAAATATAACAAGACACCAGATGACTGCGAATCCAGCTACAACTGTACGCTCACACTCGCAATCCCCGCATCTCACAGCTGACACGGGCGATGTCGTCGGGGTAGACGACGGCGACGGCGTCGCGCTGTGCCGACAAACGCCTCTTGCGCGTCTCCTGGCTGTTTTGGGAGGAGGGTGGAAGGGGAAACACGAGGCGCTGGGGCGGGTCGATAAGTGCCGTGCAGGATTGCGCGCCACGAGGCTGGTTTGAGGGCCCAGGGCGCGAGATGTACACCGAGCTGCGGTGGCCAAGCGGGGCTTTTGACCCGGCCACGGGTGGCAGCGGGGCCGGGCGGAGAGACACGGCCTCGAGGACCTTGGCAAGGGGCGCGTGATCGCCATCACCGCGCATGCGGTGGGCGAATCCAATATCTTGCCCGTCGAACACGAACAGACCGCCCATCTGGGCCCTGTTGCCCGAGCGGAGGCCGATACGAGCAGCGCCCATGAACAAGTCCTTGGCGCGGCCAAAGTGGAAGCCCTTGGAACCCTTGGGCACGAGGCCGAGCACGTCGTGCAGCCGCCTAGTGGGGTCGGTGTAGACGGTAAAGGGGCACTGGAGGTGCTGGCGGAAGCCCGAGATCAGGTTGGCTGCGCCGTGCCCAACAAAGACGACACGGGCGTGCGCGCGAGCCAGGACAGCCGGAGAAAGTGCGGCGATGAGCTCGCGGAGGTACGCGGCACACGAGGGGGAGAGCCAGTGGCGCACAAAGACGACGAGGGTGCGCTTCGAGGAGAGAACGTCACCGAAGCGGAGGGAACGGCCAGCCTCATCGAGTAGCTCGAGCTCGGCGGCGTAGGCGAGGGTGGCGGACGAGAGGGGGTACTGGTCCAGCGCGACGACGGAGCGCATGGGTGGGCGGCGCCGCATGTCCTCGGGCAACGAGGAGAAGACCGGGACGGACTCTGCGCCAGCAGAATGCCCGGCGTACACGCTCGTGGGGGGCGTTTCGGGCCAGTCGCCAGAAGAGCTCGAGTCCGAGGAAGCCGAGCGCGTGCGCTGCAGCTGAGCTGGGGCGGTGACACGGCGCGGGGGGCGCGACGGGTGCAATGAGGTGGGGACGGTGGCCCCCTCGGGAACCGCTTGGAGATTGATGCATGAGGCGTAGGCCGGCTCGACTAAGCGACGGATGGCTGGTGGAGGACCAGGGTGCGAGTCACGCCGATTGCGGGGAGGGGAAGTGGAGAGGGGCTCTTCAGGGACGGCGCCGAGAGAGCTTGTTGGCGCACCACCAAGTTTGTGGCAATGCTCTTGGACGCGAACTAGGAGTTCGAGGCTCTCGGTGAGGGTCGCGGGAAGTTTGCGGCCAAGAGAGCGGGCCTTACAGGGTGGAAGGGGTGGAAGTGGCTGAGCGTGAATTGGTTTAGTGACGTCTTGAGTCCAAGACTTGGGGCTATCGGAATTGATCGAATTCGAGGTCCAGGACTTTGGCGAGTCGGCAGTCCAAGTCGGGCTGTCGATCGGCGGCGTCGGCAGTCCCGAGGGGAGGACATGGACCGAGAGGGATGGCCTAAGGGCCAATCCTAACGCCGTCGTACCTGGGCGGGTCCCATTCACCGGGACTGGGGGAAGTGGGCGGTGGGCACGCATGATGACTTCTGGCGACTCTGGGAGGGCTGGGGGAAGCTCGGCCTCGACTACTGCGCGGAGACGGTTGGCCATCTTGCCTGACATGGACATGGGCGTGGACAGTTCGGGGACGGCAGGGACGGCAGTGACGGCACGGGTCGCCCACATTTCGAGTGGGAAGATGGAGTCGGCTGACGAGTGAGAGTATGTCGAGGACGCCGAGAGGGAGGGTGGCCGTGATGACGGTAGGGGGAGGGGATATGAGAGCGGAGAAGACATCGGGACGGTTCTTCTTCTTCTTCTTCTTCTTTAAAGCGGGTGGATCCAGTTGCCGTGTGGTAAAAGAGAGATCGGAATGGGCGTCGGAAGAGTGAATTGGAGTTGAGTTGAACTAGTAAGAAGACACGAGTGAGATAGTGGCATGTGTCGGGTGGTTGGTGCTTTATGCTTGGTTGGTTGGTACTGTTGCTTCCTGACTCTCGATAAATAGATTTTAGACTGTCACGTCCGCCGGAATACAATACATAGCGCGTCCAGGTGTCCTGCATGTCCTGGTGGGTGCGAGCCCAGCACAAAAGAGAACCAAAGTACTGGTGACACACCATGAATGGGTCTCATGAGTTGGTGAATACTGGACAGGCGTAGGAACCAAGGGACAACATGGTAAAATGGGGCGAGAGCAGGCGCGACATGGCGGTCCACTGGCTGTCAACGGTCCTTGCGCACTGCACTAAACCTCGGCGACAACCTGTTATCGGCTATTGTACTGTTGAGGGTTAGACCAAAAGTCAAGAGGGTCAGTATCACTACAAGATCCAAATTACCATTGTGTCAACTTTATCCCGTTTCCTGGACAGGCACTACAATAGAAAAGGCACCCAAACTGGCGAGCGATACTCCCTGCAAACAGGGATTCTGGGCGACGCCACGCTCGTCACCAGCTCTGCTCTTCAGCTCTAGCTCGGGGACATGGCAGAGGACACTCTGGCAGCCACAAACCATGAATGCAATAACCGCGGACCGACAACCGCGGACCGCTGGCATTTCATTTGTATATATTAGGGTCAAGTCCAAGTTGCAGAGGGCCTCTGTCTGTGCGCTTTTGCGGCAGCCTCGGTCGGTTCGAAATCTTCTCGGGTTTCGCCGGTGATTCAAACTTTGATGCGATCCCAAACTTCTGGGTGCTTGATCAGTCTTAATAGTTGAGCGCCAATTGACACCAATTCTAGAGCCCAATCGGAAACAACCTCACGCTTGATAGCTCGTATGCGTTCAGTTCATCAATCTCATACAGTTCCACGGCTAGGAGGGGTACATTTGCCGCTATGGTCTGGTGATTTACAACGGATCTGGGTGGGGGAGATATGGGAATGGAACATGTCCACTCCATTCCACTTTACGAGTTGAGGGTCTATGCGGGAGGGGTTGATTACCAGGCTCCTGGATAAGCCAACAGCAGCCTGGCGTTGTTACTGTTACTCGGCCTCGCGCAGCAGCCGTTGGCCAGGTCGGTGACGTAAGAATGAGGTCCGCCAGGTCGGCTGACATCCAACGCGTTCGAATTCGGAAGGAGAATGGTATGCATTTACTCCTCCACAGCAGCAAGCCACGGTTCATCGCAGAGCCAAATAGCTCACCGTTTGTGTGATTGACATGTGTCATGGGAACCAGTTTCAGAAACAGGCTTTTTACCGCACTCCCGTCGGGGGCATTCATCTACGAGCGGCGAGCCGTTCCTGCTGGCGATGCTGCTGGACCTGGTACAGCTGCGCGCCGCAGGTTAAACTCAACTCGAGCCAAGCTTCGACTCGTGTCCAGACAAAGAAGAACTCGCAGTGCGTCCCGGTGGCGGGATTCTGGCCAGACCTTTGGAGCTCCTGGCCAGTGAGGGAATCAGCCTGCTGGCCCTTGCTCGGCGCCACTCGCACCAGGCACAGTCGTCGCCTAAGCACTGGTTGAACTCATGTAGACATGAGTACCTTTCGCCCACGATTCGGTTTGGCGCGTGGTTTCCTGCGCCTCGCTGTGAGATTGGACATGCACATGCATTTTTCTGGGTTAGAGAAGGGGTTGCAGTCATGGTCACGTTGGACAAGTTTGGGGCCCGCGAGGTCATGAACGCGTTGGACGAGTTGGACGAGTTTGGGGTCTGCCAAGTTTGCGTCCTGCCAGGATAAGGAGAGGTGCCTGGTTCATGAGTTCTTTTTGAAGTGGCGTCTTCGGGAGCGTTGCGCACTTGGATTCGTTCCTCGAGTTTACATATGCCCAAACTGGTGACCTTCATGTCCTACAACCTGCAGGTAACTCCGCTGCGGAACGGCACGGCGACAAGGTATTGTGCCAACTTGGGCGTGCTGTTGGCCCGTTCCACTCGGGCCTTGATGACGGGGTGAGCTGCGCGCTTGGAGAGAGCCTTGAGCCGCGTGATCATCTTCTGGGTCTGGGGAGTCCTGGACGTCGTCTGCATCGATGGGAATGCCGCTTCGGTTCTAGGTTTGGCACACAAGCGGGCAGGCACGTTCTGGAACGAGAGAGTCAAATTGTTCTCGAACCGCATTGAAGCCTGCTGCGAACGTCGGCGAGCGAAGCAGCTATCAATTCTTTCTGGGGCCCTGGACGAGTGGAGAAGCCATCGAGTTTCGGCTACGGAACCGCAGGTGGCGGCATCGGGTCGGCGGCGGACGGACGGAAGGCCACACATCGTGGCCTAGTCCAGTCCGCCAAGCCTGGCAACGTTCGTCTGACGGGCATGACCCGCCTCAACCACATACAGGGCGTACCAGCACCTTGACCTGCAGTGGTGCCTTGGCTTGAGATTGAGTGGGTGGCATAGTACAGGCGGGAAATGCGCCATGGCGTGGGCCAGATGCGGAAACAGGAAACGTGGGCCAGATGCGGAAACAGGGTCTGGCGGATGTAGGTGGGTTGGTAGGTTTCCGCCCTTAGGCTGTCTCGTGGTGGAGACGACGAGGAACAGAGTTCAAGGATTGCTGCGGTTGCCCGACTAGTTGGACAGAGGAGCACGTGCGGTTCATGACTGAGAAGTCATGGGCGCCTCGTGAGTCCAAGGTTGCAGAACAAGCCTGGGACGGAGAATAGCCTCGTGGTTGTAAGTGGGAATCGTTCGGGAAGGGAGGAACAGATGGTTGGAGTTGGTCCGCGCCTTGTTTGGGCAGGAGCCTCAGAAACTGGTAGTTTGAGGAGAACGGCCTTGGACAGCGTCGTTCGGTTTCATATCAAAGGAGGCGCACTGCGTACGGTTACCAACGATGAGCATGGCGAGGCAGGATGAGCTTACTGTCAGACATGCTCCTGCAGTACACGAGTATATCCAACCCCTAACAACTACAGGAGCCACGTATGGACAGTGAACGAAGCGTATCGTACCGCTATTACATGCCTTTGAAGGCACCCCACTCCTCCTCGGCGTCGGCGAAACGGCCGTTATCCTCGTCGTCTCCAGTGACATGTGACCCGACAGCGTGTGTTGGCTCCATCCACTCACGGACCTGCGCGGGTGTGATTGATGATCCTCCGAGAGGCGCGGAAGTGGAAGCAGGAGAGACAGTGACTTGGGCAAAGCTCGTCGTACGTGAGACACGGTGCGACCAGGATGCGACGGGTGGCGTCTCCACATCCGGCTTTGCCAGTGGCGCAGAGACCACTGCATCAGTAGCCAACACTGGCGCATCACCGCGTCGCGACATACGGCGCGGGCCGCGAGGTTCGGCGACCGGAGGTAGAACCTTGGTGAAACTTGACGTGCTCCGGTCCACCAACGAACTTGGAGTATTGGGACGAGGCGGTGCGCGGGGTTTAGTGATGGGAGCGGGAGGCTGTGTGCTCGGTTCGAGCCTCAAAGGCGTATGGGCCTGACCAGGTCGACGCCTGCGGACAGGTATCTCGACGCAGTCCAAGATCTGTCGCGGGGTCCGCGGCGTGAGCTTTATCAGCTTGGGCAGTGGCTCCGGCGGCCCTGGCGGTTCCGGCGAAGGTGAGATGAGTGACTCGGCGAATATCTCGCGCGACGGTGTCGATTCGACGCCCCAGCGCCGCTTGCCAAAGCGGCGTCGTTCTGGGCTGGCAGAGGCCGTGTCAATGCGAATGGGAGAGTCGGCACGGGTCCACGAAGGAGGCAAGCCCAAACGTCGAGAGTGAGAGGCCCACGGTGAGTCGGAGTCGATGTTGACGCCCATCGCATCTGGCTGAGTGTCTTCAGCCACAGTGACGAAAGACGCCACCGAGTCGCGGCGGTCGACGTTCATTTCGTCGCCCGTCGTATAGTGGTTGCCGATGTTCGCAGAGATGCTGGGGCCCGGGTTGACGGTTATGGGGCTCTGAGCGTTGTCTGGCGGACCGGGGCCTAATAAATCTGGTACGAAATGGCTCGTAGAATCCTCGACGGCAGGCCGAGGAGCCAGATCACGGAGCCCTCCGCTTCCACTGCCCCGAGGACGACCGCGCGGGCGGCCTCGCGGTCGCGGTCGTGGTGGCGACGAGCCGTGTATATCCAGCTGCACATCGGATGCAGATATGTGCTCGTGCACTTGCGACTGCGGACGCGTACCACCAGAAGAACGTGCTCGACTCCCCCGTGGCCTTCCGCGAGGCCGCCCTCGGGGCCTAGGCACCGTTGGGTCAGTCGGCTTGCGGCCCTCCTCGGATCCAGCGAAGGCGGCGTCAACAGTCATGAGTGACCTAGTATCGGCCTCGATATCAGTGGCCGGTCGAGAGCTCAGCAAAGCACGGCTACCGCGAGGTCGTCCGCGTGGGCGGCCCCTTGACCGCGGCTGTGTCAACGGACCGGTCTCTCCACCGTCGGCCAGAATCGGCTCCGTCGCCATCGACTCTGGGCCCTTACCCTGATCGGAAGGAACGCTTGAATAGAATGAAGACCTCCCTCCTCGTCCCCTGCCACGACCACGTCCGCGTCCGCGCCCGGAGGGTCGGCCTCCTGCCTGCTCTCGCCTCACCGACGGTGGAGGCTCGAAGTCTGGGTCGACCTCTGTGTCGTCGTCTGGCGCATTGGAAACAATCCTGTCCGGCGTGGGTGTTCGGGACTGTGACGAGCGCAGATCTACAACTTCAGGCTCGATTCCTTTGAGCCCTTGCGATGGCTTTGGCTTTGGAGGTGGCGGAGCCTGGTACCATTTAGAGTCAGGCACAATCTGGTCTAGCGGGTCGAGGCTCAGCACCTCGCGACGCCAGACCTCGAGCTCGAAGATGGCTGCGACGTCAAGGGTGCGAAGATCGAGACGCAGCTCGCGCACGCAATGGAAACTACCTCCAGGCGGGGGTGGGTAGACAGGCGAGAATGGCGACGGTGACCGTGGCTCAGGATTTTCATTCTCCTCGTCACCCGCAGGACCGTCCGTCTTATCCTCGTTCGCTGTAGACGAGTCTGCCGGTGGCTGAGAGTCTCCGGAGGCGATAGCCACAGCAGCTTCCGAAACGAGCCGAGTGTCTGGTATCAAAGGTGGTGTGTCGTGGAGGCTTGGAGGTGGAGAGACCAGGGTGAGGGAGGCAGATGCATCGCCCAGTGAGGTGGTGGTGGTGGTGGGGAGGATAAGAGGAACAGAGGGAAGAGCGGAGGAGACACTGCTGCTGGTGGCGGTTTGCCCGTTGACTGCAGGTTGGGGTGTTGAGCCATCGCCGGAGGCCCGGGCGGTCGTCGCAACGTGCTCATAAGGGTTCCTGGCGGAGGCCTCATCGAGCTGAGAGCGGCTTGAGGGTTGACTGTCGGAGGGAAGGTCGCCGCTCTGTGAGGCAGTAGGTTCCCCTTCGCGGGCAGCAGCGACACCGTCGCAAGGCGGCTAGTGTGAGACGACATAAATAGAGTAACGTACAAAAGTATTCGTCGCCTTGCCCCGCCCTGACAGAGGAGGTGCCGTGTCTTGGCGGGTGGTGACCACCTGGCCTTGCGCGTGTGCGTCAGGCCGGGCAGGCGCGTCCTCCGTGCCCATTGTGGCACCTTCCTCGGGCCTCTCTTGCTCGTTGGATGCGCTCCCCTCTCTCAGTGTTGTCTGTGAAGGGCTCTCATCAACGGACGCAAGCGCGACCGCTGGTGGCTGGCCCTCGCCCTCGTCATCCAAGATAATAGGACTCCCCCGCTCCCGCTCCCGTAGACTGTCAAGGTTCTCGTCGCCCTCCGCAGCCCTGGGCCTGGGTGGGAGCTCGGAGCTGTCGATGATCCGAAAGTCGTAGCGGTGGTAGCTCTTGGGAGTACGGTATCGTTGGAGGATGTCTGCGAGTTTGATGAGGTGCCGCGCCACATGGAGGTGGCTGAGGAAGTCTGCGATTGGGGCAAGGGCGATATCGCCGACCTGCTCGCTGGTTCTGAAAGTTACAGGGGGAGGGAAGCGCGTCATTTCGGGCGCTTCCCCATTGGCCAGATGAATGAGGTGAGAGGTTGTGAGTGTTGAGTTGTAAGTTGAAGTGATGTGAAGGTATTAAAGTGGAGGTTGAATCGAGGCGTCATTGGATCCAAGCAAACAAACGTCAACACCTCCACTTGCTGCATCCAAGCGGACCAACTCTGTCCCGCAAGTATATTGTTCAATAGGCACAAACACCAACAGCTAACGTTCTCGCAGAGCAGCATCAATCTAATATCATGTACCACAGTTTTGACACGCTTAGAATCCTCAGTCCCGTTTAAAGTCAAACTAAAAGGAGGACAGGAAGTTGGCTTTCCCGTGTCGTCTCCAAGGGCCATCCTATCGCTCAGCAATCTGACGCGTCTCACCCGAGCTATTTGAAGCGTTGGGCCTGCCACCAGATCAAACTACAATCGCGAGTGTTAGGGGAGTTGGAGACCCACTGACTAGCTGACTTGGTCGTTGTTATCATGGTGACTGAGAGTGTATCTCCTACATATACTAAAACAACGAGTGACAGATGGTATCCCGAGGGCCACACCCGCTTCCCTGAATTCTTGCTGCCCTTGATACTGTCTCCGCCCCACTCTTAAACTCCTATCCCATTGACCATGTATGATTGCTCTTCCAACAACTCAACTCAACCTTCCTTTGTCCATTCTCCAACATGTTCAACCCTCACCTCATCTTAGGCTCACCAATCACAGAACACCGCCGCCCTCCGCTCGCTTCATCTTCACTCTCTTCTTCCCGCCCAACTTCACCCACCACCGCTAGACGCAACCTCACCGTCCCTCAACTAATACGCCCCTCGCGTCTCCACCCTACGCCACCAGAGAGTCCCTCGGCACTCCCACCTCTGCCCCACACTGCCCCTGCCCCAGAATTCCCACTTAGCCGCCAGAGCTCGGAGAGCGCTCCCGTGGAAGAAGATGTACAGGAGATCAGGCAGTGCGTCTGGAGCTAGACGCGCTAACCCAAGTCCGCTCCAGGACGAGATCGACCGGCTGAACGCGCAGTGCAAGGCGCACGAGCAACGGTTCCGCTCGTCCAAGGTGAACTCTACCCATACCCAACTAATCCCAGTCGTCGTTCGAGCACCGCGTCTTTTCCGAGTTTCCTTCCGCCCTTGGGCGCCTCGGTGATCTCGATGCGCGTGCCGAGAAATCCACCGCTGAGCTGTACAGCGCGATGAACACGGCTGAGCCCAAGCTCAGGGCACGGCTCCAGGCGTTGATTGACGAGCGCGACGAGGACGTCGAGGAGATGCACAAGCGCACGACGCCGTGGATGACCTTTGAGGCTGAGCTGAACGTTCCGAAACGCGCCCCAGTAGAGACCGGCAAGGCCAAGGGTATCGGCAAGATTGCGCGGATTAGTACCGGCCAAGGCGAGGCGGACGATCTCGCCCCGCTCGCCAAGTTTGAGCAGATGGCCGACGAAGTTGTGCGTCAATTGTCAGGTGGCGCTAATGAAAGGAAGAGTACCTTCAAGAAGAGCTGGCGCGGCTCGAACGCAAGATTGATATTGAGAACCTCAAGCGCGCCGTCGGTTTCTGGAGTGAGTGCAGGCGCTCTGCTGCTCGGCAGCTGCCCATGGGGTATACTGAGCTGACCGCAGCTGTACTCAGCCTCGTCGCCATCATCCTCGTATACTACGTCGGGCACACGATTTGGCGCACCGCGTGCCGCATCACAGGGTGGTGTCAAGTGTAACAACATTGCGACTAGAATCTAGAAGGGCAGTGTTTATAATGGCTACTTATGCCGGGTATGTAGTGTATAATGTAATGTGTAGACACCGGTGCGGCCGGGAGCGGAATGGTCTGCGCACTGAGGAACTCGACCAACGCCGACAGTGCACAGAGCCCTTCGGAATAGCAGGGTGCGCTCCTGCTCACCACTCCTTGTCATAATCCTACGCTGCGAGAGAACGCCATCAATCGGCAGCCACAGACCTAAGAGCGTTGCCACAATCAACCTCTCCACTTGTTTTGACGTGGATCTCATCTCAAAGCAGCGTGCACTCTGGATCTGTGAGGTTCCAGCCCACCCAAGTCACGTGCCGGTGACGTCGGCTTGGGACCGGCGTCATCCGACCTCCACTCACCTCCTTACCACCTCATCACCATGGCAGCACGCCAACGATCCCCGCCGCACTCAGTCTCAGCGTCCGATATGAGTACGCCGTCTCCGACGCCCGAGCGCCGACAAGGACCCCCACGGTCTAACCCTCCGGCTCGCGCGCAGAAAACCTCTCCGCTCTCAGTGTTACTCATCCTCGCAGCTCTGGGAACATCATACCTAGCCCTTCAGACTACGCCTCTCGCTCAGTATCTGCCAGGCAACGCGGCTGGACTCGGCCTCGCGGATCTCCTTGACTCTCTGTTCAGGTTTGGATCCGAAGTGCAGGGCCACGCGGACTTTGGAGACGGACGCAAGCTCACATGTCCCAAGGCTTTTGCCAAGCCAACCAGCTTGGGACTGTATCACGTCAACGTCAACTTGGGCAATGGAGGGTGCGTTAGAGAAAATATGGAGCTGACCCAGGCCTGAACCCGACTTGAGCGGAGGGATGATCCCCAACGTCGGGACGCCGTTTGGAATGACGCGGTGGACGGCCCAGACGCGCTTGAACTGTACGCTCCCCAGAAATTGGAGCTGACGCCAGACGTCTCGATGTGCCCTTACAACCAGACGGACACGCGTATCAGCGGATTCATCGGCACACACCAGCCTGCGGTATGGATGGGCGAGTCGGGTCCTGTGCAACTCGGGGTTGGACTTGGGGACGTTGTCACCGATTTTCATGGGCGCGGACTAGAATTTGACCGGCGCGACGAGTACGCCAGCCAGAACTATTACTCAAACGTTCTGCAAAGCAAGCATGGTAATATCGAGGCGGAGATGGCTGCGAGTACGTCCTCTATTTGATCGTGCTAAGCCAGCGTCCCGTGTCGGACACCTACGGTTCACTTTCCGGCCCGAGGACATGGCGGCACCCTTCGTCGTCCTTGACGCGAGCCGGGTTAGCGCGGTCACGAGTAATCCTGCCAACGTGTCCTTGCCTATCGGCCATGTCGAGGTGGACTTTGACGCGCGCGAGATCAGCGGCTGGAACGACGAGCGGCAAGAGTGAGCCGACCGGCCTATTTCTCTACTGACGTTCAGCCATATTCTCGTTAGCGACGACCTCCCAGCAAAGGGGTTCAAAGGCTACTTTGTGGCGCGGTTCTCTGAGCCGTTCGCGCAGGCCGGCATCTCGCACTCTGGTGAGCTGGAGGACGCACACTCCGGCGACGGGCAGGTTCTCTCCGCCTATGTCACATTTGCGCGTGGTACGCTGGGAGTCGACGTGCGCGTCGGCGTGAGCTTTATTAGTGTAGAGCAGGCACGCCGCAATATCGACCTCGAGGTTCCTGATGGGCAGAGCCTCGAAGCGACATCGGCCGGCTCGCGCGTGGAGTGGGCCGCCAAGCTCGACCTCCTGTCGGTGCAGGGAGCGACGCCGTCCAACCTTACCGTGCTCTATACGGGCTTCTCGCGCACCCTCGTTTACCCGTACGAGGTGCACGAGAACGCGGGCACGGTCGCCGACCCCAAGTGGCGCTATTACTCGGGGTACCTGGACGCCGTGACTGAGGGACAATCGTACTCGGGCTACTCGATCTGGGACACATTCCGCGCCACGACGGCGTGGCAGCTTCTCGTCGCGCCCGAGCGTGTTGGCCCAATGATCACGAGTATGCTCCAGGACTATAGGCAGGGCGGGTGGCTGCCGATGTGGAAGAACATTGTCGAGACGAACATTATGGTCGGCACGCATGCCGATAGCATAATCGCACAAGCGATGAGTGCTGGCGTGCCTGCGTTTGACTGGGATCTCGCCTGGGAAGCTGTCCGGAAGAACGCATACACTCCGCCTGACAGGGACACGGAACTCCGCTTCTTCGATAGGGAGGAGCACACTCCACAGGAAGTACGCGCCGGTCTGACAGAGTACATGGCCAAAGGATGGGTCGCGGACGATCTGCACTCGGAAGCTGGGAGCCGCACCCTCGACTACGCTTACGACGACCACGCCGCAGCGATTGTGGCTGCCCACGTCGGGGCCAACAAGGACGCCAAGGTCCTTGCTGCGCGAGCGAAGAATTACCGCAATATCTGGAACAATGAGACGGGGTTCATGGAGGCGCGACGTGCTGATGGGAGTTGGGCTGGCTGGTGGGCCGGGTGGACCGAGGGTGACCATTGGGCGTACTCCCTGACTGTCATGGTGGGTGGGCGGCGCAATTGAGTTGACGGCAGCACGACACCCCAGGCCTCATCGAGCTCATGGGCGGCGACGACAAGTTTGTCGACTTTATTGACAGGCACTTTGACGGTGGGCACAACCTGCACACGAACGAGCCTAGCCACCACATTGTGAGTCTACTCCATGAGCCCCATATTTGGCTCCTCACTCACCCCAGCCATACCTCTACTCGTTTGCGCCGCACGCGGCGCACAAGTCGCAGGAATGGGTCCGCAATATCGGCGAGAACGAATACGACGATAGCGCCGAGGGTCTGAGCGGTAACGAGGACTGCGGCCAGATGAGCGCGTGGTACCTCTTCTCTGCGCTCGGGTTCTACCCTGTGGACCCAGCCTCTGCTACCTATGTCGTTGGCGCACCGTTCTTCGACCGCATTCAACTCCGCCTGCCCAGCATGCATGAGGTCGGGGCCGCGATTACGGTCATTGCGCCAGGCGCGAGCAAGAATAAGTACGTCAAGGGCCTCAAAGTCGACAGTCGGAAGTATGGGATCCACCTCTCACATGCCGATATTGCTGAGGGTGCGAGCATTGAGTTCGAGATGGCCGATACACCGCAGCATTGGCCCCAGTCGTAGAAGATGTAGAGACGAGATGGAACAGCATTTGGCGGTTACGTCATTGGTCAGTTTACGGCCCACGGTCTGCTAATCGGCTCTGGACGGCCATCAGACCGCGTGAGACCATCCAGCCCAGCGTTATCATCACGCTGATGAGACCGCGGTCACCCACGCCGCTGTCAGACCGTGTCGGTCAGGCCGATGCGACCCGCTTACATCGTGATGATGATACAACTATAGAGCGTCTAAGCGGCACGCGACTGCACCTCGGGTGCTGTGCCGCACACCAACACTGCCTTGTCTGCCTTGTCTGCCTGGTTTGTCTGCCTGCGTTCGACTCCAGCCTACTTGTTGTGCCAGAGGAGTGTCTTGAGCGAAGTCCAAGTGTCCGACTCGTGGTAGATGTAACCTGGTGTCAGTATGTCCGTGGTCACCAATTTCCCCGCCGCAAGCCGCACGAGCCCTTTCCCTTTCCGGGCGCTCAGGAGCTGCGCTCGACTCGCCGACTCACGCATCGAGTTGATAATGCCAGGCTGGAGGCGCTCGCCACGGTGGCGGAACATGTACATGACCGCTGCCCAGGAGAGGGATGCGACGATGGCAAACGGAATGTTTGCCGGGGGGATCGGGCGCGGGTTGGCCTCGGGGCTGGTAAGGGATGGAAGGGGGTGGTCGAGGGGCTGCCACGGCGTCTTGGGTGGGTTTGGCGAGTTGCTGTAGAGCCGCGGGATGAAGGAGAGGATGGCGCGCGACATGATATACAGCACGATTTGCTCATTGATCTGGAGTTAGCGGTTGCAGTGGTTGATACTGGTCTGCGGAGAGCTGATTGAGTTTCAAGGCTGCTCAAATTCCAAGCGAGCAGGCAGTACCGAGCACGCCGAGGTACAAAACTGGCTTGCTTGCAAAAATCTCGCAAGGCTTGCAATGCATGACAAGGCAAACCAAGCCAAGCGTTCAAGCCCGGCTGTCCCAAGCAGTGGCGCGTGTGAGAACCCTCCACTCCTCCCACCATCTTTCCGTTGTTGCGCCGACTCACCGGTGTGCGATCCCCAAACACGGTGTAACCGCCGATCCCACCCGCGACAAACGTGTCGAGATCACGCTCCATACCCCCGTTCAGCCGCTTCTGCACGAGCAGCATGATCTTGTAAACCACCGCAAACTTGGCGAGGCTCATTGCGTGCGTCCGGGTCGCTGTCAGGATACCGTGAATCCGCGTGCTCCACGGCTTGTGCGAGAAGAGGGCAGCCATGACCAACGCATGCGGGAACCGCACCTTGCACCCGTACACGAGACCGTTGCGGGCGCCCTTGACAATCGCGAGAAAGTCGTGGTTCGCCGGGCTGGGTTAGCTCTGTCTGTTAGGATTCTCACTCCATAACCCATTTCTGAATCGCGGACGACATGGTGAACTAATACACTGAGGTCGGGGCTGGCTGGCTGGCTGGCTGACAATGAAGGAGAGTGGGTGGAGTTGAGAGGTATGATATCAAGAAGATGAGATGGATGTCGGCGTCGGGGATGCCGGTGTAATGGTGTGGGCTGGCTAAATCGTGGATTGGCCGCGTACTGTGATTGCCGGGGGAGACAAAGTGGGAGGGCCTGCTCCTTTGTAGTTCGTAACTAGTACTGTCTAACTTGTTACAAACTACTAGTATAGTAGACAAACTTGGGATAGGGCCGAAACCCGACCACACGCCCACTTGAAGCGGCTTCCAAGTCGGCCGCGGGTCGTCCGGGCGCCGAGTTGTCAGCCTCCCTGGCCCTTCATCTTGACCAACACGTGAGAATAACATGGCGACCACGCGGAGCAATAAATCACGACGTCACCATCTGACAAGACGTGCCTGCCTTGTCTGACCATACGATTACATCTGCTACATTCCTCTTTCGGCCTTCTTGGCATCATCTATTCCGCCTCTTTTAGCTCTGACTGTTCTGCTGACGACCACCGACTAAGCCCCAACACAATATCAAGCTCGGTACCTCGTGGTGCCCAACCTCGTGCTTCTGGCAGACCGCAAAGTCCCATATAAGCAGTGGGGACGACCTAGTCCGACGTAGCCCACCGCAAGAACAATGTTCGCCCCACTCCTCACCCTCCTCGGGCTCGTAGCCGCCAATGCGGTCGAGCAGTTCACCCCCGTGGACATGCTGAGCACTCCGCGGCCACAGGCAGCCATTGCTTCGCCGGACGGATTACATGCCATTAGTGTGGTAGACCAGTGGAACGAGGCAGACGACACGTGAGTGGACTACTCTGGTGGGGCAATGTCCAGCCGTGATTCGAGTTGGCGGCCTTGGAACGTCGAGCTGACCGCCTCCCGGGCCTTGCCTTTCTCGTGTTCTCCCAACCCGCGCTGACATTAGCATGTCCCGCACCCTCAACATCCTAGACCTTGACGGCCTTGAGCAGCTCAAGGAGAACAACAAGCGCATCCGCAAGATCTGGACCGCGCCGACTTCGCAGGGTCACGACTTCATCTGGCTCTCCAAAGACACGGTAGCGTACGTCAATGGCTCGGCACTTCTCCAATTCTCGATCGGCGCAGCAACCACGGAACCGACCAAAGTCCTCGACTTCCCCGAGGGCACCGAGCCCAGCGGGCTGCAGTACGACTCTGACAGTGGCGCGCTCGTCTTCTCTGCGGCTGTGTGGGAGGCCAACCTCGACCTCGACAAGACTGGCGCTGGCGACAAGGCCTACGAGGACCGCGGCGACTCGGGTCTCGTGCTCGACGACCTCTTCGTGCGCCACTGGGACACGTGGCGCATTCCGGGCCGCATCTATACACTGGGTTTGGCGCGGCTCAGCAACCGTGACGGCGCGTTCAGTGGCAGCAAGTTTGAGAATATCCTCAAGGGCACGGGGCTGTACTCGCAGATGGACGCGATCTCCGAGTTCTCGCTCCGCGGCAACTCCGTCGCCGTCGCGCTCAAGCCCAACGACATCAGTGTCGCGACCCACACCCGCATGGAGGTATATGTTGTGAACCTGGACAAGCTGGGTGACAAGCCTGCGCATATCACACCGGGCAAGCTCGGCGCCGTGAGCGGTGTCGAGCTCAGCGGCGACGGCTCCAAACTTGCGTGGCTCCAGATGGCCGAGGACGGATACGAGAGCGATAAGCGCGTCGTGACCGTGCATACGTTTGCCAGCTCCAAGACGGAGGCGTGGACGAAGAACTGGGACCGCTCTCCTGACAGCCTCGTATGGTCCGCCGACAGCAGCTCGCTCTACGGCACGGCCGAGTACAAGGGCCGCGTGCTGCCGTACCATTTCCCGGCCGCTGGCAAGCTGCCCGTGCCGCTTCTTTTCGACGGCTCTACCAGCTCCATCGACCCTCTCAATCACTCAACGTTCCTTATCTCGCGCTCGTCAATGCAGCACCCAACAGAAATCTTCTTCCTCGACCTCGAGGAGGGCGACGAACCGGGGCACGACCCGCACAAGCGCCCTGCTGAGCAGGTCTTCCAGATCACTCACTACTCGGAGGCACACATTGCTGGCCGCCTCGACGGGCACAAGCCGGAGGATATCTGGTTCGAGGGCGTCGACGGCTTCCGTGTCCACGCGTGGGTCCTCAAGCCGCGCGGCTGGAGCAAGGACGACAAGGCTGGATCGTATCCGCTTGGTAAGTCCAATTTTGGATCAACTGACAGCAGCGTTCCTCATCCACGGTGGTCCGCAGGGCGCGTGGGACGACTCGTGGTCGACGCGCTGGAACCCCGCCGTCTACGCGTCGGCCGGCTACTTTGTCGTTGCCGTTAACCCGACCGGATCGACGGGGTACGGCCAGGAGTTCTGCGACCGGATCCAGAACCACTGGGGCGACCGTGAGCTACTGTAACTCTGGTCCGAGCTGACACCAGGCCCATACCAGGACCTGCTGATTGGCTATGGCGCCGCGCTGGACAAGTACCCGCAGATCGACAAGAACCGCACTGTGGCCCTGGGCGCCTCGTACGGTGGCTTCATGGTCAACTGGATCAACGGACACAACTCGTTCGGCTTCAAGGCTATGGTGTACCACGATGGCATGCTCAGCACGACTGGTATGTTTGAGACTCGGACGAGCTGACGACGAGACACCTTTTTCAGCACTGAGGAGTTGTGGTTCCCGCTGCGCGAGTTCGAGGGCTCGCCGATGGACGTGCGCGACAACTACGAGCGCTGGAACCCAATGAACCACGTGAGCAACTGGAAGACACCGACGCTCGTTGTGCAGGGCGGCCTCGACTTCCGCCTTTCTGAGAGCATGGGTATTGCCACGTTCACCGCGTTGCAGTTCCAGGGCATCGAGAGCCGCTTCCTCTACTTCCCAGATGAGAACCACTGGGTACTCAAGCCGCACAACTCTCGCCGATGGCACACCGAGGTGTTGCGCTGGCTCGACCAGCACGTCGGGCATGGTAAGAAGTAGTCGACCAGCCTCATCTCAAGCGAAGCGAGAGGCATTCACTCGCGGCAGAGAAGGACTATAAGTGGTCGAAGAACAATCAAAGTAGACATGGAATATGGATACAAAATACGACTCCATCATGCTGCTCTATCATCGGCTAGTCGATGTCGTCACTAAGGCTGTCGTCTGCAGCGTTACCCCGGTCAGCCGGCCCTGGCCCAGTCTCGGCCTTGACATTGGGTGGGATTGCCTCAGAGGCAAGAGGCTTGGGGGCCTCGGCGGCCTGGTCGACGGGCTCCTTAACCTGGAGCGCGAGGACGCTCTTCCCCCGCTTCTCAAGCGCGGCAATAGCCTCTTCATCGACGATCTCAAACGCCACGCTCCAATACATCCCCTCGGGCGTGACGGGGTTCTCACTGCGCCGGCGACAGACATATATGACCGGCTGGCCATCCCAGTACGACAGGAGGGACACGGAGAGCGGGAAGGAATTCGGAAGCGTGACAGAGAGGGTCGCCAAGTCTGGTGTGAGCGCTTCTGACCAGAGACTGGGCGTGTAGGAGTCTGGGAGTGAGAGAGAAGAGACTCACCAAGCAACCCAGACCCAAACTCCATCCCCGTCTGGAGCGAGCTATCAAAAGTGATACGCTCGCGATTCTCTGCTGTTCCAAAGCACTTTCGGCGATCCGATATACTCGTCTCAGGCCGATCCAGGATGTGGAGTGCGTCCTCTTCGACAGCACGGAAGATTCCCATGGCGGTGGGTGCCTCCTCTTTAGTCAGGGAGAGACGGTTCATCGTCGCCAATACCGGGGAGAGAGCCCACGGTTTATCGGCGTATACGTCGAGCTCGAGGGTTGGGTCGACGAAGCTGTGTCAACACAAGGTAAGGTAAGAGGAGACGCACTGCATGAACCGCGTAGCTATCGCTGTGCCCCACGGTAACGAGTCGCGGATCGGGCGCTCAAACACGTTGCCAAATACCAAATCGTCACCACCCACATTGTCGAGGTATCGACCGCGCACGACGAGGGCGTATGTCAGTTCTGGACGGGATGAGAAGAACGCTTCCCCCTCATCCCCCTCGTCACCGTCGCTCTCAAAGCCCTTGATGAAGACACTGATCTCTCCTTCAAAGTGCTCTGTCCTCACGCGCGCGGGCGGGCCGTTTACCACGCATTGTGTGCTCGGTGGATAAGCTGTGGACGTGCTGATTAGGACGCGGAGCTTGGGCATGGTTGGTAAGGTGGCGATATGACAGGTCAAGACTGGAGCTGGAGTTCAAGTAGCTTGGATGAGATGACAACATTCGCAACCGAATGACGTAGTGAAAACCGGGCAATACCGCATCGTCATGAAAATGTCTTTCTCGATTAATATGCTGCATTACTAAGCTACAGATCTATGTAAACTCTGGACGGACGAGCGCAAACTCACGCACGACGCGCTCCGCGTCCGTCAAACTCGCGTTCCGCCCCGTGAGAGCATATAGCTCCCCGTCACCCTCCTCTGCACTCTTGGCAATGGCAAACTTGCCACCAGGCGTCTGCGCCAACACCGCCGTTATGCCCGAGAGGAGGAAGCCTCGGAGTGCAGCGAGCGTGCCTGACTCGGTGGTGTCCATGCTCCCTGCAGACTCTGCCACACTGCCGGCGTGGTACACTGTCGTGTCTGGTTTCTCTCTATCCTTCTCCTTCTCTGTCTCTGTATGGGAGGAATAGGCCGCGAAAACACAGAGCGCGGCCGTCGCGGATGGCAGCACATCGTCGTCCTCGCCGTGCGGGCAGATGAAGAAGAGCAGAGTGCGCTCGCGCTGTCGTCAATTATCACCTGCGGTCGTTACTTACGACAACCCAACATAGCCGTCGCTGCTGACCTGCGAGGTAGATGGTGCGGCTCTCCCACGCCATGTCGACATCGGAGTGGATCGCGGCGTCGAGGTCCGCGACGGATGCCTGAGAGCCGGTGACGGATGCTGCGTCATCCAGGCTCAGTGCGAGAGAGTCAGAGCGCGTGAGGTTGAAAGATGGAGGCGGGGGCAGGGGCACGTCGGTGGCCAACTCGGTCGCTTGGTCAGGCAGTTCGGCTGAGGTCTCGACGGGCAACTCGGCAGGTGTCGCGACGGGTGTCGGGGCTTGTGTGTCGCCGGGCGTCGTCTCCAGTGGCGTTGCCGCAATGCCCGCGGGATGGTCCTCGGTGGCAGACGGTGTCGGCGAGGCTTCGCTGCCTGCGTAGAGTGCGGCAGGATTAGGGGTGTCCTCCGGTTCGGCTTCACGACCATCAGTCGCGACCCCTTTGACTTCCTCAGTCTGTTTCTCATTACTCTTCGTTTCACTGGGGTCGCTTTCGGCCGGCTTGGCTGTCTCCTCTTCACCACCAGCCCGGTCCCCATCTCCCTTCTCCTCGCTCTGCCTCGCATCACTCCCATCACTCGCCTCACTCTCGGCTGGCGTCGCGGTCCCATTTCGTCTAATCTCCTGGCTGAGTCTGCTCTCCGGCTTGGGCGACGACGATAGCCCAAACGCAGCGCCCACATTGCCAACAGCATCGCCAAATGAGAGACCCAGGCTTGGCCAGCGGGGCTTATGTGCTGCGCCGGTGGGTCTGGGCGTGGCGCGCTCAACCTTGGTCTTGTCGTCGACACTTTTGCTCAGCCCCGGAGCGGCAGTGGGCGCTGGTGTTGGGACAGGCACGGGCGTGGCTGTCCGAGACGCGGGAGCGGACGCCGCAAAGCCCACCCATGACAGCGGGGATGCAAGGCCCCATGACGTCTTCCGCGGCTCCGCTTCCAAGACCTTGAGCAGATCCTTCTTCAAGGGCGGCGGCTTTCTTCTCCCGAACCCGAAGCCGAGGGAGTGGCGCTCGGGCTTGGGCGCCGGCACAGGCGGAAGTGCAACGAGGCGTCCGAGGAGGAAGCGGGTAAGTGCTTCGCCTTCACGACCTCGCGGCACAGTGCCGGTGGTCATGAGCGGTCTCTTCGGGGACACGAGGCCGGCGCCAGCATCACCTTGAATAAGAGCAGTGAGCGCGTCACGCAGCGCCTCGTCGTCGAGCTCGGCGGGCCAACCATTGAGCCATGTCTGGAGCGGATACGCTGGACCGGGGCTCAGGTACGCTGCCTCAAAGCCGAAAGCGAAGCGCGTCCAGTAGCGCTCGAGGAGTGACGAGAACGCAGGTGTTGGCGGGAGGTGGGACTCGAGAGAGGCATGAAGCAACTGTCGTTAGATGCAAGGAAGGTTGGGTCAGAGGGAAGGTTGAGGTTGGGAACGCACGCAGAAATCCTCGTACCCTCGCTGCAACCCTTTGACGAGCATACAGTCAGAGGGCGCAGGCGGAGGAGCCGGCGCGTCCTTGTCCTTGGCATCCTTGTCCTTGTCGCGTGGTAGTGAGATATTCTTGCGTCAGTTCGGAATGAGGCAAAACACACAATGTAGATGAACCAGTCAGGCTCGGGTGAGTAAACGAGTAGTCGTTGGTGCTGCGCACGAATCGCCCAGTAAACGGGCGCGTTGGTATCGGCCGCGGCATCGACAACAACCATGCTGCGGGGTCAGTCATTGTCCGACGGTGACTTGGCTATTGTGGCTGAGGCTCACTCGGCAAATCCCATGAGGCCTTTGGCGAGGCCGACCTGCCTAAGCATGCGATCTCGGCTCACACCGCCGGCGTTGCGGGCAGTGTAGAATACTATCTGAGCGGCCTCGCGTAGGTCATCCTCAAGGTCACGGTCGCGCTCCTCTGCCTGCTGTCGGGGCTCCCGTTCGGCGGCGGAAAGTGCGGCATCTTTGTTTTTGGGAGGTTTCCGCGCAAGTGTCGGGTTGAATACGACAAAGTGGGCTAGGGAAGGAAGGTGGTCAGCGCCCAGCAGGTTCATGGTCGCATCCCGGAGGTGGCCGCCGGCTAGTTGATGGTGTGCAAAAGCCGAGAGGTGACTCGGGACGTGGATGTGATGGTGGGGTAAGGGGGTGAGGGGGTAGGGGTTGGGGACGATCGGGTCAGGTGTGACCGGAATCGGATGGTGAGGAACGAGATTTCTAAGTCACCGCACTTTTACGTACTCTCTCTCTCTCTCTACTCACTACTTTCAAACTTTGGCTCTGACACAAGTACCTCAGCCGATCAGCCTTAGGACTTGGGTGAACAACGTTTCGGGGTAAAAGTTGGACCGAATCTTTTCATTGCAACTCGATTACTCAAGTGACTCAAGTGACTCAAGTGACTCAAGCGACTCAAGTGATCAAGTGGGGGGGGGCCGGTAAACAGATGAGCGGGTGTGGATTTGGTTTCAACAAGTTGGTTCCGCGTTCAACTCCTCGGATTAGATCACCGAAAGTACGTGATCAAACGTATTAAACCCAAGTCATGGAGCTCCGTTGATTCTATACCGGAACTCCCACCGTATAAGCTAGGGTGAGAGCGGAAGTAAACTAGAACTCGGCAAGATCCAATTCCTGGTTACCGGGGGTAAGAGTACAAAGTTGACCTGGTGACCATTGCGGGTCCGGACCGCCGGCTAAGTAGCGACTTTATGGTATCAAAACAGCCCCTTTGGGAGTTTGGCAGTGGTTACGAATCAGAATATGGATTACCCTAGCAGCCTATCACGCAAGTTTAGAGAATCTTAACCCTTCTTCCCCCACGGTCATCATGACCTACGGCTACGGCTTGGTATCTACACAAGGCCGTTGCCCGCATGCCCGAGTCGGGTCTGGTTTGGCCTCACTCACTCATCAATCCTCTTGGCTCCACAGAGATCAACCTATGCACACACACATACATACCCAGAAAACAAGCCACTTCCCCGCACTTCTTACACAACCCATACACAACATTCACCTCTTGTCT
This sequence comes from Cutaneotrichosporon cavernicola, assembly GCF_030864355.1. NCBI lineage: Eukaryota > Fungi > Basidiomycota > Tremellomycetes > Trichosporonales > Trichosporonaceae > Cutaneotrichosporon > Cutaneotrichosporon cavernicola. Next base: position 1,795,350 of record NC_083396.1, on the reverse strand, counting down.
TCATCACTCCCCACCATCGAGCCTCTACGACAACCATCGCCTGCAACACTGCAGACATGTCGCACAGCCCGGCCAGTAAGCGCATCTTCCTTGTGCGTCACGCACAAGCAGAACACAAGTGAGTATTCGTCACCTCCGCCACCCAATTCACCCAATTCACAATTTGGTGATGGATGGCGCGCGTGACCATCACACACCCAAATCAGAGGCTGACGGCGGCAGTGTGTTCAGTGACTGGTCCAGTGCGTCACACCCTATTCAATGCATTGCGCCCCTCTAACGTCAGTTCACGACCCGTCATTGACGCCCGTTGGACGCCGCCAAGCTACCCGCTTGCAAGACGAAACCGTTGGCGGTCTCCAGGGGACCGCGCAGCTCCTCGTCACCTCCCCAGTACGGTTTTCACCTCAAGCTCCCGCTGATCCCAGCTCCGTCGCACGATGGAGACGACACTCATCGCATTTCCTGAGCTCAAGCGCAGGCTAGAATCTGAGGGCAAGCAGGTCGTCTTGCTTGACATTGCGCAAGAGGTTGAGGAGTGAGTCATCAACGCGTCCACCAAGCCGGGCGGGACCTTCGGGTGGGGAGTTTGTGGGGCATAGGTTCCGCGTGCCTGAGCGGAGCGTGGCACTTGCGCCTCAATTTTTCCCGACCCCCCACCCAACGCCATCTCCCCATCATTGCCACAGCCAGCGGCTCACACCAGCCTCCCATGCGATACACCGTTGCATCCGCGCGAGGAATTGGCGTCGTCGATGGATGGCATGTTCTCTGGCCTCGATTTTACGGGCCTCTCGCCCGACTATGCGTCCAAGCAGGGCATTTTCGACCCCGAGCGCGCGGCCGAGCGTGCCGAGCTCGTGAGAAAATGGCTTCGCGACCGTCCAGAGGAGGAGATTGTCTGTGAGTACCAAAAAATTGTTCTGGGCCTTGTGTAATGGCGGTGGTGCGAGACTAGGGTGATGTGCGGCAATGGCAAGCACAAGCCAATCACCTTGCGTCCCAGCTGGAGATCGGCGCTCCAGTACTGCAGAGCCGCCAGAGTTGCATCCAGGGCCAGAATTCGGCCATTTGGCATGCCTCCTTTTGCGTTATTCGCCTCATTTGGCAGAGCGAGTCGGTTTGGCATGCGGACATGTGGCATTGTGCTACTTTGGTATTGGGAGGGTGGCGAGGCGAGTTTGGCTTGCTGCTCGCTTCGAGTCGTTTCCCCGTTTGGTTTTCAGCAGCTAACCCACAGTGGTTGCGCACGGCGATATTCTGCGCTACATTGTCGACGGGCACCACTCGTCTAGGGTGAGTAACATTACAGATGGGACATGGGGACGCGACGCGTTTGTCGTTTTCCATGTTCCGTCCGACATTCCGTATTTTCCCACGCTGACTTGGATAGAGGTGGCGGAACGCAGAGGTGTGCGAGTTTGGTTTCCAGGGCGGCTTTGAAGATCCCGAGGCGCGCCTCGTTGAGCGACGTTCGACGCACCCGAACCCAGCCAAGCCCGTGGCGATCACCCAGACGCCCACGCCCCCCACGTCGGAAGGTGGAAAGTCACCGGGCGCGATTTTTGCCATGTCTCCTTGACTTGGGGATACCGGATCAGCGAAAGTGGATCCTTGAGGGACCCAAATCCTCCCCGGTGTGGGAGTGTTGTTGTGTTTGTATCATTTAGTGGGAGGACCTGGTTGGCGTGAGGCCACTGGTCTGTTGATATCGTGGCTCCTGATTGTTTGTACGAGCACAGCTAGACTATATACTATTACAGGGATGATATGTGCTCATCATGTGTAGGCGGTTATAGGCATTTCAGAAGGAGGATGGTTGATGGCCGATGGTTAGAGCAGAGACGCAAGGCGGGTGTGATTGCACGTGTGATTGCGCGTTTAATCACCGAGGTTGAGACATACAGACATAAGACACGTTGCGCCATGGTTACACTATGATAGGTACCATGATCCATTATCCAAGATTCAAGAGTGCATGAGAGAGATGAACGTGCTTTACGTGTGCAATGACAAGATATAGGGTACATGGGAGTGATCGGCAGGCCTCTGACCTAGGAGCAGGAGAGCATTGAGCATGAGTGCCTGCATTTCAGCTTCCGACGTCACCGCGTCACCAAGCGTCATAACCGCGGTTAGATGAGCCTCGTTTCCGCCAGACACTTCCGCAACTTGGGCTGCGCTACACGCTGCGCACGACATATAGCCGTGACCTCGAGGCTTCCAGGCAGAACCGAGTCTGGAATTCATCAATCTAGCGCAGCGACGGTCACTGCGTGACAGGGCTAGGTTACCACACTTGCCCGCGGCATGTCATCCCCATCTCTTGCGGTTACCTGTCCATTCAAACAACCCAGGGCGAGGTAATTCAATCCCAGATCTACTACATGGGATGGGGGAATCAGAGGCGAGGGTGAGAGTTGGGAACATGGGACAGGATCTGCAGGCGGTACCGTACCGTTGACGACGTCATTGATCGCCGAGGACGCACGTTGCAACCATTCTCATCAAGTGTGGCTATAGTGGCTAGACTAGGCCGAATGTCGATCGAGCGCAGCACGTCGAGGCTATTCAAAGCATTCAAGGCATGTCAGGCAAGCTCTAGGTTGAGGATTTTGAGGACCAGAGGCAGCTCATTGCGGCAACCCGGCCATGTCAACCAAGGCTGCGCAGCGTGGCGACATGAGAGCCGGGTTGTGCGTGGGATGAAAGCACACCATCTAGCTGGTAGCCAGGCAAGGCAAGCCTTTCCCCCCACCTTCCCACCCACTTATAATCACCCTTCGCGCATCTCGCTGCACGTCATCACATCTCTCTCTCTCTCTTCCTCACCCAAACAAACAAACAAACAACTAGCAAACATGTCCGGCGTGAGTATTCTCGAGGATACTGGTCCTCACACCAGCTCCTAGACAAGATCAAGAACACTGTGGAGGAGCAGCTTCAGAAGGGCCAGCAGGGCCAGCAGGGTCAGCAGGGCCAGTCGGGTGGTGTGAGTCACCCCCTTCCTTCCCCACCTTGCCTCGGTCGCTCTCTCCCTCCATCTTCTTCATTCCCACAACCTCCACTGACCCCAGTTCGGAAGCAGCGACAACTACGGTTCGAACCAGTCCGGCGGTGGCGGCGCCGGCGGCTACGGATCCTCCAACCAGTCTGGCGGCAACGACAGCTACGGCTCCTCCAACCAATCCGGCGGCAACGACAGCTACGGCTCCTCCAACCTGTCTGGCGGCAACGACAGCTACGGCTCCTCCAACCTGTCCGGCGGCAACGACAGCTACGGCTCCTCCAACCTGTCCGGCGGCGGCTTCGGTTCGTCGGGCCGTGACAACCAGTCCGGCGGTGGCGGCTTTGGCTCGTCGGGCCGCGACAACAATGACAGCTACGGCTCGTCGGGTCGTGACAACCAGTCCGGCGGTGGAGGGTTCGGCTCGTCGGGTCGTGACAACAACGACAGCTATGGCTCCTCGGGGCGCGACACCGACAGCTATGGTTCTAAGAATCAGTCGGGCGGTTTCGGCTCCGGGGGTCGTGACAACAACGACTCGTATGGCTCGAACCAGACCCAGTCGGGCGGTTTCGGCTCGTCGGGTGGTGGTAACGACGACAGCTACGGCTCTAGCAACCAGCAGAGCGGCGGCTATGGCCAGCAGGGCGGCCAGGGCGGTTACGGTGGCGGCCAGCAGGGCGGCCAGGGTGGTTACGGTGGCGGCCAGGACAACTACTAAGCTTGGAATAGTATGCTGAAGACGGGTGGAACGTCGACAAGTACATAGATAAAGGAATGAATGAAACTTGCAGGTTGCGTTTACAAGTGTGATGCGGAGTCGCTTACTCGAAGAATGCGGCTTTGTGTTGTTGAATCGGCGTGTCGTAGTTGGGCTTGTATACCGCGATGTTGGTTCCACACCGATTCCTCATCTCGCACTCTCTGACAAGCCAAAGGACGTGGCATGTGATGGCAAACGATTGGAGCAACGCAAGATGCCATACAGGGAACGAGCATGACGGCGTCAGCGAGGTACTGCTTGGCCTCCTTGAACGCTTCCTCAAGTGGGATCGCCGTTCTGTGTTCAGCAACCACTCTCCAATATTGCGGTTCAACAGAATGCAGGAAATGGGAACATCACATCCACTCACACTACCAGCTACCAGGTAGCCCCACCAATTACACCGGGCTAAACCCAACAACAAGTCTTACGTCACGTGGGTTGCACGTGGTTCAAACGTGATCTGACGGGCGTGTAGCTCAGTTGGTAGAGCGTTCCATTCGCATTCTCCGGCCTTTAGGAGCGTGGATTTGGAAAGGTCTTTGGTTCGATTCCTAACTCGTCCAGAACATATCTTTTGCCATCCTGGGAATGATGGACGTAATATCATGTCATGACGTCAAGGTGACAACTGTCGTTCTCTTGGCTTCTGCGACCTTTGTGAGCGGAATGATGGTGCGCCTCGGTGCCGACGTCGCCGATCCCAAGCCCCACTCGCCTCAACGACAACCATAACAACCCAACTCGCCTGATCGCCAGCTCCTGATGCCAGCCGACATTCGAGTACCCCTACCATCCGGCGAGGACTTGCAACCCCCAAGCCGTCCCGCTAGCAGTATCCGCTCGCACCACGCCTTCAGCATGTCCTGCCAGCGCCCCGCCGAGCACTACGACATCGCCGGGCGGCGCATCTCGTCCATCGCTGTGCGTCCTCGTCCTTCCTACGGCTAACAGCAGGACTATGCACTCATCGGAAACCTGCGGGTGCGTCCATTCTGATGAAGCTAAAGCCAGACCGCGGCGTGCGTGAGCCTCGACGGTTCGATCGAGAGCATGTGCATACCGCACTTTGACTCACCGAGCGTGTTTGCCCGCATCGTCGACGCTAACAAGGGTGGACACTTCTTCGTCACGCCGACCACTGATTTCCGGCCGTGCGTCCCTGTCCAGCGGCGCTGATGACCAGGAAACAGCACTATGCCCCGAACACGAACATCTTGCACACCAAGTTCTTGTCGGAGGAGAGTGTTGGACTCGTCACTGACCTCCTCGTGCCCAAGGGCGCAAACAGAAGCGGGACACAGGACCGTGGCGTCCTTCCCTGGCTTATCCGCAAGGTCGAGTGTCTTCACGGCACGGTGCAGTACCGGATGGAATGTGCGCCTGCATTCAACTACGGGCGCGACGAGCACACTGTCGAGGTAGGCTGTCTGAGGACTCGGGGCTGGCTGACGTTAGATCGTGGATGATGACTCGGCGGTAGGCCTGTCCCAGAAACACAATAAGGTCATTTTCAAGTCGCGAGACTTGACATTGGATCTGCGCCACCTGTGCACGCACACGAGCGATGCGCCGATGCCGGAACTCACGATCTATAAAGAGAAGCTCGCGCATCGCGAGCTGCTCGGTGACGCAGCTGTCGCCGACTTTACGCTTCGAGAGGGGCAGACCGTGTATTTTGTCCTGCGAGAGATGCCGACCGACGCCAACCGCGGGGAGCGCTGGATCGGGATCCAGCAGGCCATCGATATCCGTAAGGCCGAGGCGCTGGGCATCACACCCACGCAGTTCCGTGAAGCAGCGCACCTCCTCCGCCCGCGCGATAATCCCATCATGTCGGAGCGGCTGCTCGAGAGGATGATCGGAGATACAAGGGAGTACTGGAATGCCTGGATCGACAAGTGCAAGTACAAAGGACGGTGGCGGGAGGCTGTGCGCCGCTCGGCACTCACCCTGTGAGCTGTTCCGATGTCATGGAAAAACTGATGGCAGCAAGATGCTTGTCTATGAGGAGACGGGTGCGATTGTCGCCGCGCCGACGTTCTCCCTCCCCGAGTACATCGGTGGCGTGCGGAACTGGTAAGCTTGTCGACGCATGAATGCAGCTGACACCAGGGACTACCGGTACACCTGGGTCCGCGACACGAGCTTTACAATCTACGCGTTCATCCGCCTAGGCTTCACGGAGGAGTGAGTGTCGCATAGGCGTTGCTAATGGTAGAGCGAACGCGTTCGTGGGATTCATCCTCGAGCGCCTCAAGGACTGCAACTACGACGGATCGTTGCAGATGTAAGTGATGAGCTGGCCCATCTAAATGTAGTATGTACACGATCCACGGCGGCAAGGACGTGCCGGAGATTGAGCTCGACCACCTCGACGGGCACAGAGGCAGCAGGCCGGTGCGCATCGGTAACGGCGCGGCCAACCACCTACAGCTGGTGAACATTAGCCCGTAGAGTCGGCTGACCGCAGGACATTTACGGCGAGCTCATGGACAGTATCTATCTCGCGCAAAAGTTCTGCCAGCCGCTCGTGAGCTTGTGATTGTCTTTCTGTAGCTGACACCAGTCGTGGGATTCGTGGGTCGCCGTGCGCCAGGTCGTCGACTACGTTGTCACCATGGTTGACAAGAAAGACCTGTCTATCTGGTACAACTGCATCTTATTCAGACCCAGCTGACACTCAGGGAGCCTCGTGGTGAGGTCAAAAACTACACGTACTCAAAGGTCATGATGTGGGTGGCGCTTGACCGCGGCCTACGCCTGGCAGACAAGCGGAGTCTGCCGTGCCCGAACCGAATTAGGTGGACGGCGACGCGTGACTGGCTTTACGAGGAGATCCAGAAACGTGCCTGGAACCCCCAACGTGGCTTCTACGGCCAGTCGTACGAGGAGAACGACATCCTTGACTCGGCCGTTCGTAAGTTAGCCAACCGATACCGCTGACCAAGTGATCATGCCGCTCGTGTTCTTCTCGAACGGCGCGGACCCACGCTTCAAGTCGACGCTCGACTGGATCCTCAAATCGTGCGTATCCAGAGAACGAGCTGACATAGACCCGAGAAGGGGGGACTGTGCGTCAACGCCAGCATCTTCCGGTACGATGTGACCAAGGCGGACGACGGCGTCGGCGGAGCAGAGGGCGCGTTTTCCCTCTGCACGCTGTGGTGTGTTGAGGCGCTCACGCGAGTGGGCGAATATGATCGCAAGTACCTCACAAGTGCGGCCAACATGTTCAACGAGTTCCTGGGTTACGGAAACCACGTCAGCCTGTACTCTGAGGAGATCAGTCCTGGCGGCGAGGGACTGGGCAACACGCCGCAGGCGTTCACACACGTCACACTCATCTCGGCGGCGTTCAACCTCGACCGCACGCTTGGTTAGTGAGCCTTATCTGAGGTTCTTGCCGGAGCAAAGTCTGAAGTATCTTACTGTAAAAGGACAGTATCTGTACAAATATGCAAAGAGAGTCGGAAGGCAGTTTCAACTGCGCACTCTGTTTAGATGCACTCGTCATCATCCAGTTCGGATGTATGGACCCGGCAGGGTGAACGCCATGGCAAAATCCGACCCTCATCGTCCGATGTTGTTGACCCGCCATATATAGCAAGCTATCATATCTCCCGACCTCCCCTTCTCCCTTCTCCCTCTGTGAATTACCATGCAGCCGCAACCACCACCAGACAAGTTTTATCCCCTCCTTCTAGCGTTCCACATCTTCCCCATCCACGCGCCCATAACCCTATGGCTCCTCGACGCCCCGTTCGGCAAGTTTGCCATCCCCTCGATCCTAAACCTGCCCGGCAACGCTGCCTGGGCCGCGATGGAGCTGGTGGCGGTGAGCCCCAACCTCATAGTGAGGACGCTCACACCAGCCCTACACCTTCTGGAAACACCTCGATTACGCGGCGCTGACCCCGCGCGCCAAACTCATCGCGGCAGCATACCTCATCCACTACGCCCATCGAGCGCTGATCAGTCCGCTGCTACTCGCGCCGCGACGCGCACCTCTCCATCTCATCGTGATTGTGGCCGCACTGGTATTCAATGGGCTTAACGCGAGCCTCCTAGGCTTGTCGTTGCCCGCGTTCCCGCCGCCTGGCGGAGTGACGTTCTGGGCCGGCATGACGCTGTGGGCAGCGGGTTTCCTTGGCAACAGTACGTCCCCTCCCTAAACCTCAATGCGCTTACACAGTTTACCACGACGAGATCCTGCACGACCTCCGCCGCTCCCCAGAGAAGCGCCTCGTCTCCGCTGCGGACGACGACGGGCCAACGGACCAGAGCGGCAAATACCGCGTACCACGTGGGGGCCTGTTCGCGCTCGTTTCCTTCCCAAACTACCTCTGCGAATGGTGAGCTACCTTATGCTCGCTAGCTGACATCAGGCTGGAATGGATTGGTTTGGCGATCGCGGCCGCCCCAGACGTGTTCATTACCGTGCCTCCTCTGGAGTCGCTGCAGCTGTCCCCTTGGGTCGCTCGCTTGATCCCCAGCAGCGCGTGGCCGCGCGTCCTCCTCGCCGCACCGTGGGCGTTCGTGCTTGCCGAAGTCACGAGCATGCTCCCCCGCGCGCTCCGCGGACACGCGTGGTACCAGCGCACCTTCGCAGAGTACCCGGCCAAACGGAAAGCGGCCATCCCGTGGCTCCTGTAGAATTGTAGAATCTAGATGTATATATAATTACATTTCAACGACGACTGGCGCATCCTCGCCCTCCTCCTCGTCCTCCTCCTCATCTCCCTGCGGCAACGGGCCAATCTCCCAGCCCCGCACCCTCCCAACCGCCTGCAAGCGCGTCCAACTGGCCTGTGCCTTCCCAGCCAACCCCCACCATCCACGCACAGCCAGCGCAGCACCGAGACCGCGTCGCAACACCTCAATCTCGTCCAGGTAGAACACGTCGAGGTCGGGCACTTCGACAGCAAAAGCTTGGTCTGGGAGGCTAGAAATCTGTGCGGTGAGGAGGTCGACGAACGCGAGCGCGGTCTCGCGCCCTTTTTCCTTTTCCGGGGAGGGAAAGGCGTCGGGAAACAGCTCGGGCTCGGCGAGCGCCGCGTGTGCACGGCAGTGGAGGGCAATGAGGCGGCGGTATGCAGCCAGTGCCGGCGCGTTCCACACTTGCGTGACGAGGATGAATGCGAGGGCCGTGTACCCCAGCAACTCGGCGGGTCCTGCTGTCAGCCTGGAAGAGGAAGGGCTGCGTACCGCCATGTGTAGAGCATGTGCGCGCCCACAGGTCGCTCTTGTCGCGCGACCAGCGCGTCACCCCGTCCCCTGTTGCACCGGGTGGCCACGAGCGTTTCAAGTCGAAGACAGGGAGGCGGATTCGAGGCACATCGACGCTCTTATCCAACAGGGCGACCTTGTTCCCACTTTCACCTGCCTCCTTCTGCTCCGCCCGCTTCCGCAGCACCTCGTCCATCTCGTCCGCCTCTCCTTGGACGGGGGTGAGGCTGTCAATTATACCGGGGAGTGCAGCTTCCAGGACAGTCTTGCTGATCGGCGCAGACAACTTCTTCCAGCTCTCGAGGTCGGCGAACGGGTACGGGGCGAGCTGGGGATCAAGCGCGCGCAACTCGGCCTCGTCCACGCTCCGCATCACCACGCCCTCCCCCTCGAGTGTGAGGGCGACACGCTCACGCGGTGCCCATTGCTTGATCACCGCGGTGCGGAGAGGCAGGGAAGCTCCCTCACGGCTCCAGACGAGCGCGTGCACGCCTGGCGGGACGAACTTGTACCCCGCAAAGGATGCTATGGCGTGTAGTCTGGCGTCAGATCTGGATGAATGTGAATGAGGAGACTTACGTGCCGTCCAGACCGACTTCGGAGCCAGGTGGAAGACCAGTGAGGACGGCAAAGCCGCCGGCGAGCCATAGCGCGCGGGCTTGGCCTTGTGTGAGCGACATGGTGAATGCGAGATTTGTGTATGACGTCCAGTTTCACAGGTTAACATTCCACCTCCACCCAGTCACTCAAATTCAGCTTGAGAGATGGTCGCAATCCGCCCCGCCCCAACCATCGCCAACATGCCTGCCGCGGCGTTGCGCGCGCACATCTCAGCGAGCGGTGGGCCACTCCGCTTACCCGGCATAGCGTGGCGTTTGGAGCGATGGAGCGCCCCTGATCTCGGGACATTACGCGACGACGTCGGCGAGCATACGGCTGTCGACGTCGAGATTGCGCCAAGGGGGAGGGGATACACCGACCCAGCGTGGCAGCGGGTGACTATGGGGTTTGGTGAGTCGGCCCCGAATTGTCTGACATAGGCCTCTTCCTCGATGCGTTTGTTCTTGGTCGCATTCCGGCGGCTGACCCGGCCTTGGTGCCAGTGGGATACCTCGCCCAGGCGCCGCTCCTCGACCTCCCAGGACTAAGGGATACATTGCCGCCATTGGAACACTACGTGGGCCCGAGGGGGGATGTTTACGGTCGCACGCTTTGGGTTGGGCCGCGGGGGAGCTTTACCCCCTTCCATCGCGATCCTAATGTCGGACTGTATACCCAGGTCATTGGGAGTAAGGTCTTCCACCTCCTCCCGCCCGATATCAAGTTCCAGACCAGCGCCGTGCGCGCCAATACCGCCACTGTACCGATTAGTGTGCGCCGCATATTTGGGGAACAGGGGGAGGGGGACGGGGAGGGTGAGGACGTCACCCCCATTGAGAAGGAGCAGCTACGAACACTCTTGGGAGAGGCGTTTGAGCGCGACGGCGCGTGCGAGGTCCGCCTGGGGCCTGGCGACTCTCTGCTCATCCCACCTGGGTGGTGGCACTCTGCCGAGGGCGAGAGTGTTGGCGTTGGGGTTAATGCCTGGTTCCGGTAGACATGTATGCCACAGACACAACAATCGTCATCTGACTGCGGGATCTCGTCGCAGGTGCAATTCAGTTAATGGACAGAGCAGCTGTCAAGTATGCAGCACGCACTTCTCACATGACCGAGCACCTCCTCAGCCGCGCAAACAAGAACCATCACCCCATCCCACACCTCGTGGCTTCATGTCACGCATCTCTGCTACTGTTACACAGTCTACCTTTTGGTTTACACGAAGAAGGCGAGGTAAATGGTCGAGATGGCCGTGGCAGCGACGACGGCGTAGCCCGACTTGTACACGCCCTTGAGGGTGAGGCCTGAGGTCAGCTTTGTCATAACATATGAGAGGGTGGCATGTTGGAAGGTGTGAGAGAGGGCGTACACTGGCATAGAGCGAGGCTCCCACGCCGCGCACAACCTCAGTCCGCGTATGCGAGGAAAGCACTCCCAACAGGTACGGGTAGCCTGTCGGCGCACTCTCGGGCGACGCCCAAGCCCTGGTAACCTCATCCTTCCGGCCCGCTCTCTCCGCTCCAAGCCTCGCACGTGCGGAGCTCGACCAAACTCACCCTTCCCGGCGTCCCACATGAGGTGGCGAACACCGTTGAAAGTGTGGAACGTGAGGGGCGCAGCGACGGCAAGCTTGACGGTAGTCTTGAGCCACCCAGGGAGGTTGTGGACAAACTCAATGGCGTGAGTCGAGTCCATGGCCGGGAACCAGGGGTGGAAGGCGAACGCGAGCGCGCCAAGGTAGAAAACACCAGCAATAGCGACACCGGTGATACGGTGGAAACTCGAGAGAACCCAGGTCAGCTGGGGCTGGTAGATGGCAAGATCGGGCGAGCAGGGACGGTGCACGCGCTGCGAGTTCAGGATCTTGAACCCCTCGACAGGAGTGATGGTCTCGGTCTGGACGCCGCGGCGGCCAAGAGCGACGGCAGTACGAGCCACACGCGGAGCGAGCCCGGTCGCACGGAGGGCGGGAGCTGGGGTTAGCAAATGGCCAGAAAGATGGAATGGGAGCGGGGCTGAACGGCCAACGGAGGAAGGCGAACACAGTCATTGTCACAAACTCGGACGAGTCTGGAGATGGCGTGACGGGGAGAGACGCACCAGTGCCGACAGCGCGGAGGAGAGAGGGGCGGGCGACGAACATGGCGGCGGCGGCGGCGGAGTGGGGAGTGGACGTCGTTGAGATCGTTGGCGCCAGTTGTTGGCTCGGTGTACGGTCAGGTGGTGCCCGGTTGCTACGGTGGGAGACTTGGAATTGTCCTCATGCTCATTGGCGCAATCCCTTCTGGTAGCAATAGTCGGATGACGACCCCCAACCCCGAGTTTCGCCGACTGGTCGTCCGAAAGGGCCGAAGCACGCGGCATCAGCGTGGCATCACGTGATCATTCAAAATGAGTTGGTGGTGAAAACTGATTTCTCAAGAGGCCACTTAGCTCAGCTGGTTAGAGCGCATGCTTAACATGGAGTATCCAGTTACGCATGAGGTCGGCGGTTCGATCCCGCCAGAGGTCATTCTTTTGCTGTGCAGGGGTCTGGAGAGGATGGTACTTGCAGAGGCTAACAAACATTGATGCCTGGAGGGGTAGCTTGGGCGTCTGTGCAGGCGCTGCATAGTGTGCGAGACCCATTCGATGGGCCCCGGCGGTCGCTGGAGAGTGACGACGCTGATGCCTGAAAGCCCGACGGGCGTATTCGACAACCTAATCTACCCCGCCCTGTGTTCACTGCCGCCGACTCTCAGTGTGCCCTCGCCCACAACGCCGATGCTTTACATGCGCTTATGATACATTATATGTGTCCATGTCCGGCATACCGGTCTAACCAGTGTTTGATTGCTTCTGACCTTGTCCTCACGCCAACCCGCCAGCCCCTGGAAGGCCAATCTTGAGCATGTTGTGGCTGCGGATAAACGAGCCAAAGAAGAGGGCGAGACCCATAGCGACAATTATGGGAAGGTACGACTTGCTAATAGCCAGGGTGTAGGCCTTGATGACGCCTGGCCGCATGATTTCGGGCAGCATGGGAATGACGGTGGTGGACTGGCGCACGATCTGGAACGGCGCAAGCGGGGCGTATTTGCGAAGGTAGTCGTTAAGGTAGACGGACTGGACAGTGTTGATGATGCCTACGCCTACGGCTGCACCTGTGAGCTGGAAGAAGGAGAGGACGCCGGTCGCTTGCGGGAGGAGGGCGGGTTTGCGCGCGTACTCGGCCTGTTGTCAACTAAGGAGAGAGGAAAGAGAAGAAATAACTCACCTGCACGGAAAGGATGATGTTTTGGAAAGTGAGGCCAATACCCAGACCCGAGAGGACCTGCCACGCAATGAGGAACTTGTTGGACGTCGTCTCCGTCACTGTGAAGAGCATGCCAAAGCCCACAGCTGCGATGGGTGGTCCAACGAAGAAGAACGGGTAGTAGTATCCGAACTTTGTGACGAATCCGCTCGAGATGAAGATCCCAACACACACGACAACCATGAACGGGATAATGTCGACACCGGATTTCTGGGCCGAATGCAGCTTGGACGCCTGATAATAGAGGGGCAGCTGGTATGTGCCACCCAGGAGGCCGGTCATGATCATCCAGCTGGTTCCCGAGGCCGCGACGACGGTACGGTTACGCAAGATACCGGGCGGGATGAGGGCGCGCTCACCGAGCCAGTGCTCCCACGCAAAGAAGGTGATGGTGAGAACGGCAGAAAGGGTGAAGAGGAGGATGATACGCCAGTTACCCCACGGGTAGTCGTTACCGCCCCATTGAAGCGCGATTAAGAGACAAGTGACCATGGTGAGGGAGAGCGCGCAACCGAGCCAGTCCATCTGGAAGAATCCGGCCCAGCCTGTCTTCTGGAACTCGTGAGTGCGCTCGGGTGGGCGGGCGGGTAGGAGGAAGATGACCAGCAGAGTCGCTATCCCGCCGATGGGGAGGTTGATCCAGAAGCACCAGCGCCAGCTCAGGTGTTCGGTAAACACGCCGCCAAGGAGGGGACCGACGACCGAGGAAATGACGAAGGCGAACCCGAATCCAGCCATGAATGCCGAGCGTTTCTCAACAGTCGTGACGACCGCAATCGTCGCCATGATTGCCACGAACAGGCCCGCCGCACCGATACCCTGGATGGCGCGGGCGACGATTAGGAACGTCATCCCCTTAGCTAAGGCGCAAAGGAGCGAGCCCAGCTCGAAGAAGAACACGGCGCCCAGGAGTACCCACTTGGCCTTGATGACGGTCAGGAGCTGGCCGACGAGGAGGATGAATCCGCATTGCGTGAGCTGGGGTTAGCGCTGCCTTTGATGGGCTCACAAAGTAGGCTGTGATGAGCCATGCGACAGCGGAGAAGCTGTTAAAGTCCGAGACGATGCGGGGGATGGCTGTCGCGACGATCGACTGGTCGAGCGAGAACATGAACGTGCAGAGCAGCAGTGCGGTGAAGACGAGCGCGAGGCGGGTACCCGTCAGAACACCGTCGGGAACGCCCTCCTCCCCGCTACCGCCTTCGGTCGAGCCCTTCTCGTCCGAGTAGTACTTGTCGTCTGGCGTGCCGGCTCCCTTTTCGTCCGAGCGCGACGACATGATGCTCGGGCTGGGGCTCGGGCTGGAACTGCGCTCGTACCAGCTATCATGGTCGCTGATACTGCGGATCTCAAAGTGGTCGAGCTTGAGTTGGGACGACAGCGATCGCGCAACCGCAAAGCTTCCCATGGACGGGACGCGGACGAGCTCCTCATGCTGCGGACCGAGTGGGAGCATGTTGTTGTTGCTGTGGGCGCTACCGGACGATGTGGGTGGGTCGCCGCGCAACTCTCGCGCGAGCAGGTAGTGCGACATTGTGTCAGTGACAAGATCAAGTCGAGGGCATCAACAGGTTTCCCATCGAGTTGGCGGTATGATATGCTGTAGGCGGTGGATGAGTCTGCATGATGGCACGATCAAGTTGGCAATGACACAACCGCCGTGAGAGGTTTGACCGGCGATTGAGGTCGTTCCAGTCCTTCCAATCCTGGCTTCCCGAACCAGGTCCAGTATCTGAGTCGCCAGGGAGAGAGGTGGCTAGCATGCCTGCATGCACCTGCGGGGAGAGATATATGCTGATGTGAGCAAGGAGAATGAGCTCATCGGTGGAACGGTCCACCGGAATCAGGTCCACAGCATACGGTACCGTCCTGCGTTCCGCGTCGCATGCAGTACGGCAAACGCTGGAGCACTTGGGTCCTGGGCAATGAAGGTATGGCACAATATTGCGATGGTCACGTCTTTACGAGAAATGTGGGCGGAATGGGTGGCGGGTGTTCGTGGCGTACCTGAAACCTATTCTGCCTTGTTACGGGCGGCTGTAATAATCAAACGAGTTGCGGGAAGACCTGAAACGAGGCAACCAAGAGGGAATGGAACGATCCAAACTGCAAGCCAAGCCTGGATGATTTAAGATGACCTTCGGCCTCGTATCCAGTCAGGCCAGCCCCATATCCCATGGAGCTCCGCATCGCCACAAGCTCAAGTTGACACTCATCACTTGCATGCTACCGTATGCTACGCACAAGTGCCCAGCACATTCCAGGAACGTGCTCAGCACGTTCTGTCGTAGTACGGAAGTAACAGGGTTCAGATCGAAGAGGAGGGTAGAAATCAAACAAGGAAGCCAGCTTCCCAGGTTGCCAGAACCATACACACGCAAAGTCCGCAAGAGTGGCACGAGCCTTAGAGCTTCTCAAGGATCGAGACGGAGATGTCGCTGAACGTCACCTCCTGCTCCTTGGGGCTGGCCCACGAGCCACCACTGCCGCCGAAGAACGTCGAGAAGAAGAGGCCGCGGATGCGGCCCGCATCGTGGTGACGGAGGACGAGCTTGTTCGCCTCGATGACCTTGACGCCGTCGACGACGATGACCTGACTGCCATCCTCGTTGGGAGAGTTGCCGTTCATCGTGTTAAGCGTAACGGTGTTGGTGATGGTGACGGCCTTGCCGGCCTCAAAGTTGAACGCGCCACGGCCGAGAGAGTCGCCCGAACCGGAGTGGCAGATGACCTCGGACTTGCCGACCTTGTACGTGGACGGGTCGGTGCAGTAAGCCTGCTTCGAGCCCCAGTAGTAGTTGTAGACCTCGCCGACACCTCCCGAGCGCCACATGAGACGCGACGTGAAGCACGACGAGCTGCCAGCGTGACCAGTGCAATGCTTGCCGGCGTCGGCAGAGTCACCGCCATACCAGCCCGGGAGCTTGCCTCCAAGCTTCCAGTCAAAGCCGTCCTGGAACTTGACAGTGTAGGTGAACGAGGCAGTGCGTGCGGCTGTGAGGTCCATACCAGTGTTGCCGGGGTCCGGGGTCGTGTACCAGAACCACGAATCGTTGTCGCCCACCTGACCCTGGCGGAATTTGAAGGTGGCCGAGTCGCCGTTGAAGCTGGCGAGGCCGTACGCGGTCTTAAGGCCGGGATTGTTGCCCTCGATGGTCATGCTGTCGAACGAGCCTTGCTTGACCGCGCCAGCATTGTCGATCATGGTAACGCCGGGGCCACCGCCACCGGTAGTGAACGTGTCGATGGCGGTGCCCACGGGGCCCTGCTCAGGGGCGAGGGTGCCGATCCACTTGTCAACGTCGCCAGCAAGCACCTTGTCCGCGGTGTTGACGCCGCCGGAGCCGGCAGCAGTTGGGGCAGGCTTGGCCGGCGCTGACGAGGCCGAGGACGCCTCAGCCTCCTCGAAACTGTCCTCTTTGGACGCACCGTCGGCGGGAGCTGATCCAGAAGCAGAGGGAGAAGCAGAAGGAGAGGAAGAGGTAGAGTCAGAGGCAGAGTCAGAGGCAGAAACCGAGGGCTTGCCTCCCTTGTCCGCGGCGAACGAGTTGCTGTCGGCGGGACCGGATGAGGTGGTGGGAGCCGAGCCGGACGCACTGGGACGGACACGGCACGTCTTGCGCTTGTTGTGACGCGAACGGCTGCGGCGCATGTTGCCGTGAGGCCGCTCAAAGGAGCGTGCGACGCCAGCAGGGCCAGCCTGGTTGGCGAGGTCACGAACCTCCGGCTGCGAAGCCTCAACCGAGACCGAAGCCAGAACGGCGAGAATAGACAGAAGTTGGAAACGCATGTTGAAGACTTGGAAGCTTTCTGTCAACACTGTCGAGACCCCAATTCTTGTGGGTTACAGAGTGCGACTTACGAAAGAAGAGAAATGAAACGAAAGTAAGAGCGTAAGACTAATGAATGTCGTTCGTACAACGAACGTTCAATGAGCTGCAGGCGAGAGGAGCCACCGTTGAGAGAGTGAGGGAGCGATGTTGAGAGCTTGGATGGATGGTCAGAGATGAATGAAAAGCATTAGCGGCAGGCTTGTGCTTGAGTTGAGGTTTCAAGGGAGTGTTTGGGCAAGGAAGGGTTGAATTAGGGTGACTTGTTCAGACCCGGCGGAGTGTTTGCCTGTTTCCCTGTGGCGGTTGGTCTGCTAGGGCCGTAGAGGGCTGTAGACCCTGATACTCTGTCAAAAACGCAATGGTCACCAAAACAGTGGTGGAACTGTGAGATACTCAGGGTTCCTTGCCAACTCATTAACAAAGATATAAACTTTTGATTGGTCAATTCTCGCGTTTGGGTGCAATGCATGCCATGGGACGCGTGCAAGAGCGGGAGACGGGACGCCACTCAACCCTAAACCCCTGAAATCCAGACTGTATTCTATGTATTAATGTATGTTTACGTGGGCAAAGGCAAACTGTATTGGACTCATTGGCTATTACTCATTGTAAGTTGCTATTAAAAAGAGGTCCAAGGCCCAAGGTCCTTCACATTTCGGCGCCCCATGTTACCCACGGCCTAATCGGCAACGGGCTCAAGGGCTCACTGTACCAGACATTGTGTGCGGATAGGGTGAGGTGCCTCTTTGACCGTCTCTCTCAGCTCTGGTCTGGTGTTGCGGATCTCTAAAACAGGGAGGGCCTCTTTCTCGCATTCCAACGCCATACGCCATGCGCCCAAGGAAGGTGGCGCAAGCCCAAATGACTGACTGGGCCAGACGCGTCGCGTGGAATTGGTTCCGATCTCTATTGCGCTGAAGAGTGGGAGCCCCAGACCTCGTGGGAGACGGAAGTAAACACGGTTGGCGCGGTTCAGAGAGCAGCGTGGACAACTTGGAATATGATGATGGGTTTGACGGCTGACGGCTGACGGGCTCAGTCCTGGGTCGAGGGTCAAGCCACGCGCGGGTAATTGATGATACAGGACGTTGGTGACACGATGACTTGTGTTCACTACCAAGTTTCAATAAGCGAATCGCACAATCAACATTAATCACTTATCTTGTCTCAAATCCAACACCAAACTCCCTCTCCTCCATCAACCTCCTCCTTCCCTCCTCTCTTCCTCTCGTCTCCATCATGAGCGACTCTCCTCAACCCTCCAATCTCAAGCTCCTGCTCATTGGTAATTCCAGCGTCGGTGCGTGTTGTCGAATTGCCACCCAACTACTCAGCATCTAACCTATAGGCAAGTCATCCCTGCTCCTACGGTTCACGGACGACGACTTTTTATCCGAGGAGGAGACGGCAGCGACCATCGGTGTCGACTTCAAGGTGAAGAGCATCGAGCTTAATGGGCGACGGTACAAGCTCTCCATCTGGGTGAGTGGCGGTGATGCCGGACCTAACACCTAACATGCAGGACACAGCTGGACAGGAGCGCTTCAGGACCCTCACCTCGAGCTACTACCGCGGCGCACAAGGCGTCATACTTGGTAGGTGTTGACAGAGTTATTGTTGAGACGCTGACAGTAGTGTATGATGTTTCCTCACGGCCCACGTTCGACGAGTTGATCAAGTGGTTCCGCGAGATCGAGACGTACTGCGCCGAGGACGTTGTCAAGATACTCGTCGGCAACAAGGTCGACAAGGTGAGCTCCATTGCTTGGATGGGAGCTAACGTTCAGGAGTATCAGCGCCAAGTGACGCATGAGGAAGGCGAGAAGTTTGCGGAGCGTATGGGCACACTCTTCGTTGGTGAGTCTTACCTTCGCGCGTGACACTGCTAACTGTCAGAGTGCTCAGCCAAGACCAACGTCGGCGTAACAGAAGCGTTCCAGGAGCTGGTCAGACGCGTGAGTCACAGCGCACGGCCGCGGTCGCGAGCTCACGCCAGATTCTCGACACACCGTCGCTCTGGCAGCGCGGGCCGCAGCCCGTCCGTGCCCCTGGTACCGTCACACTGTCGGATGATAACAGCGGGCTACTGGGCGGCTGTGCGTGCTGATTTGCGTCCCATCACGCACATTTGAAATCCAACGTGCCAGCACCACTGTGATACTAGACGATAGAGGCGCGGGCATCGCGATGCTGCCTGTGTCCCCGCCAAACCACCATACCTGCATCGATAATTCCCTGTTGTACAGCTACCTCGAGCTAGCCGTAGATTCGAGTGCATCCAGTTCTGAGAGCATACCCTCGGCTGATCCACAAAGCGTTACCTGGTGGCGACGGGAAAGAAGGCACGAACTGATGGCGTCAGTGGAGCGCGGTGGAGGTCTTGTCAGATATTGTCAAGTTGCACGGCTTCTGAGACGGATCGATGGATGATTGCAGCAAGTACATGTAGCACATGTAGCACATGTCGAAGAGCACGCTCTGAGGGTGCGCTCGGCTTAATGCGGCAATAATCACACACAGAATCATCTGTAATGCGCCCGTCCGATGAGAAGCTACTGCCATCACAGGGAGGTCAGAAGCGGACGTATCGAGCTCGTGACCAGACGCATCATGCTCATCAAAAGAAGCCAAAAGAGGGCCAAAAGAGGGCCAAAAGAGGGCCACGAACAAGTGATTACGGCCGTCAACACTCCAATCTTCTGCAACAATCTGTGTAGCCCAGTATTCCTTGACCTCTTGCTGCCTTCAGCATCCAGATATTCAACACTCCCAACTTGTCACACTACCACCTTCTGGAGAGAAGGATCGGTCCGAACATGCATAATAGAACGTGAGGACACAACCGTCAGCTGTTCAATATTTAATAGGAACAGGACTAATCGGTTCAGTCACACAATCAGTTTGGTCACACAATCAGTTCGGTCACTGTTGCCGTGATCCGCGACCAGAGGCTTGCTTGGGCACTGGCAATCACGGCCACCACCCTCAGCTCTTGTCGCCTTAACAACGGTGACATCAACGCAAAGGTTGTCTTCTGGAGTTTTGTGATCTAATCCACCACGCCGGCCAAATATGATTGTGCGGCTGCTAGCTGGTGTGGCTCGATTGGATGGAAATTCCGACCGCACGAAGGCCGATCCGGGCCCGCAAGACACTTGTTGATGGGCTGCAGAATGTTCGGCCCCGCACATATTTCAACAAGTTGATCAGTGGCTGGCTTCAAGGTCGACACCACAGTCACAGTGGAGCCTGCGATCAGATTCCATCGGCTGTCAAGAGGGTGATACTAATATCCATGCAAAAAGAGAATGTGATCGGACGAACAATGTTGATCAATAGCCAATCATCTTGGCATCGCTCGATATCGGCCGTGTCAAGGTCTATAAACAGCCATCCAACTTAGTTGTTACCGAGCACAAAGGCAGCACCTTGTGCACGCATGGAGTCGATTGGCTTTTACCAGATCTCATCATATCGCTAAAATATCTAGGCCTAGCCCCCGTCGCGATGGAGATGGGGACGGCCGGCCATCAAACTGTTACGTAATCCCCGTTGATCAACTCAAGCCAAGCATCTCGTGACTGCTTCTGTTGCCATGGGCTAATCTTAGCTTGCATGACGTACCAATGAGATGGAGATGGCATGCATTGATTCGAGGAGACGACGCAGTCTTGGGTGGAAACTGGGGGGAGGGAAGGGGTTGAAGAGGTTCGAAACCAGTCGGGCCCGAAGTTATCTGATAGAGAGCCATTGAAAATCAGCCAGGCAGCCGCACCCTCTGCATTCGGGCTGGCCACTCCGACCAACCACCTCACCACTTTGCTTTGTTTCGATATCCAGGTTGAGCGGTTCTACGCCTCCAAGTCCAACCTAGATCCTAAAAAAGGCTCACAAGGCTTGGCCACCCCGTTATCAGGCTGCCCCGACAGTCTTCACTTTGCGGCCTTTAAGTTTCAGCGCCCACAACCACATTCCCACACCCTCTCCTCGTCGTCTTTCTTTCCACAACTCGCCTTCACTCGTGGACTTTAGAGCTGCTCTACGCGCAGCCACAGTTCTCCTAAAACTGGCTTGACTGACTCTGCCATCCGCGTCGCCGTCCCAGACACACCTCCGCCTCCACACACACCATCACGATGGTCTCCGCACTCATTGCGGCATTGCCGCTCCTGTCGGTGGCTCAGGCCGCCATCATTGAACACTGGTGGAACATCTCGTACACCACTGCCAACCCTGACAGCCGCTTCGAGCGCCGAGTCATCGGCGTGAACGGTACATGGCCGTGAGTAGTAGCGACGCGACCAACATGACCCGAACACAAACTGACGATCCAGTCCACCCGTCCTCGAGGCGACGCAGGGCGATGTTCACCTCATCCACGCCTACAACGGCATGGGCGACGACAATATCCCCACCGCTCTCCACGCTCACGGTATGTTTTTCAACAACACCAACTACTGGGACGGTGCGACAGGTGTCACGCAGTGCGGTATCCCCAACGGCAAGACGCTTGACTACCACATCGACACATCTCTCCACCACGGTACTTACTGGGTCCACGGCCATTACGATGGCCAGTACGTCGACGGTCTCCGCACTCGTGAGTTCTCCAGCCTGCGCGCGGCCCAGCTCTGACACCACAGCCTCCATCATCCACCCCAAGGACAACCGTACGGACGGCCTCACCTGGGACGACGAGTACACCCTCATCGTGTCCGACTGGTACCACGAACAGCACCACGACTTGAAGGTCAACGAGTTCCTGTCCTGGACCAACCCCACCGGTGCCGAGCCCATTCCAAAGTCGGCAGTCTGCTACGTCGTTCACAACGGCCAGTACATCGGCAACATTGCCAACGGCGAGGGTGTCACTGCCGACGTTAAGAACAACGCCAAGATCAACTTCCAGCCGGGCAAGAAGTACCGCATCCGCATCATCAACATGTCTGCGCTTGCCATGTTCCACATTGGCATCGGCGGCCACAAGTGGTCGGTCATTGAGACTGACGGTATCGACACGGTGCCGTACGAGATCGATCTTATCGAGGTTGCTGTTGCTCAGCGCTTCTCGATGTACGTCGAGGCTCTCAACCAGACCACGGACAACTTTGCCTTCAACATCATGCAGTCGCCCGACATGTACGACGCCGAGCCCGAGGATCTCCCCAACCCGCCACACGACCTCAACGTCAACAACACCATTCAGATCGTCTACAACGACAACGCCCCCGCGGCCGAGATCATGGAGTACGAGTCTTGGGGCGACCCAATGGACGACACGTGGTTCGTGCCGCTCGCCAAGGAGGTCATGGTTCCCGCCGACGTCGAGTACACTGTCCACGCCAACTTTGACACCTACGACGACGGCACCAACCGCGCTTCGTTCACTCTCGACGGCGGCTTCCAGAACACGACCTACCGCAGCCCCAATGTCCCGTCGATATTCACGGCCATGACCATGGGCCAGGATGCCACGAACCACGCCATCTATGGTGCCCAGACGTCCGTCATTCCCCTCGAACACCTGAAGATGATCCAGCTGAACGTCCACAACTGGGATGCCGGCTTCCACCCCTTCCACCTCCACGGCCACGTCTTCCAGGTCGTCTACAAGTCGTTTGACGTGACCTCAAATGACAACGCGACTAACCCGCCCTTCAACCCCTCGCAGGAGAACCCCGCCCGCCGTGACACGGTCACTATCCCGCCCGGCGGCATGGTGTCGCTCCGCTTCCGTGCCGACAACCCGGGCGCCTGGTTCTTCCACTGCCACATCGACTGGCACTTGACCTCGGGCCTGGCCCTGGTCTTCGTCGAGGCACCCGACGTCATGCAGCAGACGCTCCAGATCCCCCAGCAGCTCAAGGACCTCTGTACAGACCAACACATCCCGGCACAAGGCAACGTTGTAGGCAAGTTCTCAACCACCGACTTCAAGGGCCAACCATGGGGTCCCTTCCCCGTGGTTATGGGCTGGACGCCCAAGGCCATCGGCGCCATGGCCGGCTGCATCATCACTTTCCTGGTCGGCTTCGCCACCATTGTCTGGTACGGCACTGGCGAGCTCAACGAGGAGGACCTGGAGGAGGAGGTCCGCCGTCACATCGAGGCCAAAGCCAACAAGAAGCCTCTGTGGAAGAAGGTTGCGCGCCGCTCGTAATTTGCATCCACATATCATTACAAACTAGCATGTACGTTTCGATGGTAATTGTGTGGGTCTTGGCTTGTTTGCGTGGCGTTTGGTCCTGTTTGTCACTCGATCACTCTACGTTTTCTGATATGCCGCTAGATGGTCTGGGCGTCGTTCGACGCCACGACCAGGGCTGTGCTTGCGCTACTGAAGATGGACCGATGGGCTGGTCCAATGTGCAACCCGGATCTGGTTGCACCACATCTTCAACTGCTCGAGCCTCCAGATCCACTTCCGCTCCATGCTGTCAGCACGGTGATATGTGAGACGATGGAAAGGATGCTCTGGCCGCCTCATCTCAGCACGCTGTAAAGACTCCAACAAGCCACACACAAGCCATACGCCACACGTACGAGTCAGTCAGCACGGCCCGAGTCAGTCTCCTCCAAGCGCCTCTCAACCCTGCGCACGGCCATGTCCGTGGTGCCGGCGCACCGGTTATCGTCAGCTCACATGCCACCTGCAGCCTGACGCCACCAACCTCCACCTCCACCACCCCACGTGGCTTTTGGGAAGACATTATTTTGCCATACCGGCGTCCATTCAACCCAGAACAGCCGGAATCTCATCCCAGACTTGTGATCTACCCATTCCACCTCTTGGCACACCTGACCATGTTGATGCTCCGACGCGCGCCCGTCGCGAGCGCCCTCTTCAAAGCCTCGCCATGTGTGCGAGCCATGGGCATTGCTCGCTATACCTCCACTCGTGCTCTCTCGACATCCGGCTGGAACTTGGCCCGCCAGTCGAATGTGGTGCCAGACCTCGAACTCGACCCCAGCTTCGACGCCCTCCTCGGTGACATGCAGATGCGTTCCAAGAGCCGATCCAATACCCCACGCCAAGTGGAGGAGCACGAGCTCGAACTCGTATCCTCCGGATTTGGGGTGCGGAAACAGGCCCCAGCAGACGAGGAGGAGGTCGAGTGGCCTGACCGGCGGGAGGAGCGCCGGTCCCCAGCCACAATCCTCGGTAACAAGAAAATCGGCATGGTCGTCCTTCCCGACGCACTCGTTGAGGGCGTCCAGGACGCCATTGAGGGTGAGCTTGGAACCTCATGAGAAGCTGACCCCAGCTACCGAGGACAAGAAGCACGTCCGGTACGCTTACCTCGAGCTCCTCGAGCCTGTGAAGGAGAAGTCGCCTGGCGGGTCCCGTAATATGCCGCAGCACGCTATCGCACGCGCGTCGGCATTCCTTCCCGCCCAGTACGGGGCCACGTACAACGTCCTCGCCGAGCTTGACAAGCGCGTCGGCGGAATTACTGGACCACTGCTTGAAGTGTCTGGCGGCCTCGGTCCGGGCCTCTGGTATGTATACTGGCACTGCACCCGCTGATCGCCAGGGCGTCATCAGAAGTCTTCGGCGAGGCTGCTCTGCAGGACTTTACGCTCGTCCACCGCACGCGATTTGGCCTCGACCTCGCACAGGAACTCGCGCAGAACCTCCCAGGTGATATCAGCTTCAAGCGCGACATCACGTCCGTCGCGGGACCACCTCCACAGGTCGTCATGGCGACGTTCGCTCTGTCGGTGCTCCCGACTGGTCGCGGTCGCCGCGATCTACTCCAGCACATGTTGAACCTGGGCGCCGAGCACATGGTGCTCGTCGACCTGGCAGGCGAGGCGGGGTGGACCGCGATGAAGCAGGCCCGCCAGTGGCTTCTGGCACAGTCGACTGAGGACAACCCGCTTCACATCACCGCACCGTGCCCGCACGACGGAGCGTGCCCGCGAGTAGACATGATCGAGCCATGCGCGTTCAGCCAGCGTATCCAGCGTCCCCGGTTCACGCGTAAGACCAAGCACGCGAAGCGCGGCGAAGAGGACGTGAGCTACTCGTATCTCATTGTGTCGAGGGGCCAGCGCCCCGAAGCGCCAAGCGGTCTGGAAGAGGGCGTGGGCCGCTTTGGCGCTGTGGGTCGTGAGGCTGCCGCGAGAGCACTCGCAAAGGTGACGGGCCGCACCGAGATCCGCGAGGTTGAGGGCGGCGAGGCCGGAGAGCTCGAGGTCGTTGAGATTGCGCACGACATCACCCTTCCCGCGATGGAGGACCCGGTCGAGACTGAGAAGCTGCTCAAGGCCGAGGCGTATGCGTGGCCGCGCCTGGTCGCGCCGCCACTTAAGCGCTCAGGCTTTGTTGTGATGGACGCATGCATGCCCGACGAGAAACTTATGCGCTTCACGGTCGCCAAAAGCCTGGGCAAGCAGAGCTACTACGACGCACGCAAGAGCGGGTGGGGCGACCTGTGGCCACACGCGTTCAAGGGCGCTGTCGAGCGTAAGCGCGGTATCCGCTTGCTCATTGAGCCGAATGCTGAGGACATGGCCCTCCCAAGCGCGGAGGATGAGCAGGCGTGGCTAGATGGACAGGCAGACGAGGAGAACATGTTCGCAGTCGACCCCGATATGGACCGCCTCATCAAGGACCTGGCCAAGGACGCTCTCGTCGAGGTCGAGGACATTGGCGCCCCAGCGACGGTGTACAGCGCCTCGTCCGACTACGTGCCTGAGCCCGAGGTGACCAAGAAGCGCAAGGAGCCGAAGACTGAGGCGGCGAAGAAACGGGCCGCCCAGCGCGAGAAGCGCGAGACTGCGCGTGAGCGCAAGACCAAGCTCCGCGACGCACGGTCCGACAAGGCTGAACTTACGCGGGCCGACCGCCTCTTCTACCGCGACGCTGACACGGCGACGGTCCGCGAGTTCGAGGCGGACGACCCGGAGACGGAGCCTCTGCGGCCGTTGAGCGAGATGGAGCCTGGGCTGAGGGATATGGGCGCTGCGCTGAAGGATAACCGCCGCCGTGGCCCTGGCTTCCCGTTCAACACCTACGGACGGGAACTACACACCTCCGCACGGGGACTGCATACGTCTGCGCGTTCTCTCTCCGTTGCTCCGGGTGCTACGGGATCCTCGCAAAAGTCGGCGCGGCCCAAGGTCACCGTGGCGAGCCTGCAGGCTCAGCACAACGCCGGCGACCCGATCACGATGCTGACGGCGTACGACTTCCCTACTTCTGTGTTGAGCAGTCGTGCGGGTGTGGACATTGTGCTTGTCGGCGACTCGATGGCGCAGGTCTGCCTCGGCTACGAGAGTACGATCCCACTTACTCTCGAGGACGTTGTGTATCACACGCGTGCTGTCGCGCGTGGCGTCGGCTCGTCCTTCCTCCTGGCAGACATGCCGTTCGGGTACGTGGCGTCCTCCATTGAGGCAGGGATGGACGCGGCCGTCCGGTTGGTGAAAGAGGGCGGAGCGGACGGGATCAAGATTGAGGGCGGGCGCGAAATCATTCCCCTCGTGGAACGTCTCTCCGCCTTTGGTATCTCCGTCATGCCCCACATCGGCCTGCAGCCCCAACGCGCCGGCGTGACGGGCTACCGTGCACAGGGCCGGACAGCCTCGGCAGCGGCGGACATGGTCGCCCTCGCGGGCGAGATGGAAGCAGCTGGTGCATTTGCTCTACTGGTCGAAGCAGTCCCACACCACGTCGGAACAACCCTCGCACGATCAGTCAATATTCCAACAATCGGTATTGGTGCCGGACCCAACACGAGCGGGCAAGTGCTCGTCATCACAGACGTGCTGGGCAGTTTGGACGTCGGACCCGAGGCTGGTGGTGAGGAGGCGCCGCCAAAGCTGGCCAAGTTTGTTCGCCAGTTCGGCTCGGTCGGGCGTGCGTCGCGCGCCGCGGTCGACGAGTACGTCCGTGAAGTCAAGGCCAGGAGTTATCCCGCTGTCCCGGCTGAAACTTATGGTATGCCCAAGGAGGAGCTGGAGGAGTTTAGGCGGATCATGGAGAAGAAGGGGGAGTAGGGCAGCATCTAGATCAAGGCATCGCATCATCACTCATGCATCGTTTCGCATCTCCACTTAAGCACTTGCTAGGAGCCGTGACGAGTCACGTGCAGGCACGCTGAGTATCAATTCCCAGTCACTGACAGACACCTCGACTGAACGATTACAGTGGATGGAAAGAACTGGGACTAAGACAAACGTTATCACTGACACATCACACAATTATCAATTCAGTAATGATGTGTGTGATCCGCAGGGTGATTACGGAGTTGAATTGAATTTGCATTGCTCCTGACGTCACACGTGCTTATGTGCCTGATTAGGAGATGGCCGATTGCGCTCGATCCCCTCTCCCCTCGTTCCACCTTACCCTCTTACACTCTGACCCTCCTCCCTCTGACCCTCCTACCAGAGCTGAGTCAGCCAGAGTTAGCGCGGTCAGTACCGCCAGCTTGTACCTCCCATATTGATTCCGGACCATCGGTGCCGAGGGAACCGCTGACGAGTCGTCTCGGCTACGGCTGAACTTTACGTCATGGCCGCGGCTTGCTCCAACTCCTCCAACAAGCTCGGGTGGCTTGGGAGCCAAACGACGTGGAGGATGGAGAACGTGCAAGTTTTACTTACCGGCTGCGGCCCAAGATCCAGTTTTACATACCGCTTATGCCGATACAACACGAGGAGCTGGTCGTGGCTGTGCGCCAGACTCGATGCAAACATGCAGGCATTATGCGTTGTAATTGGAAGGTTCTGGCGTATTAAAGTGTGATTAAACTTACCCTGCGCATTTGAGTCCGTTTCCTAAGGCAGCTCTGGACTGATAGACCCTTGCTTCACCCTCGGCCTCGATCTAGCACTGCCGTCGGTCATCGTCACCTCCTTGCCTCACACTTCACCCTACAGTATACAGAAGTACATACCCCTCTACGCCACCCAAATGCCAACTTCCTCCCGTTAGCTTGTGAACCCTTAACACACCTCGCACCCCCACAGCATTTCCTAATTCCTTTCTCATCTTCTCACACTTCATCATCTACTCTTTACTTACCAACTGGTTACGACCTGTTGAGCACCTCGTTACGTCGAAGAACACCACCAACGCCCCCCCCCCCCCCTCCGCGATCGATCGTGGACACATTGCGGCACCTCGAACATCAAGTGAGTCACGGTGAATGTCCGCGTCGCTTGGCACCGCCTCCATACACCTTCCCCACCTTCCTTTCGCCTTGGCCTTCGCACACCACCTTCGCTTCCCAGCATGTCTGGGAATGACAATGTGCTGCGCCCACTGCACTTGGAATGCGGTTGTCACACGATGCAGTGCCCCAGCATGAGAGGTGGCGAACATCTTGTGGTGTATGGTGAACCAGGCGCTGGAACCTTCCTCGAAACCAACACAACCACCACATCACTCGCTTCCGATGCCGCTTCCCTTTCTCCACCACTCCACTCCCGATCATACTTCACCATACTCTTAGAGCACTACTTACACACAGTTTTAGAGCTGCCGTCGCCCATAACCGGGCACCTTACCACTTACATCGAGCCCGCTCAGAGCTCCAACCTGCTGAACAACCGCCAACCCCACCCCACCTTGACTATGGCTTCGGCCTACGATGAGCTTGATTTCGATCCAGTCCCCGACCTAGTCGGGAACCCGAGCTCCATGCTCCAGTTCCTCGACTTTGGAGACGAGGACAGCGGAGCCGAGAGCGTGAGAACGGTCTCTGACATGACTGACGGGCAGTCGCCAAAAACTGTGTCGGACAATCACACCCCTTCACCGCCTGGCTTTGTGCTCACCTCCCCTCCGTCGTACAACCCCAGCGAGTTCGCGTTCGACTTCGCCGATGAGAAGAAGGCCATGGGTGGCCCGGCGTACATGGAGGACATCCAGATCAAGCAAGAGCCTGCCACAGAGATCGCCCCCGCTCAGGCTCCCGTTCAGCCACCGCAACCGCAAATGCTTCCGCCGCCACCGCAGGACCAAAGCCCACTTCCTGCCGCTCTTCTTCCCGCCCAGCAGCAAGAGGCGCTCCAGCAACTGCTGGCGTCATTTATGAACTACCAGTCCCAATGGGGTCTAACAGACGGAACGCTCAACCCATCGCTTCTCGCGTCAACCCCCGGGTCCATGACCCCGACGTCTGCTTCATTCACACCATCGAGTGCAACCACCGCTCCCATGAGTGCGGCAGTCCCAACACCGGTGGTTCCAACCGTCAACTTCGTGCCGCCTCAGCAGGAGGGCGATGAGCCGCTCGTTGCAATTACGCCTGGCGAGATAGCATCACCAGCCCCCAGCCGATCGGACCGCGCTGCCTCCTCATTCTCCACCGGTGATGACATTGACAGCCGCATCGAGCAGCTCGTCCCGTTAAACTCGATCTTCAGCGCAGGACGAGGGAAGGGCGGCAAGAAGGGTGGCGGCATGTCCTCGGTCGTGCGCAATGACGGCGAGGAGATTGACGACGACGAGAGCTGGCGACCTTCTCCCGAGGAGTACAAGAAGCTCAGCAGCAAGGAGAAGCGCCAGCTTCGCAACAAGCTCAGTGCGCGCGCCTTCCGCACCCGCCGCAAGGACTACATCGGGACGCTCGAGTCGCACATCAAGGACCGCGACACGGTCATTGACGCCATTCGGTACGAGCTGAGCACGACGCGCTCGGAGAACCAGGACCTCCGACGTGAGCTGGATGCTCTCCGAGCTAGCACACTGTCCGTCCTACACTCGCAACAAGACGCACAGCCCATCACCCCGGCTACATCCGAGGGCACTCCAGCGCCAGTCGCTGTTCCTGCACCTGTGGTTCAGCCCCCGGCAATGGTGCGTCGCACTACTACGACGCCGACTGTCAACACGCGCAAGGACCTGGCGCCGTTTGCTACCGGAAACGCATTCTGGGCTGGCAACGAGAACATGTTTGGCGGTGGAAACAACACCGTTTGCCACACTACCCTTACTCCCGAGATCACCCTGCCGCCCCAACCGAACCTCAACCCCATGCTCAACGGCGGGGTTGAGCGCAGCGCCAAACATACCTCGCTCCACACTGGCGACCGCGACATTGAGTCTTCGTCATTTGCAGACTGGTCGCTCGAGACGCCGTTCTCATTCAACTCCATGGAGAGCTACCGCATGCAGCTCTGGAGCCGCCTTTCGCGCGCGGCCGCAAGCGACAAGGCTGGTATCCCCCCTACTATGCGCCCCAAGTTCTTCACCGAGACCAACGCCAAGGCAGCCGAGTCGTCCGCCCTATCTGCCCTCGCGGTCGCGGCAACGGAGCACGTTGCGATCAAGCTCTCATCGTCGTTCTGGTCTGCGCTCTCTGGCTCTTCGGACAAGCTTGACGTTGACAAACTTGCTGCGGTCGTGACGGGCAAGTCGCGTCTGGCTGTCGTCCCCAACGAAAAGAACAAGTCGTTGGAGGACGACCTTGCGCGCGCGATGGCTGGCCTCAAGGTCCAGACGGGTACCACCTCGCCCGCGGAGTCTCTTCGTACGCGCGAGCACCCTCTCAACGCCGTGGCCGGCCTGTTGTTCAAGCCTGCCATGTCGGCGCTCGCATAAAAATGATGACGGCCGGACGAACCCTAGACCTTGCATAGACGGAACGCGAACGCACCTGACGCGATCATGGCCGCGCTCATTCCCACACCCACTGTAGTCAACACTCCACATCGTTCATAAGTATTTCTGTTGTTTTATAGAGCACCCACATCGTAGCGTCGTAGCACACCTCTCTCAAGTCTGGAATACCGTAAGGGATGCCACAGATGTTGATAATGCTAGTTCTGGCAGCTGGACCAAGCCAAGCGCTCTACTTGTTCTGAATTGGTGGCTATCAATGAGGGGAGCGTAGGGAGGAATATTGAGGGTCAACGAGGCCTAGAGCAATTGGGAGCAACCGAGTGCCTTGATCGCGCACGCGCGTGTTTTTGGTTTTTCCTTGCCCCTTCACATGCACGCACAGCTCACACAGGCGTTCATCCAACAGGTTGACAACTGTGTGCAGGTCAGCCAGTTTGTCACGTCTGATGACTCCATGATCCAGCCTCCAGCAGGTGAGGTTCCCAACCCGCACGCGACATACTCTGGCCTCACGGGAACCATTCAAACAGGCACAAACAGGTGTGAGTGGAGGGGCAAAAGTTTGTCAAACACTCAAACATGCTCATCCCTGGCGGGCCAAGCCAGATCTCATCCATTCATCACCACCTCGTCATCATTCCTCTCCTTTGAATTCCTTCACGCCAACCGATCCCCCTATACAAACTATACAACCCACCCATCCGCCTCCCATGTTTTACAGCTATACCTTGCCGCGCAGAGTAATTCCAGCCGTGTTTACGTTGCCTTGAAGACCCTAGAAGAAGCCGTGGAAGCAACTCTGGGTAGATGTTTCAATGCTCCTGCACGCCTGCAGGGTGCAATAAATCTTTGAATTGCTCAAGCTCAGGGGGATGAAACCGGGTTTAGCCTACAGAGTGTTGTGATGACGAACAAACCATTGACAAGAGTTTGGATTTGGCACCCCGTTCCTTATCCTAGGTCGTTAGCTGATGCTGTAACCTTCTTCCTCTTCTGACATCTTACATCCACCACTACTATCATCTATCTATCACGCTCTCTTATCGACGTTGCACGTCCGCCTCCAACTCCCTGGTCATTCCTTCCCGTAACCCGCACCCGCACCCGCACCCGTGCCTACTCCTCCTCCGTCAACCCCACCCCAACCTCCCGCAACGACTGCCGAATAAGTTCTCGAGCTGGCTCGAGCGTCCCTCAACTCACCGGCCCAACCCGCGTTTCGTCTGCGCATCACACTTCCTTGCTACGCCAGACTCGTTGATCGATCTGCCCATCTCCTCACCCTTTGCCACCTTTTCGTCCTTCATTTGGTCGCCCTTCCGCAGCTGCGCAGCGCCACTGTCATCCAGCACAACCTCCCCCTCCCTTGCCGCCCTGCCATCTCTCTCTACATCCCTCATCCACCACCATGAGCACCATGTCTTCACGACAAAGTGAGTTGCATTCAATCGTGAGAGGGTACGCGAGCTCACACCAGGTCCGTCATCAGCCGAGAAACGCGCCTTGGCAAGTACCGCCGTCAATGTCCCCGGCATCGTTGTGCCCGGCATTGTCCTCAGTAAGCCGACGCTCGGACCTGCTGACCCCAGCCCAAGCAGGGGACCATGACCTCGAGGCCGAGCGCGAGTTCCCACCACCATCACCACAGCAGGTCGTCCTGCTCACCCCCGGCATCATCTATCCCGGCCGCAAAGCGCGGGCAATGCGCAGCATTCCCCAGACGGCGAGACAGCTGGTGTGCGTTGCACTCGTCGCACTCGCTTTCTGGCATCTCTGGAGCACACTCGACATGGGCGCGATGCATGTGCCCATCACAGACGTCACGCCATGAAACTCAACAAACCCCACAACCCCACACAGACGTGCGCATACGACCATTTCTCACGCAACACGCAACATGATGCACGCCACACCGAGGCGCACCACTTGATACTGGAACGGACACTCTGTCATTTGTACACTAGCCAAGCCAATACCCCACTAGCTTTCGCCATGTACGCCCTGGGGTTATAGCCAGTAGATGCATAGTACAAATCCGAAGCTCTATCCGCACTCATCCGTGTGCGCACAACTCCAACACGCCAACGTTTATGCGTAGTGGTCGATGAGCGAGTCGCGCATCTCGTTGATGACGGCCGCGCTTGTCTGGCCCTGGAGGCGGAAGGTTGCCTCGATGACGGACACCTCGGTGGCGGTCGTGTCGAGGCCAGTGAACGCGCACCAGTCGTTGACGACCAAGCCAGCGCCGATCACCTCGGAACCGCGGTTAACGGTACCAGCGACAAGGGGGACCTGGAGGAGGGACGAGAGTTCGTCGAGCTCAGAGCGCGAGGTTTTGGGGTGCACAAGGCCGCCCTGGGGTCAGCTCATGACGTCGCGCAAGCTGATAGAGGGGAACGAGGGCGTGGTAGGTTAGATGCCAGCAGGCAGACGAGCAGGAAGAAGCAGGAAGAACTGAGACTCAAGCCCAGGCCGTCAAAGGCTGGAGGCTGGATGGACTCGGCGTCTCTTCCTTTCATGTACCTCTTTCCTTGTCGCTGTAACCCCACTGCCTTGGACAACGTCAACTCACCTGGTTGGACAACGCGCAGTAGCTCCCAACAAGCACGTTAGAGGCAATAGTCTGGCGGAACACCTCGACCTTGAGCGTGTCTGCAATAATCTCCTCCGTCTCCCGGTCAATGTCGGGGTGCACGAGCGCGACGTAGTCATTGCACGCAATGACGTTACCGAGGGCCGAAAGGCGCTCCTCAACACGTTGGATCGCAACACTGGGGGGCAGCGAGTTACGGAGGTGCTGCAGTTCCTGGTCAGTCGTGGTCGAGGGCACGAGGAGACCGTGCCGGTTACCGGCGGTCAGGCGGCCAACGATACGGGTTCCGGCAATCGTAGTGTGGATGATGGGGACGACGTCGGCAAGCTCGGCCTCAAAGACCGAGTAAAAGTTGGACGACGAGGCGAGAGCGGTAAGGCAGTAGCTGATGTCAGCTGTAAACAAGGGATGATTAGTTGGAGATAAGATGGCCGAAAGGACACGCACGAGTTGGTGAGCTTGGAGAAGACACCGATGTCGGTCGAGTTCTCGAACTGGCAACCTGTTGTCAGCTATTACATTGGGAACTGTCCGTGCTCCAAGCTATGCAGCTCGGCAGCTCGGTGGAGGCACTCACGGACAGCCATGGCGGAGTAGGCTTTCTGGGTAACGGTGTCGGTTGAAGGGTTTGGAGTAGTGTGGCCGAGGAGTGGTCCGCGGCTGTAGTGGTGTGGTGTGGAGCAACAAGAGTTGAGCGTTGGCGAGATGTGTTGGCTACAGTTGATCAAGATGTTTCTTAACCGTGTCCCAAACCTCTTGACATCAACCTTGAGAGCTTCAGAACATTTGACGTCTCTCGGATCCGAGATTTATAACTTATACGGCCCTCCTCTAACCACGCGAGCAGCCCAATAACATCAGGCACCGCGCGACCCACCCACCAACAATCTCTTGAAGCCCTAGTGACTACTAGTGCCTTCTCATCGCACAATGAAGCTCCCGCAATACATCCACGCTCTCGCGGAACCTCTGCGAACCGAGGACGTGGTTGCGCTCCTCCGTCTCCTCGATACGCGGAACCGCACCGCCCGCGGCCTCGCTGAAACTGTCGCTCCCATTGATGTGAGTTTGCTCTCAGCTCACTCTCACAGAAGGAAAGGCGGCTCGCGAATCCCGGACATACCCTCCCCGAACCATGGGACGGTATCGCCGTGCGTCACTGCGCCGTCGTCAAGGCCTGGTACAATGACGACTACGCCGCTGCGTGAGCTGTTCCCACTGCATCAGCTAACACCAGATACAACCACCAGCACCAACTCCTGATCCTCTACTTGAGATGGCAGCAAGAGCAGCCCGCATGGTCCCTCCCCCTCCTATATCTCCTGCTTCGCGACCTCCGCTCCCTCGCGGAGCAGGCCGACTCCCTCACCTTTGCGAATACCGGCCGTACCCCTGCTTTAGAGGAATGCACCCGCACAGTCTCCAAGGCCTTCACGCTGGCCGCAACGGACCGGACTTTTGAAGGACGCGAATCCCGCCGCCAAGGAGTATATTACTTAGCCTCACTGGCTATCAAGTGCTACTTCAAAGTCGGCAAGCCGAATCTGTGCAAGAATATCGTGCGCGCAGTCACTTCCGACGCCAAGATGCCGCCCGTGTCCAGCGCACCCCTCGGCGACCAAGTCACTTGGCACTATTATCTTGGCATGCTCGCATTCCTCGCGGGCGAGGACAAGAAGGCACTTGATGAGCTCGAGTGGGCCTTACTTCACTGCCCCACCGACGCGAGGCGCAATCTAGAGTGAGTCATCACTCGACCTCGCTCACACAGACTCATCCTCACGTACCTTGTCCCCCTGCATCTCCTGCGAGGATCGCTACCCTTGTCCACCCTCATGGCGCGGCATCCGCGCCTCCGTGAGGCGTACCAGCCCTTCGTGGATGCTATCCGTACAGGTAACATCCAGGCGTACGATGACGCACTCGAGTGGGCCCAGCCTCGGCTGGTTGGACTGGGCACGTACCTTGCCATCGAGCGAGCGCGCGAGGGCTGCGTCCGCTCGCTGTTCAAGCGCGCGTGGATGGCCAACGACAAGAACTCGCGCATGCCCGTCGCCATCTTCTCCACCGCGCTTAAGCTCCAAGGCGTGCAGGCCGACACCGACGAGGTCGAATGTATGCTCGCCAACATGATATACCGGGTGAGTCAGGTTATTGGTGGTGCGGCACGGGGCTGGCCGCGCGTCCTCTTGAAATGACACTCGAGCTCGCGTTAGTCGCTCCTTTGCTGACTCCAGGGATACATGAAAGGCTACATCTCGCACGAGAAGCAAATGGTCGTCCTAGGAAAGACCAACCCCTTCCCCTCGCTCGCCACCCTCGCACGATGATCGACCGCCTGTTGTATACCCCGCATTGCTACCCCTGCGCATTGAAATGTCATCACTGCGACTTCGTACCTAACACGCAAACTCTTAGAACACGCAATCAGCTAACAACCCCAGCTCATGACAACACCAAGTCAGTACGACGGCGGGTAGACCGGCTTCTTCCGGCCCTCCGCGCATAGCGACTGTACGCGCTTGTGGCGCTTATTGCTCTCGTTCTTGGCTCTCTGGAAGACGCCACGCATGTGGTCGTTGAACAGCGTCGAGCGCTGCTCATGCGAGGCCCAGACGGCGTCAAGGTTGGGGTTGCTGAGATCAGATTGGCAGTTTGGGCAGAACGTACCCCTCGTCCATCCACTTCCGGATGGTCACCCCGGCACTGAGCTCAATTTGGCGACGGGCCTTCTGCATCGCGCGACTCGGGGCCTCGACCTTGTTGCTGAGCGACCGCGCGATGGGCTGGGGTCAGAAATCCCTGCAAGCACCGGACGAACATCATAGAACTCGGTGAAAAGCTAGCGTCAGCGGTGCTCAACGCCGAGCTCACTGAGTGAACCTCGTTCAGCTTTCGGCTCTCCTTTGATATCTTGCGTACCATAGTCGAAGTGAGTAGCCCGCGGACTGACTTGCGGCCGCCAAAGGCAGAGTTGCGAGGCTCCTGCACCCGTTCCACGAGGGGAGGTAAGTCGAAACGTGTGCGCTTCGACGGTCGATCCTCGTGGTTGGGGAAAGGAGGTGACCGGAGAGAGGGCCTGAGCTTGGGAGGCTGAATGGTGGTGGGGCGAGTGCTGGTAGACATACTTCCCTCCGAACCATTCTCACCCGTGGCTCTGGTTAAAGAGACAGCCGACACGTCGCCAAACACGTCAACAGACGCAATCGACTCTGGCTTGCGAGGATGCATCTGCGTGGCCGACGTGCCATAACCACCTGGAACGTCATGGTACGCGATGGGCGTGCGGGAGGGTTTCAGAACGAGCATCGAATCGAGGGAGTCAACTGAAGGGGAGGTGATGTTGGAGTTGGTAGGCGTCTCGATGGGCGAGGATGTCGGAGCAAGGAGAGGAGAGGACGGACTGAGGCTGGTGGCCGTGCGACGGGCACCGATGTCAGACGCCGCGATGTAGGAGTCTGGCAGGAGTACTCCGCCGTCTGGCGGTGGTGGCCAGCCATGAGTTAAGTCGATTATGGCCTCTGCCTTGCGCTTGTGCGGGGATGTTCCCCGCAGGACGTCAGGCTTAGGGGGATTGACGATGCGTCCCGCCCGAGAAGCCCCAATGTCGGTGACAATTATCGCCTCGATGGATGAGTGCGGAACCGGAGTAGCAAAGAACACGCCGTCAGAGGCGCCGGGCACCTAAAGTCAGAGCGATCTGGCGAAGGTACTCGCCGTGGGATCATCGTGATCCACAACCATCGGGCTCTCTCGCGAGCGTAAGTCGAGCGAACTATCGTCGGCATTTGGTAACCATGTTGCTGGTGGAGGCATCGAGCGAGCGTCTACGAGCTCGACGTCGCCAATGTCGTCCAAGCCACTCGTCATTGCGGGCACCTCGCTCTGGTTCTCAGTCGTGTGGTCCTTCGGGAGCTTCGTCGCCGTCGTGGTTCCAGCCTTGGGCTCGATCTTCGCAAGCCTCGACCCCTTCTTACTATCGGCCGGAGCAGCTGAGTAGTCTCGAGTCTCCCGCGGCAGTGGCGAGTTCGAAGGAAGTGGGTTTGGCGTCTCTGTTTCGAGCGTCTCTCCGCGCGTAACACGTGATGTGCGCTTGGAAGAGCGGGAAATGGCATTACTGGGTGCCGACACCGTGCCGCATGGTCCGACCTCGGCTTTGGCAGCCCGGGGGCGTTTGGCGGGCACTTGTGGAACAGAGGAATTTGCGTCTGGATCGACAGGGATGATCTGGTCCTCGTTGGTAGTGTCGACGGGGGTACTGAGGCGGTCAGTTATCTGTAGTGTGAGTGCGGGCAAAGTAACAAAGAGACGCTCACATCGACCTTGCTCCGCTTCCCACGAACACTGTTCTTCTTCGCGATCGGTGTCTTCTTCTTGGCCAGTGTGGTTGGACGAGCAGATGAGGCGGACCTTGTGTCTGAGGGAGTTGGGAGCTGGTCGGACTTGGGCGCTAGAGCTGGGCCCTTAGCCTTCGACTTGACGAGAGGGACAGAGTCCTTCACTGTAGTTGTCTTGCTCGTGCTCTCCTCGACAACACCATTGTCTCCCGATGGCTCCTCAAGAGGAATGTCGGGTACGCGCTCCGGACGCACGAGCGAGCTGGCGACCATTTCATCAAGGTCTAAAGTGGCTGGGTTCACAGGCGAGGGTTCCAGAGGAGCCAGTCTCTGCGGCGATGTTCTCGAGTCTGTTCGTAGATCAGAAATGCGGCTAATCTCACAAGTGTACGGTCCTTTCGGGGGCGTGGGGTGCTCTGGAACTACCTGCGACGACTCTGTCATGTGAATATCTGGGTCGGCCAACGTTGTGTTCTCCTGAGGTGGAGTAACAACCTCAGGGACGGAAGCCTGCGTCTTCTCGTAAGATGGAGAGGAAGGCTCGGGTGCGGGGTCAAGTTGGCTTGGGCCTTCGTTCTGCGAGGAAGCTTGGGCGGTAACGATGGCACTAATCTTCTGCCTCCACGCCGCGGCTGCCGACCTGGAAGAGCAACGACGGAGGACAGATGCGGATGGTGCAAGTGCGGTTAAAGGTATTTTGGCTTTGGAACTCTTCGATCCCTTCGATTTCGGAACTGGGTCACCCTGCTTAGCGGTGGTTGGCTGGACCCGTGCCGCCGACTCCGGCTCATGCTCGTCTGGGGTATCCGACGACGGCAGAGGAGTGTTGACGGTCTCTGCAGCCTGGAGAGCCTGTAGCAGGTCGTGGTCGTCGTAAGCGTCGTCGTCAAACGTCTCAATGGTGGCCTCAGGTTGGGGTCTTGTAGTCTCTCCATCATTGCCGCCGGTAGCCGCAGTGTCCGCGATCGCCATGTCCTCACGACTCTACGAGGATCAGCATTCGTCGCGCCATAGACCTGGGCCTCACATTCCTGAAGCAACTCTCCATGAACGCACTGAACCCATCCGTATCTTGCGCGTGGGTCGAAAACTCTACTCTAGCGCCATCTTCACCTGCCAGCTTCGGAATGGTGTCAAAAGTGAAGCCTGTTCGTCAGCACATGGCAGACCCCACACCCACGCCCACCGCCGAGGTTAGAAAAGTTGGTGACTCGTGCCAACGCCATTGAGATGCTGCTCTCAGTTCCATCTGGATTAAACGGTTTGAAGCTCAGGTATGAGAGGTCCACGTAGACTGCCACCAAGCCTTCCTTGAGGCGACGTTGGTTCCTCTCGTCTTCAAGGCAATTATCGCCGTCGATGACGAGTCGGACAAGCCGAAATCCTCGAGGCCGGACGAGTTTGTCATCACCCGCTGCACAGTTGATGAGGGAACGATAGAACTGATCAGACACAGCTGCGTTCCTTCACTCACGGAAGTGTCAGGGTGGCTCTTCCCATGCAACATGGGGATCAATTCGGCTTGGACGCAATCTCTCCATGATCCTGGGGGAAAGATCTTGCGTAGAAGGGCAAGCCGCTTGTCGCCGTCGCTTGTCGGGTACGTGGTCACCATCCGCGTGACAACCTGGAACATGCTCATGGAAACGGCCAAGGCTGAGATCAGACGGGACCCCTCAACACCCCTGACCTTGCGTAGAAACGAGGAGCCTCCCCATGAACGATCTATTGGTTCAGTCAAAGTCGAGTTAATCACCTACGGGCCAAACGAGTCGTCCCCCAGGAGGAGCTGCAGTCCTTTCTTGGGGTCTTTGTTCTCGGAGATGGAACACAGAAGCTCAGCCGCCAGAGATCAGTGGTCGCCTGAACAGTACACTCACCAGTTCGGCAACCTCCTGGCTGGGAACCACTCCCAGTGCAAACGAGTTGAGGAGACCGCTGAGGAGCTTGACCCAGTCTGTTGTGAAGAGTTCGTTTGGTAGATCTTCAGCTCAGCACCGAAGGAGGGAAACTCATACCGTTAGAGCAGTTCCTGGTGCTGGAGTGAGCAAAGTCAACTGGCTCGACACCTACTGGTCAACCATGCAGCCGATTGCGATGCTGAGCCTTTGAATGGCACCTTCTGGTGTTTCCTGGTGCAGATGGGCTTCAGGCAATGCGACAACTTTGGTCTTGACTTCCTGGGCGTGCTTCTCAACCTGCTCAAGCAACATAGTGAGAACTGCGAAAGAGTAGTTAACGTTCAGGATGACGGGGATGGACAGCAGTTGGCTAAACTGGGCGTCAGCCGGAAGGACCGAGTCGCACTCACATCCTCCTCCACCCAGCGACAGAAGTTGCGTATGTCCTCGTGGGCGCCGGACTAGGGGTTAGTGGGCTGATGCTCACGAGGAAGGTACGAGGGTCAACCTACCACTGCAGCGCCGAGGAAGGTGCCGCCTTTCTTGAACCTCTCAAGTTCGTCCCTTTTCCGGGGCCGCTTCTTGTTGTACATGACGACGATGGCTTCGCCGGCCTTCTTGACAAGGATGTGGTCTGCTCTGATAGCCAGGGCCTTGGAGGAAGACCCGCTGGACGACATCTTGCTAGGGCCCAACGGAGCGAGGGTTGTGCAGTAAAGGCCTGGAATGAGGGTTGAGGGAGGAGTGGGGGTATGCTGAGGTGTGTGTGAGGAGTGAGGGGTGAGGGGTGAGGCAGTGGAGTAAAGAGGCGAGGTGACAGAAAGGTGTGAGCGTGAGTTTCGAGAAAGTGCAAGGGAGTGTGGAAGTGAGAGAAAAGACAGTCACCTTCCTCGGACGGGGGGTTGACTCAACCCTCCTTGAGGAAGGTGACCCACAGTACCCCCGTAGTGGAGTCAGCGAGGGAAGGTTGCTCAATGATACGCATCCTCCAATGTTCAGTGTTCAGTCGGAGGATGTGGAGACCCCACTTCTATCCCACGTGGCGCGTGGTATTTGCCACCAAGCTCTGTTCCTGAAGCTGCGATCTGGTTAGGTGTGCAGAACAGAGGAGAAGGGAAGAGGGATTGATGGGGAGAATGATGAAGGGGAACGGGCAACGCGGGTTGCGCCATGAATTATGTCTATGTGCACTTGTTGTGTTACGGGAGTGTGTTGGTAGCTAGTCTAGGCGCGCTTTAGGCGCCAGACTTGGCCAGTGGCTTTCACTCGAAAAGGCTCAAAGGGGCTGATCGGTGTTCGGGTGTAATGTGGGGGGAGAGGTTGATGACGTTGTTGAATGCAATCGGGAGTCGTCATCGGATGAAAGCATGAAAGTATGGCTGCTCAAGCCCCTATCCTTGCCTTATTGGCTTCCAAGTCATGACTGGCTCAACAGGACCTCCCGGCCGGAAACTCGGTACAGTCACGCGTGTCATACATGCCATGACCCAAAGTGGTTACAGGACGCGCGCATCGCCGCCGTCGTGACCGGATAACCCTCTCCTATCAGGCGCCAATGACAGGGCAACATGACCCCTCACCCAAGCCACAACCCAGCCATCCTCTCCCCCCCCCCCTCCCTCTCCCCCCTTCCTCCCCCTATACAGCCCTCTCACCCGACATTGTTGGCCACCGACACCCACCTCAACCCCCCCACCAACCCAAGCATCCAGCCACTACTTGAAGCTCGAGTAGCATCTCACCTCTTCCTCTCTTCCATCTCATCCCGCCTCGCATCCATCTTGCAAGAGGCATCCCAGTACCCATCACCTGCCACCACTACCACTTTCACTTAGCACTGCACGGCATACTCTAGACTGTATTAGATCATCACCATGCGTCTCTCGTTCGCCATCCTATTCAGCCTCCTCCCGGCTATCCTTGCCACCCCCATCCACCACCAGGCTGGCCTTGCTCCCCTCAGCGTCGAGGGCAAGACGATCGACAACTCGTACATTATCGTCTTCAAGAAGGAAGTCTCCGCGGCCCAGGTCGCGATCCACCTCAACGCCGTCCAGTCGCTCCAGAGCGCCCATGTAAGTACGCGCGTCGTTTATCGGCCAAATCCGGGGTGGCCACGCACCTCATCACACCCCGCAGCCTGTCCTAGGCGTCACCCAAAGACTGCATTCACCTCTGTCACCCCCCATCCCCCCCCCCTCGGGACCCCAGCCAATCAACAACACTGATATGCATGGGTGGCAAACGGCGCAGGGAGATGTGCCGTCCGTGACCGGTCGGGTGCTCATCAGCTTGTTTGGTGGCCAATTCTGACTCTTCCTCAGCCTCTTGTCGGCGGCGATGATGGCGTCACCCAGGTCTGGGCTCCCTCGAAGTTGAACGGCTTCGTGGGCTACGGTGAGTTTCAACTTCCTACCCGTTCACCTGCTCGCATGATAGAGGGATGCTCACACGCCAGCCGGCAAGTTCTCGGAGGACGCCCTCAACGAGATTCGCAGGTCGCCCGAGATCGCGTACGTGGAGATGGACCAGATCGTCCACACCACCGACGACGTCTACGGTGTTGACGAGCCGTTCATGGGTTCCGAGATTGGCACCCAGAAGGGTGCTCCGTGGGGTCTTGCCCGTATCTCGCACCGCAACCGCCTGACGTTCGGCACCTTCAACAAGTACGAGTACAACAAGGACGGAGGTGAGGGTGTGACGGCCTACGTCATCGACACTGGTGTCAACATCAAGCACGTCGAGTTCGAGGGCCGTGCCCGCTGGGGCAAGACGATCCCTCGCAATGACGAGGACATCGACGGCAACGGCCACGGCACCCATTGTGCTGGCACCGTCGCATCGGGCAAGTACGGTGTGGCCAAGAAGGCCGAGATTGTCGCTGTCAAGGTCCTGGGTTCGAACGGCTCTGGCACCATGGCCGACGTCGTATCGGGTGTCGTCTGGGCTGCCGAGGACGCTGCCAAGAGGGCTGTTCTTGCCGCTAGCGAGCTCGCGCGCACCGGCCAGACCAAGTTCAAGGGATCGGTCGCCAACATGTCGCTCGGTGGCGGCAAGGCGCGCTCGCTTGACGAGGCCGTTGACGCTGCCGTCGAGTCGGGCCTCCACTTTGCCGTCGCCGCCGGCAACGACAACAAGGACGCCTGTGACTTCTCGCCCGCCGCTTCCAAGGGCGCTATCACCGTCGGTGCATCGACCATCACCGACCAGCGTGCCTACTTCTCCAACCACGGCAAGTGCGTCGACATCTTTGCTCCAGGCCTCAACATTCTGTCGACCTGGACCGGTGGCCCGGACGCCGTCAACACCATCTCGGGCACGTCGATGGCTTCTCCCCACATCTGCGGCCTGCTCGCGTACCTCCTCTCGATCGAGGGTTCGGACACGTTCACCATGCTCGCTGGTCCCGAGGAGCCCGAGGAGCTCCTCGTCGAGTCGCGTGTGTCGGTCTACGGCGACGCGTACGAGCTCCTTCCCGAGTGGGCGCAGATGTTCCTGCCCGAACCCGAGAGCGAGGAGGTGATCGAGCTCAGTCGCGCCGCCAACGTTGGGCCGAAGGTCACCCCGAAGCGCCTCAAGAAGGCGCTCATTGCGCTCGCCACTCCCGGCAAGCTCTCCGACCTCCCCTCGGCCACGGTCAACCTCCTGGCCTTCAACAACGCCACCCATTAGTCAGCCGGAAGAATTTGTCGGAAGCAAGCAGTCAATAGTGTTGTCCACACGGTTCCCGCCGGTGCACCATGATGTACAGATAAGCAGAATGATACTGAGCAGCGCGTAGTGCGCGTAGAGAGCGAGGAATGCGAAGAGGGGCTGCCGTGTCACTGACGGGGATGACCCACCCTGTCGCGTCTGCGTGACGCTTGCAAGCCAGGTGAGCTGCGCAACGCGCCGCCAACAGGCGGCTGAACATGGCGCAGCTGTGCCAGTTGGAGACCAAGATCATGGCAGTGTGAATATCGGGCGCCCCTATTCGCCCAACTGTTGCCCAACGACCGCAGCGACGATCATGTCCCCGTCATGAGACAGGCTGAGCATGAGCTCGATGCGCGCGGGGTCCAATCCATCCTGCGGGTCGCCCTTGCGTGCGCGCCGGCGTGCGATGGCCTCTGCATCCCGTCCTTGTGGAGGAAGAAGGGAGAGGGTAGGCTTCCCCCGCACCGAGTACGACAGGTCGAGGTTCTTCCATCCCCACCCCGTTGGCCAGGGGAGCGCTTTGTACGCCGCCTCCTTGGCCGCCCAGCTGTTGTCAGTGAGGTGGGGTGGGAGAGCGCACCGTGATGCGAGGAAGCGGAGCTGTTGCGCCTTCAGCGTTGAAGGTTCAGGATGCTTTGCTGGGAGGGAGGCGAAGGCTGCCAGCTCGCGCGGCGAGCAGATGCGCTCTGCCAGCCGGTGGGCTGTGCGGCGGGCAATTAGGGCTTGGAGGCGGGGTAAGGAGAGGAGGTCGACGCCGAGGCCGAGTAGCATGATTGGGGTTGTTGGGCGTTCTTGACAGATCCGTCTGGTTTCGCCTCGATGGAGGCAGGGTCGGTCTGCCTGGTGGAGGTCATCCACATCCACTGACCTCGACTAGTGTCCTACATGGAATGCAACACAGGTTGATGTTGTGACCCAAGCACACCGAGGCCGCCTTAAAGCATACATACGAGAAACTTCCTTCTTGGGCGGTGCTATGGAACGGACTATCAGACGGGCAGAGACTGCCTCGACGACCTTGGTGGCCAGGGGCGTAGCCTGTATTACATATACTGTAGTTAGCGCAGGCCCCAATTGAAACTTACCCAGGCCACATCCGCAACCGCCTGAATACGCTTTGCTAATCAGTCAGCGGAGAAACTCGACAAGCACGCACCGACAGCGAGAGGGTCGTAATTGCGCGTCTTGGGCGGCCCAGAGTGTGAGCCCTCCTGGCTGTCGTCGGTGTACGCCAGGAAGCGGCACTGGTTCGCAATGATGTCGGCGTACTGTGGTTAGTAGGCGTGATGTATGGAACACACGTAAGCGACGGGAACGATCTGCACGTCAGCATGTCACAGCCAGGACCATCCAAAGGAGAGCCTCACCGAGACAGCACGAGTAGCACGGGCATAAGTGTAGCACAGGCGGTTGCACAAGTTCTGCATTTTGTCGGCATTGAATCCGTTCTCATCAATGAGAACGATGCTGCGGTCAGCACGTACAGCGAAGTCGCTCACTAGTGAGTAGGACGGGCAGTGCCCTGGAGACCTGCGTGAGCCTGAAGGTAGAAGTCAAAGGCGAAGGGGTGCGTGACACGCTGGTCAACAACGAATCCTGTTGTCAACAAAACATCAACATGTCACCACTCACCGGCCTTGAGGTTGCCAGTCCTGTCCTGGTCTTTCTGGCTCATACTG
The DNA here is from genome assembly GCF_030864355.1 of Cutaneotrichosporon cavernicola. NCBI lineage: Eukaryota > Fungi > Basidiomycota > Tremellomycetes > Trichosporonales > Trichosporonaceae > Cutaneotrichosporon > Cutaneotrichosporon cavernicola. The sequence goes on along the minus strand of NC_083396.1, from coordinate 1,750,835 downwards.
AAGAAGCGCATGTTGTGCTGATGTTAGACGACGCAAGGACTCCAGCACTCACGCGCTTGGCACAGACGACGAAGGTGATCTTGGGTCTATACTTGGGGTCACCGAAGGAAGCTGCCGCCTTCTTGACAGCCTCAACCTCCATCCTGGATGGTCAACGATGTCTTGGAACAGGCCTCACTTGGTGACAGCCATGTACTGGCCCTCGGACACGCCGTCGCGGAAAAAGAGGATGCGGTCCGGCTTGATGCCGGCCTTCTTCTGAAACCTCTCGATGTGCTCACGCACCATGTTGGCCAGGTCCGAGATAATCTCCACCCGACCCTCCTGGAGGCGGGCGCAAACCGAGAAGCGGACGTTCTCGCCGTCCGTGCCGGCAACGGTGACGGCAATGGACGGCTGGAGAAGGCCGCCCCCAGCAGGGGGAGGGTGCGTCCTGCTGTTAGCGTAATCTCACAGCGGATACTTACACGTCCGCCCCGATCATGATCGTGGTCTTCGTGAGCTCGAGGGTCAGTGCGAAGATCCGTGGGTTGACGTACCACTTCCGTCATGGGGACCTCGTGCGTCACGCCGCCAAGCTTGGCCTGGATCTTCATGGCCACTGTAGTTGAGCAAGGCCACGCAATGTCACTCACCGTTGCCGCAGTACTGGTCGAGAGACCTGTCCTGGAGAATCTTCTGTCCCAGGAGGCACTGGGTTGGGAACATCATCTTGAGCTGCATACCTGGCGTTAGTGCTGGACAGTCCATGCGGACCATGTACTCACCGGCGATGTTCTTGATCTGCTGGTACGTTGCAGTGTCCTTGCCCTGCCCCGTCAGCACTCATCCTCACGACCACTCACGCCCAAGATGACGATGATCAGCTGCGGCGCGATCTTGTGCTTCGTAGCCAAGGTCTGGCACATCAAGCGGATATTGTTGTGAAGGTGCTGAGACCCGGTCTGGGCGGGGCACATAATGTCAGGTGTTGGGTTGGCAACGTTGACGCCTTGCATGTCAGGAGGTAACTCATAAGTTGACTCACCATACTGCTTGAGCGAGCGGACGAGGTAATTGATGAAGTTGCCTGGGAATGTTTAGGGTAGAACAAAGAGAAACTCACTCGTCACCTGAACATCGACACGCTTGTGGAGCGAAACCACACCCCACGCCTTGAGAGGAGTGCCAGGGCGAGTGAACTGAGGTCGGCAAAGCCTTGGACATCACGAACCGAGACGCCCTTGAGGTTCCAGCCCCTGTTGAGTCAGCACATCCCACGAGTCTGATTCACCCTTCTATCGCACCGAGCTCCTTGTTGCCCTTGTACATGACGCGGGGTGGGTGGAGGACGCGACCTTCAACCTGCATCATGTTCGGGGCGACCTCGATGCCCCACTGGCGAATCTTGGTGATGCCCTGGTAATTGAGCCGCGCGCGCCAGGTCTTGACTGTGGACATCAGCAGGGGCAGGAATGACACACGTACTGGCGGCAGAGCGGTCAGGCGGCCTCTGGGCTGCGATCTTAATCATCTCCGCGGCCTGGTCCCCAGTGAGCTGGGCGAACGGGACGGCGTTGAACTCGGCCAGGTGAACCAGCTCAATGCTGCGGCCGTTAGACATACCATAGCACATGGGAGGCTGGAGAAAATGAACTCACGGGACCATGAAGTTCTTGCCGTAAACGACGCAAGGAAGACGTGGCTTCCGGATGGTGATGTTGAACTGTTCCTTGAAGTAGTTGACAATCGAAATGTCCTTGGACGGAGCACCATCGCGCCCCTGCATGACGAACCGAATATCGGCCGCAGCGGCCTGGGAGATCTGCTTAATAGTGAAGAAGCGCGACGTCTTCTTGTACGGCAGAGTGAACTTGGCACCCCAGAGCAGCTTGCTCAGGCTCCTAATCTGAAAATTGTTTAGCTGGTCTATGGTGGCGTGACCACCAAAGCCGCCCATCTGGCCACCACCCCGACCGCCACGAGGGCCGCCACGGCCGCCACGACCACCAAAGCCGCCGCCACCGCCCATGCCAGCCAGTTGGGGGAGTAGATCCTGGGGTTAGCTCGGACCGAAGACCACTATCACAAGAAGGTTGCCGGGCTTGAACATGGCCGTGAAGGCGCTGTTGAGCTTCCTAGTCAGCATTGTAGACGATACGGTGTCGGCGTACCTGAATGGCAGGGGCGTTACTCGAGGTCGGGCGGAAACTCCTGCAAAGTCAGTAAAGCCGGTTTGAGACACTTGCTGATAGAAACCCATCGCGACGACGGCTCCACCGGAGATGGGCACAGCCCCGTCTGGTAAGTCAGCAGTGTGTTTCACATGCGAGCCGACCACTCACCCATAGTGAAGAACTTGCCGCGTGCACCCATGGGGTGGAACTTCTTGCAGGGGTCGTCGCGGAACAGGATGTTACCAGCCTGAATTGCAGTCAACTGAGAAGTCAGCTAAACGCCTCTTCGAAGGTCTGGAGGTGGCGAGGGTCACTCACCACAGTGTTCGCGATCTGCAACGTCTGCTCGTTCTTGCTGCAGAAGTCCATGATGCTCTGTAGGTCGATCGTGTTGGCAAGCTTGAGGGTAAGCTTGAAGCGCGAACGGTCGTCGAGTTCGCGGCCTTCCTCAGGAACGCCCACGACAAGCTGACGCTACATATCAGTCATGACCACAAGCGCGACACCAGATATCAAATAATAAGTAGAGCACTCACGCCGTTGCTGTCGGCCTTGAACTGGTGGACGGTGTAGACGTTCTTGCTGTCGTCAGTTACACCTGCGCCAGCAAATGACAACCCACCCGAGGTCGAAGGCCGAAGTCTCAAAAGCAAGCTTGTCCGGGGCACCTGCCTCCTGGTGGCAGGCGGCGGCCCAGATCTTCTCAGTGAGATTCTTCGGCATCCTTCAAGTCAGCACAGTGCCGGACTCCCAGGATGCAGGTGATGCACTTGTCCGAAGGGGTCTTGACGACGCGCGCGATATTGAGGTCGTAGTGGCTACGGTCAGCTGTGCAGGGCCCAGCGAGCTCGACTCACAACACCGTTCCAGCTCCGGGCACCTTGGAAGAGAGGCGCACCTGGTACAGGTTTGCTTCGGCCTTGACTGGCTGGCCAGCCTTGCCATAGTCTGAGATTAGAAGCAGCATCACGTCAAAAGGCCAGGGCGAGCACGTACCTGGGCGCGGGTGGGCACCCTTGAGGATGAAGTCATCCTTGGCAGTCATGGACATGGCGTCCATCTGAGACGTGAGGGACGCGACGGCGGGCTTGAGATCAGATGCAGGTGGTGTACTCTCGCTCACCTCGGTTCTCTTTGGCGGCATCTTGGTTGACTGTCATAAGCCCAAGGAAGGAAGGTCAAGTAGTGATGTGGTCACGGGGAGACGGGGTGCAGCAAGGAACAATAGTCCAGCCACGTTCTGTTGAGTGAGGGGCCCCGCGGAATGTTGGGGTTAACATCTCCAGCAGCATTGACTGTCGAGTCGCGGTGGGTGATGCGCTTGGTGGAATGGGGGAGGTCTTTGGGTCTACGGATCTACAGAAGCGATAGATGCTGCAGTAGGACGGTGTATGGGTAGGAGGTGATCATGACGACACGGCAGGGGACTCACTCACAAAGTGACGGTCGTTGGTGTGCTTGGTCTTGTTCGCGGAGAGCTGGTGGCGCAGGGAATGAAGGTGCTCTCTGCACGAGGTTAGCTCGGGAGGGAAGGTGTCACTGGGCAAAGGGTTTCGCGCAAAGTAGATAAGTGGATTGGGTGAAGAAAGGGAATAGATGGCCAAGGGAGGCTATTTATGTGGAAGGAATGCCATCCTGTAGATCCGATGACGATGAGCGTTGGTGACCATTGCGTTGACTGCACTCATACCCTTCCCTCCCTTTCCCCATGCTGCCACCGCCGTCCATGTGTCCCATTTTTCCCTCCAGCGCCTGACCGCTGCAGTCCCACTGCTCCCCGCCAGCATCGAGTTACGGCCGGTACTGCGACGCCCACACCTGTGCTGTGATTGCTGTCCCGCACGTCCCCACGTCTCACACCCTCCCTGTCCCAGCTGCCCGTCAGTACCCCTCCTCCTTCCTCTTTCCGTCACCCATGCTAGGTCCTTGTAATTAGCTTTGGTATCGGCCGGGAACGGGCGCCCGACTGGCCAGCTGGTTTTTCTGAAGGGGCACGGTCCCCCGATATCCCGAGCCTCACTCGGCCGTGAACACGTTCTCAGAAGCTGTCTATAGACCCTCGATCCCCCGAAGGAACGGTACGTGCGAACTGTCAAGTCGACATCGACGTCCTCGAGGTGACAGACACGCCAAAATTTTGCACAGTTCAGTCACCTGTTTGCCCCTGCTGATCATGCTGTGCCGGATCGAGCAAGCCCTCTTGATCGCCGGCTTGAGTCGCCCTCGGCGATAGTCCTTTGATCGTCTGACCGTCACCCCTTCACACATTGATAACACACAGGTCACATACCCCCTCGTCCGCCTCCGCCACCTTACTCGCCTCGCTGTCGTCTCCCGCTCACCCTCACCCTCACCCTCACCCTCACCCTCACCCTCACCCTCACCCTCACCCTCACCCTCACCCTCACCCTCACCCTCCTTAGGCCACCTCCCTCTCCCTCTCCCTCTCCCTCTCCCCTCTCTCTCAAGCTGTTCTGCTCTCGCCTCCCACTCCTCCCCTTCCCACTCCTCCCCTTCCCACTCCTCCACTCCTCTTCATTCCCCCGTCGGGCATAACTGCGGCCCCCTTTCCCAATATACACAGTAGACGTGGGAGAACCTCAGGCGCCGAGTCAAGTGAGTGTAGTTGCCTTGAATGGATTACTCGCCCTCGGCAGCGTTCGCCTCCTTCCTCATGATACCAGTGTTCCACGTTCCCAAACTCTAGTGCGCTACTCGACAGCCGCGGCCATCTGCTGCCGCCAGCGCCGCTGGATGTCGATACTCTCCAGGAAAATCTCGTACTTGGCCTGGAGGACCTTCCTCTCTGCCTCACCAAGGCTACCCGTCGTAGGCTCGACACGAGTTGCGGGTTGGGTCATGGCGACCATAATGTTCCACAGCCGCCCGCCGTCTTGTGACGCCCTGTCTGCGTCGGCCTGCGTCTCGATGATGTGCGCCTGTGACGCTTCATACGCGAAGCGTCCCAGCATCGCTGCGCCGAGCACCACCGCCGCAGACGGGTGCGGCGGCAGGACGATGGGCATATCGAGCACAGTCGCGAGAAGGCGCATCAGCGGGGCGTTCTTGGCCTGCGAGCCCGACATATAAATACTGTCGATGCGGTGACCATTGGCGTTCATCGTCTCCACTATGTGCCTTGTCTGCAAGGCGATCGCCTCAAGCGTTACGCTAAACTTTGCAGCTAGATCGTCGAGGGACGCATCGAGGTCCAGCCCGGTGATCATGCCGCGCATCTTCGGGTCAGCAAGAGGTGAGCGATTTCCATGCTGGCGTTAACTCTGATCCAAAAACCCCAGAGCTCACGAGGTCGGGGTAGAAGTGCAGGTCCTTGGTGAGGTGCACCCTCGTCGGGGCCTTCTCGTTCTTTTGCATCTTATCGAGCTGCTCACCGAGGAGCTCGTACGTGCTCTTGTCCGCTTTCTTCGACAGCTCAAGCAGGCGTGGGTACGCGGCGTGCGTGGTCATGACAAAGTCAATGAGCTGACCCGTTGACGACTGTCCGCCCTCGTTCATCCAGTAGTCCGTGAAAATGGCGTTGCGGTAAGGGCCCCACTGTCGTTAGCTTGCTCTCCGCGATGAGTGAGACGTACAACACTGTAAGTCAGCCTACTATGAACACTTTGAGGCTAACGCACCCAGGGACCATGATACCGTCCTTGCTCTGAGCGAGGTGGCACGTGCTCGTACCAGCAACAGCGGCGAGGCGGTGGGCGGCGTCGTCGAGCGTGGGTGGCTTCTCCGTCTTCCCGTCGTCCGTCTTCGTCACAGCTGCGACCGTCCCAATCCACCCCGAGTACCTGGGGTGAGTGAGTTATTCAGTCAATGGTGAGTAGAGAGAGCTAGCGGTGACTCACGCGTCGATGACGGCGCTTCCCACGGCCGTACCCTCGGCGAGACCGAGTTCGGCAGCCGCATCCTTGCACAGGCCCTTCCCGACCGGCTGTCCTGCAGACAGTACGAGTCCGTTCTTCCCTGGGATGCCGCCCACCTGCTCAAAGTCGTTCGCGGAAATGTCCGCCAGGCCTAGTGTCAGAGCTTGTCGCAGACTTCGGCGTGGCACTCTCCGCCGTCGCTCACTCCGGCGGTCCTGACTCCGGCGAGCCCAGGTCCGGCAGGCGCCACCCGGGGTCGCTCCGGAGCAGTACACTTGACGTCGCCAATCCCCCGCCCCAGCCATCCCGACTCACCAATCTTGTCGAAGAACCGTCGGCTCCATCCCTCCGTGCTGACCTCGCTTGATCCATCACTCGCGTTCTCCATCCTGGTCCCTGGAGGAACATATGAGTACTTGCACGCCAGCGAGCAGTTGGAGCGTGCCAACGACCCCGTCGCGCGGTACGTGAGGTAGTCGGGCAAGTCGAAGAACATGCACTCCCTGAACCGCCCTGCATCCATATGCTTCTTGAGCCAGAGGGTCTTGGGCGTCTCCATCTCGAGCTGGTATTAGCCTACCCTGGAATCGACGCACACTCATGGTCCCCCCGACAAAGTTGAGCACGCCCTCGCCAGTGGCGTTGATCGCGTCCGCCTCCTCTCCGGCGCGGTGATCGGCCCAGAGAATGACGTTCCATTGTCCCTCTGCGCCGAGGTTCGAGCCCTGGTCCTCCCCGATCGAGACACTGATTGGTCGGCCAGCCCGGTCGGTGACGGCGAGCGAGCAGGTCGCGTCGAAGCCCACGCCTTTGACCTGGTTTGGGTCGACGCCCGAGTCAGCCAGGATCTTCTGCGAGCATGTCGCGAGAGCCGCCCAGATGTCTGCGGTCGACTGCTCGAAGATCCTGTGGTCGGAGGGCGAGCGATGCGTCTGGGTCTCGACCGAGTGGTCCGCGAGCAGCTTGCCGTCCGAATCGACGAGGCATGCGCGACCGGAGCCCGTGCCGCTGAGAGTTAGCCAGTGCTGGCTTGAATTGCGCTCGGTCGGATGGATGGCGACAGAAGAACGTGCTCCGCAAGGTTCGGCTCACACGTCAAACCCAATAAAATACTCCATCGTCGTCAGTGAGTTTGGTGAGCGGCGGTGAGCACGGGAGAAACTATTAATGGGTTTGTGGTGAGTTGAATGACGGCTCCTATGGACTCGGACCAGTTCAACAGCCTGTTGTACGGAATTGGAGTGTGGGGTATCTATCCGGAGCGGAGGTATGTGACCGGTCCGTGTCCCTCCATATCCAAGAAGCCGATCGGCTCGATCGGCTGGGCAGACGTTCTCCTTCCGGTCAAGCATTGAGAGAGCACGTGGGGATGCGATGGCAATCAAAGACAAGAGCACGCAAGGAGGCAAGGAGGAAGAGTTTATCAAAAATCAGACCCGGTATGGTCAAGTCCATAAAGTCCAGACCCTCCTATGGAACAATGGAAAGAGGGGTTCGGATTTCACCATGCGGGGTTAGAGTGAAGCGCCAGAGCCCTTTTGGCGTTGATGATTCTCCATCTTCTAGGCCTAGACCGGCCCGTGCCCAGTGCCGAATACGCATCAGACTCAGGCTTGGGCGCAAACGGTAGTACAGTGAAAGGCCGTCGCTCGTCGTTCAGATCGCGTCGATGCATTCAGTACAACACCTCTGTGACAGAACCACGAGACGCGACGCCGGAAAGGACGCGCGGACGCGAGACGCGACCCCAAGCGACAGTCTCAGATTCCAACTATAGTACAGTGACGTGAATCACCACTGTGCTTTACGGGCTGGCCGGGTTGGGAGGCGTGGTAGCGAGTGGCGCCAAGGGGTGCTGCGGGTTGCGGGATTCAGATCGATCAGCGAGGGCCACGCACAGCTTGCATCACATTTGTGTTGATTCTGTTCAAGGTTGGCGCGTGTCCCACTAACTAAATATCATGACTCGGCCCTCAATGGACGTATGGACGTATGTGCGTTGCTCATGCATCGAGTTGTTACTCCTCATGCATCAAGCATCTTACTCCATAACCGTACCCTTTGGTTCATCTCACGGTCTGCTTTGTAGCGGAATATGTCCCCCCTGAACGGCCAAGCACTGTGCTTTACTACCATCCCTGGGTACAATGACATCTAAACGTCTGAAAGCACTACGGAAGCACATTACCCCGTTTCTCAGCCAACTCTCCTGAGATTGAATGAGATGGAATAACCCTGTAACCTCTGCTTATCTGCAGAGCCAGGCTACTACGTTCCTTGTCACTGCTCCGAAGATCCGAGGGGCACGGGGATTAAAGGGCAAGGCAAGAGGGTGTGACCGGTGTGAGGCACATCGTGTCGCAACCTCAAAACCTACGTCGATCTATCTTGTTTCGCAGCAACACAACTGTACGACTGACCCTCTTAAGCGACCAGCTGGACTGATTGTTGGGTCTTTATCCTTTTACACCTTCGCATCTTCGACGAGCAGGCCTCTTTTCCACCTTCCTCCCTTTCACTCCCCATTGTGAGTCTTAAAGTCCGCGGGCGCCGGGATCACGCCTTGGCGGCGCGGCGCCACTCCGTGGTTCGGCCGTCGCCACTGTCAAACCGCAGTGATGGGGTGATGACGCGCCAGCCCACACAACGACGTCGTTCGCTTACACCAGCCTCATCCCCATCGCGCCCGAAGGCCCGATCATTCTTTTGCTCGACATCTCGTCAAAAGCCTTCCGCGCACACCTTCTCCCCCACGCCCGACCATGCTGCCCATCCTTCTCCTCGCGGCACAGGCTGCCGCGAGCCCGTTCGTCATGTACCCAGACCACGACGCGGCCGACGTCGCAGCGGTGCAGGGCTTCAAGCTTCCGCTCTCGCATTCTGCTTCGTCGGCCAAGCGCGAGCTCGCGAAGCGCGCCGGCGGGGTGCAGGACGGTGAGTGGTTAATCCGGGAGGAAGCATTCGTGGACTCGCGCTATAACGGAGGCCGGGGCAACTTTGCATCCCCCCTCCTCAGTCGTAAGCGGCAATCTGGCAACGTGGGGCTGCAGAACAACGGTATCGACGCGTCGTACTCTGGCCAAGTATCGATCGGGACACCGGCACAGCCATTCAACATTATCCTCGACACGGGATCGAGCGACCTCTGGGTCGAGGACTCAGAGTGCTCAGCCTGCCAGGGTACCAAGTACGACCCCACCAAGTCGACCAGCTACGCCGCTGCAGACGGTACTATAAAAATCTCATACGGAAGCGGTGATGCCGCGGGGCGTCTCGCGCGCGACACGGTCACGATGGGTGGCCAGAGTGTGCCCAACCAGGTCTTTGCGATTGTCGACAACATGACGCCCAACCTCATCTCGTCGTCCGTGTCGGGCATCATGGGCCTCGCCTTCACCGTCCTCGCGTACTCCAAGTCAGACCCGTGGTGGCTCAACGCATCGGCGGGCTGGAAGGACAAGCTCTTCGCCTTCTACATGAAGCGGTACCGCGGCGTCAACGGTGCGAAGAAGGTCGAGGCCGACGGCGGCGTCGCTACCTTCGGATACCTCGACTCGGGGCTCTACTCTGGCGACGTGACGTACGTTCCCGTTGGTGCAAACCCGCAGTACTGGCAGATCCCCATGTCCGGCGTCAGCGTTCAGGGCACGGCGGTGGACGTCGGGAACGCGATGGTCGCCATCGACACCGGTACGACTCTGATCGGTGGGCCTCCCGACGTCGTGGCGGCGGTGTACGCCGCCATCCCGGGCTCGCGCGCCATGACCGGCAACTTTGCCAACTACTACGAGTACCCTTGTGGGACGAGCGTCGACGTCCGCCTCACCTTTGGCGGGTTCACCATCAACATCGGCGACGCGGACTTCAACCTCGGCACGTATGGTTCTGACATGGCGTACTGCACGGGCGGCATTTTCGTTCAGGCTCTCAGCTCTCGCTCGCCTGTTCAGTGGATCGTCGGCGCCACCGCCCTCAAGAACACGTATACTGTGTTCCGGTTCGAGCCCCCTGCTGTCGGTTTCGCCGTACTCCCCGGCTCCGGCGCCGTTGCTAACCAGAACGCTGCTGCGAACGCCACCGGCGACGCGAACAACACCGTCACCGCCGCGCCGGCCTCTACCAGCGGGCCTACAGCTGCAAAGGGTTCCGCCACCCTCCCTGTTGCGCCCGGCGTGAGCCAGGCTTCTGCTCCGTCGGGCGAGGCCGCCGCCGCCAACCCTAGCTCGAGCGCGGGAGCTGCTGCCCCGGGCGCCAACAGCTCCTCTGCGCGTACCACGCCCTCGCTTGCCGTCGCGTTCGCCATTGCCCTCGGCGTCACAGCCTGGGCCCTGTAGCACCTAAGCACCTAAGCACCTTTAGCACTTTTTAGCATCATCCTCCACTTCTAGCCCTAACACACCCTAGATCTTGTATGCATTCATCACCTTTAGACACGGGATGTTGCTGACGCGATGTGGCTGACGCGATGTGTGATGCCCGAGGTGACTAACACATCCGTCACGAGGTTAACTAGGGGTGGGTGGCACATGGCGATGCATGGTAGCACACAACGATATTACAACGGAGGTCTAACTCGATATTATATGATAGAGCGATAAAGGAGCATCGCCAGTGATGCGCCGGATTGTAAGGGTTACAAAGCTCAACAAGGCAGTGGGCTTAAACACAAGGTTGCTGGCGATGCACGAGCACGCTGTTCGGGCCCTATGTGTGGCAGTAGTGCGAGCGGTACTTGTAGGCGCGGCTGATCTCGTCTGCCACACTCTCCGTCTACTTCTCCTTCTGCTTCATGCCCTCTTCCGGAATAATGGCAAGCGCTTCCAGCAAGTCAAGCCTGGCGTCAAAATCGACCTCGGTCTCAATCACCCCAGTGCGGCCTCCGACGACACCAGCCTCCAGGACATCCATGTCTGCGTTGATGTTGACGGGAATGCGAGGGAGGCTCTGACGTTCTGAAGAGTAGCTGAAAGTCCTGAACGAGGCGGGCGGGTTGTGAGGCATAGAAGTCTTGGAGGTGGGTGAGGTCAACACCGTGACGGAGATTTTCGCGGCGGTCGGCGAGGAGCCCCAGACTGGGGGCCGCTCAGCGGAAACGAAGTACACAGCGGGGACAGGGAAAATGCGCGGCAGGTCGATCGTAGGTCGAGGGTAGGACATCAACTGCGGTGGCCGAGCATAGGGCCCAAACTGCGTGGACGTGGTGGGCGGGGGATATGGGAGCCAGTCAGCCGCCACATGGTTATCGAGGACGCGGGGAGAGTGTCCAAAACTCTCATGCGTGTCGACACTGTCGAATGACGCACTATCCACACTTGCAGTCTCCGTTAGATGGGCACTGGAACCCGAACCCGAGCCGCTTGCAGGCTCCCCCGACCGGCGGGTGACGCTGTACCGAAGCGAAGTGAATGCGTTGCAGAGTTTGGCGACCGAGTTGCGGGTGTGCTTTTCATTCGCGGTGCAGTCTTCAGAAGGGGTTGAAGAGGTAGTTGAGGAGGACCCTTGAGTTGCGCAGGTGGACATCTCGATATCCTCGTTCTTGACGCGGAACAGGCTGCCGATTGTCTTGGCGATTGAGTGTTTCTCGCGAGTGGGTTCGGCCGTTTGGGCTTTGTCCTTGGCCCACCCAACCGAACTACAGAGCGGGAAGCACCACTGCCCATAATCGTTCCATGCGAGAGGGAGGACGATGCCCATGAACCCGACAAACGCGAGCAGGCCAAATACCGAGAAGGCGATGATTAGCCCAGAACCAGGCGACAGACCATTGGTAGCCTTGGCCGTGGCGGCGGAGGTCATCTTGGAAATGGCCGTCGCAGAGGCCGTCGTGGTCACCTCGACTGTGATTACGGGCATGGTTGTTGACTGAGGGTTGGAGAGGAGGGGGAAGAGAAAGTTAGAAAGGGAGGGGCTTAAGTACGCATGAGGTGGTTAGCTCGGACAGCCGTGTCAGTGTGGGAGCTGGGCAGTGTTTGTGACGAAGTGAGACGGACGGAGATATCGTCGGCTGTGTTGAGGCCGTTGAGGGTTGAATTGGATGCCGATGAGGACGGCGAACGGTGAGTGTGAATGTAAATGTTGGAGGCGCTCTGTGTTAGATACGTGAGATCGCAGAAGATTGGTAACTGCATCAATGCCGGTTGCGGCGAGTGGACGATTGGGATTCCCATTCTTCCACCTCCCCATTTGGGCTGCGGTGTGTTGGCCTGGTGTGCATCAATAGACACGCATTAGTTGAATAGACTAGCCGCCAGCTGCCGATTTGTATTCTTGTCCTAGTACGGCACGTACGCCAAATGCTGTACGGCGCCTCACACATCTCACCCCCTTTTTTGTCTCAGGATGGCTCCCACGACCGATTCACTGTTTAGTAACAATTGAATGTCAATGACAAGCTAGAAACCGCCAGGCGCATGAGTACCGCTCGCTCAAGGTAATTGGTAAGGTTCATACTACAACAATGAAATGGGCTGATGAGGAATGACGAGGCAGAAATGTGGCCCAGAGAGAGAGAGAAAGAGAGAATGGGAGCCATGGGCTCGTGACGTGGCGCTGGACGGCTGTGACGCGAAACACTCGAGTGGCGCACTCTGTGGCGCACTAATCGTCCATCTCGCCCATAAACTCGTCGCCGTCACTGAGCTCGCCCATGTCGCTCATCTTGTCGCTCATGCTCTCGTCCTCGTCTTCGCCGTCCGCGTCCACACCGTTCGAATGCCCGTTGCCAGCGCTGGCACCGTTGCCGTTACGCTCGCGATCGCGGTGGGAACGAGACATGGGCTCGTCGCCGTCGCCGTCGCCGCCCGCCTTGTCGGCGTCCTCGGCCGACGCGTACTTGTCGACGTACGACTCGACCTTCTTCGTGTACGCCTTGGGGTCACGCATGAGGAGCGCAGCTGCCTCCCCGTTGAGAGGGTCGGTGGGGTTTGGGTAGCGGAGGAGCTGGGGAAGGAAGATCTCGAAGATGTTAATGAGCTCTGGCACGTCAGTCAGACACTCCCCAAGCGCTCACCAAACATGGGCGACCAGGTTTGGTTGATGACATCGAGACAGACCGAACCGCTCCTGTGGTAAGCATCCGTGTGAGCTGGTCGGATGACGTCGGCGTTTCGGCCAAAACCGTTGACTCACAACTCATCAATGTTGGGGTGGAAGATCTTGTTCATAAACCCGATGCTTGGCGACTTGTACGGGAACTGCTCGGGCAGCTCAACATGGATCTTCCACACGCCCTTGGCGAACGGTGCTGGGGGTCAGCTCAACGGTTCGGCGCGCGCGAGGTCTTATCGGAGTGTTCATGGTTCGTTGGGGCGAGAATTGCGCCACAGCCCTGCAAGATGACATTACAGTCACGGGATCTGATTACCGGTGGAGGATGCCAGCCCTGGTCGCTTGACCCAGCCCCCAGACATGCGCAGCACTCGCGCACACCATCAGCCCAAGCATACTCACTCTCTACGGGCCCTTTGAACTTGACGTAGAACTCGGACATCTTGTTGTTGACAAGCGTGACTTCGTAGTCTGACATGAGGCTGGTGTCAGTGGGTGGCAACGGGATAGGTGTCACGCTTGGATCGCTGTGACCACCGGGTCCGACTCACAGCTTCATTACGTCCGTGTCAACGCGCCTCTTGGGGGAACTGTGCAGAGGATGTCAGCATTGGCTACCGGGGTGGTGGCGGGCCGGCAGAGCGGCCCAGTCCGAGCGGGGATACTTATCATGGTGGGCGGCGACTTAGGTGGGTGGTGACAATGAGGGTGGCGTCGCGGTGAGCGACGAGTAGACAGGGTGGTGCGATCGCGGGGATTGTTGAGCTAGATGTAGCTCTGGGGAGATGTAGGAGACGGGGGAGAAATGGAGCAATGGCAAAGATAACTAGTAATGGAGAGATGATCAAGAGGAGAGATGTATCGCGGGTTCCAGTGGTTGGACTGGGTCAAACTGGGTGGCCTTCTGGCCTTATGGCCTAGGACCTTAGGAACCGGAACGACGTCAGCTTGGGCATGTAGATGTACAGGGTGGTGGATGAGGGGGCCTGGACGGACAGTCGAGTGATCCCCGCGTACCTAAATCTACCAAGTGGAGGTAAGGAGGTTAGGTACACCCCAATTCCTCCGCCACAAGCCAATCCGCCGATACCGCCGCAGTGAGCCGCTCCCCCTCCGGCCTCGGACGTGCTCACGTTCAGTGAGACTCGCATTGGCTGTCCGTGGTCACCATCGGCAACGACGAGCGCGACGTTCTCCCCGTCTTCAACCATCATGGCGCCCGCATCCCACCCTCTCCTTGCGCCCCTCTCGGGGTCGTCCAAGACCTTCTTCTTCCCCTCGCCCAACGAGACCAACATGTTCCAGGAGCACCCGACCCTCCAGTCCGCGATCCGCGTTACCCTCGAGTCGGCTGGCGCTGGTCTCCTCGTTTCGGCCGCCCAGAATGCTCTCGACACGTGCGTCCAGGGGTTGTAGCAGCCTAGCGGTGCTATTGCCTGACTGCACCAGCAACTGCGGTAACTGACTCCAGGCATGACAAGGGAGCAATGGGCATCTTCACCCGTACGGGCGGCACCATCGGCCTCTTCGGTACGTCGCACGAATAGGGACCGGGCTGACAAGCAGCGGCCATGGGCTTCTCGTTCTCGTTCGTTTCGGACTACGTCGCTAACCTTCGTCAGGTGGGTCACCCGATGGAACAGTGGGCGTGCGAGGTTGAGGAGGGGGCTTGCAGCGGAGTCGGCCAGAGTATGGCTCGCTGTCGTTATGGCCGGTGGATGTGTCGAGGGCGCATGGTCAACTCTGGAACGATGGCGAGGGTTGTGTAGGAGGGCTGGAAGGCCAAGGCCGATCGATTGCTGGGTGTCGAGACGACGGACTGGGTATATGGTGGGCTGTAGACACCGCTGCTCTCTGGTGCAGTGTCTCGTGGCGGCAGCTCCGCACTGCATCGTACAGTTTATTGGGAGCCTCATTGTTTGGAAGACGAGTTGGCAGCGGTGCACCAGCTTGTTGTGCGTCACCCTCTTCCATATGTTCTGCCTCCAACCGGCAGCGACCGAAGTCATACCACCAACCCTCCCATTCCGATCTCCTCCATGCCCTCAATGCGAAACCTCCACGCCCATCCTTACACGCTTCACGGCTAACCGCAGACCGACGACCCTCTGAACGGCGCAGCGGGTGGCTGTGCGGCCGGCTTCGTTGCGGGTCTCAAGCGTGGCTCGCTCCCCGTCGCCTTCGGCGCCTGCGCCGGCATGGCGACCCTCATCGGCACCTTCCAGGCGGCTGGCAACAACCTCACCGGCGGGCTCGGCGACGAGACCCGGCCAGAGCGGGAAGAGCGCCGGCTGCGCTTCTTCAAGCACAAGCCCCTCACCGAGGAGGCATGAGCATAGCAAAACGGGGCGCGTAGACTAGGGATGAACACACTTAACACGGCGGCGTACCGCCAGAGCGTTACTGACGTGCCGCAGGTTTATTCCTTTGGGTGTCTTGCTTAAAGGAAGGTGCGGGGAGGTGGCAGGTATGATGCCAACGATGTTGTTTCGAGGTCATTCTGGCACTGATCGGTTGCGTCCGGTCGCCTGCCTTCCGACAAGCACCGGCGACCTTGTACTGCACGCGACCGCGTTGTATCCAGCGCATCGAAAGTTGCTTTCCAGGCACCACGTCTCCTGACTGCTGACTTGCGAGGCTGTTGGCAATTCATGCCTCCGCCCAAGGCCGGACATGTTGTCGATGGCACGTCCGCGGGTAGGGCAAGCCGGAAGGGCTGACTCTAACTGACTCGCTCCACCCTCTTGCAACCTTGGAAGACTGGCGCTCGAGCACTTGCCAATTGCCAACCTGGTCAGTTCAAGAGATAGCGGGGAGCCGTCGGCTCGCTTCTCTAACACCAGACCTCGTCTCACCTTATTCGCACTGACACTGTCTGTAGCAAAGGACAGCCCCGAACTCTGTTTCCCCTTGGCGTGGCCGTGTCAGACAGTGCTGTCCCATGTCGACCTGGGGTGTATGCACATGCCATCGGTGCACGGGGCTGCCATCGCCGCCACACAATCCAGCCATCGGAGCTCGACGGCCTGAAAGTCGCATCTGGGGGGTGGAGGGTTCCCAAACCTTCCTTGCGCCATCCCCCCGTCGCCACACAACCATTCGTTGACAGCTCAGCCGCTTCGGGTAGCCGGCGGGCCATTGAACGCTCGGGCGCACGAGAAGCATGCACGGGAATAGGCAGGCACGGCAAAAGCAACCCCCGATCTCGGGCTGACCGGGAATCACGGCTTGATTACGGGGTATACGGTCCATCTGAACCGGATAGCGTGTGCAGGTGAGCGTGTCCAGCGCAAAGAGGCAGGGCGTGCGTGTGTGCAGCGTAAGGGAACAAAGGGAACACGGCGAGAGGAGGGCTTACCGTGTCAAGGCTAATTGAGAGGTGAAGGCAGTCTGGTTCGTGGCGTTGCGGAAGATTGTGGCTTGAGCTCTGTGGCGCAAGCAGGCCAGCATGAAACATACTCGCGCTCTGGAACATGAGGATATGCGGCCTGGATGACATGCGGCCATGTGTAAGCGTGCAGGCGTGCTCGTTTCCGCACCGCACCAAGCCATTATCCGCACTACGACTGGTGTCGATATGTCGATCCCGGCATCCCGGTTCCAGCTCGCTGCTTTCTCGGAGACGCAACGTGCTTGCAGCCTGCAGGGAAGGAATGAAAGGGAGATGGCCGGTCCGTGCTCCCGGGCGTGCGCATGACCTCTTTTCCTCTCCTCGACTCCTCTGGCGCTCAGGCGTTCAGCCCAGACAGGTCCCTTGCTTGGATGTCCACGAGCCTGGGCCATGCATGGGCCAGGCCACGGGTACATGACTGAAAACCCCGTGGCTTCTGGAATCTGGCGGCCGGGCCAGACTTTGTTGGGGGAATTTACGAGTTGGATGATGTTCTCGATGAGAAGACTGAGCGACAATGTGCAGTGCGCAGTGGTAGGGGTGTGTTATAGAGGGGTAAGAGGTTGACATTAAGATCCGGTCGCCGGCGCCGGTGCATAGGGCGACGCTAATCCTTTGCCGATGATTGACAGAGTGATGATGTCCTTTTCCTCCCCTTTGGCAGCGTCATTGCTCCCCACGCCCATCCTCCCCCCACCCCCCATATCCCATGTCCCACTTTTGAGCACTTTTGCGTATATGACCCAAGGAAGGTGAGGATAGGGCTGAAGCACAGACCTCCCATTCCACAATCGCTCACATACACACCAACTGTATTCAGTATAACAATTCCACCCGGCGGTTGCGGGCCACATTCTGGACACTCTCTAGTCACCAACGCTGATTCCCTAGTAGCTGCGGCCACCGGTCCGCCGACGACACAAAAACCTCAACCACATCATCCTTCTTCCTTCATCATCCCTCTCTCATTCATTCTTTCTCTTTCCACACTCACTCACTCACTCTCTCTCTCTCACACACACACATACATCAAAGCCAAAGTACCTTCTTCGCAACCCCAAACAGTACACCTGTTACACTCGCACTAGGTGCAAACAACACGCACCCAAAACGCAAAACATTCACCGCCACAACCACCACCACCCACAGTATGTCACCTTTCCGTCTCACACGCCTTCCCTCTCCCCACCGTCTTCATGTTTTCACCACATACGACGCGTCTCCTCCACCTTCCTCGGGGTCATACCTTACTGACACACTCCTGCAGCTACTCTAACAAGAGTGACTACAATGTCGCGTCTCAACCCAAATGCCAGTGCCTTCCCTCCCAAGGGTGGCAGACCCAGTGTCACCACTAAGGCCTGTGCCACCCCACCCGCCAAGACCACCACTGCCCGTGCCCTCAACGAGATTGATCTTACCCGCTCTCTCACTTTCACCGCCACCTCGAACAACGTCGACGGTGCCTGGCCCCGCAACAAGCTCGTCACGAGCCCCACCGCTCCCCACTACGGCCATAACTGGGCCACCACCTTCCCGCCTGTCAAGACCCTTACCTCGAGTGGCAGTCTGAGCTTCCTCGGCCCCGAGTCCTCCCCCGTCACCGCCCACCTCAAGTCTCCCAGCTTTCCTCCACCCACTTCGCTCCACCGCGACCACCCTAATGTCAGCCTTGGTCGCCAGCCCGTTCCCACTCACCCCATGAATCGCCAACTCAGTCCCCAGCACGCAGCCCACATGACTCACGGTACCCACTCTGCATGGTCTACCTACTCTGCTCACCCCAATCAGGACCTCGACGACTGGTACAGTCCTCACTTCGCCTTCAAGCCTTTCGGCGAAGAGGGCGTTTTTGAGGCGGCTCGCCGCCAGGAGGTCATGGACTCTGGCCATTCAACTGTCGCTCCCTCGGCCGGGTCCCACCGCATCTACCCCAAGAGGCCCCGTTCCGTCGCCAGGGACCACAACGGAAGCGTCTTCTCTGACGACGATGACGAGCTCATTCTAAGCCGCAATGGTGAGTCGAACGTTGCACCATTCACCTGACATCAGTCTACATTCCCAATCCGTCCGTCCACATGACCAAGGAGACGCTCCAGAGGTATGGCCAGAACTTTGGCCGTGTCGTCTCCCTCAAGGTTGAAAGTGGCGGTACGGAGGTGTCGCACGACATAATCGGCCAGTTCCCCCTCTTGGGTGGTTATGACGGCCGCAGATACGCGTTTGTCATGTGAGCCTGCGTCGATCCTCGCGCCATTCTTTACGTTTCTTGTGCTCACATTTCGCAGGTTCGACTCGAACCAGGCCGCCGCCAAGTTCATCGAGGGCCTCACCGCCGCAGGTATTCCTGCCATATTCGGGCGCGAGACTGCGCATCTCAAGCACCAGGCCCTCCAAGACCCACACTCGTCCAACTGCTATTTCGCGGACATTCCTCTCGAGTTCACTGAGCAGGTGAGGACTTTCCCGCGGCGAGGCTGACTGTGACAGGACATGCGAGACCTCGTCTACCCGGCCCGCATTGCGTCGATGCGCTTCCTCCTTGACAGCAACGGGAACCGACGCGGCACGGCCATGGTCCGGTGAGCAACGTGCCAGGGAAAGATACTAAACCCGCCAGCATGGAGAGCCGCCACCAAGCCGAAGAGGTGATCGCCCGCGTGAGTTGTGTCTCTAACCATCGTCAAACCGCGTCTGACTCCAGCTTGACCTCAAGTACAAGCCTATGGGCTACAGCAAGTGCATCCAGGTTCGCATCGCGGACTCGGAGGTAAGAAAGGAACGGGGCTGCAGGTTGACGATCAGAACCAGAAGGCGTTCAAGCAGAACCGCTCTCGCAATGACAGCCCGAAAGGCAATGGTGGTTCCTATGGCAGTTCGTCGCCCTCAAGTAATGCTTCGCGCAGTTCCAGTTTCAGCAGCAGCTGTGACGCGCATTCGGCTTTTGACATGGCGGCGCACTTGTGCAATTCCCAACAGATGGTCACACATCTTCAGGAGCGACTCGTGCAACAGCACTCGCTCAACCTCACCACGGAGTGAGTTCACAGCCTATACTGGGGCTTATGTGCAGGAGCGCGAGACGCCGTGTCATCGACGTGTCTAACATGCTCAGCCGCACCCCGTACTCTCCCGACGATCTCGCCTCGTACCCGTCACCCTACCCGACAGCTGAGGCCACTGCGCCTCGCATGCCTTCCGTCTCTCCAGGTTTCAAGATCGCCCATGGCATCCCCAACAGCCCAACCTGGGACGCTTGGGGTCGGGGCACGACCGCCCCACCACCCACTCGTGTGCCGTCTGCTGGCTCGAGCCACTCCAACTTCCCCCCCGAGTCTTTCCAGTGCCACGGGGTCCAAATCAGCGGGCGCCGCTAGCCCTGTCTCGCCATCTCTACCCCTATCTACGCAGAACACCCCAAACACGCCGTCACTGTGACCTCGACTTAATCCACGAAATCTCTCATCCTGTTGCCACCCACAAGCATGTCAATACCCAACGATTACCCCACCCTCGATTCACCGGTGTTGGAGCCAACGCAGTGTCCAACCCTTGGCGTCGCGGTCGTGCTTGAACGCTTGCCTGCCAGCCATAGAATCTTTGCGTAGCATCTTTGCGTTGAAACTTTGCTGTACAATATCTTTCCGTAGACATAGGCCGTTCTAGGGCTTATGCATGCTGTGCAGTGCGAAATGTGCGACTTGGGACGGACGGTGCTTGGAATGGTGCTTTGGATCAGCGACATCCGCCTCCACATCAAAAGTCGGGCGCGGTGGAGGTCGGCTAAGTGATCACGACTTCTTCACCACACTTCATTCATCATGACCATGCTCTTCTTCCGCCCCACAGCGCGGCTGGCCGCTACCCTACCGCATGTCCAGCGGCTGGTGCGCTTTAGCTCGACGTCGCTGGCAGCCGGAACCACGCGCGACCCAGCCCACCCGCACCTGTACTACCACGCCTCACCCCCTCCTCCTGCGGCTCCCCAGTCCCTCATCCTGACATTCACGCCCGGCAGACCGACCGAGTTCCTCTCCTTCCTTCCCCTTGGTACTGCGCCTGTTCTTCCTACGGGCGGACCGGACCTCACAGCGTTCCAGGAACACCCGTACTTCCGGAACGTGTTCAACGCTGCGATCCGCGACGCCCTCGACAAGGGCGGCAACAAGGGGCTCGAGTACGAGGCCGCGCGGCGGGGTTGCGACGGCTATATTACGATCAAGGGTGAGCCGCCGACCGAAGGGAGGATGGGGAGTGGGCGGGCGGCGGGTGGGCGGTGGAGCTGGGGCGAGGGAGCTGGGTTCCCGAGAGGGGGAGGGAAAGGCGAAGGGTGGAACTCCGAGGGGTTGGAAGGAGAGACGATGCTGACAGTAGACGAACGGGCGGTCCCCGACCACGACCGCACCGGAGCGCCTGAGGACATTATCGGCTCCGTCTTCGTACAGGACGGCAAGGTGACTCTCTACCGTGTATATTACTGACCCAGATCGTGTCGAGCACGTACGAGCCCCTTCCCACCTATCGTCTGGTCACTACCGACGGTGTCTGCCGCCTTCCTGATGGTCTGGACGCGCATCTCATGAGTATGCTGGACGCTATTGCGGCCCAGGAGGCGGAGAATGCGCGGCTCGATGCTGAAGAGGCTGAGGCGGAAGAGGCGGCTTTGCAAGTTGAGCGGCAGCGGATTGCCGAGGAGGAGGCTAAGAGGGGATAGTACTGTAGGGATTAGATATATGCATGGAGCTGGGTGCTGGGTGCTGGGTTGCTGATACTCTTGTGTGTGATTGAAACACGGCCGGACTACGCTGTGGAGGTGGAGGTTGTTAAGGATGGTTCTGGGATCTCAACTTGTCCCACCTCTCCAAATGTCGGTCCGCCTCCTCCCCTCCCTTCGCGGCACTCTGCGGTCCCCTATTCTGCGCGCTCCAGCCCTCGCGCACGCATACTCCACCCCCTCCACCCCCTCTCCCGCTACCCGCGATCCAGCCCACCCACACCTCTACTACCACCCCTACGCTCAACGTATCGCCCTCTCCTTCCTCCCCAACCCTCCGCCCACAAAGTCATCGACGGTGATCGGCTCGCTTCCCGCCACCCCCGAAGCTGGTTTGAGCGACTTTGAAGAGAATCCCGCATTCAGGATTGTCCTGCATGCGGCTATTAAGGATGGGTTGGAGAAGGGGGCTGACGAGCGGATTATGTATGAGGCGGAGATGAGGCCGGGGGATGGGTATATGACCCTTACGGGTGAGTTTGGGAGGGAGTTGGAGGAGGAAGGAGGGAGGAGGGAGGGGGGCGGAGAGCGGAGAGAGGAAAGAGGAGAGAGGAGAGAGGAGGAGAGATGAGAAAGAGACAAGGAGAGCAGAGAGCGAGTGGAGAAGGACGGAAACAGAAGAGAACCCGCACTCACACAAGACGAACGCGCCGTGCCGCCCCAAGGACGGATCGGCGAGACTGAGGACCTCATCGGCAGCGTGTTCGTGAAGGACGGCAAGGTGAGTCTGATTTGGAGCCTCTACTCGGGCCTTTGGCCTATGGCCCTCGCATGCGCTCACGCAGATCGTCGCGTCGACGTACGAGCCGTTCCCGAGTTACCGCCTCGTTACGTCCAACGGCGTGCTCACCCTCTCCGACGGACTCGACAAGCACGTCCTCGCGTTCCTTGAGAAGATGGATGTCGAGGAGCAGGCCGAGCAGCGGGCCGACGAGGGAAAGGAGGCCAAGGAGGCAAAGTAGACATGTGCTGTAGGCATTGCATCAATCCCCACTTCCCGCGCAAACGTCTCCCACTCGTCCCCTTGCTCATGCCGAACGCTGGCCCTCATTCCCGAAGCTCGCGATCACTCAACACTCGCTGATGAACTAATGCCTCATACTACGGACGAAGACTATTACGGAGATATACAGTGTCAGGCCGACGTTATGTCCGTAACCGGCGCCGGCTAGCGCTGGTCATTCTGCTGGAGCGGGGGATCCGGCATGAGCGTAAAGCTCTGCGAATGCTCGATGCCCGCCAACGCGGCGTTGAGCCCGAACTCGTCGCCGGCAGGCCCGCCGCCAATAGGTTTGGTCTCGGGGAGTTTGAGCGCCCGCTCGGGGCTCGAGTCAGAAGTGTGGCCCTGGCTCGAGGTGGCAGCCTGGGTTGGGCTCTCGACGTCCTCGTCCGTCAGCCTGGGGACGGGCTTGCGGCGCGTCGACGTCTTGCGCTCGACGACCCTGGGTGGCGACGAAGGGGTCGCGGGGAACGCCGAGGGTGGGAGGACTGAGGGAGTGGTAGTTGTCGTTGGAGTGTCGACTGCGTCGTGCAGGCTGCCAGCTGATGGGCGCGAGAGGTGTGATGCGCGTCCGGCAAAGCCTGGCGTCACGGGCGTGTTTGGCCCCGTGCCCACTGGCGAGCCGCCGGGCGGCGATGTGCCCACAGAGCTTGGGGCGAGGTTTGCAGGGACCTGCGAAGGAGGGAGGCGCATCGGCGTCGGTGTCGAGGGGCGGAACGTGTCTGGCTCATCGTCGATGCCGTCGTATACGCCGCGGGGCGGCGAGCGGGGCGGGCAGAGGTGGTTGTCGCGCTCTTCGCGCGCCGCAGCCCCGGCGGCCAGCGCCGAGGCGGGAGGGATCGAAGTCCCGAACGACGAGCCGGGTGTGTGGCTCGGCGTCTTCTCCTCGACTGGCGTCGTGGGCGCCGTCTCGAACGGGTTGTCTGTCCCAGTGGTCATGTCCGAACCCCTGCGATTGCCCATGCTCATGCGCGGAACCGCAGGGAATAAGGGCTTCTCACCGCGCTCAGCGCGTTCCACTCCGCCACCGCGGTTAGCGCCAATGCCGATTGCAGCCAGCGCGTGGCCCATGCTCGCGCGCGCACCCTTGGTCTTGCGGAAGTCGGTCGGCTCGCCGATCAAGTTACGCATCGGGGTCTGGGGCTCGCGGCCGCCCGCATCGCGGCGCTTATCGCGCGCAGCTTTGCGGAAGCATATGAAAGCGAGGATCGCGAGCGCCACGCCCGCAAGAACACCAATGACGACGCCCGCAATGGCACCACCGCTCAGGCCAGACTTCTTAGACCCGGCTTCTTCACTGCCTGAGCCTGCCGCACCTGACGTCTTGCCAGGCGCACCGCTCGAGACACTGTTGGACGCGTCCGGCGTGTCCTTGACACACGTCGTGTTTGTGCCGGCGATGACTGTGAATGGGGCTGACTCAGCCCATGTACGCGCCTCGTCGTTGACAATCGCCAGGATACGGTAACGCCCAGGCGGCACATCAACGACCCAGTCGTACGGGATGTTGGTGCGCCAGCCCTTTACGACCGTCGCGTTGATGTTGGCGCGCGCGACGAGCTGAACATGCTCGTCGCGTACCATTGGGTTGACGTGGTCCAATGGCCCGAATGCGCGCTTGGCAGGCGGTGCGGCCGCACCGCCACCGGCGACGGCCTGTGTTGTGGGAGGGTTGCTGCTTTGAGGGTTGGGGTTGGCAGGCGCTGCAGGCGCTGCGGGGGATGCAGCGGAAGCGGCCGGTGCTGCGTTGGGAGTGTTGGCTGCCGGAGTGGCGTTGTTACTGCTACTGGGCTGCGCTGCAGGGGTGTTGGCCGGGGTGGCCGCTGATGACGAGGGGCTAGGCGCGGGAGGAATAGACTGGTCGACCCCAATGTTGAACGCGTACATGTCGACAGCATATTTTGTCTTATCAGCGTTTCTCAGATCCCAACGGATGCCCGCCCCAACGCACTGCGTCGCTGTTGCGATTGACGCGAAGACAAACGTCGCGGGCCCACTGAAGGAAGTGGTAGTGGGCGGGGCGGACGACTGCGCCACAGGTGTGGATTCTTGGTTCTGGGGAGTGGTCTGCGCCGGGGGCGCGGCCTGTGAATTGCTCGATGGAGGCGGGGCAGCAGTCGGGGCCGCAGCGCTCGAGCTGGTTGACGTTGGTACGGGGGCGGGAGGGCCAGCGCCCTGCGCCACGGCGTAACCGGCGAAGAGGAGAAGGAGGACGGCGCGCATGGCGCAAAAAGCGGTGAGAGTGAACAAGGATAGAATGGGGATTCGATGGTGAGGTTGATGGTGGGGAGGGGACGATCCGGGTGCGAAGTGGGAAGATCCGACGAATGCGAGTGCGAGACGTAAAGCGTGCTGGGAATAGCGAGCTGGGCTCGATGGAAGTTGGAGTGGAGGTGAGGATAGGAGATACCAGGCCAGCTGGGATGACTAGTGACTACTGTAGTGTGAGTCTAAGTTGAGAGTATGGGAGTGTGGGGGCTGATGGTTGTGATGGCATGCATGGCTCAACCTTGAGTTACGTTGGTGGGTGGGAGGGTTGCAACGTAATCAAAGCAGCAAGCAGAGTGAAGCACGAGGGGCTGTTCAACTCAAGAGTCCATTCCTAACCTCTTAGTTTGCTTGGCTGGGCCTCCTTACAACCCGCAACACCGCCTCGGCTGAGCAAACTTGGGGTACTTGGGAGTTTGGGCTCAATTGGACTGGGCAGGCACTTGCTTCTCAACGGCCCTAGCGCTTGACAACCTTCCGCTCGTTCAACCGAGCGTCATGTGCTCTCTTCTGGCTTTCCTCTGCCGGCAACCCCAGCACCCACAGCACCCATGGCACCCACGGCACCCACTTGGCCCGCCCCCTCGCCTCCTGGTCTCCGCATCTGCCAACACCGATCCGAAATACCAAGGACATACTCACAGTTTACTCAGTTTACTCTGAGGCGTTCCCAGAGATCGGTGAGGCACGGCCGTACGACCGACCAGCGCAGCGGGTCGGGGGTAGCCAAGTGAAGGAGATGGGTTCAGATCAACTGAACTCGGTTTGAGGCTGAAAGACGGAGGTAATGAGGTTGAAGATCAAGATGGCCCGCCGGGGGACAAACTAGATTGTAATGGGTAATGAGTGTATTGTACGAGGAGGAAGGGAGGAGGTGGAAGAGGAGGTGGTAGAGGAGGTGGAAGAGGCGATGAACAACAGTACAAGTCTTGCAACCTGAGCTTGGGGTGACTTGTTGGAGGAGAATGTACTGATCCGCACACACACGGCAGCCTGGAGCCACTATACCCTTCATGGTCCTTGAGTTGGAACGCCACCGTCACCTCACCTCACCCAGTTGTGCGTGTGTACCAGTGTACCAGTGCACCAGTGTACCAGTGCCCAATGCTCTTTCCATCGTCCCCCCCGATCCACCCATTAGAATGGGGTGTATGTGGTTTGTATCCAAACACCCCGAAAGTCCTTAATCTCCTGATCTCCTTAATACCACCCCTGAAGCTGATTCTGACCACCCGAAACACCCTAAACATCATCATCCCTGTTCCCAACTGACAGCAAGTTGACTTGCAATGCGTTGAATGTCGACGCGCTTTTCAGGGTAATTGGGCACGGCTTACCATGATCTTGTCGTGTTGGGTGTGTGCAAAAACAAAAATAACATATGCTCTAACAAAACATCTACACATGCACACGCGTAGAGAGCGTTAGTGACGCTCACAGCTGTACAAGATCACCACTCGTCTGTCGTGGCTTTTGACCAGGCCGCATCGGTTCTGCTTTGAGAAGATCTGCGGTTAACACTTTGAACACGTCGTACCTTGCACATTGCACGTTGCCTCCTCCACCCCATATTTCCATGACACCCTGTGTACCTGTGTGGCGCCCGTGGCATTGCACATCACAAGTCCAGACTCAGACTCACCCTCAGCTTCCTTCTTAGCAGCACCCTTGACGGCTGTGTCGTCCTCTCCACCGTGGGCCTTGAGGAATGCCTCAACCTCGTCCATGACGCCATCGTCTGCGCCCTCCTCCTCGTCCTCGCCGTCGCTGTCGCCAATCGCGTCGATCGCAAAGTTCGGACGGTGCATGACCGCCTCCTGTGCTGCGCGAACCATCTCGCTCTCCTCGCGGTATCGCATCTCGACATCGGCCAGCGACGATGGCTTGTCCAGCGTATTGACCGTCGACGAGCTGCCCGACGTCTTGATGCTGACCTGCGACGCCTGAGACGCGCTGCGTGCACGCGCACGCTGTGATGGAGTCAGGAGCGACTCGCGCGCACGCGTCTCTACCGGCGCGGGTGCCATCGGGTCCGCCTTGGACAAAGCCGGCTTGCGCCACTCGGCGTGCTTGCCCAGCGCCGAGCCGATACCGTCGGCAAGGCGGTTGAAGCGCGACTTGTTTCTGCAAGTTAGTTGACATTCTTCTGAAAACGTCAGAACTAACTCATCCGTGTAAACGAGGTTGACGAGACCACCGAGTAGACCGTCCGACTTGGCGTGCGTCTTGTGGTAGTCCTCTTCCTCGGTATCCTCGAGCTGGAACGAGTCGGTAAGCGAGTGCTCGAAGAACTGCTCGAGTAATTCGTCGGCCAGAACAACCATGCGGAACGTCGGGAGGCTGAGGTACGGCAGGTTGTGTGGACCTGCGGCAGAGTCAGAGCGCTCACGCGACTGCGTCGCCGTCTGGTGCTCGCCGTTGAGTTCGTCCTGCGGCGGCGGGAGACTCGACTCTGGCGCCGTGGCGTCACCGAACTCGTACGCGTTCAGGATGAAGCGCGACACGGCGGCCAGATATATGTCCCCAGGCTCGTTGCGGAAGATGAACAGGAGCGACTCAGAGAGGCGGATCACCTCGTCCTTGGTCAGGTAGCCATCACCATCCTTGTCATGGAGCTTGAAGAACCACTCGATTGACTCCATGAGGCCGCCAGACATGACGTCGTCAAGGCCCTCGACAACATCCTGCAGCGAGAGCGTGCCGACGTTTTGCTTGTCCCACGAGTAGAAGAGTCTATCGATGATCTCATGATCGGCGACGCGCCGCTCGGTGCGCTGCATGAACGCGTTGGTCGTGACAGTCTCCTCACGCGCCCAGGTCGCAATGCCTGAGAGTAGGACCTTGAATGTTCTAAGGTCGATGCGGGTCTCGACACGGCCCTGCGCGTCGACCGTGATACGTGGCTGCTCAAGCTCCCCAGGCTGCGGTTCGACTAAATTGGTTCCACCACCCTCAGGCGAACACACCGCCGAGAAGAAGTGGTCGTAGATAATGCCGACCTGCTCTTTGTTGAAGCGGCCAACATTACGAAGGTTGCGCACTGCAGCGCGCTTCGAGAACTTCTCGATTTCGTCCGCAATAATCGCGCGCAGACGACGGCGCTCGCTCGTGATCGTGTCGTCCGTGATGACGTTGAACTCGCGGAATGCGACAACGAGGAGCTCCTGGAAGTTGGTGATGTTACGCACGCGTGGGTCAGGATGGGTCGGGTGCGCCGACTCGCCAATGGTCGAGAAGTAGCTGCGCATGAGGTTGATGAACATGCCGTCGTCAGTGACCTCGAGCAGCGCCTCGCCGTTGATCTTGAGAATGGCCAGACCGATTTGGAACAGCACCTTGACGCCCATGGCGAGCACGCAGTCGACGACGCGGAACGCAAAGATGAGCGGGAGCGAGTTGATGTACAACGAGAGAAACCACGGGAGTGACGCAACCGAGATCTGGACGTCGACTTCGCGAAAGTGGTCGTGGATGAGCGGCAGGCAGCGCTTGACAAGCGACTCGAACACACGCTGGTCGAGCAGCGTACCCTCCATCGAGGGCGAGTAGTATCCGGGCAGTATCCGGTCACAGAGCAACTCGAGGAGCCAGAACGCCTGCTCCTCGGACATGTAGATGAGCAGGCCGGCAACGACCTGGGGTCAGCTCGAGCACAGAAGCGGGCTCACGATGTTCAGTGCCTGGCAGTACCCCAGCTCGGGGTTGCGGAACGAGTACGCGACCAGCACTCTCCGGAGCTTGGCAAGACCCTCGTCGGTCTGGTATGCCTTGTACTCTGGCAGTGACCGGTTGAGGTCCTTCTCGATCTCGTCCGTGCTCTGCGAGCTCTTGCCCTTGTTCTCCTCGAGGAGCAGCTGGTACGTCTTGGGGTTGGCAAAGCGGAGGTAGATGGACCCGCTCATCACCTCCCACAGCTCTCCGCGCAACCGTGATGGCAAGCCAACCTGGAGCAGGCGCTGGAATGGAGGGTAGCGGAGGACTGCTGTCAGCAACGCCAGTTGCTACGCAGCTCACGGGTCATGTTTCGCCCGTGGACGGCAAAGTACTCCTTCCAGAGCTTCATCTTGCTGCGCTCGCGCATCTTGCGCGCATCACCGGGGAAGCCGAACGTCTCGCCAAGCCCGCGCTCATATGTCCCACGGCCCTCGCCGCCCGGGCCGCGCAGGTCGCCCTCTTCATGACTCGTCTCGATGAGCGCTCCCGGTTCGCCGGATGGGACAGCGTGGAGGAGGTACTCGGAGTAGAGGGATGGGAGGAAGAGCTTGAGTGCCTTCATCTCCGCGAGCTGGGGTTAGCCATCAAGCATGGCTGGAATAGCTAGCGCGGTGATGGCACCAGGCACTGAGTCCCCAGCGTCACTCACCTGCGACTTGAGCGCATCGCGGAGGAGGATGGCGAAGTGCTCCGCGGTGGGTAACAGCGACGTGAGCTGGAGGATCTGATGTCAGAGAATGCCAACGGGCGCAGTTGTGCGAGAGGGCATAGGGTGGTTGGGCGGTGAGGGATGGTTGGTGGAAGGATCAGGGGTCAATGAGCGCGGCATCACTGCTCCGGAGAAGGCGGGCGTGTGTCGGAGCTCGGGGAGTACGCACAATCCGCATGCCATGCCACGTCGCGAGTGAGAGTGCAAAGACGCCTGCACGAGAGTTTAGTCTGGGATCAGCGCTGCTTGCTGTGCAACGTACCGCTCGACGCGCCGGATAGTGTACAGCGGAAGTGTGGCGCGGCAGGAACGTCTATCGTTGCTGACGAAGCACAGGAATGGCGGGAGGAGGGACAACTTGCCGGCCTGGAAGCGTCAGCATGAGCAAATGGAGCATGCGTGGCCTGCGTAGACTGCGTAGTGAACCGCAGCGGCGCAGCGAAGCGTAGGTTGCGCAGTGGATGGGAGGAGCGGGTTGCTGGGTGGGATGGCAGGACTGGAGTGAGGGGTTGTGATCGAGTGCGGAGCGAGCGTCGAGCTCCCGGCGACCACTGTCCATAACATTCTGCCCATCCTGACCCACCGCTCTTACTCCATCCGTCTACGACAGGACGAGTCCACACCGTGGTACAGCGAGATCCCCTCAGTCCTGGGGCTCAACCCCGCACTCAGACTCACATACACATCCTCCTTCCCCTCGACGCTGAGCACGGCATTGATGTCCATTCCCTGGAGTCCACTCGCACTCCCCGTCCCCGACTTGCCTCTTGCGGGCTTGACGACGACGGGCGGTGCAGAGGGCGCGGGGAGCTGGTCTGGTGTCGGGACGTTGAAGAAGTCGCGCGCAGCCTCGTCCTTTGTCTTCTCCGTGTATGCACGGAGGTGCATTGGGAGCGACATGGCGAGTGAGGAGACAGAGGGTATGCAAAGATGAGAGGGGTTGAGATGTTGGAGAATGGATAGGATAGACGTAGTGCCAGTCACGTCCTTGATCCTGTTACCTAATGAGTGAGTGAACGAGTTCGGGACCAGGCCAGGAACGGAACACGCAGCACCCGCAACTCAAATGACTCAGTGACGAACTCTTCACGTGGCAAATCCTAATGCATTCCCAGTCGACCTAATGTAAACCTCAACTTCCGCACCATCAAAGCACAAGCACGTATACGACTATGATAGACTCCCAACCACCAAGCGACCAAACACAATTCTACCACCGACCTCGCGCGGAGCGCCGCTTCTCACGCCCGCTTCCACCAGCTCCCTCGAGAGGCCGTTTTGTGCCTCTATCACGCTCGTCGCGTTCCTCACGGCGACGGTCATGGGGCGGCGGGGAACGCGCGCAGTCGTTGCCCCATCGCCCCATAGGACCGGATGCGGGGCGACGCGCATTGGGACCGTACGCCGGCGCGTCACGGATGGGGCTTCGGCGATCGCCTCCGCGATCACGGTCACGGTCGCGGTTGTCACGGTCTGGTCGGCGGTCACCGTCACGGCCGCGCGCACCGGGCCCGTACGCAGGCGCGCTGCGAACAGGACTGCGCTGCTCGTTGCGGTCGCGCTCACGATCGCGCTCAAATCCTGGCGCGTCGGGCGGCGGTCCGCGCGGTTGCCGCGCAGGCTCTGAGGGAACCAGGGTAGCGCGAGCGGGGTGCACCGCTGGTCCAGGCTTGGAGACGATTGCGGCACGGGCGGGAGGGACTGGTGATGCGCATGCTCGTTCCGGCGAGCGACCTGGGGAGCGCGCACGCGGACGCTCTGGAGAGGAAGGAGGGAGGGGCCGTGAGGGGCGTTCTGGGGACTGGCGGGTGACGGGTGGTTCTTGGCCCGGACGCGGCTGCCAGTCGTTGCGGTTGTCGCCGCGTTCTGGTAGACCGGAAATGCGGCTAGCCAGGTTGGGCTTCTCCTCGTCGCGGCGGGGCTCCCGGTCCGAGAGGCGGCTTGCGAGATCAGGCCTGGAATGCTGAGGCCCCTGGAAGTTGTGGGACCGCCCCTGGGGACGAGAAGGTGCTGAGGGACGGGCTGTTGGGACTAAACCCATGCGGCTGGGATGCACTGGAACCGCGCGAGCCTCGCTGGTGTTGAGACGGTCCTTGACGCGGTCGACGGACTGACGGCAGTGGTCGCGTCGCTCGCCTTCGTCCTCGGGTTCGCGTTTACGCTTCTCGGCCTCGGAGTCCCGCTCGTCCCTATCGCCGCTAGGTGTGCGCTCCTCCTCCCGCGCGCGCCTGCTCTCCTGGAGCTGTGCGCGCAAGGCCTCAGCCTTTTCGCTGCGGCGAGGCTCGTCGCCCGGCTTGGGTTCGTCGCGCCCCCCCGGCTCACGCTGCGGGTGACGAGATTGTCCGTAAGGGTCGCGGTTGTCACGAGGCTGGCCGCCGCTCTCGCGTTCACGGTTGTCGCGAGGCTCATGATCGCGGTCACGTTCCCGGTTGTCGCGGGGATTGCGCTCGTGTTGAACAGCTGCGGGCTCACGAGGAGGAAACCCACGAGCGGGCTCGCGAGGTGCGTTGGCTGGGCGCCCCCATGCACGCATACCATGGCCAGCAGCGGGTCCCTGGGGCCCAGGCGCAAACCGGCCTACAATCGGTGCACGGGCGCCGGGTGGCACGCGTCGTCCCGGTCCGAATGCAGGGCGAGGCAGTTCGAGTGCACGGCCGGGCATGGTCCGAGCAGATCCGTTAAGCATCGCCGCGCGAGCGTCGTTCATCCTCGGGCCAGGGGGAGCAGATGCAGGAGCAGGGTTAGGATTAGGGACAGATGCGCGGGGTTCGTCGCGCCGAGTAGGACGTTGGTCAGTTTCGCGCCTGATAGCGCGCTCGTCCTCGCGGCCGCCGTTGCGCCTCTCGCGTCCGCCATGTTCCCGACGGTCCTCGCGCCGGTCCTCGCGCCGGTCACGGTCCCGGCGACCGTCGTCGCGCGGACGTGACTCGCGTCCGCGCGTGTCGCCTTCTGGCTCGCGGCGCTCGCGGTCTCGCGCGTCCCTGTCATTCCGGTCGTCGCAGTCCTTTGACGACTCGCGCTCTCTCACTGCTCTGGGACCTGTGGGGACACTATTGGAAACTGTAGGCGCGTAAGCGCCATCCTTGCCTCTGCGCTAGCCCGAGCTCCTTGAGCCCGGATCGCCTGGCGAACGTACGTGTGGAAGTGGCCGACGGGCCTCTGGTGGCGGCGGGGCCTGTGGGTGGTCGATCTTGATGTTCTAGCTTTTTCTCCGTGTCCTCCTTCCGGTCCACTTTCCGGTCCACCTTCCGGTCCTCTTTCCCGCCCGCCTCCCTCTCCTTCTCGGATTTAGACTCGGCCTGGCTGTCCGGCGCCTCCCACTGTCCAACTCCCGTCTCTTCATGCCGATAGAAATACCGCCCCGGGCCGCCCTTCGGCGCGGTTGGAATCGGTATCCCCTCTCGGAACGCCTTGTCAGGCACTATCCGGCGCCAGCCGTCAGGTAACCCGTCTGCGCTGTTGTGCAGCGGCTGTTGGAACGCGCCTTTGAGATGGTACCCTTCCTCAGAACGGAGCGAGGCCGGCTCCTTCTCACGCCACGCTGCACGATCACGCTCGCGCTTTGCCTCGCGCCGCTGATTCCAATCTTTCCCGTCGCGTCCGCCACTGAGGGCCTTGTCGTCGGGCCGGTGCCTGTCGTAGCTGTCTCGGCGCTCTTGAGCGGGGCCGGAGCGGTCGTCAGAGTCACGTCGAGGAGCGTCGTCACGGCTCTCGGTTTCGCGGGTAAGGTCGCTGTCGCGCTTGTCACGACGGTCGTCACGGCGCTCCCCACGCTCCGGCGATCGGGCACGACGTTTACGCCCAGCAGGGTCGCGGGAGTGGCTAGACAAGCGCTCGCCCTCCTGCGCCACCGCCCGGTTTGCGGACAGGGTGGCTGCGGAGAGCTCAGTTGCGGGTTTGGACGAAGAGGCGGAGGTGGATAAAGTGACAGGTTGGGTGGAAGAGATCGGGGTATCAATGGAAGTGGGCTTCGGTGCTGATACCGGAGCGGGGTTAGAGGCCTCCTTGGCCACCTCCTTCGGCGCCTCCTCCGGCGTGGCCTTCGGAGCCTCTTTCACGGCGATGGCCACCTCATCCTTCTCCGTCCTCTTCTTCTCCGGGCTGCGCCTAGGCTCATCCCTCTTCACCGTCTCCTTCTGTGAGTCCTTTGCGTGTTTTGTTTTAAGCTCATCCGCCACCTCGTCTGCACGTCAGCTTATCCACGGACGCTTCCCACCATCGTATCCGCCGAGGGAGAGACAGTCGTCGTCGTATCCGTCGTCATCGAGTCCCCAGTCGACGTCGACGTCTTCCATCGTGTTGCGTTTGGAGTGTTGGTGAGTGTGTAGTTCGAAAGTTGAGGTGGGCGGATTCAAATTGGCGCTGTGACCTCCACATCGCCACCCTTCCCTCCTCCACCCTGCACCGAGATCTCGCCGCAGATGCTCCACTTTAACGATCAATGGGCGGATGCGAATGCATATCGGTACAGGTCTATCCTCTAGGTATGCCACGGCTCGCCAAAGTACAGTTCAAGCACTGTGCGCACAACATTGAACCCCAGCAGACTCAGGAGGTATCCTCCGAAGAGCGGGAGGAGTGGAGCGAGGAAGAGCTCACTCCTCGCTACAAACGGCAGCGCAGCGTACCCGAGGTACGTGATGTAGATGTACTGGAAGCCAGCGATTAGGAAGAGTGTGTTGCCTAGGAGGAGGCAGACCCAGTTATTCTTCACCACGAGGGCAGCGAGCGGGAGGAGCCCAACGTAGAGCGTGAGGAAGGCTGGGAAGAACGAGTTGACAGCGACGTCGAAAGCGTACGTGAACTCGACACGGTTGTCCGTGATCCCCGAGTGTGCGGTAGCCAACACCATGAGGCGGTTAGCGATGAGCCAGAACACCAGCGCTACCACCAGCGAGACGATGATGAAATCGCCTGGCGTTAGCTCTCACGGGTCCAACAGCAACGCACGGAAGACCATCTTCAGAATGAGCCAGATCGTGCCGGCTGTCCCGTAGTCGTACATGAACCCCCACACAGATGCCGTGACGACACAGCACGCTGCGATTAAGATCAACATCGCCGGGCTGTCGTCAGCTGTCGGTAACAGTACACCGTTTGCAGCGGACGCACTCGTCTCGTGCCCAGAGGTTCTTCGTCTGCTTGCTGCTGTCAGCTCCAGATGTGACTGCGACGCACTGGTGATATGTCTGTTTGTATACCCTTCGTGGCGCGACGACGAGGTACGTCAGCTGCCAGAACGCGAGCTCAAAGTCCTGTGATTAGCCGATGTGGCCTTTCAGTCGTCGCCGACAACTCTTGCAGACGCGCTCGTCATGTAACGGCTCCCCGGCGGAGTTGTTGCGTTCACGCGCAACCCAGGAACCGGGACGCCTCCTCTCTCTGCTAATTCCCTTCCCTCTCACTCCAACGACAACCTCCATGGGAACCATCCCCGCCTGGCGTACCCACCATGGTCTTGAACTTTGTCAACCGCCGGAGCATGATGGGCAGACCCCGGTCAGAACGGGGGAGGAAGCCGTCGTCGAAAGCCGGCGACGGCGAGGCCATGGGCAGGAGTGGCGCCATGTTTCGCGGGCGAAGGCGGATGGCGGATATGATGAATACGTCTGAGTGATGATAGTCAGAATGACGGTTCACTGACCATGAGACCACAGCCTCGTCTTCTCATAGCATCACGTGACATGGTACCGAAGTGGAGGTTGACATTCCACTCTTCACAACATTCTCAGCTTCACTTCTTGTCAAACTCTCTCAAGTATGGGCACACCAGTGCTCATCCTCGACAATGGTGCGTACAGCATCAAAGCGGGTGTGTCGGGTGTCGATGCTGAGCCGCGGTACGTGCTAGTGTGGAGAGCCAAGCTATCGAATCGAATCCGCATTAAGCTGACGCCAGGTTCTTCCCCAATGCCGTCGCGCGCAGCCGAACGGACAGGCGGATCTACGTTTCAGACGAGATCGAGGCCGCCAGAGACTTGAGTGGGATCGCGTACCGCCGCGCGTTCGAGCGGGTGAGCTTAGCTGTCTGTGCCAGCTGACAGCAGGGCATGCTCGTCGCCTGGGACGCGGAGAAGCCGGTGTGGGACCGCATTTTCTCTTCTGCCGGGCTTGATGTGAGCTGATGGCAACCCAGCGAGCTGACATCAGATAAAGCCTCCAGAAACATCGCTACTCGTCACAGAGCCGTACTTCAACCTCCCCAACATCGCCGAGACATACGACCAAATGGTGTTCGAGGAGTGGGAGTTCGCGAGCTACTACCGTTGCACCTGTGAGCTGAGTTATGTGAGTGAGCTGACGGAAGCGGCCTCGTTGGCGCCATACGGAGGCATGTTCAGCGACGAGTCTGACGTTCCCCCGGAATGTATGGTCGTCGTTGACGTGGGGTACAGCTACTCGCACGTTGTGCCGACCCGCGGCGGGGAAATAGTGTGGGAACACGTTAAGCGGTGCGTCAGCTGCTGTCTGACTTGGGTTAGCTGACAGCAGTATCGACATCGGCGGGAAGCTTCTTACAAACCATCTGAAACACCTCATCTCGTTCCGGCAGTGGAACATGCTTGACCAGACCCACGTCGTCAACGCCGTCCGAGAAGCGTGCGGCTACGTCTCGATGGACTGGTGTGGCGATATCGAGAAGTGCAAGCGCAACCCGCGCTCCAACCCCA
The DNA here is from genome assembly GCF_030864355.1 of Cutaneotrichosporon cavernicola. Classification (NCBI taxonomy): domain Eukaryota; kingdom Fungi; phylum Basidiomycota; class Tremellomycetes; order Trichosporonales; family Trichosporonaceae; genus Cutaneotrichosporon; species Cutaneotrichosporon cavernicola. Next base: position 1,715,230 of record NC_083396.1, on the reverse strand, counting down.
TCGTACAAGAGTACGTCCTCCCAGACTTTAGCGCCAAGTCGCGCAGCCGGACGGGGTACATCCGCTCTGGACCGAATGCACAGCGGCCACCAGAAGGAGAAGAAGCGCGGAAGAAGGGGCCAGAAGAGGAGGAGCAAGTGCTGTGGATGGGAAACGAGCGGTTCGCGGGGCCAGAGCTGCTGTTCAACCCATCCGATATTGGTGAGTGTTCCTGCGAGTTGGCTGACATCAGGTATCAACCAGACCGGCCTCCCGGAGACTATAGCGTACGTCATCTCGCAGATGCCCGAAGAACTGCAAGGGATGTTCTGGGCACACATCGGCATTGTTGGCGGGCTGGGTAACATCGAGGCATTAGGAGAACGACTGTGGGTTCTCGTCACTTCCGTTCTAACCCACGTAGAGAACGCGACCTGCGCGCACTGTGCCCGTCGGACTACGACATTGGGATCTATGAGGTGTTCGAGTGAGTGTGGTTGCCCCAGAATGCTTGTGAGCAATGAGGATGTGCACCGCAGTAGGATTCGCGATATGTGGAGCACAACCTGATCTCTGGGCTCTAACCTTCTTCAGCTTCAAACTCATTGTGCGTAAGCTGATCGCAGACCCGCCTCAGCACCCTACCAGGCTGCCGTGGCATTATCCTCGCACGATGGCTACCTCCCGACTTACCCGGTCACGCGCGCCGAGTACCTCGAGCACGGCTCGTCCATCTGCCGACGCAAGTTCGGAGGGCCAGTATACAACGTCGAGCCGCCAGGCTTCAACCGCGACACAGAGCCGGTGGACGAGGACGAGCAGGAGCTGCGATACGCGCTCGGACTGGACAGTATACGCGGGAAGGGAAGCAAGAAGCGGGCAAACGACGAGGAGGTCACGAGCGGGAACTGGGGTGGGCGACGGAGACGCGCGCAGGAGGGCGGGCTGTTGGGAGGGCGGCCGTAGGGCGAGATATCGATGTTCGGCGTTGGCGCGCGTTAGAGAACGGATGTCGTCTATATCCGCGTCTATGCCTGGCCTATGCAGTCTGATAGGACACTTATGCTGATGTCTGGCCTATGTCATGTCTGCAACTGCATACATCAGTGCCAATCACCATGTCCACTTGGAACAACTTAGGACTCCATTGTCGGAATCGGCTACGCTGAACTGAGCCTGGATCTGCCACTAGAGATATGCATACAAGCGAGGTCATATGTCTGAGGTGACAAGTGGAGAAAACTGGGGAGGATCTGGTTGATCGAGGGTTCTCAACAGACGTCATGCCACGTGGGGGAAAGGAAAACAGGGTTTACTCCCGTGCGTTCTCGGTTTTGAGGCTTCCAGCGCGACATGGTGACAAGGGGAACAACACCGACGAGCACCTCCTCAGATCCAACATCGTTACTCCTCCCCTCCTCCCCTCCTCCCTTCCTCTTTGTATCGACGTCAGCCTTTACCTCTTACAATCAGACTGTCAAGCTGTCAACTTGAGCACATTTCCCATCCTTTTTCTTGAGGCATAACTCCCAACCCGAATCCCCCAGTCGCCCGTCCCTGTTCGGCCCTCGCCCTCCACCTCCACCCAATCTCCACGTCGCGGCGATCTTTTCTCTTCCAACTCATCTACTCACCACCATGTCCCAGCGGATCCACCTCAACCCGAACCGCGGGCAGCCTGCGTACGCGGCCCCTTCCTACAATGCGGGATACAGCCCTGACCCAATCTCCACGTCGCGGCCCACGAGATCGGACAACGAGGTCATCGCCAAAATCCAGGAAGTGTCAAGCCAAATCGAAGATGCGATTGAGATTTACTCACAGGTGCGTACTGCTGAAAGCAGTGAACGCGACGAGACACGCACAGGGGATGAGAGCGAGTGAGGTGGCAACGGGCCATTATGCCTCTTGTTGTTAGGGGATTGCACAATCCTTGTCTCAAGCCTTTACCCCTCAATAATGCCTGTCCCCAGAGTCTCGCGCAGCGCGAGGGCGCACATCATTAGCGACGAACTCGCTAACGCCAGCCTATCCGCCCATGGGTGCCCGCCATCGCGCGCTTCCTCATTGTCGCGACTTTCCTTGAGGATGCTATCCGCATCCTGGCCCAGTGGAGCGACCAGAAGTGGTACATTGAGCATCAGAGGGGCATTCCCTGGGGCCTCAGCCACATGTTCCTTCTGATCAACGTTATCGTGAGTCGCTGTCAGTGGGTACGAGGCGCGGTTGTCACCGCCTCGTTGCGGACGCGAGGAGCGATCGCGGGCCTGATTTGAGTCGCGTTGTGATCGGAGACGCAGCCTCCTCGCACCTGTTTCACCCTCTGGCCCACTTTTTCCTGCCGAGTTTTATTGCTCGCACCCACGTTCGCTAATCCCAGGCCATGCTTGCCGGTTCGATTGGCGTCATCGCTCGCCGCTTCCCAGAGTACTCGGTCGCGGCCCTTCTCTTCGTCGTTATCCTCCAAGGAATCGGCTACGGCCTCCTCTTCGACGTCTCCTTCTTCCTCCGCAACCTCTCGGTCATTGGCGGCCTCCTCATGGTCCTCTCTGACAGCCTCGCGACCAAGAAGAAGATCTTTGCCGGCCTGCCCTCGATCTCCGAGACCGACCGCCGCAAGTACGTCCAGCTGGCTGGCCGTGTCCTCCTCATCTTCCTCTTCGTCGGTTTCATCTTCCAGGGCAACTGGAGCATCGGACGCGTGTTCGTCAGCATCATCGGGCTGGGCGCGTGCATCATGGTTGCTGTTGGATTTAAGGCCAAGTGGAGCGCTTCGTTCCTCGTCCTCCTCCTCAGCGTGTTCAACGTGCTGGTTAACAAGTGGTGGTCCGTCCACCCCGCCCACCCCCAGCGTGACTTCCTCAAGTACGACTTCTTCCAGACGCTCTCAATCGTCGGTGGTCTGCTCCTCCTCGTCAATATGGGCCCTGGCGGCATCTCGGTCGACGAGAAGAAGAAGGTGAGTTAAGGCGCACGAAGTGCGGGTCAGCCGTCCGAGCTATGATACTGACTCCAGGTCTACTGAGCCAGTCGATCCTGGCCTACGCCGCTCCGACACGTCTGATAGAACTGGACTGCGAAATGCATATACTGAAACGCCGCTATCGATGCTCATCAGACTCTTATGGTTACATCACTCTTTCCACCATGCACAGCAGCACATATACAACAATGACATCTAGTTACAAAATGTGGTGTCACACACGCCATTAGAGGGATTGCTTTATTCAATGTCCATAGGCTCGGCCTCGTCCTGCAGCGCAGCGATTGCCGCCCAATCGGCCTCGTCAAACTCATCGGGCCCACGGGCTTGACGCTCCGCCTGCTCCGCCCACGCAAGCTCCGCGGCCTCAGCAGACGCCTCCGCCTCTTCTGCAGCAGCTGCTTCACGCGCCCACTCGTCGTCGTCGGCGAAGCTCGCGTTCAGGTGCTGGTACAGGGCGCGCTCCTCGCGTGCGAGCGCGTCTACCTCCTCCTCCCAGATGTCAGGGAGTGCGGGGTCACTCCCTCCCGTCTCGGTCTCGTGCGACACGAGCGCTGCGTGCTGTTCCCGGCGGCGCTGGAGAACCATCAGGCGGCGGAAGATCTGATGTCAGCTGGATCTCCTTGTCGCAAGAGCTGAGAGTGGAGGGTGCGCTCTTTAACCAGCGTTGCGCCACTCACCTCCTCGTCGTCAGCCTGCGCCTGGCGCTCGCGCTCGTCTTCGTCCTCGGGCTCCTCGTGGTCCGTCATCCCGCGGAAGCGCGTGAGCGCGTCCTCGCGCCGCTGCTTCTTGCGCTCGCGGTCGGCCATCCGCCGCGCCAGCCGGTTACACCACATTGCGCCCTGGGTGGGAGTGTTGCCGCTCTCTGTGAAGAGGTCAGGCAGAATTAATTCGCGCGACGGCTTTGGCGCAGTGGGCCGTGGTGAGCCGCGCGTAGTCGAGCCGCGCGTATATCTCGCCGACAAGGGACGCGGTGACGACCCGGCGTGAGAAGGCGACATGAATGTCAACGGGAGGGGATTGTGGGCCGAGGGCGTGGGGGACGAGAGTGGGTGAGGCGGAGATGATGAGCGGAGGGGGTTGAGTGGGGACGAGGAGCGCGGTATTGAAGGGTACGGAGAGGAGAGGGACAGCATGTCGTCTGGGTCGGGAATGGTGACGACAGATGGGCAACAGGTGGATGGATGGTTTAATAATACGAGTCGATGGTGTGAATGGGGATATGGCAGAATAATGAGATGTTGGGAGACATGATAGAGCCAGGGGCGAAACATTCATGTTGAACGCGGTCCGAGCGTCTCATTACTAAGGCCATAATAGAGGTATAAGGACGGAGGCTGAAAGTGTAATGATAATAGGTAATAGTGGCGATTGATTTGTGACGCGTCAGACGCGTCCTGAGTTGACACGGAAGCAAATCTCTCACTGTATTGTGGGAAGACATCCAGTCACCTGGCCTCAGCTGAAGGGGCGCTACCATCATTCCTCGTTACAAGATCACATTGCAAGTCAACCCTCCTTCCTCCATCCATTCATCCAAATCACTCCCACCGCCACCAACTTCCCCAACCATACTCCATCCCTAGTTCGCGCACAACCATGCCGCGCGCGGTCAAGCAGAAGCTCGCATTCCGCGAGAAGCTCGTCCAGACCGGCAAGGGTGGCGGGGCTGACGCACTTCTCCGTCGTCTCAAGGTACGCCTTCCCCGCGGCTCTGGCTGACCCCAGAATCTGTTCCAAGAACTAGTCAAGCTTGACCAGGAGCAGATTGACGTCAAGTCGCTGGATAGTGTACGCGTCCAGCTGGTGCAGCGCGTCATCGTATTCCACAAAGAGTTCGTCCAGCGGAGTGAAGGGAAGGTGATTGCTGACTCCAGCCGCGGTGTCAAGGCATTTGCGGCGTGCTGCCTCGCCGAGCTGCTGCGACTGTACGCCCCCGACGCGCCGTACACTGCCGACCAGCTGCGTGACATCTTCCAGTTCTTCATCGCGCAGATCGTCAGCGGTCTCAAGGGCCACGGGTCGAAAGCACCAATCAAGAAGTATGACAGCCAGGCGACACAGCAAACGCAAACACAGACACAGGCAACACAGGGGACACGCATCACCGACGCGCCGTACTACACCGAGTACTGCCATCTCATTGAGTCCCTGGCGCAGATCAAGTCGGTTGTCATCATCGTCGACCTTCCCTCAGCCGACGACTTGATAGCCCGGTACTTTGAAGGCTTCTGCGAGATTGCTCGGTGAGCTCCCCCGTTCGTCAAAAACTGACGCCAGTGCGGATATGAACAAGTCTTTGTTGCGCAACCTTGTTAGCATCCTCGTCGAGCTATTGCTTGAGGCAGAGCGCGCGCCGTCCGGTGTGATGGACGTCATCATCAAGCAGTTTGAGACGTACGGCTCCAAACCAGATACGCCGTCCTTCCAGCTTATCGCCGACGTGTGCAACCGGATGGGCGTCAAGGTTCTTCCGCCCGCCGTGCTCGCGCACTTCTCCGATATCCAAATGACCCACGGCCGCGACCCATCACCAACAGATCTGCAGACCCTCAAAGAATCGCACGAGCTCGTCCTCACCATGTTCCGCAATGCTCCCAGTCTCCTTGTCAATGTCATACCCGTACTCGAGGAGAACTTGCGCGCCGTCGAGGAGGTGCCGTTGCGGCAGCTGTCCACCGAGACCCTCGGCACAATGTTCGGCGAGCGGCCCATCATCGGCAAGGGAGTCGAGAGCTTTGTCGTCTTAATCGCCAAGGCTTACCCGGCAACGTGGCGCGCTTGGCTCGGTCGAAAGGTCGACAAGGCGCTGGCGGTACGACTGGCGTGGGTTCAGGCGACGGGCAAGATCATCGCGAACCAGCCTGACCTGCGGGGCGAAGTAGAGGGTAAGTGACCTTGCTTGGGCACCGCTGATACATCAGCCGACTTAGTCGAGCGCGTTCAGGATTCAGACGAGCGTGTCCGTGCAGCGATCTGCAAGGTACTCGGGTCGCTGAGCTACGAGACAGCCCTCCACCATGTCAGCGACCAGCTCCTGCATGCTGTCGGCGGGCGTGTGAGCGACAAGAAGGTGAGGTTGTCATTGGTACTGGGCTAACCGTTTCAGCCTCTTGTTCGCAACGAGGCAATCAACTCCCTTGCCAAGCTCTGGGGCCTCGCGTACGAGGCCATCGAGTCGACCGAAGAGGATGCTATTCGGCACTTTGGTTGGATCCCACAAGAAATGCTGCATGCAATCTTCCGCAAGGACGTGACAGTCGACCTCCGCTCACAGGTCAACGCGGCGTTCAAGAACGTCATTCTTCCTCTACCATCCAAGCCTGACGACGAGCAAGTCTGGGTGGACCGCTTCCTCCTCGTCGCCGCGCACCTAGATGAGAGCGCCCTCGCAGGTTTGGAGCGTCTGACAGGCCTTAAGGGATATGCCAAGGGCTCATCCCCATATTCTGCGTTTGCAGACGCGTGTGATGAGTTTAACGTGAGTTTCGATCTGGTTGGAATAGCTGACATCAGGGTGGTACAGACGAGAGTGTGGACAAGAGTGTCAAGACCCGTCTTTCCTACATCGTGGAGGCGATTTCTCGTGAGCTTTCAAGTTCTGGACGACTAACTGACGACAGGCATGTTGTTCAACGACCACGAGAAGGCAAGGAAAGATCTCGAGGCGTTCGCCGAGGCCAACGACAAGAAGCTATACAAGCTGCTCCGAACAATGGCGGACCCGCAGTCGAATCTTCGCACCATCATCAAATCGCGGAACGAGTTCCTGCGTCGAGTCGAACAGTCGTACTCAAACCTCCTCGACGTACTCTCCGTGGTGGTAGACCACGCCGCGTGGGTGATCATCAACCAGTCCAGCATTCCCTGCCTGATCAGACGCCTGCAGAAACCAGAAGGACCAAACGCTGAGCGCGTAGGCGCGTTGAGTGCCCGCTTCCTGACTTTTGTTGCAAAGGAATGCGCACCCATGTACAAGGACCACATCGATGAGCTGAAGATTATCATCAACGACAGGCGGAACAATACTTTGGTTGAAGTCGCTGTCCAAGCCTTGGCGGTGGTGACCAAGTGGAACCCCGAGAGCGGGCCTTCGGACAAGAGAGTTATCGAGCGAGCCATGACTCTGTCCCTCTCCGGCACGCCTCGGCAAGCCAAGTTCGCGTCGCGGTTTATCTCTGTGTGCAGTGATGGTAACGCTTCCCAGCGATTGGTCGACTCGCTGTGGGACCAGCTCCGGACCGGCGACGAGGAGATCATCCTGCCCACTCTGTCGTCGTTGGCGGAGCTCGCCCTCTCCGCCTCGGTCGCGTTCCGGAGCCACGGCGACGACATCATCCAGAACATCCTGGGGGACGTCATGTTGAGACCTTCAGAGGATGAGACGGAAGATGACAAGTGGGCCGATGAGGACCAACTTCCGGTGCGCGACCGCGCCAAGCTCTACGGTATCAAGGTTCTCACCCACAATTCTTTGCCGTGGTGCAAGCTCCCAGATGCGCTCGATCACGTTAGACCTGTCCTCGCGCTTCTCAACGACTTGATGAAAAACGACGGCCGCGTCACGGACGAGACGAACGAGGGGTGAGTCAAGAGGATCACAATCCGCTCACCATGACAGTGCTATGACTCGCTGTCACCTTAGGCTACGCGCGGCCTGCTCGATCCTCAAGCTTGCCAACGTGAGATTGTACGACAAAGCCATGTCTGAGTCGTTCGTCAATGTCAGCTTCATCTTGCAGGACGTCAACTTCACTGTACGTAATCTCTTCCTCAAGAAGCTGTTTGCCGTTGTTCCGTCCCAGCGCCTTCTTCCCAGGTGGAACGCGTTACCGGCGTTCGCAGCTCAGGACCCTGAGATGGAGAACATCCTTTTGGTGAGTGACGATGCCAAGAGCTGGAGCTGACGGCAGGCTAGAACGATCATCCGGGCTTGTGTCAACAACGCGCGGAAACTCCGTGATGATCCAGACGACATGAAGGACCGTATTGAGGTCCCCGTCGCGCGACTTTTGCACCTCCTGACTCAGCACCCTGACCTGGGCTGGTCGAGCTTGAACGAGCTCAAGGACATTGCAAAGTTCATCGAGCTCTACGTCGAGTGCGTCGCGACGAGTCAGAACGTGACGCTCCTGTTTACGGTCGTGGGCAAGCTCAAGACGGTCTGTGTGGTCGGCGAGCAGATGGACGCGGAGAAAGTCAGTCTCCTCCTGAGCGACAGGCCATTGGTGGACGATGATGACGAGAGGCACACATCGGCGACCTATGTGAGTGTTACCAGGGCCGACACGGGACACGGGCTAGTCGATCTGTGACTGACCTCGCAGCACCTGTACATGCTGTCGGAGCTCGCGCAGATGATCATCCGCAACCGCGCGCACGCCGGGCAATGGAACCTGACCATGTATCCCGGCAAGGTGAGGATGCCGAACGACATCTTTGCAAACCTGCCCTCCGTCGACGTCCAGCAAAAAATGGCGCGGCACACGTTCTTAAGCGAAGATGTGCAGGTGTGGGCGAAATCGTTTGGTCGCAGGACACACGTGACTGGGCAGACGGTGAGTAGATCACACGCTGCGTGACCAACCTGGCATAAGGCTGACCGAAAATAGCGACGAGCAGCAGCAGGGACGAGCCCTGTCAAAGAGCCGCGGAAGCGCCGGCGGGCAAGCACCAAGTCGCCCAGGAAGCGCCGGCGCTCGTCACGGCGGGATGACGACGATGGCGATGACGAGACGAGTGACGAAGAGACGACAGAGGATGATGAGGGTGACGTGGACATGGCGACAGCAAGTGAGGCGGAGACGGAGGAGGAAGAGGCCAACGGCGCTGAGGCGGTGGTGGGGCGGGGCGGGCGGCGGTCGGCTAAAGTGAGTTTGCTGTGTAATGTGGCTTGGGCGGGGAATGCTGTCCTCTCCCGCTCCCATGTCCAGGGCAGAGGGCGGAATATTGACATTGCAGACTAAGGCTCAGAAGGCCGTCACGCGCAAGGCTAAGCGGGCTTCTGCGCCTAAGAAGAAGAAGGCTGCGCAGCGGAGCGTTACACAGTCTGAAAGCGACCTGACCGAGTTGAGCGATGGGTAAGGGTGACTTGGCGGCATTCTGAAGGGGTTTGGAAGCTAGATGTTGGAGATACAGATATCATGTAGCAATTTGGTTTTTTGTTGCATACGGCGATGCACTGATGCAAGCTGCTTTCTGGTCGTGTTGCTCGTTGTTCGTTGCTCGTTTCTCGTTTCCAGGTGCCAGGTCATGAGGAATGGACTGCGCATTTCTGGATTTGGATTTTGGCCACCACTTACCATTGACTAGGGAAGCCGACGATCTTCATTTGGATGACGACATTTGGATCACATGAGCCATGATGTCAATCGGATGGGCAAAAGAAACCTTACAGTTGAAAGAATCAACGCGAGTTTGGGTGATCAGGAGGGGGAAAGGGGGAGAGTGGGTGAGGGGGGGAGGAGGGAAGATATCCAGGGGTAAATGTCAGGGGTCACAAGGGGGAAACTCGTGCATCTCTTGGCCCATGGCGTACTACTTATGGACAAGCTGTGCTGTTCACTGACTTGGACTTGGATCCAGGACGCCCTGCGACCCAAGGAGATCAAGGAGAGTGCAAGAGAGATGAAAAAGAGAGAGAAAAGTCAGCAATAAAATATTTAGTGGCAGGCAACCATGGTCGAATGCGAAGATCGGGGAAATAGTGAGAGTGAGTGGGATCTCAAGTTATCCCGAGGTACCGCCAGCTAAATATCGCGAGGCCCAAGGCAAAGAAAGGGGTAGGCGGCAAGCTCGCGGAATGCAAGTGTCCAGCATCCAAAGAGTTTCACGCCCGGATTCTCCGCCATCCGCCACGTTCCCCTGGTACAGGTTCAGTGCCGCCGCCACCGCCGACTGCTCAAAAGCTAAAGAGCAGCGCGGAGATGGGGTGGCGGAACGGGTCTTGGAGACTGACGATCAGCTCGGACCGCCACCACATCACTCGTCCACTCCTCGCTCCACTCCTACACTCCGTGCGCGCTCCTTGGGGCACTCTTGGCATTTCATCAATTTATCAAATGTATTATAATCTAGTGTGGTGGGGATCGCAGGGAATATGTCAGATGTCAATTGTCGCAATTCACGAGATGAAATCGTCTGGCTTCTGGGCGATCCACAAGACTCTATTGGCATCGTCTCCCAAGCACATAGAGTCGTCATGGTCTAACTGCCAAACTCACTCTCCTCGGCTGTTCGGCTGCGAGCAGTGAGGATGCATGTCATGCGCTACCTGTAGTGCACTGCGCTGGATACCGTTTCACGACGCATACCGACACTTTCTTGAGCGTGCCAGCGTCTGGCACTATGTGGCACTATCGCACCGCCCACAACGTCACCTCCTGCGCCGTCACCTTCACCTCTGCGACGTTCCCATTCCACAATGACACCAAACTACACGTGATGCCCGAGGTCTCACCTGATCGCTAGGTGAATTGAATCTTACTCTGACATGTGTTCCCTGCTGACTGCCGATTGTGCATCATTCTATGTTTCCGCTTTACTGCTTGGCTTGTGCTTGACAGATTGCGGATGAAGAGGAGACAGAGAGAGGATGAGGTGGTGGTAGGTGAGCAGGGGCGGCTCGATGAAGGCACCAAGTGCGGCGTTGTTGTTGTCGACGCCGCGTCCCTGAATAACAGAACACGACCCTGCAGGATGTTACAGGTTGGAAAGGGTAGGAACCGAGGCACTTGTGCCTTAACCTTGTAACTGCGTAGTAACTGACAATCAGATGGATTTGAATCTGATAATCAAAACAAATCATCCTAGTGTACTTTGGGTAGCAAGTAGGTACCTGTCTGTCGATGTCTACTATCCCCATCCCTCCCCTTGTTGTGTCAGTCACCATGACAATGAGCTTCACATTCAACCTCAACACCGCAACTCTAACACACAAGTTGATCACTTCTTGACATCACTCGATCACTCGTCGACATCATCATCATCATCATCATCATATACACTACTCTCTCATTCTCTCATTCTCCCACTCTCACACTCTCCCATTCCACAATCACACACCACGCAGGCCGTGATCACAAATCACAAAACAATCACCCAGCACGCCACACAATCATCCTCAACAATCACCCCTCTCCTCCAGCCACCCCTGCACATCTTACCCCATCCCCATCACTCTTCGTCAGCCTCCTCCTCTACCTCGACAAACCCACTCGTAACCTTCTCTCCCCATTCTCACATACACCAACACAACCTACCAACAGCCGTGGACTAGATTCCCTCGGACATCATCCTCCCGTTCCTCGGTTCCTTGCGGCACACACCTCCGCATCTCGCTCGGACCTTGCCAAACACCTCCGCATCTTCCCACCCTCATCACGACATACACATTGCTCGTCACCACTACGAGTGCACTCGCCGAGCGCACCGTCGTTCACCCACTTTTCCTCCTGTCCGCCAGGGAGAATTTCTTCCTCCTGATTAATCCGGCTCCCACCCAGCCAACCAACCAACCAACCAACCAACCAACCAGCCCACGCATCCCTACCGCCCATCACGCAACTCAACCCAGTGAGTACCCCGTGACAGTTTACCGCCTTGGCCCCCTCATCCCAAAAGCGTCACCACTGCTGCGATAATCGCGCACGTTGCTTCCATCTCTTTGCCTCGGCGCGATCATTATTGCATCCGGTGCCCCGCGCCGTGGTGTTGAGGTTGTGTCAGGGAAGCTACCTGTCGCCGAGATCCTGTCAGGCCGTCCTTTGGTGTTTCCTCAAAAGGGATTTCTTTGGCCTTCCTAACCGCTCAAGCATCCTGTGTTGACGCCACCCAGCCAGGTTGGAACAGGTCAAGCTCTTCTTGTCCCCCACTCCTTTCCCATCTCGTGCAACACGTTCAATACACGCGCCCCAGGCTTCCTTGTCCATCCCTCAGCACACAATTCTATCTCTAGCGCCCTCACCCGGAACACAGGAACCCGCACCGCCACTCCGACGCTCTCCGGCACGCACGACCAGTAGGGTGTGCCGCATCTACATCTCGCGACCTCGTCGCATCACCATTGTTTCGACGACCCTGCGTCACGTCTGGCGAACACCCGAGGAGCGCACGCACAGGTCGTTGGAAGGCTGAAACTCCGCCGGTAGTTACCCCAAGCGCTCAGACCTTTGTGCGCCCGACAACCAACGCGTCCGCGCGCTCAGATCGCGCCTCGTGTCGCAACTAAAACCTTTCTCTCCACCCTCCACTCCATTGTTCAAGTCTTGCAACTCGCAACTATCTCACACTCACTCCGGGCCGTCGTCTGGCCCACCCCTCTCCCCAGCCCGCCATGATGGTGGTTACGCCTCCAGTCCTGCCGCCCTCGTTCGAGCCAGACGGATTCAACTCTCCTGGTCCATTGAACGGCGTGAGCCGCACCACCACCACCCCTCCCTTCCCCGTCTACGCTCAAGGGCAAGATCACCACCCACCGTCCCAACAGCTTCCTTGCGTACCTGCCCGGCTCGACCCGGAGATGCAAAAGCCAAGCTTGCCGCCCACACCAGACCCATCGCCGCCACGCAACCCCATCGCCTTCCCAGTGCAGATGGTCGCTCTCGCTCCACCTGCAGACCATGTGCCGTCATCGGCACGCAGTTATCACTTGGAGCAGGCTTTGCTGTCCCCAGACGAATACTCCCCACCTTCCACCGGCACATCTCCTAGCACAAACGCCAGCAGTAGCAGCAGCCAGCCGTCCGCCGTCCCCAGCGCCCGACGCCGCCGCTCAGAGTTTGGAGTCTTATCGGAACTGTCCCAATCGCCTTCCAAGCTCTCGCCGACGAAATCGCCAACAAAGCAACGAGGGATTGCGCGGTCCGACACGCTTCCTACTCTCGACCGCTTATCGCTCACAGGCCGCAACCGCTCCCAGGACGAACGCGCACGCGCAAAGTCACGAAGGTCCACGTTTGCGGCGCCCGCACCAGGGCCGTCTTCTGTCCGCATGGTCGAGAGCCACAGTGCCGACTCCCGCGCGCGGTTGCGTTCCACCCCAGGTCCAGGACTCGGTGGCACAACGCTTGTGCGGTACTCTACACTGGCAACAGAGTACCCTAACGGTTCTCGGATGCGCAGAATGGGCCCCGAGTCGGCCACCTCTGCCACACTGCCAGCCCGCACGTTTCCTGGCTCCGCGTCCGACTTTGACGCCGACCTTGACTTCGGCGGACCAGAGGGGCTCGAGGCCAAGGTAGTGCTCCTCGGATCGCAGGGCGTGGGCAAGACGTCGCTCATTCTCCGCCTCACCACCGGGTCGTACTCTGCGATCCCGGCACCAGCTTCTCTGGAAGGTTCGCTATACAAGCGCAAGCTTGTCCACCACGGCGTGCCTGTCAAACTGCAGATTTGGGACACCGCCGGCCAAGAGCGCTTCCGCTCCATGGCCCCGATCTACTACCGTGGGGCACACGTCTGCATTCTCGTTTACGACACAACCGACCGCGACAGCTTCATGGACGTGCGGTCATGGCTCGACGAGCTCAACAGCAAGGCGTCCAAGGACATGATCATCTACGTGGTCGGTGCAAAGACCGACCTTGACGACCAGCGTGTGGTTACGTAAGTTGGGACGCCAATGCGTAATGATAAGCATACACTGACACTCCACAGCCTAGGCGAGGCACGCCGCACGATTCGAACCTGGCTCAAGCCCGCGCCCCCCGAGTCCGAGCTCTTGCTCGATAACAACTCTCTGTCGCCACCCACCTCGAGCCGCCTCTTTAGAAGCACCTCTACTCGGGCCAGGACAGAGTCTAGCTCTGGGATCTCGCCTCCGCGCGCCCGCCCGCACTCGATGCACGGCCTGGCATCGCTGATGGCCGCCGCCAGCGACTTTGCTGACTGGGACCCGTCCCCGTCCGGCGTCTCGACGCCTTCGGGGCCTGCCCTCGTGTCGCCTACGCCAGCGCCGACTGTTCACTTCCCGCCTGACGTTACGTCATCCGGGTCTGGCTCGAGCGTCAGCGCATCGACCGTCACGTCACCGTCGAGCAGACCGTCTCTCCCACCTCGCCGGAAGCGCGTGTCCTTCCACTCGCCCGCACCGCCGTGCGAACCGATATCTGGTACCACTGCTGAGACAGCGGTCGCGTCCACTGCCAACTCGACGTCGCGCGTTCGCCAGACGTCGAACCGTTTCTCGATCTCAGGCTTCTCCGGTGTCTTAGGCTTATCTCGCTCCCCGACCACAAGTGAGGCACTCGCCAATCTTGAGCTTCTTGCCGAGGCCAATGACCTGCCTCCACGCCCGACCAACTCGCGTGGCTCCCTCACGCCGCTGCGCGTTCGGGTCGAGAGCTCGCCAATGCTTGGTGACGCGAAGCGGGGCGAAGAGTGGAGCCGAGGATGGGGCCGAGGAGAGGGCCCGGGCGCAGCCAACGCACTGGAAGAGTTTGGCGCTGTCGTCCGCTCGCAAAAGAACGACCGGAACGGCAAGGGCGCGGGCTCGCACCGTCCGCGCAGTGGCAGCCTCGGCTGCGACTCGCGCCTGTACCCCACAGACTCACGCGACGAGGACGAGGAGAAGCCGCCACAGTGGGGCGTCGAAGTCGAGGGCGTGCGCCTCGGCGAGGTGTCCTCCCTTACCGGCGAGGGTGAGTTCATGAGATATGAACGAACTAACAACAGGCATCGAGCTCCTCTGCCGTTCGATCGCAACCGTCCTCGTTACGCGCAAGGACAAGATTGAGCGCGAGCGCACCCTGCGTAGAAAAGACAGCGTCATGCTCACGGACACGACCAAGAAGGACGCACGCAAGCCCAAGGGCCGCTACGGGTGTTGTGCATAGCGAACCAGCCTACCCCAACCGATACGACTATATTACGAGCGCTACGCCCATCCATACCCTCATCATTTTTCTCGGCTTCAATCGCATCCTGTCCTGCTTTGCAGGCTTCGCCTGTGTGTCACCTGCTCCATTTTAGCTCCATTATACGAAGACTCTTTAGTGCACTGTAGTTCCTAGACGCCCCGGTGGCGTGTGTTTATGTCGACCATGCATCTTGCCAGCGACCGCGACAGTTTCCTTGTTGTCACGTGCGTTACCTGGTTCATTCCATCGGGGTCACATTCGGTCGTACTAACTATGGACGTACATCTTGGGCAAACGCTTTACTTGGCATTCGCCTTGGCCGTAAGCTGCGCCTGCTTGATGAGTCCGGCTGGCGCATCGCCGCGGGGCATGACGAGTTCAATGAGCCGGACCTTGTCAGCCACGCCGAACGCCCGGTCCTGGAGCAGCGCATGCAGCTCGCCCTGCGTGCTGACCTTGAAGCTCTCGTAAGGAACGGCCGGCTTCTTCCCCCCAAGGAAGGGAAGGCACATCTGCAGGTTGTACATCTGGATCTCGTTGTATCCAGCGTTCGGGCCGTGGATCAGGCGCTCGATCTCGTACCCGTCATTGTTGAGAACGAAGATGTACGCCGGCACGCCCCGGCGCACGATCGTCCCGACTTCCTGGACGGTCTGATGTGAGCGTAACGCCGCATGTTCCCTTCCCTCCCCTCCCCTCCCCTCCCCTCCCCTCCCCTCCCCTTCCCTTCCCTTCCCTTCCCTTTCCTTCCCCTCCCACCCACCCACTTACAAGCTGGAAAGACCCGTCGCCGACAAACAGCACCGTCCGGCGCCCACCCTGCTCGTCCGCAGCCAGGGCGCACCCCAGCGCCGCGCCCACGCTCCATCCAATACTCCCCCATAGCACCTGGGTGACGTAAGTGCACCGACTAGGCAGGGGAATGGGAAGCAGTCCGAACGAGCTAGTCCCCGTCTCTGTGATAATGACGTCTAAATCAGCTCCCTTCTTTAGAAACCCACCGTCGTCCTTGAACCAAGCCGCCATGCGCTGCCACAGCCACGCATGGACGATCTTGCCGTCCTCGTTATCCGGCATCTTCTTGAAAGCCATGACGTTGCCAGCCTTGATCTTCTCCTCTAGAGAGTCGTGCTTCGCCGGCCGACTCTTGACTTTCTTGAATGCGGGCAGGAGGAGTGGGAGCACGTGCCGAATATCGGTCGTTGGGTAGGCCGCAAATCCCACATTCGTCGTGAAGGAGTGTAGGCGGACGGCGTGTTCCGTCGGAATGCCGATGGTGAAGGAGCCAGAGTTGAAGTCGGACTTGAGGGCACCGACGTACAGCACAAAGTCGGAGGCTTCGATCTCATCCTTGACGGTAGCGAGGGAGTTTGAACCAGCGTAACAGCCGCCGAAGAGCGGGTGGCGCTCGTCCAGGATTCCCTTGCCCATTGGGGCTGGGTCAGCGAGCGAAGCGAAGAGCAGGTGAGGAGGGTTAGCTCACTGGTGAAGAAGCGAAGCCCGCACGACTCGACCAGCTCACGGACGAGGTCGCCAACGCCGAAGCGGGCCGCGCAGGCGTCGACTAGGACGGTCGGGCGCTTGGCGGCCGCGTACTTTTTCGTAATGACGTCAACGACGTGCGAGGTCACGAGCTCGGGGGGCGCATCAAAGTGGTCGTCAGTGCTCTGGAAGAGCTGGTTGGTCGGTGTGCTCCCGGGGTTGAGGGGGGCGTTCTCACCGAATGGCGGGGCGGAGGATGGCTGTGGCTGGGGGGTCAGGATATTCAGGACGGAGACGTACGAGAGGCTTCTCGAGGCCCTCGGAAGACACCATGCTCCGCACGGTGTCCATCGGGAGCTCGACATAAGCCGGCCGACACTGTGTAAGACATTCCGCGAGCGCCTTGTCAAAGGCGTCACTATAACTCGTATCGGCCTCGGGCGTAACTTGCGACAGCAGAGCCGTAGCGCAAGACAGGGGTGCGCTCATTTTGCTGAACGTGTCGAACGAGCTCTCGGTATTGAGCGTGTGGTGCAGGAGCACGTGCTCCTTCTGCATAGCTGTACTGGGAGCGCCGACGATGTGGAGAACGGGAATGCGTTCGGCAAGACAACCTGCGATGCCGTTTAGGGCCGAGAGTTCGCCGACCCCAAACGTCGTTACCAGGACCCCTAGGCCGTGGTTGGTGCGGGCGTAGCCGTCGGCCGCGTAGGCTGCGTTGAGCTCGTTGGCGTTGCCAACCCATTGGAGAGTGGGGTCGGATTCGAAGTAGTCGAGAAGCTCGAGGTTGTAGTCGCCTGGGACGCCGAAGATCTGCAGTTTGAGAGAGGGCCGTGAGGGGGTTGGGTGGGTGGAAGCCGAGGGCTACTCACAGACTTGACGCCAGCCTGCTTGAGCCGCTCGACGATGTACTCTGCAAGGTGAATCTGGTCGGACATTGTGAATGAGTGGGCGACGAGGTTAGTTTAGTGCTTGTACACCTTCAGGAGGTCTTTAGTAGGCCTTCAGTAGGCCTATAGTGCGTACTCGCCCCTCGTCATTTGTGACAATCTATGAGCGTGCGGACGTGTGAAGAGGAGTGGAACTGGCATGTGTGTGACGTCGGCCAAGGGGGAGCATCAACCGAGGGCGCCGGCGTGGGCGTCGGAGTGGGGGTCGAGTGTCGAGTGTCAGACTCGGCTTGAGATAACCCAACTTGCCGTTCCTGCTGATATAAATCGCCCGACAGGCGGACATGACGCGTCTGATGATGAGAAGGGGGAAGAAAGGATCTCGGGAACGTGGGCTCGAAGGGAACATCTTGAACACATGGCTGGGCCGCATTGCTGATGATCGCGACATGAGTTCCCAACCAGGTGGGATGTGAAGAGCGCCTCTGTGCATCTCGACGTTGGCGCATGGCCAGGGCGCAGGCGTCACGGTGCGGTCGATTTCACCCGAACTCAGATCGCGGGCGTATCTCAGAGATGGACTGGAACGGGGCGCATACGTGCCGAAATATGTTCCGATCTGGCATGACCTGATGGCTGGGAGGGGAGGTGTGGGAGGTGACGAAGACGAGGGGTGTGAGAGAGTGAATGGTGTGTCTAGACATTCGTCATATGCACGTGCATTTGGTGAATCGGACCGTCGGAGAGAACCTGTGTCGGCAAATAAGCTCTGATAAGCTTAAGGATATGCATGTACTGTAACACATGCTAGCAACCGAGCAACGTCTCCACCAGATTTCACATCACGCAAGCAAGCTACCAGTTCAACCTGGCTATG
This sequence comes from Cutaneotrichosporon cavernicola, assembly GCF_030864355.1. Classification (NCBI taxonomy): domain Eukaryota; kingdom Fungi; phylum Basidiomycota; class Tremellomycetes; order Trichosporonales; family Trichosporonaceae; genus Cutaneotrichosporon; species Cutaneotrichosporon cavernicola. Next base: position 1,697,161 of record NC_083396.1, on the reverse strand, counting down.
TTACCTTCCATACCGGCTGTGAGTTTGGGGTGGTGGATCGCACGTGCGCAGGAGAGGCAGGGCTCGATGAGGTTGCGGTCTTTCCGGCAGAAGGGAGAAAGGTCCCGCAGCTGGCTGCCGAGCACGTCCTGTGAGTCGTCCTCAAAAGGCCTTCATTGAAGGCTGTCATGAGGTCTACGGCCCTCAAGCACGCGTTGTTTTGCCGACGCTGGAGGGGTGGGCCACGAACCACGAGCGTGCGTCGGTAACTGGACCCTGAACCCATCGCATGGATACCAATACGCACTGCAGTCTCTGTACCGACGGAACTGTACCTACATCGCGCTTGCTTTTCACGTAGGACAAGTTAAGGTTTACATTACGACTCCAAGACGCCAACCGCGAGCAGAGGGGAAGGTTGAAAAGGAGTGTCTGTGGTGCTTGGAGAACACTGCACGAGTGATGGGAGAAGAGGAGGCTGAGTGCGACAATCACTACAAACTCTGATAGGTTTGCGAGGCTACAGCTCGCTCTCTCTGTCCAACTTCCGAACACTGATGAGCGATTTCTGACTTCCCGAATAAAGAGCAAAAGATTGAGTTATGTTCTGCTTCCCCCTAGCCGACTTGAACGACTGACCTCATCATTCACGGCTGGACTCGTTAGAGTCGGCTGGATACGAGTGACGCGCTCTACCACTGAGCTAAGAGGGATACGCTGATGAAGCTCCGCAGGACGGGAGAAAGTGATGCCGCACACTTTCAACAACCAATTTTCCTTGAGACGTCAGCTCGAGAGCATACTGTTGCCTGTTCCCTGTCCCACGTAACCACTTGACATCAAGGTTAACAGGCTCAATTTGTCGAGGCATCCATAAATGTCCCTGACTAAGCTTGCCGTCAAGCCAATTCACCGGCTGCAAGCAATCTACAACGCGAGCGCCCCGACCAACGCCGCCGCAGCCAGCAAGCCTCCCGGCGCGTCCGTCTGCGCGGCGTTCCGAGTCAGTGCGGAAGCCGCACTCGCAGAGGAAGCGGAAGCCGCACTCCGAGAGGAAGCGCTAGCACTGGACTCGGACGAGATTGACCTCGAAGAACTCATTGCAAGGGCGACGCTGCGGGACGACCACTGGCTCACTCGGGAGGCGTACGTTTTGCACTTGCTAGTCCACGTGGAGTACTCCTTGTCCAGGGCCGAATGCATATTGAGAGGATAGCGAGCCGTGTTGAGGCAGCTCCCGCAATTGAAAAAGGCGGCCGACACGGTCGTTCCGGAGCACAGCGATGCGTCGCAATGCGGAACTAAATAGTGGCAGTTTCGGACTCTTGTCGCGTATCTCTCGGCATCTTCGCACTGGAGGGAACATACGTGTGTGTGCTGGGGGCTGGCACAGACTGAGTTGAGAAGCGCGGCGTCTCTTTCCATACTAGCCGCGAGTTTTGGGAGGTTGTTGGACCGCGCGCACGACAGGCAAGAGTCGATCTCGCCGCGGAACTGGTGTTAGAAGGGAGATCGGAGGGATAGTGGGGAGAAGCTGGAGGGTAAGAGGGAGGTGGGAGGACTGCGAGTGAGGGGAGCGGTATTGGGGAGGAGAAAGGAGATGGTGCGGAGCAGATCGGGGGATGTGAGGAGAAATGGGATGAGGAGGAAATGGACGGTTTGAAGGGAAGAGCGGGCGAGTGAGGTGTGGGAGGGAGAGAGGAGAGGAAACTCACCTGGCATGCCCTCCAGCACATATTGCCTTGCAGCTGGGAGCTGATATCCTTGGAGGTATCCCCCTTGCAGTACTGGGACATGACGAATGCGATCCCGAAGCACACATCGTAGCAGGGGTCGTCCGCTCGATTCACGAGGTCTTGGGGTACGACTCGGGGCGGAGTCGTTGGGACAGAGGGAGTGTATGTGAAGGTTGGAGGTGGCACGGCTGTGATGGTTGGACCGGCCTCGGTTGTGATGGATGTGGCGGCCACCAAGGCGGCCACTAGGACGAGGGCGAACATCTGCGAGAGGATATGAGATGGGGGAAGAAAGTCGGACGACGAAGCCGTGCAGCTGTTAAATAGGCAGCTGGGAGGCGCTGAGGCAGCTGATATGAGGTCAGTTGGAAGGCGGGTACCATTTCTTGGCAGCTACTTGTAGGTTTGTGCCCAGGTCAGTTGGAAGGCAGGTACCGTGTCTTGGCAGCTACTGTACTACTGTAGTAGGTTTGTGCCAACCTTAGCGAATCGGCGGGACTCACGCCAAACCTCCCGTTTAATGAATTAGTCATAGCCTCTGCTCCTCACCCTTCCGTTATGCTTGTTGCAGCCAGCCTCACTAGATGCCAGCATCCGAGCCCAAGATATGCATACAATCAGTCCATGAGTGTCTCCTCAAACTCGACGGAGTCTTGCACGACCGCCTCCTCGAGTGGGTCGCGCTCCACCTCCTCCTCGTCTTCTGTGATGGACGCATAGCTGTCCTTTGCCACAGGGTGCCGCATGCCAAATAGCGTTGTCTGCTTCGGCCCCTTCTCCTCCTTCCGCGCCTTCTTTCCCTTCTTCACAGAAACAGGGCCCTTGGCCTCGATGTCATCCACACGATCGAAGAAGGACGTGCTCTTGATCGAGTCGAGCGGGCGAGCGACGGCAGCCTTGGCAAACGGGTTACCTGCGCGCTTCGCGAATGGGTTCTTGGCACCGGGCTGGTCATCCTCGGAACGCTTGCGTTTTGGTGACGCGACGAGAGGCATGCTTTCGTCGAATGTTTTTCCCGCTGTAGAGTCAAAGTCCATCTCGTCATCAGGTGCAGGTGTCTCGGGCACGACAGTCTGCCTAGACGCGGCGGGGGTTTCGGCGCGGCGCGCGCTTGGCGTAGCCCTGCTGCTAGGCGGCTCGCGGCCTCGGAAGGTGCGCTTACGGGCCGGTGCAAAGTCCTCAAAGTCCCTTGTTGGGCCGCGACCGGCCTTGGCCCGGGTAACGTATTCCTGCTGCGGCTCGGCGTCGACCCAGCTCACCCGCTCGAGGCCCTTCTCGGACTTGATGTGCCCGATGCGCTCCACCAGTCCCGGGAAGTGGTAGTAGTCAGCGATGCGGCGGGCCGCATCTAGTGAGCTCGTAGCGTGCACGAGTCGGGCGAGGTCGAGGGCACGTGCGAGCGCGTCAGCCTTGCAAGCGCCCTGCATGAGCTGGAGAAGGTCCTTGTCGATCTGGATGCGGCCATCTTCGCTCCCCTCCGCTGAGAGGAGGATGGCGGCGCGCGCGGCTTTCTCCTCCAGCGCACCGTGCGCGGTGTCCGTCGTGAGGAGGGGCATTTGGAGATTGAGATCTTGCAGGAGGGGACGCGGGAAAAAGGGCTCACGCTCCACACCCTTGAGGATGATGGCGTGGAGGACGCCGGGTTCCTCGCTCACCCCGACAGGCCAGTAGGCCTCGCGCTTGGCACCCTTTGCAACCACGCCGTCGAAGAGAGGTACCCACCGCGCCTGGTTTGGGCGGCGGAAGCGGTCGAGAGCGCTAAGTACGCCAGTGCTGTCGTAGATCACAGGAACACCAGCGGAGGAGAAGCCCGCCCAAGCCAGCGTCTCGTCGCGCGGGAGGGGGACACGGCCTTCCTGCACCAAGTCGAAGGTCTCGAGGTCCATCAGCGTGTATCGCAGGCTCTGGCAGCCATCGAGACTCGTCCCACCCTCGCGGTGGATGACGAGGAGGGCGTCGCGCCCCGCAACTAGTGTGATCACATCCTCGCCCAGGCGCCAGACGTACCGCTGCACGCCCGACGCCGTGAAGAAGCGTACTAGACCTTTGCTCGTCGCCACGACGACGGTGCCGAGGCCCTGTTCGGGTCCGCCAACAGCGATGCTCAGGGCGTCTTCGCCGGCCAAGAGCGACATGCTCCAATCCGCGGTGCTCCCCCACGAGTCGTAGGGCCGATAGTGCACGACACTCAGGACATTGTTCTCGCCTGCCGGAGCAGCGTACGCAATGCCCTGCTCTCCCAGGCTCGCCATGGTGTACTGCGAGTGGTCCGAGAAATGGTATCCGCGTCGCGCGCTCTTATCGTGGAATTCGACGTTGACGACATTGTGTGTTTCCTGGTCTGTGGCGTCGACAACGCCGACCATGTTGAACGCGAGATACCGCTTCTTGGCACGCCATTCGGTCGCGCCGGGTACGAATGACGGCTGGGCCTTGGTGACGTTGACGACCTGGGTGCGCCCGCCGCGCGTGGCCTCTCCGTCGTCCTCGGCAAACGCGCCATCGTCGTCGACGATCCAGTCATCACCCACCTCGTCGCCGAGCTCCTCTCCAACCTCGTCGAGGTCGATCCCCTCGTCCTCGCCAAACAAGTCGTCGTCAAGCATCTTGTCCGCCTTCTTCGCGAGCTCCGCGTCCGAGAGGAATGGCGACGCAAAATCCGCAGGTACCGGCTCCGTCCAGCGGTTGAACCAACCGTTGCTCGTCGTGAACGCGATCATGTTGGCGTTTGGTGCCCATGCGAGACCCGTCACCTCAGCCTCGGTGCTACAGCGAGCGACGACGTGGTGTCCCTCCGTCGCCCAGATCAGGAGCTCGGAGCCCGCCGCCGACGCTAGGTACTTGCCGTTCGGAGACCACGCGAGCTCGCCAACGACCTCGCGATGTCCGTCGGCATGGAACGAACCCAGCTTGCTCCACGTGTCGCGGGCGATGAGTGCAATTTCGTGCGTGCGGGTTGGAACGGCAAAGCAGTCGCCGCTCGGGTGCCACGCGACGTAGCACTGGGTCTGCGCGTCTGGCTGCGACGACTTGATCATGCCTTCGAGGTTGCGCTTGTTGAACGGTGACTTCTCGCTCGTGTCGTACACCTTCAGCTTGCCGTCGCAACCCGCGAGAACAAGGTATTGCCCGGTGGGGTCCCAGGCGGCAGAGCGGACTGGCGAGTCGTTGGTCGGGATCTTTTGCACGTTGGTGCGGTCGTTGACGTCGACGACGTAGACGAGGTTTTCGCTGGGATCAGCCAACGAGGCGGAAAGCGAGCGGCCTGAGGAAGCTCTGACGAGTACTCACTCGCTGCACACCGCCACACGTTCTCCCTTAGCGTCGACCTGAACCCATCGGAGGGGAACACCGCTCGCACGCATAATATACCCATCGAGCTCCTTACCACGGAAAGCACGCGCCACTGCATCGAGACACGCCGTGATCAACAGGTCCGTACTTGCCGTGATACTGGACACGGGCTCGGCGTGCTCGTCATGGAAACCGGGCTCAGCGTCGGGCGCAGCGGCATCGTGGATGCGCACGAGGCAGTCCGCGCCCGCGGTGTAGATTGTCCTGACGTTAGCTGGGTGGTCGGGAGTCTGCAGCGGGTTGGAGTGCCGCGGGGCCCACAAAGGCGCAACTCACTTGCCATCTGGACTGAAACACACACGCGTGATTCCCTCGAGGTGTGTTGGTGCCGAGTGGACGGCGTCGGGGCTGGCGTCCATGGTGGAGAATGTGATGTTGACTTTGGACGCGTCGCGTCTCATGTCATGTTGTTTTTGGTGCCGTCAGGGTGCGTCCATTAGAATTGGAATGTAATGAACCGTTCCTGAAATTGCTAATGCTCTTCGTCAACCGTCAGGCCGTCAGGAGCTGCTTCTGGGTGCTGTCTGATGATGTTGAGAGTTGCCGATACCGTGTTCGCTAAATTGCATGACCTGGTTACGTCTATTCGCGAGCATGTGTACTGTGAGCAAGTTAATGCCGAGGGCCCGACAGATGCGCTTCATGGACCGAGATCGTTGACATCTCTGCTCTCCCTGTTCATTGTCTCTGCAGTTGGACATGTACGTCTCGAGAACGCTCCGGCGCCCAGACGGAGGAGTTTGAGGTATCGACTACATGCATACAACATTGACAAGTCACATTGGCCGCAGCGTAGTCACGGCGGCGTGCATGAGCCGGGCCAAACGCACGTGCTCTACGTTTCCGGGAGACGCTTGGACGACGCTCGCCGGCCGGCTGTCGGATCGACTTTGTGTAGCTGTCAGATGACAGCCCTTCGGCGTGTCGTGAAAGTGACGAACCGCAGAGGCCCCAACGTGCCGTCTCGTTACGTGAGCTTGCACACCCGTTCGTGCGCTCCAACTCTCCTGCCACTGCTTCTTCCTCCCATGCACTATGTTCGCCACGCGCCACTCGGGATACCGATGCGCGCTGCGAGCTGGCGGTACTGCTGCGTCGCCAGTGCGCTGGTGCGCACAGCAAAGATGGTAAGGCACACCATCAGGAGGAGGACGTTCGCCGTCTGTGGTCAGTTCCCTCCAACCTCTGAACTCACGACAAACTCGTAAAAGTCGCGCTGCTCCTTCTTGATGACCTTGCCGCACGCCTCCCACGCGGGCGTCACGCCCTTGTCTTCGGCCTCGGCCCCGGCCCTCTTACAGTGCAGCAAGCGCCGGTTTCCGAACGGTTGGCAGAATGGCTGGTGTCGCTGCCGTCAGCGCCGCCTGCTTCAGCCTCACCTCGTCTTCAGGACACGGTTCACAGACACCGAACGGCGTGCAGTCGTAGCCCTCAGCGGGCTGCGCGACGAGTGGCCTCTTGCCCGACACTGGACCAGCAGGTGTGGCGCAGACGAGCGTGAGGAACGCGACGGCGACAAGAACGAGGACGAATCTGCCGTCAGCTTATTCGGCGTTATCCAGCTCACCTTGTTCGCCTGAGAATCATGATGAGTGCTAGAGCAACAGTAGAACAGCTCGACGGCGTCCAAGATGGAGTGGGGTGGACCGATGCCACCGCGGCCAATCCCCGCAACACCGTGATCGAACCACGTGGTTTTGGTGCCGCTGAACGTCAGTGGTGGGTGGGTTGCGCGTCGTCGCCTCCAACTGCTTAGCACCAGTTGGCAGCTAGCATCAACAAGCATCCTCTACACACTGCATTGCTCTTGATCAATCCTATTCTTCACCTGAACCATATCTAAACGCCCTCCTTTCTCCCCAATCCTCCGGACCCACTCATCTGCCATGGCTGTTGCCACCAAGGCGCCTGTCAAGCTCGCTGGCGGCGGGCTCAAGGTGAGCTCCCACGGGAATATCCGTAGCTTACTCCAGACATACTACCAGAACAAGATCGAGGCGACCGAGCATGAGATCACGAAGAAGACACAGAACTTGAGGCGACTGGAAGCGCAGCGCAACACGCTGAACACGCGGGGTGGGTGACCTTTCCCCAGCAACGCTGACGTCAGTACGCCTCCTGCGTGAGGAGTTGCAAGTGTTGCAGGAGCCTGGAAGCTATGTCGGCGAGGTTGTCAAGGTCATGGGCAAGAAGAAGGTGCTGGTCAAGGTCCAGCCTGAGGGCAAGTACGTTGTCGACTTCTCGCCCGACATTCCTATCTCGTCCCTCACGCCCAACCTGCGTGTCGCGCTGCGTGCCGACTCGTACTTACTGCACTCGATCCTGCCAAACAAGGTCGACCCACTCGTCTCGCTCATGATGGTCGAGAAGGTCCCGGACTCGACGTACGAGATGGTCGGTGGTCTTGACAAGCAGATCAAGGAGATCAAGGAGGTCATCGAGCTGCCTGTAAAGCATCCGGAGCTGTTCGAGAGCCTCGGTATCGCCCAGCCCAAGGGTGTCTTGCTCTACGGACCGCCCGGTACCGGCAAGACGCTGCTCGCGCGTGCTGTGGCGCACCACACCGACTGCCGCTTCATTCGTGTGTCTGGCTCTGAGCTCGTGCAGAAGTACATCGGTGAGGGTTCGCGGATGGTGCGCGAGCTGTTCGTCATGGCGCGGGAGCATGCGCCGTCGATCATCTTCATGGACGAGATCGACTCGATCGGCTCGTCGCGTGGCGGTGAGGGCGGTGGCGGCGGCGACTCGGAGGTGCAGCGTACGATGATGGAGCTGTTGAACCAGCTCGACGGATTCGAGCCGACCAAGAACATCAAGGTAGATGTCCTCGTTATGCCCAGCTGACAGCAGGTGATCATGGCGACGAACCGTATCGACATCCTCGACTCGGCGCTGTTACGACCAGGGCGTATCGACCGTAAGATCGAGTTCCCCCCACCCAACCCCGAGGCCCGTATTACCATTCTTAAGATCCACTCGCGCAAGATGTCGCTCCAGAGGGGCATCAACTTCCGCTCGCTCGCCGAGAAGATGGGCAACTGCTCAGGTGCCGAGGTGCGTGGTATCTGCACGGAGGCGGGCATGTACGCGCTCCGAGAACGCCGCCAGTATGTTGGCCAGGAAGACTTTGAAATGGCTGTTGCCAAGGTGCTGAAGCGCGGTGCCGAGACCAACACGAGTGTCGGCAAGCTGTTCAGCTGAGTGTGTGTAGACGTAGTAGAGCGCATTCTGTATTGCATGTGGATAGGGCGAGGGATGGCACGGCCGTTGGTAGTCGGGTGGAGAACGTGTAGACTGGCCTGTGGAGACTAGGCTCCTACAGATTCAATGGTTGCTGTGGTCGATCTTACTCAACTGACCCAGGCGCTAACCTCACTGATCTGACGGAGACCGATATCGCTCGGATCCGACCTTGATCCAACATGTAATGCGACTATTGAAATCAAACACCCAAGATTGTGGAGCAGATCCATCAGGTCAGGTCCAGGTGGAACAAGATTGCGGCGACTGGCGGGATCAAGAGTGATGTAGCAGGGGGGTTACCAAGGTGACGGCAACCAGGTACAAACACAGTACAAACACAGCCGTACAGCCAAGGGCTTGGCATCGGTGGATTGGCTAACCTCCTGCCCTGGTCTGCTGATTTGCGGCCTGCCTGCTGGTCTGGTGGTTGTTTCGTTCTGGTTTCACAACCTGTCAATTCTCGCACAACACTCGTGCCACGCAATTAGGCGGGGAATGGCCATGGCGTGTTTGACCCCGCGTCTATTGTAGGTTGGATACGGAGGCATGTGCTCAGAACACCACTAGAATTAAAACATTGCTGTGCAGTGGAGCGTTGAGGCTGGGGTGGAGGCTCGGCTCGATGATGGCCCTCTATCTGGCGACATCCGCCGACTCGCTGGTCAAAGTCGAAACCTGTGTAAAGCTGTCATTCCGGTAATGGGCCAGCAGGTCAAGGGTATGGCGGTGTAAACGGCTTTTGGCCCTCAGTAGGTTAAAAGGGTACGTTAGGCTTATCGACGACTGAGGTTGGAATGGCCCAATTGGAATGAGGCTTGGGCTGATGGTAGGTAGTGGCGGTCACAGATGAACAGCTGATGGATAAACCCTTGCTAAGGAATTCTACATACTAAATAGCATTTTGGCTTGCATATCTGTAAGGGCACGCGTCTTGTGCGTCAGCTGAGCCAGCCAGAATGGACCGGCATCGGCCGCATCCCAATGTGATTCCCCATTCCCTCCTTCCCTCCTTCTCTCTTTCCGTCCCCTCCCATCCCCCCCCCCTCCCCCCCAACCACCCCTTGCTTTGATACGGGTCATACCTGCAATCCTGAGTATTCCCAGGTTTACAAGTCACCCATACTCTTCCTCGGACTCTAGTTGCCACACCTTCACCCCCCCTGGCCCCCTGGTACTCCAGTACTCTGGTAACCTGGGTACACAGTACAAGTAGAGCCAACAGCGCAGGCCCATTCGCCACTCAACCACTGACAATACCACCAACCAACGCGCCCACATCCCACTTCTTACACTTGTTTCCTCCACCAACAAGCTCGACATCCTATTCAAGATATTCTCAACATCACACCCACCGCCCTTCATGACAGCCGACCGGGACAAGGAGCTGCCCCTCCCTCCCGGCGCCGCTGGCTTCAGCCCAGTGACAAACGGCTACCACCACCGTAACCACCTCGCACACCTCCCCCTGTCCCCCACCACCCCAATCAGTCCAGTCTTCTCCGACTCGTCCAGTTTCGCCACGCTCACGCCCTTCTCCTCCAACGACCAGGCAACTTACTCGAGGATTGCTCACACCTTTACGCCCCTTGAGGCGCGTCAAAGTTCGAGATCCACCCAGGACTCGTCCCCCTTGGCCCAGGTTGACCCAGTCACTCACTTGCCAACCACATTCCGCATTGGTACAAAGTACACTCAGCCCTTTGTTACCATTCCCGAGGTCATCGACCACCTCACCTTCCTGGCCTGCTTGCATTGTCTACAAGAAGATGTCCGTGACGCCCACTTCTACCGCAACAATGTTCATATCCCCACGCGCAAGCAATGGCCAAGAGAGTCGTACGACTGCTCAGACGACGAAGAAGATGACCTTCTCATCGACGGGGATGTCAAATGGACTGCGTTCTGCCTGCGCGCAGCGGCCCGCTTTGACCGCTGGGCGACGAGTGATTCCCTCCTCACCCTCGCGGACTCGATTCTCAGATCGGGCCGGCCGCTCGTGGACAGGGAGGGCAGAACGTTTCTTTCCGATGCGCAGATGGAGAGTGTGATTGCTAGTGTCGACATTGACGTCCTCATGGCCTGGCACACGTACATGCTCAACCCGAGTGTGTATGCGGACGACATGGTGCGCGCCGGCGGCGAGCGCGGCAAGCTGCGAGGCCTCAAAGCTCTAGGGGCATTTCCGCTCCGCATCATTGTTCGTCACACGACCACACGTCGCTGACAGCAGGTGCGCCGTATCGACCCCGAGACTTTCGTGTGGCAGCCACGGACAAAGGACGCTGAGGCGGTCCCCATCCGGCTCACAGCTCACCCAGACTCGCTCGTGGCACTGCACGACACGCGCTCTACACTCTGGATGAACTGTGCAGCGTGCGGCGGCGGCGTCGAAATCCCCATCATCGGTCCGCCCCCGACCGGAACGGGCCTCGTGTCACACAATATGAACGTGCCCTGTCCTCACTGTTCCTTCAACATTACTCATGAGCAGCTCCGTCTGGACCGTATGATCCGCGACCTGGCCGAGCTCCACTACCAGCGCGTGCCCTTCCTCCCCAACCTAGGGCCGGGCCGCGAGGCGGGCGCGCTGTCGCATCCGGCGTCGCTTGTGTTCAGTCGTGCGATGGTGGAGGGCACCACCAGCCGCTTCTACGGCTACAGGCCGCTGTGGTATGACAATGCGAAGAGCTACCCGCCCATTACGACAGGGCAAGTTGGCGAGCGCACATCTTGGACCGTCAAGCAGACGATTGAGGCGATTATGAACGAGATCCTCAAAGAGGGCCTGATGCGCCCAATCTTCCAGAACCAAATGCTGGGATCCGATGTCAAAACTGCTCGTGCGACGCTTCGCAAGTCGCTTGCCCGCTACTCGCGAGTATACTCGGAAACATACCTCCCGACTGTCAGCTTCGACCTTGGAGCCGCGATCATGCGCCAGGCCTCTTTCATCGGCAGCATGGAGAAGATCGGATGGCTCGAGGTGTCGCGCTGGCGGGACGCAATCTTACCGGATCGTTTCTACCTCCTGCAAAAGGCCGCTGCGCGGTATCGTGAGTGTACGGGGAATTAGTCCAGCTCACACCAGACGCCTTCCTCGACCTCATGTCCGTCAACCCAAAGGCTTTCTTGTCGCCTACTCTTGGTTCGCTCCCTTCGAGAAGCAGAACTGACACCAGACATTGACCTATGCTGGCACACGCACCAGCTGCACGCCTCAGGCTACGTGCAGGACACGACGGCCTTTGTTGGGCGGTTCGTTAACCACGACGACAAGGTCGCAGACGTGACCCTGAAGCGAGCGTACGACGATACAGCCGTGCGCTGGGCGTTACGCTTCGGTACGGCTTATTCTGGCTGCGGATGCCCTGTGTCATTCGAGAGCGAGATGACGCTGAAACGTGTCGTCAAATCGGCCGTAGCCTCCGAGTCGGCGCTGAAATTCTGGAAGCGCAAGCAGCGGGCGGCGAGCATCACGGGGGCGAAACAGGACATCGAGATACTCAACGGGTCTGCACCAGACGAGCAGGGAGCAATGTGCCCGTCGACGCACAACCGTGTCAAGATCGAGGGCTCGCAACGCATCGATGCGGCGCGAAACTCGATGTTCTCAAAGAAGCGCAACCACGAGCACCCTGACCCCTTTACGACGTACTACGTCTTCGTGCCACGAGCGGTCCCGCGGCCTGGTAAGCGACGGCGAAGGGGTTCGCAGATGCCACGGCGTGGGAGCAGCTCCTCGCGCTCGACGACCTCGAGGTCGGACGTGTACTGGGGTGTGGCACCGTACTCATTCTACGGGCCATATGGGCTCGCGAATCCATGGTGTATGCCGATGGGCGTTGCGAGTGAGTTGTCCGCGTCAGGTTTGCAACTAACAACAGCGTGCTGCGCCGGCGTCAGTGCAGCATGCGCCACTGGCGTACACAACATCGGCGGGCCGACAGGCGGGTGCGCAGCAGCAAGCGCGTGTTCTTCATCTGGGGCGATGTGCGGAGCATCGGGAAGTGTGTGCGGAGCATCGGGAGGTGGGTGCGGAGGGGGCGGGGGGGGCGATGGCGGGGGAGGGGGAGGGGGAGGGGGAGGGTGTGGCGGAGGCGGTGGGGGAGGTTGAGGCGCCCACTAGCCAAGTACGCTTGGACCCCCAGCTGATGGACCCGCGACGTTGACCTCATCCTAGGCAACGAGCAAGATTCGAAGGAGAAGAAGAAGAGTTCTGTGGACCCGCACGTGGCACCTTATATTCCTCATCGAAACAGTTGATGAGCACGGTCGAGTTATATGATGCGATACCGTGTATATTGGCAGATGATGAGTGTGGCAACGTGGTAGAGTGGTGAGGCGATCGGATAATCGGATATCAGGATCGGATCAGGATCGGATCTGCGTTGTAATTAATCGCATTACGATGTCCGTCAAGCTTATTAAGCGGCGTGAAATATACGAGTACGCAGTACACGCACGGGGGTCGCCGCTAGCGCCGCCCCACAGCTCCAGGCTGCAGGTTGCCCGCTTACAGGATAGAGGACAGTACTAGAGTTTTGCAGGTTTGGACGCCGGACACGTCAGAGGAGGCCGGAGCCGCGTCACAAATAGCCGCTCACATGCGCCTTTGCACCGTTCCCTGCAACTCGCTACACACCGTTCCCTCCACTGCATCTACCTCAGATATCCTTCGGCGACGTTGGGCGGGCCTACACGTTATGTGTACCGAGAAGTTGTCTATGAGAGAGAGAGAGAGAGAGTAGAGCCTGCCTCTGTATGAATCAGCAGATGTAGAGGGATGTCTGTGCTGAACCCGTCCATGTCTGATTCTCGGAGGTCTGTTAGACAATGCACATGTCTGTCATGAAGCTTCAAGAAGGGCCTATGGGGCTCCAAATAGTACACTCGGTCAGCACGGTGGGCATGAACCGGTTAGCTTTGGTCCCTGAAATGCCTTTGATTCGGGTATGCGACCGGAGACATCGGCCATCTCCTGTGTCTTCCCAGACCCCAGATGAGGGCCCGGATACCAATCACCATACCCGGTGGGCATGTCTTCCTTCATATACACTCTCATCACCATCCTTCCACGCTTCACTTCACTTGCTAGTTCACCAACACACTCAACACATTCATTCACAATGTCTCTCGACCCCCGTATCCTCCACTACTTCCCTCGCGGCACTTGGGGCCTGGTAAGGCTTTGATGAGATACGAATCTCTAACATTAGATTGAGCCCCACTTCTCCGACCATGGCAAGAAGATTCTCTCGACCGTCATCACCTTTGTCGAGGACTACTGCATGCCCGCCGAGAAGGTCTTCCACCAGCAGATCTCGGACGACCCCAAGCTCCGCTGGGCCACCTACCCGGCTGTCATGGAGGACCTCAAGGCCAAGGCCCGCGACCTTGGCCTCTGGAACCTGTGGCTGTCTGGCGGCGAGTTCCAGCACCTCGCCAAGGGGTCTGGTGGCGGCCTCTCCAACCTCGAGTACGGCGTTATCGCTGAGGTTACGGGTTACGCTTCCCGCACTGCCCCCGAGGCGATGAACTGCTCCGCTCCCGACACGGGTAACATGGAGGTCATTGCGCGCTTTGGCTCCGAGGCCCAGAAGCAGAAGTACCTCCTCCCCCTCGTTGCTGGCAAAATCCGCTCGGCCTTCTCCATGACCGAGTACGGCGGTATGTCTTGAGTATAGGGATAATTTGGGCTGACAGCAGTCGCCTCGTCGGACGCGTCCAACCTCCGCAACACTACTGCCGTTATGAAGAACGGCAAGCTCGTGCTTAACGGCCACAAGTGGGTGAGTACATCTTTCTGATTCGGATCCGGAAACGTTCCCACCGGCTCTTCGGCTCTGAGTCCACCGCATTCTGTGGCGTCTCAGTGTCTCCGAGAATGCTCTGGCACATCTCTTGACGCCACTTAGGCTCCGAGAATGGCTCCCTTTCCACCCCTTCACCTCCCAACGAGCTCGCTAACCCCCAGTGGATCTCGGGCGCCGGCGACCCCCGCTGCTCGGTTCACATCGTCGTGGCCGTCACCGACCCCGGAAACTCGTCCAAGCACCGCAAGCACACCCTCCTCCTCGTGGACCCCAAGGCCCCCGGTGTCGAGATTGTCCGCCCCATGTCCGTCTTCGGCTACGACGATGCCCCTGAGGGCCACTGCGAGGTCGTCTACAACAACGTCGAGCTTGACCCCACCACCGCCATTGTTGGTGGTGTCTCGTCCAACCTCGGCCGTGGATTCGAGATGCTCCAGGCCCGCCTGGGTCCCGGCCGTATCCACCACTGCATGCGTTCGATCGGTGTTGCCAACCGTGCCCTCGACCTGATGGAGCTGCGCGTGTCCAACCCCGCCCGCAAGACTTTCGGCAAGCAGCTCAACGAGCACGGCACCGTCCTCGCCGACATCGCCAAGAGCCGCGCCGAGATCGAGGCCGCCCGCTTCCTGGTTGTTGCGGCTGCACGTCAGATCGACCTCCACAAGGCAAAGGGCGCACTCAAGGACATTGGTATTGCCAAGTTCTCGGTGCCGGCCGTTACGCTCACCGTTATCGACCGCGCTATGCAGGTCCATGGCGCCGAGGGCATTTCGCAGGACCAGCCCCTCGCTTCCATGTACGCACACGCCCGTACCCTCCGTTACGCCGACGGACCCGACGAGGTCCACATCCAGCAGGTCGCAAAGGTCGAGCTCCGCGACCGCCTGCCGTACATCCAGGACCGCGCTGCCCGCATCCACGCCGCCGAGGTCAAGATGGGCGCAAAGGTCCGCCCGGCCAAGCTCTAAGCTCTATCTAGGTTCTAGGGGATAGATGGGACTTGTCAGTAGGAAGAAAATATATGCAGGTTACTTTCGCTTAGGTACAAGTTACAGCGTCCATCGCAATCTAGCTCCAAACTACCTGCCGAGGGCCGTGCGCACAGCCGCGGCGCGGCGTCGACTGACTTGCGCCGCCGCCCATCCTGCGTCGATGGGCGCATATGTTCCACGGTCTTCGATCTGGTCCACGACCGTGCGCGCCAGTACTTGGCCCTCAGTGTGGCCAAGGTGAGCCAACACGGAGGCAGCGCGCTCGGCAACTCCGACCACGTTACGGAATAAGTTGGGCGGTTCCTCGACGAAAAGACGCGTGTCGGCATTAGAATCACCGGGGGGGAGGACCAATTTCCACAGCCACCCCTCCCATTCTTCCCTCTCTTCGCGCACATGAGCGGTAAGCCAGATCCACCACGCATCGACCGCGCTGTACTGGTCGACGGGCTTACGGTCCAGCGCCGCACTCATGGCGGCCGCAGCGCCCGAGCGGATATCCACGTCGTCGTCCTCCAGCAGGGCGAGGAGGGCACGGAGGAGCCGCGCACGAGGCGAAGTGGGGAGGGCAAGGAGACGAGGCGCGAGGGACGTGAGCGCTGAGAGGGCGGCCTCGCGTCGCGGCTCAGACTGATGTCAGCTCACATGTGCCGAAAAAGCTGATTCTCACTTGGTTCTCATCTGACGCGGAGAGGATATGGTCCGCCAGCACGTCCCAGTCCTCATCCTCCGCTGGGGTGGAGAGGAAGGCTCGGCCGAGAGCTGCAAGCGCCGCCTCCTTGAGCGGCACGCTGCGGGCATGCGCGGCCAGTTTGAGCATCTCGTCGCGCAGCTCCGTGATCTCCGCCCCGCCTTCCGGCCAGTCGGCGAGTGCCTCGAGCGCGGCGGTGCGCACGGCGTTGCTTCCCTGCTTCGCCAGTCTCGTCACTGCCATGAGGGTCTCGGAGTTGCGCTCGAGCGACGCCAGGGCGAGCAGCTGTGCGTCCTCTGGCATACGCGCCTCAAGGAGGGACAAGGTCTCGCCAGCGAGAATGAGGACGCGAGCAGCGGCAGCATACAGGAGGTCCGTTCCCACAGTCGGTAGGGTCGCGAAGAACGCATGCGAGGCAGTCGCAGCGGCGCGGAGCAGGTCGTTATCCGAGTTCGCTTGGGAAATGCCCACATACGCGCCCACGCAGTCGAGGATCGCCGCCGAGATCATGGGTGGTGCTTTCTCGGCCAGAGCATCACGGAGGCGCGGCGCGATCCCCTCAGCCTCGTCGACGACATCCTCGAGCAGGCGGCGGAGGAAGAGGAGCCGCCCGTGCCGGAGGTTTGGCTCGTTGCCTGCGTGGCTGATGCGCGTCGCGGTGACTCTGGCTTTCTCCAGCCCCGCCTCAGGGGAGAGGAGGGAGGAGAGGGCCTGCGCCGCAGCAGCGCGAACCATCCACTCGGGAGAGCCGAGGAACGGCTCGACTGCGGGGTAGAGGGTGGTGGCGAGGTCCTCGCCATCCGCACTCCACCGGAGAGAACGAATGATGATGAGGAGGGGAAAGAGGGGGGAGTGCTCTCCCAGCACGAGCGGCCCGCGGCCGCGCACATCCCGCAGCGTCTGCCTAATGTAGGGGAGGAGTGAGGGGTACTTCTTGTTCCATGAGGCTAGGGTTTGGCGCGCGGCGAGGGCTGCACGGCCTCCCTCGTCCTGTGGCCTGGAGGTGGTGAGGGCACGGTTGGTGACTGTTGAGAAGAGTATGAGGGCCACGTTGCGCACGGCCCAGTTGGCGCTCCCGAAAGCTTGGAGCGAGGTGGTGAGTGTCTGCTCCAGGTAGCGAGGGAGGGCATGAGACTGCTTCGCATCTAACAGGACGATCTTGAGCGTGTTCATTGCGTGCACCTTCGTCGTATCGGAGGATGGAGAGGAGAGCGCAGCCATGGAGAGGAGCGCGTCCAGCGCGCGGTCCCGCTGAGTACGGTCCGAGAGGAGTGCGAGGAAGGTGAAGGGAAGCGCGGCGGAGCGGCGGAGCGTGCTCAGCTTCCCCTCGTCTACAACGTCGAGCTGCGAGTCGACCCACTCGCCGACGAGGTAGGATAGCGACGGGATTCGCTGCACCGCGTCGACGACAGTGCCGAACGCTGGTGCGATGCGCGAGAACGTGCCTCGGTGCCGGATCTCGTGGAGCCAGAGGAGGAAGGTCCTCCCGGCCGCGTCGACTTCGGCGACGCTCCAGACAGTCTGTTCCTTCACACATAATGGCACAGTGATGATCGCTGCGAGAAGTTCGCTGTCGTCAGCTGGAACGTTACAGGTATTTGTTGACGTACGCCGCCTCGCGCGTCGCGCGCCAACATCCTGAGAGGAGATTGGTATGGTCGCCCTCCTCTTCGTCCTCTTCACCGAGGACGTCGTACGCGCGCGCAATCTCGTGACTCGTCCCCTCCTCCTCTGGGCCCAAGGAGACAACCTTCCTCGTGACGGCCCAAACGCGGAGCACAAGAGCGTTAAGAGCATGCAATGTCGGCCGCCAGGCCGCCTGAGCGTCGGGCGAAATGAGGTCGAGGCAGCGGACGAGTTCCCTGGTGTTAGATGAATCTGCCACATGCTGATCGTACGTACACAAGCGCACTGAGCGGCCCGTGGATGGGATACTCGACGATATTCCGCGCGAGGTTCTCCTCCACCTTTTGGATATGACTCTCCAGCTCCCCGATGATGCCACCAACGAACGTCAGAGCCTTGTCCTGCCCTTTGGGGAGCACGAGCTTGGTGAAGAGGATGCAGAGGGTCGCACGGCCGGCTTCCGCCTGCGTGAGGCGCGGGTGGTTGATGCTGGCCAGGGCCGAGGCCAGGAGATGCTTTGTTGGCATCATATCCAGAGTCTCAAATCCAGCGAGGGGGAGGGGAGCGAGAGCAATGCTGCTGTCAGCTCTGTAAAACATCTCAAAGCTTACAGGTTACGTGCGCCGACGCGCGCGTCCACGAACTCGCTCGCCTGGCACGCGATGAGATCGGCGACGCGTGTGGGCGTGAACACACTGGGATAGACCGAGGGCCCGTAGATGTCGACATAGAGCTTGAGGAGGCGGAGGGCAAAGATGCTCCTCAGATGAGGCATCTCGCGGCACGCCTTGACGCTCGGACCGAGGTATGCGTCGAGCAACCAGGCGTGGAACGCCTCCGCAGCTGCGAGGGTGGCCTGCGCTCTTTCAGCGCCTTTCTTGAGATCGCGCCGCGCCTGGTCCTCCTGCGACTTCATGTTGGTCAGGAAGCCGTGGATCGCGGACCGCATCTCCGTTCGTCCCCCGGCTGTGGGCACGACGGTATTGATGACCAGCGCATGCTTAACGAGGCCCATCACGCGTGGGGTGAAAACCGCCCGGGAGTGCGCGAGGAGCTCGAACGCCATGACGCGTACGCCGAGATCGGCGTGGGATATGCCCTCCTCGAGTCGGGTCTGGGGAAGGCCTTCCAATGTGATGAAGCCGGAGGAGACGCCAAAGCTCGCAGTCGCGACCCACGGCCCGAAATACCTGTCGTCCACCGCCGCAGCCTCTAGGAGGGTGAGGAGGGGTTCGTATGCGCTCCGGTATACCTTGGTGAGCGCGGGGAGGAGGTAGCGCGAGAGCGTGGTGACGCTGGCCTCGCCTCCGAGATAGGGGATGAGTGGAGCCAACCATCCCTCATTTGAACTTTCCCGAGCGAGGAGAGCGACGACGGCCGCACAGCGCTGGCTCGCTGCGTCCACCTCGTCCACGTCCGCAAGGAGACGGGGGAGTAAATCATTGGGCACGGCCGAGTCGGGAACGGCGCTGGCGAGGATCGTGATTCCCAGGAGGTTTGGTTTGCGGGCGAGTGAGTCAGAAATGATAGACTTAAATAGAGGGGAGAGAAGGTCGGGGAAGGCGGGGACGAGCTTGATCGCGGCGGTCAGGAGCTCTGAGGACCGTTGGGCGCGGCTCTTGAAGTTGTGCGCGAGGTTGGCGGTTATGAGCGCCCCTAGCTGCGCGCCAGGTTGGAGAGCTGGCGCAATCCGCTCAGCAACCAGCTCATTTATCTGGTGAGGAGAGGCGGCGAGCTGGCGCAGGAGCGCGGCCGCGAAGCCGAGCACGTCGAGGTCGCTACCGCCGGACAGCGCCGTGTCAGTCGCTGACCGCAGATCATCCCTATCGTTAGAGTGGATTGAGGTTAGCTTACAGAGTAAGGTCGGCTGGCTTCTTGCGGTGAAGCTCCTTGCGCGCTACCTCGAGTGGCGAGGTCTTGCGCTCCATGATGAGAGTGTTGTTAACAAACTACCTCCACCACAGAAACAAGCAACCGAAATTTAGCTTCCGTCACAACACTCCATCGAACCGCCACCCATTACGTCTGTACATCGGATCATCTCAGCATATCCTCATCTCTCATCTCTCCAATCATCATGGCGGACAAGGGCAAGCCCGAGGACTTTGTCCACCAGGTAGCCATCGAGGTATGTCCTCGTCTCTCTTTGATTGGACTAACAACAGCTGTCGCGGATGATGAACCTCGTGAATCCGAATGACACGCTCGCGCAGCGTGTCGTCGAGATTGCGCGCGGCAATAGGTCCGGCACGGCGTTTGTGAATGGTATGTCCTGGCCCATCTGAGCTAACACCAGCGATGTCGACGTTCGGCAAGTTCAGCGATGAAGCGCTCTTGACACTGCACCAGCGTATTCTGGCGCACGAAGCCCTCATAGCGTCCCGCTCCCAACTGGACAAGGTGGAAGGGATGGACCACGACTCTGGCGACGTGCTTGCTGCCGAGGCGCCGCGACGCGGTGGGTTGCGACAAGGCTCCGGGCCGCAGTTTAAGGCGCCGGCACCGGTCGCGCGCGAATCACGACTGGGCCTCGACAAGCTGGCAGCACAGAAGCGCGCCGAGGCCGGAGAGCCGCCCAGCAAGCGCGCCAAAGTTGAGTCGGGCCGGGAGGAGGAGAACGGAGGAGTGTTCAAGGTTCCCGCTGTACCGGTTCGGCGGGAGGCGCGGCGTGTCAAGCCCGAAGAGACGCCGAGTCATGGCGGTGGGATCTCAGACTCGGCGAAAGCACGGTTGGAAGAGTACCGCCGTAATCGGAATAAGCCGAGTACCGCTGTGTCGGCGAGCAATGAGCGGAGGGAGCGCGGGGGATTGGGCGACTTCCAGGGGCGCGCAAACCGGGGTTCGTACAACGACGGGCGCGATCGTGAGCGAGACCGGAGGGACGACCGCGACAGATGGCGCGATGACCGGCGTGACGACCGTAGGGACGACCGTAGGGACGACCGCCGTGGAGGCAAGAGCTGGGATGCTGCGCCAACACCGCGCACCTCGCGCCCAGATCGCGACGGCGATGGGAGCCTGCGCGTGCCGAACCGCGGGTGGGACGAGACACCGGGTCGTCCCGGTTGGGGCCGCAGCAAGCGGAGCTGGGACGAGACACCTGGGCGCAAGAGCCGGCCTGACAGCCCCGAGTTCGAGGTCGACGCCAAGGAATGGGAGGAGGAGCAGGTCCGCATCGACCGCGACTGGTACTCTTACGACGACGAGGGTGCTGTGGTACGTCCGCTCCGTAATGACGTTCTTGGCTGACACCAGGCGGGCGATGACGAGCACAACCCGTTCGCTCAGTGGAGTACGCTCGAGCAGTCGAAGGAGGCCGAGATGCAGCAGAAGGTCGCGAAGCGGCAGACGGCGCGGCAGGCGCAGTACAGTGCCGACAACGACAAGTGGGAGAACAACCGCATGCTGACTTCGGGCGTCATCCAAGCCGGCGACCTCGATCAGGACTTTGAGGACGACGCCGACAGCAAGGTGCACGTTTTGGCGCACGACATGAAGCCGCCCTTCTTGGACGGGAGCAGTATCTACACGCGCCAGCTGGAGCCTGTCAGCGCCGTGCGCGACCCTACGTCAGACATGGCCGTGTTCTCTCGCAAGGGTAGCGCGCTGGTCCGTGAGCGCCGAGAGCGACAGGAGCGCGAGAAGGCGGCCGCTAAGGCTGCGAGCATGGCCGGCACGACACTCGGCAATATCATGGGCGTCAAGGACGAGCCGGACCTCGGTGCTGAGGGTCAGAAGGACACGGTGGACGAGAACACCAGTTACAAGGCCGGCTCGCAGTTCGCCACCCACCTCAAGAAACAGGAGGGCGCGAGTGACTTTGCGCGCACGCGTACACTCAAGGAGCAGCGCGAGTACCTCCCCGCCTTTGCTGTGCGGGAAGAGCTGATGCGCACACTGCGCGACAATCAGGGTGAGTGCGTTGGAAGAAGGAGCTGACGCCAGTGACGGTTGTGATTGGCGAGACGGGTTCGGGCAAGACGACACAGCTCGCCCAGTTTCTCTACGAGGAGGGGTACTGTCAGAACGGGATGATCTGCTGTACGCAGCCGCGCCGTGTCGCGGCCATGAGTGTCGCCAAGCGTGTCAGCGAGGAGATGGAGTGCGAACTTGGCGGGCTGGTGGGATACTCGATCCGTTTCGAAGACGTGACTTCCAAGGCGACGCGGATCAAGTACATGACGGACGGCATCCTGTTGCGCGAGTCCCTCACGGACCAGGACCTCGACGGGTACAGCGTCATCATCCTCGACGAGGCTCACGAGCGCTCGCTTAGTACCGACATTATCATGGGGTTGCTGCGGAAGAGTAAGCTAACGCTACCGAGATCGATGCTGACACCAGTCATCACGCGCCGCCGCGACCTGAAGCTGATCGTCACCTCGGCCACCATGAACGCGGAAAAGTTCTCCGATTTCTTTGGCAACGCCGCACAGTTCACCATTCCTGGGCGCACGTTCCCGGTCGAGGTCTTCCACTCCAAATCGCCATGCGAGGACTACGTTGATAGCGCCGTCAAGCAGGTGCTCCAGATCCACCTGACGAGTCCCAAGGGCGACGTCCTCGTCTTCATGACGGGTCAAGAAGACATTGAAGCCACATGTTCGGTGATTGAAGAACGGCTCGAGCAGCTCGACGACCCACAGCCGCTTGCGGTATTGCCAATCTACTCGCAAATGCCGGCCGATCTGCAGGCTAAGATCTTCCAGCCCACCTCTGACGGACGGCGCAAGGTCATCGTGGCTACCAACATCGCCGAGACGTCGCTCACCGTCGACGGTATCCTGTATGTTGTGGACGGGGGATACGCCAAGGTTAAGGTGTACAACCCCAAGGTGGGAATGGACGCGCTGCAGATCACGCCGATCTCGCAGGCCAACGCTGGTCAACGTACTGGTCGTGCCGGGCGTACTGGTCCTGGGTAAGCCCTCCCTCTCCGTCTCAGCTAACAGCAGCTACTGCTACCGGCTGTACACGGAGACAGCGTACCTGAACGAGCTGCTGCCGAACAACATCCCCGAAATCCAGCGCACCAACCTTGCCAACACTGTGCTCCTCCTTAAGACGCTCGGAGTGAAGAACCTCCTCGAGTTCGATTTCATGGATCCCCCGCCGCAAGACAACATCATCCAATCCATGTGGCAGCTGTGGTACATGGGTGCGCTCGACAATCTCGGCGACCTCACGGACGAGGGCAAGGCGATGAGCAACTTCCCAATGGATCCCGCGCTAGGCAAGATGCTCATCGTGGCCGAGAAGAACGGGTGCAGTGCCGAGATGCTCACGATTGTGAGCATGCTCAGCGTTCCGTCCGTGTTCTACCGTCCCCCCCAGAGGGCGGACGAGAGTGATGCTGCGCGAGAGAAATTCTTCGTTCCAGAATCAGACCACCTCACCCTCCTGCACGTTTACACGCAATGGAAGAACAACGGGTTCAGCGATCACTGGTGCATGAAGCACT
Source organism: Cutaneotrichosporon cavernicola (assembly GCF_030864355.1). Lineage (NCBI taxonomy): Eukaryota > Fungi > Basidiomycota > Tremellomycetes > Trichosporonales > Trichosporonaceae > Cutaneotrichosporon > Cutaneotrichosporon cavernicola. The sequence goes on along the minus strand of NC_083396.1, from coordinate 1,674,266 downwards.
TTCTGCATCCCAAGATTCTGCGCAAGGCGCGCGAAGTCCGCGGCCAGCTCGAGGACATTATGAAGACGCAGAAGATGCGGGTTCTGTCCTGCGGCACAGATTGGGATATTGTGCGGTGAGTCTTCTTCTCCCCTCTCTCTCTCTGTGCCTAACGCCAGAAAATGCATTACAGCAGGATACTTCCACCAAGCGGCGCGAGTCAAGAACCTCGGCGAATACGTAAACATCCGACAAGGTACCCCCTGCGTCCTTCACCCCACGAGTGCGCTCTACGGCCTCGGATACATGCCCGACTATGTCGTGTATCACGAGCTGGTCCTCACCTCGAAACAGTACATGATGTGCGTGACCAGTGTCGATCCGTACTGGCTCGCCGAGTTGGGTGGCGTCTTCTTCTCCATTCGCGAACGTAACTTTGACGGATTGCAGCGGGCACGTGCGGCTCAGGATTTTAATAAGAAGACTGAGCTGCTTGCCAAGATGGCTGAGCAGAGGGAGGAACTGGAGCGCAAAAAGGCCGACGAGTTGCGCGCCGAGGCTGTTGCGCGGACACCAAAGATTGGCGGCGTGACCCCACGCCATGCGGCCACGCCCCGGTCGGCGGGGATCGGCGCCGGCACGCGCCTCAACCGGTCCAGCGCGACGCCGCGGAGGCGCGGAGGCGGCATCTAACGTTGTAGGAGTACAAGTAGGATTACGAGTAGCCAGGTAACCATGCCACATTGTCTTAGCAGCTCCGCCACTCACGCACATCTCGATCGCTGTTCAATGCACACATCCACACACAATCTATGCTGTCATCCATGAGAATGTTCTAGGACAAGTGTTCGTGTCGGAGATGCTGAGGGTATGACTAACTGGACACACAGGGACTGTCCGTTTCCGAGGTGAGGTCTAAAGTGGCTGCTCAGATGAGGCAGCTCACATGATGATGCAGTCCTTGTCGTTGTCCTTGCCGTTCCTGACGCCGCCGTCCTTCATCGCTTCCACCTCGCGCTGGCGGTTCAGCGCGGCGCCGCCGCCCGACACGCCGCCGGCCAAGCGTTTTGCCGCGCGCTTGTCACCGCCGTCCGCTGCTTGGCGGTAGAACTTCATCGCCTGCTGGATGTTGGGCTGGACCCCGACTCCGGTCTGTACAGTCAGCGGCTGAACACTACACACGCGGAATGGCGCAGATGGCGCAGATGAGTGTGTGTACGCCAAGCGCGACAGACAACGGATCGACCGCCCACCTGTCACTATTGCTCACCTCGGTAAAGTATCCAAGCGCGTACTGGGCCTTGGCCAGGCCCTTGTCGGCCGCCTTCTTTGCCCAGAGGTATGCCTCCGTGTCCGACTGCGGGAGAACGCCCTCGGCGCCCACGAGGTACCACGCCGTGAGGGCAAAGCAGGCGTCGCGGTGTCCCTGCTGCGCTGCAATGTTGTAGTAGTGGATCGACAAGGCAGCATCGACGGGGCAGCTCATCTTGCCGTACTCATAGCACTCGCCAAGCTTGAACGCGCTAGGGGCGTATCCCAGCTCGGCGGCCTGCGCCAGAAGCTCAGCAGCGTAGTCGAGGTCGACAAAGACAATGTTCTCGATGCCGCGCTCGTGGAGCAGTGCCAGTTCGTGCAGTGCGTGGGGGAACTCCTCGGTCGCGTGCTCAGCCGAGCGCTTCAGCCACTTGACGCCTTCCTTTGGCCGCTTGCTCAGTCCCAAAGACCCGTTCAACTCTGCCGTGCCAAGGCGGTACATCGCTCCAGGGTGGAGGCCGACGGCTGCTTTCCTGTGTGTCAGTCATGCACACTGGGGATGCCCCAGGATTGACGCTTAGCCATCACAGGTGATGGGTGTATCGTCACCATGATGCGGTGTGATGCGGTCTGCCCATCACAGAGCCACACGTACCTGTAAAACTGGATCGCCTTTGCACTCTCCCTCCTCGTACCCCAACCGTGCTCGCAGCATGTTCCAGCGCGGTAGCACGCGTCTGGGTGACCGTGCTTGGCAGCCAGGGCGAAGAGTGGGAACGCCTTGTCAAAGTCCTGCTTGCCGCGCCCTGTTCCTATGCCGTTCGCGTAGCAGTCTGCGAGAAAGTACTGCGCGTCAGGGTACCCGCGGTCCGCGAGACGCTTGAGCAACGACGTGGCTTCCTTGATAAGCTCATCGCGCTTGTCGAGCGCGGCCGCGTTGGGGCGGTTCGATGTGTCGCTCGGGTAGTCGGGGTTGGGCGTCGGAACCAAGCTCTTGGCCGCGTCGATCATGAAGACGGCGAACTCGAAGATGAGCTCCGGGTCGTTTGTCTTCTTGGCGTTTTCGCGGTATAGCTCGAGGGTGCGGTCGTGAGACAGCAGCTCGGCCTGCTTTCCCGGTCGCAAGTGGGCTGCGCGTCAGCATTACGTTTGGAGCAGTATTGGCAAGTGCCAATTGAGAGGCGAGCTCACACTGGTCCATCAAAGGAGGTGGAGGGCCGGGAAGGCGATATTGCGAGCTGCGAGCAGAGCCGTTTCCGTTCACGTCGTCATGACTGTACTGTGAGGACATGATGCGTTAAGGCGTTGGGTGTGGGAGTGATGCGGGAAGGTGTGCGTTGTCGATGCAAGTGGAGGTTTGACGCAATGGGTTGTTGGGTGCACGGTTGGCGGTTGGCGGCGGCACCAAGAAGGGAGGAACGAGGTGGCCGAGAGGTGGTTAGAGGAACGGGATACGAAGAACGGTATGAGACGGATGGCTGAGCCGAACAAGAATCGGCAGTGGACCAGGATCGGGATTGGGATTGGGTTTGTGGATAGAGTGCTGTATATAGGAATGGGTAGTCGTCGTGAAGGAGGATCGTATTAGCGGTAGGTCTGTACGTGGCCGTGCGTGGGTGTGGGTGGGTGGGGGGTGTGATTGGAGATGGATATGTTGGGAGAGCGATGAAGACTAGTTGACCAGTTGATGCAAAGAGATGGAGATGATGAAGAGGGAAGAATTGTTGGACGCGATTACAAGAGATAGTGTTGGGTTTGGGGCCTGGGGGAGAGGGAGGGGGAGGGGGAGGAAGGAGGTTTGGGGGGCCGACGGCTGACCAGAATGCTACAGTGTTGCAAGGGGATGTGCTTGTGCTTGGCAAAGAGCCACGGCTGATCATCTACCTCCAGGGTGGCAAGGTGGCCGGCGGGGCGGCCGAGGGGTGGCTACAAGTTGAGATTACATACAAGCCACCGAAAACTCTTTAATCCACGATCGGAATCATCCCACACATTCACACAACCCAACCAATTTTCAGGCTCATACCACGTGGTCAACCAACTTGACTGTTCGTGAGCCTAACAGCCTTGCCAGACCAAAGTTGGGAAAAGCGACTTGTGTTTCGGCCCTCGACTACTCGACCTGACGTCGAGACCTACCTCACGCCTCGATCTCCGCCTCCATCTATCGCATCGGATCTCGATCTCGATCTCATGCGTTCCCTCCTCTCCGCCCTCCCCGCCCTCCCCGCTCTCAGGAGGCCACTGGCGCGCAGCCTCGCAACTGCCGCCGAGCCCGTCTCCTCTTCTGCTTCCTCGGACGCTGCCGAACCATCAGCCCCATGGACGCCCTTCACCCAGCGCACCGGCGTGATCGCGCGTAAGCGCGGTATGACTTCGTTGTGGGACAAGAATGGCAAGCGCTGGCCGGTGACTGTCCTGCAGCTCGACAACTGCGAGGTTGTTCGGGTCACCCCGCCGCCCGAGAACGATCCCAAGCAGCTGCACAGCCTGCAGCTCGGGTCGACCGACCGGCGCGAGAAGAACATCAACAATGCTATGAAGGGCTACTTCCGCGCACATGGCGTTAACCCCAAGCGCAAGCTCCAAGAGTTCCGCGTTAGCAAGGAGGCTGTGCTTCCTGTTGGGACCCAGCTCGGCGCGTCGCACTTTGTGCCCGGGCAGTATGTGGACGTCACGGCTACCAGGTGGGTACGGGGTGTGTCGAGGGGGGGGGGGGGGAGTAGTTTAGGCGCTAGGCGTTGGGACGATTGGTCGGGGAGGGGGAGGGGGTAATCTAGGCGCTAGGCGTTGGGACGACCTTGCGCCGTTGATCTACACCGGCATTATCGCTGACACGCAGCATCGGCAAGGGCTTCCAGGGCGCCATGAAGCGTCACGGATACCACGGTCTCAAGGCCTCGCACGGTGTGTCCGTCACCCACCGTTCCGCTGGTTCGACTGGTTCCAACCAGGTTAGTTTCATCCCCCCTCACGTGCGGCTTCTAACTCCAGGACCCAGGCCGTGTCCTCCCCGGCAAGAAGATGGCTGGGCACATGGGCAACGTCAAGCGCACGACCCAGAACCTGCTAGTCCACCGCGTCGACCTGGCGCTCAACCTGGTCTTTGTTCGCGGTGCCGTTCCAGGTGTTGACGATGCGTTTGTTTCCGTCCGCGACGCAAAGAAGATGGTCGCGTACAAGGCCCAGAATAACCTCATGGCCGGTAAGCCGGCCGAGGAGTGGCTTCCCGAGGGCGTCAAGGCTCTCCCAGTGCCGGCCGGTACGGTTGAGAGGCAGACGAGCGAGGGGTGGCCCGAGATCATCCAGTGGCAGGGCAAGGCGTAAGGATTAGAGCATAGGGGCATGCATCTCACTTCATCTCACCCGATCACAATGTAGACGAGACGGAGACTGAGGAAATACTGCCATTCCAACCAGGTTTCCACGCACGCTAATTTAGTTAGCACTTGGCCCATACCTGACCACTCTGCTTTGACCTCATCGACATCCTCTCCTCGAAGTTGCGTGGCTGCTGTCAGCCACGCATTTGCTCATGCTCATGCGCCCCTCCTCCCAGCTGCCTTCCTACCAGCCAGCCAACTTGCACTCGTCGGGAGCACCTTCCGTCCGCCACTTTCCAGCACCAATCCCGGCAAAATACATGAGCTCCGGGCGTGTAGCTCAGTTGGTAGAGCGTGTCATTAGCAAGCGCGACACCTCCATCGAGGACTCCCTCGAGGACGCAAGCCAGATCTTGACAAGGTCTTTGGTTCGATTCCTAACTCGTCCAGCTCAATTTTTTCCCATGCAGCGCGCATGATGCACATGCGAGTTCTGTTGGGGCTTTGGCTGATGTGATAGTGAAGTGCCACTGCAAGTCTTGGCGTCAACTTGTGGACACTTATTCGCCCAGTTGAATCAAGCGCCTCCACCTCCCTCGAGCATCGACTGCCGCCAGAGCTTGACTTGACAAGAAATTATGCATCTACCAAACCAGTATTCTATCATGCACATGCGACAGCGCTTCTGCTCCTTGCTCCTGCTCCTGCTCCTGCTCCTGCTCCTGCTCCTGCTCCTGCTCCTGCTCCTGCTCCTGCTCCTGCTCCTGCTCCTGCTCCTGCTCCTGCTCCTGCTCCTGCTCCTGCTCCTGCTCCTGCTCCTGCTCCTGCTCCTTGCTCCTGCTCCTTGCTCCTGCTCTTTGCTACATCTTGCCAGGGCTCGACTTGCCAGCCAAGAACCTTGCCACGCGCCTTGCCCGCCTGCCACTCAGCACTCGTCTCACCTACACCCTACTCGTCGTCGTCAATAACCCCCACCCGCGCCCGCCACATGTCCTCCTTGAGCCGCACGACTTGGCGCCACGCCCGCGCCTCCCATCCCTCGCCGGTGAGGAACGAGCGCCCGTCGCCATCATGTTCGGGCGAGTGCACCGTCGCATGGCTGGCGTGGCTGGCGTGACTGGCATGGCTCGTGGTGCTGGACATCGAGACCGAGCGCTCAGTCACGGATTTGCGAAGGGGGAGAGAAGGAGGGTGAGCTTCCGGCATGGGCCGCGAGTTGTCGAGTGAGGAGCGCGGAGACGTGGCGGGCGAGCGCATGATCGCAAGCGGGTGTCGTGGGGGTGGGATACGCGCAGGAGATGGGCCTGCAGTCGGCGTGACCGCATCCTCTGCCGTCAAGGCTGTGGGCGTGCTGGGTGCTTTGACTTCGGCAGCAGCAGCGGCGGCACTAGCTGCCGTGTCCACAAGAGGCGTGTCGTCGATCTCGGCCTTCTCAATGGCCGCCTCGGGCGTCCCAGGCTTGACCTCGTCTGCGGGCACTGCCTCGGGCGTCTTGACCTCGTCTGCGGGCACTGCCTCGGGCGTCTTGTCATCCTCTGCTGGCACTGCCTCGGGCGCCTCAACCTCCACTGCGGCTGCTGTCTCGGGCGCCTCGACTTCCTCGGCAGCCGCCGGGGGAGTCACCGTCTTACTGGGGTCCCCTGGCACTGTAGGCGTAATGGGAGGCGTTGGGGTGTTCAGTGCGCGGCGATCCGAGCGCTTCGGCAGCGGTGGTGGTGGTGGTGGTTGGCGTCCTGCGGCGCGTGTAGGCCTAGTTGGCGAGGCGTTGACCCCGTTGACGGGGGTGCCCGGCTTGGAGGGAGAGGCGGACTTGGATGGCGACCCAGGCGCCGTCTTGGAAGGCGAGCTTGACACGTTCGTCTTGAGCTCCAGCCCGGGCGCCTTCGTCGGCGAGGACACCTCAGCCTCCTCGGCCTTGCCGTTGACGTCGGGGAGCGAGGCGTTGTCGCCCGTCGGCGTTGCAAACGAGTGGTCGGTGCTCGTGCCCGACTTATGCGACGTGCGCGAGTTGGAGCGCTGAACGGGCGTGGGGTCTGCGACCTCTGGCACAGCCACCTTCTCATCCGCAGCTGGAGCTGTCTTCTCGTCCACGGTCTCCTCGACCGGAGCCTTCTCCGCCACTACCTCGGCCTTCTCCACAACGTTCTCAACGACCAGCTCCTTCTCGTCCGTCTCGTCCTTCTTCTCTACGACGGGCTCCCCCTTCTCCGGCTCAAGGGTTATAGGCGCGCCAAGAACACCCGCACTCACGGACCGCTGGTCGGCCATAGACGGCAGCGCTGGCGACGCGGGCGTGCTGGGTCTCGAACCCCAGTTCGTCCACCCGCTTGAGCTCTTGCCGCCGCTCCCCAGCCCAAACGAGCCAAGGCCCCAGCCTGACTTGCGCTGCGGCGGTAGTGCGGGTCTGCGGTACTCGGCAGACGCAAGGTTCTCGACAGTGATCGCAATGGGCGCGGCCATGGGCGCGCTGGCCGAGCGCTGGGGTACGGGCGCCGGCGAGATGGTAAGTTTGTCAGCCTCTGGTGGGGTCCGGTTCAGGTCTATCTGCACGGGCGTGCCGTCGTCCGTTTCGGCCGCTGTGCTCGCTGTCTTGGGTGTCGCGGGCGAGGCGTCGTAGTCCTCACCAAACCATACGGGGTGCACGATGCCAGTGCGCACAAAGTGCCAGAGCGCGCAGGCCGCGCGCAGGCGCTCAAGGCACCATCCGTTCTTGCACAGCGGGTACGACTTGGCGTCCTCCTGCGTCGCAACGCGGAACACGTAGATGTTGCTTCCCAGGTGCGCCGTCGAGCCCACGTTCGTGGTGGAGAAGTATTTCATCAGACCCTTATGGGCTGCACCACCCCCGAAGACGGCTCTGCCGCACAGCGCACAGCTCAGGCTCTCGGGCGGTCCGAGGGCCGCGCTGCCCACAGGCTCAATCAAGAGATCGCCAGAGAGGATGGCAGAGCTCACGCTGCGGCGAGACACCCAGCCAAGGTCAGCTGCCTGCTCGAGGCGTAACGTTGCCTCATAGTCCTCGGTGATGCAGCGTGCGATGAAGGGCTGCTGCACAATAGACGCGATCAGTGGGGCCGGGAAGAGCTCGCGCACGTTGGATCGCTTGCGCGAGAGCGCCGAAGGGCGGGCGGCGCGCAGGTGCGCGAGGAGCGTTTTGAACTCGGCGTATGGAGGGTGGCTGCAGAGGTAGCGCCTGGGAATGTGGGGTGCCGAGGGCCCTGCGGACACAATTGTCGTCAACGACTGCATGTGCGTCTGCATGTCGCGCACAGCGGCCTCGGCGACCGCCAAGCTGTCCTCTGTGTCCTTGAGACGCAGCTCAGCCTGTGCGCGCGCCATGCGTTCCGTCGCGACCATAGTGTTGGCCTGGTGTCAGCTTTCTCACCAATTAAACTCACCTGGTCGAATAACGTCGCCGAGAGCTCGTCAACCTCGTCCTCGACCTGTTTGCGCTTCTCCTCAGCGGTGCCGCGTTTCCGTTCTTCCTCGACTAGCCCGGCCGCTAAGCGCTGCATCTCGTCGCGAATCTGCGAGTGCTCGACCAACAGGCCCGTGTTCATGCTCTCCTCCCACTGGGCCTTTGCACGCGCGAGCTCGCCGTTGTTGCGCGTCAACTGATCCATGTCCGTCTGCAGGTCGAACACTTGGTCCTCGAGGTCGGCGTGTTTAGAGACAGCTGCGACGAGCTTGGCGTTGAGCTGCTCCGTCTGCTGCACGTACATCTCAAGCTGACTGCGCAGTGTCCCGATCAGCGACGTCGTTGGACTGTCTGGTGCGTGGTGCATTGACGGTGTGAACGGCTGTGAGAGTGTGGAAGTGCGCGAGCGAGCTTGAGAGAGGTGGTCGATGTCGATCTGGCGGTTAGCGGGGCCGTAGTGGGCAGAGCGGGGAGAAGGGGGTGAAGGGGAGGTGGGAAGATAGACGTCGGTTGTTAAGAAGCAGGGGGGAGGAGGGGGAGGGGAGGAGGGAAGGAGGGAAGGTGCGACGGAGGGAGGAACAGACGGCGGCCCGGACACTAGAGCCATCGAGGTCAACGACACCGTCCCATTCACAGCACAGGCGGTACCAGCGTCCAACGTCCACGAGCCCAGCTCCAGCTTGCTCAGCCTTGCACTTCGCACCCAGCTCAGGCCTCTTCACCGCCCCAATCGCCAAAATTCACCTCGATGCTTCGCCTCGCGTCGGGCGGCGGCACGTCCTGCAGCTGCAGCCCGGCTGGCGGCGCCTTGCGTTTCCCCTTGGCGGCAGTGTCGGGCGCGTCGTCACGTGGTTCGGGTTCGGATTCAGTCTTTGTTTCTGGGTTATTTATTGGCAGAGCCGATTCGGTCGGGGCTTCAGACACATTGCTGGGCTTGTCGTTGTCGTCGTTGACCTTGACCTCGGCGGCATCTGCAGGTACCATTGACGTGGCGGTCGGCTCACTCGGCGCATCGAGTTCTGGGGTGGCAACGGCGCCGTGGGACGCCTTGTCGCCGTCGTCGTTTGACATTTTGGTTTGTGTCGACGTGTAACGTGAACTATTGAGTTGAGGAAGAGTGATGTGAGATGACGGTTAATGGTCTAAGGTCGTCAATGTTAAAGGGCGATGGACACGCCCCGGGGGGGGGGGGAGACGGTCTGACGCGGACCGGCTCGTTAAGGCACGGCTACCAGGAACACCGCCCCTCAATCCGACCCACCGTACGACGCCGCCTAACCTGATCCAAGCAAGCGCCACGTGCAATGATCAGGTCCCAACTCCTTTGTGATTCACGTGCACAAACCATAAGTCGATAACGAAGGACCATTGCATGAAATCACCCTTCTTCTAACTCTATGTACAACTACAGCGTCCTTGTTTTGGGACGTTTTGGAACAATATTTCCGACTATAGCACAACCGCTTAAACGCCAGCGAGGACGCGCGACTCCATGTTGATGAAGATGTCGTCGGCCGGGTGGCGGTAGAGGGGCTGCTTGAGCATGCGCTGGTCAAGGTAGTGACCGATGAAGCCCATCGAGCGGCCAAGAACGAACAGGCCGTTGAGCGTGCCGCTCTTGAGGTACTCGGTGGCCTCCTCCTCGGTGAAGGCACCGCAGCCGCTGAGCAGGTCGCAGAACGAGGCGGCGATGGCGCCGTCAACGTTGAGGATAAGGGTGTTGGACTTTTGGGTCGTGACGTCCTCGACAGCGAGGGCAAAGTCAAGAGTCTTGTGCGAAGGGAAGTGCTTCTTGACGTAGTCGACGACAAGGACGACACGGAGGTCGGGGTTGGTCTTGGACTTGATCTTGTGGCCAATACCGGGGATGAGCTTGTTGGCCTTGCGCATAGAGTCGACAAACTCGCGAGGGGTGTGGCCCGAGGCGACACCGCGCGAGAACTCGGAAGCGGCACCGTCAAGGGCACCGCCGAAGCGGTCACCGATGGTGAGGAGACCGGCGACGAGCGACGAGATGAGGTCCTTGCCGGCACGGGCTGTGATGATGGTGTTCATGGCACCCGAGACAGCCGGGCCGTGGTCGGCCGTGAGCTGGAGGACCATCTCGATGAACTTGCACGCGTAGGTCGGGAGACGGCGCTTGAACCAGAGGAGCGAGATGACACCACCAATACCAATGTCCTCCTTGAAGACGTCCGAGATGCGCATGCCGGCGTACATGAGCTCCTGGCCACGCTCGTCCGAGATGGTCGAGATGAAGGCAGCAGGCTTGCGGATGAGGCCGAGCTTGGACGCCCACTGGTAGTCCATGGGGATGGCAGGAGGCTCCTGCTCGGGCGTGGGCTTGATGGCGCCAGTCGAGACCATCTTGTCGTAGACATTCTTGAGGAGGTCAGGGAGGTCCTCAAAGGTGTCGGGAACGAGGAAGCCAGCGGCACGCATGGCGAGGTTCTTGGCGTCGGCAGTCTCCATGTCCGAGTTGGCCATGGAACCGGCGTGGCCGAACTGGACCTCCGAGGTGAACATCTTGGCGCAGGTACCAATGGCCCAGGCGACAATGGGCTTGGTGATCTTGCCAGACTTGACGGCCTCGATGACGCGGTACTCCTCAGTACCACCCACCTCACCCAGGAGGAGGATGAGCTTGCACTCGGGGTCGGCCTCGTAGCGGAGGATGTGGTCGATGAACGAGGTGCCGGGGTAGCGGTCACCACCAATGGCAATACCCTCGTAGACGCCGTCGGTGGTCTGCGAGAGGATGTTGTTGAGCTCGTTCGACATACCACCCGACTTGGAGACGTAGCCGACCGAGCCGGCGCGGTAGAGCTTGCAGGCAAGGAGGTTGTCCATCATACCACCAGTGTTGCCGATACGGAAGCAACCGGGCTTGATGCCACCAACGGTGGCAGGGCCGATGATGATGACCTTCTTCTCCTCGGCGAGGTGGAGGATCTCACGAGCGTGGCGCTCGGGGACACCCTCAGCAATAATGCCAATCGACTTGATCTGGGGGTACGAGAGGATGTCGAGGGTCGAGGTGTAGACCGAGCGCGACGAGGCAAAGTTGACAACGACGTCGACGTCCGAGTGCTTCTTGATGGCCTCGCCCACGGTGGAGTAGACGGGAAGAAGAGTCTCCTTGGTGCCCCAGTAGAACTTCTGGATGTGGTGGCCACCGAAGGGGTAGATCATGGCGGCGACCGAGGGGGTCTTGCGGCCACACGAGTAGTCAAAGTCGAGCATGCCCTGGATGGCACGGGGCTGGAGGCCGAAGACGAACGACCGGGTCGCCGCGTCGAAGGGGCGGAACCAGGGGCGCTTGTGCATCGGCTCACTCTCAAAGTGGACGATCTGGTCGCCCGGCTGCTCGCGCGAGCCGTCCGACTTGATCTCACCGATGACGGCGCGCTCCTGGTTCTTGGCAGTTGCGCGCTTGGCAGAACCGCCGTTGGTTGCGTTCTCAACGGCGGCCGCGATCGAGGCCGACGAGGTCGAGCGCGAGAGGTCCCTGTCCTTGTTGACGCCAAGCGCCATGGGGACGATGGCGGTGATGGGAGCCTCGGGGCCGTAAACGTGAATGGGAACCCCGAGAGACTCGCCACAGAGGCGCATAGCCTTGAGGCCCTCCTGGTAGTTGGGGCCGGCACGACGGACCCAGATCTTGACGTCGTGGCGGATGAGGCCCTCCTTGTGCTCCTTGAGGGCACGGATGATACCCTTGAAGGTGGCGGCAACATCCGAGAAGTTGGCGGCACCGCCGCCGACGATGAGGACCTTGCCGCCCTTGAGGGCCTCGCCTCTGGTCATGAGGTCGAGGATGGTCTTGGCGTACTCGTAGGTCTGGCCCTCGGTGGGGGCACCCGAGTACTCGCCATAGTTGGCGAGCTCGTGGGCAAAGCCAGCAGCGGCGATGGCGTCCGAGTAGACAACGGAAGCACCACCACCGGCAACCATGGTCCAGACGGAGCCGTGCTGGTTGAGGACAGTGAGCTTGAGCGAAGCACCAGTCGAAGCGTCGAGCTTCTGGATGTAGGCCTCCTCCTTGGTGAGGTCACGACCAAAGGGCGCGGGCCAAACCATGGGGGGACCACGGTCGGCCTTGATGGGGCCCTTGCCCGCCGCAGCAGGGGTCGAGTCATCACGGGCAATGGCCCACTTGGGGCCACAAAGGAAGTCGGCGGTCTGGTCGAGCTTGGCGGCCATGTCGAGGTAGTGGATCTCGGCGGGCTTGCCGTCGACGGGGTCGAGGCAGACGAGGGGGTTGATCTCGAGGTAGGCAAAGTGGAGGTCGACGTAGACACCGTAGAGGCGGATAATGAAGTCACAGAGGACGTCCTTCTTGTTCTCGGGAACATTGGGGAGGAGCGTCTTGATCACCTCCTCACGGGCGGGGAAGGGCTTGCCGACGGGAAGGAAGAGCTTGAGAGCCTTGGCGTCGACGTCTCCGACGTCGACACCACCCTCGTGGGTGAAGTAGATCCAGTCACCGTCACGGAGCGAGTTGATGCAAACGTAGTACTCGGTGTCCTGAGTGTGGGGGAGGAAGGGCTCGATGATGAACGTCTTGAGCGTACCGGTGGTAGTCTCGACGGTCACGGGCTTGCCGGCGCGCTGGGCGATCCAGTCGCCAGTGGTCTGCCAGTCCTTGCCGATGGAGAGGAGGCCGGCCTTGCCACGGCGCTTGATGAGCTGGTCGGGCTTGCCGACGAGCTTGGGCTCGGTGAAGACGAACTCGGGGAGGCCGGCACCGGGCTTGATGGTGGGCTGGAGCGAGGACGACTCGTCATCCCACTCGACCTGAGCGACGCGCACGGGGGCGGCGGTCGACTCGGTCACGGTGGGGATTGGGGTGGGGGAGCGAGTGAGCCAGTAGTTGACCAGACGCTTAGCGTCATACTCGCGGATAGCTTTTGTCAGCAATGTCCGTTGTGGTCGGGGCTGAGGTCTCTCTCATCGCCGTCATGCTTGCTTGAATATCATGCCCACCTCGCGAGCTCCACCTTTGGTCTGCAACTGCCTTGGGTCTCCACGTTCCTCTTCACCCACAGGCGTCCGTGCCAGTCTGGAGCTCCCTCGTTCTACAAGCAAGCGCCCCAAGCGCCTAAAGTACCCTTCCCTCACTCAACCAAAGCAAATAACCAAACACTCACCCTTGGTAGACATGTTGGAGGGGATGTATTAAGTTAGGGAATGTGAAGCTGCAGCGTCAGATGACCGTACGATCCCGTCTTCTGGCAGCCGCAGCCGGCAACCAAAGGACCCTCCCCGCTCCGCTGCCAGCACCAGCACCAGCACCAGCCCCCTCATCATCTCCAGCCTCGATCAAGCTACCCCGCATCGCATTGCGAGCATGGGTGACGTCAAGACTGGGATTTAAAGCTCGGGTAAAGCGGCGGTGCAGGGGTCGGAGGCATTGGGTGGGATTTGCCCGGCTACCCCGGCGGCAGTGGCCCAGCTGTAGTAACTCACAAGATGCGGAGAGGAGAGAACTAGTTGGGAGGAGAGGAAGGGAGGATTAGGCGGGGGAGTCCCGTGAGGGAGGGGGGTTCGTTAGAGGGCCGATTCACTAAAGCTACAGAGAGCTAGAGAAAGAAGAATGTGTGAGCTGGCCTTTTTATTGTGGGAGTCTGGGGGGGGGGGGAAGGGATGGGTGGGATGGGGGGGGTTAGTTGGTGGGGTTACGCGTCGATGGTAACAGGTGGGCCTTCCCCACAGGATCCTACAGGATCCCACTGGTAGAGGATGTAATGGTACGACGTGGCGGAGGCTGTGGCTATAGTGCCATCTCGCGTGTCCCGGCTCTTTGGGGCCAGGCTCTCATAATAGTAGCCTGGTTGAAGACAGCCAGCCAGCCAGCCAGCAGCCAGGTAGGTAAAAGCTAAAGGAATGTAACCCAACAATACAACCGAGGCCCTACCCAACGATCAGTTGTACCCTTAACTTTACCGCTTCAGATCCCCACAGACCGCGGCGCGCCGTTTTCGAAATCATCATCCATCCCACCCTCCACCTCCACCTCTTCCTCATCCACCTTTGCAATCCTAATCAAACTGCGGCCGGATCTATTCAATCCATTACAACCAGTCTTAATAGAGCGGTGAAACTAGCCGCCCCAGGCACACCCAATTTTCACATCGGCCCGCAGCTTCCGCCTTATTTAATAAATCCACGTGCCAAATTCCGTGCCGGCGGCAGCATCGTCAACTACCTTGCGGTTACGCGCGGTTAGACTCCTTTGGTCACCACCGGACTCGCACCGACGCCGAGGTGTCTAAAACACGTGATGGATGGGAGGACGGGGGACGCGGGGTCAACAGACTCGTCTGATCAAGCAGCCATCAGAATCGATAAGATCAAAGACCTAACAAGGGTGGTGTGGGGATCGGGTATGCCTGCGCCCTGGGACTCGTCGGAATCCGGATACAACAGGCCGGTGGCCGGTGAACCCACGGTGCTACGTCTTGTCTTACCAGTAGAATCCGCGCGATAAGTAACTGGGAGCCGGGTATGCGATGCGATGCCATATGCCACGCAGCCATGGGAAGAAGAGGAGGGCCTTCCAGGGATCCAGTGGTAGTGTGGTCAGCCCCGGATATCGCAGGCAGGCACCCCCCACGGTAGCCGCGGAGACAACAGTGCAGGCTCGGACCTCTCGCCACTGATTGCCTCGCTTTCGTCTAGTTGCGAGGTGATCGGCATTTTGGTACGAGGCTTGATTTCTGGGTTTGGTCCGCGAGGATGTAATGTCATGGCAAGGGGTCGGTTTGGTCGTGTGCAAGGTGGCGGGAATGGCGGCGATACGCGAAGTGGAGGTCGCCTGGTCGCCTATCTGTTTCTGAGCAACCTCCACCGGCAGAACCAGTAACGCCGCCTCGATTCGTGTCACTCGGCTTCGGCTCGGTGGTGGTGCGTTGAGCCAATCACTCACACTCAGCTTGGTCACAAGTCCAAGGCAAACGTCGGTCTCCACCTCGATGTCCACAATTATTCTCCTGCTCACTTGCGACACAAGTCGCGTCTCGGCCTGTTCATCGATTGATCCAATACCGACGCTGAGGCCCCGGTTCCCCAGTATAAATCCCTACAGCTTCGGGCCAGCCGTTTACAGCACATGTCCTCGTTGAATGTCCCAGAGCCTCTACGATGGGCTGATCTCGAGGTTAAGTGGCAACCAACATGGCCAAGTGAGGGCCAGCTATTTGCCGCTTACAGTCCAATGTTTGGTTCCAGTGGCGTGGACTCGCGTGGACAAGCATGGACACACGGTGCCCAAGGACCATGTGCCATGTGGACATGTTGCATCAATGAGGCGCGTCGTGTCGTGTCGCGGTATCGGGTTCCTGGAACTAACCAGGTTTAGCCTGAAACCTCTGGCGTTGCACGTGTTGCAGACTAGGGAGCCGCGTGGCTCGTAGTTTGTTTCGCGTAGGTCACCTAATACTTATCACTTATCGCATCAGTGACGTGCAGTGACAAGACAGTTAGTCTAGCACTGAGGCGCTAGACCATACTCTCCGAAAATCGGCAGGCCACGGCTGTATCGTGATCGAAACCATGAAACCATGGGTACTGCTGACGATCGCATGGTTACGAGCATTGGACCACCTGCCTCACTACGCTTCCAGTACTGTCTCACTACGCTTCCAGTACTGCCTCACTACGCTTCCAGTACTGTCTCACTAGGCTTCCATTACTGTCTCACTCCGGCAGCAAGCATCCCCTCTCTGACGTCGATAGTGTCTACTGTCTACTGTCTAACCGGCGTCCATGGTGTCTCACCAACGACTCGGTTCTGCACTCCAATCTCCTGGTCCACCGTGGGAACGACAGCACGTTTCAGGCGCTCCTGAGTGAGGTGAGGTGTGGTGAGGTGACGTGTCTGCGGCCGATAGGGGATAGGATTTGAGGTGCGAGGTCGAGGTGCGAGGTGCGGGGTTACCAGGGCAGGTCGTGCGGTTATGAGGGGTTTGTGGACGGTTTAGTTAAGAGGGCGACGTCGGTGGCTGTGTTGAAGAATTCACTCTAGTGTTTGGTGGGTACATAATCCGCATGGGCCCCAGTTGATGGTGGATTACCTTTGTCAGTCAACCTAACACTGTTGTACGCCAGACGGGAAGCTCGTGCTTGGTTATGGTGAATTGCCTGGCATTGAGAGACTGAGGAAGAGTTGACAATTGAGTGAATGACAAGAAACTGTAAACTTGCCAACGCAGAGGATTGGGAAAGGGAAACTGGTCTGATATGAATTGAAGGGTATACAGGGTGTGGTTGAGAGTGGTATGATAGCCCTCGTTCCTGGGTTGATGATTTGATGGTTTGGATAAGCTCCGCTGGTACCGTTCTGTGGACCTGAACTGGGTCATGGGTTAGGGTTTTCAGTAGCACCGGATGCACCGAGTGGCGTTTGTGGTATTCAATTGACGCGTTTGAATATAGATTGTAGCGCGTTCACACTCAGGTACAATACCAAGCTACAAACCCCAGAATGCACATTGTATGGTGACCATCACTTGATGGCTTGTAGCTTCTGGCTCATGGCTCCCGGCTCCACCAACCCAACAAGCCACCCGCGTGCGCTGATAATGGATACCCTGTTAACTGGCGTGGGTGGCGTATTCACCTATTTTACCTACAACCTACTACTAGCGTGCCAAGTGGCGCAAAAATGTCCATCAAGCTCTACGCGTCCGGCTCCGCCCTGGCGCCGCAAAGTCAATCTAGTTGCGCTATTCAATAGCATGTGAACCCTCACACCTAGCTTGCAGCTATCAGCTACACCGGCCTCCAGTAGTCACCGCGCCGCGCCGCGCCGCGCCACGCCACGCCGCGCATTCACTCATCAATCTATTGTTGGCCCAACTCCAACTTTATCCCCATCTTGATTCTCATCCTCATCCTCATCCTCATCCTCAACACCATCCTCAACACCACTTACCACACGGCCGCGCACCACAACTCGCCTCTTCGAAATGTACCCCTTCGTGCTGCTCCTCCTCGCCTGTTTCGGGCTGGCTCTAGCTGCTCCCTACCCCGAACCACCTACCAAGCTCCAGCCCCGCGCCCCTCAAGCTTCCAAACGAATGGGCCAGCGCCGCCGCCGCGCCGTCCCAGAGAAGAAGGAATACTCTTCCTTCTTGTGTCCTGCCGCAGCCATTGCTTGTCCGCTCACCGACGGCGGCGAGCTGAATGAGTTGGCGGACTGGTTCCGAGTTGGCTTTGAGTGTATCGACCCCCAAACCGAGTTGGACCAGTGTGGCGGATGCGTAGTGACGGGCAAGGGGTTAGTGACAAGAGATTGATATGGTTTCTGACTCCAGACAAGACTGTTCCACCATCGCCAACACGCGCGCAACCGCGTGCCAGGCGGGAACATGTGTCATCCTGTCATGCAAGGATGGCTTTGTTTCGGATGGAAAGGCGTGTGTCCGCCCCAGCAATCTCGTTGTGCAATAGACAAACCACCAACCACGCCTAATATAGATTACATACCCCCGGTAGCCACCCCACTGGATCACCGTCACGATACCACACGGACATTAACATTTGTAGCATGCCCTGGCATTAATCATGCAATGCGATAGATAGATGAGCCTTGTAGGTGTCGAGCTGACTGTCAGTGTTGTCGGCTTTGCTGGCGCATAAGCCTTCAATTCCTCCAAGGCACCGGGTGGCCCATCTCATGTCATGGACGTACCATGGGATATTTCCCTACATCCGAAGCTTGTGTCCAAGGTTGTTTGCAAACATGTAGGACGAGACAATATATCTTGGACTCTGGGATCTGGGACCGGAATCCAATCACGACGATAACGGTGATGACTACCATCACATCACGGCGGTTTGCATTCCAGTAACGCCAATCTCGTAATCCACCCTGTCACGGGATATTCAAAGCCAGTACTGGAATCCAATCAGTAGGACCGGAATGCCGTCAGGTGGAGTGAAGCCATCTGTCACTTTCCATGCTACAATGCGAGGTTGGATCTTCAGGGCCCAAGGTAATGCGCAACGAGCTGACCATGCCTTCTCTGACAGCACGATGCGCTTGGGCAGCAGCTCTGCCACTGGGATCTGGGATAAGATCTGGGACAGGTGCGAGCGCTTGGACGCGGTGTGCGTGCGCATTGCGTGGCGCAAGATTGAGCACGTCTCTTCCGATCTTGATCTTCGGGTGGTCATCTCGCCCAGTCGGCGCCAGATGAGATCCTACAGTGAGTGTTGAATGAGATCCTACAGTGAGTGTTCAAATCAGATCAAGTTGATACTCGCAATCTGCTCTCAGACAAGCCACGTGGCTGTCGGCAGTCGCGTGGCAGATACTGCTTGTGAGGTCGCGTGGCAGAATACTGCTTGAGGTCGCGCAAGTCTGACAGCGAGCACGTGGTGGCGTGTTCGGTTTTCGTTGGCCAAATCCCGAAGTGCGCAAAACCTCGATTTAGCTGTAAGACCGTGCCGGCGGTCGGCCCGGCCTGGATCAACATGTTGTCAGCTTGTACACTTGGGCCACCAAGCTGCCTGAATTTCAGCTGCTCGGCCCGCCTGTCTCATACAATCTCGTGATAACGAGGGACTAATCTCCGGCGGCAGTGCAGGCGGCTGTTCATCACACCCCACTCTTCGTAACACGGCCCGGTGTGCCGGCCGGAAATACGACAAGTCGCTGCAAAACCTTTACCAGCTCACCAAAGAATTGGCCGGTTGAAGCGGCTTGAGCGACTTGCACCGGAGACTTTGCCAAGTCCAGCCTTGCTACCAAGTCCACCTAGGTGCTCAGTTAAGCGCGCTAGATGGCTCAAGTTCCGGTCCACGCGGGGGCTCCGGTGCCTCTGTTACCTCTGTGAGCATCTTGGCACCTTTGAGTGGGCTGGGTTTGCGTTTGGCCGACGCTGGAGGCCAAAGGAATGCGGGGGTGGGGTGGGGTGGGCAGGGGAAATCTGGGGGGGAAGGGGGAGATGGAGGAACCAGGGCACCCTCGTGTTCCTCCGTGTCTGCCCGAGAGTTGAGTAGCTCTCAGAGTTTGAGCGAGCACTCAAGATCCAAGGAGGGAGCAGGAGGAGAATAAGAGGTCCGAGCCAAGCGATGTGGGCCGCTCTTGCTCCGGTTGTTGGCTTGAGGCGCTGTCAACTTTTGTAATGTCGATTGCTCTGGCAATTAACAGCCGGCCAGCCGGTTAGGTTCTTCGGGTTTATCCATTTCCTACCAAGCCTGGTTTGGACCAGTATACAATGTAAGAGAGAGAGTAAAGAGAGAGGGAGTAAGGAGAGAGAGTGTGTGTATGAGAGGAGAGTACATCAAGGAACATGGATAACTCCGCGCACATCCAGGTCCAACACGGTCCACAGTCCACGGTCCGCGGTCCACGGTCCACCTTGTAAACCACCTCAACGTCGCTCGTCGACTTTCTTGTTTCTCTACTTGTCTACTCTTTACTTGATCTCCACTATCGCTACACAACGGGCTGCTGGCTGCTCGACGTTAGCCCCTTCTTTCGTCCCTCCGGAATCCGCGACAGAGTCTGGCCTGGTTGCCCTTCCATCTTTTGACGCCCCCTCCTTTCGCCCACCGCTCCCACCGCCCACCTCTTTCTTCCTCCCATTTGCCCAGACCAGCTCACAGCATGACGATCCCGGACAGACTCGTACGTATCACTGGCGTAATGATAGAACCAAGATGCTGATGCTGTCATTCTGTTCGTCTCACTATTCGCTTCTGACCCGCTCGATCCTCTCTTGTCCTCATTCCCTTGTGGTTCGCCTTGTCTTGATCGACCCTCACCTTGTCTTGATCGACCCTCACCTTGTCTTGATCGACCCTCACCATTCCTTCGCACCGCTCGCCGCGTATACATTGCCATCTTCAAACGCAACACATCTTACTTGCGCTCCGCCCGGGCTACGCCACGCCGTGCCGACGCCTCACACCCTGTTGGCGCTCCGCCCACCCCTTCTTGGCCGCCTCCCTAACCTCCCGCCTCACCTCGCATATAACGATGGCTTGACTCTTGCAATGGCTGCGTTCATGTCAACTGGCTCTGTGTTTCTGCTCGCCATTCTCCATCTCATGCGACCACTCAAAATGATTCCCGACACCCCGTCTGAAACCTTTGTCTCTACCTCCACCTCGTCTGCTGCGGTAACCTTTGTCTCTACCTCCCCGTTCGCCTCTGATCAGCCTGCGGTCGGCAAGTTCAAGCGCGCAAAGAATGCGTCGGACGCCCTCAACACGACCCGCGCCCTGGCCGACCCGGGGTATGCCTACGCGGTACTCGAGGCGTACATTCGCGGCAAGTTTGCCCGCGGGCGCAACAAGTTCCAGATCCAGCACAAGCTCGACATGCTGGAGCGCCGGGTGAGTCTTGCTTCCAGCCGGAGTGTTCTGCAACAATGGCCCGGACACCTCGGCAAGTGTATAATGTGGCCCCGGGCACCTCCGCAAGTGTTGAATGTGGATACCCCGAACACAAAGGCAAGCCAAGCCATTCACGCGGTGTGGCGTCCCCACCGGCCCTGTCAGCCACCCTGGGCATTTCGCACAAGGCCACCAGCTGACATCAGATGCCCCACTTCGCGGCCGACTTTCACGCCGTGCGCGCCAACACTGGTCTTGCGCCGAGCCGCGCGCTTCCGCCAGCACCGCCCCCTCCATATTCGAAGCAGTGCTCTTGCGCCTGCACCTGTGGAGCGCACCCCGGCGGCTCCATCGGGGACGCACATGACGACTCGCCGAGCGACACGCCGCTAGACACACCCGGTATCCACGAGGTGCCTATCGGGCCTCTGGCGGCGCCGGGCTCACCAAATGGCTCGGACATGTCGCTTCCGCGCGCGCTCTCGCCAACTGGCGAGCTGGTGATGTGTGCGCTCGCGGGGCGCCTCGGCACGGCAGCGTCGTCAACAATCGACGTCCGTACGGGTGCATCGACACCGACGATCCCATACGAGGTATACACCAACCCAAACCCGACGCCGACGCCCTACTGGAACCGCGGAGGCGGACGCCACCGCTCCCTGTCGGTTCAAGTGCTGAGCAGCCGGTCTGTCCCGGTGTTTGGGTCGGCGAGCGCCAGCACGACCAACCTTGGCACTGTGCCCATGTCGGCATCGGCCAGCACTGGCCATTAGCGCGATGCAGCCTGCACGAAGGGGCAGGGTGCCGCGGCGATAGCGGAGGTGGCGGCGATAGCAACGGTAACGGAAAACACGGCAACGGTGACGGCAACGGAGACGGAGACATTGACGGGAAATGGGACGGCGACGGAGACGGAGACATTGACGGGAAATGGGATATCGGACAGGGCATCACAGGACGAAGCGGCGGCACGCGCCGAGCTCGTCTCGGCGTCGGCGCTTGCGCACCGCGCGCTGGGCTTGAGTGCGTGGTTCCCTCTGTTCTCGGCATAGGGCGGTGTCCATAGCATGGGTTGTAGTTGTTGTAAATAGATGTGAGTGTGTGTGCCTGGAAGAGTGAGAGCTGGAAAGAGTGGGAGCTCTGATAAGTTGGGGTTCCGCATCGGGGTGGGGCAACAAATGTCAGATGACACGGCTGGTGTAGTAGATAAAGCGGCAGAGTATCCCAACCCCACCTCAGCGCGAGTATCCCACGCCCACTACATTTCAAGACACCATGAGCGCAGCCTGGCCAGATCTCCGTACGTGCTGTGTAGTGCTGTGTTACACTAACCCCAGCCGACGGATGGGTGCCGACCACAACCAATGTCGCGCCGAAAGACGAGAGCAAGAAGAAGGAAGAACGCGTCCACGTCCCGCGCAAGAGCGAGGGCCACGAGCAGGACGCCAAGGAGCCCAAGGGCGACGGCCAGTGGGCCAGTATGGGCGAGTTGCTCATGTAGGGGGATGAATGTACCTGGCGCATATAACCGTGCCACCAGTTGGGGCGATGGGAGAGAGAGGGGGTTGGGAGGGGAGAGGGGGGAGAGACGCCTAGCCACCCGAGAAGAAGCGCCAGCCAGCGGTGCGGACTGGGCGCTTGTGTCGACAGTTGCATGTCATCACTGAAGCCTGCTGAAGAGCTGGACCTGCTCAAGATCTGTCGTCCTCGAGATAGAGGGCGCATGCGAGGGCGGCAATGGGTTCTTGGGCTGGGCGCTAGCCAGCAGATATAGAGCGGGCGTGGGATGTCGGTTGAGCTGCACAGCACAGACACATGCAGTGAATCTCTGCCAAT
Source organism: Cutaneotrichosporon cavernicola (assembly GCF_030864355.1). Classification (NCBI taxonomy): domain Eukaryota; kingdom Fungi; phylum Basidiomycota; class Tremellomycetes; order Trichosporonales; family Trichosporonaceae; genus Cutaneotrichosporon; species Cutaneotrichosporon cavernicola. The sequence goes on along the minus strand of NC_083396.1, from coordinate 1,652,108 downwards.
CTTGACTCTGCGCCCCTACGACTCCCATCGAGACCAGCCCGGGTAGCCATGATACCGGGCAGTGCCGCGTGCGGCCTAGGGCGTGGGATGTCGATGGCGGGTATAAGTACCCCGTCCTGGCTCACAACAGTCCATCCACCATGAGCTCGTACGGATGGCCTGAACTCCGTGAGTAGAGGGCAGGCAAGCTGACCACAGACGAGTGGGTGCCGACCAAGGTGCCGGCCAAGGAGCCCACCAAGGAGCCCACCCAGACCACTCTCAAGAAAGACAAGGACAACAAGGCCAAGCACCACTTCGAGGGACGCGAAGGGGACGCCAAGCACATCCAAGGCGACGGGCAGTGGGCGAGTCTGGGCGAGTTGCTTATGTAGTGTTGTGTAGTCCCAACATGTAGTCCCATGTCATGAGTCACACGTCATGAGTCACACGTCAAGTCACACGTCATGCAGTCACATCCATCTCAGTCTCTCAGTCTACTAGTCGTACACTGGGGTCAGCCGGCCCGCTACGAACTCACCATGCACAAGCGCATACCCCCCGATCCAGAACAGCAAGTATCCCAGGAGGTTCTCGCCGCTGATGCCCGCCACGCCGACCCAGCCGCGCCAGGTACTTGCTTTGGCTGCGCCGAGGGGGCCGGCGGACGCATGCGCGTCAGGGACGTAGCGGCCGACGTCCATGCCGCATTTGAGGGCGGAAACGAGGCCGGTGAGCAGCGCAGTGCAGAGGTACAGCCCAAAGCCCGAGAGGTTGGGGAGGCCCAGGACGCCGGCGACGAGGCCGGCGAAACACGAGGTGAGCTGGGGTTAGCGGGCATGATGGCCTCAGAGGGTGCAGAGGGGCGGGAGGGCGGAGATGAAGGAGAGAGGGAGGACGACTTGGGAAGGAGATAGAGCCCACACCCACCGTCGCAATGCTGCCCAAGACCTGCGTGTTGTGCTGCACGCTCGGAGGGTGGAGAGCGCTCGCAGTCGGCGAGTACTGCGACGCGCTAAGCGCAGCCGGTTCTTGTGGGTTCATCGTGAGACGCAACTGTTGACAGACAAGGACACATTCATCGCGACATACAACTGACACAGTGGCCGGTTACGTATGGCCGGTTACGTAATGCCCTCACCTCCACCTCACTGCTGTATACAACATCACGACATGTCGAACCCCGCCCCACTCGTGATCGCCTGCAGCAGCTTGGCGCGCAGCATCGCCTCGTCCTTGTAATCCGGGAGTTTGAGGAGGTTCGCACAGCTGCTTGCAGTTGGGAGGCGACTCTTGTCCGCTCCGGCGTTGCGCACGCCAAAGGGAGGGTTGAGGTGTCCAAAGCCCAGAAGCGGCGGCCGCGAGCAGCTCGTCACAAACGTCAGCAGCTGCCGTTTCTGTTCCTCGCTAAAGCTGTCGACAACGCGCCAGAACATGGCCGGCGTGCGCTCGTCGTCAAAGCCCGTGACCGTAGTGTTCTTGCGCAAGTCCATCAGATCAATCGCCGCCTCCTCCCCGCCAATGAGTTGGGCGAGCTCGTTCTGGTCAAACATCCGCAGCCAGCGCGGGTCGATGAGGTCCGAGAGGCCTGCAAAGAACGCCTCGCTCTGCGCAGCAAACTGCCGGTCCAGCTTGTATTTGCACACCAGGGCAATGTACTCGTGCCGGTTCTCGGCAGTGACAGGGATCTCGGACCCGCCGGGGATCAGGTCGACCGACTTTGCGACACCGAACTCGTCCTCGGACACGGAAAAGGTCAGGGACAGCTCCTCGGGGTGTGGGTAGTTCTTGAGCTGGATTAGGCCGCGGTAGAGTTCCCGGTCGAGAGAGGCCAGATCGTCGACGTACGACTGCCGGCCCAGCCACTTGGCGAGGAAGAAGCCCGCAAATGTAACGTCCACCAGCATGTCGGCGTACAGCGCCTTACCGAGCAGTCGGCCGATAAAGCTGTACCACGACAGTTGGTGCGGCTCGGTTGCGTAGCTGTGCGGGTTCGGGTACAGTTCATTTCGGAGGTTGGCGAGCCACAGTCCGCGCTCCGTGTCGAACGCCTCTTTGCTAAGGTTGTGCAGGAACTCCTTGAACAGGCCGCCGCCGTCAATACCGGCCTCCTCATTGCCCCATCTGCCGTCAGCGATCTGGCCCGGCAACTATCAGCTCAGGCACTTACTGGTCGATGAAGGTGATGTCGACAATGTTCTTCAGCCCGCTCCTGAGCGAGTTGAGTTGCCGGAACCCGTCCTCGGCAAGGTGCGTGCGACGGATCGCCACTCTGTGTCGCGCTCGCCCGTAGCGCTGGATTCCCAAGCGCTTCCTGTCCCTGCGGATGAACTCGCGGAACACTTGGAGGCGCGTCGCGAATGGCACGGCCATTGGGAGGTTGATGAGCAGCCCGAGGCGCGGCGAGACATGTGCGTTGGGGAACTGCCGCCAGCTCCTGTTATGCCGCCAGCTCTTGGACAGCTGCTGGATGTTGCGGTCCAACGAGCCAACAGTACCTTGAGCTTCCAACCCCACACCCTGTGGCCCGACGTTGGACTTTGCCGCCGCGCCAGGCACGCCCAGGCCGTGCTCGTACGTCACCGACCCTCCAGACTCAAGCAGCTCGTCCTCGTACTTGACTGCGTCGATGAAGCCGGCACGAAGGTCCGCGTCCATGACCCAATACTCATCCGGAGCAAACTTGCGGCGCCCGTTGCGTTCCGTGATCCGTACTACGCCCTGCGTGAAGAGCCTTCGGTCTGCCTCGGTGCCAGCGCCGCGCACACCCCCGCCCACGCCGTTCATGTACCCCCAGAATGCGAGGTCGCGCCATGTGCTCGAGAGTTCGAGCACCTCGTCCAGTGAGAGAGGGTTGGACGAGCTGAAGAACTCGTCATCGGGCGTGAACAGGAGGTAGTGGTTCAACAGGTGGGTGAGAAGCACAAGTATCGGCCTGTTGGGGTCTGCCGTCAGCTTTGAATAGGGTATGCGTTACTCTTTGAGAACATTGTCCACTGGTCGGACATGTTGTTCCACTTGCCACGGACGCCTTCGCGCCAAAGTAACTTGACGAGTGCTCTACCACGGCTGCCGTCGAGGAGAGCATCCAGAGTGCCTTCCCACTTTGGTGACCCGCGGAACGCGCCGAGAACGCTGAGTGCGAATACGGAAAAGTCAGAAAGCGATCCCGCAGCGATGGCGTGTGACGCCAGTGTCCCCACATGCTGCGGGCTCGCAAGCAGGGCGAGGGGCTTTGCAACTCCTGGCTGGAGGCGCGCACGAACCGGTGCAGTCGAGAGGACCGCTTCTTCCTCGCTGTCATCCTCGTCCATTACCGGGATCACAGTTGCTGCACCCGCGATGCTCTGCTCGGCCCATACGCCCCACCCCTCATCAAGGGTGGGGAGGAGCACTCCTAAGACAGTCATCCACGCACGCATGCTCGGTGCGCTGGCGCGGGCAAGCATGCCGCCAGTGATGCCGAACGTGGCGAGGTTTGCGAGAAAGTACGTCCGTCCCAGCTCATTCGCCATGCGGCCCTGAGAGAGAATTGATGGGTTGGCGGCGGCGACAGGGAGGAGGATGCCAAAGAGCGGAAGAGTGGAGGAGAGGTGGGTGAGGGAAGGGAGGGGGATGGAGACTGGCAACGCGGGGACGGCCAGGAAGGAGTGGATGAGCGGGGGCAGGAGGGAAGAGGTCGAGGTTAGGGGCACAAGAGCGGACGGAGCCGTCACGAGCCGGATCACGGGGAGGAGGAGTGGGTGCCGCCGCTTGGTGGTGGCGAGGGCTTGGGTGATATCTGATAGTGTCTCGATCCACGCGTTTGCCCCTAGCGCCGAGACAACCTCGCTCGCGCGATCCGGAATGCCAGAATACGCAGACTGTTTGAGGAACTCCTCGAGGGCTGAGAGGAGGCGCGCGCTAGTCTCGATGCTAGTGTCAGACTGGCCTTATCAGGACTAACCGTGGGCTGGTGCTGACGAAACGCAAGATACGGGCGAGGAGCACGCCGAACACGGATGCGTCGACCATCACTAGCGATCGGAAAGCCGGGCCGTCGGCGCCTGTGGTTAGTTTAATCTAAGGCTAGCTCACCCGATGCGAGAGCGGCGGCGGTCCAGCTCTCAAGGATACGAGCGACGCGCATGCGCTCTCCCCGGCCACGGAGGAGGAGGAGGAGTGCACGCGCGCCCTCCTCCACGCTCGCACCGGATTCGAGGTGGGCGAGAATGTCTCGTCGCGTCGCAGCTGCAGCGGTGCGACCACGCCATACCCTCTGTACTGTTGTCGCGGCAGCTTCAAGGCGGCGGTGAGCTTCGCGCGCCTCGCGTTGCGCGCGGATGCTGCCCAACAACGCAGAGGACGAGCTCGAGCTCTGTGTGCTGAGGTTCACTGGGGGGTGGCGCCCACTGCCGTCTGGGTTCCACATTGTTTGATGAGATGAGTTGAGAGAGTGGAAATTGATGCGTAATCGCCATCAGTCGTGGTCGTGGCCTCATGTTCGTCTGGGTCGGTTACTTACGTCAGGTGGCAATTTCAGGTTCCGCAGTCGTCTGCCCCACTCTATACACTCTATACACCCTTTTGTGTGCTTCCATTCGCCATTTCCACGTTCTTTTCAGAGCATGACAAGACCATACATATCACAACCATCTAGATATCGCTCTACTTTTTGAGCACGTCCTTGACGTACTGGTCCCAGCCCATGTTCTCGAGGACGTCGGCCTTGCCGAGCACCTCCTGCTCAAGAGCGTGCTGGTATCCCTCGGTCTCGCGCTGCCACGAGGGCACCGAGGTGCCGAGGATGCGCACGGCAAGGAGGGCAGCGTTGGTGCTGTTGTTAATGCCGACGGTGGCGACAGGGATGCCGCGGGGCATCTGGATGATCGAGTACAGGCTGTCGACGCCGTCGAGCACGGACGCCTTGACGGGCACGCCGATAACCGGCACACTCGTCTCGCTCGCCACCATGCCGGGAAGGTGGGCTGCGCCGCCCGCGCCTGCGATGATGGCGCGGAGGCCGCGGCTCGCGGCCGAGCGCGCGTACGTCACCATGCGGTCAGGGGTGCGGTGGGCGCTGGTGATCGTCAGCTCGTAGGGCACGCCAAACTTGTCGAGGATCTTGGTGGCGGGGAGCATGGTAGGCAAGTCAGAGTCCGAGCCCATGATGATCCCAACAAGCGGCGCGGTGTGACTGTGACCGGCCACCGAGGGAGGAGCGACCGAGTCGATGAACTTCTGGTCCAGGTCGGGCTGCTGCGAGAGCAGGGTGCGCACGCGCGACTGGACCTCGGCGTCGCTCGAGCCAGTGACGGTGATGTGGCCCATCTTGCGCGCCTTGCGGCTCTCAGCCTTTCCGTAGAGATGCACGGTGGCGCCAGGGACGGCGAGCGCGTCGTCGGCCATCTGCTCGACAGGGCCCATGTTGCCGTCGACACCGAGGACGTTGACCATCGCGGCGGCCGGAACGCGGAGGCTGGTGTCGCCGAGGGGCAAGGCGAGGATAGCACGGAGGTGGTTCTCGTACTGGCTGGTGTTGCAGGCCTCGATGGTGTGGTGGCCAGAGTTGTGAGGCCGGGGCGCGATCTCGTTGAGCAACAGGCTGCCGTCGGGGAGGAGGAACATCTCGACGCCAAACACTCCGGCACCGTCAAGGGTGGCGACGGCACGCTCAGCGAGCTGGCGCGCACGAACATTGACGCCACGCATCGCCGCGCCGTCCGCGCGCAGCGGAGCAGAGCACACACGCAGGATGCTGTCGCGGTGCACCGTCTCAACTGCATCGTACGAGCGGACCTCGCCGGCCGTGTTGCGCACGACCATGACTGCGACCTCCTTGACGAATGGCGCCCAGCCCTCTGCGTACAACGGTCTGTCGCCGAGGAACGCGAGGGCGTCAGAGATGGCCTTGTCGTCTGTGCTCTTCAGAGGCGCGTTACCGCGGCCATCGTAGGCGAGCGTGCGTGCCTTGAGCATCATCGGCAGGCCGAGGGTGGCAGCGAGGTCCCGAACGTCATCAGTCGAAGGGTTGGTGAGCGCCTTAAAGGGGGCTACGGGGATGCCGGCAGCCGCGAGGTGCTCTTTTTGGATGTACTTGTCCTGGATGAGGCGGATGGTGGCTGGCGAGGGCTGGACATCACAGAGACCCTCGTTGACGACAGCGGCGAGGACGTCGGCGTTGACGTGCTCGATCTCAACGGTGAGGACGTCGCACGTCTTTGCGAGCTCGCGGATGTGCTCCTCCGAGGTGAAGGCTCCGTCGGGGTGGGTCGTGCCAGGGGGCGCGAGCAGGGTCTGCTTGGCCGGGGTGTATCCGCCCTTGTCGAGGATGAGGAGGGGGATACCCAGCAACGCGGCGGGGTGCGTGAGCATGCGGCCCAGCTGGCCACCGCCTGGGATCAGCGCGGCTCTATGAAAGGGCAGGATCGAGGAGGATAGACGTCATATACTCGAAGGTAATGAGCTGCACTGCGCCTCGAGGACACAAGTGTGACATGGAGCCACGGATTCGGCCCTCCTTATATCAATGATATGGCTAGTACTCACCCAGGATGCCGACAGTCTTCTTTGGTGCCATTGTCGCGGTTGTGTTTGTTTAGAGAGGTGAGTCGCGTTCTCTGGTACTGACTCTGGTACTCTGGTCATTAGTGCAATCAACCTCCAACTTTTCGGCACGTGGTATTTGATCCCGGCCTCCACCAACAAGCAAGCGCTCACAAGTCACCCAGCCACAGTATGACTTGCGGACCTTGAAAGATGTGGGGAGGTTGTGCATGTGCGCCCTTGTAGACAGCTGATGGAAGAGAAGAGGGGACGAGCATTGAATGGGCTTTGGCTTTGCAGATGTCGGATTGTGAGTACATGGCAAGCAAGGACAATGTGTTTGGAGTGATTAGTTGGGTGGCAAATTCAACAGTGGCTGTAACATTCAGGCTTTTCGACCTGGAGCCCAGGCTGGCTGTCACCACCCCGCGCCGCAAGCTAGCCCACTCTCAATCAAGCGACACAGTCTAGACGCCCAGCGTACGCATGCTCATTGCATTCATCCTAAGCGCCGTCCGTTCCCACCCCAGGAGTGCATCAAAAAGCGCGCTTGGAATGTGGGCTTGCAAGCGCAAGTTGGTGGAATACGACAATTCGAAAATACAACACGTTGCGTCTTGGCATCAAAGGGCTTTATGAGTTTAAAGGGACCTCCACCCCGAGCAGCTCCGCAGGCGGGAGGCGCCGACCAAACCCGATCCAGCACTCTCCTCATCAATCGATCGACAACCTCCATACCATCTCTTCCGTGTTTCTCGCTATTCCTATCTTTGTTTCTCTTCTCCTTCTCTGTATCATACACTACGTAACGCATCAACTCGCCTCCTCGCCTCCTCCACCCTTCACTGTCCAGCAGCTTGGCGCCAACAACACCTTCATCACAACCACCAAACCTTGTTCCTACAGCAATCCTTCACACCACCAGCTCCACATTCCCAGACGTCGACTAGTGTGCCCGTGCTTCCATGTCACCCATTCTGAAGCGCGACGTGGCAGAAACTGTGCGCCAGGCCCGCCGCCTTGCTGCAGCAGCCGGGCTCAAGGACTACGACGAGCACGAGCACGAGTACGAGCTGAACCGCGGCAGCACGTCGCGCCCGTCAAATACAAACGAGGACAGGTGGGAGTGGGAAGAAAGGAATAGTACCGATAAGAGCGAGAGGCGCGCATCCGTTTCGAGCGTGTCTCACGGGATCACGTCCCCCGTCGTCCCGCTCACGGCCACAAAACCGGAAATGCCGGCAAGAAGCGATGTTGACGCAATGAGGGAAGAGCGGCATAACAATGACGGGCATAACCGGCATGAACGCCTCTCAGCCGTGCACCCGTTCGCGCGCCCTAGTGCGAGCTTTGAAGCCGAGCGCGACAGCATGGAGATGGCAGAGATTGCCGAGGAGGGGCGCCTGCTGGGCAGCCAAGTCTTGGAGAAAGGCGGAATTGGCAAGTGGGCCGACCTGCGCGGGTTGTTGTTCTCCGTGAGTCGCTGTTGTGTGACTGCGGGGCGTCTGACCGAACCATTGCTGACCCCAGTCAACACCCTCATTACTCTTCTCCCTTGTCGGTCTCGTGTTCTGCGGCCAGCTCCTGGAACACTGTGCGCGCTGGCGCGTGTTCCGCCGCGTTGACGAGCTCTTCATCCTCGTGCCTATGATCGGCAACCTCAAGGGCAACCTTGAGATGTGCTTATCCGCGCGGTTGGGCACGTCAGCAACCCTGGGCGAGCTCGACACGCGCCGCGTCCGCCGCTCGCTCGTTACGGCCAACCTGACCTTGCTCGGCCTGCAGGCGCTCCTCATCAGTTCGCTGGCAGCCGTGCTCTCTTTCGTCCTCGGTCTCATGACCACCCACCGTCTTGGCGACGTGCCTTCCGATGGCATCAACTATCCTGTACCAGGTACTGTTGCTGACCCGAGCATCGACGACCCCTGGCGTGAAGGGTACACTCGTCCAGGCCCAGCACAGCTGGTCATGGTCCTCGCGACGGGCATGGCTGCCGCGGGCCTGTCAGCCCTCTTCCTCGGAAGCTTCATGTGCGCGCTTGTCGTGCTCTGCCGCTGGGTCAATGTCGACCCGGACAACATTACGCCGCCGATCGCCGCTTGCCTCGGTGATCTTCTCACCCTCTTCCTCCTCGCACTTGCGGGTACTGTTCTCGTCGGCGCAATGGACACGCCGGTCCCCCTCATTATCGTGATTATTATGGGTATCGCGGCGCTGTGGTTTACGCGCCGCGTAATGCGCGACACGTGGGTCAAGGACATTGCGCGCGGCAGCTGGATCCCGCTTATTAGCGCCATGCTCATCTCGAGCGGCACGGGTATGGTTCTCGAAACGGGTGTGAGCAAGTATCGCGGTTTCGCCCTTCTCGCAATCTCAATGACGGGTCTCACGGGAGCCATTGGGGCGATCCACGCAAATAGGCTAAGCACGCAACTCCATCGTCGCCTGCACCCCGGCTCGGGGAGCCACTCGACGCACACGATGACCGGCCGCCTACAGGCGGCATATGACGGCCTCAGCCCGACGCAAAGTATAGGCGTACTGTTCGCCCTCTCGTTCCCTTGTCAAGCGGCCTTTGTGGTCTTTGTCAACGCGACCGGCTGGATCGATATCCATCTCGGCTGGGTAGGATGGGTAGCCTACGCCATCGCGTCTGCATTCTCCCTCCTCTGTGCCCAGTTCTTCACTCTCTTCTGCTGGCACCGCAACCTGGACCCAGACAGCTACACGCTCCCGATCCACAGTGCGATCGTCGACTTTGTAGGCCAACTCCTCCTCATGCTCGCGTACGAGGTATGCCGAAGACTAGGGGGGGACGTCATGGCTGTTCCTAGATAGAAACGTAGATTATGTATATTTGTACAACTATGCAAAGGCGGCTCTTACGTCCTCGATCTCGGAGCCCGACATGCGAGCAATCAGGCCGAGCAGGTCGAGGCCTTGCTGGTCGAGGCTAGGCGTCGTCTCGTCAATGCCAGTCGTGGTCCAGCGTATTTCGGGCCGGAAGTTTCGGAAGAGCTTGTAGATTACACTGGCGAGGGCGGTGCGATCCACGGAAAGAGCGATACGGACACGCTGTACAGAGGGAGGATAAGTGAGTGGTGTTGGAGTCGGCATCGAGTTCCATTCCTGTGGGCCGACTTTGAGGTCGATTGTAATCTCCTCGGTGCCGGGAGGGATGAGCCAAGTGGTGCCGACCCAGCACCTTTCGCGTGGTATATGTGGTTCTACTTGTGCAATGATCTCAACTCGAGGGGCGGAGAATGGGTGTAGGGACGGGTATGAAGGGGAGGGATATCCGTCTCCCACCAACCTGAGGAACTTGACTTGTGCAGCGGGCATCGAAGCGAGGGCAATAAATGGCAACGTGCGATTCCCATGCCACACATCGCCGCTAATAGTAAGGACTTGGACGTCCGCCATGATCGATTTCAACCACCCCACGTCATTGGGCGATAAGCGGAACAGTACGCCCGCAAAGGAGCGTTGCAGGAGCAGGGCCTGGTCGACGATCTGGACTGCGACCTTGCGGTTGTGCGACGATGGGAGGCGGATGGAGCCAGAGTGGAAGATCAGCCAACGGCCAGAAGGAGGATGGGAGACTGTCAAGTCCCCATTGAGCGATCTGTCGATGGTGCGCCGGAGGGAGTGGCAGAGGAGGCGGAGATGGAGAGAGAGCGGGGTGGAGAGGACGATTTGCTCGATGATGTGCGGGTGGGACGAGTAGGTGAGCGAGGCGGGGTCGGACATGGCGATGGCTGGGGGTGGAGAAAGATCGAGAGGGGATGGTACTGAGCGCCGAGTCAGCCCTCCAGCTCAAGAGGGCTGAACGGCTCTGCCAGTCGGAAAGATTGATCGGAACGAGCAGTCAAGACTGTCAACGTCACCCGATACCGGCTCAAAGGCTTTTGGTAGCCGACGACTAGGGACAAGGGGAATCTCGGCATCTCACCACCAACTGTTGCATCTCACCACATCATCTATATCTTACTCTTACGTTCGAGGAACGCCTGGATGGCACGCATGGAGCCAGCCAGCACCTGATCTTTATCCTTGAACTTCATTCCCAACACTCTCTCCGCCTTTCCATTCTCAAACGTGGTAGCCTTGCGATCGAGGGCGACACGGAACTCGGTATCTTTATTACCTTTCGAGATGGCTATCGCAAAGTCGTTATTCTGCGCCGTCTTAGTCGTGATGAGGAAGCGCTCTCCCCCGGCCGCAGGGACCGTGAGGGCGCGGACGGCGGCTATGGCCACTACTATCAGCGTGGTATTATCTCCACTCACCGTCATTGGCATCGACGCAGGGGAAGACTTGTGCGGTCAGATCCACGTCTGGAGGCGAGGTGATCCATGGAACAAGGCTAGTATTCGAGCCCTCGACACGGCCTTGACTAGCCGCGTATCCCTTGGGTTCTCCATAGATCTCATCAGCGAATCCAAAGACATTTCTTACGAGGGCACAGTCGAGTGCGACGCCGTCGAATTTCTGGGACGCCTTGAAGAAATCCCAGAAGGCGCGTTCGGACAGAGACTTGCTGGCGAGATATTTGAGGAAAGGCGGGGCGGATGCACCGATGGCGGCGCAGATGGCTGGCGACTCGTCGTTCCAATCTATATCAGCGTGGTCGAGGGGATAAACAAACCGGATTCAGTTAGCACGCGCGGGAGATCAAAGTTGGGATGAGCGATGGCGGCAATGGACGAGATCTGAACTACCCGCTTGACGGAGCTTTTGGCCGCGCTGGCAAGGAGCTCAGTGACGCCCTTGACGGCGGGGTCGATAACGAGGGCGGGGTCACCCGTGTTGGTCGTGTCGAGCGGGGAAGCGGCGTGGACGACCCCGTCGACGCCGAGTACGGCTGCGTCGTAGGCGTTGGGCTGGGGTTAGCGGGGGGGGGGGGGGGGGGGGGGAAAGGGGAAGAAAAGACCCACGGCAGCACCATCGGGCACGATGGCGACGTCAATGCCCGGGAAGGTGGTGGTGAGGTAGTCGGCCTTGGCGGCGTCCCTGGCCGTCACACGGACTTTGAAGCCATCGTCCAGCAGTGCCTTGACGATGTATCTGTCGTCAGGAGGGAGAGACAATGGACATACGGGCCCAGGAAGCCGGAGGCGCCAGTGACGAGGACGAGGGCTGGGGGGGTTAGTGCAGGCATGGTTTAGTTTGCTTGGTGACGCTCATTGACGCTCGCCATGGAGATTAAGTATGCATGCGAGGTGAAGCGACACGGAGCGGGCTTGGTCAGCGCATGACGAAATGACAAGATGACAAAATGACAAGATGGCGAAATGACAAAATGACAATGAATGAATGGCCGTCGGCGTGATGCCGGTCGTGCCGGTCGGCCTCGGTCAACGAGGTCGGCGAGCTCGCTGTGACTTTCGTAAAGCACTACCGAGGTTATCTGGGTCAAAGTGCCTGATGACATCTACACCAATCCTCTGCGACCATCCGAGGACGCCGCGTGCTTACGTCTCATCCAAGGCTACGTCTTCATCCAAGGTTACGTCTCATCCAAGGCCACTGCCGAGGCTACCATTCTGTCCTGTAGTCAGAACGCGAGTGGGAGGGGCTTGTGGATCTGGATTAATGCTAGTGGGCGCGGCTTGTGGGATCTGGAGTAATGCTAGTAGGGGTGGATCGCAGCGGCGGACGAGCATGCCAGCTGGGCGATAGGACGTAGCGAGCTGGGTCGTGGGGTCGTGAGGTCGTGAGGTCACGCGTGATGCATGACCTCTGTCGGAGCTCGGTCAGTGGAGTGGGGGCAGGCAGGTCACATTTGGACTGTTCCTAAATGGCATTTGGATTAGACATATGAGGCCCAATGAGTCGGAATTGGATTACACCATTTTCACCCGCAACTTGCCACTCACTCATCTCTTCCCACTCCCACTCCAAGCCCATCTCTTCTCACTCGTCTCTTCTCACTCCCATCTCTTCTCACTCCCACTCCCACTCCCACTCTCACCCCCACTCCCGCCCCCACCCCACTCCCACTCCCACCCCACCAACATGAAGCCATCGCTCACCCTCGCCCGGTCATCCCGTGCTCTCCAAATCCGCCCCGCCCGTCCCCTCATCGCATCCGCCGGCCGACCAGGGCTTTCTGCGCGCGCCGCGCCAGCCCGCACCGCGCCAGCCCGCACCTTCTTCTCGCTCCCAGATATCACGCGGCTCGCGACACTCATCCCCGGCCCAGAGATCGAGAATACAGGCGAAGAACAGCGGTTCCATGCACGCAAGGTCCTCCCGTGAGTACTGCTTTTGGGCCTGCTTTGGGCTTGCTTTTGGGCTCGCTTGGGCTTGCTTTTGGGCTTGCTTGTGCACTACTTTGCTAACCCAAGTTACTCGCCCGCACAACTGTACGAACTCGTCTCGGACGTGCCGGCCTACGTCGACTTCATTCCGTTCTGCACGGCTTCGACCGTCCTCGACACGCAGGGATATCCGACGTCGTGGAGGCCCGGACCTGAGCCGTTCGCCGTCGACGCAGAGCTGGCAGTCGGGTTCGGCGGACTCGAGGAGAGATATGTGTCCCGGGTCGTGGGGACGCCGTTTGAGAGCGTTTCGGTGAGTCGGCCAACGAACAGGGAGAGCAGCGAGAAGCGCACAGCAGTGCACCATTACACTGCAGCGATGAGCCAGCCCCCTTTAGTCCCTCCTAACCCCAGGCAACCGCATCCAAGCGTACCCCCCTGTTCAAGAACCTCGTGACGACTTGGTCGTTCGCGCCAGCCGGCACAGGCGGCCACATCGCCTCCTCCACCCTCCTCACCATCGACCTGACCTTTGCCTTCGCCAACCCCCTGCACCGGATCGCAAGCCAGGCCGTCCTCCCCAAGGTGGCCGATAAAATGGTCGAGGCCTTTGAAACTCGCGCCGGTCAAGTATACGGTGCGAGGTAATAGTGTACTGTAATCTACAAAAGGGTTTTTCTTTGGTGCACGTACGCATATGCAGATGTTGTTACTACATTTGCCAAGGAACAGGCCCACAAGCCCAGCCAGATACAATCACTCGTCGACCTTGCCCTTCTTGCCGAAACCCATCTTCCAGCCCGAGCTCGTGTTGCGCGACAACTTTGCCAGGCCCGTGCGGTCGCTGATTTTGCGCCCGAGCGACGAACCACCACTGAATCCGTTCGAGGTCGACATGCCACTCGGCGAGCGGTCCGCACGCGTAGAGGAACTGAGGCCGAGGCTGCTGTGGCTCGGCACCGTCGATGTTGGGATTGGCGAGGACCGACCAGTGCCCGTCGAAGGGGCGGCACTCGTCGCGGAGAGAGACGACATCATCGACGAGCTCATGTCGTTGCTGTGTTGAGGTGTGTGCTCGCCCTGGTCGTGCTGCATGCTGCTCCAACTCGTATTGTCCGTCCCAAGCGTTCCCAGTGTTCCCAGTGTAGTAGCCGTACCCTGCCTCTGCAGTGGCTGACGGGTGGCTGGGTCGTCCTTGCGTTTCAGGATCGACCAGCGGTTTGATTTGTCTGTCGAGCGCGACATTGACGGCTCTCTACGCCGGGCTGGAGAGTTGTGCTCCATAAACGCCGAAGTGAGGAGCGACGACGCAGTCGACGACTCACGGCGTACACTCCCGTTCGGCGTGCCAGACGCCGAAGTGTTGGACAGTGTCGACGGGTGCGACGAGGGTGCAGCCGCCGCGACCGACACGGCTGGCACAGGAATGGCAACTGGAGCCGCAGGGTCAACTGGCGTGGCCGGCGCAACTGGAGACGGCACATTGGCCAGGGTGGCGACAGCGGGGCTAGCCGGTGCTGTCGCCACCGGGGTTGCGGAAGGCTCAGAGACCGGCGCGAGCACCTTCTTCGCTTCCTCGACGAGATGCACGGGCATCTGCGGCCGGACTTTGGGCTGGGGAAGCCTCTTGAGCCCAAGCGATAGCAGGTCAAGCTCGACCGCCTGGTAGAAGAGCACGTAGCCCGCTCCCGTAATGTTGTCACCAAAGTAGTTTGTGAGGTCGTCCTCGCTGATCGGCTCGACGTTCTCGTCGTCACACATGACCCACCCGTCCTCGGATCGGACTACAGTCACGTAGTGGCCGTGGGTGGGGCCGCTGCTGTCAGCTTACAGTATCCTCAATCCGACTCACTTTCCAATGTGAACCACAACCGCAAATAGCTCGTACAGCCTCTCAGCCTTCTCTGTGTCCTCGGTCGTACACGGCACTCGCAGTGACAGGGGGAACGTGACGCGGTAGAAGAGCTTGTGTAACCGCCCCATTTGGTCCTGGCGGAAACGCTTGAGGTGCAAGCCGAGAATGTTCGGCAAGCTCTTGATGCGCATGCGGCGCTCGGCCTCGACCAGGCCGCAGCACGTCTCACAGTAAAACTTGTTTGTGCTGCACAGCATTTCCGAGTGCGAGAACTGGCGCAGACACGCCGTGAGCGACGAGTGCTGCTCAATGTCGATCGACAGGTCGAGGAACGACTCCTCGCGCGAGCTGGTCGTTTCGCAGTTGAGGCACCGCGTCTCGTTGACAAGTACGCCGTGGAACAGCGAGTGGATAAAGGTCATACCACGCTCCTTGAAGTTGGTGACCTCCTCCCCGCGCTCCTTGAGCTCCGAATCGAGGCGCTCCACCTCCTCGGCGAGTTGGTTCAGCACAAAGCCCAGGAACTCGTGGGCGTCCTGCTGCTGCTGCCCGCCAAACATGTTGTTGTGCCGGCGCGCAGTGCGTAACACATCCTCGGGGCGGACGACTCCTCGGCCCAGCGAACCAGCATGGTACGGTCCTCCACCGCGCGGACACGAAGGCGGCGGTAACGAAGCTAAGAGCGACGGGCCCAGTGGTA
Source organism: Cutaneotrichosporon cavernicola (assembly GCF_030864355.1). Classification (NCBI taxonomy): domain Eukaryota; kingdom Fungi; phylum Basidiomycota; class Tremellomycetes; order Trichosporonales; family Trichosporonaceae; genus Cutaneotrichosporon; species Cutaneotrichosporon cavernicola. The sequence continues at coordinate 1,636,786 of NC_083396.1, read as the reverse complement.
GACCGTTCGGGCCGAGCTGTACCACGGTCGTCGAAGAGTTGGCCGCAGGGGCTCCTGACGGGGAAGCGGCTGCTGCTGACCCATTTGGTTGAGAGGGTGGGGGGTTCTTGGGCGACACCGGGTGGTGAGGGAGCGATGTGCTCAGATGGTGAAAGAGCGTCTGGACAGTGGCCAGAAGCGTCATCTCCGGGAACGACGGGTCTGCCGGAAGAATGATGGGTGGTGGTAACTGCTGCGGCGGCTGGACAGGTGCTGGAACAGCTTTCGTGGGCTGCTGCTTGTCCTTGGACTTGCCGAGGCCAAGGAGGCCGCCGCGCTTCTCCTTAGCAGAGGGGTTGGCAGTGGGCGACTCCATCGGGTTGGGATTGACTGCTTCCAGGCTGGGACTGGGAATGGGCTCGGTCGCAATCTCGCCACCGAGGGCATTGTACGGTGCTGCGACGTCGGGGTAAGCCTCGATGAATGCGCGAAACGGCTCAGACGCGTACAGTGCCTGTAGGATCGAGTTACAGTAACAGGTGTTGCCAAACTTGTAATGTTAGCGATTGAAAAGACTCTGCTCAGAACCCACGTTCTCGAGGCCCCAAAGACCCTCGTCGAGCGCCCTCTCTTTGCCTTTAGGCTCTGGAGGTGGCGATTCAGTGGGCGGGGGAGCGGTGGTGGTACCATTGGTAGCTGCGGCGTTGCCACTGCCCATGCCGAAACGGCGCCACTTCTCCATGACTAATGTTCTGGCCTAGTGATGGGTGGATTAAAGTCGACGAGGATGAGGTATGTGGTGGGTGTGATGTGGCCCTGGCCTGGGGCGAGTGGGGGGGGGGGGGGGACAGTGGGGTAAGATGGAGCGAGTGATACAGGGGGAGTCGGTGGGGGCAAGGGGAGGAAGGGCTAGTTGGATTGAATGGCAGTAGGAGATGTAATGAGATGTGATGAGATGTGGATGAGGGATTGATGAGGGTGGAGTGGGATTCAAGAATAGGTAGGGGGAGGTAAGGAGGATAGAAATGAGATGAGATGAGATGCGATGAGATGCGATGCGATGTGGGCCAGTCGCCGGTCGCCGGTTCATTGTATAGTATGGGGTATTTTGGAGCCGTCCAGGGTAGAGTATGAGGTCCCCGCACGCGCCTTTTGGTATCCGAACGATGCACAACTAAAACCATCCAACAGCGATCGGATGGCGGGCAAACTGCTGCCTCCGATGACGGTAAAGGAGATAACGGTCCCCACAGACCCAGCGATGGGATGCACAGACCACTGCGTAGAATCAAGATATCTCGCGGTTCAAGTTGCAAGTGGGCACAGTCACATTCAGGTTTCAGGTAACTGAATCGCATCTCGCCTCGCCACGCAGGCCACGCCAGCGCCAGGGTGAGGTACGTAGGCAGTTGGCAGTCGTTAATTTGGGGACACGGCCAGGTGACGCGGCGTCGTCATGTATCCATCATACTTGCAATGCATCCTATCGTGAGTAGAGTGGGGGCTCAGCATGAGAGGAGTGGGTGTCTCATGACTTGGGCTGGGTGACTAGGACTTTGCCACGGAGGTTGTGTTGCTCCCATTGCTTCAGCCGAGCCTCGAGTTAAGAGCTGTAGACGGATTACAAGAATGGCGACAGGCCGAGGAGAGTCCCCCTAAGTGATGAGAGCCAGTTTGGTCATCTCGGAGGTTGCTTGCTTGTCAGCTTGAAAGGAGTTACCGAGGTATTAGGTATTAGTAGGAACCTATTGGGGTGCCTGTTGATTTGACCTAATGCTACTGCCGCATAGCCCACTTTGTCGTATACTCACAAACTAGGCACGTACAAATCAAACAAGGTGTGCAAGATTTAATGTGCCGTTTGAACCGGTCCCATCCACGTGAACGGGCCCAATTCCACGAGGTTGATGTGCCTGAGATGGTGTTTGGCTCCGGCTCGGATTCAACCACCCATCTCGTCATGACTCATGGCTCTTGGCTCCTGGCTCCTGGCTCATGGCATCCTTCATCCGGTCGTGGATCGTATCCTCCATCATCTCCCATGACGAACAACACGGCGCCGACCTCTCGCCTCAGCTAAGCAACCCCGTCTTCTGCCAGCTCGTCAAAGTACGTCAAGGCTTGAACTTTGTTGACTCAGTTTACGTCTTTCCGAACAGCGTCACAGCCAAGTCGGCAGATTTCCGCCGTCGTCTCGGACCGGACGCACAGGGTATCAGTCGTGTTTGAACGGCACGCAGCCGACTCGTATGAGCAGTACGCTGGGCGAGAGGTAGAGCTGATATAGGTCCAAAGCTGGGGAGAATCCGGAACTCTTAACGTCCTCGATCCGTTCTACGCTACGGTTGACAGAGTACTCCATCTCGCTCCTACCTCAGTATCCAGTCACGGCACAACTAGATAACGTCCGCGTCCAGCTCGTCGTTCATCGTTGGGCTGTGGTTACGGGTGACGGGAACGAACCAGTGTATTTTCCGCATACGGTGCAAGTTGGGCGCGGCGGCACAAGAGCCGACGCCGAGGTTAACCGCATTCTCCGCAAGTGGTGGCTTGGAGAGTATGTATTACGGGCCAGGGCCAAGGGCTAGCTTATGGTAGTTCGCAGAAATCGCAGCCGTCACTTGTTGTACCTGCAGAGCCTGTCGGAGAGCCCAGCGCAATGGCCTCCAACGCGTTACCGGGTCCTTCACGAGAGGCAAGTGCATCTGTATCAGAGCTGACACCAGACATCAGAAGAGGTCCACCCAGGCACATTCAAACGCCTCAAACGCGTCAATCAGCTCGTGGCAGACTTGAGCGCGGCGGGGAAAGCTCTTCCCGCATGGCTGTTCACTCCGGCCTCGGAAGCGCAACGGGCAGAGTTGGACGCGATCGACGTCTTTGGCACTGACCCGTTCAAGCCCGAGCCCGAGTCGCTCGAGTCCAACGGACACTCGGGGTCATTGACAAACGCGACGCAGTATCTCCCGACAGAGTCGACAAACGGGACGCAGTATCTGTCGACAGAGTCTCCGCGCGCTCAGCCACCAGACAGCCAAACCCAATATCTACCATCAGCGTCACCGCGGACTCACGAAAGCTTGCACGAGTCGGCCCAGGTCCCACAGACCTCACGATCTCCAACTAAGATTGTCCCACCGACCTCACGATCTCCAACTAAGATTGTCCCACCGACCTCACGATCTCCAACCAAGATTGTCCCACCGACCTCACAATCTCCAATTAAGATTGAACTGGCGGCCGCGCAACATACACAGCCTGTCATCGACATGGCCATCGACATCAGCCCACCTTTGCGGACTGGACGCTTCGAAACTCCCTCGGACAGCGATGACGAGGACTCGGACTCGATTTCGATTCCGATTCGATTCACCTCGCGCCGGACTAAGCCCCCCCGTCGACAGGTGTTCAAGTCGTCCCCCCAAGTTCCAAGAGCATCGTCGCAACCCACAGGCGAGACGGACGAAGACGATCTCTCAGACTACGAGAAGGAGCAGCGAAGGGCACAGAAGCGACCAGTGCCGTGTGAGTCGCAGGGAGCTTCTGAAGAGTCTGTATCAAAGTCGCAAGATTCGGGCAGTTTCAACCTATCTCGATTCCCGCAATCGGCGCCTCTACCATCCTCGCCCGTTCCAGCTTCAGGGCCACCGGTCTCGTCTTGGGCACCACAAATCTCCTCGTCGGCACCCGCCCATGTCCTAGTGCCGACGACGGACGAGAGCATGCGGACCGACCCTGGCCCAGAGCCTGAGCCAGAGCCAGAGCCAGAGCCGTCACCACCCACCCCAGCGCCCCACTTGTCACCACCCACCCCAGCGCCCCAGTTGTCACCACCCACCCCAGCACCCCAGTTGTCATCACCCAGCATGCCCCGTAAACGGCCACGTCACTCGGGCGCGTCAAACGTAGATGCCGACGATGAGGCTAGCCAAGAACGGCCCAGAAAGCTGGCCAAGGCCGAAATCGTCTCCCCCATCAAGAGCTCTTGGGAACCGACGCCCGGCCAACGAGTCCTGTCCAGACTTGTCTCTGTTTCCGTCTCCGAGGCTGTGCGGCAGGTCCTCCCGAAATATCGACCGGATTTAACGACGTTCACCGTGCCGGGCATGTCCAAGGAGATGGTCGAGTATGTGAGGGCCAGGGCGGTCGAGGAGAAGGCGGCGCGTGAGCGAGGACAAAGGAAAAGTGGGCGATAGTTATGACGCTGCATAAAAGTGGGCGATAGTTGAACCTGCATCAATCTACAACTTGGCACTGATGTCTTCGGCCTTGTCACCATCCACCATGGCGCGATACGCCATCCGGCCGAAGAAGTCAAACCTCTCCCTACTGGGGCTGGCAGTGGCACTGCTAGCCTGTCCGAGCGCTGCACGGGCAGCGATGCCCTGCGCGATAATGGCCAGCCGCCAGAGCATCCACGCGCGCACCCACTCGAGTCCGGCGATGGGGTAACTCCATGGCGCAGGCGAAGACGCCTTGCCCTTCATCGACGGCGAGTGGGCCGCATGCCACTTATAACCGGCATTCATCTCGTCGACCCACCACCGCTCGAGCTGCGATACTTGAGGAATCCCAGTCTCGGACGAGGGAAGACCCTTGAGCCCGATCATGAGGTTGGTCAGGCCGTCGGGCTTGAGGCCTAGCCGGTCCAAGTCACCACGCGTGACAGGCGTAAATGAGAATGGCATGAGGACGTTACCCAAGTCGGCGAGCGGCGATCCGAGAGTACACAGTTCCCAGTCGAGGATGCCGATAACGCGGGGTTCGGTGGGATGGAAGATCTGGGTAAGCCGGGTGGAGCCAGTTGCGAGCAAGAAGAGCAAACTCACAACATTGTCAATCTTGTAGTCGCCGTGAACCACCGATGCGCCATGCATAGTCTCAGCACGCGCAACGACCTGCGCTCCCTTCTCAAAGTAGTGCCGGAGGTCCTGCGCGTGCTCGATGTCGCCGAGGGGCTTGCCGCCGTTCTGCTTGACTGGCGTGGCGCTCTGCGCGTCCGATACTTTCATGAGTGATTTGACTTGGCGCGGGAAGTAGGGCTTGGCGAGCGGGTCGGCTGCGAACGACTTGTCCAGCTGCAGGTCGGCGATGGGAACGGTGGCCAACTTTGCGAGGGTGGCGATGGCGGCGTGCCAGCTGGTCGTTAGCGGGGGGGGGGGGGGGGGGGGGGGGGGGGGTGTTTCTGTTGGCAGGTGAGCTTCCCAGGCCGACTCACCAAGCATCCCGCTCCTCGCGCGGCAGACTCTGCATGCGCACATCCGTGAAGATACGGCCCTTGATAAACTCCATGAGATAGAAGGGCGCCCCCGCGACCTCTGGGTCCATGCAGAGCGCATAAACTTCTGGCACGGGCACACGACGGGCAGACTGGGGCGGAAGCCGGGCATTGTACTGGTTCAGAGCATTGAGGATGACGAATTCGCGGTCGACGCGGTGAGCCGTCTTGGACAGCAGTTTACCCAGTGGTGCGCGGCGCAACACGTATTTCTTGCTGGGTGTTTCGAGGAGGTAGGTGGGGTTGGACTGGCCGAACTGAGGTTAGGCGGGACGGAAGAGAGAGCTCACGCCAAATTGCTTGGGCTCGACAGGGCCCTGGAAGCCGTCCACGTTCTGCTCGAGGTAGGGGACGAGCTTGGAGAGGTCGAGGGGGGCGCGGAGTGCGCCGACAACTGTGCCGTCGCCCATGATGTTGTAATGGAAGAGGAGTTGAGATGGATATACCACAGATGGCCCTGAGGGTATTGACCGAGATGACCGAGTTCAAGTAGCGAGGCGACACGAAGGAGCGACGACGGGTCGTTTATGTATGATACTAGATGATAGATGAGATGAGATGAGATGAGATGAGATGAGATGAGATGAGATGAGATGAGATGAGATGAGATGAGATGAGATGAGATGAGAGATGATGATGAGAGAACGTTGGTGCTTTGCGCACGACGGCAGTAAGATTCAACAGTTCCGCACAGAGACCGGTTGAGCGAGTCGCCGGTCTGCCCACCCAAATGTACAGTAACCGGCGCCCACGCCCTTGGGTACCAAACCATCCAACGACCACCACAGCCGTGGGGTTACGGGGATCTAGATACATTCAGCAATACAGTCTATCAACACATGAGCACATTGCAACGACTAGAAGAAGCCGACGAGCTGCCCGTTCGCAGTGCGTATCAGGCGGTCCTCGTACTCGAAATCGTGTATTGCCTACAGTAAGCAAACAGCGGGGTAGCGGGGAAGGGCCGTCTCGGCCAGCCGCCAGCCGGTCCTTCCCCTTCCCCAGCGGCCAGTCTCACCTGCGTCATAGTGCGACTCATCAGCGGCCACCCGTCGCCACTGGCCAGGGGACGGCGATATGCACACATTGGCGGATAAGGGAACCAGAACTCGGGCGGTATCCCCGTCTCGCGAGAGGCGCTGGTATACTGCGCCTTGGCCGTCCTTGAATCAGCTAAACGTACACAAAAGGACCAAAGGACGCGTACCGTTTGCTTTCTTTGAGGGCTTTCAAGTGCGCCTTCTCCGCCACTTTACGTTTCTTCGCCGCGTCCTTCTCAGCAGCTCGCTTCTCTTTGTCCTTCTCTCGATCCGAAATCTTCTTGAGTGCCGCAGCCTTCTTCGCTCGCTCAACCTCGGCCTTCTGCTTGGCCTTGATCGCTCTCTTCATCTCGGCCAGGATGAGGTCCACTTCCCGCTTATTAGCCCGGTTCAGAGCGGCGTAGTTGTTGGGTCGCGGGTCGACTTTGAGCGCCATGATCTCGGGGTCGGGCTTTGGTGGTCCCCACGGCTCGTCCTCCGTCACATGGATGGCGGATTTGAGGAATCTGCCTACGGGAGGAACACTCAGCGCGTGCGAGTAGGCTGGCTCGAAGGCAAATGGCGCGCCGGGGGCGCCTGAGCGGAAGATGGCTAGATGCGTCGGCTCGTGCATTGCTAGCGAAGTGGTTGGAGGGTTGTGGTACCGCGGGATGGAGAGGGGAACGCGAATAGCCAGGTTGGGCCGGCCTGGAGTTGGGGCGGGATGAGGGCGGATCCACGCGGCGTCGGACCAGGAGCGGAGCATGCACCCAGAGTGGGAGGGAGGGGGTGCGTTGGGGTGGGGGTTGTTGTTGGGTGGTGTCGGGGTTGTTATCGAGGGGCTTGGTTACTTGGGAGATGGTGATGGGAACGGAGCAAGGTGGGTGGATGGGAGGGGTGGTGGTCAGAGGCGAGGATGCGAGTGAGGATGCGAGTGAGCAAGCGGCGGCTTGTGAGGGGAGGAGAGGTGAGGTGAGAGTTATGGAGGTGGCGGGAAGGTTGAGATGAAGGAAGGTGACGTGCCAGGGAGGTTGAGATGAAGCAAGGTGACGTGCAAGGCGATGAGGACAAAGGAGTCTGTTGCGATGGCGGTGGCGGCCGGTGGCGACGCACGTTCCGGTACCGTCCTGCGCCACTCACTTTGACTTGATGTGAACAAGTGAAGCGAGTTGAGTCGAGTCGAATCAATGAACCTGCGTTGGACACATGTTCAAGGAAGATTGAGATCTTGATATGGCGATGGAAGCTGATAGCATGGACCGCGAGGGCCGTGGGGTGGAGGACATAGTAACTGCACATCTGTCGCACCAAGGCGTGCGCGATGAGTACGCATTGACCACCAGTCATGAGTGACAATGTACGCCACTCACCGCCGACACGCTCGCACGTCTTCCGTTGGCTATATGGTAGCCATCCATGCACTCTAACAAATGATATGAATCCAATCGTGCCCAATGACAAACTACACTACAGTTTAATCAGACTTGACAGAACCGACGGTAGGCGGGAGACCGGCAGCGGCCGCAGCAGCCCTCTCGCGGTTGCGGTCGCCACCGCGGTTACCCCCACCACGGCCACGGAAACCGCCACGGCCACGGCCGCCACGTCCACCACGACCACCACGACCACGGCCACCCTTCCACTCGTGACGGCGCGCCTCCTTTGCCTCCTTGTGCTTGACGCTGGCCTGGTAGTTGGCACGCTTGACCCAGAACTCGCGCTGCTCCTCCTCTGTCCGTCAGCATTGTTATTTTAGGGACGCGTACCGTTCATGCGCTCCCACGTGACCGCACTGCCACCGTACTGGAGACCGGCGCCGACGAGCTTGTCAAGCTCCTCATCGGTGATCTTGGTAGAGCTCTGGTGCGCGATCGTACCGACCTTGGCACCTGCGGGGAGGGCCATGAAGACGTCAGAGATGGCAGTCTCAACAACCTTGGCCTTGAGGTCCTTCCAGTTGTCCTCGCCCTGGACGGTAAACTTGACGGCGCAGCCGTCCTCGAACGGCACCTCGGCAGGGTTCTTGATCTGACCATTGTCGTCGATCTCAAGACGCACACCCTTGTACTCAAAGGTGAGGGGGGTCCGCTCCTTCTTCTCGCGGCGGCCCTCGTTGTCACCGTCCTCGCGCTTGCGCTTGAAACCGCCATCGACGGCGGGGGCCTCGCCAACAATCTCCACATCCTTGGGGATCTTGGCGAGGTCGCCGCTCCGGCCCTCAGAGATCTTGTTCATCTCGCGGAAAGCGTTAAACTTGCGGGGCGCGTTGCGCTCCGGGCGAGAGCGGTGGATCTCCGACTCGGGGATGCCCTTCTCCTTGCACTTGCGCTTAACGTAGTCGTTCTTGGACTCGATAACCAGCTCCTCGCTCTCGATAAACTTGGGGTGGTCGGCCTTGTTCTCGAGGAACTTGGCCATCTCGGACGCGTACGCAAACTCGGCGAAGACGGAACCCTGGGGGGAATGTCAGTCACGTCCAAACTGGTCCGTGCGCTCCGTCGGGGAGACTCACCTTGAACGCGCCCTTGCCCTTGCCAGCCATGCCCTTGCCCTCAATGTCCTCCTTGCGGCGACGGACGGCGTTGATCTTGCCAAACTGCTCGAACCACTCCTCGATCTTCTCCTGTGTGTTTGTCTCGTTGTCGCCCTCTCCAAAGCCCTTCTGCGAATGTCAGCGATACTCGTATTCAAGAGGCGACATACCACATAAACCGAGCGCTCCCACGCGTCCGTAACTGGCTCAAGGGGCCGGACACGGCGGACGTTGGCGCCGTCCTCGGAAACAGCGACGAGGGGGTGGCTGCCCTCAGCCTCGGCTGCCTTGCGAAGCGCCTCAGCAACAACTGGGACGCCAAAGGCCTGGAACTCGCGCATACGCTTGAAGGTGAGGATGGTCTTGATAGGGACCCAGCCCTGCTCGTTGCAGGCCGTGAGCGAGAAGAAGAACTTGTCCACGGGCAGGTTCGAGTCGGAGAAGTAGAAGTAGACTTGGGTTAGCCAACATCCAAGTGCGAGACCTACTCTGCTTGGCAGACTTGTCCATTGCGGTGGTGACCTCATCAGCGGTCTTGCCCTCGACGACAGGGACACCGGCAGCGTCGACCTCGAGCGAGGGCACGGCCTCAGTCTTAGTAGCGGCCTCAGCGGACATGATCAGGTGTGGTGGAGGTGGAGGTTGTGGCGAGAGCTAGCGGCCGTAATTTGGCAGTGACAAGAGTGATGGACGGGTTAGGTCGTTGCAAGCAGTGGGTACGTCAGAGAAGGTAATGATGTCCTCTGTTTTGAGTTGAAGAGTTGAAGAGTTGAAGAATGGAGCGTTGACTTTGGTGTTGGTCTGTTGGCTTGACTTGACCCACACAGCGTTGCTTCCCTCCCACCCATTCAAGTGGCTCAAGTGTGAACTTTTGCGGTCACATGGTGGCAATCATGGAGTGTCACGTGAATAGCACGTGGGCTGTTTCATTAAAACTCCACGTACATTGATAACAAAATACTCCCGTTCGATCACTTGAGAGTGTCATGTTATGTGGTCAGCCACCAATGAGCAAGCCTCGTCAACTTGGCAACGCCACAACTAACCTGCCATCTCTGGCGCCTGATTTTTAGACCCTTGTCCTTTGATCTTGTATCACTTCAACAACCAACAATAACTGACATACTCCATTCAATGGGTAAAGCACCCTGGACACCTCATGAACGCCTCACAGCTGACCAATCACTGACTTGGCTGACCCCAGCCTGTTCCTGACGTAGGTGGCAAGGCTTCTCACCATTCAAAGCCTCCCCCCAGCTCATAGAGTACATATCCCCCACTCCAGCGCATTGCAGTTCTTCCCTCTTCCCCATCCACTTCACACCGAGCTGCTGGCCAGCTCATCGTCTACCTGCCTCTTGACGAGGACAGCTATCACCTCTTGACGAGGCCCCCGACCGTCGACCGGTTTCGACCCCATCCCAATTCCCATCCAAACATGCTTCACCTCCTCTTCATCCCCTCGGCACAGGCGCTCAACCCCACGGCCCGGTGGGGCCACAGGGCCGCCTACGTCGACTCCAAGCAGGCAATGTACGTTGTCGGCGGCAGCGTAGCAGGCGCGGGTACGCAGATCACCAACGAGGTCCTCGTACTCCCCCTCAACTCGTCCGCAACCTGGACTGACGGGCCGACCTCGGGCCTGCCGGCACACGCCTTCGCCTCGATGGCGCTTCAGGATGACACCCTCGTCGTCGTGGGTGGCATGACGGCCTCATGCGCCTCTGACGGCATTGCCCACTCCCTTGACCTCTCAAACGGACAGTGGACTTCAGCGTCGCCTACCTCCCTTCATCGCCGGCATGGCGCCGCCGCGGCCCCCATCCACGACGGGATCATGGTTGTGGGCGGTATCGCCGACACGAGCACGTGTCACAACTCGGCATCAGCATACGCTGCGGCCGACACTTTGCCCGTTCCTGTCACGGACTCTGCCGTGTCCTCGGCCAAGCTCCCATCCTCCCTGACGGGCACCAACCTCGCCGTCGCCGACTTTGCCCTTGCGTCCACCTCCGAGGCCGTGTACCTTGCTGGTGGCCAGGCTGCTGACGGCACGCTCGTCTCCCTCGATACTGTGGGGGTATGGACCGCCTCGGATGGCTGGGTGGCCCAGAAGCTCAGTGGCGAGGTCCCTGCCGGTCGGCTGGGTGCGACCCTGGTGGCCCACCCCAGCCTCGACATGCTGGTGCTCCACGGTGGCTCAGAGTACGACTCGGCATCTGGCAACATTACGCCGAGTCAGATGCTCGCGACCCTCAACACCAAGACGTGGGAGTGGAGCCAGCCGGCCAACATCAAGCCTGCCTCGGGCCTGGCGTACCACACCTCTGTCGTAACACCTTCGGGTGTGATGATCACCGCCTTCGGGATGGGGTCGGATGGTGCCCCGACCGCCGACGTGCACTACCTCGACATGCGTTCCCAGAATGCAGCCGACTGGGAGTGGACCAAGGACTGGTCTCCTTCTCTTCTGGGGCAGAACACCCCCCTCGCGGCAGCCGCGCCTTCGACTAAGAAGACGAACACGGCAGCTATCGCCGCCCCCGTCGTCATCCTCACCGTCATCCTCTTGCCTCTCGCGATGTGGCTCTGGCGCCGCCACCAGCGTAACAAGCGCAAGCGTCGCTTGGCGTCCCACTTCTCCTTCTCGACGCAGGAGGATAATGGCCACTTCAACAACTTCAACGGTGGGCGTACGGGTAACGCATACCCCTCGTCTTCGTGGAGCAGCAACATGCGTTCGGCAATTGAGCGCGTCTTCCGCCGAGGCTCGGGCGCCGGCGTTGGTGACGATGGGACTATTGCGTCTCGTGAGCTTGTTCAGGTCTCGCCTTCCGAGCTGGTGAGCTCGCAGAACGAGAAGAACTGGGAGGAGATTGACTTTGGTCTTGGCCGAGTCGACCAGGACCGCCGCGAAGCGACGTACACCAACCTCCCGCGTCGTGGTACTCCTCGTTCCTTGTCGCGTCGCGATTCGTTCCAGCACCCCGGCTCGCCAGAGGTTGAGCCCTACATGCCCGTCGCGTCCACAATGTACGATGACGACGCGCAGCTCATCCATCTCGACGACAGCCCGCGCCTCGGATCTCCCCGCTCGGACGGACAGCACCGCCTCTCGCCCGACCACGAGCAGTCGCCCTTCCGCGACCGCGACTCTGGCATGTCTGATGCAGCGGCCGACGCAGCCACCGTTGACGACTGGAACGCCCTCGCGCGCAGTATGGAGAGCCGGCCTGCTTTCCGGCCGCTCTCACCCTCGGCTACCCTCGGAAGCCACCAGCACTCTCCGGAAATGTACACGCCCGTGTCCGCCGCCCCAAGCCTTCCGCCCATGGAGTTTCCCAGCTCGCCCATGATCCACGGCACCATGTCGTCTGTCCGCACCCAGCGCATCCCCTCCACGCAGCGCTTCCCCTCCACGCAGCGCCTCCCCTCGGCCACGCACCAGCGCGTTCCGTCCGACTCGGCGTCGTCGACGACGCGCCACCTCGCTGGCGCGCGCCGGCCTTCGGTCGCGGGTGAGAGGCGTATTAGCGCGGGATCATTCAACCGTAACCGAAACCCCAACCGCCTGTCGCCGCTCCGTGTTGTCAACACCGACGACCAGAACCAGTAGACCTATGCTAACATGTCGCCCGCTGGTCGGGCTGCCTATATAGTTGAATTATAGTGGAAGGATCATGCATTGTTGCGAGAGTCTGTATGCATGGTAGCTCTCTGAACCAAGAACCAAGAACCGACTAGCACCTGGAGGCACTGTTGGGGACAGAATCGAACATGCTCCGATGGTGCCTGGCGGCATGCCGTAAGCCTCTCCTGAGATCCTGAAGAAGTTTTGGGTGTGACGTGAACATTACCATGGCAGTCCGCTGGAACACGCAAGGCGGTGGACATTAACTTTTACACAGCTAAAGTGCGACCCCTTTCCATAATTGCATGCCGTACGAGTAGTGGGAGGCTCAAGTTGATCTCGCAACTGGGTCGTCATCATGGCTGCAAGTCGGAACGACATCCGCGATCCAAGTGTGACTTGGGCTTAGGGCTGTGCCTGACATCCTGATGTGATGTGAGGAGATCAAGTCCGTCTCCGCAGACTCTTGGCATTGACGGATAATTACAGAATGGCCCTCCCTGCATAAAGTTTGTGGGTGAACCAACCCCCTCTCGGCGCCCGCCGTCCAGCCTATCCACCTCCCGGGCACCCAACTCCTTCTCCGCCCTCTAACCCCTCATCACCCAGTAACTCATGCATGTCAAGTTGACATCTCTCCTTTCATCACTACTGCAATTCTTGTCTCTTGCAACACCGTCGCCACGACTTTGGCCCATCACCTATCGAAAAAGCATTACATCAGCCTCCACCTCGGCCAAATCCCGCCCCTCGGCATTGGGTTTCAAGTGACTTGCCCACGCCCACTCCGCTACGCTCGCCGACTCGCATTCTTCCAGTCATGTCTAGCCCACCTCGATCTCCAGTGGAGCAGGCAGTAGTTCCAGCATCCATGCTTCCCGAGAACCCCGGCACGTTCTCGGAAGAGACGGCAGCGTGTGACTCGCCAGATGGCAGCCTTGACAAGGGGCCAGATCTGAAGCGCGCCGTCTCTGGCGTTTCCGGGCCCGCGCCGTCCACTAGTGGCGCAGGTGCAGGTGCGGGCACGAGCATCAAGCGCACAGTCTCGCGCGCATACGAAGCGTGTCATGTCGCTCACGGAATCAAGGACCCATGGGGACTCAAGTGGCGCAGCCACCCGGTCTTCCTGACCGGCGTAGTGACGATTGGCGTCATGAGCGACATTCTCGCGTACACGATCGTGGCGCCAATCTTGCCGTACAGGTTGGCTGAGATGGGGATGACGAACATTGCCTCACTGACCTCTTGGCTCCTGTTCGCCTACTCTGCAGGTATCTTCATCGGAACGTTTCCCACCGCATGGTTCTTCCACAAGTACCCCGTTCGTCGGGGACCACTGGTGGCAGCCGTGTTGATCATGATTGTGAGCTGCATCACTTTCATGATCCCCAAGCACTACGGGGCCATGTTCGTCAGCCGCTTCGTGCAGGGCCTCTCAAGCTGTATCATGTGGACGGGTGAGTCGCGAGCAGATTGACAAGCGCCGTTTCAAGGCACCATCCCGATGGCAGTGCTAACGTCTAGTCGGCTTTGCCCTCATCTGCGAGAACATTGACCCTTCGCACCTCGGCACCCACCTCGGGTTCGCGTTCACGGGTCTCTCGCTCGGTGCGACGATTGCGCCGCCCATCGGTGGAGCGCTGTACAAGCACATGGGATGGCACGCGCCGTTCATCTTCGTCATCATCATCCTGGCGCTCGACACGGTCGCGCGTCTCTTCATTATTGAAGTCAAGGATATCAAAAAGCTGCGAGCACGCCAAGCCGCCGCTGTCCGCGCCCTCGTTGAAACGGGTCATCAGGAGGAAGCTGCCGAGCTCGAGCGCGCAGTTAGCGCTGCGCCAGAGACAGAGGCGGAGAAGCAGATCGCTGGCCTCGAGGAAAAGGCCGAAGAGGACAGCAAGGTCGTCGAGCTGTCTCCATGGGGCGTCCTCAAGGCTCTCGTCTCGCTCCCCCGTGGCATTGTGGCTTTCTTCCAGTTCTTCGTGTTCGGCTTTGTGATCGGAGCGTTTGATGCGACGATGGCAATTCGCGTCCTCACCATCTGGCACAAGGATGCCGACTTTGTCGGCCTCATTTACCTCGCTGGTGCGGTTCCGTCGTTCTTCATCGGCCCGTTGGCAGGATGGGCAAGCGACAAAATCGGCACGGAATGGGTCGTCGGAGCGATTCTCGCATTCTGCCTCCCATGGATCCCGCTCATGATCCTCACCTCGTCACTCCCAGGATTCATCGTATACTTTGCATGTGCGAATACGGTCGCTACGGCACTCAACACGGTTGCGTCGCTCGAGGTCGCCATCGTCTCTAAATTCAGAGAAGGTATTTCCGAGATTCACGAGTTTGCAGCTATGAACCTCGCCTTTGCGGTCAGCTCGGCTGTTGGTGCGGTGGTCGGCGGCCAGATCTACAACAATGTCTCGAATGGCTGGGCTGTCATTTGCTGGATCTGCTTTGCGCTCTTCATCCTCATCATCCCGCCCTCGCTGCAGTTTACTGGCAAGTGGCCTCTGTTCTGGCGGGCGATCAAGAAACCCGGACCACGCAGCGGCGTGCATCCCGACGAGCTGGCCAAGATGGACGCGGCCAAGGCCAAGAGTGACGCCGCTGCTGCCGAGTCAGATGCCGGCCTTATCCGCCCAAGACAGGAGAGTAAGGACACGGCCGTGTCCGGGATCGAGATGAGCGACTTTAGGCGCGAGTCCGAGACTACTTGCACCACCTCCAAGACGTCCTTTGAAAGAGGCCCGCCCATGCTCCCGAATCTTGACCTGGGACACCGGACGAGGTTGCCACCGTACTAGGTACGAGGTTGCCACCGTGCTAGGTACCAGGTTGTTAAACCACGCTCATCTTGACATTGCATCCATCTTCATTTATACAGTATAGACACAATCTACATCTACAGTCGGCCAGCGCCGTCAAATGCATCAATCATCTTGCACGTTGGGGTTGAATATAGTCTCCTGTTTTGCATCCTACCTTACGTCAATGACAACCCACGACCTTGCCCACAAGTGGATAGCCTGTCACAGGCAGTCCTGACTACCTGTGCAGTCTTCGAACACAGCAATCATCCCCGCTACGTTCTTGGCTCACATCATTCCCGAAGCCGGTGGCGCCGACCGTGGTATCAGTTCCTGAAACTTTGATGCTAGTTACAAGGCAGTGCCACATGCCACAGCAATATCGCCACCGTCACAGCCATATCGCCACCGTCACAGCCATATCGCCACCGTCACAGCCGTACAGTGTCTGCCCAGGAGTAAGAAATATTGGAGGGGCTGGCGTCAGCTGTTCAGGAGTGAGAAATATTGGAGGGGCTGGCGTCAGCTGTTCAGGAGTGAGAAATGTTGAGGGCCTGGCGTGGTGCCACCTCCCTCGTTTGGGACCAAACCCATCGTGTTCACCCAAGGACAGAACCAAACCTCCCCCTCTCATTCTACACATCTGGACAGTTCTGGACGCCGCGGAGAGCCAAAAAGTCCTCGACCAGGTTCGAACTAGTGGCCTTGTGAGTACAAGCTGTCGCATTGCAATCGCACGCTCTACCACTGAGCTACGAGAACGACGTTGAACGTCTGCGGGGTAGGGATTTGCGGCGCTTATGTCCGTCACAACAAGGCATGAGCTTAGTGGAAACAGTGACTGGCGAGACGCGCGCTTCATTGCTTGTCGCCGGCCATGGGGGCGAGAGGGCCAGGCTTCACATACTGGCACTGGCTCACCTCCAAACAACGCCCACACTGAACGCATCCGACCTCAACAAAAGAAAAGCTACAATCGCCAAGAGCGGAAAGCCGTACCGTTAGAATCGCCAGGTGGCTACTCAACCCACCGAGACCGACGCCGACTTTGTTCTGGCCAGGTTTGGGCACGTACGCGATACAGTCGAGTGTTTGCACGGCCAGTAAGTTTGTGCGGGCAATCACCTCGAGAGTGTATTCGACCTGGAGGTCGAGCTCGGCGTCGTACAGCGGCACGAAATTGCTCAGACTATTCAGAGACAAGTTCGAGAATCCCTTGAGACCAAGCCGTCCGTGGCGTTGGGCCGACTGGGGCGGCACAGCACATCAGTGTTGCCGGATAGCTCAATCCAGAGGACTCTGCCATGTAGCGAGGTAGTTCTCCAGGATACGTCATACGACACGAAAGCGGGCCCCTCATGTGTGTTTCAGATTCCGTACAGTCTCAGTATGGCTCGCGCAACTATACACATGACAGATGCTTTAAAATACAACGTAAACGGATGTGATGTTGGTAGGCGATTAATGATAGGCATTAGAAGGAAAATTGGAGCTGGAGACGAGGTTCTTCGGTGGCACAGCTCTGCCGGACTGAAGAAGACTCAAGAGCACTACCTGTGCACGCCCAGCATGTCGAGTCGATATTTGGATTTGGTGTGCCAGAGACCGTGCCTTCAGTGACTTCAGGCAGAAGTGCGAGATTCTTAGCAACGGGCCAAGGCAACGTTACTGGGTGTACGTAGGAGGGGCGGCCTCCTCAAGCTTCTTGGACTCGACGCCAGACTGCATCTGTCTGCGATCCTCCGATCGGGCCTGCCGCTTCCTAACGTAAGCAAGCACTTTTACACCACGCACCTGTACCACCAGATGGCGCCCGCCACGATCGCAAGTGCAGCAGGTATACCGAGGCCCAACGACCAGCCAAGAATGGGTTTGAGGTTACGCGGCTTCTTCTTTTGTTGGAGCGTCCAGAGGCTCGTGATGCCGGTTGTGTTGGCGTAGTTGATGAGCTCGAGCGTGTACTGTTTTGAATCGTCCAGTTTGGCCATGTATAGAACTACCTCCTGTTCGCTGAAGCCAGAGTACGTCGTGCCGGACGTGTAGGGCGGAGTGGGGGTGCAGTGCACCTCGTAGCTCCCATTCGAGTATCCCAGCAAATTAACGGATTTACTTCCCTTTTGCAGAGCAATGGATATTCTGTCGCCAGACGTGCTCGACTCGGGGTAGTTGGAGAGAAGCTTCCGAGTGGCGTTTCTCCAGTTCCCGCTCCGCGTCACATTGGATCCCGATGCCGCCCATACGGCCTCCACGTAACTGCGGTCAGCACGATCCTCTCAGGCAGACGCACTCCAAATTCTCCCGGCGATAATCCGAAGGTACTAGCTGGATACTGTTCAAGCTATACCGCCCACTTCGGAGGGTCACCGTGTAGTTGTAGGGTTTCTGCATCTCCGGGATATCGTTACTGAACCGGCTGTTGTTCGAGACCACCAGAGTGCCGTTCACTTCGACATCGACGGTGGCATTGATTGACCAGCTATCGTATCTCACAAGGAAGTCAGTTGGAACGGAGAAACTGAAGCTGCTCCCCACCGCCGCGGAGACGACATTGGGCCTGAGATAGTCGCCTCTGTCACTGTCCCATTCGGCCAGGTCAAGCGCCGTCCAGCCCTTGTCCACAAACGGCTGAAGGTGGGGATCGGTCAGAGGGTGTTGAGTCCAGGGGGGTCCTGGAGGAGGTGGCACTCCACCAGGGGTTGGGAGGACGTCTGGGCCAACCAAGACCGGGCGGGAAGAATACTGGATGAGTGGCGAGAAGGCCGAGATTTGATTGATCCGATAAACAGTGGGCGTGGTCGCGGCCACCGCTACGGCAGCGAGGACGAGTGGCAGCATGGTGAATGGGTGATGTTGTCTAGCACCTGTTGCGTGGTGGCGTCTATAAGTACGGATCAACGTCAGCTAAGTGCTGAGCGAGGGTCTCTCTTGGCACGGTGCCTTACAGCCACCGTGCCAAGCAAGTGAATGCATTTGACGAATCGCGGTGCGGCCCTGAAATACAACAAGGCGACGGAATTGATGAAACGACGTACGTTCCTGCGTCACGTGCCTGTGCAGTGTCCAGTGGTTATGTGGATGCAGTGGTGTGCTGGGCGGTGGGCTGCAGGGGCCTGAATTTCGGCGGCAACGAATGAGAAAACAGAGTGACACTAAGGAACTCTTGAGCCCGAGATGAATGGCCTCACGACCTCACCAGAGGGCCAAACGAGACTCACAGTCAGGGGTCCGCCGTTGAGTGACGCGCAGCAAGGGCGGTTGCGGGCGCCCAAGGCTCAAAGCTCAGCGCTACAAGGGGTACCATGGCCCTAGCGAGGAGCACCACAATGCGGTCAATGAGGTCAGTGGTGCTGGTGCTCAGTGATCAGCTGCGATGGTCTTCACGAGCGGACGGGCTTGGCAGCTTCTTTCAAAGTGAGCACGGCAAGGGTAAGTCAAGTAAGACATGGAGAATGGCCGGCTTGGCGGCGGTCCGCGCGCTTGTCCGCAGCATTGCGGACCGTAGCGGCAGGGAAGGCCCACCTGGCCAGAGGTGGGGGAAATGAGGTGGTGCAGCGGCGTCATGCGATGCACGCCGCGTCCGACGCGGAGAATGAGATGAGGTGAGGTGACGGGTGGAGGCGGGGTTGAGTGTGGGGAACCAAGTCATATACTCCCGCCTGAATATTTGGATGTTGTGATACCTCCACTCCACTGGGAATCGCCACCAACTTCATCTAAACCATGGCCCAGCAGTCCAAGAAGCAGCAAAAGGCGGCGGCATTCCGCGCGCGGCAGAAAGCCAAGGTCGACGCGATCTCGGACGTGCCAGAGGCTGATCCTGTCGAGGTCGACGAGGAGGCCGTCGCGCCCGAGCCGGAGGGCAAGCGCAAGCGCAAGCGCGACGACGCCGACGAGGACGCCGAGGACACGGACAAGGACAAGAGCAAGAGCAAGGACAAGGGGAAGAGCAAGGAAACGGTCGAGGAGAAGGATAAGCCCAAGAAGACCAAGGAGTCGAAGCAGCGCTTCATCCTGTTCATCGGTGAGTCGATATGGAAGGCAGCTTTAATGAGTGCAGCTGACAGCAGGCAACTTGGGGTTCAAGACGACGCGCGATGCCGTGGCTGCCCACTTTGCCAAGGAGTTGGGTACGTTCTACTAATCTTGTCCAAGCTGACCACAGGCCGCACGCCATCTGTCCGCCTACTCACGGAGAAGGCGACGGGCCGTGCGCCGCCCAAGTCGCGCGGCATCGCATTCCTCGAGCTCAGCACCAGTGCCGAGCTCCAGACTTGCCTGCGGCTGCATCACTCACAGCTCGGAGGGAGGCAGATCAACGTCGAGCTGACTGCTGGCGGAGGAGGCAAGGGCGATACGCGCAAGGCCAAGCTCGCGGAACGCAACAAGCGTGTTGGCGGGCAGCGTGAGCGGCGCGCCGAGCGCGAGAAGGAGGCCGGTGGAGAGGAGGCCGAGGCAGGGATTGGAGAGGGCAAGGCTGCGTGGGAGGAGACTGAGAAGGACGAGGACGCACCGGCCGGGTACAAGATGCGCGGGGGACGGCGTGTCAAGGTCAAGGGCAAGGTGAGTGATAGTGGAGTGTACGAGAAGAGACGCTGACTCCACTCCAGGACGAGAGACCTGCCAAACGCGCACGTAACGATGTGTCTGGGTGGGAGGCGCGCGGCGCTTCGGGAGGATCTGCCGCGCGTGGGCGGAAGAAGTGGGAGCCGACGGGCGCGAATGCGGTCCGGGTGGGATAGAGAGTGCAGGGATAGAGGGTTGCATTGTTGTTTGTGGAGCTGGTGTGGGGAATAGAGGGGTCACGCGCTGATTACTCATGCTGCTGGTCTCATCTACTCAAACCTGCCC
Organism: Cutaneotrichosporon cavernicola; assembly: GCF_030864355.1. Classification (NCBI taxonomy): domain Eukaryota; kingdom Fungi; phylum Basidiomycota; class Tremellomycetes; order Trichosporonales; family Trichosporonaceae; genus Cutaneotrichosporon; species Cutaneotrichosporon cavernicola. The sequence continues at coordinate 1,616,691 of NC_083396.1, read as the reverse complement.
GGCAGGCACCAAAAGGTAAGGGGGATATGATAGAAGAGGCTGAACTCGTCGAGGTGTGTCGCGTTGACCATCACCAGAAGAGGACGGGACTGAACACGTCGACGGCACGAACGGCACCTGGGTGCTTCTCCAGCACGGGCATTTATCTGGAGTGGAGTCACTGACCGACTGATACAGCCGCCATTCCACGAACCGCAGGTTGACGTTCACTACACCTGACAGGCGAGTCCGAGGACTCACGCCATAAGAGGCACGGATGACCATGAGGCAGGTATGGGACGATTGACCTGCACCGGTTGCCAAACCCGACCTGAGTGCGTGTGTACTGGCCAGCCACGCCACGGTCTGCTCCGGCTGTCGGAATCTGCCCATCGACCAGCGCGTGGCGTCTTTCAACTTTGGGCCGGCAAGAGAGTTGGAGAACTGTGGAAAAGTCTGTGTTGTGGCGCCTCAACGTAGCCTCGCCGGGCTTAGCCAAGACACAAGATACTATTTCCTGGCCGCAATCTCGCCACCACGTTTCTTGACGGCCCCGGGACAGGCGCAGTCGCAGTAATGGCACGTCGACGTCTCGGATCACCGTGCATGACTCCCAGTCGTTTTATCACCGTGCATGACTCCAGTCATCTTTATCACCGTGCATGACTCCCAGTCCTTTGGACCCCGAGCGGCGCCACGGCACGTCCTCGGCCGGCTCGCGAACCACCGTGCACCCATCGTTGGCCGTCCGTCTGCCGTTTATCGTGCCGCCTCGGTACAGAACCGTGCATCCGCTGCACGCATCCCAGTTGTGTGCTACAGGTCACGTCGGCCACGGAGCCATCAGACGGCCGGCATATGACTTGTGCGGGCGCACCACCGAACCCGAGACGTATACGGTTGGGAGGAGCATGTCCAAGTCGAGCCAATCTGGGCAGGCAACATAAGCTTCTGGATCGAGCGCAGCCACGGCACGTCCATGGCCCGCTTCGAAACACCGTGCAGCTCTACCAAGCTCGGCTTCTACCGACATTCAGCCTAGCCCAAGCTGTTCGCAGCCACGGCACGTCCATCCGACAATCCCGGACGTCGGAATGCCGGAAACCACCGTGCACCTCGAGATTCCATTTGTTTGTCCATCCGACATTTTCCCGACTCGTGCTTGGATCCACAAGCGCCATTGTTCGCGTACCTGCTTCCTAAGACCATATGGTCATACGGCCACCTTCCATACCGGGCCAGCATACCTGAATATCGGCCTGGTCCTCATCTTGGCGTCGTGTCGTCTTGGCTACGGCGACCTTCCAGTCTTGACCAGATCCTCATCCTGTTGTTGTGTACACTACGCTCGCACCAGGGCCACGAGTTTCGCCGCGAGTTACGCCACATTCCCCCCCGCTCATTGCCCAGTTGACAACCTAGTCCAGGCCCAGATCCACATTCCTGATCTGATCTGATCTGATCTGATCTGAATTGATTAGCTGTAGAATGGACGCTCGAGCAAAACCTTCTGCGTTCACTCTCCCCGAACAGTTGTAATGGATATAGTCCGGCCGAGACTGCGTCAACTTCGGATAAGATGTCAAGGGTTGTGGACGGGCCGGGCGAAGAGCAGACGCGGCCGTGTTGGCCGCACGTACCGCCTGTTCGGGCAGGAAGAGTGGTGCGAGAGCTTGTTTAGTTCAGTTTAGTAGCACAGTACGCGAACGGCACGCTTTGGCGCATTTGTCATAGCTCAAAAATCTCTCGCACCAAAGTACCCGGAACCGGACACGGCCAAATGCTTCACTCCGATTCCTCTTCTCGAATGTCAAAGGAGAAAGAGAAAGAGAAAGAGAATGAGACCCAGATACGCATGTGACTGCGCCGGATATATCGGGGAATGTGTCGGTTCAAAGTGTCCAGGAATGTAGCCTCAGGGCGTCAACAAAAGTCAAAGTAAGCCACGGTGCCAAAGGAAAAGTGGGCGGATGATGTACGGTACATCCTGGGACTATAGTATCTGCAGAAATGGACAGTCGAATGCGGGCAGTGTGCCCATGATATGGACGGATGGGGATGGGATGGGATGGGGACGTGAGGGGTCGTGATGCGTGGTGGGATGGAAATGCGCTGTGCCGGCGTGTTGCTGGGTTGGTTCCAGCTCTAGACTCTAGAAGCGCGTGTGGTCGCCTGAGGAGCACTGCCGTTAGTGTGCGGAATGCAAGCAACATATACACGCTACGCACCAGTGTACACACCGGCAGGACCGTCATGACCTTGCATTTGCAGCCCGGTGCCGTGCAGCCACATATGTGTTCGTCGGCACTGCAGACGGGCTCGTTTGGGCGTGGGTCGTGGAATACAGCCGCGCGGAACATTGCGGTCGAGCCGGACCAGTCAAAGTCGAGGGGGAGGTACGAACCCCCGAGCAAGAAGGGCATGTTGGCTTGTTGGGGGAGTGGTGAAGAGAGGAGAAAGAGTCGAGTCGAGTGGAGGAGGGAGGAGGGAGGGCCGAGAGGGCCACCGGATCTGCGGAACGCGGGGGCGCCGGTGGGGAAAGGATGCGGGGGAGTCTGGCGTGACGAGTTAATATCGGAGTCGAGTGGAGTCAAGTGGAGACAAGGGACGCAGGTAGGGCCGCGAGGGCGTGAGGGCGTGGTGGCGGAGTGGCTGGGGCTGGGGCTAGGGCTGTGGTGACGGTGACGGTGACGACGCAGAGGCGGCGACTTGGTGGCAGGGGTGGTGACTGGTGACTGTTGATGGATGACGGTTGTTCTGGCGTCTGGAAAACAAATGAGGAAACAAGCGAGTCAGCACATGGTCATGGATTTATAACCCCTCGCCGCTGCTGTTGTCAAGGGGGAGGCACAGCACCAAAGGGGAACAAGGGGAGTGGGGCGCGTGGGCATGTCGGGAGAGAAGGGGCATCATGAAGGATTGCAGGGGCACCAGGTGGTGACCGAGGTAAAGAGACAAACAGCGACAAGCGACAACAGTCTACCTCGAGCTCATAAAACGGGTTTGCGCCACGGCTCTCGGTAGACCAAAAGTCAAGCTCGGACCTCTTTTATCCAAACACTACTCACCGGAATCCTGAATGGTCTCGTCCTGGTCCGAATGAGGCGATCAGGTGCGAGATTCAGTGGGGTTGTGCGTGTGGCGGCCAACAACTACCACCAAAACAAAACCCCACCAAAACGTGAGGGCGCGTGCGCGTTCGTGTGTGCGTGGGCCTAGAGCTAAGGCTGAGGCTGAGGCTGCAGCTGGCGTTGAGGCTAAAGCTCAAATTCAGGCGCGTGGACCGTTTTGCAATCCGCAAGGAGGAGGGCCTGGAACTTTTGGGCTTTGCCTTGGGGCTGAGGGAATGAGCGTTCCGCGCCGCGAATACCTGTGGTGCGAGGGATGAGGGGTGGGGGATGAGGGTGTGTCCAATGTCCGAGGTCCGAGTGTTGGTAGATGCCTCTTACCTCAATACTGAGGCTACGACAGGCTTTCGTAGACAGAGAGGATGATCAATCCCGGTTTGCCGTCTGGGTTGGGGGAAGAAGAGCGAGTCCCCCGCTGTGCAGTGGCGGGGGACGTGCGGCCTGTGCGCGGGAACAGGGCCGAAGAACTGCTGCAACTTGTGTTTGTGTTTGTGTTTGTGCTTGTGTTTGTGTTTACGGGCTTGTCTCGAGTGAACGGTGGTCGTGCGTGCACCTTGTAAGAGGTAGGAATGGGCAGAAAGGCCTTGCTTCGTAGTAGGCTAGTACCTCGGCGAGAGGAGTAAATGCCGAGAGAAGATGGAGACAACTTGGGTGGCGCAGTGAGATGCGTCAGCAGCAACGAAGCCCTGTTAGTTGTCAAGGGGATCTGGGTCGAGGATTGAGTATGAGTATGAGGATGAGGATGAGGATGAGGATGAGGATGAGGATGAGGATGAAGGCGGTTGAAGCCGATAGCGACTACCGCGGCCGTGCGACGGGCTTTTCTTTGGTAGGGGTGCGCACGGAGTGCGTGATGAGCAGGGGTTTGAAGAGAGATGGATGATGTTGATGACAAGTCCAAGTCTGGTCTGACGACGCGTCTTGTTCTGGTTTGGTTGTTCCGGTTTGTACTGGTTGTCTGGTTGTTGCGTAGGTCTGTAGGTCTTGTGGGGTCGGTCGGTCGGTTGCATCGGTTGGTCGGTCGAGATGGTCGAGACCGAACTCTTAGGTACAATGTCAATCCAACTGGTCTAGGCTCTTGGCTCCTGAAAGACAATGCTTGTCAATCTTGTTGTCGCTCATATCCTCAAATCCTCTTATCCAAGTGCGGCAATTTCCTTTCTAGTGGCGTGTAGATTGCGGAATGACCCCACACTCCAACAGTAACTGCTGGATCCCCACAACCCCAATGACCTTGGACTTGCTTGGGAGCTACAGTTCACAGTTAGAGAGCTATAGGGCTACAATCTCACTGAATTGCCGATAAGCTGTTGACCCAGCTCCCTTCCGAACTCTGAGCCCCGAGTCACATATTTACCCCTTGGTGTACAGCTATCCCACCATGTCGGGAAGCGGGCCGCTGATTTGGTATCAAATCCAGGTTGCCCAGTACAGTACAATAGGCTGCGCAGCAACTGTCAGTCACAAGTTGGAACGGCATGTCAATCGTGCCTGCTCCAGGTAGGCGCTCTACAGATTCCTAGAGACATAGAGACATGGAGACAAAGTAGACCAACAGCCACCAACACGTCGTGAGCAGTACAGTCCACACGTGCATTGTCCTACAGATCGACAGAGATGTGCGACGTCGCGCGTGGGCGTGTTACAAGGGATATACGGTGGGGATAGAGCGGTCAAAGTGAACGAGCCAGAAAAAAAGGGACAGGCGAAAGATGAATCGTCGAGCGAGCTGCGTAACTGTAAATGGGGAGACAGACAACCCGGAGCGAGTGATGCTAGCTGGGACAATGATGACGTAGATGTGGAACGGAACAGAGTGCGGGTAGTGAGTGGGACATGGCGAGAGGGTTTACGCCTTGAGGGCGACTGGCGCAGTCTCAATGGCAGCGGCAAAGGACACGGCAGCAACCTTGGCCTTGACAGCCTCGGCGGCCTCAGGCGTAGGCGTCGTCGACACCAACACGATGACAGCGTCCGGCTCAGAGTCCGAGTCCATCGTCACGACTGGCGACTTGAATCAGCTCGGGCTTAGCGGGCTTCTTTCTCACTCCAAAAGCGACTTACCTCGGTCTTCTCAACAGTCTCCTTGGCCTCGACCTCGACCTCGGCCGTCTCGGCATCCGACGCCTTCTCAGCCTCACCCTCCTCCTTGACGGCTTCGGGCTTGGTCGGCGCAGGCTCGCTCAGCACCTGAGCGGCCGTCTTGCCCCACGATGGCTCACGGCGCTCAGCGCTGGGAGTGAGGGACCCGCCCAGGCTGAGGGCTGGGAATTCGTCCGCGCGCGGGATGCGCTGGGGCGGAGCGGGCCTCTTGTCGCCACCAGACGACGACGAGCGCGACGTGTGCCCGTTCGCGTACCGCGCACCGCCACGGCGGCCACTCGGCGAGTGAGCACGCGACCCGACGCGCGCGTGACCAGGCTGGCTGCCCGCACGCGAGGGGGGGAGCGAGCCGGCTGGCGGCTTGGGGGGAAGGCCCGGCGACGACGCCGAGCCCTTGTCGCTGCCACTCTCAGGCGTGGTGACACCGTCCTCAGCCGCAGCAGCCTCGGCGTTGGCCGCAGCCTGCGCCTGCTTGGCCGCCAGCATCTGCTGGTGCTGGGGGTACGAGCGACCACCATGCATCATGTTGAGGACACGCGGTGGCCGAGTCGGCATCGGCGGAATGATGCCACGGATCACGTCTGGGTGCCTGCAGTCGTTGCCCTCAGTGTCGAGGTGGGGGAACTTGCAGAACTCGCCGTTTCTGCACTTGCCCTCGCGGAAGAAGGCGCAGGGAGGCGGGTTGCCGTCCTTCCAATGGCCGAGGTGCGACGAGCCGCCGGGCCGCCCACCAGGGCCCCACGGCTTGGGGCCGCCCGAGAACGACGGCTTCTTGCCGTGGTACGGCTTCAGCGCATGGCCGCCGCCGTTGTTGAACTGGTTAAAGCTTTGCCTCCGGCCGTGCCCAGGGTACGAGCCGTTGGGCAGGAAGGGCTGGAACTGGGGCGGAGAGGTGGCATAGAACGCCGCAGCGTCCTGAGTGGGCATAAGAGGTGACATGAAACCGACGGGAGGCGAGCCAACAAAGCCGTTCATCATCTCCTGCGGCATAGGCATACCTGGAACAAACGCTGCGGCACCGGCCGAGGGAATGTGAGCCGCAGCCTCGTGCTTCGGCCCGGCTTCCCCGTTCTCCTCTGATGGTGTGACCGCCTCATCAGCGGACACAGGCGCGGACTCTGCAGGCCCCCCGTTGGGCTGCTGCTGAGGGACAAACTCTTGCGCACCCGGGAAGAAGGGAGCACCAGGAGGGTAAGGAACAAAGCCGCCCTCGTAGTAACCTTGGGGCGGGAAAAAGCCGGGCTGGTGGAGGGGGTGGAAAAACATGCACGACGCGCCGTACTTGCAGTTGGGGAAGTTGCGGCAGGGAATGGTCTTGGCGACCTCTGCCGGTGGGAGGTTGGGCCCGTTGCCGTTGGCACCGCCGCTGGCAGCTCCGTTGGCATGGCCGTTGGGCGAGCCGCCCTCCTTACGGGGGGCAAAGTGAGCGGGCCCGCCGTAGTATCCTGGCTGGAAGAACTGCGGCATCGCAAACGGCGGAGGAACGCCGTACATGGCCTGCGCGTGGGGGTAGAGGATCGACAGCATCGTGGGGTCCATAGTGAGGCCAGGAGGCGGGACAATAGCACCAGCCGTGAGGAGCTCACGGACGACGTCGGCGTGGCCGTGGGTGACTGCGAGCACGATAGGGGTGCATCCAGTCGCAATGTCTGTACGGGGTCAGTGCACCTGACGATGACGACAAGCCGCTGTGATGGTGTTGGGACATGGGCCTTCGTCGTCGCCCCGAAAAAAAAAAAAAAAAAAAAAAGTTGTGTCGCCGGATTGCCGGCATCACCCCTGCCCACTGCCATCACAGCATAAAGAAAACCAAAACTCACCGAGCGACTCGAGCGCATCGAGACCGCGGCCAAGAGTTACGCGGACATCCTCGAGGCGTCCTTCGGCACATGCGCGGTGCAGCTCGGACTGCGGCTGCGGCACGTTGCCGAGGGCGAGGCCAGCGACACCGGCCTCCATACCCTCGACGGTAGCGACGCCGTCCTCGTTGCCAGCAGCAATAGCGTCGGAGTGGTCCGCCGCGACGTCGGTGGGGGGCACCTCAGCGTGGGGCGCTGGGGCGGACTCTTGCGTCGTGGTCATGATGGGCACCGTTCGGGATGTGGTGTGCGACAGCGAGGAAGGCTAGCTGCTGGACTGCTGCGGCCGGCGTCCGCTGCAGCTCGTAGATGCTGACGGAGGAGGAGGGAAGGGGAGGGTTGGTGGTTTGGTCAAAGAGACCGATGGGGTTTTGCGATGGTGCAGATGGAGTATGGGTGAAGAGAAAGCAAAGGTTTGGGTTGGACGGTTTCGAGGTGAGGAGGTTGGGTTGAGGGTGGGGGGTAAGGGGGGAATGGATGGGTGGGGGGTAAGGGGGTGAACGGTAGATGGTCGGCGTAGGCGTAGCGAGCGGAGCGAGGACCTGGATAGGAGACGGGGCTCAAAAAGACGAGAGGGACAGGTGTCAAGTTACAGAGGCAGAGAGCCGGAGAGCCGGAGAGCTGGGTAGACGAGGGACCAGGTTGTGAGAGAGGAGGGCGGGGCGGGGCGAAATGAGAGCAAGATGAGCAAAAGACCTCTAGGGCCGAGCGAGTCGGCACGTCGGCAGTTAGCAACTCTTTTGGTGTCTCTGTTCTCTGGCAACCAAAGCCGAGGCACGATTGACAGAAGAACCCTTTGCCCTCCCCCTCCCTCTCGTCATGACCCGGTCCCATACCAAAACACGCCCTTATCCATGTATCTGTGCCCCTTCTGGCCTCTGGCACTGCATATGCACCAGCGACGGATGATGCGTGGTAGGCATCTGGCGTTGGTGTGCAGGTTCTGTGGTTCGAAATCGTTCGGCTTTGACGGCCTGGGGTTTGTTCATGTCCTGGTTCCGGGCGGACGGAAGCTGTGGTAAGGGGAGGCAAGTAGGTTTAGGTATGGGGGTTTGAGGGTGAGGATGAGAGCGAGGGAGTTTAGGGAGTGTATGCGGGGGAAGCCGTACCCCTCGGCCAAAATCGTAGTCATTCGGGATAACCAGGCTAAAGCTTGCCCGGTAGACTTCGTAGTCGTGATTGACCCTCCGGCATCCCGATCCACTCTTTCGTCGCCTCCTTGATCTACTGGAGCACCAGGGGAGCACCATGACACACTCGATCCTTCCCACTCCGAGATACCAAACGTCACACACTCTGGATCAAATCGAAGCCGAGGTCTCGGAAGGTGTGGCGCCCCGCCTAAGCTCAAACCTCTCATCATTGCAGCTTGCAGTGTCTCCGGTCCGCCCGTACAAGCTCGGTCGCGACTTTGAGCGGGTGATAACTTGGCGACATGCACAGGTACTCCGGCAGTGCTCAGCCGCTTTTTCTTGTCTAGCTTGTCTCGAGTACAGAATCAGGTACCAACCTTGCGACCGCCTTTCCGATAGGTGCCTTATCTTACCCTGTTGTCTGATTCGGGCTATAGACCCAAGGGAGACTGTGCAAACGTGCGGAGAGGCGTAACCGGCCCTGAAATCCTTCCGCCCTGGTTCTCCTTGCAACTGGTCCACCATTTCACTTGCCCACCTCGACCACGACTCTCATTTTTCGCTCACAAACCCCAAACCAAACCTTCCGCCAAGACAACGGGCGGGTCTGGATATCCAGGCCCGCGTAATCTCACGTGGGTTCCAATTTCGCGTGTCGAATCAGTTGTGCCCCGATTTGGAGCACGACAATCAGCAACAACATTATGACGCTCATCGCACGGCGCGGCCACGCAGCCTTTCCCGAGGTCCTCCGGTATCTGTCGACGTTTGTGGTTACGTCTGCGCATCGATCCGGTCGTGTCTCGAGTCCCCCAACACGAGGTTTGGGCTCAGTGCGAACTGCGCCTTTACAGGCCCGATCCATGTCGACCTCCACCGACCCCTCAGCCTCCACAGTCCGCGCCCGCCGCCCATCCCCATATCGCCTGCCAACACTGCCTGCCTTCCTCGCAGCCTTTGCGCCTCTTCACGCAGCGGGATGGCGTCTGGACGTGCTCCAGACTAGCGGACCAGGTGCGACGACACAGTCTGCGGCGGAGGACATGATCTCGGGTGCGGATCTGCAGGGACGCCGTCTGGTGCGCGCGTACGGGTTCCCGAGCGATCGCGATGGATGGCGCGCGCTCATGACACTCATGGCACGGATCGGAGAGGCCGTTGAGGAACTAGATGTGAGTGTGTGTTGTGTGTGGGGTGCGACATGTTGGTGAATGACTAGGGTGTGATCTGGGCGTGGGGTGGGGAAGGTGACTGTGAGGGGATGGTGATGGGCTGAACGTGATAGGGCCGTTGTGTCCGGGGCCGATGAGTCTGTGGGGCATAGGCCGGTGGTGTGTGGTGTGCAGGAGTGGGCAGTCTGGAAGATGGTGTGTGGTGTGAAGACTGGCCCAGTCTGGAAGACGAGTCAGTGATGCAGAGGCAGCCGGCAAGCGATCTGTGATGTGTTTTGGGAGAGGATGATGGTGGAAGCAGGTGACGCAGGTGGCTGTGTATGTTGCGTGGTTATGCAGTCGAGGAAGGTTGGGGGAAAGGTGCTCTTGGCCCCTCTCGCTACCTTGCGCTTTGCAGACGCCGACGTCATGACGAGCCAAACCGTGACGAGCCAGACAGTAAGGGCCATCATTACGGCGTCGACGCAAGATTGAGTATCGTTGATGATGGTGATGATAAAGGAGAAGGGGAATGGTGCCAGATGTGATGAGAGAGACACCATTACATATGCCGGTGGGAGGAAGGAGGCGAGGAAGGTTGGGACGGAGACGCGTAGAGGGAAGGTGTCGAGCCAAGTCGACTCAGCGCTGATCGCAGCACCATCCGGTCCTGCTCGCAGCGCCGGCATCTGATCTACCGCCCGATGTTGCAGAGCTCGCCCCAAATGCCGGATACGTGCTGTACATTGCGACGCATACGCATACACCGATGCCTCCAATGGGTGTACAGATGGAAGGTAAGCCGTCGCCCGGGGTGACGGGGAAGGATCTGGCTCTCGCGGAGAGGGTTGAGCGCGCGTTCAGTGACAGTAGGTGTAGTGACGCGTAGTATAGGACAAGAGCAAGATGTAGATGAGACTAAGGTATCCATGCATAGTATACAGGTGATCAGATGACATCCCAGATGGCAGACAGGTCTAGGTTCTAGAGTTAGGGGTGGTAACTCGCTTTGGCGCGGTCGAGCTGGTGTAGGCGATGCAGCTCGAGAAGGAGACGGTACATCTTCCATTAGCTCAATCAAAAGGTAAAGGAAACTCACATAAGCCTGCATGTCGACCCAGCGCCAGTGCTGGAGCGTAAAGTCCTGTCCGGCCTTGCCAATCTTTTTGCCCAGGTAGTCGTGTCCGCGCTCGTGGTCGATCGTGCCGTCTTGGCGCGTCGGGCCTATGAAGAAGGCCAGCACGTCGTACAGGTCAGAATAGTCGGCCTGGATAGGGATATAGTGGTACCAGGGAATGAGGCGATCCTGCATGTCAGCTGAGAAGCGCGCTAAGCATCGAGCTAACTCACCATGTGCCAATCGGCAAAGATTGTCATCTTGAGCACAGGCGACGCGCTCGATAGGAGACGATGGAAGCGCTCACTCCACCCGTTACCATCGACGTCGAGCATGTATCGGAACATCCACGTGTTGTTCGCCGGCAGCATGGGGGACGTCTCAATCTCGGCCTTGATCTCCTCGCACAGCGCCTCGTTTGGGCAGCCGATGATCTTGCCGCTGAGCTTGACGTCGCCATATTCTTTGGCGAGCTGCGCGCCGTGCCGGTCGGTGCGGGTGTAGCCGCCCCGCCCGTCTGGGAGCATGACATTGGACACGGTCTCTTCCCAATCGCTGTCGTTGCCTTTCCGCCCGTTAAACATGAGGTGCAGGCGGTAGCGGTGCTGGTCGCGCCAGTCGGTCTGGGTTGGGAGACCGCCAGTCGTACCTCCGCGCCAGTGTACACGTGGGTCGAGCTTGTCCTCCCACTTGCCAATGTCGGCGATCGCCTTGTCGGTCAGGTTGACAAAGCCCTCGAGCGGGGGGAGGAGGAAGCTCGCGTCGCCCGGCAGCTTCGAGTGCACAAACCACGGCTTGAGTACGCTCGGCGAGCGGTCCTCACGGTCGACCTGTAACGCGCCGTGCAGGCGCTTGAGGTTGGGAAACTCGCAAAAGTCCATCGTCGCGACGTGGTCGTGGATGAATGCCTTCTCATGCGTCTCACCGTCTTCGGCACCGGAGAGCATGTTGGCCGGCGAGTCGAGCGGGCACGCCTTGAACCAACCCCACGCTGTTGTGCGCCGGGGGTTCTCGTAGTGTCGCAGCTCCTCGGCCGTAAAGTGCGCCCCTGAGCTCACGAGCTCCTTGGCCCGCTTCCGCTGATCCTTGCCTAACACGACACCGCTGACGTCGTGGTCGCTTCCCGTCATTGCGAGGTTGAGGTTGGGTGGCAGCGCGGTGCGGAACGAATCGATCAGCGCTGCGAGCTTCTTGGGCCGCCCTGCATTTGCGCGCTTGCCCGACAGCTTGACGCTCTCGCGCGAAATGTTGATCTGGTACGCGTGTTGTTCTGTGCTCGCGAGCCCCTGCGAGCGGGCAATAAACGTCGCAGGCTCGAGTGCGTGGTGTGCGAGAATATCCCTCATCATCAGGTCGTACTCGTCGACAAGCTCGACGCCGCGTTCCTTTGCCCACGCAAACCACTTGTCAAACCCCTCGGGTGGGTCCATCCCATACCGGCGCTTGTACTCGCGCGCCGCCTGCTCGACATTCTTGCTCTGGCGATCGCGCACGAGACGCCACGTCTCCTCGCCGCGCTCCATCAGTTCATAGAACGGATGTTCTGGCTGTGGTGCACCGCGCCGCAACGGGTTGAGCGTTGCCAAGCCATTCCGCGTAAAGGTCATGGTGCGTGGTCTCCGCCGGTGGCCGTGCTCAGGCGCAAATCCGAGCGGTAACGGGTCCTCCATCTCTTTGCCGAGGTGATGCCGAATGCCAAACCAGTAGAGGAGGCCTAAGACGATGACGACGTAGAGGATCTTGCGCGGTCGACGGATCGGCCGCGGCACGCTCATACTCCCCGGTTGAGGGAGGGCGCGCTGGTTGAAACCGAGCATTGGAGACGGCGGGGAACGCAGTGGTCCAAGTCGTGGTGAGGCGTCGGGAGTGTGTTGAGCGATGTAGAATGCTCGTTTTGGCCGCATAGGTGGAGTACCGGGCGCCAGCGGACTCGCACAGGCGCGCGTGTAGAGTGGATGGCGTGAGATGCCAAGTAGAGGCGCGCGTGTTGGCCGAGATGGAATAGAGTTAATGAGAGTATGTGTAGGTGACCAAATGTGTGCTGTGCTGTGAAAGGTTAGGTAGACAAGGTGAAAGAAGACGTGACGGCGTTGAGATTAAAGGTTGTTGTGAGTATTAGTAGGTTAGAGTGGTGTGAACCAACTTGTGACGCGTGGAGTTTTAAGTATTCTAAAGTACCAGGGGTGACCTAATTCCGTCGATCGACTTCATTGGGGGATTCCAAAACCGAAAGGGACAATGTAATACCGGCGATCACACTGTTACTTTACAAAGTCGTGCTCCTATAACTCTGGCTCTGTTCCTGGTACCTCGTTACAACCTCGTGACAACCTCGTGGAAACTTCTACACATGAGGTGACAGTTGTTGGGCGTAGCCCTGTGATTGTTGGGGTTAGACCTCGGCTGGCTACCATGGTGGTGAGAGTAGATGCATAGGACGATACAAATCAATCGCCTTAAAATAGTATGCATGAATGACGTGTATTTATTGGTGTGATTCTCAACGACAGTTGGTGACCGGGCGGCGGGCGGCGGGCCGGTGGAGTAGCCGGAGTGACCGAAGTGACCGTTGCACAACCAGTTGGATGATACTGTTGATTCCAACTCGACACCGGCCCGCCATCTCCGCTACCACTCTATCTCTGTTTGCATTTGCATATCACGATAGTCAAATCTCACCCTCCTTTTTCTGCCGCGGTACTCACCTCGTGTTTTTATCATTCACTCCTTCTCATCTCCCAACTTCTCTCTCGTCACTATAGTGGCATCACGCGCAACTCAACCCGCATCTCACTTTCTTGCGCAAGTCAGCACCTCTGCCTATCATGTCTCCCCTCGACGAGTCGGCTGTTGAGTCGCCATTCTCGACACCTGCGTCCTCTAGGCGGCCGAGCTTGGCCATGCCCCGCCCCACCTACTCAGCCAGTGGTAGCCGGCGTTCGTCCCATGCGTCTGGCCCACGTCCCATAACAAAGGCCGAGTACTCGGGTCCACCCACGCCATCGCTCCTCTCACGCGCGGGTTCGCCGACACAGCCGCTCGCGAACGAGCAGGTAGCCAGTCGGAAGAATAGCTTTGCCGAGACCGGGGCGCACCCTATTCTCGGCAAGCTTGGTGGCCTGGCCGGTTTCAGCGCCATCGAGAACAGGGAATTGCGGACCGGCGAGTTTATCGCGTCTCTTGACTGTGGCACTACGTGAGTTTCCATTCCGGGGACTCCACTCCCTTTCCCCCATGGGGTCCGTCCCCACTGATGCCAGCTCGACCCGCTTCATTGTGTTCGACGAGCACGCCAAGATCATCACCGAGCACCAGACCGAGTTTGAGCAGATCCTCCCCCACGCCGGATGGCACGAACACAACCCCGAGGCCCTCGTCGACGCAATGCGCGAATGCATGAGCCGCGCAATGTACAAGCTCGAATTCATGGGGTGGCACAGGGACAGCGTACGCGGTATTGGGATCACGAACCAGCGCGAGACGACGTTGTGTTGGAGTCGCAAGACCGGCCAGCCACTGTGTAACGCGATCGTGTGGGACGACACGCGCACGGTTGCGGTGGTGCAGCAGTTCGAGGACAAACTCGACGCCGAGGGTTTCGATATTGATGGCACCCGTGTGAAGGGAAAGGACGCGCTTGTCAGTCTGACGGGCCTTCCGCTCTCGACATATTTCTCGGCGATCAAGCTCCGTTGGATGATCGATCACCACAAGGCTGTGCGCGAGGCTGACGAGGCTGGCAACCTTTTGTTTGGAACTGTCGATTCATGGCTCGTCTACGTAAGTTACCTAAAGAGTTGGCTGACATCAGAACCTGACTGGAGGAGCGGAGGGTGGACTGCATATCATCGACGTGACGAACGCGTCTCGCACATTGCTTATCAGCCTCAAGAGCCTGCAGTGGCATAAGGGCCTGCTTGACTTTTTTGGGATTAACGAAAACGTGCTCCCTAAGATCGTGTCTAGTGCCGAGGTGTATGGCAAGGTCGCGGCGAGTATGGGCATCGAGGCTCTCATTGGTGTGCCGATTGCTGGTATTGTTGGCGACCAACAGGCTGCGCTTGTCGGTAACAAGTGCCTGCGGCGCGGCGACGCCAAGAATACATACGGAACGGGCGCGTTCATGCTGTTCAACACGGGCGACGAGATTGTTAAATCGGACAACGGGCTGCTCACGACGGTTGCATACCAGCCTGGTCCGAATGCCGCACCCGTCTACGCGCTCGAGGGTTCGATTGCGGTAGCCGGCTCAGCGATCAAGTGGTGAGTGCGGGATCCGGCTGGGCTGACCCCAGGCTACGCGACCAGGTCAACCTGATCGAAGAGTCGCGCGAGATGGACATGCTAGCCGGCTCTGTCGAGGACACGGGCGGCGTCTACTTCGTGACGGCCTTTGCAGGCCTCCTCGCACCCTACTGGGACCGGAGTGCTGTGAGTTCTTTTCCACTGACCACCACACACTAACACTAGACGGGCACGATCATCGGTCTAACCTCGTACTCGACGTCGGCTCACATCGCCCGCGCAACCCTCGAGGCGGTATGCTACCAATCTCGCGCAGTTCTCGACGTGATCGAGCGCGAGGCCGGTGTCAAACTCGACACGCTCAAGGTCGATGGCGGGGTCACGAATTCCAACCTGGCGATGCAACTCCAAGCCGACATTGGGGGGTTCAAAGTCCTGCGGCCATCTATGCGCGAATCGACAGCCCTCGGATCGGCTTTGTTGGCCGCGCACGCGTTGGGGTTGTTCGGTTGGGACATCAACAACCCCGAGACATTGAAGGACGTTAATACGGCCGATAGCCAGCTCTTCAGTCCCAAAATCACGGAGGCTAAACGACGCAAGATGAGGCGTGGATGGGAGAGGGCCGTCACACGGGCGAGAGGATGGCATGCGGCTGATGAGGAGCTCGCGGAGAGGGAGCGCGAGATAGAGAGCAATGAGGGACTTGAGGAACTGGGGGATGAAAGTACGCTCGATAGAGAGGAGGATGTGGCGCTCCGCAAGGCTGTGGAGGGAGTCAAGTGGGATAAGGAGTAGATCGTCGCGTGTGAATAGATATAGAAAACATGTACAGTGAATACGGGATGGAAGTTGATCTACGCGTGGATCCGAGGGGGTGGGCGAAGGCCCGTGGGATTACCGGTTCCCTTTTGAGGCACAGAACGGGGTTGAGTACTGGCAGAGGCACTGGCTGCCGAGGGGGAGGGGGCGGGCGAAGGCGAGGGTGGGGATGAGGGCGGGACTTGCATCGCGTTGGGACGGTATACTCGCTGCGAGTCGGGCGACAACTGGGCTGTCGATGGCGACAACTGGGCTGTCGATTTGGCCAGCGGTGCGGGTTTCTTGGATGCCTGGTGTGAGCTCCTCGTCTTCGCCTTACTATCCCCTCCTTGCCTTGGCGTCGTTCTCCCCTTCCCCCTCCTTCCTATGCCCCTCCAACTCACAAAACAACACCAGCTCCCAGACTGCTCCTCAAACGACCAGATCGACACCTCGTCTTCGTCGCGGGCTGCGTGAGCGTCGCGTCGTCTTCCTATCGTAACCCACCCATTATGTTGTACTGTATGTTGCTTGACTTTGTTGACCCGACTGTGTAAAGTCTAAGCAGTATGCAGTGTCATGTAGGACGCAGGAGTCACGACAATGCATATGTATACGTAAATGCAGTGCCATCTAGCGGCCTGTGCGTAAGTGGTACTCTTCTTCTGATCAAGCGTGGCTCAGAATAGCAAAGACTATGTAGTGATCTATGTTAAGCATACAGGAACGGAGGTGTGATACAAAAGCACACTAGGCCCACCCAAACTAATCCCCCTTATCCTGTCAGATCTCAAACCGATCGGGGTCGTGTTTGGCCTTGCTCGTCATGTGTCCTTGTGCAAGACCTCTGGAAGATGTCACGCGAGCCTGCGTTGCCGAATAGAAACGAGTTGAACGGTTGGTTGCATTGCGGTCTGTGCAAGAAATGTCACAGCTGTGAATCACCGACTGGCTAAACAGCTGCTCGGATCCTGGAATAGCTGTGGCTGTGCTGTGTACACTGTGTCGTATCTTTCTGGTTTGTAGATCGTACAAGAGATAACGCAATACCTGCTAGGGGTCACATGGTCGCGCACAAGGAACAGGTCCACTGATCATTGGCCCACAGGCCCATTGGTCACCGGTTGGCGCGGGGCCACCGGTCAACGCCGTGCAGCAGAGATCGGGGTCGCGAGAAACTCTCGTGCTCAAAGTGAACGTAGCCACCGTAGGAAGCCAAGGTACGCAGCCATACAGTAAAGGGTACACAGCCACGGATGTAGGAGATTCAGAGGCGATGCCGAGGCCCAGGCTCATCGGCAAGGCCATGTCGTTGTTTTCGCACGTACGCGCTGCCAATTCTGCCAAGCCAGTCACATCCGCCACGTGAGGTTATGCATCCACCGATATCTACTGGAGGAGCCTATATGATGTTGATAGGCCTAGATGGCGTACTATCGTCAGCTCGTCCAGTCTCGTCAGCTCACCATCTTGGTGTACTCGGCGGCCTTCTTGTTGAACGCAGGACGGTCCGTCGCGTACTGCTCAGCCTCGAGTCAGTTCTCTCCATCTTCAGACTCACGATCGAGGTGACAAGCGGGTCGTCCGGGTTCGGGTTCTCGACGAGGTCGTATAGCGACAGCAGCACTGATGTAAGGCAGATCCTGGGAGTGAGGAATGAGGAACGCACCAGACGCCATCTTGGTCGATGGCTTCCACGCCTCCGCCTTGAGCACGCCAATACAGATGCTTTCGTCAGCTCGCTCTCGGGCTATACGCACTTGCCATCACTATCAATGTTGGGGTGGTACATCTTGGTGGCGAACTTGAGCTGCTGTCAGCCGCCATCTCCAACCTTCCCTCGACATACAGAAGGAGCCTTGAATGGGAAGTCGTACCCAAACTTGATCTTGAGCCGGAACTTGCCGCCCTCATATGGCCCGGTCTACATCAGCTCTGCTTTGACGACAACTCACCGGTCCAATCATTGTAACGTTCCAGAGGAGGAGGTTGTCGCCTTCAGTCTCGACCTCGATGTTGGTGAGCGGGTTGGCGCGGAGCTCGCCGAGTTCCTATTGTCAGTTGAGTCGGACACGTACATACCCGCTGTGCGCGCTTGACTGCTGCCGAGGACATTGTGAAGTGTGTGATGCGGAAATGACGGAGGACCTGCCTCGTTGTAAGTAGTTGGGCACAGGTCTTGGGGGTGGTGATCGGGCCTCCACATCGGATCCGACTCCCTCGCAACTTGCACCCTGGTCACCCTGTTCACCCTTACCACGTGCGGTTGAAAACGCAGGGTGACAACCGAAATACTAGCAATCGCGTCAGGCACAAACAATTCAGAACAGTCGATTTAGTGCACCTTTCGAGGGACTTTCTTTCAACAGAGATATCAACTATGAAGATCCATCACTTTCACACTCCTTAAGACGTTAAGACTCCAATAACGATGAGGCTGGGATTAGAACCGCTGTTACTTCTTCCCTTGGTGTTTGCTGCGGGCAAGCCAAAGTGCCTGCCTTCTGGCGATGAGCGGCCTATCAATGCCGCCTTGAGCCGAGGTGAGTCGCCCACACGGAAGTCATTTGCACGCCGCTGACACAAGGTGGGGCCGGTGCGAGTGTTTCCCTCTGTCCCGGATCCGTACATACCTTGTACGAGCCGATTCGCTTCACGGCGGCGCGGCAGACGCTCACCACGGCCGGGAAAGTGTTGGGAGATGACCGAGCGATGCTCATCGTGGGAGGCGAGCAGCAGGCCGTCGCGATCTAGTGAGTGCGCATTCCGCACCTTCCTTCCCTCCTGCTTCCTCCCTCTATCTTCCCTCCACTACCTTCCCTCCGTCCCTCCCTCTGCCTGTGAATAAAGCTGACGCCAGCGGCGACTGCCCCGGCTGTGACGGGCTGACCGTCTCCGACCTCATCGTGGATGGAAACCGGCCCCAACTCCTGCGCGTACCAATGGGCGAGGCGCTCATCGCGATGGGCAACGCAGATGGGCACCACGTGACGGGTTGCCGCCTTTTTGAGCCGCGTGGCTGGAGTGCACTACATATCCGGGAGGGCGATCGGAAGCAATGCCAGCGCGCGCGGATCGACAACAACGTCATTGTAAGCTCCTTGGATTCGGAGGCTGACAACAGGGACCGTGCGGGGAAGAATGGGATGAGGAGTACGACGGCTTCGTCGAGAAGGAGCCAGCGTGGGGTAACCCGCGCTCTGATGGCATCAGCCTCGCGTGCAAGCACTCTGTGGTGGAAAATAATGTCGTGTTCGATACAACGGACGGGGCGATTGTCGTCTTTGGTTCAGCAGGGAGCGAGATCCGCTCCAACAAGATCTCTTCTCGAACCCGAGTGGTGCTAGGAGGGATCAACCTCGTCGACTATGACCCATGGGAGGGAGATTATACCGGCACGAAGGTACACGATAACGAGATCTTGGCGCCGAGCGGGTTCGTCAAGGTCGGTATCGTGATCGGACCGAGCTCGTGGTCCGACGACACA
Organism: Cutaneotrichosporon cavernicola; assembly: GCF_030864355.1. Classification (NCBI taxonomy): domain Eukaryota; kingdom Fungi; phylum Basidiomycota; class Tremellomycetes; order Trichosporonales; family Trichosporonaceae; genus Cutaneotrichosporon; species Cutaneotrichosporon cavernicola. Next base: position 1,597,688 of record NC_083396.1, on the reverse strand, counting down.
GAGACGAGCGTATTCGGCGGCACGGTGACGGATAATACGTTTTCAGGCCAGCGCTTCGGATACGCCATGGTGATCAGCAGCGCGCACGATTTCACGGTGCTGCGTAACAAAGTGCTGCCCGGGTCTGAGTTTATTGGCGTACCGGGAACAACATGTCCCACGGCGCCGGAGAATGGCGCGCCCCAGGCTTTCCTCATCAATAAGGGAAGTGCCGAAGGAAAATTCCAGCGCGAATTCGTCAACGGCGAAGTGCAGCACAGTGAGCTAGACGATAAATGTGAGCTGACAGCAGTCATCTGCATCAATCCCCCGCCATATCGCGACCGGGCGTACAAGCCATGGCGGCTAAGCGATGCGCCAGAGGCGATCACAGCTCGGGCGGCCGCCGCAATCGATGCTAGTCCTTCATCGAAGCTCGGGGCACGCGTCGCCGACTCCGTCGTCGCATACCAGCACATTCTCCTCGCGGCCCTCGACAGCATCTCGAACGCCATGGCCGTCCCCATACAGAGCGACTCGACAGACGAGCGCCTAGCCGCCCTAGAACAGGGGGACGTGGAGCTGCGAAGGGGACTGGCCAAGCTAAAGCGTAGCATCGTCAAGCTGACAGATAACGTCGCAGACGCGGCAGACGGAAGGGCGCCGCTCCTCAAGAGCGTGTATAACGCTGTGCGGCAACCAGAGGTCAAGCCTGTCAGTAGGACTCACGTAGCGCGCGGAACACAAGCGGCGAGTCAGAGTCACGCGGTGATGTCGGTCGGCGTCGTGCTTTCTATCGGTGCCGTACTAGCCCTCGCTCTGGCTGTGCTGCGGCGGTGGCGCCGTACCGCTAAGGGGTTAAAGTCGCGTTAGAGTCTGAACATGCAGTTCGAACCATGTGCCATACCAGCTTTACGACAGACTACCTACAATTCCGGTCATACATAATCTGAGGTCAGAACCGCCCAGGGCACGACTCACCACTCTTGCGATCCCGCCTCTGGGTCCTTCTCATCCTCCTGCATGAACAGCAGCGCTCCCTTCTTAAGTCCAAACATGACACTCGCCCCTTTCGGCGATGCACTCCGATGGGCCGTCCCCTTAGGAACGACGAACACGTCGCCCTTCCTCAACCACCTCGAGGCGGTAGGAACATTGCTCTCTTGAGCGATATCGGTACTTCCCTCCCGGGTCTCGACGAACACATCCCCATCGATGATGAGGAACATCTCGTCTGAATCGGGATGCACGTGCCAGTAGAACTGGCCCTCTAGGCGCATAATCGTAAGCTCCTGGTCATTGAAGCTGGCGTGTGGCTCGGTACTCCAGATTTTGAGCTGCGATGTCGCCTCATCTCCTAGGTTGATGGGGGCTGCGATCGGCATCGTAGAGTGGATGTTGTGAGAGCGTTGGGATGGGTTGGCATGCCCATGATATCTCGTGGGAGAATGCCGTAGATTGCCGGGATTGCCGATCGGTCATGTCCGAGCTTGTCTCTCATGCCGACACTTCAGTACGGTCTCGTACTGGCAAGCGTGGCCCCGGCGTGAGGGGTGCTCGCCCATTATGGGCTGTGTTTGGAGTGCTCCAGAGCTGTTTGAAATGAATTCGGGCTGATTTCAGTAGACCATGAGAGGGGACTCGCCTGCTGGAGCGAAGCCCACCTCCTCCAGAGGACTTGCCAGTGCGTCCAGCTTGTCAACGTCATCCATGGGGTCAGTCTTATGGACAAGAACACCGAACACGGTATCCGTCCAATGTATCCCAGGCCAACCGTAACACACAACATGCATCCGTCTTTGTGGTGTAGTGGTTATCATACTCTCTTAGGGAGCTGTCTGATACGCCGGCGATCAATCCGTTGGCGATGAGGACTCACCTCTTGGGAGTGGCCCCGCGTTCGAATCGCGGCAAGGACCAAGCAGGGTTAGAAACCTGGTTAGGATACGTTTTTGGGTGACTGCAGCATGGACCAAGCGGGTGTCTAGTAACACACATAGCATATGCATGCTACCATTAGCTTGGCTAATCTTGTTTCGCTGAGCCTTTTGCTTGAATGTTTGCGGCTCTCCTCGACTGATGAACATGCCGAGTCCTCGGGACCCCACCTGACTACAGACTGATCCACTGAGTGACCACATCACAACCCGGTACACCCCACTGTCACCGGACACAATCTCTTCCCACTTCTCACTTCCACAGCCTCACAGCGACGTACAAGCGTATCCCGGCGATTACCGGGTCGCCCACTCGGATACTCTTCCGGCAGGACAAGTAGACGCCCATGCGTGTCACTCACGGACGATCCCACGACGAGTCACGATGAAATCGGGTACGGCCGTGCTGGCGTTCTCGCGGAAACCCCGGCCACGAGCAAGCTTTGTTACCAGCCATAGCAAAACGAACAAAGGCTACGCAGCTACAGGAAGCCTCCCACAGCCAGCCCATCCAGTGCACGGATGAACCGAGCTTTCCCCGCGGGGTCGAGTGGGAACCGAACCCTGGCGTGATCCACGTCGAACGAGACAAACAAAGCACTGGGATTGCGATGTCTGAGAGACTCAAAGTCGAGCAGCCACGAGGGCGCGTCATTGTTCCCGTGCCTGTTGGGAACAAAAGAACGCTCGGCCCGACCAGTTCCGGTATTCTGGGCTATTAGGCTATTAGGATTTCGCCAGCTTCTATTGGACACTCGTAATGACGTACGGAATATGCGGGGGATGGCTACCCCGCGACCCAGCCTTTGTTCGCCCAGGATCCAGATATGGATCCAGGATGCACCGAAGAGAGGTCATTTCAGTACCTTGGATGTAGCAACTGGCGAGTGCTTGGGGTCTGGACAATGTCGAGGTGGACAATGTGGCACGAACCATGGGTCGCGCTTGGTCTCGAGACAATACCATGCCCATGCCACGCCACGACGCATTGGTGCTGTATAAGAAGCTCTTGGGCAGCTCTGATCAGACCCATCAACCACCTTCCACTTCCACATTCACTTCTGTGCTCTTCAGTTCTCGAACCCAACCCACCAAAGAAACAATGTTCCGCGCTGTTACCCGTGCCCTCCCCGTCCGCGCCGTCCAGGCCCGCGCCATGTCGTCCTCCTCCAAGGCTCCCCAGGCCGGCTTCGTGAGTTGCCCATCTCCCAGATAAAAGAAGCTAATGTCAGTGGAAGACCTGGATCATCGGCATGCCCGTCGACGTGTACCCGCTCGCAGCCATTGTCACTATCGCCTGCAGCGGATCCGGTTACAGTGAGTGATATCGTCGCAGGTCAAGCTGACCATAGTCATGTACAAGCACCTCACTGAGGACTCTAAGCGCGGCGAGCTGCGCCTCCTCCCCACCCACCTGCAGTAGATGTCAGACAGGATCGAGGTTAGTCTAGACCTAGACCACTAGACCCGTTGTTCTGTGTATGTATTGGTATCTGCAGCGATCTTCGGCGAGGTTTTTGGAGATCGATCAGATCAAGGATTGGTGCGATGGTCTGTGCACGGAGTGAGCGTCAGTGCGGCCATCAAAGGTGAGAGTGAAGGCGGAGACAATCAGAACGAAACCAAATGTACAACCGGTATGCTATCAAGGTGCAACTCAATCGCAATTGATCGAGTTGGTGATTGTTTCACGGCTAAGGCTACGACCTGAGGCGGTCAGGCACGAGACGGAGGTGACGGTCGGTTGCGAGGTGCCATCCCATTGTGAAGATGCCGAGGCAGCACACGCCGGACACGGCGAAGACGAGGGGGTATCTGGTGTCAGGGTTGATGGTGGTTGTCTACTCACACATCGACGGGCACCTGGTCCCAAGCAGCACGGAGCTTGCCCTTTGGTGGCTGGGACGTGGACGCGGCGCGGAGCTGCGTGACACGGACAAGGGGGGCGGTGGTGCGGAGTGCTGTGCGGAACATTTGTGCGTTGGTACAGTTGGGGTGTAGTGTAGTGCGTGGCGGTTTAATATGTGAGTGGCGGTTGAATATGGTGGGTGGGGTAAGTCTCTCATCCATCTTTATACCATGCACAACTCGGCACGTCGGTAATCGAGACGGACTCATCGACGCTGACAACTCGTATCAGGACCGTACGCGCCCGAACATGCATTGTTCGCGTCGGTCACTACGAAATCTCCTACGAACATCACTACGAACGATGGAGCAGACGCCGTGGCAGACAAAAGCCATGCCACATGGGCCATTCCGAACACTCGATAACAGGTCTAATCTCTAATCGGCACCTAATCACCGCACCTAATCGTCCCTAATCGCCACCATTATCTTAAATTGGCTCGATTAACTGAAAACTGCCGCCGGGATCGCCCGTCATTCGTAGTGCAGTTCGGAGCACTACAAACAGTTTGTAACAACTGCATACGTCACAACCACATCAATGACGCATTGGGCCAATACAAATGCTAGATGCTATGGCCCTTAGTGCCTGCGTGTTCGTTGTAGTTGTCGCTCGGGCGATATCTAGCGTCAGCCTCGGGGTTCGGGGATATGGCCTCGCTTGACATGGCGACATGGCGATATTTCCCGCCCTCGCTCACTCGCTCATCTTTACCCACTTGCACCCCTCCCTCTCACCGCTCAATACCCCCACTCCGGGTTCACAGGCCACTGTCCGTACCCACAGTACCGGAAATCTTGCCCGTGTGGCGCTTTGATCAGGCGCTCGATGGCGTCAAGGCCGCGGTCAAGTACTTGCATACTCGGCCCAAAGCTCAAGAGCCCAAAGTGTGTGCACGGCGAGTCGAGCAAACTCCGCCGGTGGGAGGGGTTGATGTCGAAGAAGATCCCCGGTACGACAATGCATTTCTCCTTCAACGGCTCTTCGAAGAAGGGAGTGGATCGTGCAGTGGTGCACCGAACACACGGAGGTCGAGCCAGACATAAAACGCCGCCTGGGGAGATACTTTAACCTAAAGGCCCGTGTGCACAAGGCTGGCGAGGAGGTGATTGTGCTTCTTCTTGAACGTGCGCTGGAGAGAGATGCGGTCCTGCTTGACTCTCTCGGGATCTAAGAAGGGGATGGCAGCCATTTGGAGAGGATGGTTTGCCCCACAGTCTACAAAGGAACCGGATTGCTGGATGTCGCTGATCAGCGGCGGGACTGACGGCCCAGCATACTCGCCAGCCAGCCTGAAACCCTTGGTCAGCCCGTTGATCACCAGGATCCTAGTTGTTAGATGGGTCATAATCAGACTCACCTTGTTCACGTCGTCGACGTAGAGCGCCCGAGACGCTCCGGCCCTCCCCCCATTGAACTGGTACCACGAGTAGAATTCGTCCAGTACAATAGTCGTGTCGCCGTCACCGATGCGTACGAGCTGTTTCAGTTCCTCGCCTTCGATCACCCGAACTCTATCCCACTGCAAAACCCACGATTTTATCGGTCGTGTGGCGAAATGGCATCGCGTCTGACTACGACGAGTACATCAGGAGATTGCGGGTTCGACCCCCGTCATGACCTAGCGCGTGAGCGTATTGTTTTGTTTCGTTTTCGTTTTCGTTTAGTTGTTGCAACGGTGCGAGGGGCGGTTTCGTGGTGCCACACTGCGCCGCACCCTGTACTTCCAGGGGTCCGTATATCCCGACCGCTAATCTGATAAATGTGATTCATCGACTTGGGGACAAAATCGCTGGTGACGAGCACGGACCAACAGGTGTATTGCTGATTCAAGTGAGTCACAGTGAGTGTAGGAAGGGTATAAGTGTATCTGTGACATCTTGGACTCTGGACTCGATTAAGCTCGTACTCATGGCCAAACATCATGCAATTGAGCAATTCTGCTCTGACAAACGGCGTTTGGACATTGAACAATGAACAATGCGTATTGCGAATTGAACCTAGATCCACCTCTTCAGCTTCGCGTCGCGTCCAGCCACTTGGTCACGAGTACCGCATCTCAAGCCCAAGCCCAAGCCCAAGCCCAAGCCCAAGCCCAAGCCCAAGCCACGTTCCGCCGCTGCCGGAGGATCGGGGGATAGGCGGCGACGCCCCCCCGGCCGATCGAGCCACCTGTCTATCTCCTTGACGCCTCATGCCACATTCTATTCATGCGGCCGCGTCAAACGGCCCAGAAAGATCTACAGTGGATCCTGCCCTTGAGCGTGGCTTGCAGTCCAAGAGTCCGACCTGTGCCGGCTCTAAACAGCTAACATGCGATTGGGCGGGTTTCCCATCCCCCTCTTCTTCGTCACCCTTGTCGCCGGGTCGCCGATTGGAGGTCTGTGGTATTCCGTCAGGTCAGGTGGGAGTTTGCACCTCATCGAGAGCGTGCGCCGACATGGGGGGGGCGACGTACACTCTTCCCAGGTCAAGACGATTTCTGGACCACTCAGGGATTCCAAAGAGCTCAGCCGTAAGGACTCGTACCTTCAATAACGGCAGGGCCGACCGTCGAAGCGAGGTCGGCTGTCTGGTCAGATGTCAGCTGAGGTCACCTGTCAGCTGGCAGGTCAGAAGTTGACTCCGAGTCCGACAGAGTGGAGCCAAACCAAGGATCCTATTTAGTTATGCGCGATGCCGTCAAAAGACACATACGTGGTTTTGGTGTCTACTTTCCCACGGTGGAGCGAGATAACGTGGCTTATCGGCAGTGACGACCTCCATTCCGTGTCAGATTGCCTCTCTACTCCAGTTCCAGCCCATTCTCTCCACTACCCAGCTATGGGTCTGGTGGCACTGCGGGAGATTGCGCGCCTCCCGCGCCCATCTGCCCTCCCCCCCTCGACGCTGCTCCTCGAGACGCCGAGCACCATCGCCATATTCGACAAGTATCCCAAGGCCCACTACCATGTGCTGGTCATGCCCCGGCTCCCCCATCCAGACTTGAAAGATAGCGATCTCGATAGCCTCGCGAGTCTCCTGCGAAGTGGAAAGGCGAGGAATGTGCTGCATGAGTTGGCAGAGGCGGCCGCAGAAGTCGAGGAGATGGTGCGCGACGAAATGGTCAAGACTACTGGTGTGGCTTGGGGGTTGAATATGGGTTTCCATGCGGTACCGTCTATGCAGTGGGTCTCCCCGTCTCTCCGTCTTTCCGTCCCTCCGTCTTTCCGTCTCTCCGTCTTTCCGTCTCTCCGTCTCTCCGTCTCTCCGTCCCCCCCTCTTTCTCCTCCCTCCCCGTACCTTTCCGACTGAACCACCGAATACCGCTCCTCCTCACCTTCCCTCTCTCTCCCGCCTCCTCCTAACCCCAGCCACCTCCATCTCCACGTCATCTCCGACGACCTGTGCAGCCCAACCCTAAAGACCAAGAAACACTACAACTCGTTCCGGCCTGACCTGGGCTTCTTCGTCAGCCTGCGCGAGGTACGCTCGTGGCTCGACTCGGACTGGGGAGACCGTGCCGAGGTAAGTCCAGCCTACGTCCCTGGGCCTTAACGAGCTAACGCAGACTCTGGCCGCCAAGGAGGCACTGCTGCGCGAACCCCTCACATGCTTCAAGTGTGGTGAGGGGGTTGCGAATATCCCAGCACTTAAGGAGCACCTTGGGGAGGAGTTTGAGAGGGAGAAGACGGGGCGATAGGTAGAAATAGATGCATTCAACTATTGTACTGCAGAATTGCACCCACATCGAGTGCGCTGCGGTGTGGACGCCGCAGGCACTCTGCTTGGCAGGGGTGCCCTTGGCGGCACACCCGTTTGCTCACACGTTGATCATGACGCGCCGCGCATCACGTGCGCCAGACTCACCAGACAGACGAGACGCATCACAGATACTGCACCTCACGTACCAGACTCCAGAACCATGTATTCGAGCACGAACCTACCTGGGAGACCCGAAACCGTCGTGACTAAACTTGGGGGCGCGGCCCGCGGAACTGAGGAGGACTACTTGGTACGACGTCACAAATCCCAATCACACATTCCTTCGCCCAAGTCCGAGGCACTCGGGAATCCCTCGGGGCGCCGGCGGGCTTTGCTGGCCGCCTTGTGTGTGCATCCGTTAAGCAGTTGGAATCCATGTGGTGGTAGCGAGGCCTGGCTGGTTTCTTTGAGACTGGCTGGACAACTGGGGCCTCAGTAATGTTGCCACCAGTTCCGGGTTCCTGGTCGGGCCATCACGGTTGATGTGATTTATATCATGTAAGTGTTATAATGTACATTAGGATAACGGCAGAAATATACGGCAGCTACGGCAGATGAAGAGGGTGAGGATGACGAGGTTACAAGTGGGAGGGTGAAACAGGGCCATACTACCAGGAACAGTCATATCGTGGTCATCCAGCCAACTCTTTTGACCCTCTCAACAGATTGCCGGCTCTGCCGGGTGTTACCGATCCCAGCTCACGTTGGTAGGTGTCGACGACGTGGGTAGGGGTAAAATTCCCCGAACCCAGACCGGCCTGGACTCCCACCATGGACCCCTATCCCTGGCAGCAGCCAGAGATATCAGCCACATGCCATGTGGCCAAGATGTGGATGCCATTGGACATTAGATATTGTCTGTAGGGAGGGATAAAGGGTCAGGCAATGTCATGCAGCCCGTTGGCGTACCAGGGACACAGAGTACAAGTACAGTACGTGCACTTGCAACGCACAGTCCACAATCCACCTTCCGCAGTCCACCGTCCAAAGCCTAAGCCGTCACAAACGCATCACGCACGGTATTGGGTGAAGGGGTAAAGTGCCTGTGCCGAAATCAGTTTATAGCCAAGGATGCTGCTTAACTGGCAGTCGTGCTCAAGCGACCTTGTTCTGCTCATGTGGGGTGGACAGGGTTCAGATATGCCGTGTCAAAGGTTAAATAGGGATGAATACCTATTGGCTAGTAATTCCATTCCATTCCTCGTTATCCTTTAGTTGCCTTTGCTTTAAACCTATAGGGTGCCCTGGGATAAACCTACTTTTCAAAGCTCTGTACGCCACCCAAATTACGGGGGTCACAACTAAGAGTAGAATCAAACGCTCAGTTGCTCCAAACAACCTCGTCGCCCAGTGTTTAAACGTCATGCTCTCGGCAGCTTCGTTGTTCGGACGTCCTAGTAGATCGTATCTTCCAGAACCCCAACCGGCCACCTTCCCCCCGCCGTTACTAGTTCCTCTGACGGCATGCCAAGATGCCCACAAGTCCACATGCCACTCTCCCTTTCGCCTCATGCTGCCTGATCCTTAACCAGCCCGTCTCCCCTCGTTCAGACGACTGCTAAACCTCCCCCCTCCAGGCACACCAGTCGGCTTGTCCCTCTTTGCCTCTAGATCGTCATGCTACCGGTGTATATCGTACAAAGCCCTGGCGGGCCTTTCCTGCCCTGCTTGACCTCCATCCAGTTAGCCAGTTCCTGCCATCTTGCGAGACGACAACTGAGGGAAACGGCACCATTGTTGTCCCGGTCGTCTCACAACCGAGCATCACTGCGAGCAAAGGCGGCTAAGCAGCCAAGCAACAATCCCGCACTGCGACGTCCACTTGTCATTGCTAGCATCATCCGTACCCTCAGCATATACAGTCCACTGCGATCCTCTCGAAAGCAGCATCAGCATCCCCCTTCCTAAAGCACTTTTATTCGTTCGGCGCAGCCAGCTTCTGTTCAAAACAGATATCAATACCCTACTCGGCAGGCTCGGTAACCTGCAAGACCCGTCCGGTACCGCCGGATCCGGCAACCTCGAATCGAACCTCGCGAACATCTTGTTTCCGCAGCGCAGCCACTGTAGACTCGCCTCGTATCGTCGGGAATCTCTTCCGCGGACGCACTGCAACCGCTAGTGATCTTCAAGCTGTTTGGCTGGGCTCGAGGTTGGTGCCCACATGGAGGCATTGTGGGCTGACAGTTTTAGATCTACTTTGCCACTTTGGCCATCGAACAGACCAAACGTTAGCGTTTGGAGTGGACCTGGCGGACTGAGCCAACTATCGTCTTTGGTTGTCTTGTCTTTAGCGTTTTACCCCTTTACCCCGGATCGGATCCTTGCGGCCAAGTTCCTCCGGTCATTAATCCCCAACCCAATTCGCAAACTAGGAATCATTAGGATCAAACCAATCCGATTACCAAGGATACAGTCAGGAGGCAAACCCACCCCACAGTTTATCCCTGAGCACGCACGCACGACCCTCACACTACCTTGATCGCAATCAACCTAACATTATCCAAGCCACTGGTGGTGAGGACTTGAACTCGGCCGGTTTGATCCTTTGATCCACACGACTTGTTTGTCATCTCCCACCTTGCTCTCTGTGCTATACTTTCACACTCTATACACGCACAATCCTCACAATTTGTACATTTGGAAAACCGTCGGATAACACTAGTCGAAAACGACGCCATCGATACACTATTCAACCCGCCGCTGACTAGCACCTACGGTCAACCTCTTTTGGTCGGCGGACTCACCCATCCGCCACCCACTCGTCCTTGGTCCTTGGTCCTTGGTCCTTGGTCCTTTGTCCACCTCCCCCATATCTCATCCCCAAACCTCAACCCTCTAGCGCAGTCAACCAACCAACCCCCCCTCACCTGGATCTTGTCCTCATCGTCCCCCTCCTAGGCCCCATTATCTGTTGCGCAACGCACAGACAGTCAAGATTTGGACTTTGCCGACAAAAGGGAACATCTAAATTGGGGTAAGCGTCTAGTCTAATTGCCCATTACATTCCATTCCAACCGGCGGTGGCCACATCCTGGATCCCTACCCTATCCGATATCGTAGTGCATGATCCCTTTCAAGCCCAGACTGTACTTGTGAATCCACCCAACCCACCTCCTTGGAATTAGCCGCTTTGTGACACACAACACATCTCTCTCTCCACACCTCATCTCTCCTACCCTCCACTCTATCCATTCATTCATTCATTCTTTCAATCAATCCTCATCGTGACCACATCCTCTTTCCTCTATTAGTCTCTGGGCATCATCCCCATTTCCATTATCATCTTTGGAGACAACAGTCGCACCCCAGTTCAACTGTACACTCTTACCTTTGGCTCTTTCGACTATCTTCATCTCACTCGATACATCATCTCTGATCGCTCATAATCCTTTCGACTCGCCTTTCTACCTCTGCTCATCATCTTTCTTCCCTTCAACCTTGGTCTACCTCCTCCTCCTCCTCTTCCACTGTTCTGTTCTACGCAAACACATCACACTACACACACCAGCCTTGAAAGCGGTGCCCTGTCTGCGGTATCGACTGCCCTAACCGTACCCTTCTCAACATCTTCCTCTTCCTCTCTCCCATCCCGGCATCACGCTCGCCTCGCCCTTTTTGCTCCCGACAAACACACGACCGCGCTACAGAGGCGTAATGCGAGTTTAGCGACGCCGCTTGGACATTGCACTCGCCGCTCTCGGCGCTTCCACCCAATCTAGCTCCCGGCTTTGCTCCTTAAAAGACTGGGCAGTTGTCATCATCCTCCACGCCATCCATCACCGCCGCGTTCGCATCTACCCGGCATGGACGCCCTTCTTGCCGATAACCTGCACTGTTAGCTCACCCCTTCCCCTCGTTCTGGTTGCACTCGCTGACACATCACAGCTTCCGTGCCACAGACGAGCTCACTCAACGGCACTCGTCCCTCTACCTCGGATCCATCTCCATCAATCCCATCGACCAGTTTGTCCTTGACGTCCACACCAGCGTTCTCGACTGCTCCATCACCAGGGCAAAGACCTCAATCGCTTCATCTTCATCAACAAGCGCATTCCGCTCCCGGGACGTCAAGCGGCTCTTTTAGTTTCAACCCCTTCCCTCAAGGAATCGCTCCAAACATGTGGAATAGCGCACAGCAGCACAACGGGGTGAGTTGCGCCTACTAATGACATGGCTCGTCCGCGATGCTGACGGCCGCCCTTCCTCCCTTGTCTACCTTGTCTGGACCTCATATCGTCTGCCCACTACCCGACCTCGTTCATCCATTGTCTGCCAGCCTGTCTCGTTCGCTCCTCAGCCGCAGATGGGCATGCCAACCCGCACCGAGGAAGGCCACGGCCTCGGTCTCGAACCTGGCAACCCGGCCGATCTCAGCGCAATGACGAGCGCTCTCGAACTGAACAACTGGGCGGCGTCGTTTGGGATTCCGCTTAACCAACAGTCGTCGAACCCAACTTACGGTTTCACCAACCAACCCCAGTTCGGTTTCCCGCAACAGCAGCAATCGCAGCAGCAGGTTCCTTCGTTTCAGCGTCCAGCGCTCAACCTGGACACAACCGGACAAGTATTCCAGATGCCCCAGGCGTTCCAGCAACCTTCGTCGGCCTTGTCTCAGCCCCCATCTGGGTTGGAGCTGACCGGCTTGCCGGGGATGGGCTTGGACGGCTTCATGCCATCGGGCTCCATTTACCTTCCCTCATCAGGCTCGTTTGAAATCAATCCCATGGCTCCTCCCACCGTTACTCCCCCGCTGTACCCCGGTACCATCTCTCCCTCGCAGCTCCCGCACCAGGTCCTTAAGCCCACCAAGAGCTTCAGCGATCTTTACACCAGCCGCCAGTCCTCTGTCTCCGCAAGCTCGACCGAACACGAATGGGGCAATGACATGGATGTCAATATTCGCGCTTTGGCTTTGGACCAGGCTACTCAAGCACACAACGGTGTGCATTACTCCCAGCCGCCGCAACAGCCGCAGCCACAGCACCAGCTGCCGGCCCATCTTCTGCGCACAGCTCCCGACGTGAAGCCCAACATTGAGCGCAACCTGCATGATCCAACTGCGCGGAACCTCATCAAACATACCGTGCGCATGTACGAACAGTCTCCGAACCGTCTCGATTTCGGCGAGTGTAAGATCATCATCATGTCTCCCAAGGTCGGCCAGAAGAGCTACGGCAACGAGAAGCGTTTCCTGTGCCCCCATCCCCAGGCCACGCTGGTGGGCAAGCCCTGGTTCACTCCGACAAAAGACGGCTGTCCCGTATCGCCGTTGATGGCGCCGCGCGTCAACATCAGCCTCGAGGGCGAAAGCCCAGCCAAGGATGGTCACGTCGCGTGGATCACAATGGACAATAAGCCCCTTGATGATAAGATCCACACGCAGATGATCATGCCAGACGACCGTCCCTTCCTTGGCAACGTGCCAGGCAAGAACCTCCACATTTCGGACATGGACAGCAAGCGCCGCGAAGTCAAGGCACTGGTGACTGTCAAGGCGCCACTCAACGCCAACCCGCACAACTGGGCCAGTCGGAATCCGGATAACGACGGCGCTCTCTACACGTTCTATAGCAAGGACATCAAGGTGATATCCAAACCGAGCAAGAAAAAGTCGAACAGCAAGTCGGCTGACCGTGAGTTGGCCAGTGCTTGACATCTGCTGATCACCACAGTCATTATCCAGCACGGCTCGACCATAGCTCTCTTCAACCGCGTCAAGTCACAAACCTCGTCCACACGTTACCTCTCGGTCCCTGTTGACCTCACCACGTACAGGGGTTCTGATGGCAAATCCGCGACTGGGGCTGTCCCCCCATCTGTCGCCAATGCGGACCCAACCTTCCAAGGCTTCACTGTCACTGCCAGCAATTGGGAGTCGTTCATCATCTACCTCGTCGACCCCAGCAAGCCTGGCGGGCTGAGTAACACGGCGTCTCCCAACCCGGGATGGCCTAAACTACCAGCCAACGCCATCCAAGCACAGCACGGCGCGCCATCTGTTCGTTACAACTCGACTGTCGTGCTCCAGTCACTCCAGACTGGAATCATCTCCCCTGTCCTCGTCATCCGCAGAGGAGACGACGGCTCGGACGTTGTCGGGATGGACGGCACTGCTACCGAGCCCAACGTTGCGAGCCCACATGGCGAGCTCGCAGGGCACCCAGTGTCGCAGCTCCAGAAGGTCGCTTTCGAAGTGTACAACCCCAAGCACTACGATGAGTATCACCGTGACCGCAGATGGGCCGGTAACTGGCTGTCGTGTGACCAGGAAACTGTTCGCTCACAACATGTCACTGTGCCCAAGGATCGCCAGTGGAAGCAGATTCCAGCCACTGGTCGCAACGGAAGGGCGACGCCGACCTCGTCGGCACCCAACACTCCGTTCCGTCAACAGACAGTGCTCCCGATGACTCCGCACAATGTATCAGTCGGACTTCCTTCGAACGATGCGAGCCCCAACTCGTCTCAGGGTTCCGAGTACTTTGGCCCCCACAGCCGCAAGCCATCGTCATCCTCCCTGTTCTCGCCGCTGCAAAACGAAATTCAGCTCCCGTCGACTGGCGAAGCTGGTCCTGTACGTCGCCAGCGCACCGGCTCTTCGAGCAGCCGTGGACCTCTAGCACGACCCCCCGCGCACCGCAAGCGTTCTTCCCATGACATTGGCAGTCTGCATACGTCGCAGTCGCTCGACCATCTCGCTAGCGCTACGGTCAACCCCAACTCGAGTCTTGAACGCTTCTTCTGGACGATCGACGTCGGGGACGTGTGCATCTGGAGCATTGTCTCGACCGAGCAGATCGAGTACTCATTTTACATTCCGCCCTTTGCACTTGGATCCGTTGTACCATACACGCCATTCCCCGTTGTGAGTCGCGTTATCTCGCCACACATGAGTGCCGAAAAGGTTCCCAACAAGTACAATCACCAGTTCACCTCGATGTCGAGCCTGCCGCTGGTCGTCATGTGAGTTTCCAGAGCTCAAACAAAGTGCTTACACCAAGGTACGGAAAGCAGTTTGAGAAGCAAACCGACAACACACCAAGGTTCGACGTTTACTACGGCGACGAGCCTGCGGTTCACAATGAAGTGCGATGGTGAGTACAGCGCAGTCAATGTTTCTCTGACCGTCAGTAACGAAGTAATGGCCGCGTCGGAGCCCGTGCTCAAAGCGGGTGAACGTCGTGCGATCTTCTTAGCGCGCGCAGACGGCCAGGTCGTCATCCCCACCGGCTTCATGTACCCGCCTTTCTGATCATCACTCCTCCTCCTCATCACCAACGACTATTAACCCCATTCCCCCGGGTTCCCCCATTCTCGCATCACAGTGTCGGCTCACGAATATCGTGTCTCGCATCATAGTCTCGCATTCAGTAGCATCTATAGCGCAGTCTTCGTTCCCCCCTCGCCCATTGTATTGTACGCGTCAAAAGGAGATGGCGGTCGGCGTCGCCGCCACTCTCGTGTCTCTGGTCTGTAAACATCTGGGAATATGGGCATGCATGAAATCCGTAAGCGAGAGGGCGTATCAAGGGCGCCCAAGGTGGTGAGCGAGGCGAAACAGATGTTTTCGTTGGCAAGGCACAAAGCGCTGTCGGTGCACTTGGCGTTGCCGTCCGCATTTCTTGCAGGCACGTTGTGACCTTGGTGCCAATTGTTCCATGCCCAATCCGGGATTACACATGACTTATACCACTCCACAGGAGCAGGAACAGTCTTTGTCAGTTGGCACGTGATGGCGTTCAGCGTTGCACGCCTGGCATCGAGGTCTGATTCCAAGGAACACGGGATGATGTATCCTGACCAGGGGCCGGCTGACGAACAGCTTCGCGCCGGGTCAGATTCTGCAGAGCAGAGGTTTGCAAGCTGCGAAGAGATGATTGTAGCTGTCCGCCTATCCATCATGCGGTCGTGGGAGCTGGTCCGGGTAACGCTCCCGTGTCTTGCAAGTGTAGGGACTGTACGATAGTGCTTTCGTGATTGCCGACTACGTAGGCAAGTCATCGGGGGTGGGAAAGTGACGCACCCGTGTCAATGAAGAGTGCATGAGATGTGCATGTGGTTAAGAGGTGATGCCTACACAATGATGCTACAATGTCCTTCCTCGTACTAGCCTATGCTCCAGGTTCGGATGGTTTAGCCAGACCAAAGTTGGAATCGTCCTGCGTCTCCAGAGACTGCTGCTGCTCAACCTCCTTCTGCTTCCAGTAGTCTGTTGCGTTCATGTGTTGATGCTCGACCGAGCCCCATCGGTCGCGCCTTTTGTTTCGGGCTGCCAGCTCCGCCGCAACCCACTTAATCTCAGGCTTGACCAGCCCGTGCTTGTCGACATACTTTCGTCGATAGAGGGCATGTTCACCATCCATTTCGCCAGTACGTTCCTCGCGCTTCTTTTGGCGTACACCCGGCATGCGTTCCAGGCAGATCTCGAGGGCGTTTTCCGTGCGTTCCTTGTATGCGGCCGCCAGCTCTCGATCGGGAAAGGCGAGCTGGAAGCGGAAAGAGAGCCAGATGTACAACACCAATGCTTTGTGCAGGCTCTCCAGCAGGGGGATGGCGGCGATTGTGATTGGCGGAACGAGGTAGGGCCTGTACACGCCGAGGGTGGGTGGGAGGGGCGGGAGGGCGGCAAGCGTCTCCTCGACCGTCTTGAGGGT
Organism: Cutaneotrichosporon cavernicola; assembly: GCF_030864355.1. Classification (NCBI taxonomy): domain Eukaryota; kingdom Fungi; phylum Basidiomycota; class Tremellomycetes; order Trichosporonales; family Trichosporonaceae; genus Cutaneotrichosporon; species Cutaneotrichosporon cavernicola. The sequence goes on along the minus strand of NC_083396.1, from coordinate 1,581,462 downwards.
CTTGATGAGCATTGTGGGGGCCAGAGTCGGTTCGAGGCTGACGTTCATCTCCTCCGAGTAGGATTTGAGGACACGTTCAAAGATTGACATGACTTTTGGATCACGCCGGTTGACTGGCACCATGCCGAATTGAATGCACTCGCCCAGCGTGAGCACGTCGCGATATTTGCCAACGACTTGGAAGATCGGCTCGCGATGCGAGATGCTCGCGAGAACCGTCAGGGGTGGGAGCTTGGCCAGCGCTTCAAAGTGTCCCATCAAGTCGTTGTAGGACGTGGAGGGCGGAAGGAGGGGGGCGAGCTTACCCAGAGCCTTGGATGTTGGCTCGAGGACCGCTCTCGTGACGGACGGGAGCGAAAGTGGCATCATCGCACGCAGGAGAGGCAGGTCGGCCTCATGCAGCGTAGTGACGATACCGCCGGAATGAGGGACCTCGTCGGGCGACGACTCGTCCTCAGACTCGCCCTTATGCTGCAGTCCGAAGCGGCCAGCACGACCAGCAATCTGCTTGACTTGCGAGAGGGACAGCGGGACGTCGCGTTTCCCGTCAAACTTGGTCAGGGACTCGAAGACGATACGGCCAATTTTGCTGCTGTCAGATTGTGAGGAGCGCGATGGCTTACAGGTTCAGACCCATCCCAACGGCGTCGCTGGCCACCATGATCTCTGCGCGGCCGGAGTCCTCGTTGAATTCACGGGCCTGCTCCGCACGCGTCTCGGGAGGGAGTGCGCCATAGACGACGGCACACTTTTTGCCCAAAGTGCTCTCGATCGCCTTCTTGGCCGCAAAAACGTTTGTACGTGAAAACGTGACTACACAATCGCCGGGCTGGACGTTCTCCCAGTCTCCCTGGAGACTTTCGTCCGCAACGGAGAGCGGCGTCAGACGCTCGTAGCGGTGGACGGTGAGCGTGTCGCCCTTGAACCGGCCGATCATCGACTTGAGGAGGTCGGCGGTCGTCTCGTCGCCGCACAGGTGAATCTCTTTGGCATTGACACCCATAACAGCAGAAGTCCATGCGCCGCCGCGCTGCGCGTCGCCCATCATCTGGATCTCGTCGATGACCACCACATCCCACGGATTGCCCGACGGGTGGCCCATCAGCGGCAGCATCTCGACAGTGCAGCTGATCATGTCTTGGCCGTTTTGTACGATACGCTTTTCCTCGCCAGTGACCAACGAACAAGGGCGAGGCTTGCCGTCCAAGCCGCCGACCGAGCCGAGGTTTAGTCTCTCCCAAACCTCGTGAGCCAGGAGACGCAACGGACCGGCGTAAACCCCAGTTGGGGACTTGGCCAGCGCCTTGAGCGCGGAGTACGTCTTGCCAGAGTTGGTTGGACCCATGTGCAGGTGGAACGAGCGGTTGACCATGCGCGCGTCGAGTTGCCGCTCAGCATGGTCAGAAATGTCCGTGGCCTGGAGGAGCGCGTTGATGTGCAGCCGCATGTGTTCCGGGCCCTCAACTGCCGCATACGACAGGAAGTGGCGGAGGAACGCGGCCTCGAACACCGAGCTCCACATCCCCGACTCGTACGCGAGGGTGAGCGTCTGCGCATCCCATCCCATCGACTTCATGCGATCGAGGAAACCGTCATCGTCCTTGTCCATGCCTGCAAGGTCTTCCTGGACCTTTTCCCGCCAATTGTGCAGCAGTCCCGTAGCGTCGCGTGAGTCGAAGCCGAGCACCTCGAGGCGGTCCTCGACGCGTTGCGAGGCAGCCCACTCATCAAGTCGGTTCGAGATGATACCGGGAAGGCTTCCCGGCCTCAGCTTGGCAGGCATTGGGCCTCTGGAGTGCTTCTGCGCGCCGAAGTTTGGCTGTCGGCGGTTGTTGTGGCTGTTGATCTGGCCGAAAGGGTGCTGCTGCCGCTTGCCGCCACCACCTTGCCTGCTGCCTTGCCTGCTGCTTTGCCTGCTGCCTTGCCTGCTGTCTTGCCTGCTGTCTTGCCTGCTGCCACTGCCACTACCACTGCCACCGCCGCTGCCACCGCCGCTGCCGCTGCCTCCAGGCTTCGCATATTGTGTGGCCGTCGCAACGAATGATCGTGTCGGTTGCGAGAAAACTCTGTCGATATTGGCGGAGTGTAACCGCCTAATCGCGGCCTGGCGTATTGTGAGCATGGGCCTGAGTTGTCGCGATTGTAAGATCCAACGAAGATTAGTTGGTGGCAAGTCAAGGTCAAGCCTCATGACTTGGTCCAACTTTATTAGTTGGGAGGGTGATTTAAGTAAATTCACGTGCCAGTACGTGCCTGACCTCCGCACGACACCCCTATGAACACATCAGGGGAAAGTTAGGGTTAGAGACAGTGGAAGATGGGCTGGGAGGAGGGTGAGGTATTAGCCAACGAGGGAAGCGCAATCATAATCACCACAAACTACCACTACCACCACCACACAACATCCAACCTTCCTCCGTCATCATTGTATCTCCTCCCTTCCCTCCTCCCTCACAATCATCCCCTCTCACTCATTATCACCAACATCATCTTCCTGTTCGACCATCTACTCCATCACTCTTTCCATCATCACAACGGGTCTCGTGTGTCGATCTCTCTCGGCTCCGATCGGCCGTCGAGGTCAAGGCACTTGGTATCGCTGTCCTGAACTCAACTGCACAAACCGTCGACTGACGCGTCCGCAACAGAAGCGGCGTCCATGGCACAAATCGAGCATATAGTGCCGCAGGCAGCTCCTGCTTCTGCTCCGACGCGGGCAGAGGTGCAGCGCCGTTTGTCGACACGCTCAAAGTCACAGGTAAGCCAATGTCACAAGCCAAAGCGAGCGTTAGAGTCAATGCGTTAGGACCCAACCCACATGCTTGATGCCACCCCACGCGCCCACACTAGTTGGACCCTCTTGCAGTCTATCGTTTGCACTTGCTGACCTTTTGAAGGGCCCACCAGTTGTTGCGCCAGCCCCCTCTGGTAACGAATCCGACTCTTCGGTTGTATCTTCGCCACTTCCAACAACCACTCCTTTGGCATCTTCCCACTTCGCCACCTCCTCGCCCATGACCTCTCCAGGTGCTGGTACCAATCCACCAGGGCTTTCCGCCATCGACGAGACACATGGATCGAGTATAAGCCAAGACAAGGATGTCGATCTTGAAGACGTCGACGACTCGGACGATGACGTCTCTCACAGCAAGGCGGACGTCGAGGGCCAGCGCGTACACAAGTCTGGGTGGCTCATCAAGAAGCAGGAGCGTCGCAAGGTGGGTGCCGTGAGTTGGGCTGATGCGACGTCATCTAATCCCAGGCCTGGAAGAAGAAGTGGTTCGTGCTCCGTTCGACATCCCTTGCGTACTACAAGGACAACAAGGTAGAGGTGGGGATGTGTGGCCATGCTGACAAGGCAGGAGTACTCGCTGTCGCGTGCCATCGAGCTCACGAGCGTTCACTCGGCTGTGCCAGTGACACAGGAGAAGGCCAAGCATCCTTTCTCGTTCGCTGTCGTTACGTCGGACCGTACCTTCTTCCTTGAAGCCTCATCAGCAGAGGAACGAGAAGACTGGGTTGGCACGATCAACAATGTCCGCAAGCACTTGTCGGACAGGGAGGAAGAGAAGAGCCGTCGTTCCAAGTCGGTAGCGGTCCCCGTTCCAGGGCGCCCACAGCAACCAGAGCTCGAAATCGACACTCACCAGGGTACATGGACGAGCAGCTTCTCTGCTACAACGGCCATGTCCGTGTCTCCGACTGCAGGGTCATACTTCCACCGGAACGCACCGTCGCAATCGGCGTATTCTCCGCCACCACCAATTGGTCAGCAACCGCGGGCACATAGCCCAAGCTCCAACACCAACACTCTGTCCACTCAGATGGCAAGCATGTCTGTGGCGCGCTCGCCATCACAGAAAGGTCCCCCTCCCAGCGCCATGCCACCAAGTGCTGCGTCCGTTAACCGTCGCCTATCCAACCCCATCATCCATCCACCACCAAACCTCCAGGCGATCCAGACACCTGTGAGGACGACGCCGCGCAGAGAGCTTTCTACAGCTGCCGAGTCTCCAGCACTAGGCGCGCTGGGTCCACCACAGTCGATACCCCAGTTGGCCAGCTCGGACGAGGAAGAAGCCAACTTCTCAGATCCCACGCAGTGGTCTGACCCACAGCATGCTCCCACCCCGGTGTCAGATCCGAACAGGGTCATCATCGCAACGTACTTGATGAAGAAGAGCAGAAAGACGGCACGGGAAGTCTGGCGCAAGCGGTGGTTCTACCTGACCAGCGCGGGAATGACCTATTCCAAGAGCCACATGGTGGGTGGAACCCGCCACTGGAGGGCGTAGAGGTCAAAGCTGACACGACAGGATGTGCGCCCTCTCAACTTTGTCCCCATTAAAACCATTCTTGACGTCTTCTCGGTTGAGGACACCGACGATGACGACATAGATGACTCGTCCGACGACAGCCGCCCCGCGCAACCGACGCGAGGGCCATCCTTGCGCAAGCACCGCGAGGCAACCGTTCAGATGTCCAGCCTAGACCAGCATATCATTCGCATTGTGACCAACAAACGTCGCTTCGATCTCTGCGCGCCGTCGGAAGAGGAAGAGATCAAATGGATCGCGGCCATCCGGGCACTCGTCAACCGTGATCGGGAGAAGCGCCAGCCCAGTTCCCTCAATGCCGCGTCAATTCCAGCGAGCCTCAGGTCCGAGGCTCCGGCGATGCTTGGCTCCATGGCCCCACCACCTCTAAGCATCCCGACCATTGCGCAGCAGCCGCCGACACCAGGGAGCCAACCTCTCACTTCGCCCACAAACGTGACGCCGCTCAAGGCCTATGCAGAGCAGGGCCAGCAGCGCACATTTACACCAGCGCATGGCCGGAGCCGAAGCGCGACACAGACGGCGAAGAATGCCGTGGCTGACGTCGTGCGGCGCTTCAACGAGGGCGGCCAGTAGAAGCCCATACATACTATAGTTGATAGTCGCGGGAGCAACCCCCCATGTGCAGCAGAGCTGTGTGTGCGCGAGTTTATAGGGGAAATGTCATGTATATGCTCTACAATTATGTCAGGGGTATACCAATGCAGTCGATAGATGATGAGAAGGGTATGTAGTCTAGTCTATATCTTGAGTTCGCTCACCATGACGGGAACGAAAACAACACAGGCCGTCCAGAAGACCTGGAAGCAGTACAAGATGAGACCGGGCGTCTCGAGCCAGGTTGGTGGTGTCCGCTTGCCCTTGTCGTCTGGCATGCCTTGAGAGACGAGCATGTACATGCTGTAGAAGGCGACGCAGAAGAAGTGGTAGAACAGGATGAATGGTCGGGGAGTGAGGGCGGAGAGGAGGCCGACGGGACCTGTGATGCACTCGCCTCCGCGCTCAAAGTACTTGAAGCAGCCCTCACGGAGCACTGCGAGGTCGGTATTGGCACCACCAAAGAGATCGTAGAGCGCAATCGAGAGGACGTTGACGGTGCCAGCGAGGTTCTTGCGGCGCCAGAACCAGTCCTTGAGGCGGTCGGAAATGATGTTCCAGTGCTCCAGACCCTCGCGGCCAACGGGCAACTCATCGCAAGGCGCGAGGTACTGGGTGAGGAGGACGGCGTCGTTGAACGCGACGGTCATACCGCCGCCCGTAAGCGGGTGGCGCATGTTCCAAGCGTCGCCGACCATGATAGCGCCGGCCATGGTCTTGCTGCGGCCCTGCATCGACGGGGGAAGGAACGAGTTGGGCATGGTGCGGAGGCGCTGTTCATCCAACGCCTTGCGGACGCCATCCTGCAGCCCGGTGGGGAGGTAGGGCACGTACTCGCTGAGGATGTGGTCTTTGAGGCTCCCGTCGGCCACACTTGGAAGCTTGCCCTTGACGTCGACGAGCATGCGGGTCTCACGCGCCTTGTATCCGATCTGGTATAGCAGAACCGGACCAGCGGGGGTGAGACACACTGTGCCGTGGTTCTGCATGGGCAGGTCGCAATCCTTGAGCACGACGCCGACAAAGTGCGACCTCAGGACCGGGGCCGGCATGCGTGTGCCTGGTGCGTTGCGGAACTTGGAAAAGCAGCCGTCGGCAATGATGGTCAGCGGCGCGTAAATGTTGCGCACGCCATCACCGCCTTTAGGTGCGACGGTCACTCCGATGACGTGAGATGTGTGGGGGCAGTAGACGAGGTCGCGGACCGTCGCTTCGAGCACGGACGCATTCGGCGCGTCCTTGATCACCTTGGACCGGAGAGCCTGGATGAACCGGCCGTGGTGGAAGGACCGGCCTTCCTTGCGTCCGCTCGCAGTCTCAATCGACCACGGAATGACCGCCTTGGCCGAAGCCTCGTCGGCGTTGCCATTCGCGTGTCCGTTGGCGTGTCCATTGGCGTGTCCGTTGGCGTGTCCGTTGGCGTGTCCATTCGCGTGTCCATTGCTGTGCCCATTCGCGTGTCCGTTGGTGGTACCGTTGGCGACACCGTTGACACCGTTGAGGGCAGGGGAAGCGACAACCGACTCGAGGTCGGGGTACGGGATCTCGACCTCGCGCGGTCCCGAGATAACACAGTACCCCTCTACTGGCGTCGCGTCAATCCCGTCCAGAGTCGAAGCGAGTCCGAGTTGATGCAGTGCAGCTACGCCGCCAGGCTGCAACAGTTCGCCGACGATACGGTCTGGTTCAGACAGGTCTCGCTCGACCATGAGAACCTTGCGCCCCGCATGGGAGAGCGAGTAGGCGAGTGCGCAGCCAGCCACGCCACCGCCAACGACAATGACTTCAGGCTGGAGCTCGTGTAGCTGATACATCAGATCCCGTCAGGTTGTTGATAACTCACAGTAGTAGAGGTAGAAGAAGATGGTCCAGCTTGCATGATTGATGAGAGGTAGGTCGAAGCGCCGGGTTGAACCGCGTTCGTGATTGTGTTTATACGATGTTGAAAGGTGGGTCGACTGGACAGTAGGACGTGTAGTGTGGACCGAGATTTGTACACAGACAGTTGCTAGTCCCTGGCTAAACCTGATGGACGCGTGGCTCAGACACGGCCTTTATTGTCCTCTCTTCAAAAGTGACCTTCTACTTACCTTTTACTTCCTTGTCGTACCATCCTTCACCCTATTGTTTTCCAGGGTAACCACTTGGGTAAAATTGAGAGGGGGTATGAGGCCCCCTTTCGCCTTTGGGGAGATGATAGATTCTGGTTCACAGTGCCTAGCACGTGGACTTGCCCTGACTCTTTCAACCACACTTTGGAAGTGACATGGAGTATGAAGGACGCACCTGGCACCTGGCGCCTGGGCGCCAACGTCGTTGACTGTCTATTGTACGCACTGGCCTCTGATCTCAATCCCACTTTCAAGCTATCGAGCGTGAGACGTCAGATTCCGGGGGCGTAATGGCGCCATCATATCATGTGTGCACTGTTGGACGATAGGCTAGCGTGGGTCCACCCATGTCCATGTCCATTCCTCCCATGACTCTCTTCATCTCACCCAGACTACCATAGAGACCCCACAAACCCAGTTGTAGTTGTGGAATTGTTGCACCATGAAATAATGTGATGAGACAACTTTCGGTGCCTGTGCTGAACTGCAAGCAAGAATACAGTATCTTGGCCAACCACACTGTCAAGATTGCACACGCGTTCTCTCCACGCTATTCAAGCATGTCGGCTTCAGATAGCGATAATGCTGCGGTTAACAACAAAGCGGCATGCCTGGAGGTTCACGGGTGTCGTCGCCAGCGCCACAGCACCGATTTCCGGACCTCGAGAATGAGAATGAATTCAAAATCCGGCGCACATGACCGACAACCGAAGTTGCGGAACCCGAGTGGTTACGCCCGGCTGCTTAACACCTTAACACCGCCGCGTACTACGACTGGATGATCAAAGGTGGGCGGTGGTAAGTGAAAGCTAGGGTGAGGTGCTCCAACCCCTCGGGCCTTCCTCGGTTATGGATAGAGCGACGGAATCAAAATCAATCCACCGTCCTCCGGCGGTCACTGGGGTTGCACGGCTGGGAGGCTTGGACGTTAACCGGCACATCGAACCCATCCACCCTGTGAGATTGCTTCTCCATCTTTCCTCGTTCATAGTTATCATCTTCCTAGTCCTCAACACCAACAATGGCAAGGAAAGCAGCGGTCAAGTACCGCTCTTTGAGGTCCAACCTCGTACACCTCCCTCTCTCACTCTACGCCTCCCTCGCTCAGTCCCAGACAGTGAGTCTGAGTCGTAACCGGCTATACCTTGACCTTCCCCCGGATCTAACCCGCAGCGCCCACAGTCACTCATCCTCCACCTCGCGCCGCTGGTGCCGGCCTCAAGCTCGCGCCGCGCCCCGCAGGTAGCGTACCTAGGCTGGTCGGGTCTGGCAGCTGCCAGCTCGCTCTCTGGCATCGGCGGGAGCCAGCTCGAGACGATCGAGGTCGACCCCGAAGTTGCGCTCAACTACGGGTGGGCCGAGGGCACCATCGTACGTGTCCTTCTGTGACTTATCTCACGCCCAGCTCGAGATCAGCATCATCCACAACCCGACCAAGGCCCGCTCGGTTAGCGTCACACCCCTCTCCACTGACGACTGGGAGATCCTGGTACGTGGGGACCAGTGTCATGTGCTCACATCGCCAGGAACAAAATGCCAACTACCTCGAGAACAACCTTCTGGGCCAGCTCCGCGCCGCGCAGAAGGGCCAGGAGATTGACGTTTGGGTCATGGGCCGCACCAAGATCCGCATACGAGTCGGTGCGTTCCCGCACTAGATGCCCACTCACGCCAGACGCGACTAACCCGCCCACCACGGCATCCTCGGCCGTCCTTGTGAACTTTGAGACGGAGATTTATGTGGCACCCAGGCCCCGTGGTCAGGAGGCTCCGAAGGAGGCCCCAAAGGTCATGGCACCTGCGCGTGCCAACTCGGGCTCGGGCGGTAGCAACAGCCAGAAGAAGCCTACCAAGGGCGCATCCCTCCGTGTCGTTCCACCCAAGGTTGCGGCGCAGTGGGGCCCGGCAGAGCTCTCCGCCGATGACGTCTACACTGTTGGTGCGGACAAGGTGGCCTTTGTTGCTCCTGCAACGCTGAACAAGGTCCGCGCTAGGCTAGGCGAGCATCAGGACGGTGCACCGCTCCTGGTGAACCTCCGTGTCAAGCGGGTTGAGGATGAGGAGAAGAAGGACGAGGCGCCAGAGGCCGAGCCACCCAAGGAGGGCGAGGAGCAGCCGGAGGAGGAGCCACCGCTGGAGGCATGGCTCGCTGCATGGGACGGGATGCCAGCGGGATGTATGGTTCTGTCCGGCGAACTGGAGCCGGAGTGGAAGAACTGGGGTGTCGCCAAGTGAGTCGGTTGGGAGGAAGGTCTGACGCTAGGCTCGGATTGGCAACGCAGAAGTCGTCGCGAACCAAGGCGAACGGCCATCGTTCGGTACCAATGATCGAGGTGGAAGCGGAAAAGAAGGCGACACTAGCGGGAGTTGACGGGACTATCGATAAGGCGCTTAGCTATTTCCGCCGTGGCGCCTTCACTGGCCACGCCCGTCCGCTTCTACTCACTGGCGGAAAGGGCTCAGGTAAGACGGTGATCGCCAAGGCAGTCGCCGAAGCGCTGGAGGCCGACCGCAGTGTGCTCTCTGAGGTCATCTACGACGACGTTGGTCGTCTTGACTCTGATGCGCGTGTCAGTTCGCTCAAGGAGACGATGGGCAAATGGATCGAGGATGCGCGCCGTCAAAGCCCCTGCATCCTTGTGCTGGACAACCTCGACCTCATCCTCGGGCCCGAGAGCGAGCTGGGTGGAGCGTCATCCAACGCTGCGATTCTCGCGGAGCACTTCACCAAGCTCTTCTCTGTGTCTGCCCTGCCAAAGGGTCTGCTTGTCCTCGCGACAGCGACCGGCTCGGCTGGTCTCCATCCCCTACTCACCTCCAAGCACATCTTCGGCGAGAGCATGAAGGTCCCGCCGCCGAAGCAGGAGACGCGACGAGAGATCCTCGAGGCGATCGTCCAGTCGCAGCAGGAGGACTCGCCGCGCGCCCACTCTGACGATGAGGAAGCGCTCGACTACGTCACGCTCGCCCAGCTTACCGAGGGTTACGCTGCCTCCGACTTGAACGACTTTGTCACGGGCGCTCTCCAGCAGTCGATGATCCGCGGCGCGAAGGAGGGTAACGTTGATGTGAGTGTCAGCTGTTTTTGAGTCGGTGCTCAGCTGACATCAGGCGCCTCTCCTCATGGACGACTTTGTCGCTGCCCAGGAGGCGTTCACCCCGATCAGCCTGCGCGGCATCTCTTTGCAAAAGTCTGATGTGCGATGGTCGGACATTGGTGGTCTGCATGACGCGCGCGCGATCCTGCGCGAGACGCTCGAGTGGCCCACCAAGTACGCACGTATCTTCGCCAAGTGCCCTCTCCGTCTGCGTTCTGGGTAGGTTCTGAAGTGTTTCTCCGCTGACTTCAGTCTTCTGCTGTACGGATACCCCGGTTGCGGAAAGACTCTGCTGGCGTCTGCAGTCGCCAAGGAGACTGGCCTCAATTTTATCAGTGTCAAGGGCCCGGAGATTCTCAACAAGTACATTGGTGCCTCTGAACAGTCTGTGCGCGACCTTTTCGAGCGTGCTTCTGCAGCCAAGCCATGTGTCCTGTTTTTCGACGAGTTCGACTCGATCGCACCGAAGCGTGGCCACGACAGTACCGGTGTCACCGACCGTGTGGTAAACCAGATGCTCACGGAGATGGATGGTGCGCAGGGGTTGGACGGTGTCTACGTGCTTGCGGCGACCTCGCGTCCTGACCTGATCGACCCTGCTCTTCTGCGTCCCGGTCGTCTCGACAAGGCTATCCTGTGCGACATGCCGTCTCTCCAGGACCGTCTTGAGGTGAGCTTAGTAGACGCTGCGATAGCTAACAGTAGATCATCCAGGCGTTTACCAAGAAGCTCGAGTGCTCCCCGTCTATCGACTTCGAGCAGCTTGCGGTGGACACGGAGGGCTTCTCGGGTGCCGACCTGCAGGCGCTGGTGTACAACGCGCACCTCGACGTCGTGCACTCGTTACTCAACAAGCCCGAGGACGAGCCCAGCGGCAAGGGCAAGGCCGTCGACAAGGGCAAGGGCAAGGCTGTGGACAAGGGCAAGGGTAAGGCCGTAGAAGACGGTGGCAAGGGCAAGGAGACCAACGGGTCAGCCGAACCATCCAAGCCCAAGCCGTACCACCAGCTGCAACCTGAGGAAGCACCCGTCACGTCCGCGCAGCGCTCCGCGTTCACAGAGAGGGTAAGCTGCGATTCTCTGGGTCAAGCTGATATCAGATCGAAACCATCGTGACATCCACAAACCAGGTGCAAGGCGATGCCGAGGAAGTCATCGAGAAAAAGAAGGTCGAGACGCCGGCCATCGAGGAACGCCATCTGCGCATGGCACTCATGAACATGCGCCCGTCCGTGAGTGCGCAGGAGCGCGCACGCTTTGGGCGCATCTATCACTCGTTCGTCGCAGACCGTGACGGTAACCTGCCAAACGGCGAGGGCCCACGGGACACGGGGACGCGCACGTCGCTTAAGTAGATTGGGTTCAATGCAGTGTTACATGCATACAATGGGGTTTAGGAAGCCTGGGGTATGCGTGGCGTTGTGTTCGAGGTGCTCTGCGACGCCGGCGTACCTACGCAGGGTGGGCTAATCGCACTTCTTGTGCGACACGTCGCCACGAATCGTTTTGGAGATGGCGATGCCGGTGCTCATGACGAGCACAATGGTGCCAAAGACTGCGCACACAACGGCGGGGAGCTTTTGCCTCGAGTTCCACGGACCGCGAGTGAGGACAAAGAATGCGGCGGCTGGGAACTGGTGTGAGCTCGCTCCAACCACGTAAGCTCACGATGAAAGCCAGAGCAGTTGCGCTCAACCCGCCCGCGATCTCGAGCACGACGCCCAGGTCGCAAGTAAGCAGGCTAATGAACATTGCGGTGAACACGATCGCGCAAGTGGACACGACATGGCGCGTCCTGCTAAATGGCTTGCCGCGCCAGAAACAGTCATCGAGCACCTCCCTGCAGACGTAGTTCTCCAGGGGAATGGTTGTGCTCATGTTGGCCCCGAAACATAATCGCGCAATGTTGATGACCCAGTCGTCGGCCGAGAAATTGTTCAGGATATTGCCCTCCGTCTTATCGGTGAAGGTGAGGTATCCAGTCACGGACATGAGGAGGCAACAGACGAGCGAGAGCGATGTGCTGGTATGCGTGACGGCGTTGAAGCGGTCCAGAGTCGGCACCGAGATTGACTTGTAGATGAACATTGTATTGTGGTGGCATACAAACTGTGAGTGTTAGCAAGCGTCACTTAGAAGAGGCGGGGGACTCACAGCGAAGGAGATGACCCCGATAGCCTCGAACACGCCTCCCCGAATGAAGGAAATAGCACCAACACTCGACCCCTTGAGGTCTGGATCGACGCCAACACTCCTAAACACCACTGAACAAACGATAATCCCCATGGAAATAAGGGCGAACCCCGAGCTTTTGGACAGCTTGACAATATCTCTATGCAGGCTGAGCGGGAACGAAACGGCAACCGTGCAGATGACGATAATGAACCGCCGATCCACGAGCCATGCAGCATGTTCTTTGAGAGGGGGAAAAACGAATGCCAGCACGGGAGGAATACTGTCCCCGATGATGACGTTGAATGCGCACATCCCACCAAAGGCGAAGGCAAACTGGAAGAAACTGACAGCGCCTGCTCCGGCGCGGCCAAACGTCGCCGACATCACGTCCATGTAGCTGTCCCGTCCGGAGAGTTTGGCGTTGACGACAACAAGACGAATCGTCCAGTCTGTCACAGCTGCTAGGACGATTAGGAGAGTGATGCCGGTTACGAAGCCGGCTTGGCGGATCGCGTAGGGGAGGCCGATGATGCCAGCACCTAGGATCGAGTTGGCCATCTGGTGTGAGCTCGCTCTCCTCTCTCTCCCCCTCTCCCCCCTCTTCCATCCCCACGCACATTGGCTATTCCGTCCAGAAGCGTTCCCGTCGCGCGCCCAGCTGGTCCGTCGCCTAGTGCGTCGGCGAAGATATCGATCTCGTCCTCGAGTGAGGGACGGCCCACCGTCCGGTCCTCGCGAGAGAGGAGAGGTGCGCGGTCATGATCATGGCTGTCGTCGTCGTCTGAGTGAAGGCTATCGTCGGGAGCTTTAAACACTGTCATAAGCATCAGTTGCCGATCGCGCACAGCATTCCCGCCCCATCCTCCAACATGACACTCACACACACTGTCGCTCCCTCTCTGTCCCCCGCTCGGTCCGGCCTCCAGATCTGGCGACGTGTCGCGAAACTCGGCGCGCGAAATGGGCCGCGACGAGCGCGAAGACGGCCGAGATGGTGGTCGAGACCCTGGACGCGAACTAGCGCGCGAACCCAAACTGGGAAGGAGGGGGTACGCATCTGCCTGTGGCATGATGATTGCGGATGTTGTGGATTGCGGTGTCTGGCTACGCGTGGAAGGTGACTGAACAGGTACATGTAGTGTGTGGGACCCCATATTCGTCACGTGTCCGGGAGTGGTCTATCAGGGGACACTGGGGCGATCGACGCGATTCAGTCCATACTGTCCCGCGCTTGCATCTCAACCTTTCACATCACCCCATCACCATCTATACCAGTGGCCAGGCTTCGACATGTCCACACCACCGACGTTGCCTGTGCCTGAAGGCGCGGCGTCCGATGACTTTGAGGCTGATGTCGGCGTCGAGGATGGCCCAGCCAAGGAGGAGGCGGTCCATTTCTGCCTGTTGGCCGAGTTTGATATTGATGCCGGCGCGACGCTCGCACATCAATACCCTTACCCTACTGGCACCGAAGAACAGTAGGTTCCACAGAAGGCTGTGCTGACTGCAGCCGCCTCGCCGAGCTCATGCTTCCTGATGGCGCGCATTTACGCGGCGAGGACTGGACCGTCTTCTACCTCGGACAGACGGATAGCGTGTCGGTATCGCCGATGCTTAGTCACGAGGATAAGGCACGGTTGAGCAAGCGCGTGAGCATGCTACCGCCATCGGAACGGCCGCGGCGCGGAACGCCCGGCGGCGGCCTGCTGTATGTTCTCAACTGTGTGCGGATGAAGGAGGACAAGAGCGTGCGTCGCGGAGCCATGGTCAAGGCCATGGCTATTGCCACGCCACATCCCCACATCGGGATTTACAAGCCACTACTCCTCCTCGCCCTCGACGAGTACTTCAACAACCCGTCGCCCGACGTGCTGGCAAAGCTGTACGACTCGGCCAATGCCGTCTCGGTCGTGGGCATGCCCAAGCTGAACCGCCATGAGCAGATCCTTCTGCGCCAGAGCGACAGGAAGGACATGTTTGAGAACCGGTTCGGGCAGAACGCTGTGACGCACATAGCCGACGACGACGCCGCAGACGTTTCATCCATCACCGACGCGAGCACGCGCGCGGCGAGCATCAGCTCGAGCCGCCCGAATCCCACGCGCAAGGACTCATCCAGCAGCTCGCAAGTGTACATGTCATACAACGACATGCCGAAGCGGCACGGCGTGCCGCGGGACACGCACTTTTTCGAGACCGAGGCCAAGTTTAAGAAGATCACGGTGCCTATCCGCATCCCAATGACTGTGTTCGACGAGGACGTCGGCGACTACTCGATCATCGAGCTCGTGCAAACCTTTTCGCAGAGCGTGCAGCCCTTCCCGCCGCCCTTCCACCCGACGCTGCACACGAATGGCGCTTACACGCACCCCGTGTTCCTCATCTTCAACGCGATTCTCACGCACAAGCGCGTCATCTTCCTTGGTCACGGAAAACCAGCAAACCAAGTCGCGCGCATGGTGCTCGCGGCGTGCGCCATGGTGTCGGGCTGCGGCCAGGTTCTGCGGGGCTTCACTGAGACGGCGTTCCCATACGCCAACCTCGCGTCGCTGGACGTGCTCGAGGAGTTTGACGGCTACGTCGCGGGCGTGTGCAACCCGCGCTTTGAGGAGCTGCCGTCTACCTGGGACGTTCTGTGCAACGTCGAGACAGGACGAGTCACGGTCAGCAAGGAACTGCAGATGCCAGGAACCATCCAAGGCACCAAGAGCGACATGACGAGCGAGCGTAGCGTCAGCACGGGCAAGGACGAGGACGCAGCCATGGCCGGTGGGAAGGCGCACAGTGTTAGCAAGGCCGACTGCCTTGACAACCAGTTTGTCGAGGAGATACTGGCCGCGTCGTCGGCGCATTATGGTGAGGGCCACATCCGCGTCCGCTGGACCGACTACATATCGCGCTTTGTTCGTCTCGTCGCGTACCAGGAGCAGCTGCATCTCGGGTCGACACGGTTAGGCTGGCAGTATGAGCCGTACCGTGATGGTCACCTCGGCAGCGGCATTGTGTTCATCGACGACGACCTGCGACAGCGCGAAATGCGCGGCAACGCGCACCGCATCGACGCGTTCCGCAAGACCAAGAGTTACCGCCTAGCGCAAAAGGTGAGTTACTCTTAACAATGCAAGGTTGGACGGACTAATGGGCAGGACTGGGCGCGCGAGCAGGAGCACTCTGCGATCCGGGGCTTCGACGCTCTGCACAACGTCAAGCGTCTGCGCATGACGCGCAGCATGAGCAACAAAGAGGCTGAGCTCATCTTCTCCACCATGGTCCGGCAGGTACGCACGTACGACCAGGTCGTCGAGCTCCTCACTTTCCTGCCGATGCACTTCGGCGGGCTGATCCCTATCGCAAACGGCCTCATCCACCCGTTATCCAATGTGCGCAATGACTGCCTCGACCTGCTGTGCACCATCAACCAGTACACTGTGGGACGGCACGCGCTGCTCACGTTAAACTATCTTCTGCGTAAGACGTTTGTCGAGCTGCTGGAGCGGCGCGAGGCGACGCGCGCATTCCAGCGCCGCTTTGACGAGCCGGAGAAGACGCCAGCCACCGCCAGAGCGGGCGAGCTCGCTGCGCAACAGGCCCAGCCGCAGACGAAGGCGGCACTCAAGGCATAGACTGCGGCCTGTGCTTATCTTCTCGCTTATACAGATGGGACTCTACACTACGATATACAGTACCTTAATCTAGACATGTATCAGTGATTCTTGGCCACAGTCATGGGAGCGGAGGCTGCAGCACTACCACAGCCACAACCACAACAACCAACACCACAGCAATCATTACCCGCTTCGCAGTCCGAACCCCACATAAAATTGAAGACAACACACATGCATTCACTACATAGGTCAGTAGTTAGTGCGTGATGCATCATCACGTGCTCAGTACTAAGTATCTCTATCACTAGAGGGCAAAGCCCGCGCTAGGTCCAGCCGAAGCCAGATGATGATAGTTCATCCCTGCGCATGATACAAGTGCATCAGATGCACACCCAAATCTGGAGAGACGCTTAGGCGACAAGAGTCGACGCGGTGGCGGCCTCGTACTTGAAGGTAGGAGGAAGCGCCTGCTTCTTGATGTAGTAGCGGGCAAGGCGGTGGATACGCGACTCGATGAGGACCATGCGGAACTTGGCGTCCTTGTCGGCACGGTTGCGCTCGAGGTGCTTGCGGACCGAGACGGCCTTCTTGACAAGGTGGTAAAGGTCCTCGGGGATCGAGGGGGCGAGGCCGTTGGCCTTCAGGATGCGGAGCACCTTGTTGCCGGTGACCGACTTGACCTGCGCAATGCCGTGCGAGTCACGGAGGACAACGCCAATCTGCGAGGGCGAAAGACCGCGGCGAGCGAGCTTGAAGATCTGGTCCTGAACCTCGTCGGGGGTCGCCTTGGACCACGACGGCTGCGAGCGACGGTACGGGAGAGCCGAAGCGGAGATACCCTTGCTACCAAGTCAGCGTTGTTCTATTGCTCGCGCTCGCCATCGCGCATGCAGAGACTCACCCCTTGGAGTGGAGACGGCCCATTTTTGTTGTGTGGTTGAAGGATGCAGAATTCGGTCTCGCCTCGAACGTGTGACAACCGCCGAGTTTGGCAGTGGTGGATGGCGGAGATTTCAAGCTTGAGCCGTGTGGCACTACATTTCACGTGGATCATTTTCCCACGGTGTTGAGTATCAAAGTAATATTTTGAAAGGCCTGCCACAACCAACGAGCAGTCCATAACGCCGCTCGAACGTCTTGTCCAAATCCCAAAATCTGGTTCCGTGGCTACAGCGCCTCGAGGCTGTCCACGGCTCCGTCCTAGTCCTCATCCTTCAACCAAAAGTCTAGCTTCTGCTCGCCACTAGCAGCGCTCGACACCTCTACCGACCATGAAGGCGAGTATCGCGGGCGCGCGCGACGACATCGACACGACACCGACACTGGCGCGAGGGAGGGATTGGCGGGGGGAACTGTGCTGCGCGGAAATTCTACGTTACCTTGCGCCCTACGTTGTCTCGGCGACGGAGTGTGCACGAGAGCGAGAGCGAGAGCGAGAGCAAGAGCGAGAGCGTGCACGAACCCCACCTACTCCCTCCATTATGCCTCTGTGTTGGTCGTTGCGCGCGATGGAGAACTGTATAGAGAAACAGCGCTGACCGGCAGCTCAACATCGCCAACCCCGCTACTGGGGCCCAGAAGCTCGTCGACATTGAGGACGAGCGCAAGGTCCGCATCTTCTACGACAAGCAGATGTCGCAGGAGGTTGCCGTTGGTGCGTTGCGCGGCGCGGGCATGAGATGCAGATCCCAGCTCGGATCGAGTTGAACTTGAGCTGACTTTGCAGACTCGCTTGGTGACGAGTGGAAGGGCTACGTCTTCCGCATCACTGGTGCGTATTCGATTCGCGTAGAATGGCCAGAGATGAGCACAAGGGAGAAGGAGGCCGGATGAAGAGAGAAGGAGATGGTGTCGGGCGACCACAGAGTTGGGTGGGCAGGCAGGGAAGGAGAAATCCTTTGGGTGGTCGGCATCGGACAGCTCGTCTCTGGCCATCAACACAACAATGAACGTAACTAACAACAGGCGGCAACGACAAGCAGGGTTTCCCCATGAAGCAGGGTGTCCTCCTTAACCACCGCACCCGCCTCCTCCTCTCGGACGGCCACTCGTGCTACCGTCCCCGCCGCACCGGCGAGCGCAAGCGCAAGTCGGTTCGTGGCTGCATCGTCGGCTCGGACATCCAGGTCCTCTCGCTTGTCATTGTCAAGCAGGGTGAGCAGGACATCCCCGGCCTCACCGACGTTGTCCTCCCCAAGCGTCTTGCCCCCAAGCGTGCGTCCAAGATCCGCCGCTTCTTCAACCTCTCCAAGGAGGACGACGTGCGCCAGTACGTTGTTCGCCGTGAGGTCACCACCAAGGCCGGCAAGACCTACACCAAGGCGCCCAAGATCCAGCGCCTCGTCACCCCCCAGCGTCTCCAGCGCAAGCGTCACCTCCGCTCGCTCAAGAAGCGCCGCTCCGAGGCCCAGAAGGAGCAGAAGGCCGAGTACAACGTCGCCGTCGCCAAGTACGTCGCCGACAAGAAGGCGCACCACCAGGCCGTCAAGGCCGCCCACAAGGCCGCCAAGACTGCCTAAACGGATCACGCAGTGTGCGGGTCCATGTAGGTTTAGTGCTTTCTGGTTGGTCTCTTCATGCGATGTATAGCATGGCTCAATCAGCCGCGTAGCGTGGAGCGTGAGGCGCGGGACGTGGGATTGCGTGGAGTTGTTTGTGAGCTGTGGGTGGTGAGCGGCGTGATGGTGCAGTTTTGAGCTTGACGTTGCGGAAAGGGTGTTTGGCGTGGCGTGTTCGGCATCGTAGCCTTGTGCAGACCGTGCAGGTAGTGCAGATCTTGTAGATGCTTCAGTTTCATCGCTTTCGCCGAAGAGAAGGCACTTGTACTGCAGGCCATCTTGTTTGTGATGGCTGTACATCATCTACATACCAGCACAAGTCACATTTCGATGCATCATCCGGCCGTAACTTCGGGTTCTGCCAGAGAATTGCCACAATCAACCCCAAATCGCAATTGACAATTAGTTGGTTCCGCAGTAACGTCAGCCACGTGTCCTACCCCTCCTTTGGGTGACGTTACTGTTCTTGATTGGATGTAAACAACTAGTTTCGCCATACAATTCGCCACCTCCTGGCCTCCAGCACCTTCATTCCCCATCACCCTTTGCTTGTCGCTCACACCCTCACTGCTGTCACTGCCCCTCATCCCTCATCGTTCGTCGTGACTTGGCGTGCCTACCCTACTTTACTCTCTCACGCCTTTCTTTCCTTCCCACTGTCGCTCCTCGAATTGTCTCGGTTCTCCTCTTCACTTTCGCTCTCTGGCACTCTATTAGCCATGGACGCCATCATCGACCTCATTCCCCCCAAGGTCGCAGCCTATATCCCTGGCCTTGACACGTCGGCATACGTGTACGCCACCGGTGCGGACTTGATCAACTTTGATAAGCGCAGCTTCTGGATTTCCGTCGCCTCCATCGTCTTCAACCCCCTCTACTGGAACATCCTCGCGCGCCATGGTATGTTGGCTAGGTTTGCGTATTGTTCAGCCGCTGATAAGCAGAGTACCGCGAGAAGACGCTGCAGAAGATCTTCGGGGGTTCACTCGGTGCTACCTACTTCTTCTTCGTGACCATCTTCTCGCTCGGCATCCTCCGTGACTACCTGTAAGCCCGTCCGCGGTGAACTATCCCCGCTGATAACAGTTACGAGCGCGCCATCGCTGAGCAGCCGCACTGGGAACTCCTCACTCACCCAGGATTCAAGGCGCTCGCCCTCGCCCTCTTCGGCCTCGGCCAGCTCTTCGTCGTCACCTCGATCTACGCACTCGGCCTCACCGGCACCTACCTCGGCGACTACTGCGGCATCCTCATGTCGCACCGCGTCACCAGCTTCCCATTCAACGTCCTTGAGGACCCGATGTACGTTGGCTCGACGATGGCTTTCCTCGGCACTGCCATCTGGTGCGAGAGCGCAGCGGGTCTCGCGATCTCGGCGCTCGTGTGGATCATCTATGCGATTGCCCTCAAGTACGAGGGGCCCTTCACCGGCATGATCTACGAGAAGGCCGCCGAGGTTAAGGCAGAGGCAAAGCGTGATGCCGAGGAGGCCAAGGAGTCCAAGACGAGCGCCCCGGCCCCGTCGACTCCTCCCCGCAAGTCGGAGCGTCTTGCCGAGGCTGCTACCACCGCCACCGCATCCACGGCCGCACCAGCCGCGACTGCTAACGGGGCGGCGACGCCCCGCCGCCGCGCAGCAGGACGCAAGAGTGCCATCGCCAACGAGACCCTCGCGGCGAGCCCTATGCGCGTAACCCGCAGCCGCTCCAAGGCTCGCTCCGACGCCGAGGGCAGCGAGTAAGTCTCTCGCGCTCGAGGAAGAGGAAACGTCCAGGCTCGAAAGCCATGCCTCAACGGCAACCTAAAACACGTGCTTGTCGCTAGCAATCATCCTATACCCACGACTTTGGCTCATACCCAACGTCGTTATTACTACCCTCTTTGCTCATACCGCGGCCAGGCCGCTACCTGTGCGATGGGCGCATTCATCTGTGCTGTAGCATCTCTATGTATCTGCGTACGGGCGTACTGACAAGGGACCCTGAGCGACTGGCGGCTGGGTCCAGAGAGCTTATGAGGCTTTCTACTGTACTGTATATGTGACCGGCTCAAATGATGAATTCCAGAGAAGTGTCGATTGCTGACATGGTCAGCGAGATGCCCCTCAATCCACCACTCACGATGGCAGGCAGACAGCTGCGGCTTCTGGGAATATCCACCGCGTTGCATCTCCTCACGCAGAGCCACCAGGAACTGCTGGTAGCTGACCCGCTGGTGGGTGTTGATTGCACGGACGAATGCCTAGACGTGTTAGTACGCGTGCTCATGGCATGTACTCACATAAGACATGGCTCCAGTCGCCTGACCGGCTTCCTGGGTATCCGCACTTGTCTGTGAGTCCTTGCACCCTCCCCACGCAATCACATCCGCACCAGCCGTCTTGGTCTGGCGAGCGAGGGCAACCCCACTCTTGGTGTGGTAGGCTTTGGAGGCTGCTCCAAATGCCGTCATGAGCGCACCCAGATCGTTACCGCTCAGAACGGCAATTCCAGCATTCATGAGGTCCGGAGCAGCGTTGGCAAAGAGGTTGGGCTCCTTGACGGTGCCTTTGGTCGAGTACTTTGTGTCAGTTTGGCAGAAGAGGGTCCCGCATCAACTAACAGCATATGGAAGATCAACGGCCGAGCCCGAGTGGCACGAGTCGAAGACGGCAGTCAAGCGGCAGCCTACGGGAAGAGGCTTGACGAGGAGGGTGTACACTGCGATCAGAAACAAATCGGATAGCACATACGGTCATCGTCTACCAGTAGTCCAGCTCTCTGGAAGTCTACAGGACAGATAGCTAGTGTCAGATTCAGCTTGGGGTTAGATTCAGTACATACCTTCAGCATGTCCTTCATAGTCGTCGGCACTGACAGCGTCCGTGAGGGTACCGTGTCCCGAGCTGCCAAGGTTAGTATATCAAGGCGGCGATTCTTACTAATGGAAGAAGAGCGAGTCGTTAGGCTTGGCGTCGTGAACGAGCCACTGCATCGCTCGAATCATATTGTCGCGTGTCGGCTGCGATCGCGCGTCTCGAGCGTCATCGGTGAGGATAACAGTATCTTCTGACCGGTATCCAAACCTCTCTGTATCGTCAGACCCTTCAATTACGCAACCTACGATTGAGCATCTCCTGGACGTTGTGCACGTCGTTGATGCATCCCTTCAACTGATTCTGTGATCCATAATAGTTGATCCCGATCTATCTTAGCTTTCCTACTTTGCCTAGACTCACCAATAACGCCTTCTTCGCACCCGAACAGTTCGAGTACTGGAACACGTGTCCCGACCCATCCGTCTGCTGTCCAACCGTTCCCTGGGGTTGCGGGGCCGACTGGTTCTTGGGCGGGGGTGGTCCGGACGGCGCCTGGTATTGATGATACGAATCGGGGGCCTGGTAGTTCTGATACTGCTCCTGCGGATACGAGGGCGGAGGCGGACGCGAAGATGGCGCAGCGTAGTATCCCGGTGGGGCGCTCGACGGGGACGAGTATTGTTGTTGTTGCTGCTGTGGTTGTTGTTGGTATTGCTGGCCCGGGTATTGCTGACCACCTTGACCCTGGCCGCCCTGGTGGGTGGCCTGCTCGTAGACCTGGTACATGTGGAGCGCCTGGTTCAGGAAGGACATGATATTTGGTTGATGAGAGATGGGAGATGGGATGAACGATCCCAACTGTGATAAGCAAACAAATCGACCAACCTGACGGTGGTCAACAAAAAAATCATTGGCTGCTGTGCGTGCTGCGGCTCAGCTCATCAGTTCGCTTGGAATGTCGAGATGTGGCATGCGCAGTGATCGGTCAAATGATCGGTCAGTCGATCATGAAGGCACCTTGTCGGTTGTAAAGTAAAAATAGAGCCTGGAAGCCAATCCGGTCATAAACTTTCCCGTGCCTTATCGATGCCGAACGTAGGTGGGGAGGCGGCGGCTGAGGCGGCGCATTTGGCTGGCTGGCAGACTCGTGTTGAGTCAAGCAGAGATATCAGTCGACGGGAGATAGGCTGATGAACTGATGCACTTGTACACAGACTTTGCAGACCCGTCGGATAGCTACAGTGAGCGGGGCAGTGTCAAGCTCAGCGACGTCCACGAGAATGTGTGCGGCATGGAAGGGAAGGGGAAGATCTGGGACACCTTTGATCTGCTGTCTGCGGATGGGTGGTGTACAAGCTTCTGCTCCAGGTGGATGCTCTGATCGTGGGCAATGAATGGGTGTGGCGGACGTGGTTTCGCAGAGTCAAGTTGACATCATCCAATCTCAGAGTGGAGGTTCGCCACTCCAACTTGGCATCACCCATTTCCGCACGACATGAGCAACCAACCATGACCGACGGCACACGTATCGAGCGCCTATGCAGACCGACAGCGACACGACTGAGGTCTTCCCTCGTCATCCCCTCGCTTCCGCAAGTTCTCACGGAACTTGCGCACAACGCGCTTGACGCCGGCGCAACCCGCATCGAGTGCTGGGTCAACCTCGTCCCCGGTGACGAGAGCGCGCGCCTCGAGGACGACGGACACGGTATCGGGCTAGAGGACCTCGGTATTGTGGGACAACGATACAGTGAGTGACGCTTCTCTCCTTGACGATCTCACAACCACCTTCCCTCCCCCAAACTTCTCTGACCCAGGCACAAGCAAGGAGACGGAGGGATGGTCCGGTAACGGCGTCTACGGGTTTCGCGGAGAGGCGCTCGCGTCCATAGCCGCGCTCTCGTTAATGGAGATATCCTCCCGCGAACCAGATGGTGAGACGTATTCGAAGATCGTGCGGGTGAGTCAGCTTTCTGGATTGGTCGAATTGCTGACATCAGAACGGTCAGACGATATACCTCGGCAAGGCCCGACACGATCTCGGCCGTGCACAGGGTACTACAATCTTCGTCCGCGACCTCTTCCATGCGATTCCGGTGCGCCGCGCATCACTCGCTGCGGCCCCGGCGTCTTCCCTCACGGCATGTCGACAGGCGATTGAGGCACTCGTCCTCGTCGCGCCCAAGGTCCGGTGGACGCTGTGGGAGGACAAGCTGGGTGGCATGCGGAAGGCCCTCCATTGGGGCGGGGTGAGCTGAAGGAAGAAGATGCCACCAGCAGCTGACAGCAGGGCAAGAACAGCACCGAGGCGTTCCGCGGGATATATGGGCACGCAAGCGTCGAGCGCGTGCTGAAGATACGCGTGTCGTCTGGCGACAGGCGAATGGACGGGTTCATTAGCCTCGAGGGCGCGTTTACCAAGGCACACCAGCATCTCTGTGAGCTCATCAAAGTAACCCAGCTAACGCAGACATCAACGGCTATTCTGTTGCGAGCTCGGAGCTGCGCAAGCTCATAGAACGCCGTTTCGCTGCGAGCCAGTTCTCCGCCTTGGTCAGCTCCCCTCATTCGACTTCCGGCTGACCATCAGTCTAACAATCTGGACGACGGGAGCGCGGCGCCCACGAAGAAGCGGCCCTCACCCCGCCGACTGGAGCGGTTCCCCGTCTACGTCCTCAACATCAGCCTGCCTTCCAGCGAAGTTGATGCCGCATACGATGCACGCAAGTCGACGATCGGGTACAAGGTGGGCTCCTTCCTTTCGTTGCTGACAGCAGCAGCAGCCTGGCAGAACGCGTGCGTTCGTCATCGCCGTCATCGACGACTTCCTCCGCAAGAACGGGTTTGGCGTGCCAAGATGTGGCACTGACTCACCTGTCCCGAGTCCCAGCAAACCACTCTCCCCGCGTCAGTCCGGCCGGAGCTCCACAGCTATCCCCGAGGAGCGGGAGCCAAACCCGGCGAGGAGGTTATTCTTATTGAGCTACCGCCTTGGTAGTGTCACCCCTAATGCTCTGGACAGCCCGCCGGCCGGTGACGATACGTTGGAGCCTGAGGCGGACAAGCCGCTTGATGACCAGGACAGTGTGCCTATGCCAGAGACAGAGCCGTTCTCGATTGAAGAGCTGCTCAAGGTATGTTACAATGTAGTCTTGTCTAACATGCTCAGCAGACCTCTGGTCAGGTCATCACACGCACACGCACGTTCGAAGAGCGCGACGATGAAGAGCCAACAACATACGTGACGTCCTGGCTACCGCCCGTGCCGTCCGATATGAAGTTCACTCACCAATCCATTACGTCTGCCACTGTCCTGCCACAGGTGGACCGCAAATTCGTCCCCTGTGTAATGCTGGCTGAGGACCACTCCAAGGCACAGCCAAAGGCCCTAGTCGTTATCGACCAGCACGCCGCAGATGAGCGCGTTGCCGTGGAACAGATCCTGGACGCGTTGAACGAGGGCTTTGCGCGCAATGACATTCTGGTCACCGAGCTCGGGGAGGGCCTAGTGCGAGTGGTCCTCACACGGCAGGAGATGGCGGCACTCGAGACCCCAGGTGTCCGTGAGGTCGTCCGGCGTTGGGGCATTGGCCTTGACGACACCGTAGCGTCCAAGGGTGAATACACCCAAGTCAACGCGACCTGCGTCCCTAAGCTACTCGACGCTCGGCTTGGACGCAAGAACCCGACCGAGCTCACCCGCCTGCTCCGCCTCTATCTCCCTGAGCTAGCTGATCACATCTCTGAAATCCAAGTGCTCACCATGGTCCTCGACCGCGGGACCCGTGACCGCGCCCACAGCTGGGCGAGCGTGCAGCGCTGGATGCCGCAAGAGATGGTCGAGCTCGCCAACTCAAAGGCATGTCGCGGTGCAATCATGTTTGAGGACCGTCTCGACACTGATCAGTGCGAGCGGCTTGTGGGGCAGCTTGGTGCCGCCCGTAACCCTTGGATCTGCGCTCACGGACGTCCAACGCTCGCGCCACTCACCCTCATACCACAGTATCGACCTCCTGCGCGCCGCCCAATTGACTGGGCCGCATGGAAGCGCAAGCACTTCGAGCAGCCCCGCCCCAGCGCAGTATAGACTTTGACACTCAGCAACTGTAGCAAGTAACTATGTTGTAGTACACATACAGCAGATACAGCATGATTATGATACATGATACCCTCGCATCTCATTAGCGCCTGCGCTTGCTCTTGGCCTTCTTGGCGGTTCCTGGTGCGCTGGCCTTAGCCTTGCTTGCGGACTTCTTGGGCGCAGCCTTCTTCCTGCTTCTAGACTTGGGTGCCGAACGACGAGCTTTGCTCTTGCCTTTGCCGACGACAGCTTCGACCTCCTCTTCCATCTCCTCCTCGCCCTCGGCCTCGGCCTCGGCCTCGCCCTCCTCCCCGACCTCCTCACCCTCCTCGCCTTCCATCTCCACCTCCTCAACCTCTTCACCATCCACCTCTATCATCTCACCCTCCTCTCCCACCCGCTTCCCCGCAACCCACCCCCGAACACAAGCCTCCTTCCACCCCGGAATCTCCTCGACCCCTTCCGCCGCCACATCCCCTTCTCCACCACCCCACCACCCGCCCTCAGTCCAAACGTATCGATTCTCCAACAAAGCCTGGAGGACCTGATAACTTTCGGCGCTAGCGTATGGCACCATGCTCTCGGGATGACGGTATCGCGCCGGCAGCCCGGTGAGGGGATCGGTCGGCGGTTTGCGGTCTACTGTCAGTATCTTTATTAAGAAGCCGAGGTATGTATCCCATCGACTCGAGTCCGGATCCGGACTTAAAGGAACCCACTGATAGGCCTATTGCGCGCTGGAATGACCTTGACGTCGGACCAGTCAACGTGGTCCCCCAAGATTAGGCGTAGCTCGGCAGGCAATCCGCCGGGTACTTGCGAGAGGATGAGGTAGTTGCGCTCGTAGGGGCCGGTGGGGACTTCTGGGTCTGCGTCGGGCGACGGTGTGGTTGTGGAAGGTGCTGTCTTTGGAGGGGGAGCGACGGGTTCTGTAGTAGATGCAGATTGTTCAGGTTTGGATACGCCCTGTGGCTGTGAAGGGCCAGCGGGCTGTGTGGAGGGGCCGGAAGATGCGGGCTGTGATGGACCTGCGGTCGATGCTGGGCCCGGAGCACTTGATGGACCAGATTCTAAGGTCGTCGCGACCGGGACAGATGGTCCTGGCTCAGGTGTCGAAGCCGCCGGGATGGACGCCGCTCCATCAGCTGGAGGCGCGACGACAGGAGCCGAGGCGCTCTGCGATGCCGCCTCGCTTGGCTTGTCCACCACATCGACGTCCATCTTGTCACCTCCAGGCTCTTTCGAGACATCCTTCTCGACAGGCTCACTCGGTCCTGGCGTCTCGTCTGCTGCTGGAGTCTCGGTTGGTGTCTCAGCTGGCGTCTCGCCCGGCGTGACACCAGGCGTGTCCTCGACGACCTCAACGAGCTTGCCCACAGTGCGGCTGACAAACGTCCATCGCGGCCCACGTACGCGCTTCCGTCCTACGCGTCGCAACTCGCGCCTTTCTTCCTCGCGCCGCAACCACTGTGTAAGTGCCTCCTTGTTACGCTCTTCCTCTTCCAGCGCAGCGGCAATCAGCTCGGCCTGGCTCATCGGTCGCGCGCCTCGCACCTCGCCAGTTTCATGCTGCGCCTTGCGACCCTTCTTGCTCGCAGCAAGTGCGATCTTCTCAGCCTTCTCCCTCTCGATAACCTCTCCCTCCGTCCGCAGAGTGGACGCGCGGAGGTTGGACCGTCGCGCATCAGAGCGGTGCAGGCGCTTAGCCTCGCGACGCTGCTTGCGTAGCTCGAGCATGAGCGTCGACGGAGCCATCTTGGACACGTCGATGCTGGGGTCGAGCGAGGCAAGTTCGGCGGCCGTGGCCTGTGGGCCGGAGGGACCGGGACCCCGGATCTTGACGAACGGGTTGAACACGGCCTTGCCCTTGTTTGCCCTGCGTTCCTCGCGGCGCAAGCGCGCATCGTCGTCTTCGTCCTCATCCTCTGCCTCATCGTCCGTATCTGCAAACTCGTCCAGGAAGACGTCACGCGTTGGTGCGGGCTCCTGGAACTCGCCATCGTCGGCTTCCTCGGCGAACAGCTCGTCCTTCTCCTGGTCCTCCTGCTTGGCCTTGTCCAGCAGCTCGCGCATGCTACCGTCAGCTCCATTCAACCCGTATAAGCTGACCGGTTACCCGCATTGCTGCGCCGCGATCGGCTCTGGGTGACCGTCTTGTACTCCTTCATAGTGGTGGACGGATTGTTTGTGGATGGGAATGACTAGTCAGCGCGAAGTAGGCGGCGTGGTCCGCCAATGTGGAGGTTGACTTTGATTCAGTGAGCATCGAAGTGGAGGTTTGTCAGGGAGAAGCATGTCATGAGGCTTGAATTCATTCGATTCCGTTCAAGTGCCACAGCAAAAATCCCGGTTTTCCCCATGTTCGAATTTGCGCACCCAGGCAGGCCCTTGCCAGCATAGCTGACCACCGTGCTGACGCTCCAACCCTCCTCCCGGACCCCTCCCCCCCACTGCTCTTCATTCTTGATCTGCTTATCCATCTCCCTTTAAACCTCGCACTTGGTCACCACCTTTTGCGTACCAAGTCTCTCCCTCTAGTCTACGGACACCCTTCTTCTCCCCTTCCTTAAAACAACAAAAAAAAGTCAAGATGGTGAGTACACAATGTGGCGGCGAAAATCTGCTCGTCAACAGCGGCGCTGACTCTCCAGGTCAAGTAAGTCTTTGCCACCCGCTCGAGAACCGGAGGTGGATGGCTGCGAGCATGCTCTGGATGGGACGGAGGCGCAGGGGAGTGCAGGGCGGCGTTGTCAAGCACACGTTTCCTACTGTGCGATCGCGGCGCGGACTTGCGATCTTGATGACAAAGCGGATCGCAGTCAACACTCTGCAGTCTCTGCTACCCTTCGAGGCTATCTGACAACCCCATCTGGCGATAGCTACTGAAGAGGAGGCGAGAGCGGCTGCAGAGCGAGCGTTGTGCACGGATCCGATCACAACAGAAATGCTGTTTGTGCTCGGATCCGGATGGAGATTTGCGCCACCAGGACCTTGCTCCTCTGTGGCCTCCGGCCCGGCCTCCACGCTCAGCCCCATGCAATTCAAAGCTGCGTAGACTCGAGCCTATACTATTGCGCGACTATGCCAGCACGCTGTCAGGCTCGGGAAGACGTCGGCGATGCACCTCGCACAACTCGCGATCCATCCATCGTGACGCACGCATGCCCTCCACCTTCATGACGCTCGACATGCCCCTCCATCAACCCCGCTGCACAGAATACTAACGCGTAACAGCTTCACCGTCGACGAGATCCGGTATGTTTGGTCACGTTCGCGCATGTTTGCCGCCAGGCAATTGCGTGTCGCCCGAACGCCTTACTAATCCTACTCCAGTGCCCTCATGGACAAGCCGTCCAACATCCGTAACATGTCGGTCATTGCCCACGTCGACCACGGCAAGTCGACTCTTACCGACTCGCTCGTCTCGAAGGCCGGTATTATTGCCTCGTCGAAGGCCGGTGAGATGCGCTTCACCGACACTCGGTGAGTCACCTTGGGACCTGATTACGAAGGACGCGCTGACCTCCTCAGTCAGGACGAGATTGACCGTGGTATCACCATCAAGTCGACCGCCGTCTCGATGTACTTCCCCCTCCCCAAGGAGGACCTCGTTGACATCAAGCAGAAGACTGAGGGTGAGTAGATCAGAATTGGTTCTGTTGTCGGTCAAGAAAATTATTCAGTCCGCCACATCACGTGTGCCACATTCGTGGCGCCTCTTTCTCTCTCACACCCCATCCACCCCACGGGGAGGATCTGGGCTTCCCCGCATTTTCAGTCCAGTGCTAACGATGCAGGCGCCGAGTTCCTGATCAACCTGATTGACTCCCCCGGTCACGTCGACTTCTCGTCCGAGGTTACTGCCGCTCTCCGTGTTACCGACGGTGCGCTTGTTGTCGTCGACTGCGTTGAGGGTGTCTGTGTCCAGACCGAGACCGTCCTTCGTCAGTCGCTCACTGAGCGTGTCAAGCCCGTCCTTGTTGTCAACAAGGTCGACCGTGCGCTCCTCGAGCTCCAGGTCTCCAAGGAGGACCTTTACCAGTCGTTCTCGCGTACCGTCGAGTCGGTTAACGTCATCATCTCGACCTACGCCGACCCCGCCCTCGGTGATGTCCAGGTCTACCCCGACCAGGGCACCGTCGCTTTCGGCTCGGGTCTCCACGGCTGGGCCTTCACCCTCCGCTCGTTCGCTGGCCGTTACGCCAAGAAGTTCGGTGTCGACAAGGCTAAGCTTATGCCCAAGCTCTGGGGCGACAACTACTTCAACCCCAAGACCAAGAAGTGGACCAAGTCGTCGGACGCTGGCGTCGAGCGTGCCTTCAACATGTTCGTTCTTGACCCCATCTTCCGCCTCTTCGACTCGATCATGAACTTCAAGAAGGACGAGATCCCGAAGCTCCTCGAGAAGCTCGAGATCAAGCTCAGCTCCGACGAGAAGGACCTTGAGGGCAAGCAGCTCCTCAAGATTGTCATGAAGAAGTTCCTTCCCGCCGGTGACACCCTCCTTGAGATGATTGTCATCAACCTCCCCTCGCCCGTCACTGCCCAGCGCTACCGTGTCGAGACCCTCTACGAGGGCCCCATGGACGACGAGTCGGCCATCGGTATCCGTGACTGCGACCCCAAGGGTCCCCTCATGGTCTACATCTCCAAGATGGTTCCCACCTCGGACAAGGGTCGCTTCTACGCTTTCGGCCGTGTCTTCTCGGGCACTGTCTCGTCGGGCCCCAAGGTCCGTATCCAGGGCCCCAACTTCGTTCCCGGCAAGAAGGACGACTCGGTCATCAAGTCGATCCAGCGCACTGTCCTCATGATGGGCCGTACCACCGAGTCGATCGAGGACTGCCCCGCCGGCAACATTATCGGTCTCGTCGGTATCGACCAGTTCCTCCTCAAGTCGGGTACCATCACCACCTCGGAGACTGCCCACAACATGCGCGTCATGAAGTTCTCGGTCTCGCCCGTCGTCCAGGTTGCCGTCGAGTGCAAGAACGCCGCCGACCTCCCCAAGCTTGTCGAGGGTCTTAAGCGTCTCTCCAAGTCTGACCCCTGTGTCAAGACCTGGATGGGCGAGACTGGTGAGATTATCGTTGCTGGTGCCGGTGAGCTCCACCTCGAGATCTGCCTCAACGACCTCGAGAACGACCACGCTGGTGTTCCCCTCCGCAAGTCGGACCCCGTCGTCGGCTACCGTGAGACCATCCAGGCCGAGTCGTCGATGACCGCTCTCTCCAAGTCGCAGAACAAGCACAACCGTCTCTGGGTCAAGGCCGAGCCCCTTGGTGAGGAGCTCACCAAGGACATTGAGGACGGCAAGGTCGCCCCCCGTGACGACCCTAAGATCCGTGCTCGTTACCTCGCCGACACCTACGGCTGGGACGTCACCGACGCCCGTAAGATCTGGGCCTTTGGCCCCGACACCACCGGCCCCAACGTCTTCCTTGACGCCTCCAAGGGTGTTCAGTACATGAACGAGATCAAGGACTCGGTTGTCGCCGCCTTCCAGTGGGCCACCAAGGAGGGTGCCGTCGCTGAGGAGCCCATGCGTGGATGCAAGTTCGCCATCATTGACTGCACGCTCCACACCGACGCTATCCACCGTGGTGGTGGTCAGATCATCCCCACCGCTCGCCGCGTCACCTACGCCGCGCAGCTTCTCTCGCAGCCGGGTCTCCAGGAGCCCATGTTCCTCGTCGAGATTGCCGTCCCGGAGTCGGCCCAGGGTGGTGTCTACTCGGTCCTCAACGTTCGTCGTGGCCAGGTCTTCTCGGCTGAGCAGCGCCCCGGTACCCCCATGTACACCATGAAGGCGTACCTCCCCGTCGCCGAGTCCTTCGGCTTCAACGCCGACCTCCGTGCCGCCACCGGTGGCCAGGCCTTCCCCCAGGCCGTCTTCGACCACTGGGCGCTCCTCGGCGGTGACGCTTCGGAGAAGGGCTCCAAGGTCAACGAGGTGAGTTCTTACTTGATTTATGGCAATCTTCTTATAACAACAACTAACCAGTCAGATTGCCGTGAAGATCAGGACTCGCAAGGGCCTCAAGCCCGACGTGCCCCTGCTCGAGCAGTAAGTTTTCTCTCGATGCTCACGCTGACATACAGCTACTACGACAAGCTCTAAGCGATACGTGCCCAGCGCGTGTCCGAATCGACTGGAGTCGATCTGTAGAGCGTTTAGTGTCCGTAGGAGGATCACGGCGCGTTTTATTAGGTATCGCAATGATATCGAGGTCTGCTGTCACTTGGTTGCGTGCGTGTGTAGTCGACGAGAATCGCAGTGTGGCGAAAAGAGTTGGGTAATTTAAGGTTGAATTGTGGATAAGCTTAATTCGTTTTCCAGGCACGTCTGGATGCAACGCCAACGCTAGGCCGCGAAGTACCTCCCCACAACCTTTCTACCTTTGTCCCATTCTGAGTCTTTGTACATTAATACTTGAATAGTAAAGGAAATTGACTCAAGGTGATTAATGAGTGGCGACCACTGAACCAGTTACTAACCAGATGAGGCCAAACACACGATAACGTCACACAAGCTTCATTAGTGCAATGGGGCATTCCACAACATAATAGAGAGAGAGAGAGAGCACACGTTGACTACAGGTGTCATCATCTGCAAGTGGTAATGTACATAGGTTACCAATGAAACGATAATACGGAATCGAGCCAGACCTCCTGGTCCAACTCTCAGGACCATGGCGACCTCTCTCGGTTGAACCGATCCAAGGGATGCATGTTTGTTTCGCCCGCCTTTGACCAACAGTTGAGTCAGGCCATATTGGTAGCGTTGTCGCCGAGCAAGCTTACCCAAACGCCGTCCATCACATGGGATACTTGATCTCTCTCAGCCCAGCTGGGTGATCAAGGGACAGCTGCTCCACGTCGACCTTGGCGATATCATCTGCTGTGAGGATAGGATGGTTGACCGAGGTATCAATCACCTTGCGCGGGGGGTCCAGACGTTGGGAAGTGTTAGCAGGCGTTCCCTGTGCCAGGTCCCAAATGTCGAGCTGGCCTGTGGGATAACCGCTGGCGGGTGAAACCCCATCCTGTCCCTTGCAGCTCCGGAATAATGGTGTCGCGACAGATGGTATGTTCTGGGTCCCCAGTGCGGCACGGGTGGATGACGAGGCCGTGACCCATGGAACCGGGAAAAGTCAGTTGAGCCGAACCGTTGGTGCGCAGAGTGAGGGTGTAGCTAACCCAGGCGGTCCTACTATCAGCCTCGGATCATCTTCCCTCCCAACACGGTATGGCACTTTGGACTCACGGCGGCTGTAAGACCGTGTCGCCGAAAGGGTGCTCGTGGCGATCGTTGAACTTGCAGAGCACACTTCCGTGTATTCAATGGATCTACGTATTCTGTAACAGGGGAAAGGATGGATCGTGACGCTTGGATCGCCAGGTTTGATCGGCGAGTGAACAAACGATCGAGCGATCACGGAACACGCCAAGGTACTTGTGTAGTCGTGTGTGTCATTATTAGAACTGCCCTGATAAGATAGCTACCCATAAACGCGGCATTCCAAGACTTGTAAACCAATCCAATCCGGTAAACATCCATCAAGCTACAGACTCACGACTCTGAAAGCTTCACACCGCCATTGAGGGATGAGCATGCGCACAAGGTTCGGCCCTGCTTGGATACATGCGCTCTCCGTCATGCGCTCTCCGATGTTCCTGGATGGTGACGTTTGTCTGTGCCTGATACCACATCCGCATTCCTCAACAGACGCATTACAGCCAAGCTGTCGTCCAACTGTCCAACCCACATCCGACACCCGATGGGGCATGTTCTACACGCCCTTGCACGCCATTGTCAGGCCCCGCCCCCGTTCGAGGGTGAGCTCGCCATCAGAGTTCTACTAAGATGCGATACGGCCCTTGTCGGCAATTCGGCTCCGCGTTCGCTCGTGGCGGATCGATCTGAAGGAACGGTTCTACGCCATGATATAAAGCCCACCTCCAATAGCCTTGTTCCTCATCGCCCACCTCCAGCATGTTGCTGTCCACTCTCCTTGTGGGCCTGCTTTCAGGAGTTGCCGCTCAGACGGCTACGTCCTCGGCCTTCGACGCACAGGCCACCCGCCCATCCTCGGTCCTGGGCAACGCGACAGCGTTCGTCCATACCAAGTTCCATTCGCCCAGCGGACCCGTCAAGGTCACGGGTATGCGGCAGGACAACCTGGGCATCTTCCTCGGTATTCCCTTCGCGCAACCCCGTGAGTATTCTGTCAGTCCATCTGACACCAGCCGTCGGCGATCTCCGATTCAAGCCGCCCGTGCCTGCGAGCTATGGGAAGCATATCAAGGCGACGGAACAGCCGCCAGCGTGTCTCCAACAGGCGGGTTCTGTGGCTGCTAACGTGAGCGGTACGAGTGAGGACTGCCTGTTCGTCAACGTGATCACTCCGGCGAATGCCCTCGGGAAGGAGTGCGATCTCAAGGACCTGCCCGTCCTAGTGTGGATGTAAGTCTTCAACGCCCAGCGCCCGGGCCTGTGTGAACAGTGGGCAGTGAAAGTAGCCAAAGGGTAAAGGGGCTGAGAGATGCTGAATCTGGGGCGCTAACGGCAGCTATGGCGGTGGATTCTATGGCGGGTCGGCCATTCTGTACACCAGCCCATCGCTCGCGTCTCACGCTCTGAACAGCGTTCGTTCTTGTTGCGATTACTGCTGATGGAAGGGCAAACCAATCGTCCTTGTGACCATCGGATACCGGGTCGGCATTTTCGGCTTTGGGTGAGTTCTATACCGGCCACTGCTAAGACAGACACGGCAAGGAGATGAGGGCGAATGGCGCGATGAACCTTGGTCTCCGTGATCAGCTCCTCGGCATGCAGTGGGTCAAGGACAACATTGCGAGCTTCGGCGGCGACCCATGCAAGATTACGATCTTCGGCGAGTCGGCAGGCGCAATGTCGGTCAGCGCGCACATGTTGAACGAGACGCAGGACCTTTTCCGCGGCGCGGTGGGTACCTTTCTGATTGGGCTGACAGCAGATTATGGAGTCGGGGACTGTGACGTCACTGGGTGGCTTTGGGAATGATACCATCTACCAGGAGCCGTATGACAGGCTGGTCGAGTTTGCGGGTTGTAACGGAACAGACAACTCGTTCCAGTGCCTCAAAGGCCTGTCGGGAGAGGCCCTCCTCGCAGCACAGGTGGAGATGACCACGTCAAAGTTCGCCTGGACTTGGGGGTACCCGTTCGGCCCGGCTATTGACGGAGACATCATTCCCGCTTCGCCTTACCACATGATCAGCAATGGCTCATTCTCCAAGGTTCCGTTTATCACCGGCTGCAACAGCGATGAGTGAGCCAAGGTTGGTCATGACTGACAGCAGGGGCACGACGTTCATCTACGCCAGTCTGAGCCAGCAACTCACCGATTGGCCTCTCTCGACTGCCATTGAGGTCGCGTATCCCTTTCCCCTGCCGCAGGAGTTCTACGACCGTATCGAGGATTTCTACCCGCGCGACGGGACCGGATGGTATGTTGGAGGTCTATACTTTATCTGACGCCAGCCCATTCAACTCTGGCACTGATCTTTTCAACGGTTCTGTCTCGGCAGCGTAAGTCATTCAGCCGCTGTCGCTAACACGCAAGCTGGAAACAGGTGACGGCGGTCTTCACTGACCTGCTCATGCAGTCGCGCCGGCGCTGGATGCTGCGCACTGCCAACGAGTACGGCTTGAACAAGACGTGGTCGTACGAGTTCCGCGGTTACAGCCCGCCCGACCCTCCCTACTGGGGCAGTGAGTCCACCGTCTTGCAAGGCTGACGCAGGCTCGCACGAGGCCGAGAAACCATATGTCTTCGGCCGCGCCGTTGCCGAGCTCGGCTACAGCCCCGACCAGGTTGCGCTGGGCAAGGCGATGATGGACTACTGGTGAGTCTCCACAATCCAAGGAACTGACAGCAGGGTCAACTTTGTCTACTTCCTTGATCCCAATGGCGAGGGCGACTCGGGCCTGGCCCCCTGGCCAACGCACGACTTCCCGGCCAACAAGAACTCGCTCGAGATGGACATTGGGAGCCTGCAGGTCATCCAGGACGACTTCCGTGAGGAGAGCATTGCATTCATCAACAACCCTACGAACGCGTTCTACATCCGTAAGCGGGGGAATTGAACACTGCATCGGGGACTGTTAGAATTGAAAGCCGGGAGTACAGTCGAAAACGCGAAGTGAATCGATGTGAGGTCATTGGACCAGTGTTGACGCAGAGTGTCACGAGACCGATTGTATGGTAGAGGGCATTCCTGCTGGGTCCGGTCTCGGACCGCAATCCGCTTCTTCTCGGATGCATGCAAACTCCGCGGAGTGCAACTTCCGTATGGCCCAGCAGTCCGCTGATGCTGAGTGATTATTTATTTATTTGGATATCAATTAGAATTAGTTCATCTAGAACACAGGCACCCGATAATGATAATGCCGACACTGCAAAGTTTTCATCGCCCCGCTGGCCAAGTGGTAAGGCGTTCGTTTCCTACCGCATTAGGGCCCCCTCAGGGGTTCTGAAGCAGCGAAAGATCGCGGGTTCGACCCCCGCGCGGGGTTATCTTTATGCTCGCAGCGAATCTGCTCTTTTGCCGTGCAAGTAACATACTTGGACATGTTAGTTGAGGAGATGGTGGTGGATGGGGCGTCGCGTCGGGTGGAGGCTGAAGTGGAGGGAGGTGGAGGCTAGTGCGGTGGTGAGTGGCAAGGTGGATTGCTGAGCTATTGAATGGTGGCGTGGGAATTGGTTGGGGCGAGAAGCGAGGTAATTGAGCTAGTACAAAGGGAGCTAAAGGCGGTGTTGGCGGGAGGTGTGGTGGTGTCGGAATGAATGGGTTGGTCCTGGTGGGATGGATGGTTGGGTGGAGGATGGGTAGTGGTGGAGGCTGCGGCTGTGGCGGCGGCGCTGTTGTGGGTCACGATTGAGAGCGGCGTATAGCGGCGTAGGAATGTACTGATGTATAGAGTGGGTCGACGACGGAGCGAATGATAGCGGTGTCAGTGGGTTGCGTGGGTCTGAAAAGTGGTTATGAACAAGATGCTGGAGGCAGCTGGTCAGCAAGAGGGGACCGGAGGGGAGTGTGGCAGACTGAAACGGGGCACACTGGGAGGGCCCTACGAGAGGAACACACTCAGCAACGAAAACGCACCACCACATCAAGGCGACACCAAAGACATGGGCAAAATCAGGGAGCTCGATTCATCAAGTGCTCAACCTGTTTACAAACAGAAGGCAAAACGAAGTACAAAGGAGCACGGCGTGTCCTAGAACACCAGTGCGCGAAGCCGATGCCCGACGGGCAGCTTACGAGCGCTCACCACGGAGGCGGCGGGCGAGCTGAAGGTCCTTGGGCTGGATGGTGACACGCTTGGCGTGGATGGCGCAAAGGTTGGTGTCCTCGAAGAGCGAGACGAGGTAGGCCTCAGACGCCTCCTGGAGGGCGAGGACGGCCGACGACTGGAAGCGGAGGTCGGTCTTGAAGTCCTGGGCGATCTCACGAACAAGACGCTGGAAAGGGAGCTTGCGGATGAGGAGCTCGGTCGACCTGTCCAGTCAGCTATGCTCTTGTTGGAAGGAAGGTGGCAGGTACTCACTTCTGGTAGCGACGAATCTCACGAAGGGCGACGGTACCGGGGCGGTAACGGTGGGGCTTCTTGACACCACCGGTCGAGGGCGCCGACTTGCGGGCGGCCTTGGTGGCGAGCTGCTTGCGGGGCGCCTTGCCACCGGTGGACTTGCGGGCGGTCTGCTTGGTACGGGCCATTGTGGATGGGTGTGGGGTGGGGTGGTTGGTTGGTGTGAAGGTGGATTGAAAGTGGACTGGTACAAGTGACCTTGGTTGGAGTGTGAGGAGGACGAGTGGGATGATGAGCAATGCAGAGAAGACGATGGGCTTTTATATATCTCTTGCAGGCTAGTAGACTATCAATGGGTCGGGGGGGGGGGGGGGGGTGAACCAACATTTGGCTCCGTCGCCGTGTTGTTGTTGACTTGATCTTTGATCACCGAGACGGTGAAATCACGTGACGATTGATCTTGTGTGATCTTGCAATCTTGCGCTTCAAAACCGACTTGGCAGAGGATCACAAGGCTTTAGATCTGCATCCGCTACTCTGAATCTTGGTGCAACTCGTGACTTGAGGGGTTTGTGAGGTTTACCAAAACTCACAGATCAACCACCAAGTCACGAGTTGAACCATCCCCAGCATGCACAAAGTAAATCAAACACCAAACACACTTGTCGCCAGATCACCAACCAATCGCCACCCAACTTCTTGACTTGTCCTTAACACATCCGCCGAGTTTCATGGGATCCATCTCACCTCATAACATGCACTCTCTCCTTGCCTCAACAACGTGCGAGCAGGCCTAACAGGCAAGATGCGACATCGGTCCTTGTATACTGTCGATGACGGGCGCTCAAGTCCGCTGCGAGGCATGCCGGATAAGAACGCCTCGGCAGCAGTCCCGACCGTGGCGCCAAGTGTCCACTCACCTCGGCCTCTTCTTCACCCTAGGCATCAAAGGCGTCTTCCAACCACTCCAAGGCGGGCTCTTAATGCCATCGCCACCCACTGACCCCAGGCGCTCAGATGTTCGGTCTCGTACGCGTCACCGAAGCCGAGACCCGTTGTCTCGGCACGCCGCGTCCTCCTCGGACTCGCGATCCTGGCATTCACGGCTACAGGTCAACGATGCGCACTCGGAACTCTCCTCTACTCACTGTCATGCGCGGCGTGGATATCGTGTTCTTACTCCGTATCCCAGGTTCCCGCCCAAGGTCGTGATGCACGGCACCAGGCTCGTCCTGTTCGGTTGTTGCAGCCAAGATGTTCCAGTGGATTTGACAACGCGTATGCATGCTGTGCAGATGCCGGGAGTTTCCCGCGGAACGCTTCGCTTTGCGGACGGTATCGGTCGGCACCGTGTACTGCCAAGCCCGCACTGCCAAGCTCGCCGTGCACCAGCTGACCCAACAACAGGTGCCTGGAACAGCAAGGCAGCAACTTAATAAGCAGCTCACCGGTCGCCACGATGCTCATTATCCGCCGTCTCCCACTCCCCATACAGATCCTCACCATGTCTCTTTCTGTCGATATGCCATGGCGGCCCGTGTGCATCGCCACCGGCCTGTTCTACTCGCTTGGCGTGCTCGGCATCATGGATCCACTCCGAGGTGAGTGCTCCGTTATCCCGCTAATCAGCTACCCACCTATTCGGCGACACCAGGGCGACTGAGAAGGAGGCGACGTTCTACCCCGTCGTCGCGTCGCGTAACCTCACCCTGGCCGCGACCATTCTCTCCTTCGTGTACACCGGCCAACAGCGCGCACTCGGTACAATGATGATGTGCTGCTCTATCATGGGCGTGGCGGATATCGCGTTTCTCCTGAGCCGGCCTGGCTACTCGGGGCTCCATATGGCGGTCCACCTCGTCAAGGGCGTCTTGTTCCCCACGCTCGGGGCCAAGCTACTTGGCTGGTTCTAGTGAACGGTGCTGCGAGCAAGCGGATGTGATGTACCCTCTGTGGTCGGTGTGTGGAACGGATGCCTGGTATCAAGGCATTGCATTCACAGTCCATTCAAAAGCTGTGCAGGACGAGGATATCACTGAAGGCCGCCGCGAGTGTCCATTTGACACGTTGGAGTCACAACGTTGCTTGGCCCAGCCGCGCCGAGTTGTTCCGTAATTAAGGCTAATGTTAAACCATCAGGAACCGTGTTGTCCACACAGCTGGGCGCAACGCAACCACTGATTCTCCTTGGGAAGTACGACGCTGCTATCACTGAGCCATCGATCTGAGGGATAGTACAAGTCCGCAAACTACTGTATTGTTAAGGATAAGGCTGTGAATCCCTTGTGTACTGAGCTCCAACAGGTGCTTGTACAACACAGCCCTGCCTTACGTTCCAGTATTTAAGCATGTTATAGTATTTAAATGTCATTGAGGATGCTGAGTCGCTTTCCAAAGGTTCCTGCATGTCAGCCGCGCTCGACCATGCTTACTGCGTACAACAGAGTTGCTCTCGTCTACATTTTGAGCGCTCCTCGAAAACTCCTCAGCCCTTCGACTCGTTTCGCCGAAGAGCCCTTTCTTCAGGGGCGGCAGCCGCCCAAGTTGACCTCACCGTATCGTGCTTCGGTGTGGTTCTCCGACCCCAGGTCGTGTCCACTATCTAGTTCACTATATGTATGAGGCAGAGGGTGTACAGAGTGAGCCTTCTCGCCAGGACAGTCAGGAGACTGCGTCTTGGAGTGAGGCTCGGGACACCTTCCGCGCAGTTAATGCGTTGCGAAGCACGTGTCGAGTCCGGTCCGTGTGTCCGAGAAAATGCATGCTCCACCTTCTATCCTATCCGATATATGTTTTCTAGATGTTTCACTCAGAGAACCTCAGAGACGCATAGTAGCGAATATCCTCGAGGCTAATGCCTGATTTCTGGCACATTTCGTAGAAATGTCCGCGGGAGTTGAAAAGGTTTTCGGGTGTGTCAAACTCCTCGACAGCACCGTCGGACATGACTAAGATGCGGTCGTACGACAGAATTGTGCGCAGACGATGCGCGATACAGAGGAGCGTCTTGTTGCCAAACTCTTGCCGGATCGTTTCCTGGATCTTGGAGTCGGTCTCGACGTCGACGCTGGCAGTCGCCTCGTCGAGCACGAGGACCTTGGAGTCGCGGATTAGTGCGCGTGCAAGCGAGACGAGCGAACGCTCGCCGACGGACAGGTTGCCGCCCTCCTCCTCGACCACGTAGTCGAGGTTGAAGCGGGAAACGGGGGTCTCGTCGCCGCTCTTCGATGCGTCGTACGTCGTAGATGGAATGAGGTGAGCGCGCTTGAGCGCGTCGTAGAGCTCGGCATCGGTGTGCCTGCTGAACGGGTCGATGTTGGAACGCAGCGTCCCCGAGAACAGCAGCGGGTCCTGAGGAATAATGCTGATGTGGGATCGCAGTTGGTCGAGACCAATGTCGGCAATGTTGACGTTGTCGATTGTGATCGAGCCAGACGACAGCTCGGTGATTCGGAACAGTGCGGCCATGATTGAACTCTTGCCCGCTCCTGTGCGCCCGACAATACCGATCTTCTCGGACGGCTTGACGTGGATCGTCAGGCCCTTGAGCACATCCGGCAACTCGGGGCGGTACTTCATCACGACATTGTCGAACGAGATTTCGCCTTGGGCGGGCCACGAAGCGTCGGGCTTGTGATCGGGGACCTCGTGCGGCGGCTCCTGTTCCAGGTTATTGGCGTAGTACATGATACGCTCGGCGCCAACCATGTCATTCTCAACCTCGGCAAGCTGGCGCACGAGCCACGAGAAGACCTGCTGGATCGTGAGCATTGTCGAGAGGCCCAGGCCCGAGTGCGCCGCCGAGACCTTGTTGTTGAGAACGACGATAAGCGCGACCGCAAACGTGAGCAGCGATCCGAGCATGTCGAGACGGATACCGAGCCAGCGCTGGTCTGTTTGTCAGCATAGTTTGGACAACTCTGATAATTTGGAGGATTTCGGTAGCTTTCCTCTTCCATCCCTCATTTCGCCAGGAAACTCACTGATAATAGTCATGTAGTAACCACTGCGATTAGCTCCGCGTCTGGGAATGTGCTTACCGGTTCTCCACGTCCATCCGCTTGACGTTTTCCCGAATGAACCGCTTGCCTTCTCCGTACGCCCTGATGGTGGAAATACCCGAGAGTGATTCAGAAAAGTGCGAGTAGAGCGAAGAACGGAGGATCGCGTCAACGCGCTTGAACTCGCGTGACGAGGCGCGGTAGTACTGCGCGCAGTGGTAGTAGAGGAGGAAAACTACAGCAACGGCGATGAGGAACCACGGGCTGATGACAGCGAGCAGAACAACCGCGCCGATGACGTTGGCGACCATGTTCAGCGACATACGCGCCGCATCGGAGAGCGTGTTGTCGATTGTGCTGCGAGTTAGTGGGAATCAAAGCTGGTTGCTAGTGTGGAATAGGAATACGAATACGCACTCAATGTCCTTGCTGAACCGGTTCATGATACGTCCAAGTGGCGTCGTGTCGAAGAAGCTCTGCGGCGCGTACATGACACTCTTGATGGCGTCGCGGTGGATCGTGACGGAAGCGAAGAAGTTGATAAGCGACATGAAGGAGCCAATGAGGAACACGCCAAGCGCCTGGCCGATACCAAGCGCCGCGTATGCGCCCATGAACGCGTTGTTACTCAGGCCCCATTCGCCCTGTTGCCACCATACCAGCCAGTACTGAGACATGACGGTGAAGCCCTGTCCAATGACGACCGCGATAAGCAGGAGGGGGAGCATGATGTAGCCCTTGCCTGCGCGGAGGTAGCCCGAGAACGTGCCCTTCTGCAGGCTTCCTTGGTTGCGCTCCTCGAGCTGCATGAGCATACCGTGGCCGAGACCGCGAGTCGTCATCTTGGAGCGGTCAATTGGTTTGTGGGGGCCATTGTCCTCTTCGATCGCTTCCTCCTCGTCGCCAGCCTCCTTCTCCTCAACGTCCTCGGAGCCAAACTCACGCACGAGCCGCGAGAACGGCCCGTCCGCATCCTTGAGCTCCTGGTATGTCCCAGTCTCACAGACACGTCCGTTGTCAAGCATGATGATGTTGTCGACATGCGGGAGGAAGTGGAGAGCGTGCGTCACAAGGATGCGCGTCTTGCCAGCCAGCGCGCCCAGAATCGCGTTGAAGAACACCTGTTTGCCAACACCCGCGTCGAGTGCTGAGAGTGGGTCATCAAGCGCAATAATGTCAGAGTCAAAGTACAGCGCACGCGCAATGTTAACGCGTTGCTTCTGCCCACCCGAGAGCGTGATGCCCTTCTCGCCAATCTCAGTGCCGTCGCCGTCCTCGAGGAGCTCGAGATCTGGCTCAAGGGACGCATCGCGCACAGCAGCCCAGTACTTGTCCTCGTTCCACGGCTGCCCGAATAGAATGTTTTCGCGCACAGTTGCGTTCTGGATCCATGGGGTCTGGGCGCACAGTGCTGTTGTGCCTTGGAACTTGACGCTGCCAGAGGTGCGACGCATTTCGCCCATGAGGCCTTGGAGGAGCGATGACTTGCCAGAACCAATGGGGCCCACGATCGCCGTGAGCGACCCAGACGGGATCGAGAGGTTGATATCCTTGAGCTGGAAGACGTCGTCCTGCGAGTTACCCTGCGGCCCTGCTGCCGGAGTCTGGATACCGGACTTCTTGCCCTCCTTGTCCTTGGACTTCTTGGGCGACTTGCCAGCTGGTTTGACGCCCTTCTGGGCCGCCGCAAGTTTGGCCTCGAGTTTGACGACCTCGTCCTCGATAGGCGGTGCCGCGTCCCACGTGAACGACGCGTCCTTAATCAGCACGGCCTCCTTGAGGTCTGGGTCGATCACACGTTCGTCGGTCGTGACCTCGGCGTCAAAGACAGCCTGGAGACGGCCAAGAGCATTGATAGCGTCGGCTGTTGCGCTGAGAGTCATGGGCCACATCATCAGCGGCATGCGCATCAGGTTGAAGAGCGTGACCGAGGTGAAGATGGTCGCTGGCTGGAGATCGTGGGCTGTGAGGGAGTACGTGACGAATGCGAGAATCGTGGCGAGGACTGGCAGCGACATGGCAAATGCCATCATGCCAGAACGGACGATGAGGAGCGTACGGACGTAGCCGAGCTCCATCCGTCGGACGGCGCTGAGACGCTCCAGGAAAGGTTTCTCCCAAGCGAAGAACTTGACAAGGCGCATGCCTCCCAGGATCTCCTCTTCTGGTTAGCACACAAGTGGAAGAAATGTACTCACGGAGCAGCTTGGCACGCTTGTCGGTCCACACCATCGACTTCTTGCGCACTTCGAAAAGCTTCTTCATGATGATGGCCTGGCCAGGCGTCATGATCAGGAGGAACATAATACCAGGTACCGCGGAATATCCTAGCTCCACACTGGGGTCAGCGAAGGCCAAGGAGAGGCGAGTACATTAGAATAACAGTAATAATGATGAATTGGATCGGTGCTGTCCACAGGATGTGCACAAAGC
This sequence comes from Cutaneotrichosporon cavernicola, assembly GCF_030864355.1. NCBI lineage: Eukaryota > Fungi > Basidiomycota > Tremellomycetes > Trichosporonales > Trichosporonaceae > Cutaneotrichosporon > Cutaneotrichosporon cavernicola. Next base: position 1,538,092 of record NC_083396.1, on the reverse strand, counting down.
CCGCAGCGAAGTCGATGCGAGCCGTATCCGTCGAGATGTGGTTGGTGACTAGAGGAAAGAAAATTAGTTCAAATGGATGTCACATCCGAGTGCCACATTCGAGGAAGGTGGAGGAAGGTGGAGGATTGGCAGAGTGTAGGGGAATGGGCGCGTTGGGAGAAAAGGATGTAATGTGGAAGCTAGGTCAGCGATCTGGTTAATCAGAAATCTGTTGGACGTACTCTTTCCATTCGGCAGCTCGCTGCGCGACTTCTGAGTGAAGCGGAGGGCACGCTCGTAGATTGCGGAAATGAGCGCCGAGCGCGCGAGCACGCCCGTTCCCATAGTACGGTAGAAGTAGTGGTGCAAGGTAAGAGATGAGATGCTGAGCATGAAGAACAGGCCAATGGCCATTCCGACGCCGTCTCCGATCTTTGGAGCAGCCACTGGTAAGCCCTTGCGATGGAGCTCATTTTTTGTGGACCAACGGATAAGTGCACGGATGAGGAGCGGGGAGCATGCTAGAGAGCAGTCACCAATGATTTTGAGGACGCCCGCCATCCAGAACCACCACCCGAATACGTCGAGGAGAGCCATTGCGAGGCTGGCCTTCTTCTTTCCTTTCTTGGTACGGAAGTCGGCTTCACGCTTCTCACGATGTGGTAGGAGCGGGTAGAAGATACGCTGCCGCCGTGGGAGTGGGGTACGTGGGTCCGCGAGGCGCGCATTGTACTCCTCGGCGCTCTTCTTGCGCTCCTCGTACTTCTCCGCGAGGATGCCTGCCAGTCGTCCAGCCGACCGCTTCTCATCCATCCGCCACAGGTCTGTCGCCTCGAGAGGGCGCGCGTCGCCGAGCGCCATCATTGGCGATACCCAGTTGAAGTAGAGGAACGAGAACCAGTTCGCGCTGACTTCCGGGGTGAGTTTCGCGTCGTCGAGCGACATCGGCGGCGGTGGTGGCGGATACTTTGGCTTCATGAACGGCAGCGAGTGTCGCCTAGAGTCAGCGTGGTTGCACAACTGCGTACCATCGTGGTTGGCTGTACGGCCCGCCCTCAGCGTCCTTGAACTGTTCCTTTCCAGTCTTGTCCTCGACAACGACCTTGACCTTGCGCGTTGTGCCGTCATGGTCGACCTCAATGATGCCGCGCTCCTCGTACTCTTTCGACGACGTCGACGACGCCGACGACCCCTTCTCGCTCATGTTCATTTTGGTTTTTTCGTTCATCGGTGACTTGGGCGCGGAGGTCTGGCCGGATGTTGCGCGCGGGTGGCGGTCGGAAGGGGTGGTCGGCTGCGTCGGCTCCACTGCGCCAGTGACTGTTGATGATGGCGATGGGTCTCGCGGTGTGCCCGTGGGGCCCGTCATGTTGGCGAACGGGTTTGCGCGTGATTGGGCGCCGAAATATGGGGCTCTCCTAGTCTAGTCCAAGTGGAGACAAAGTCGACGCAGTTGCGAGTCGCGCTGGAGTCGACGACGTCAGGTGGCGAGACTTGGAGAGGCACGCCGAAAAATGATGGAGGAACCGATGTCGACTAGAGGTTATCGATTCGTGCAACAATCGACGTTGGTGGGGGATTAGGGATTAGAGATACTTGAGCTGCGCTGCGCCTCGAATAAGTGCAAAGTTGGAGATGGAGACGCTTGCTCAGCAGTTTGGACGTCGGGTCGGTGGTCGTCCATGGCCGTCGGCCGCCGGTGTGAGGGGGCGGGAGTCGGCTTTAGCCGACGACGCCGTGCTCGTTTGGGTCGGCTCTGCATGGCCCCCACATGGGCTGCCAAAACGGACTGCATGAGTGTATTTGAATACAGCCAGGGGCGCAGATGAGCCTGTGAGTGAATGCATAGCATGGTGCCAGCCTGGATGGTCGTCCGGTCTAGATACATTGAGTTCCGGTCACTCTGTCAGTCACGGAGGGGGCCGAAGTAGGCCATGTCCGACTGGAGCGAGGCCAGGTGATCTGATGAAATTGAGGGTTTCTGGCAAATCTCGGTCACTGGTGGAGTATGTGGGGGGATGTACCTGTCAGAATCATAGTGCGAGATGGAGATAGCGTCAGGCAATTCCCCGAGTCTCTTCCCAAGCCCAAGAGTGTGTCAGCGTGAGCGTGCCTCTCTTCAAGTTACGCTTTTGTAGACGCGTCATCGTTGCAAAGTCCAAAGTGCGGAAAGAGTGCATGATTCTTGTGTTGGGCAAGTCATGTGAGGTGAGTGGGGGCCCACACGTCACGAGGTCCAGCGGAAAAATACGGCCAGTGAATCATCAGCAGACCATCTCAGTGTCCAAGTGTCCACATCTCTCTCCCCTTGACCATCTCTCAGCCATGTCCATCATTCGCCCCTTTGACGCGATGGATGTCTTACGCTTCACGAATGTGCAGGCGGATCCCTGGACCGCCACGTACCACAATGGCTACTATGCGAGCTACTTGGCGCAGTGGCCCGATTTTTGCGTCTCCGCCAGCGGCGCGTTCGACGACAACGTGGGAGCGTACAGTGAGTGACGAGAGGGCCGGTACGGCTGAGAGCGAGGGCGGTGTTGGGGGACAAGTCGTTAGCAAATAGACGCGTTGCTGACGCGTAGTGATCGCCAAGCACGAGCCCCCACCACCAGACAAGCAGCACCACGGTCACTTGACGGCCATGTCGATTTGTCCGCGCATGCGGGGGACAGGCCTGGCGCGCGTCTTCATGGCCATTCTAGAGAGGCTGTCGTCGGACGGCTCGGAGGGATGGCCGGGGCCAGATAACGACCCGACGGATTGTGTTGACGCGTGGTTCGTCGACCTCTTTGTGCGGTGCAACAATCACCGCGCGATCGACATGTACGAGAAGCTCGGGTACAGCGTGTACCGGCGAGTAGTCGAGTGAGTCGGTGTGGGGCTGAAGAATGAGGGAGGGAGGGATGGATGGAGAGGAGGGCAATGTGCTGGAGCTGCGATGGTGTGGAAGCGGTGATCGATGATCGCCACTGTGTGGCCGTGGGAACGGATGTGGCGGACTGGGAGATGGCGACGTTTAGAGCCATTAGGCGTCCTCGCCCGTACGAGGAGCCACTGACCCTTTCGACACGCAAGCGAATGCTTGTCCACAGCAACTGAGCAGTGTCTGAACCTCAGCTTCTCTGCTACCCATCCTTATCATTTCTGCATTCCTCCTGCATCCTCAGGCCGCTGACACCAGCTACTACCACCGTATGGAAGGGGCCGGCGCGTCGCGCGACGAACTAGACGGCTTCGACATGCGCAAGTCGATGCCGCGCGACGTCGGTGGGCGGTACGTCCGCGCGAATGGGCGCGATACGCTCGTGACCCCAGATCAGGTGTGGGCATAGTTCATTTGCATAGCATTGTATAGAGTGGAATAGAGTTATTTGCGATGTGGACGACAGGATGAAGCGGGTCAGACGTCAGGTTACCCCGGGAATGGCGAGGCCGAGTTGGCGAGCTGTTGCATCATGGCCATGCCCTACTAGGATGAGACGTGAAGACTTGCTCTGATGGATCTGAACATCAACTAGAGGCCCATGTCGCAGGTCCCAACTTGCTAACGAGGCCGGGGTGAGCACGATGGATGTCAGTTGTGGTGCTGCAGACGTCACAAGTGAGGTCATCTCGCCACAGATGTCCGCCATGATTTGCATGGGAGACCGCGGTCACGTTGAGGAGGTGCGGTTGCATGATCTGTGGTTGCCATGGACAAGGCGCCTAGAGGCCAAGCTGGCAGCGCGTGCTATCGGGGTAGAGACGATGCACTTGGGCCGGAGCAAGGTCACGAGCGCGGTGTTAGTCCCGCTGATACTGGCGACCAACCCCAGGCAGAGATGCCAGGTCACGTTGAAAGTCGGATGAGGGCAAGGAGATAAGGCAATGGCGCGCTTCTCCACAATTCCACAAACTAGAGCTTTAGTTGATCCACGAATGTGGAGCCGAACAAGGTCACATGGTTGATAAGAGGAGACTGTGGTCCTGTCAGCCAGCCAGAGCATGGTTATTGTGCTGAGGTTAGGTCACGCGGAGTCAGCAGTAGCAGTCAGGCTGAGTGAACACCTCGTGCCATTCCCATCGTCCACCATCTGCCTGCCTGTCATCCCGTCGTTGGCCCCCTTACTCATGGGTCGCCAAGAGTCTGTTAAAAGCAAGTAGGTGTAGCTTGAGAAGGCTAGTCTGGCCGGTGGCGGACGCCATGAGATTCTCGGCTTGGCACTGAATTTTGCCGCGTGGCGTGGCATCCGATTCGGTAGTGGGTATGGCGTGGCATCGAGCGTGACTCAACTCACGACATCCGTAATTGAGTAGCAGGCATAAGATATTACGGCTTGGCAGGCTAATTCAGTATTCTTCGCTTGTCGAACAGACAGAGGCATGACGATGGCGTGTTTGAACCCCAGTACGCCAGACTGTACAGCCCGGGTGGGGGAGTAGAAAATGCCGAGACATGTCCGGGATGTCGTAATGGGCAGAGTGGGCAGCTGCTTCAGTATACTGGAAAATACCTGATTCGATCGGGAAGAGAGACTCATGGTCAGACGGCTATGCAGACAGGATGCAGGATACAGGGACGAGCAAATGAAACTGGAAAATAAAGGGGTTTCCAGGCTCCTCACGTCATCAGCTTGCCACACCTGAAGAATTTGACTGCAAGACTAGTAGCAAGACAAGCTTCGTGACGGTTATATTACAGGGAAACATTGGACAGTAGGATGAGTAGTTATGGCGGGTGCCTGTGAGAGGGGTTGAGATGAAGTAAGCTCAACAAGGCACGTTCTTCTTTCTTTGTTAGCTTGTTAGAGGCCAATGACCAAAGTATACCATTTCCACGACCCCCCTCAATATACCAGTCAAGTCTTGGCAGGATACCAAATGGGGCGGCCGACCCCAACCACCCCATTAGACCAGAGGATGCATATTCATGCTCTCCTCTTCCACCCCACCCCTTATACTCAAGTTGCCAGAGTTGGTGACCATTCTGTCAGGGAGTGCGACTCACTCTCAGTATCTGGCCTCGGCCTGACTGCCTACCTCCCTACCATCCCTCACCTCACTACCATACTACTACATTCAGGTTGCCTGATTCCCATTTGCTTACTTGTAGGTTAGATACAGACCTACAGTCCGTCCGGACGCACCGCATTACTTTTGTTTGATCTGGTTCATTTCTCTCTGTTGTTGTTCGACGTACCGACGTTTGCGCACGGATCGTGCACAGAGCAAACCCCGAAGAGCATGTTGTCGCCGCGACCCCGGTCCGCACCTACCTCCCCTTTGGCCCGAGATGGATCGTTCACCTTGACCCCATTCCCCGATAGGAGACAAGCCCGCCGGAAACCGAGGACAGTACAGGTGTCAGCGTATGGAGACTTGAGCTGGTGGGTATTTGCATTCAACAGCTGGTTGTGCATGGAAGTGTTGCATATGGAGATGGTGCAGAGGCTATGCAAAGTGGAGAAGAGAGTAGTGGAGGCGGTGCCGAGTCGGACGGATCTGAAGCCTTCCAACCCAACCTACGCTGACATGCAGGAGTCAAGAAGCTTCGGACTTGCATTCAAGACCACCACGCCTTCCTCTTACTGGAGCACTCCGGTCTACATCGTGAGTACTAATCCGGCATCGCTCCACTTGCAAAGAAAACCCTCTCATCAGCAGAGTCACGCTCGCCCCGATTTCCGAGGAACATAAGGACCAGCGAGGCACAGGGCGACCACTTCGTCCCCCACTCCACGCATCATACACTCCATCTAGCCTTGGGCCAAGACGCCTCCCACCTGTCGAGGCTCTCGTCGACGTTCCCGACTTTGGACTCGGCCGGCGACGAGAGCGCTCATCCTACATGCCTGCAGCGATTCCCCCACCCATATCTACACCCCGATACCCCGATAGTCGGTGCTCTGAAACGCCGAGCCCGCGCACTCCCTCACCTCCCGTCACGCCCGAGACGCCCGATATTGACACACGCCGCGTTCGCGACAACATGGACGATCTGAATCGCAAGTTTGCCCAGGAGCTTTGTATGTAATAGTGAGAAGGGGCTTTGCTACGCCATGCATTCCCCATTGGTGATACAGAATAATGCTTTTGTCTAGTGGTGGTGCGCTTCGCCGCCAAACATCTTGGGCTGCGGGTCAGCGCCGTGGTCATGTGGTTACTCACGGGGATGTTGCGCTCCCACTTGGTGCCGCCGGGGAAGAGGGGTGCTGGTGTCAGATGGAACAAGAGGAGTAATCTGAGCAGGTCACTCACGCCGGTAGGGGTCGGGGTGGGCGTCCTTGGCAAGGCGGGCCTCGGCCTGCTCGAGGACAATGGCGAGGGCACGGGGGTCCGAGATGTTGCTGATGTCAGTGGGGTCAAGGTGAGATTGTGGAGGAAGAGAGAGGTACCGAACGGCTGAATTGCGAGATATGGCAGATGCCTGGCCTGTGGAGCGTCGCAGGGGACATGGTCACTCTGAACAGATGCTGTTACCCCACACCCCAATTACTGGCAGAACAGAGGGCGGGTAGCGCGAAGGGTCTGGCGATGAGTCCGGCGACAGCGCACCGCACTCTCCCACACTCAACTGCCTTCCGTACACCGTCAACAGTAAACGAGAGCCCGCTTGCTGTACCGACTGCGAAAGCCGCCCGGCGCCCAGCCACTGCAGAAGGAACGCTTGACGCTCCAAACCTCATCTGGCCACATCCCCCAACCTTCCCTCAGGCGCACTCCACACGCACCGGTTACGCTCAAACTCGGCGCGGATCTCGATAGCCTTCTGGCGCCAGAGGTCTCGCCGGATGTACCAGTTGAGCGCGTTGTTCAGGTAGCGCCGGTACAGCGACTTGACGTAGAGCCTGTGTTTGGGATCGCGTTTCGTGGTCGGATCGGAATGAGGGAGATGGCGGGTGGGGCGGGGCGAAGGAAGGGAGGGAGGGAGGAGCAGAATAGATGGAGAGGGCGACGGGGGTACAGGCGAGAGTGGGCGGACGAGGAGGATGGATAGAGTGGACAGAAGGCAGCGCGAACGAGATCGCCGAGCAGCATCGGAACGCGGATCGGACAGCGTTGGCGGAATGCGTCAGCATCACACTCATCCACGACACGATACGCACCTGTGGGCATTGGAGAAGGCCTGGGGTCCGGACGACATGGCTAGCTTGTGTGTTGACGATGGAGGTCGCGGAGCCGTTGAGGAAGCCGGTGGTCGGTCGGCGGGGGAGCCAGCCAGCCAGCCAGCCAGCCAGCGACGGGGTGATCCTCAGCCAGGCGGTAGGTCGGCGGAAACGGAGAATTGGAGTGTGGCACCGTGCCTCGATCTAACTGAGCTTTCATCCATCAACCACCTCTTCAATCATGCCACGCAACATGCAACATGCAACACGCAACATGCAACATGCAACATGCAACATGCAACGCGGCTTCACCAACATGCAACAGCGTCATACCCTGAAGAGTACTGGCATGGTTGCGGACCGTCCCTTGTCGAGCAGAACGTGTCTACAGCACAAGCCGAACCCCAAGCGCTGGCAGGGATACACCAGCAGCACATGGCCATGCCTCAGTTGACTGCAAGGCTTCCCAGCACAGACTCCATAAGGCTATGGATAAACCGGCCCGTCTAGTATGTCCGTGACCATTGCTTGTCTGCTCGCCATCTCATGATTCATCGGTGCTCCCTCCCTCAGTAATTTGCTTCCGCCGCCCGTCACCCACGCGTCAAGGTTCAGGAACCATCCACGTCAGACTACTGACGTCGTTGTGACTTGGCCCAGACGACCATGAAGTTCCGCAAGCTGCTGCTCGGTGCCGCAGCGCTCTTCCTCCCCTTCGCAGCAGCGGAGGGCGTCGACGTCGAAGAGCGCGAAACCTTTAACTACAGAGTGGGTCGCATTGTTAACCCTCTAACGCCAGAGTGACATTGCGCGGCTGCGTTCGCTCGTGATCCACTCCCTCTACTCGCACAAGGACGTGTTTCTGCGCGAGTTGCTATCGAACGCGAATGACGCCCTCGAGAAACTCCGCCTCGAGTCACTGACTAACCGCGACGTCCTGAGTGCCGGCGAACCGAATATCACCATCTCGGTCGAGACCCAAGATGGCAAGACTGGGCGCCTGGTTGTGCGTGATACGGGAATTGGGATGAACCGCTCCGAACTGGCTAAGAACCTCGGCACGATCGCGCGGTCTGGGACTAATGAGTTCCTCGCCAATGCTGAGCGAACGGGGCATGCCGATACCAACTTTATCGGCCAGTTCGGTACGTCTTCTCTCTCCAAGCAACCTCCCTCCCCCGCCCAGCTGACCCCAGGCCTCGGGTTCTACTCGTCCTTTCTCGTCTCGCCCACTGTCCGGGTGTCGTCGATCCCGCCCGTGTCGGAGAAAGACCCCGAGCCCGTGCAGTACACCTTCGTATCGTCGGCCCAGGGCGATAAATTCGAGGTGTTCCGCGACCCGCGCGGGAACTCTCTGGGTCGCGGTACCGAGGTCATCCTGGACATTAGCGAGGAGGACAGCGAGTTCCTCTCCCCCACTACCCTCAAGGCCTTAATGTGTGTGGTTACATTACGTGGCTGACGAAAGCGACAAGCACTCAACCTTCTCGACCACGTTCCCCATCTACGTCCGCGAGGCGGCCAAGAGCGATGACGACGAGGAGCTGGACTACTCGTGGACGCATGTCAACAACCAGCCGCCCATCTGGATGCGGTGAGTTATGACCAGAATCAGCTGATCGCAGCGAGCCGAGCGAGGTGCCGAAGGAGGACTATGTCGAGTTCTACCGCGCCGTCTCCAAGGACGCCAAGGCTGAGCCACTTGGATGGTCGCACTTCAAGGGCGACACCTCTTCGGGAATCGCATACCGCGCCATCATGTATATCCCGGAGACGCTGCCCAAGGATTTCTGGACCAACATGAAGGCGGGCATCAACAATGTTCGGCTCTACGTCAAGCGCGTGTTCATCACCGACGAGCTGGGCAAGGAGTACATGCCCCGCTGGCTCAGCTTCCTCAAGGTCACCGTTGATGCTGATGACCTCCCGTGAGCTATTATCTCATTCAATCATTTGCTTACACCAGGCTCAACGTCAACCGCGAGACGCTGCAGAACCACCGCTTCCTGAAGCAACTGCAGCGCATCCTGATCCGCAAGGCGATTGACCTGTTCACGCGTATCGCCGAGACCGAGCCCGAGCGCTACAGAAACATGGCCAAGATGTTTGGCAATGCGCTCCGCATCGGCATGCTCGAGAGCCACAAGGACAAGGTCAAGATTGCCAAGCTCCTGCGTTTCGAATCCACCACAACAAACTACACCTCGCTCGAGGAATACGTCGAGCGCCGGAAGGAGGGCCAGAAGCAGATCTATTACCTGTGCGGAACGGGCGAGACGACGTCGGACCTCGCCCGCTCGCCCTTCGTCGAGAAACTCAAGGCGCGCGGGTACGAGGTCCTACTGCTCAACTTGCCGTCCGACGAGCCGATGATGGGCGCCCTCGACATGTTTATGGGTATGCGCACCCAGGACGTTGCCAAGAAGGGCCTCATCTACGGTGACGAGGAGTCTGATGAGGTGGAACGCCGCGAGCTCGCCGCCTCCGAGATTGCTTATCGCCCCCTCCTGGAGTGGTTTAAGAAGGAGTTCGCGCCCCGCGTCGCTGACGTCGTACTCACCAACCGCCTGGTCACTTCGCCATGCACCATTGTCGTGGACAATGCTGGGTGGAGCGCCAACATGGCCCGTATCATGGCCGCGCAGGCCGACGCCGCCGACGAGCCCATGTACAACGTCCTCAAGAATCTGCCGCGCGTGCTCGAGATCAACCCGAAGAGCCCGCTCATGGAAGGTCTCCTCTCGCGAGTTATCGAGCTTCCCGAAGCCGAAGACGGCGAAAGCGTCGAGGAGGTCGAGTTGCGCGAACTCGCCCAGGTTCTCTTTGACACTGCGCTCGTTCGCTCGGGATTCAATGTCGCCGACCCAGTGTCGTACTTTGAACGTGTTGAGGCGATGCTCCGCCGCGAGATTGGCGTGTCCCTTTCCGCCAAGGCCGACGAGACTGTGCGACCCGCCCCACCCACAGCCGCCGCGCCGCTCGAGGAGCGCGAGCCCGAGAAGCCTGAGGAGGACGAGGACGAGAAGCCAGCCGACGCGCCGCTCGAGGAGCCCGAGCCCGAGAAGCCTCAAGAGGACGAGGACGACATCCAGTCCTACTCTGACGAGGAGTGGGTGAGGTGGGCCGAGTGGGCCGACTTCTCGGACCGGAAGAAGGCGCACGACGAGCTGTAATAGTTACATACAATACAGACATGCATGGTCTATTCTTGGCGGCGGAGTTTGACTACACGCCCGCCCTGGATCTCCTCGACAAAGTCGTCGCCGAGCTCGGCTGTCTCGTCCTCAACCGCTTCTCCCTGCTCGACGTCATCGGCCTTGGTCGCCACCTGACCCTCTTCCGGCTCGTCCTCAGCCTTGCGCTTCGGCGGCCTGCTCTTGGCGTCGGCGGCGGCAGACTCGGCCTCCTGCGCAGCCTTAATGCCCTCCATCCGCCGGACCCGGTTCTCCGCCCGCGCCTGCCCCGTCGAACGCTCCTTCTCCCCCTTCTCGACGGCCTCGCCGACACGCGAGTCACCCCCGGTCGAGGCCTTCGCCGCCTCCCGCGCCACGGCCGCGGGGTTGAACTTCTTGTACTTCTCAAAGTCCTCCACCACCGAGATACCGAGCGCCGTCTGTCGTCAGTTCGCGAAGCAGCACACCAACTGACCTTGAACAGCTCGATCATGACTGTGCGGTCGGGGTTCTTCAGGTCTACCTTGTGCTTCGGGCTGAGTTTGTTCACCTCCTCAGCGACAGCCTTGATCATCTGCAGCCGCTCGAGAGCGTTCGAGTTACGCGTCGCGACCTGGATCGCGAACTGGTGTCAACTGTGTCGACGGTAAGTTAAAACTCACCTTCTTGGGTCCACCAGAAAAAGGGCCAGCCAGCGCCTCGGCGGCGATGCGGCGCAACCCGTCCATGTCAGCGTGTGACGTTGCCGACACAGGCGTGAGGCGCTGGATGAACCGGAACGAACAGCGCGCCGTACGCTCGCACCGCTCGATAATGTACCGCACCAGCGCAATCGGGTCGAGTGGAGGAAGGACGTTGATATAGAGCACTGTTGTCAGTTCTAGCAGCTAAAGAAGCTCACTGCACACAGTATCGCGCTTGCACACACGGAACCGATGCGACTGACGCGTCTTGTGCGCCGCCAGCCCCTCAAGCTCCTTCTTGAGCATATCCTCGATATCACCTTCCTCCTCCTCTTCTTCCTCCCCCGCCCCAGTGCCGGGATAAAGCTCATCAGCCGCGGCCTCGAGGGCGTCGATGATCTCCCGCTCCGCAATCATCTCCTTGTTCTGCACGGCCGTCACGACGATACCTGGCGAGCAGAGCATTTCCGGCTGTTGTCAGCTCAGGGAGGGGGGGCTTTGGAGCTCACGAGCGGCTGGGTGCGGTATTGCGTCATGGCACCGCCCTTGAAGTCGCCTTGACCATCGCCTCCTTTGGGTGGTCCAGACCCTTTCTTGTGTCGGTGGAACTTTGCCTTGCCGCCCCTGCCTCTTGATGACATTGTGGATGATAGTGTTGGTTGGGGTTGTTGTTGAGTTGAGTGGTAACCGAAATTCAAAGTAGACGTTGAAGCGGAAGTAAATTAGCTGGGCCCCACCTCCACCCTTCCTTCTGATTCTAATCTTAACACCCCACTTTCTAATCCATTTCTAATTCAAGTATACTTGGTTGAAGTGGGCATGGATCGGGGCACCGTGCCTCCACCTCTCCACCTCTGGCACACTTAAGCCATAACCCAACCTGCTTCACTCTCCATCACTCCATCTCTCATAAACGACACAATGTCCCTCAACCCCCGCCGCACCGCCCTCCTCGTCTGCGACATGCAGGATCGCTTCCGTGAGCTGTGACCTAGCTTGAGCTGACGCCAGGCAACGCTATCTTCGGCTTTGACAACATTGCCAAGACGGTCACACGGATGGTCAAGATGGCTGCGGTGAGTTGCGAGGTCAACTTGTTACGTGCCCTCACCCTCGCCTCTACCGACCAGCCCCTCAGCTACCTTGAGGCTGACATCAGATCCTTGAAATGAAGGTCATCACGACGGAGCAAAACCCCAAGGCGCTTGGCGCGACGGTGGCCGAGCTCGGGATTGACAAGCTTCCTGCGCACCTCAACCTTGGCACATACTCCAAGTCTATGGTGAGTTTCGACACTGTATTCCCATTAGGTCATGGAGAGGTTGCCTAAACTTCCACTATTAGCTGCCCTTTGAAGCTGACTCCAGTTCTCCATGTTCACGCCCGAAGTGTGCAAGGCCCTTGGCGGCCGTTACGCGAACTGGCACGACGCCAGTGCGGCTGTCGACCCCGACGGGATCGAGCGTGTGATCATCGTCGGCATCGAGTCACACGTGTGCGTCTTCCAGACAGCGATGGACGCTGCCAGGCGGGATATGGGTGACGCGGCCCGTCCGATCGTGCTCATCGACGGCGTGTCGAGCATCAACCCACAAGAGGTTGCAGTCAGCCTTGACCGCATGCGCAACCTGGGTGTCGAGGTTGCGTCGTCCGAGAGCGTACTGTTCCAGCTCATGGGAGATGCTAGCCACCCCCGCTTCCGCGAGTTCTCCAAGCTCGTCAAGGAGGAGAAGGACAACACTGCCGAGACGCTGCAGAAGATGGTTGGCGCGGTCCCAATCTAGAGGTAGATGGAATGTTGTATTGAATAAACAGTCTGATGGCACGCCTCGTCCTGTGGTGCGTGCCACCGTCCTCCGCAGGTGACGCCTTCCTCGCGCTCATCGCGCCGTCCTTTTATTCACTTTACACTGTAACTGACTTGCTCATTTGTCCTTTATACTTTCACTTTCTCCTCCCCAACCTCCCCTTCTCCGCTCCACTTCCCTCTCTCCATCACAATCCCTCCAGCGTGCATCACCTCGCCCTCATCATGTCCTCTGTCGGACCACACGGCCATCACATCAATCCTCGCAAGTCTTCTGATCATCCAGACGCTCCAAGCCATCCCAGCCATATCGACGTTCCCGACAGGCCTGTTGTCTTGGCGACTCTGCCTCGAACCCACCGAGGAGCTGGACAGCCCCACAATCCCGTCATTCCTAGCCATCCCCATCATCGGCTCACACCGCGAGAACCACCTTCCCTCCGAGTGCCAGTCGCCAATGCTCCTCCGCCACTTGGCCCTCAGCTGACCCCGAATTTGTTCCCTACGGCCCTCCCTACCAACCCCGTCGATTTCTACAATGTGATTCAAGCCACGGCAGGCTCCCTTCCTCCCCAGCCCTCCTCCAACGTAGCCCTCCCACTCCCTGAACTGGATTTTCTCTCGCCGTATTCTGCCACCTGCTGGCAGATCCGAGACCTTAACCAGTTGGTCGACTATTATAATCAGGTAGTTCAGCTTTACGCCTCAGTGAACAGCGATGTGCTGAAGAAGGCCCAGCGACTCGCCTCTGGCACTTCTCTCCAGAACTCTGCTACGTCTTCGAGTGCTACTTTGGCTCGCAGGAGACTCCCTCCGCCCTGCGTCCCCGGACAGCCACAAGCCCTTGTCAACTTCAATGTCTTTCGCTCCTCCTCTGTTTTCCGCTTTGGTCAGGGTTCGATGTTCGCTGTCGAGAACTGGCAGCGACTACAGCCTTCCGGAACAACCAATGCTCCTTGGGCTTCCTCTTCTTCACTCGCCGACCAACCTAGTCCTCCTGGCAGGTTTGAGATTGTGGATGATCAGGACACCGAACCAGAATCGCCTCCGCTCCCTGACAGTCCAATCGAGGAGCAAGTCAAAGACTCGCTGCAACAAGGACAAGACGGAATTATTGGGCAACTCGATGCGTTCCAGGTACGGAGTGCGGAGAAACAAGCGTGCTCAATGCGCAATCATGTCTCCAGATCGCCACCCACGGGAGAAATGGCTGCAGCTCAAGCTCGGTGCATGGTCTGCGGCCGATATTACTGGATCAAGGAGCTTTAACTTCTCGCCATTACCACCTTTGCCCTGCGTCACCTCCCCGCATTCTCTTCTTTCTCACTGCTTGTTGCTTTGTTGTGTTTGGTCCTTGCTGTATTAAGCTTATAGCTCCCTGATTGTATCCTTCTGCTTTGGTCATGTCGTAAGTAGTGTCTCCTCAAAACTCTTGAGATGTCATCCACGATGTCGGTGCAGCAGACGATGATGAGGCGGCGAGTGTGGCTGACAGGCAGCTGAGGTCATCACTCGTTCGAGTGTGGCAGCGTTGTAGCTCACAGATTGCAGATCGCAGATGTCCGAAGTTTGCCGAGTGACAGACCTAATCTGGAATTCAGGCAGAAACATCCCTAACAGTGAGGTACACTAGTTCAGCGTAGCTGTGGACATGTATGCATGTAAGCAATGACAACCGCCCCAACGGCTCATACACTTCATTCACTGATCCCGTTAAGCAGGCGAAGGCCACAGCAGATACCACTGGACGATGCCGAAGGAGTGGATAAACAGCTGATCCCACCATATTTCGGACATGGCCGATCCTGACCCGTCCAGAGTCAACCCACGCTACCCACCCTCTCAATCACCACTTTAGAACCACCACATGTCCACAAGATATACAAGGCTAGCTCGTCCTCTCCTAGCCCGTACTCTACTACAACGGCCCATATCCACGCTTGGTCTCTCTCGTATCCCTCGCCTCCCTCCACGCCCGCCCACCCAACGCCTCCTTCCTCTCCGCCAAATGACGACAAGCACCCCAAACGCGGCCAATGGCCCCAAAGTCCACGTTGCGCTGGTGCAGCTTCCGGCCGCCATGCCGGACGGCAAGGCGCCCCAAGTAAACCGCATGCGCGAAATGGTGCGCGAGGCGGTCAAGGCCGGCCGTGACGCTGGCGAAGTAGTTGACATCGTCGTCCTCGGTGTATGTCGAACCTAGGCAGAGCTGACGCAAGGAAATGTGGAATGGCCAGCCCGTAACTCTTATGTGAAGCAGACTAACGGTAGAGCCACGACGAGCTGGTCAAGAATGCCGAGCCTATTCCCCCCATTGGCGCCCCCGAGAGCTCGTGGCCCGCCGAGGCGAAGACGTGTCGCGAGATGGCGGAGGCGGCGCGCGAGAGTCGCGTCTGGGTTCTGGGGGGAAGTATTCCCGAGGCTGCGGATGGCAAGATGTATAACACGGCGACGGTGTGGAGCCCAGATGGGACGCTCGTGCAGACCTATCGCAAGACGCACCTGTTTGACCTATGCCTGCCCAAGATGACATACAAGGAGAGCGATACGTTTGGCGCTGGCGACAAACTCGCAATGTTTGACACGCGTGAGTCCTTCCTTCCCTTCCAGCCCACCCTCACCTTCCTTCACCTTTCTCCTTCTCTCTTCTCATTCCTTCATCCTCACATCTCCCTCATCTTGGTCATCCTCCCACTCTCCCGGTCCCTCCTCCCATCTTCGCCTCCCCCTCCGTTCCCACCTGTTCCCTCCTCGCCCTTAGTTTACATCCACTGACACCAGCATTCGGCCGTTTCGGTATCGCCATGTGAGATACGTTCTCCTTATCTAGCTGACATCAGCTGCTACGACATCCGGTTTGCCGAGATCGCGACGATCGCGGCCAGACAGGGATGCACGGCCATGTTCTACCCGGCCGCGTTCAACACGCACACAGGCCCTCTGCACTGGGAGCTCCTCCAGCGCGCGCGGTACGTCCAGTTGATAGGCACCTATAGCTAGCTGACACCAGCGCACTCGACAACCAGATTTACGTCGCTACGTGTAGCCAGGCGCGCGACCCTGGAGCCAAGTATGAGGTCTATGGGCACTCGATGGCCGTCTCGCCCATGGGCGAGGTGATTGGCACCGCGCAAGAGAAGGAGGCGATCGTGCGTGTCACATTCGGTGAGTACATCAGCTTCTGCCTTTTTAGAGTCAGCTGACCCCAGACCCCGAGGTCATTGCCAGCACGCGGGCTGGCATTCCGCTCCTCGCCCAGCGCCGCTTCGACCTGTATGCTGACGTGTCCGCCGTGCAGCCGACGGCGAACGGCAAGTGAGCAAGCCGGACTGTTGTTGTCAGTAGTGAAATGCAAACGTTGTCTTGTCCATGCTAGCTGATACATGCTACTACTAGAACTCGTCATCTGCAATATCGATCGCGTCCGGGTTGGCTGCGCCCTCGGCAGGGACCATCTCCTCGTGCTGCGCCTGCGCCTTGAGGGTGGAAGCGACGAAGGCCGGCGCACCGCCACCGCCCATCTCGCGCTCCATCGCCGCCATGGGATCGGCAGCCTCGCGCGCGGCCTCTTCGGCGGCATCCGTCGGCTTCTCGCCACCGCTGACAGCCGCAGCCTTCTGCGCAGCGAGGAAGCTCTCGTTCGTGTTGTAGCTGGCCTGAACAGCGCGCTTGATCCGGAGCATCTCGCGAAACGTCTCCTCTGAGCCCGTGTCGATCTCGAACTCGCTCCACTCTGCCCAGAACGCCTTGTCGACGCGCGGATCGCAGAACTGCGACGCGTGGGCGTAGATCGCGCGCGCACGGTCGATCTCGCCAAGCTTGCGTTCCATCTGCGCAAAACGGCGGCACATGATCGCGGTCTCGCGGTCCGGGAGCGCGCCGATCGCCCGCTCGTAGATTGGCCGCGTGGCAGGGAGACCAAAGTTAGCCGTCGCCTTGGCGACGTAGATGGTGTACATCTGGAACTTGTCGGCGTCCTGGACCGTCGACGCGGCACGGTCGTAGATGCCCATGGCGCGCTTGGCGAGACCGTGCTCCTCCTCGAGTTTGGCGTACATAAGGTACAGAGGCTTGCAGAATTTGGGTGGGCAGTTCTCGAGCGCCTGCTCGAACAGGTCGCGCGTTCGCTCCAACTTGGTCCCCCCGAAACGCTTGACAAATTTGGACAGGTAGATGTTCCAGATCTCGAACGCAATCGGGAAGTTGAACACCTCGATGCCGCGCTCGTACACCTTGAAGCTCTCCTCAAAGTACTTGTTTTCCTCAAGGAAGGTTGCGTAGTTGACGATTGTCTGGGCATTCGCAATCTTGAGCTCCATGATCTTGTCGTACACTGCCTTGGTCGACTCGACTGACCCGATCGACTCCTCGAGGTCCGAGTAGAACGACCACAGCTTGAGCGATTTGAACATGCGCGTCTGCGGCGGTAGGTTGTCGTTGTAGTAGTCGACCTTGGTGTTCTTCGGCACCGTCGTCGCGCGCTGCATGAGCCGGATCGCCTCCTCGTAGTCCCTGGTGTCAGCTCAAGTTGGGAAGGGCGTTGGCTCACTCATTCCGCAATTCCATCTCGGCCCACTCGCACCATACCTCGGCCAGCTCATCGACGGCCTTGAACGACACACGCGTCGCCTTCTCGAAGATCTTGCGCGCCTCCCCAATGTCGGGGTCGTTACCTGGCTCGCCGGTGCTGGGGTCCACAGACCCACCCTCCTCGTAAAACTTGGCAAAGTTGACGTAGAGAGGGTACAGCGGACTCGTGGTCTTGCGGGGGTTGATCGTGTCGATGGCCTTGAGGTACGTCGCGACGATGGCCTCGTCGTCACCCGCGTGCAACGCGACCCGCTTCTCCCATTCGACAACGTCGTTCGGGTTCCGGCGTAGCAGCACGTCGTTTACGAGGAACGGACGGCGGTCCATCAGGTCCTCGAACGCCTTCATGCGGGCGTCGAGCTCGCCCTCGGTCTCCTCAACGTCAAAGTCCTCGTCCTCGAGGTTCTCCTCATCGGCAAGGGCGTCCATCAGCGACGACACAATCGTCTCTGAGAACTCGGAGTATGCGTCAAAGATCTGCGTAAAGTCGCGGATCGTGACAACCTCGGCCAGGCCTCGTTCAAAGGTCGCAGTAGCACGGTCCAGCTCGCCGCGCTTGATCCAGTACGTCGCAAGGCCAGTCCACAGTCGTCCAGCCTGGTCCTTGTATACATTTAAACCGTCGCGGAGGACGATACCCTCGACGTCCAGTGGCCTTGGATTGGACGGGTCCGTGTCTTCGTCTTCCAGGACCGCCGTGTCGGACTCCTTACCAGCCCCGCCGAGATTTGGTGGTGGCTTGTGCAATATGCCCCTCGAGGAAGTTGGCACGGCCGGTCCCGCAATCCGGTTCAGCCGATCGCCAGACTTGTGCTGGGCCGGTGTATCCTCCTCCTTCTCTCCGTCTACCTCCTCCTGAACTGCTCTCCTGGTTTCCTCCACCTCCAGAGTCTGGTCTTCATCCATACCCACATCGTCCGCGTACTTCTCCACGAGCTCGAGGAAGTCGACGAAGAGTTGGTACGGGGACTTACCCTCAAGCGAGGAGTAGAGGTTCTGCGCCGCCCGACGTGCCAGCAACAGCAGGTATTTCGCCGCGGCTAAGGGTTGGGGCGGCTCCGCCTCGAGAAGGTACGTGATGTGGCGCTCGGTGAGGGACGAGTCGATCTGTCGTCAGCTACAATCAATGATAGTTCAGATCACCTTCAAGAAGCGGCGCCAGACGCGCTCGCCCGCTTCGCCGCCGACAATCTCAGCCCAGCGGAGGTACAGGCCCCATATGCGTCCATGCAAACTGGGTGGGAGGGTGCGGAGGGCGCGGTCGAACGTGCGGCGCGCGTACGTCCGCTTGAACATGGGTGGGCACTTGGGGTGCAACATCATGGACAGGTGGAGGAGCCATGGGACGGGGAGGTTGCTGAGCCAGTGGAGCATGCGCTCGCCCGTGGCGAAGAGAGCGCGCCACTCCTCGAAGCCGACGACGCCGTCAAGACCGCCCTCCCAAATGTTCGTGTCCTCGGCATCGTCAAGCAGCTCCTTGACGTTGGTTTTGTACGCCGCTCCGCGCTTGGCCTGGTGCGCGCGCGCCTTGACCGCGTCCTCGGTGAGAGTACCCATCACGTACTCCTGCCGTGTAAGGAAGTACGACTTCCACAGCTTGTAGTTTGTCGGGAAGACGGCGAGTGCGCGCTCGTACACCATCACCAGCTCGCGCAGCCCATCCCGCGCCACGGGGTATGCGAGGAGACCGAGCATCTTCTCCTCGGGCGACAGGTCGTGTGTCTTCGGCGGCAGTGCTTTGCCGATCCGGTCCTTGATGGCCGCGATGTGGTTGAGCCACAGACGCATGTTGTCCGGGTTGTGCAAGAGGTCCTCCTCCACTGCGAGGTCTGAGGTGCGGATGAGCTCCGGATTCGTTAAGGGTGTCGGTATCGGCACCGTCAGCGGGAACCGCGACGCGAGCTCCGCAAGGAGCGAGCTCTGCGCGTCGACCATGGTTGCGGATGCTGGGTGGAGGTGATGTTGTTGAGCGTTGAAGCGCGGTGAATTGGTGACTGGTGGCCACTGACTTTCAGTGCCACGCCGGTAAATTGCCGAAGTGCCGCCGATCGACCTCCACCAGAGAGGTCCACCTTGACGCACCCAACTCCAAGTTGACTTTGTATCTGTTTCGGCCCCGAACACGACTCGACACATCTAGAACACTTAGAGATCGATAGACAGCCCGTGGATATAAGGGCGTCGCCGCGTTATACCCAGCGTCTACGCTTATTGACAACTTCCAGCCACAATCGTGTGGTCGACTCTTCCCCGACATCTGCCAAGACGGGCAGCAACAACAATGCAGTTCGCAGGTGAGTCGAACTCCGCGCAGCTATGGGACCGAAAAGAACAGCTGACCGGTCAGATATTGCAGTGAACCTGGGCGACGGCATGTTCCAGGGCAAGTACCACGGCAAGCAACGCCATCCCGGCGACCTTCCAGCCGTCCTCGAACGCGCCCGTGAGGCCGGTGTGACCCGCCAACTCCTGACAGGCACGTCGTTGAGGGAGTCGAGGATTGTGCTCAAGTATGCCCAGCAATATAGTGAGCTCTTTGTTCCACGCAAGCAGCTCACAACAGACTTTCACTCGACCGCCGGGTGTCATCCCACCTCCACCACTGAGATCGACAAGCACGCCGGCGGAGAGGATGCGTACTTCGGCGAGCTGGAGGAGTTGATTTCCACGGACCGGGGAGAAGGCGGTTCGAAGCGTATCATCTCGATCGGCGAGGTGGGGCTTGACTACGACCGGCTCAAGTTCGCACCAAGGGAAACCCAGCTGAAGCATCTTCCCCGACTGCTGCTGCTGTCGAAGAAGTTCGGCCTCCCGCTGTTTCTACATGACCGGCATCCCGAGGCGCACGCGGACTTGGTGCGCATCCTCAAGGAGGTCGGGTTTGGTCCCGACTGGCCGGGAGGTGTCGCGCACTCGTTCACGGGAACGATTGACGAGATGAAGGAGTTGGTGAGTGCGAGCTACCGACTACAGTCAGCTCGACCTCATAACCACTAACGACAGGTCGACATGGGATTGTATATCGGCATCAACGGATGCTCGCTCAAGACACAGGAGAACGTCGACGTTGTGAAAGCTATCCCGTTGGACCGCCTCTTGCTGGAGACTGACGCACCGTGGTGCAGCGTCACGACAAGCCACGCGTCGTATAAGCACTTGCCCAAAGACCTCGTTGTCGTCGAGAAGGTCAAGCCCGAGAAATTTGTTGAGGGGAAGGGCGTGAAGGGACGAAACGAACCAGCCGAGGTGAGCTAGGGCAAGGCGATCGTACAGCTGACAATCAGGTTGTGGTCATTGCACACATCGTCGCCAGCATTCGAGGCGAGCCATTGGAGAAGGTGGCGAGCGCAGCATTCGACAACACGATGCGGCTCTTCTATCCAGGCGAGGTGAAGAACCTCAAGGAATCGCCGCTGTGGTGATGGCAGAACACTGTTGTGTAAGTCACGTCCCGTGTCTCCCTGACTCTAGACTTTACAAACGACATGACCACACGGCTGCCATCGGCCGTGACATCCCGCTCCAGAAACTGCTGTTACAGAAGAGTTCAAGCCCTGTTGGAAGATTTCAGAGGAAACAATTCAGCCTCGTAACACAATTCTTCCACCAGCCACAATATGGCGCAACACTAACCCGTACAATCTGTCGACATGGTTGACAATTGAACTGAATGAGATAGAATCCACCTTGGGAGCAAGGTCATTCCAGATGGAGAGATGGAGCCCCGTCAGGGTGTGCAGACCCGAGTCTCGCCTGTTCCTTTCGATTCAGGGCGGATGTTCTTTGCACCACCTTCTGTTGGAACCTGGAACCCTCCCCACATGATCATCCAAGACAGTAATGGAAACCTTGTCGAGTAAATCTGTCCAGATATCTGGGGCACGAGGGGCCCTAACCCGGCGGACAGACGCGAGGCCGTATTTGGCTACGGACCCGACGGCATCTTGGCGGCCGTACGCAAGGGTGTGTTTGCTACATAACGAGTTTCCCAGTTCGGATGGTGCCTGCCGAGTGGAGTGGGGGTGGGCGGAATGGGTGGGCAGAATGGGCTTGGGGCGGGGCGGACGAGCCGCATACACGCCCACTCGACGTCTGGCAACTCTACGCTGTCAGAGAGTACGGCGAGGTCGAGTCAGCGAGAGCGTCAAGCGACTCGACTAATTGATTGTAGCAGGTGGTGTTGCGTTCGACACGAGCCGTCAGATGATGGAGTCAGCTGATGGATTAAACGCGTTATGGCAGATGACGTATCGTACAGTCATCCAACATTTTCGTTTACACGAAACTCGCGGCAATTCCGCTAACATCCCAACCGCCCAGCTGGCTGGAAAGCAGAGATACAGCAAGATGCATACAACATGGGTGCGAACCTGTTGGCTACAATGGGCCATCTATGCCGCGACGCCAACTGTCCATGTCTCGCGCTGGCGGTATGGCGGCAACCTGTAATCCTCGTATGCGGGTAGGTCGTTATCGCAGTAAAGAATGTATGGTGGTGGGCATGGGCTTGATCGCGGTGATTCGGGTCTCAAGAGGGCGAGGAGCCGCTGCGCGAACGACCGAGGCTGTTTCCTCATCCCATATGTTGGGGACATGGATGGGTCGTATCCGATCATGTGGCGGGTGAACGAGCACGGCGAGTCGATCTGGTATCCGTCCGCATAACACGCTACGGGCGAGACGATGCGCGGATGTGATGGTGCTGGCGGCGATTGACGACCCCAACCAGCGTCGCTTCGGGTAGTGACCATTATGTACGGTTGTGGATGATTGTTCGTGTTCGTGTTCTTTATACATGTAGTCTTTAGAACTGGCGCTTACCGCCTGTCGCTACTCGTGCCTCTTTGCGTAGTAATCCCGATCCGGACGCACCCAAACTGATGTTTGAGAGATGGTCCCATTCACCGAGGCGGGAAATCTCACATCCCCCCACTCAGACTGATTACGTCGGCTTGATATGATAGTAGGCCCTCATTGGCCTCTCGCCTCAACGCTGTCAAGTGATGCCAAAGTGGTGCCACACTCGCCACCCACTCACGCCAGCCCCAAGCCACCTGTTGGAGAGGCTAGTTTATCCCGCGCGTCTTCGCACGTGATGCGGCAAGGTAGCGACCAACTGGTACAACATATGGACGCAAAGGCACACCCCTTCTTACAGGCACGGCTGGAAGCAACACGGCCAAAACGGGGATCCCGGAAAGGGAGGGCCTGGAGATACTGTATACAGGAACGGGAACAGTCTGGTGCGTCATTTCTGGACAGCGGGACCTGGCTGAGGAATTGTGGAACGTCACGTTGGTGTGATGCTAGACGCGCGTTTGCGCAGCGGGTATGGCTGGGCGGTGGCGTATGACTGATGTGAGCCCGTGCTGATGTGAGCCACTCACGTGAGTCGGCTGAGGTGAACCAGCTGATGTGAGACTTACATCCCGCGTCTCCCGTCTCCCGCGCCGCCAGTGTTGCTCAAGCTGAATATCATACATTGATTATACATACAACAAGTGTAGAGCGAGGGCAGCCCGCAGACTATACAACAGCAGACAAGGACACGGTACACCTTGAGATTGGACGCGGGTTACGCGGGTAGGACGAGGCATCGGGCGTGATTCGCGCTTATACGCGCGATCCGCGGCGCGACGACATCTTGAAGGGTGTGATGGCAGTGAGGGGAGTCAGGAAGAGCTCGTCCTTGAGGGCCGGGAAGTGGTTGCGCCTGAGGCGCAAGCGCAGGCGGCGTAGCGCGGTGGCGGGGATCCATCGGCGCTCGTTCTCCGAAGTGATAATGTTGGAATGCGACGTGTCGCTCAAAGGCATAATGTGATTGTTTGCGGGTGGCGAAGTGTTGTGACCCAAGACATGTTGATGTTATAAAGCTGGGCTCGACGTGAGATGCGACGTAAGAGGTGTCTCGTGCTCATTGGACTGACAATGAGATAAGACTGTGGAGGAGCGTTTAGGGTGGGTTAGCTTACGGACGCACGGGGGCAAGCAGTGAGTTGCTATTGGATGCGCGGGCATGATAAGACCACCGAGTGCCAGGCAGGCAACGAGAGGATTGGCAGGCATCAAAGGTCTCAGATGTGCGTCATGTTCAAGCAGCCTAGTGGCGATGAGGAACGAATCTTGGCGATGGAGTGGTTTGGTCAGCTGACTGGTCCAAGGTTGGTTCCGGGCGATGTGATGTACATGTACAGGCACGGATCTCGGGCATTCTGAACCCAAGGTTCCGGAGCCGGCCGACAGTTGGAGCTTCTGAGTGGCGGTGGCGAGGTGGGTGGCGATGCGGGTGGCGATGGAATGCAGGAGGAACAGCGAGCGGCAGACGATCATTAAATCCATATGACGATCATTAAATCCATATTGGACGTGGGCATACTCGGTACAACAACAACATACAAAAAAGCTACTCTTACAGGGGCCGGGCGATACAGTATATTGGCGGAAAGGTGTACTACAGTATATAGCTTGCTAGAAGGTGTGGGCGGGCATGCAATTGTTGGGGCACGACAGGCCCAGCTGGGCGGCAGGGTACCCGTCGGCGCAACTGGAGCAGCGAGGGTACGCGGGCGGCAGTGAGGTGATTGGAACAACTCGGGTGGTGAGGGTCATGAACGTTGCGAAGCCTTGGTCGTAGCTTGTGTACGACGAGGTGCTCTCGAAGCCACCCGGAGTCGAGAACGCCGAAGTGGTGGTTGACGAGATGCCGTTGGTGGTTGTGGACGAGTATGTACCGGCTTGCGAAGAGGTAGACGAGCATGTGGAAGAGTAGCTACCAATACATGACGAGCAGGTACTGTCGGTGGACACGGTGGAGGCTGTGTCCGACTCGTCGTCTGTGAAGAGGGTCGTTTCGTTGTTGCCCGCAGTGGGCGAGTATGGGGGAGGGGCATCGAAGGCGGGTCGAGTGCGAGTGTGAGTGCGCCCTGCCCGCTTGCCGGGCGGGAGGGCGAGCAGCTTCTGCTTCTCGGACTGGTAGGTGGTGGTCTGAGGTCAGCCACAGACTCGACTCGACTCGACTCGACTCGACCAGACTAGACTCACCGAGTTCACGACCATGGGTAATTCGAGGTTGGCTTGGAGCTAGGGAGGTGCTGGTGGGTTGTTGTCTATGGCAGTGGCGGCGGGGCTCTTGGCCATGACAGACGACGAGTATATGGCTAGTGTAGATGGTGCTATGCACAGGATGTTGTAGTGACGTCTTGAGGGACTTTGCGTTGGCTTTGGAGGACGGAGTCGGTGTTGATAGTGATGGTGATGTGATGTGCGATGAGCTATCTATATAACGGCGAGATCCAGCGAGACCCTGCGCATGTCCGACAGGGATTGTACATGCCGCACCGCTTCGTGTTGGGTGGCATCTGGATCTCGAGTGGTTGTAACCCGCTTCCGCTTCCGCCTCGCCCCCGCAAGCGCGTGCCCTATCAGTAGATCAGGCACAGGCCACGCACCGACGCACAGACGTCACAGGGATCACTCAGGACATGTGCCTGTACCTGTAGATCATCGTCACAGGCACAGGCACCCTTGGCATGTTTGGCCAATCAGCGGTTGAGTTTGGCTGTCACATGTTGTGTTGTTTCTTCATCGTGAAGCTCGAGCGCTCCTGGATCCTCCGGTGCCGAGCTTGGCGTCGGCACGCTCGCTATTCGACCCACCGCCTGCGCCTGCGCCGCTTGCGCATTCCTCGTACTCTACCATCCCCTCCTCGGCCATCTCCGGTATCATCATCGGTGCATGCACGTGCCTCTTCCGCACTGCGCACTCGCTCCGGTCAGTCCCGAATACCAAATACGCTCCATGGGCTGGTTATCAGTAATCTTGGCACTTGGCTCTTGGCGCAGTAATCAGTAATACTGGCATCAGTAATTATGCAAGTGAGACGGGCATTGGTCTCCCGCTCAATGTGATGCACGTGCCGCATACTCTGGCGACCGGCGATCCCGGTTCATGCCACATGCCACATGCCACATGCCACATGCCACATGCCAAGCGGGCTTTTGATGCGGGTTTTGTTTAACCCCCCTAGCAAAGGTTACGTTGCATGTTCGGATTGGCAGACATCTCCGTACGGGTAGTCCAAATATGATACGTCTTTACGACATGAGAACAAGAGGAGCGCTCACGTTCTGCGACACTAGTGGTTTCAGCACGATCTTGCCTGATCACTCGTCTTCTGCAGTGTACAGAGCTTGAGACAATCCATGTGCCCGTTGCGAGTAATCTCGGAGCGCGTCCGCGATCATCTTTCCACTTCCATTCCTCCCACAAGTGACACCCACCTTCTACTTCCATCTCATGCACCAGCTTGGGTATCAGTGAGGGATACGCTACGCGTTTCCGCATGGTGCGGACCGGCCCGCCGTCCCGCTCAACCACTAGTGCCGAGCGAGCACTACTGGCCACCGCTCTAACCACGGCAAAGGTGCAGGTGTGGCCTGCGGAGTACTGACCGGCTTTTTGAGCCCTTGATGGCGGTGGCGCCGAGCGCACTAACCACGGTTTACGGCGAATTCGCCGTGCGGAATGAATCACGTGGTTGCCTCCATCACAATAGCGTGGCATGGTGACAGCCACTCGGACATCTCACGCTAGTACTGTATAGACGACATGCAACGGCCCTCGAGGGAGCGTCGAGTTGGAAGGATATCCCGTCTCCGGTCATTGCGGAAAAGGAGTTTGACGGAAGACTTGGAGGTGCCCCCGTCCGCAGGCGACGATTGGGTGCCTCCTGCTACCTGGCAACCCCGCTTGGTCGACGAGTACGTAGGCGTACATGTAAGCCAAACCCTCCAGGAGCTGAGATCGACCGCGCCGTATCCGCGATCCCCATTCCCCGCAACGAGTCTGCGACCGTCATGCCCAAATGCGAAAGTGGCATGAACGCGACTTGACATCCATGGACACTGCGCGGGCTCCCATCTGACTGGGGCGGCGGCGTGCGAGATGACCGTCGACTGGGAATACCAGGTTTGCGTTCTGGTGGTCCAAGTATACGTACATCTTTCTCGCGGGGCACTCGGTGGGCATAACCCTCTCGGGGCTGATTCGCACGCCCGCGCTCGCCACTGACGCGGTAGCGGTCACGAGCCGCGAGTGGCTTTACCGACCGTGCGGGCTGCGTGCTCAAGCCTCTCCCCCAAAAGGTACTTTGGCGTGCATTAGCCCTAGCCCGAGAAGGCTGAGAAGGCTGATTTGGAGATTAGCAGCAGGTCCAGAACGCCACAATGTCACCGTGGCTGTTCTGTCGTCCCTGACTATCACAAACGCGGTGATGATTCCAAGACCATGGGAGTCAATTCAGAAGTGTGATGGGTGAGGCGAATGTCATATGTGTATCAGTAGATATGAATAACGTGTTGCAGGTGTGTTCTTCTGAGCTTGTATACATCGATGGATTTGAACAACGGCACGAGCCACGCCGCCGGGTAGCATTGTTCCTCTTTGGCGTCCAGGACACGTCGGCTAGACGGGCTCGGGCTTTTTGGGCAGGAGGGGTGCGTCTGCACTGACGAGTGTTGACTGTGAAGAAAGGCTCGACGAGGAGGGCAAAGCGAGCATGTTGGGCATGGCTGCCTCTCGACGACGCTGGCGGGCGAGCACCTGGTGTCAGAGGGGGTTGGTTGTGGGCGCCATGATAGTGAGCACTCACGATGTAGCGTATCGCCGTCATCACAGAGACAATGAAGATTGTGATGGCGAGGAGGCAGAGAGCGACGGCCCAGGAAAAGGCCATTGTGGCGGAATGGTGTGAGGGAGAGCAAGCTTGTGTGATCGTCAGATACGCGATCGGACTTGAGTGTATGTGTGGACGATGTCTGTGTACGTCTGGAAGCAACGATCTGGGGAGAGGGATAACTACAGGATGCATCGCATCACTATTATACACTTGTACAGTACTACAATCGACCCGTCTCCGTGCCGAGACGGCTGGGTCGCGTGCATATGCCGAACGCCTCGGAAGATGGCTGGTGGCAAGCAGGGTGCCGAACAGGATAAAAGACGGAATGAAGCTTGATATCCTGCCCAAGACCAAGTGGAGGGCCTCAGGAGCCCATGACTTCCTCTGTCTCCTTTTCCTGCGCCACTGCGGTGCTCCATAGCTGGCCCTGCTGTCCCAGGCTCACAAAGGTAGAAGGGCGGGACTGTACACTTGGAGTCACGCTCGCCATGGACATGCGCTCCTCGCTGATGCGGGGGAGGTCGGGGATGCTGGGTTTGGTGATCAGTGGGCGGCGGGCGCGTCGTGGTGCCCGCAGCGGGGGGTAGGCAGGTGGGGGTGGGTAGTTTGAGGGTGAGGGCTGGGACGAGGCGGGAGATACCTTGTCGAGGGCTTCGAGGGCGGCTTGTTCTCGCTTTCGTCGCTGGGGTCAGTGGAAGAGAGCAAGAAAGTCGATTTGAAACGGCTCACCAGCCAGCGGTGGTAGAACCACAGTCCACCGAGGGTCAACAGCGCCGCCGCGACACACGAGACGACCGCAGCGGCGATGAGCGCCACGCTCCCTTCGCTGGAGCGTTTGGTAAGACGTATTACAGGCATGGTGGGTGATGATCAAGCCACAGGTGGCAGTTGCTGCTTTGTAGTGTAACTGCTAGTGTAACTGCCCCTGTGTTTGAGTCATTCTCGTCTGTGAGATTTGTGCTACCTTGTCTATTGTCCAGACAGTGAGGCACGATTGCGACGACGAGTTTAAGTCGAGTACACAGCAGTACACGGCACGAGTGTTGCATGTCGGACAGGTTGGTGCCTGTGTCGTAACAACAGCTGACCCCAAGCCCAGGGCCTGCGTCAACCCTGCCTGACTCATGGCTATTCATGCCTGTTTCCGCTCGTTTCCAGTGAAAATGGTCGCTTTAAAGTGTGGCTGGCGTAAAAACAAGACCAACCAACCAACACCGCTTCCAAAGACCCTATCGCAGAGGCACGTCCTTTCAAGACCCAGGAGTCCCCATCGGGTTTGCGCAATCTCCGTACGGCCCGAGTTGACAGCCAAAGTACTAGACAGCCAAAGTACCTAGACAAAGGCCTCAGTCAGATTAGAGGGCTGTGGCCAAGGGTGGTGAGGGGCCGAGAGGGGTTTGATAATGAACAAGTCACCAACTCCACAAGCTTGCTTGCGAAGCTTACTGGGTGCGGTATTCCCGTGTGTTCCAAAAGCAACTCTGGCGAAAGCGGGAATTCGTGTCCAAAACAAGCTTGTCAGCTGTCGGCGGTGTTTACGACGCATTTGCCAGCGACGCGGCTATTCCTTGGGTATTCCTACCCTCTTGGTTGCGTCAACGGACCCGCTCACTGCCATGGATAACGGCGAGGGGGATATCTTCACCCGCCGTTGTCAATCCCAATCAGACAAACCGCCAAATTACCTTACACCAACGAGATAGCCCACGGACGGAGGTGGTTCCAGCCGTGTCGCGCTTGCCGGGGCGATGGACGTCAGCCGGAAAGACCGGGATGTAGGAATGCATAAAGAGCGTCATCGCATGCGACGGGTCGGGGAATCGAGGATTATGACGCCGTTTGGGTGTTGGAGTGCACAGCATGCAGAGACGGCTATGCCTTGGCATTGGGATTGTGTATGTTGTCTGGATTGCGAACGTGTTGCGACAGTTGACAAGGTATGCGGCCTTGGAAACAGCAAACAGCCATGTCGTCATGGCTTGGCAGCATGTCTAGGATCCAAACCAAATCGCTCGCGTAGCTCGGCAACCGCCATCGCTACGCTACAGCGCTGCAGCTGCAAATGCCAAGAATAGTATGGGAGATTGTTGATCTCCGTCTCGTAGCGTCCGCGATTCTCCGAAGGGACTGTTGTCAACGCGTTCACGGCTCAACGGCTCAACGGCCTCAAGGGGCCCCCGCGTCGTCACTGATTGATATACATGCCTCATCATCCATCTCATCTCAGAGATCGACACACCAACCACAATGAGATACACACTCGCGCTATTGTTTGCCACTGCCACGCTCGCAGCTGCAATTCCCCTCCCCAACCCCCACGTCACAACTCCACCCACCATCTCCGTTTCGCGCCCCAGCACACGGCCCATCATCGCCTACCCGGCAGTCTCAAACTCGTCCGGGACCCGCTTCCTCGTCAAGAGGTACGAGGTACAATTCTCAGTCGTGGCGGGCCCACTGATCGCGTTCGGCATCCTCTTTTTCATATTTCTCCTCCTACGTTTCCTCAGCAATGTCACTCAATGCGGAATAGTGAGTCTCAAAGTACTTGTACTTGGCTGACAGCAGCGCCATACTCGCGAGGCCGAGCGCCGAGAGCAAAGACTCCAACGCGTACACCCCCACTCTGGAGCGCTGCCCATGGTCACCTCCCCTAGCGTCACTGCCGTTACCCGCACCGAGGACGGCGACCCCGAGTTGCCAGCCTACTCGCGCCAAGTGGAGCCTGGCGCACAAGCCATCGACGTGTCGCTCGTCGAGAGGGATATCGCGGATGTCGCACCGCCAAAGTACACCTCGACGGCTCTTCCGTGATGTGGTTGGTACATGCGAATTTAGAGCTCGTATGCTCGTGTAAATGTAATATTGTAATAATGGTGAGGTCGCGAGTTACTCCTCCCCCCCTCTCAGTGCTCAGTGCAGATGTATAGGCTTGTGTGCTCTGCCATTGGAGCGGTCTGACATATCCATCTCAAACGCATTGTTACAGACTCGTCTCAGGCTCAAAAGCTGTATGATATGATGGTATCTCTTGGGTCGTGCGTATCGGCGCAGAACGCCAACACCGCCATCCTCAGGACCGCAGCACCGCAGTTGTTTATCTGCTCACGTGGCGAGGAGGAGTGAGACACGTGACATGCGTCATCTATCAGAGATACATTCTTGCGCTGCGCAGACGAGCACTTGCGAACAGCAGCGCAAGTCAGCTTGTCATCGGGTCTTTGCCGCAGTGTAATACGCAGTGTAATACGCAGTGTAATACGCAGTATAATAACGGGGGTGAACCCCAAGACGAGGACCCCGGAATGTGCGCCTCAATCTCGGACCGATCAAAAACGTGTT
Organism: Cutaneotrichosporon cavernicola; assembly: GCF_030864355.1. Lineage (NCBI taxonomy): Eukaryota > Fungi > Basidiomycota > Tremellomycetes > Trichosporonales > Trichosporonaceae > Cutaneotrichosporon > Cutaneotrichosporon cavernicola. The sequence goes on along the minus strand of NC_083396.1, from coordinate 1,507,751 downwards.
GATAGCTGATGCCTGTTTTGGCTTGCACTGTCGCGCGTGAACGTTTATGATCGACCCGAGATCAACTATCAAACCCGCAGCTAGATGCATACTTGTGTTGCTTGTGTTGGAGGTTGGAGGGTAACTGCAAGCTTGAAATGAACGGTCAAGCTTGTGAGTTTGTGTTGTTACTGCTGCGGAAGCCGATAATTTGGACCGCTTGGACATCCTGAACATCCTGAGTATCCTGAACATGTCAACACTACTTATTACCGACGTGTCATTCAACAACTCCTCTTCTCTCATCTTCATCGCAAAGTCGGTATACAACCAAACCATGTCGGAGCGCCGCACATCCCAGACTCAAGTACGTCGAGTTTTACCAAACGAGCTGACGTAAGGTTACCCAGCGTCCCTCGCCGCCGCGCGAACGCCAGTCGTCGCCATTCCGCAGTGGCTCGCCATCCCGCCCTTGCCAGACCCAGCCCCAGCCCCAATCATCGACACACTCACGCACCTCCTCCCAAACCCCCCGCCCAGACCCGACACAAGACGTCCTGACGGCCGGCGATGGCCTCGCGTCCTCACTCGGCGTTTCGCCACCCAAGACGACCTCCCACCTCGCGGCCGCAGCCACACAAGCCCGCCGCCGCTCTTCCCCAACTTACGACCTCTCCGGCACATCTGCGCAAGGGAAACAGGGGCCTGCGGAAGGGTTGACGGGCTTTGACTCCACAGCAGGGTACCAGGACTCGGGGAGTGGTGGGGCGTTCACGGCAAGCGGGGCGATGGAGGTTGTGCCGATGAACGCGCCGGCACTTATGTACGACGGCGGGAGGAAGTAGTTGCTGTGGAGGGAGGATGGACAAGGCTGTCTACGTCGAGTCGGTGACATGGTCGGAACGGACACTCACTCTGCTGACTTGGGCACGTGGCATTGCATACCTGGTGTTATAATGCACCTAAACGGGGCGTCGCAATCTCGGAGGTGAGGCTTAGGTTTAGAACTCTCCGATGGAGGAGATCTGGTGCTGGTACAGACTGACTGCCCGCTCGCAGACATTGAAAGAATCTTCTGGAACGACGACCGGTTCTCTCACGTCGACGGCGCGCTTCGCCTTGTGCGCTTCGCCCTCTAGCCCCCTCTCCGCTAGCTCTCCCACTCAAGCTGCACATCTACAGCCACCCTCGCAGGTACAAACCAGCCAACGTACGCCTCTCCGATCTCCTGCCGATTCAACCCCCTATCCAGCCGGGCGATTGGATTGTATCAGGACCGACCACACATAGCGTTCTTTCGACTTGGTCGCAAGCGTGGACGCCGACTGGCGCGAGACTTTCTGGCGCGAGACCTGTTTCAAAGACAGCAACTCTACCATTAAGTTAAAGTTTCTCCCCCTCCCAAGCCTGTCCCGTGCCCTCCGGTACGCCAGCCCATCCCACGACATACGCACCTGAAAACAAAGCCACCACACACGCACCCGAAGACAAAGCCACCACACAAGCGCCCCCATTCACCGAGCTGTGGCCGTGAATGTGGATTCCCTCGAATACGTATGTAAACATGGTGAGGAACGCCCGCCGCCTGTTGCGTCTTGGCCGAGATCGCGCGCGTGGTAGTCGTCGCAAGTAGCCCAGGCGGTAGTCGTCGCAAGTAGCGCCCAGGCGGTGGCTTGGCGATAATCTCTTGTGGCGTCCGAGAGCACGTCCCAGCACGTCCCAGCCGCTGAAACCTTGAAAGTGTCGGGTTGCACTGGCGTTTGTGGAGATGGTGGCGCTCGGGTACTCGCCGCCACCGCCGCGGCGATGAAGGCGATAATGAACGTGTCATGCAGCGCTCCGAATGGCTATACCTAGCTAGCTAAAACATGCTACTGCAATATGCCTTCCGTCGTCAAGATACAAGGTCGCGGGAGAATGATGAAGGCACGCCAATCGGTCTCACTCTATTCATTACAGTCTGGCTTTGCTCTATCACATGCAACATGAACTTGGTACTTATGATTTGGCGGCTCGGATCGATCCCGATCCAGTAAAGAGGTACACTACTCGCCCTACAAATGCCCTTTTCCACTTGCACTTGCACTTGGCTTTCGTACCGTTCGTCCCCGTCCACTGTATGCCGGCGGTGGACTCTCAACTGATGGGAGCGTGGCGACTGTTGCCAGGTCCGTCTTGTCTGCGCTGTATGTTGGTCGCTCGAGCTCGAGTTGGCTATCTGTCTCGTATTCTGCCCATCTTCGTTCGGTGCGGCGTCGCTTTATGTCAAACCCTATCCTTTGTTGTCACTCACGAGGAAATACCATATTGCCAAGCCTGTAATCAAGCCTGCTAACCCACAGACAACCCCGACAATCGCCGCGACATTTACCCCCGGTCCAGGCGAGGGGGGTTGGAGTAGCACGCCGTTGGAATATGTTTCCGTGGCGGTCTCGGTGCGCGTGTACGGCTGCGTCTTGTCGCCCCCACCAAACCGGTAGCCTGAGATGACGCGGGTGACGGTTATTGTAGTTAAACCGGTTGGTGGCGGGCCTGGGGTGGACATGCCAGATGGTACTGGTTCGGATGGGGGAAATGGGGAGACTTGTGCGGCGGCCACCGCAAACGCCAGGACGATTGACAGCATTGAAATGATCACAAGAATGAGTGAAAGAAAAAAGAGAGAGGGATAATAGATGTCATGTGTTTGATGTGCTTGTACATGCACATTCGTGAGAGCTCACCTCACCGCCAAACTCAAAGTCCAACGAATCGGGCTAGTTCACGAGGACGAGGACGAGGGACGAGGGACGAGGACAGGACAAGTGCCCGCCGCCGTCGCTGTTGCCAAGGTGTCCGTCACTAGGCACAAGGTCCCATCTATCCGCCAGGCCGCCAACTCTCATTTCTACATCCCTCACATTTTCCCCTTGCCGGCGTACATGTATACAACTCTACTTTCCAGTACAATGGGTATGCTGTCTGAGTCGACGCCATCGATGCGTGGTCGTGGCTCACATGCTCCATGTGGCGACAGGACGATGCACAGCATGCGGCCACCATTTAGCGGGACGAGGATGCCGGCCGGGTGACGATCAACCAAGTCTCGAGGATGTCTCGAGGATCATATTCGAATACGATGGTAATCCGTTGGCGACGGCGACGGCGACGACTTGAAACTTGGGTACTTGCCCTCCAGTTATGCCGAGAAGCAGGCAGAGCTTTGCGCTGGACGACGAGCTAGCGAGGAACGCCGTTACTGTACATGTAGTACTCTGTGGATGTGAGGAACGCCGTTACTGTACATGCAGTACTCTGAGCTCTGATTGTCCAGCGTCATGTCGAGGGTGCGACGGTTATGGATGAAATTGATAGAGGTGTTTGTAGAAGACGGTGGGTGCGGCGGGGAGTTTCGAGGCGCGCCTGTTGACGGATGGGGCGGACGCGAACGCCGCCAAGGCGAAAAGGGACGAGTAGCGAGAGCTTGAGTGAGTGAGTGAGTACGATACGACGTTGTGAGATCATGGTCATGTACGCTATTGTACAGTATACCTCGCGCGTGGCAGTTGAGATTTGGTCCATTGTGAAAGGGGTGGTTAGTGAGGTACGGGCTGTACCTGGTCTCTCGTAAGTTTCAAGGACACCTGCTTAGATTGGGCAAGTGAATAGCTTTTCTTAGCCAGGGACAGGCACAAGTGGTTAGTTTCATTACATGTCTTGTTACTGGCAGTCATCGCAGGAGAGCGAGACCGAGACCGAGGACAGAGGACAGAGGGAGGCATCTCCGCCAACAGTCGACCTTTGGAGTGAGCTTGCCGCCGCAAACAGATTGAACAGATAAGGCGACGTTTACAATGACGCACTTTGGCCTGTCTCGCGCCTAAACTGCGTCACAATGTCGCACCCACCACGCCTCCGCCTCCGCCTACGCCTACACCATATCCTACATGCAATCGTACCATGCTAATTAAAGCCGCGAATACCCAGGATGTGTCGCACGTCCGTGACAAATCGCAAGCTGTCAAGAACAGGTATGCTCTGAAGCAGCGCCTCGTCGTTGGGATCCGAGGTCCAGCCCTCAATCGGAAGCGCGTTGGCTGGTGTCAGTATGTGTGATCATGTGCTGGTGGAGGTGTTGATGGAGAGTGGACATGGCAATGTCAGGGTGCGGCAACGAGTGGCATGTGCAAGTGAGACTCAAGCCGCGATAGCTGGTCCAGCTGGTCCAGCTGCTTCCTCTTTCACCGCTGTGCCACGTCTGCGGGTATGCGCACCCACCCATGCCCTCAATTGGCCGCTCGCGCACTCACCCTTGTTCCAATTGTACGAGATGGGCGAGTTGTCCATGAAGCACACGCGGCCAAGGTCTGGATCAACGAGAGCGAGGTCCTTTATGTAGCTTCCGCTGGGCTGGAGGAAACAGCTCTCACGGTACAACCGCTTGGCGAACAGCCCTCGCCCGTTGTCGAGCCAGTCGATGACTGGGTCGGCGTACTCGGGCATACTAGCAGTGTAGATGACCAGCGTGTACCATGAGGCGACCTAGAGTCAGCGCCTGCTTAGCTCGACACAGCTCAGCACGCCAATACACTCTACTTGCCCTACTCCGCTCGGCAGTTATGCACCGTGCGAGCAGTGCGCTTCGCCGAGCGCCGTTTCGGTCACATGCCGCACCTGGGGCACTCTCCCCTCTGCGCCCGTTGCGCCCTTGCGCCCTGCCAGTACCCACCTTCTTGAGGAAGAAATCGACGTATGGTCGCTTGTAGACGTGGTACGTCGTCGAGCGGCCATTGAGCACCACCTCGACCGTATGGCCCTCCCGACGCCCGCGGCGCCCGAACAATCCAGACCCAATCCCAAGCATACCGCCGCCAGAGCTCGAGCTGCCGATTGGCCGGGATGTCGAGTGGATGAGAGTCTCGTCGAGGTCGAGGATCAGCGTCTTCTGGAGGTGGAATGGTGTCTGGTGTGGTGGCCGGACGACGATTGGAGCTGGGATGGCGGGACTCGCGTGTCTCTGTGGTGCCGCTGGGACGCTCGGGTCAAGCAAGCTCGTTGTCATAGGGTTGGGGAGGAGGCGTGCCCGACGGGGTCCGATGTCGGCCTCGTGCTCGACCTTGTGATTGGCCTCAGCCTCGAGCTTGGTGTCGAGGATGCCGCGGAACAATACCGTCTCCTTGCTGTGCCCGGAGCGGAGGGAGAGGTTGAACGTGTCCTTGCGTTCGGTCTCGCTCACAGCCGACTCGTCTCTAGTGTCGCCCACGGCGCTGTCGGCGCGGGTCACGGGGTCGATCCACTCGGCTTCGGACGCGGAGCCTTCATCTGATGTCGCTTCAACGAGTACAATATCCGATGTTGCAGAGGATGCGGGTGATGGCAATGGCGCCTCGACGGGTTCGGGAGGCGGTGAATCACACGCGCGCAACCCGCGCTGCTTGTGACGCAGGATGCGGACTGCGCGGGTATCGCCAACGAGCGAGCGCCAGAATGCCAGAAGGATTGACCACAGTGCTAGTGCTACGCGAAGAAGCAGTGGCGTGGTGGGTGGGGGAAGCTTGATGCTCGTGCCGGTTGGGACTCGACGTCTCCGCCTCCGCGCGCGGCGTGCTGGAGATGCAGATACAGACGAGGATGAGAGACCAGATGATGCAAAGGGGATGTGGTGGCCAGACGCCAAGGACGAAGGGCCCGGTTCGGCACTAACAGCCGAAGGATGCGAGGATGCTAATGGGGTTGCGGCGAGCTTGCCCTTTGGCCCTAGGCCCGAGCCTGCCAGGCGCGCAATGAACGTATCCAGGCGAGAGAGAGAGTTCATGGCGAAGAGGGAGGGGAGGAGGGATGGGAGCAAGAGGACAAGTATGCGGATGCGAGGTGCAAAGGAAGGGAGGTGTGTTGCGAAGGGGCTAGGTAGGCGGAGGGGTCAATTGTGGAGGTAAGGGGCGGAGCGTGTGCTACCTCAACATTGTAAGGAGAGAGAGAGATAGCGGGAGAGAGAGAGATGCTTGGTTGAGCTCCGACTGCCTCGAGCCTCGAGGTGTTTATCAAGATGTGTCCGCGAGTCGAGAGACTGATTGCCAGAGCTCGAGGCGGTGTGGGTTGGTCAACAAGTTGTGGGGTCGGCGGTGCTGAAACTCGGAAGCGACTGAAAGCCGAGGGCAACGATAGTGGGAGGGAGCGGACGGGGTGGTGATGATGAGGGGAAGCTGATGAGCTGAGGTCGAGTAAAATGGGAAGTGGGAAGGGAGCAAGGCAAAGTGATGAGCAGGAGAGAGAGGTAGTAGAGGTATAGAGGATGAGTTAATGAGGAAGTTGAACGGATGAAGGACCGAGGCGTACGAGTGTCATGGTCTACCGTCCCTCATTCTGGTTCTGGGGTTGGGTGGGGCGGGGCTGAAAGGGTTTCCATTGCCCGCGTCATTACAGTTCAGCCACTCAACCCGACTGGGACTTTGGATATTGATTATACCTCGCCACCCAATAATAAGCTAATACAGTAATGTTAAATGTTAAATGGGGTTTGGTTGGAACCTCGGCGTATTACCTGGATCGATTTCCGACTTTGCCACCAAACATTCAGTGGGGAACAAGGGAAAAATCACCTGTCCAAGCGGCCCATGGCCCAACAACCCCAACGCGCTCGGCGTCAGCTGACTGCCCCTTGCTGCGACCTGCAACCTGGGTCCTGCGACCGGGGCTGCGGAGGATGCATGGAATGACAGCGGGGCACGGACGAGCATTGACATTGTCTCTCGTTCGGCTCTGTACTGATTTCAAGAATTTTGGGGCAGCAGGATAGTATAGTCTGGAGCGTGGGAGTGGGGGAGCGGCGCGAGGATAGCGAACAACAGGACATGGTTCCAGGTTGACAGTTCATGTGTCGAGCACATGACCACGAGGGCATTTCATTACCCAGATAGGTGGGGTAGCTAGTCCTAGGCCGATCGCTGCCTAGATGAACACGGCCAAGAGGCAAGATGCAAGAGGGCTGGAAGTGGGGTGGAGTAAAGTACATGGAATCGGAAATGATACTTGGCTACAGTGAACGAGACAAGCTCTGGGTGGCGTCTTGCGTTATTTGCGGGGGAGGCTGACGGTCGTGGCTGAGGTCGTAGGTAACCCGCCTGGCCCATGCTAACCACTTGATCGTATCGCTGCGCCGGAGGTGTGGGGAATGAGGGTAACCAAGTCCAAGCCAAAGTCATCCATTCCAGCCAAGCAATGCCCAAGACACTCAACATGCCCAAGCATCCCCCCCTCCCCGGACTCAAGGACTCAACCGTGCTCAGCAATCTGCCCATACATAACCCCCATCTCCCCCTCCCTCTCAACGCCCCAACTGTTCCAAACGATAAAACCAAATAACCCACTTCCAGAGCCCCTGCAGCATGCAGGCCAGCATCTCAACCACATGCAGAATAAATGTGTCAATGCCTACAATAGCCTCCGTCATCCCCAGGCCCAAGCCGGCCCCACAGGCACTCCACGGCCGAGCCGGGGCCTGACTCTCCGAGTCCCTCAATCTCGTCGGGCAGCTCCGACGCCACTTCTCTCCCCTTCTCTCTACTCGTTCGGATCAGAGTACATACGTACCGTAACGTTCATGGCTTGAAGCTCCTGGAATAGAAGCTGTCGTCAGCGTCACCCAGTCGAAATCATGCGTGGCACACGCCACCACATAACGTAAACAACAGCTACTCACCTTGGCCGCGTACGGGATGAAGATCTGCGACACCTGTGTGCTGTTACGGCAGACCGTGCAGTGGAACTCCTGCTTCTTGAGGTTTGCAATCGCCATGAGACCACACTGGTCACAAACGTGCAAGCGGAACGCGTCCGACGACTCGTACATGCGCTCCTTCAGGAAGCCAGCGATGCCGTGCGAGATCATACAGTCGCGCTCCATTTCGCCGAAACGCAGACCACCGTCACGCGAACGACCCTCCACCGGCTGGCGCGTGAGGATCTGTAGCGGACCACGCGCACGCGCGTGAATCTTGTCGTCGACCATGTGTTTCAGGCGTTGGTAGTACGTCGGGCCAAAGTACACTTGCGCACGCAACTTGCGACCAGTGTGCCCGTGGTACATGACCTCGAGGCCACGAGACTGGTACCCACGCTGCCGCAGGTACTTGGACACTGACTCGACCGTGAGCTCGGTGAACGGCGTCGCGTCACCTTCACGACCGGTAAGCGTCGCCAGCTTGGACAACAGACACTCGACCAAGTGCCCGATAGTCATACGTGAAGGAATGGCGTGGGGGTTGATGACCAAGTCCGGTACGATACCCTCGGCCGTGAAAGGCATGTCCTCCTGGCGGTAGGTGATTCCAATCGTACCCTTCTGTCCGTGACGCGATGCAAACTTGTCGCCGATCTGTGGCACACGTGTCGAGCGGATACGGATCTTGACGAACTTGAGACCCTCTCCGTTCGTCGTGATCATGACCTGGTCGACCACACCCTGCTCCGTCGACTTCAACGGTGTCGACACATCGCGCTTCGTGTGCGTCGCTGAGCGCTGCCCCAGCTCCTCAGAGTCTGGTGGGATGGGCGCCGTCTTGCCGATGATGATATCGTCACCGTTGACGTTTGTTGCCGGTGTGATAAGACCATCATTGTCAAGCTTTGCGTAGCGGTCGCTTGCTCCAGACTTCATGCGCAAAGTCTCGTTGCGGTCCGGCTTCTCGAACGCCTCCACCTTCTGCATACCTACCATCTTCTCGGTGTCGGTGTATGCGCGGTAGTAGAGCGAACGGAACAGGCCACGGTCGATGGATGACTGGTTCATAATGACCGAGTCTTCCTGGTTGTAACCCGAGTAACACAGAATCGCGACAATTGCGTTCTGGCCAGCAGGCAACTCGGAGAAGCGGAGGTACTTCATCGACTGCGTCGTGGCGAGTGGCGATTGCGGGTAGTACAGGATGTTGGCCATCGTGTCCATGCGCAGTTGGTAGTTGGTGAGGTAAATGCCCATCGCCTGCTTGCCCATGGCCGACTGGTACGTGTTACGCGGAGACTGTCGGTTAGTCAAAAAGGTTCCATACTCAATTGCTCACCTGGTTGTGGTCGGGGAACGGAATGATGGAGGCACAAACACCAAGAATCATACTTGGGTGGATCTCCATGTGGGTGTAGTTCTGCGACCAGTTGCTCGACTTGATACGAGCTGATGGGTCAAACGCCTCGAGGTTGTGCGCCGCCTGCGCCTTGCCAACTTCCAATGCGCTCTCGTATGTCAACGCATTATCGAGGTCCTCGTGCGTCATGGCGATGAGGATCGTCTCCTCCTCCTCCGCGTCGACGTACTCGATGATGCCCTCAGACAGCATCTCGTCCCACGCAGACTGTCCCTGCATCATCACTTCACCGGCGGCGATGGCGTCAAGACGATCAATGTGCTCGCGCGTGAGCCTCAATGTCTGCGTGTCCTCGTTCACAATGAGGAGCGGACGGCACACGCGACCTGCGTCGGAGTAGAGACGCAGTTCGCGTTCGCGAATGTCGCGCACAATGGAAACCTCGTGCTTTAGCTGCCCACCGCGGCGCATCTGCAGGAGGTTCTGGTGCAGGGTGTGGGCGTCTCTGTGGATGCCCATCCACACACCGTTCACGAACACCTTGGACGCCGATGGCGCGTTACCGTACTCGCCCTGGTCCTCGAGACCCCACTCCTCGAGGAACTCCATGACGGGCGCCGAGTACGAGCCGACCGAGATGTACGACATGAGAGCGAGGTTCTTGACCAGACCACAAGCTTGTCCTTCGGGCGTCTCGGCTGGGCAGACCATGCCCCAGTGGGTGTTGTGCAGCTGGCGAGGCTTAGCGATCTTGCCGTCACGACCAATCGGGGTGTTGGTACGACGCAAGTGGGAGAGCGTCGAAGCGAAGGTGTAGCGGTTAAGCACCTGCGACACACCGGCACGGGCCTGCATAGCCTTGGCCTGGTCACCCCAGTTACCCGTGGCGAGCGAGTACTTGAGACCGTTGGTGATGATGCCAGGCTTGATCGCCTGGATGAGGGTGAACTCCTTGTGCGTCTCGACACACTTCTGCAGGTGGCGGTACACATCGCGTGTGAGCTTCTTGAACAGAATGCGGAAGAGGTTGGCGAGCAGGGGCCCAGCCAGGTCGAGACGCTTCTTGCCAAAGTGATCACGGTCGTCAAGCTCCCTGCGGCCCAGGGCTGCTGAGCACAGACGGTGGATCATGTAGCCCAGGAAGTAGGCCTTCTTCGACTCGAAGCCCTCGGACACGGACACGTGCGGTAACATCTCCTTCTGGAGAATGTCGAACGCCGCACGCTGGCGCTGCGCGCGCGTACCCTTCTCTTGCTGCCCACGACGACCAATGAAGTCGAGTGCGGTATCGCGGTCCTGAACGGCGAACGCCTCCTCGATACATGGTCGCAGCAACTCCAACAGAGACGTGTCGTCGGGGTCGAAACAGATGTGAGAGAGGACGTCACGGTCGGGCACGATGCCGAGCGCGCGGAAGATGATGACGACGGGGATGTCGACCTTGGTGTACGGCAAGGACGCGCGGATGACCGAACCAGTGGTTGTGCGCTCCGACGCACGCGCGTACATCCTCACGACCGTCTTGGACGGCATCTTGCCACCCTTCTCCATCTGACTCGTCACTTCCGAGAAGAAGGTGATGGCCGACGGGTCACCTTTCTTGAAGACGTAGACGTGGTTGGCGGCCATGCGCTCCTGGGCGATAAGGACCTTCTCGGAGCCGTTGATGACGAAGTAGCCGCCCTGGTCGTACGGACACTCGCCCATCGTGTAGTAGGTGTTCTCAGGCAAGCCGTGGAGAAGACAGAAGTTGGAGCGGACCATAACGGGTACCCTTCCAATCCAGATCTTGTCCTCCTCCGTCTGGTGCATCACACCGTTGACATCCGTTGCTGGACGCCAGTCGGCCTCGATCGGGTCGTCAACGTTGCCGGCCGTGAGAGTCGACTTCTTCATGTCAACGTACAGCGGCGCTGCGTACGTGAGGTTACGTGAGCGCGCTTCCTGGGGAAACAGGCCGACCGTCTGGCCATCGATTTCCGTGACCGCCACCTTGGTCAAATAGATTTGACCAAACTGAATCTCATAACGCCGCTAAGACAGTCAGCGCAAACCATCTCCAAAAGTGCAGCGCCGCCGCATTCGACTCGAGTCTGAGACATTTGACTCGAGTCTGAAACATTTGACTCACCGTCTCGTCACCCGCGACACCAGTGTGCTGAGTGTGTTGGTCAAGGGTTAATTTGGAGCTCTCGTCGACGAGCTCCTGCATGGTGTTCTCGACGAACTCGTTGAATGATTCGAGCTGCTGGCGCACCAGGCCCTTCTCGTCGAAGAACGAGTTGATGATCTTCCAGTAGTCCTCCTGCGCGATGGATTCCTGCTCCTCACCATAATCTCCGTCCTCTTCATACTGATAGTCGGGTTTGTAGTCGTAGCCATCGGCAGCGGTTCCTGTTGTTGTAGCAACGTTCTCTCGGCATCAGGGGGTTATTCACCTGTATCATCCATGTTGGGCAGTGGGGTACGTGGCAGCGCGCGCGCGTGCCGCCTAAAAGGGAAAGGAAGCGGGACGGTGGGACGAGAGAGTCGCGGATGGGGAAAGGACCGGAGAAGGGTGGCGAGAGGGGAGACGAGGGTGACAGCGAGCCGACAACCGCGGGCGTCTTTGTGACGCGCTTTTGATCAACGGGCGGTTGAGCTTGAACCAGATGCGCGCCGGGGCGTTCCAGAGACTACGGTTGCCGAAGAGATGGAGCGGATGGTCGACTCGATGTTGATGGTGAGATGGGTTTGTTTGGAGCTAGCTTTGAATTGATGATTGAGAGCGTTGAGCGGCAAACGCATCTCTAACGGCTTGGACGTGCACCCACGACATTCCACGTGGCAATTTTAATTCCGGCTGTGGCACTCACCATTCAAGCCTTCAAGCCAGTTTGATTCCGCCTTGACCTCCACCGCTAGTGACCTTTGGATACAGAATTTCTGGACTTGGCCCAGGGTAGACTATCACAACACAACAACCAGACACAACATGGTCACTCCCAAGAAGACCACGCGCGCAGTAAAGGGCAAGGGCAAGGGCAAGGCGATCCCCAAGGCCGTTGAGCCAACACCCTCCCCGTCGCCGCAGCCCGAGCTTGAGGAGGACGACGAGGACTCGGACGACGACGGTGTCGACGAGGCGGGCATGCAGCGCCTCATGGAGCTTGTCGGGCCCGAGGACCTGGACGAGGTTGAGAGGTCCCAATTGGGAATGGACGAGGACGAGGATGAGGATGAGGACGAAGACGAGGGGGAGGGTGACGAGGACGCAGAGGAGGAGGAAGGAGATGAGGACGTAAGCTTGACTCTCTGTAGAGACAGCTGACAGCAGGACGACGACGTGGTCATCGAAGAGGCGGATGCGGACGCGCTGGCAGTCGACGAGCTTGGTTCGGATGTGTCGCTGGACGAGGACGCCGTGCCTGCACGCAAGGTGACCACGAACAACAAGCCGGCGATGCGTATCCTGACCGACGGTATCCGGATGACGGACACCGAGTGGCCTGAACATCTGATCGTTCAGTCCAAGACGGTGTTGGACGTGGACCCGAACGATGGTGAGCGAAGCAAGCCTTGCTGAGCTGACGTCAGACCTGAAGCGCGAGATGGCGTTCTACAAGCTGGCGCTGGACGCGGTGCCCGAGGCGCGCAAGCTGTGTTCCAAGTACGACATTCTTTTCTCGCGGCCAAACGACTACTACGCCGAGATGGTCAAGAGCGACGAGCACATGGAGCGTGTGCGGACCAAGCTCGTCGAGGAGGCGCAGGGTATCAAAAAGTCCGAGGAGGCAAAGAAGCAGCGCGACCTCAAGAAGTACGGCAAGCAGATCCAGGTCGAGAAGCTCAAGCAGCGCGATGCGGACAAGAAGAACTTCAGCGACAAGGTTGCTGGTCTCAAGCGCAAGCGCAAGGACGGCGCCGAGATTGGTGGCGGGGACGACGAGTTTGGGATCGAGATCGACGACGACGACGAGCCCCGCCGTCAGGGCAAGGGCGGCAAGGCGGGTGGCAAGAACAAGATGCCCCGTTCTGCGCGTGATGCCAAATACTCGCTCGGCGGTGGCGGCAAGCGCTCGAAGCAGAACACGCGCGAGAGCGCCAACGACATTCCTGGGTGGGGTGGTGGCGAGAAGAAGGGCAAGTTCGGTGGCAAGGGTGGCAAGGGCGGAGAGCAGGGCAAGACGCAGCGGCCTGGCAAGGCGCGTCGCCACTCGCGGAGGAAGTAGACCTAGACGTGCATGCATATTGTATCATCACCGCAGAGCGTGCAGAGCATGCGAGGCAAGCTCTAACAAACAGGTCAAGTTGAGCCAAATAGTCACAATGGAGGAGTGGGTGGAGAGAGGAGGCATGTCCGCCAACCTCCACGTGGATCGTCGCGTCCTTTGGCTCATCTTCGTGCCCTCCCGCGCACTCTTCTCGACATCCACAACAACCATGGACGCCGACCCGCTTTACCACATCAAGCAGCTCTTCCACCGGGGATCCTACAAGGGTATGCCAACCCTGTTTCAAAGCTAACAACAGCGGCGATCGACGAGGCGTCGGACCAGCCGCTCTCGCCAGGCGGTGACGCGGCGCTCCAGCGCGCAGTGTACGTCGCGCGTGCTCATCTCGCCCTCTCTACTCCCGCCATCTCCGCAGCCCAGGAAGTTGTCGCTCCGTTCCTCGAGCTCAACCCCGCCCCACCGGCCGCGAGTGCGGTCGCTGCTCTGGCCTCGTATCTCGCCGGTAACGAGGATGCGGTGGACAGTGTGCGCGACCTTGTAATTGAGGTGGAGGGTGGAGACGTTGGCGAGGAGTGGGAGGAGGGGATGGTTCGAGCTCTGGCAGGGACAATCTTCATTCTGGAGAAGGAGAACGAGGAGGCTGTCGCAACCCTCAACGAGGGCAAGGGGCACGAAGACCTCGAGTGGTAAGTCTCCAAGCAAGGGGCTAGCTGACTCTAGCCTGGCGATCCTGGCTCAGCTTCTACTCGCTCTTGATCGCCGTGACCTCGCTAATTCGACGTACGCGACCGCTAAGCGTATTGGAAACGACAGCACGATCGTGCAGGCCATCGAGGCATGGATCGGGCTCAAGACTGGCGCGCGGCCCCTCCACCAGGCATTCTACTTCTACGAGGAGCTGTACCAGCTCCCGGCTGGACGGACGCCCGGCGTGTTGGCTTCCCATGCCGCAGCGCACCTCCTCCTCGGACACGGGGAGGAGGCCAAGGCGGACATTGCGGATGCGGTTGGGTCTGGCGGCGGTGACGACGCCAACGTCCTCGCTGTGGCTGCTAGCCTTGGCGATGGCGACGCGCAGGCCAAGCTTGCGGGCACATCGCACCCTTACGCAGCCGAGCTCAAGGCCAAGGAATCGGCGTTTGACGAGGCGGCCGCCAAGTTTGCTGTTGCTGCGTAGGTGCGTAGGGCTAGAGGTCAGAGGTCAGACATAGAAGATGCATAGCTGGAGGATTGTATGGGGTTGTTATTGCTCTCGTCTAAGAAGAACACGACTCGAGTCCAGTCCTGGTCGTCCTTACTGGAGCCACAACAATGCATTCTAGATTTAAGTCGACTACAGCTTGGCCGGGTCGTCGGCCTTATCCCACGCGCCAGCTTCAATCGTTGTGAAGAACCGCCACATGCTCTCGGCGAGCTTGTGCGGCTTCTCCTGCGTGATCTGTTATCAGCTCCATCCCATATCAAACTCACCAAATGCCCAGCGTCTAGGAACCGCTCGTTGCGAGCCCTCGGCGCGCGCCAAACCATATCGCGCGTCCGCTCCTCGCCATAGGTAGCGACGGGGATATTGGCCATGACGAAACCGACAGGACAAGTAAGTTTCGGCAACGCCATCCAACCATGTGCGACCCCCTCTGGCTCGGTGAAAACAGCAGCTTCGCTCCAGCTCGGCGTGGCCAATGTCACTGGACCATCGGGCTGTCCGTAATCGACCGGCACGAGACCGTGCGAGACGTACAGGTTGAACACTTGTTTATCCCACGCGGCGAAGAATGGCTGTGCGCGCATAGCCTTGGCCGCTTCTGCGCGAGAGGGCCAATGCGTGCGACGACGGATCGCACCAGCACTCAGAGGATACACGGCCACTCCGTCCTTGAGCCAGCGCTCGTACGGCACATAATGGGGAGGCACCATGGGATCAACGAGGAAGAGAGCCTCGAACAGGTCCGGCCTAGCTGCGGCGGCTTGGACGAGAGCATTGCCGCCGAAAGAGTGTCCGATCCCAACAACTTTCGGCATGTCCTTTGGGGTCTTGGACGTCCAAGCCAATTGCCAACCGGGTCGACCTTCGCCAGCGTAGACCGCGGGCAGGACATGTGAGACGAAATTGAGGGTGTCACGAGCGTCGTCCCGCCACGCTTGGACGGCACCCAGTCGGCCGGCATTCAGATCGACACTAGCGGCGTGGTTCGCATCGTCGAGAAGCCAGATATCGTCAAATTCAACGAGGGTCGGCGGCAACTGCGCCATTGTACCGAAACCCACGCCGGGAGATTTGGGGTCGCGGGAGAGGAGGGAACGCAGCGCAACGTGCCAGTGCTATTTGTCAGCTCCGTCATAACTCTTACAAACCTCCTTCTGAAGCCCGTTGGCATGGGTGCAGACCAACACCTTGCCTCCGCGGGGCTCGTCGCGGCGCCATCGCTCGGCAGCGAGCCAGTGACCCCTCGGCCGCTCGGTCATTACTTCATCGTACGTCCAGTTGTGCACATCGTAACGCATTTGGGAACACTTGTCCGCGTCCGCCTTCCATCTCGCCGCGCGCTCTTCCTTGCTCTCCCCCTCCACCGGGGGTGTTGTCTGGTAAGGCAAGCTTTCGCGGGTGAGTGTGCCGTGCGCCTCGGCCAGTTCCTTTGGGTATGCGGCCGGGGCAGCGTGGTAGCTCCGCGTCCAACCCGTTGGCGGAGGGGCGAGGTCGGGACGCGGAGGTGCGGGAGGCGCGGTTTCCTCGGGATGCGGGAGGAGAGGGAAGAGCGGTCGGTTGGGGGCCAGGGGGTCGGGCACCTTGCTGGGCGCAGTCATGCGCGGGTAGGTCGTCAATCCTGCTTTGGTGGACATTCTCCGTAGACTGTGTAGGTGAGTGAATGGACGAAGCAGACGCATGGATAGAAAGCAAATGCAAAGATGGTCGCGGGATGTGGGCGGCCGCGGGGTTGACGGCCTTCAAGTGCGGAGCGGAATTGGCGGCCTGACGACCTGGCGATTACCGAAGATTATATCACCGCCGGGTATGGTTGCCGAGAGCAGTCCAAGTCCCGGTGTCGCGCGAACGTAGACTTCGGTTTGTTCCCCCTATCTTTGATGCATTTAATCGAATAGCAGCAGCGATTACACATTCAAGTTGCCTGAATCACAGACGCAGAAAGCAGTAACCACATCATGTCACATAACATCCTCAAAGCTGATTCTACTGGTGCTCACCCCAACTCTCACGCCGACCCGTCGCCAATGTACCGCGCCTTGACCTCACGCCCATTCAGTCCCTTTGCGACGACAACCTGCGTGTCGCCAGGCATGAGGTCGAGCGCCTGGTCGCTCCACTCGCACTCGTCGCCCTCGACATCAAGCACAAGACCCTTGACCGGCTTCTCGGCCGAGACCGAGACCTCGTCCCCTTTGACCACCATCTTGAGACCTGGGTCCGGGAACGTGAGATACTTCCATGGTTCAGGCCAGTTGGCGTAGCGGGCCAACACCTGTCCGTTGGCAATCAGGCGAGCACCAACGACAATGGGCCTTGGAACTTGGGCGAGCGAGGTGCGCGTTGGCTGGCCCGGGACCGTGCCCTTCCATACCTCGGTGCTGGCGTTGGAGGCAAGCTCGACGTCGAATGTCCGGCGGTCGAGTTCACCAGCGTCGAGGTCAAAGCTCACCATTTCGATGGTCGCAGCCTTGGGGTGTAGAGTAGAGTTACACGCCCACAGCTCGAGCTCGTGCTCGATCGTGTAGTGTGCCAAGCTGCCAGGAGAGTTCGTGCGCACCTCTTTACGCGCCATGCCGACTGTGTAGGTGCGCATTTCGCGGGCGATGGTATAGAATGCCGGCTTGGGCCGCAAGTAATAGTCGCAAATGGCCCACGACACACACGGCCAACAGTCATTGATCTGCCATACCAGTGCGCCAGAGGTGTACTCGCGCCCGCGGCCCTTCCAATTCCTACGCCAGAGGCGGTACGCGGCCCCGAGCGTCTCAGCCTGCATCGCCTGCGTGTAGTACACGTACGAGGGCATGTCGAAGGCGTGTCGGAAGTTCTCCATGAGGTAGAGTTCGAGGCGGCGTTCAAATCCGTCCGCCTTATTGTGGTTTACGCTGATCCGGCTCTGGGGGAACGCCTGGTCTTCCTGCCCCTTCTCGAACCACTCGTTCACTGTCCGGATGTTCGGGTACCCCTGCATGCCAAACTCGGAGACGAAGCGGCCCGCCAGCATGTCCCAGTTGGCCCACGGTTCCTGTGTCCCGTGCCACACGTTCCACTGGTGCACGTCGCCGACTGTCAGATCACCGCTGGTCTTACCGCCATAAGGAGAAGAGGGCCAGTAGAAGATGTCGGAGCAGCGTTCGACGACCTCGGGGAGGAGGATCTCGTAGATGTGCCGTCCCGGGAACTTGGTGTGCATGTAGTCCCCACTGTTGTCGTTATAGTCGACGACCTTCTTTTCCTCGGCGACCTGGTAGTCTTCGTTGTTGCCGGCAAAGATGACGACGGAAGGATGCGTCCGCAAGCGCTGTACGGCCTGCTCGGCCTCGGCCTTGATGCTAGCGTTGATCTTGTCGTACGATGGATACAGGCCACAGCCAAACATAAAGTCCTGCCACACGAGCACGCCTGCCTCGTCGCACGCGTCGTACAGCGCCTCGGCCTCGTAAATGCCGCCAGCCCAGACACGGAGCATGTTCTGGTTGCCCTTCACAAGGAGGTCGACCCATGCGCGGTACCGGCTCTCTGGCATCTCAGTGAGGAAATTGTCACCCGGGATCCAGTTGCTGCCGCCGCAGAAGACGCGCACACCATTGACCTCGAAGAGGAATGAGGTGCCCGGCGCATCGGGTAGAGGCTCCTGCACGATCTCGACGTGGCGGAAGGCGGTACGCTGGGCGGTGCGCGCGATGACGGTGCCATCGCGGTCGAGCAGCGCAACCTCCAACGAGTAGAGTGGCTGCGCACCATAGTGGATAGGGTACCATGCGTCGACCTTGCCCGTCAGGTCCCATTTGGGCTTGGCAGTGACCTCGGACTTGATGACGTTACCCAAAGCGTCTGTGAGGGTGTACGCGAGCTTGGCACCAGCAGGCATAGCAGGAACCACGTCGAGCTCGGGCACGCTGAGCTTAGCGGCATCCCATTTACCATCCCGCTGTCCCAAGGTGGTATCGACGCGCAAGTTGGCCAGCCGCACTCCATACGTTTCGAGATAAATTGGTCGCCAAGGGCCGACGGTCATGATCACGGGTCCCCAGTCCCATCCCCATCCATACTGCGCCTTGCGAGAGTAGAGGCGCGAACTGTCGCCGTTCCAGAGAGCCATGGGACCACCGTTGGCAGCCTCCTCCTTCTTCGCTTCGAGAAGGGGAGCAGCGAAGCGCAGTTCGAGCGTGTTGCTTTCCTTCAACTGCCCAGTTACGCTCAGCCGGTGTGAGAGGAACATGTTGTCCGTCTTGGCAATTTCTTCACCGTTCAACACGACGGTGCAGTATGTGTCGAGGCCATCCAGGATGAGGTCGGCGTGTGGGGCCGCGAGTTGGGCTGCCGTGGCGTGCAAGGTCGTACGGAACGTCCAGGCGGACTCATGGATCCCTGTTCCGTTAGAAGGTGGGTGTCATGGTGGACAGAGGGAGATTAGAAGGTCGGTCTCATGGTAGAGAGGGACGTAGGGGTATAGGATCGAGATGCCAAGGCTGCACGAGCACAGCACTCACACTGGCAGTCCCACTCATTAAGGCCCTTGTACGGGTCCCTAATCTTGCCAGCCTTGATGAGCTCGACCTGCACGCTAGTCGGGACCTTGCACTGTGCCCACTCCTCCTGAACGTCCGGCTCGGTCTCGGATACGACGCGCGAGAACTCCCACCCCTTGATCGTGGTGCGGTGTGCGTCAAGCACGCCACCGTACTTTACTGAGTCGGCCATGGTTGCTCTGTATGAGGGGAAGTAGGGCTTGTGGATGTGGGGACGACGGGAGTTATAGTCAAGATGGACAACAACCCGGGCCGTTTGTCGGGCCGTTTTTCGGGCCGTGATAAGCCCCGCCACCAGGCCCGGCTTCTAACAGCTCAACCTCGTATGATATCGCATATGCATGGATACATCCAAGTGTCGTGGTATGCTAACAAACACAATGGCGGAAGGGCAGAAGGAATATAGTGTCTATGTAACGCACTCGTAGTGGTATATATATACAATCAGACTCGGAAAGTCGCCGGGTTCGGTTCCCGACTTCTCTCACGGCCTGGATCCCGAAGCCGGAGGAAGCCGACCGCCCTCGCGCGCGCTCCAGGTACTCGATCACAAGTTGAGGCTCGCGTTCGTGTGCGTGAGCGTCGAGTGGCGCAGGAGCACGCCCGAGTTGCGCAGCGTGTCTTCGTCTCTGACGTGTGTACGCGCAAACCGCTCCTTCTCGCAGTTGAGCGCCCACACCCAGCGATCGCGCTCGAGCTGATGTCAGCGTCCCCTACTCCCGTTGGACCCACCTTGCTGCGAGCGCGGCAGATTAGCAGGCGCAGGGGCTTCTTCTTAAGCGGAGGTGACACGAATGACGCTTGTGCCCCGCTCTTTCTGTTCTTCTCCATATCCCAAGGTTGCGGCGGGGCAAATGACCCGTGCGGCCACAGGAGGCGGACGCAGAATGTCGTGTCCTCGGCGCCGTCGGTGCTCTGTAGACCGTCCATGTACATGCGGTTCTTGGGGTCCCACGCCGCGTCGTTCTTGTTGGCGTCGAGCTCGTTTTGCGCAAGCATGCCCGAGTAAACCTGCTGTCAGCTGACATCAGGGCAGTGCAGCTCACGAAAGAACCGAAAAGAGGCCACACGGCGCGTCGGTTCTGCATCCCCGCGCTCCCATCGGACGCGAAGCCGACAAGACTGCCTTGCATGAGGACGAGGTAGAGCGACCTGGGGTCAGTCGTCATTCGTTCCGCGCCGCTCACCTAAACTTGCCCCAGGGGCTTCGGCGCACATAAACCCTTCCCGAGTGCGTAACTGGCCGGCATCCATCAATGACACACCGATTCCACAGCTGGTTGATCACAGTCTCGGTAGTGACGTCCAGAGCCTGGCCCACGAACGCCTCTCTCCCCATGTGGAGCTGTCGGACGTCCATGGCCGAGCGTGCATCGACTCGCCGCCGGAGAGCCCAGTACCGCACGAGCTCGGTCAAGTGCTTGACCCACTCGGCGGCAATCTCCGGCGTGTGCGCCTCAAAGACAATCCTCGTACCGTTGCGCATCATCACCTCAAACTTGCGCAGGTTCTTCTTGCCCTCCTTCTTCAACGGAGTAAGTGCGGATTGTCGGCGACGTGGAGCAGCGACATGGGTGGCGGTTTCAGCGCGCTGCAGCTTTGGGACGTGCAGGGGCGTAATCTCGGATGCCTGAGGCGCCGCAACAGACTTGGAGCGCTGGCGCGCGTCCGCGTCAGGGGCCGGTGGGCTGGCGGTGTCTGTCTCCGTTACGGCTGCCAGTGGCGCGGTGTCTGTCTCCGTTGCGGCTGCCAGTGGCGCGTCAACCCCGTCCGTGGCTTCGGGATCCGTGGGTTCAGCCGTCTTGAGGAGCTTGACGCTCTCAATGCGGGAGAGGCTGAGACACCCCACGCTCTTCTCGACAATGGTTGCCAGCCGATGGCGCTCGCCGTTGAGAAACTGCTTCTGCAACTCAGGGAAGAGCTCGGCCGGTGAAGAGCCGCGCCGCCGAGGGGTCAGAGGCGGTGTGGCGGCGTTGGCGGCGCAGCAGAAGATGTGCCCGTCGGCCACGCAGAGATAGACTTCCATTTTGGGGTGTGCAGCGGCCTTGTGGCGCGTAAGGTAACCCTCTACGGCCTCGGGCTCGCCGAGCAGCGTACCGTCCTCGAGACGCACTCTGATACCGTGGTGTGTTGCGTCACGGATCTGCAGCGTGCTCTTGGGCCGTGAGAAACCCTGCGCAAAACTCGCGAGGAGAGACCATTGGCGTGGTCTGTTGTTGACGGTCGAATCCCAGCACACCCAGTCAAGTGTCGGCTCGACCTCCTTCCACGCTAGCTGGAGGTTGGGCACCGTACCCAGGTCACGTAGCAAGCGCTGTCGCTCTGTGTTGGATAACACAGCTTTCCACGCCGAGCGCAAGATCGTCTCGGCGTTGAACGACACGCTCGACGGATCCTCTGGGATCGCGATGCGCAGCGTCAGTTCGAGGACAGGCACACGGATGTCGATCTGGGGCGGGAGCTTGAGTCCCAGTTGGCCAGTGATGTACCAGTACCAGTCGAGGGCTCGAGACCGCTCCCGAAAAGTGATGAGGAAGATTGCGCACCCTTGCCGACCAAGATGAAGGTCGTCGAGGAGGCCAGTGCGCGTGCGGTCCCACCGTGATGTCTGACGACGTAAACTCTTGTTCGAGTGGCGCTGGGTGTTGCGAAATATCACCTGCCACGGGCAAACGAGTGCCAGCGTCATGTCCGGCTTGTGGAACACTGTCAACGTAGTCGGTGACGACAGCGGTACACAGTAAGCCAGTCGCTTGTGTCCCTTGATCCTCTCCTGGCACGGCCAGAACTGGTGTCAGCTGTCTTGAGAGAGGTAAAGCTCACCCAGTCGGAATAGAAGTCGACCGACGTGACAGTCATGCCGAGCAGATACTCCTCCATCGGGTCGATTCGGTAGCATGGGCTACGCCTCTGCACCGACTCGTCAAAGTAACGGATGCCCTCGTCGCGATGCCGTCCGACTTTGACACACGAGCGGTCCCGCATGACAACGCCGCCTGGGAGAAAGTCGTCTTCGATCTCGGTGCCGGTGCCCTCGCTCATTGATGCTGAGTTGGGCCCCGAGCGCGCGAGTACCTGACGCGGATGCGCAGGCGACTGGGCGCCGCTGGGCTCCTTTCCTTTGAACTTGACCGTCTTAGTTTTGTGCGGATTCTCCACGTCGTTATACTTCTGCGCTTCCCTCTCTCTTTCCTTCACGGCAGACTTCTTCACTTCCTTCGCTTTGTCCTTGACAGCAGACTTGAAACTAGATTTGAAACCAGACTTGATACCAGACTTGATGCCGGATCGGATGCCCTTCTTGACGCCGCGCTTGAGAGCGGTTCTGATACCCTTTTTGAGGCCCGACTTGACGGCGCTCATCGTGTGTTTGGAAGCACTCGGAGTTGAGCTTGATCCACGTGACTTGTGCCCCTGGGACTCGGAGCGGGGCGAGAGGCTCGATGGACCCAAGTCCGCCTCCTCGTCCGATGTATGAATCAGATGCGCACGCGAGTCGGTCCCCGAACTCGGACGGGCTATTGGCGACGAGTGAGTGCTCGGTTGCCCGTCACTTGGTGGTGGCTTTTGCTTATGATGGTGGGGGACGATGGCGTGGAACGTCGACCCATCTGAATCGTCATTCTCCTCGCGTGCCGTCATGAATGTCTCGCCGCCCGTCGAGGATGTTGAGCCCACTCTGCTAGGGAGCGGGGGCGCGAACGTGGTTTTGGACCGCGATGGTGTGGGTAGAGGAGTTGATGGCCCGGCGGTGGGAATGTCCTCTTCGGGGTACAGCGCGTGAGGTGAAGCTTCAGGCGAGTCTTGCACGCCCTTGCGCAGCAGGGTCACCGAGGTCACCGGCGCAATCTTCTCGTCGCTCGGCACCGAATCGAACTCGGCGCCGATGTCGAACGAGTTGCCGACCCAGACTGTTCCCGACCCCTTCTTCTTATTGGCCTTGTCCTTCTTGGCCTTCTTGGCCTTCTTGTCCTTCTTGTCCTTCTTGTCCTTCTTATCTTTGCCTTTCCTCTTGCCATTAGGATCCTTATCCTTATCCTTCTTCTTCTTCTTCTTCTTCTTGGGTGCCGGTTCGTCATCGGTACTATCGCTCGAACTGCCAGTATCGTCCACATCAAAGTCGGCCTCGGTCTCGTCGCCCAGCCTACTCATTCTCCGTACGCGGAAGCGGTGCACGGCTGGTCCCACACGAGCCTCGTCCTCCACATCGTCCTCCACATCGTCCCTGCCGAGCTGGAGTAGCTGCCGCATTCCCTTGCGTCGTAGCTCGCGTAGCGCATCTCTCGCATCTGTAGCCTTGGTTGACGTTGCCTCGCTGAGCGGCCTGGGACCGAGGAAGCGGCGCGAGAAGACGTGCAAAGGCGGCCCAGTCGTGTTCACAACGGCTGGGATGGGCTGCATCGCAGACTCGGAGGAGGATGGCTCGGAGGAGGATGGCTCGGAGGAGGCTGGCTCAGAGGAGGCTGGCTCAGAGGAGGCTGGCTCAGAGGAGGCTGGCTCAGAGGAGGCTGGCTCAGAGGAGGCTGGCTCAGAGGAGGCTGGCGCGGAGGAGGCTGGCTCAGAGGAGGCTGGCGCGGAGGAGGCTGGCTCAGAGGAGGCTGGCACGGAGGAGGCTGGCTCGGCGTCCGTCATGCCGGGAGATGCGAGGTCGGTGTCGCTGGGAGGCGGCGCGGCCTTGGTATTCAAAGCCGCAGGCATTGCTGCCGCCTAGAGGGGTGGTAATTACAACAGAGGGGGTGGGTGGTTTGAAGATGGCGATGTGAAGAGATAGCGAGGAGAGTAATGTCATCGCACTAAACTCTTGTACCTGGGAATCTCGGGTTGGTACGTCATATGCACCGAGGTCTGACGATCTCCCGATCTCCAGCGCAGCAACCACAGATTCCAAAATCGCATAAATTAAGTTCCGTAAAACCCAGTCGTCTACTTGCCAAAATACTTGTATCGCTGCTGGCCATTAGGCTGGGTGACCAAGTCAAGTACATGCATAGATTTGTATAGATTAAGGATACAGTTACTTCTCGTCCAGTTCCATGGCCCTTAAACGCTCGCTGAGCTCGCGTTCCTCGCGGCTGAGTCGACGCCTCGCGGACGAAGCGACGCTCGGTGTGCGGCTTGGCCCTGCTCGTTTGACTGGCTCTGCTTCCTTTCGCCCGTAATCCTTCTCCTCGCGCGGCCTACCCTGCTGGCTGGCCCGTTCCTCCAAATCTGGTGCGAGGGTTGAGAGCAAACTGCGCGGGCTCGGCGCCACAGGACTAGGGGACACAGGTCGCGATGCCGGAGGCTCGAAGCCTCTGGCCACCGCTGCGGCCTTGGCGGCGCGCGCGCGCCACTGCGCACGCACAGAGGCCCACTCCGATGACGCTTCTATGCTGCTCCGTCGCCTCGGTGGAGGGGACGGCGGCGTACCGGGTGACGCTGAGGGCGATGGAGTACCGGGAAGAGATGAGATGGAACGTCGGAGTGCGCTGCCGCGCATGCTGTTCTTGGCCCTCGGTGCTGATGATGGGGGAACGACCTCGTCTGCGCGCTCCGTCCGCAATGTACAGTCCGCCTCTGGAGGGGACGAGGTGAAGACGAGCTTTAGCGTGCGGGCAAGGTAAAATGCGCCGTCGACACAGGCAAACTGAAGCTGTACTGCGTAGCGTAGAGACTCTCCTCCAGATGACGAGACGTAGGTGCGTTCACGGGCAAGCAGACGAGCACCAGCCGCGAGCTGAGATAAGTCGTACGGCACGACGAAGGCGTGTACCGCCGTGCTGGTCGTCTTGATAAGGAGCTGTAGTTGTCCGATAGCCGGAACGCGGTACCCGGGATACGCGGGGGGCTCGGAGTGCGGATCTCCAAAGGTTGCAAAGTAATGAGCCTCGAGGTCGACATCAGCTACCCATGGGGAGTGACATGGCACCGCCGCCGCAACCGGCTCGTCCTCGGAAACGAGGTCGTAATACGTCGCGGTGAAAGGGAGGACGAGGGGCTCTGGGGCACGAGGCGTCTGTCCTGGGCACGTGGCGACAGCACGCACACGTACGGCGAACTGGCTTGCGCAGTGCGGCTTGTGCGCTGCCATGCGGGCATGCAGTAAGCTGAGCGGGTAGGAGCCGAGGAGCGGGTGCGAGCGAGAGAGGGGCGAGGAGGACGGAGAGGGGGTGGGTGGGTGTGGAGTTTGAGGGGAGGGCGGGTGAGGCGCTTGGGGAGAGAGTTGGTGCGTTGCTCGGGGAGAGTGTGCGGATGCCTGAGAGTGAAACTGGCTAGCCGGGGAGTGAGACGACGCACGCGGCGAGTGTGTGTGCGCGTGCGGAGAGTAGCTGGGGGAGTGGTGTGCCAATAGCGACGACGGAGAGTGCGCGTGGTGGCTAGCCTTGCGTGGTATCGCGATCTTACGCGCCCGGCGCCCGTCGCCTTGAATCGGCGGGTTCGAGAGCGGCGACGAGCGGTGCGGCGAGGCTGCGGTCAGTGTCCAGGCATGAAGACGTCCGGAATGGCAGGGAGTTTGTGTCGCAGGGGTGACTGACCCCATCGCATCGCCGTCACGCGCGCACCAACAAACACATGTCTGGAGTCGGAGTCGGAGACGGGGCGACCTGCGACCTGCGAGCAGAGCTAGCTGATATACTTGATCAACCCGCGTCAGGACAGCAATCAAGGTCATCCATCACTGCCCGGGACCGCCTTATCGCTCAGGATCGGAATATCCTCGGAGCTCGGATCCAACTATCAACTGCTGTGGCTCGACTCACTAGAGTACCCCGGCGGGGAGATTGCGATTGTCATGGCCTCTTCAGTTCTGAATGTCTCAAAAGATCAATTGAGTGTGATAGTGCGACGAGTGAATGGACGGTGGCGGCCGAGTTGATGATAGGCCAGGTGGCGGGGGTTATGTGTAGCAGTAGTAGCGATGGGAAATGTTTGCTCTTCGGGGCGTGATTCGCATGTGTACGGGGCGCAGTGAGCGATGAGGAGAGGATGATATGAGATATAAGAGGAGATGAGAGGGGAAAGAAAATGCATCGGGTGTCCAGTAGGCGAGGTAGACGTTCCTCCTCCGAGTCGATGTTGATTCCGTCAACCCCCGCATCCCGGCCGACGACGTTCCGACTTGACTTTGTTCCTCGATCACTCCACCACCCCAATATAAGGTCACAAGACGTCCCCCTGCAACCGTCGTTTTGCGTTCTGGGGTCTGTATTCGTATGCCTCTCTCTTTGCTGGAACAGCTGATCACTCGCTAGGCCCTAGTATGCCTCCGAGAATGTGGAGTGGAGTGCATGGGGTGATGCACAGATATAATGCCCAAGTGATCTGACTGACGTCAACGGAATGGTGCCGTTGTTGGCATGGCCGACACCCCAGGTGCAGCGATTAGCGGAACCGTTTTATTCTATTTGATTGTATACGAGATTGTATTGATCTGCATTCGTTTATCAGTTACTTGGTTGGCACAATCACACTTGTTCTTACCTTAGGCCCGGACCTGCCCCACTCTGACTGTGTCCTTCCATGCCTCTACTAGTTGTAATACATTAATTCGTCGGGGTAATGGGTTCTCCAAGTTGACGTCGACGTTCGATCCCGCAACGAGGTAGAGATTCACAGTGTGCGCAGCGTATGAAGAAGACAAGTGCGTCTCTCAATAGCCCTCGATAGGATCAACACCGAGCTTGGCATCTCTGCAGGCGAAAACCTTTCTATATACATTCTCAACCGGTTGTTCTGCTGCTGGCCGCCACATTCTCTACCAGTTGTTCTGCTGCTGGCCGCCATAGTCTTGGCGCTGATAGTCCTGCTGCCCGTACTGTCCGGACTGGGCGAGCGCATTCTGGGCCTGCTCACGCGCCTCCCACTTTGCGCGCTCGCGGTCGACTCCGTTAAGGCCCTTGGTCTCGACGAGCTTGTCGACCTCCATGCCTGCCAAGCCAGCCATGACCTCCTTGGCAAGCTCGAACGACTGGGGCTTGCTGTCTATTAGCGTCATCAAGGTTAGTAACGCACCCGTTGGCTTGCTGGTGGTTCTCGTAGGCCCTCATGGCGGCAAAGGCAGCCGCGCCGCCGACCAGCTCGTGTCCAAAGCTCGCCTCGCGGGGAGCGTTCTGCACCTGGTCGTACGCGTTGCGCTAAAGTTAGCTTGGCCGAGGGGAGCTCTCACCTGGTCCGAGTCGTCGTGGTCAAACCAACCCATGATGTTAAGGTGTGTGTGTGAGTGTTAGGTAGTGAGGGAGTTGAGGATGAGTGTGAGGTGTTTGTCAGTTGCAGAGTCTCCCATGTTTTATATGTCGAGCGCTTGAGCTACTTGGACCCGAGTCGGCTGATACCGACTGCGGATTGTGTGTTATGCGCGCCGCCAGTGTACGCTGGACGCGAACAAACAAACAGGTGGCTGTGCAAATGTGTGCCATTTTCCCGATGTACAACTAGTTGTACGGCAGCATGGACAGACGTCACATCTCGCTAGAATTAGCGACTTCGTCACTGTGCCTATATCTGGACACGGGTGCGCAGCTCGAATCTTAAAAAAGGAATTCGCGAGATTCAGCGTCACGCTCATTCCGCGGGCCGCAGTAGAAACAGATTGCACTTTGGTACTTTGAGCATTACGATCGATCCCTATATGGCTCTCATCCAATTACAATTACCTCGAATCTCATGGTTGAAGACGTGGTTAACGGTTAACCCTTTTTACCTCGGTTCCATGGGTAAGGTGATGGTTTACAATTCACACTGCACGGAAAGACGACTGTGGACACAGAGCTCACACGCGGGTTCAGAAAACCGGCCCGGAGACGATCACTGTACCAATTACTGCGCTCGGTGACTGAATGACTGAACCTGTGTCTATCAACGAGCCTGTCCTGTCTGTCTGGAATCCGGACTTTATGTGTTTCAACCCTACGTAATCAACACCACCATATCACCCGAAGGGATGGCCCCCCCTCTGATATGAACCCACTGTCCCATAACGTCATATGGCCATATGGCCATATGCCGTCCCGCGCCCCAATGTATGGTAACTTCAACTGCTCAATCAGTGTACAGAGGAAGGTAAGCAGGTTCATCTAACGAGCAGGTGATCCTAACACTGACAATCTGCTCGGAAACCCGGAACCCGGAACCTGGAAAGGGAGTATGTGGTGCGAGGCACACAAGCGCGAGAAGAAGCAAATAAAAGAGACAAGATGGACAAGAGAGCGAGAGTGTGTTGATCCAGTGATCGAGTCTCGATCGTCTTGAGCGCATCTAGCACATCAACGTCATTATCGATCAACAGACACGCACGAACCACGCCACTTTTGCTCCTTTTACCAACACACACACACACACACACACACACACACACACACACATTCTCTCTCTCTCCTCACATACTCTTCACATTCACAAATGATTCTACATTTGGATCCACACTACACACTCCATACAATCCACAAGACGTAAAACTGATCGCTAATTTGGCAACATCTTCTGACCTGACTGGCTGGCTGGCTTCTTCATTGTCGTACAAACTCATCCTCACGATACTCTGAGCTCCTCTCTCGCATGTCCACCCCGGCGAGCAATGTCCAGTCTTAACCATCGACGTGCACAGTCACTACACGTCTGATTCAGTTCATGAAATTCGTGATAACCCCTTGTCATCGGTTTGATCACCCTTGCCACAGCCATGCGGAACACCATACGAGAATATACGAGCCAGGTACAGAGCTCCAAGTGCCTGTACCATCCACCATTCGAGTTGGATACTTGATTTCTCCTGTCCTGTACATCCCTCCCATTCCCATGCTGTTCACTAGCCACCGGCGACCGGCAACCCGGCCATGGCCGGCCAGTTGGATTGCCAGGTCAGGTAAGAAATCTGTGCCAGACTCGATCACTAGGTCAACAAGCTCACAGCTCATCCGAAGCAACGTCGGAGCTGATCTGATCGCAATCTGCAGAGTGCGGTCGGGGTCGACCAGGGCCTTTGCTCCCAAGATGGAGGTTGGCAGCTGCAAGACCTAAGCACTTACCAACCAACCAGTCAGCCAACCAGCCAAGCAGGAAGATGGATTGTTAACCAAGCTAACTACTATACCTTCCGTGTTTGTTACCTGCTCCCAACTACATCAACATCCTTTGAAATACATGATACCCCTAGCGGTGAGAGTGTCGTCATGACTGGCGCCGGACCACGAGGGCGTCGGCAGCACGGTTCCCCACTGCACATGCAACTCCCACTCACACCCACCCCCCATTACCCCCTCACCCGGCTCATCTCTCTCTCTCTACTCATTAATTCATTCTACGTCTTCGCCTTCCTCACCTTGCTTCTCATTCCTTTTAATAGCAACCACATTCACCTTCTTTGACTCTGCCCATCTTCCCACCCACACTCGCTTTCCTTACTTGGATCTCTCCACCTTCTGGAACATCTGGCAAACAAACCATGCCCCACCCACAGCCACAGCAGGCGCCGCCTCCGCGCATGCGCCCACACCCACCGCCACCCATCTTACGTCCCGCTAGAAACATACCTTTTGTTCCCGAAATCTCACACAAGAATGATCGCAAGGATGTTCGCAAGCCTCGCTCTCGCCGCCGCGGCCGCCGCGCCGGTATCGGCAACAAGGGTGAGCCAGGTACTCGTCACTCATCTGACCACAGCGAGGCGCACTCTGGTGACATCTGACAGTGTACCTTCCTCCGGCATGACAGGGGGCCATGAGAGTTTGTACTCGTCGCTGGGTCATGCTGACGTTCAGGCGCACCGCCTGGTTATAACACCCCTGACATCTCCCGTTCGCCATCGCCCACCCATGTCCAGCCTGACGCTCTCTCAACAACCCCGTTCAACCGTGACCACTATAGTGACCGCCACGAAGTCATCTTTGCACACCTCGAGCGTCTTGAACGCTTGGAGCGCCTCAAGCCTCCCAAGACCACCACCTTCCCTTCGGAGATTCCTCTAATCACCCCTCCGCAGACTGCTGCCACCTGCAACCGTACGAATTTCGCACACATTGCAAGCCTCGCTGACCATCCAGATAACTGGCCCTCTGCGTCGCGCACGCATGAGTGGCCCTCCACTCCGACCCTCTCGCCAACTTTCTGTCATACCTCGCGTCGTCCTGAGTACATCGGATCCCACCTGCCGATCCCCACCATCAACCTTCCCGAGACTAAGCCCTTCCCTCTCAACACCCCTGACTTTGGTGAGATCGAGCGCAGCCTCCCAGAGGCTTACAATGCCGACTACCCTCATCCTCTAACCGTCTACGCCTCACCTGGAGTCAACGCCGCCACAGTTTCTGTCTCTGGCTATGCGCCACTTCTTCGCGTGCTCCAGGAGACCGACCCTCGTGCCGCCATGGGCAGTATCCTCGCCGACTGCGGCAACGAGCATATGACGGCCCCAGCCCTTCTTCTCACTCATGGTAACAAGGACGGTTGCGGGATCCCCGAGAAGCTTTGGTTGCAGCTGTCGAGTTGCGCCGGCGTCAAGGTCCCTATTGGCGCTGTGCTGTCATCAGTCATGGCCGGGCGCGGCATGAGTCCCCGCTTCCTTCAGGCGTCTAGTCTCGCACCGACACTGTACTCCGAGCAGAACAGCTCTAGTCCTCCTCCCTCACGCGGCATCAACAAAACCGACGCTCCAGAGTCCCCTCTGTTTTCGATCTTCGCAAAGACCCAGCGCATCGCCCTCTCTCGTACGCAATCTGATATGATGAACACGCTGGGTAACCGCGAAACGGTTCACGCCTCTCAGGCTCTCTACAAGCGCCGCGGTATGTACTATTCAACGTAATTCAAGCTCGAGCTTACAGCCACAGGTTCCCTGCCAGAACTCCGCCTTGTAGCTAAGCGGAAGGCTGATCTCCTCTCTCGTGACGACGACGAGCGGTCGCAGTTGAACTCGCTCGTGAGCCCACGTCACCTCGAGAGCCGCGAAACAGACGAGCATTTGATTCGCGAGGTACGTGGAACTCTCTGTGTCTGCAGATCTGACCACCTAGCTTCTTTCTGCTTGCCGTGCGACCGAAGCGTGCCACCAAGAGTCTCCCAGAAAGACTGGACGCCTGCTGCCTCTTCAATCTCGCTGCATCCCCCTCAGCTTTGACACCCTGTCTACTGTCGACGAGGCGGATGATGACAGCATTCTCATCCCGAATCGGCACATCAAGCCGATTGGAGCAGAGCGCTACACTGGCGGCAAGCTCCCCAGCCTTCCCGTCCATCACCATTCACCCTCCCGTACCCTCGAGGACAGCTACAACCCGCGCACACCGAGCAGGCCAATATCCGGTCGACCCTCTACAGCGGGCTCGGCGGGAACCATGAGCAGCCTCGTCTCGCCAGCCGGGAGTTTCTACCAGCCCATCACTCCGACGGGTGCTGCCGACGTTTTCGGCGATGTGCGCTACGCCTCTCGCTCGTCGTCTTCCGACGAGGATTTTATGCTCGCAGCTAACCCCACCCGCCCCAAGATGATGAATCGAACCGCTCAGCGCATCATTCACGAGTCACCGTCCACGTCAGGTGCCAGCACGCCGCGCGACGATGACAAGGTCAGCCTCGTCCCGAGCGAGGCGTGGCTTGACCCACCTGTCTCCACTACCACTCTCGATTTCTCCACCGGCAAGTCCATCTGGGTGTAGTTGTTCCATCTACCGACATGTCGCCATGCTTAGCCATGCTCTTGGCTGTCGCCCTTCAAGGCCTTGTCTAATGCTCGCTTTCGTCCCCGACGTCTCAATTTTCATCATCAACATACCAGTCTTCCGCTCTGTCATCATGTTTGAACGAATCCGGCCAGCCTACCGCGGCCGACCGCCATCCCACAATCTTTTCGTTTCTTCCGAATCACACACCATCTGCCCATCTGAACATTCACCGCCCTTGACCTAGTTTCCATCCCAGGCATCAATCAGCCTGTTCCTGGACGTGCTAATTCTTTGTTACCGTCATATGATGCATATGGATGACTGTGTACAGTTCAGGTGCAACAGGAGGGAATACAAGGCACTATGGCCATGAGACATTACAATCCACTGCCCATTCAAGCCGCGCTCGCAGTGCCGCTCGCCGAGCCGTTCGCGACGCCATTGGCCTTGCCGTTGACCGTTTTTCCGGCGCCGTGGGCATTGTTGAGAACGCTCGTCATGCGCTCGCCATACGCGAGAGATCTCCGTACATAGAAGAGCATGTAAGCATTCTGCCGGAGAGCGGCGCCCAGAGTAGTGGGAGTGACCTTGTCGTCGTCGCAGTGCCACCATTCGTCGCCCGACCGCACGTCCGCCCAGTAGTGCCCGTTGTCGAGCTTGCCTTCGTGGGTGACGACAGCAAACAGGTCGTAGCTGTACAGTGAACTGGGCAGGTCGTCCTCATCAATCTCCTTGGCTGGTACCGAGCCGTCCACCACACTGGGGGCTTTTGAGACCGGGCCGGCAGCAGTCTCGACATACGGCCGCATATCGAGGTGACTGGGAAAGCGCACTGGCGTCTCGACCTTGCTACTCGTCGCATTGTGGGCGAAACGCTTCAGCTGGAAGCTCAAAACGGGCGGGAGCTTCTTAATGCTCAACTTTTTGGACGCCGTCACCCCCTTACCGCCCCCGCAGCGGCCGCAAGCGTAACCCCGACCATGGTCACCAATCTTCTCCTCGGCACAGTAACGGCGGAGCAGCGCGCCAAGAGTCAAAGGCTCGGCCTGCGGAGTGTAGGGAAAGTCGAGCTGGATGTCGAGTATCGGGTCGACTGTCGCGTTGGTCTCCCCGCATCCCGAGCAGGTGACCGACGAGACGAGCGACCCCGCAAACGTCATGTGCGCGATACAGTTGCAGCTCGCGAGCTGGCCCTTTGCATGGGCATGGATTTGGTCCAGGGCGGCCAAGAAGAACGAGTGCGCATCTGACGTCAGCTCCATCAAAACGATACTAACCCTGCTGCCCATGTCCTTCGAGTTCGGTGCTGGCGTGCCACATCGCATACAGCATCGTGATGGGTCCGAACGGGCTCGAGTCGTCGGCGTAGAACTCTTCAAACGCTCGGTCCATCTCACAGCAGAGACAGCCCTTCTCACGCTCCGAGGGTGCGCCGTCCGTTCCAGTCGGCCTACCAACCGCCAAACCACGGGGACCGCCATTGGGACAGACATGTCGGTTATGCTTGTCGCTCAAAAAATAAGCCTTGAGTAGCGGGTTGTGGATGAGCGCTTGTAGGATCGCCGAGAGAAAGCATGTCTGTGAGAGGTTCAGGAGTGGCCTGAGACCGCGGCAAGACGCCCGCGCAACCTTTTCCGGAACCTTTCCTTCCCACGCTCGCCAGTGGCCACGACCACGCCCGCGTCCGCCGATTGCACCCTCGCGCGAGCGGTCGTGCGCCTCCTCTACCTGGATCCGGGTGGCGCGGAACAGGCTCTCAAAGCTGTCGGGGTAGATGCAGTCGTCGCACTCGGAGCAGAAAATCGCACCGGTCCCAGGCTCCGCAGCTTCTATTAGCCCAGTTGTGTGGGTGGTGGGGACATACCAAACTCGCAGCGCGTGCTATTCGCAAAATGGGAGAGGAGACAGTCACGCGCCGCCCGCGAGGTGGAGGCGTGCAGTGGCGCACAACCGACAAAGTCACATGTCAGGCAG
Source organism: Cutaneotrichosporon cavernicola (assembly GCF_030864355.1). NCBI lineage: Eukaryota > Fungi > Basidiomycota > Tremellomycetes > Trichosporonales > Trichosporonaceae > Cutaneotrichosporon > Cutaneotrichosporon cavernicola. The sequence goes on along the minus strand of NC_083396.1, from coordinate 1,474,154 downwards.
GCCCACGGTTGAGAGAGTGGTGCAGCACATGCATGGCACGCAGGTGGTGCAGTCTGGATTAGCTCTGATGAAGGAGGAGCTCACTTTACGACGCTTGGCACCTTGGTCCAGCGCACCCCAGCGGACGACGTCGACGAAGCGGCGCTCGACTTGTTCCTGGCCCCGCTGGACAAGTGTACGGAGATGCGAGCAGATCAAAGTGTCCCCTTCTACTGGAGGGAGACTGAGAGGCTGCGGTGTTGCTGCCATGTTTGTTATTCTCGGCGTCGTTGCCGTTATGGCTATCGGGGTTGATGGACTGTAAAGGAATGGCCACTCTTTGCATGGAGATAGACTGACTGCTTGACCCACCATCCAGGCACCGATACTATGGACCCTGAATGCGGCATCTCACTTGTTATTTGATACCCACCTTTAATCACTGACGACGGACGCGCACAGAGCCTCAAATCACGTCAAAACCAAACAAACGTTCCACAACGTTTGCTGCCGACACCTCCCACCTCACACCTCACACAATCAGCATTGCAGAATGTCACAGCATGCTGACATCCTCACCAACCCACCGTTCTACCCCATCGAGGGTGTCGACGCGACCGCGCCTCTCCAGCAGCAGATGGAGCAGATCGACCAGCTGAATACACTTCTCCTGCAACAGATTGACGCCAACTTTGCCCGCCTACACGCGACCGTCACCACGCGCATTCTCCCCGAGATCAAGCGGTTCGCCTTGGCCAACCAGCCGACTCGCGAAGCCGCACAGTTCTGGCAAGAGTTCTTCACTCTGGCGTTTGGCGAAAGGCCCGGAGAAGGGAGCACGGTGGACGAGACGCATTACGATGATACGCACAGCGAGCTTGGCGGGAGTTTCTTCGACCCAGCTGCGACGAGTACCCCAATGAAGGATCGGGACGTGAGCCTCGACGACAGCTTAGGCAGTCCATTTGATCGGGTCGACCGCCAGCTCTCGCGCCTCTCAATCACAAATACAGATGAGCCGACACCTTCCCTCCCAAGGGGGTACGATTTCGACCGGTCACTCAGCCCCGATACCCCCAACGATTATGACTCTACACTGCGCTTTCACGCAGGATCCACGCCACGGCCAGCTCTGCCTGACCCCGATTCACCAACTGCCCACCGCTCCCCGTCGACAATGCTGCTTGACATTACTTCTACCACGTTGGGCGAACAGTTTGGGGTACTCTCTCCGTCGTCGCGCAGCATGTTCCGCCGGGCACATCGCACATCCGCTCAGCCCTCGTCCTCGGCACAGCGCCATATTCTCGACGAAGACGACGACGTCAAGCTCGGCATGTCTCCACCCAAGACGATGAACTATGTGCTCCCGCCGACGGCCCAACGGATCATGACGGTCGCCGCGACACCGATTAAGGCGTCAGATTTTGACCTGATGGACATGGATTACGAGCCCAGCCCACGCCAGCACACGCCAGCGGAACTGCGGCGATACTCGCTGGCGCCACATGATCTTGCAGCGGACCTGGCGGCAGCGCGGAAGGAGTTTGACGCGCCGATCCCGGGCCCCTCCATCCAGAAGGAGGAGCTTCCTACTGCACGGCGCCTGTTCGAGCGTCAGGATACCCAGCGCTTCGAGTTCGACGAGTCAACGTACGGGTACCGCCCTCGCCGGAGTCTGGCCAACACATCGTACGGGAGCGACATTGAGATCCAACGCGACGTAACCGGCCGTATTATCGGGGACGACGAGAGTATTGATGACGCCGACGACAGCTTTGACGACACAGCGGGATATGCCGAGCCGGCAGCTCAAGACTTTGAACTTGTCGATAACAGCTTCGACTCTGATGCGAGCGGGTATCCGCGCGGCTCGGACAGCTTTACCGGCGAGACGAGCCTGTTTGGCAACCCCGCTGCTGGCGGTGGAGCGCACTTCGCCCTACACCAGCAAGACGAGATGGTCACGTATCACGGCGGCCGGCTTGAGGACGCAGCGGGGCCCGACAGCCCGACACGACGACGTTAGGTAGTGCATATGATATTACTGTAGAGTCTAGTTGCTGCAGGCGACGTGTACCGCGCTCCCATCTGCACGCACGTCCACCTTATCCCCCGCCTTCCAGAGAGCCTTGTTGCACAGTGCGCAAGTTGATGAGTGTGGGCTCCAGCCCGCCTGGCTCTTCGCCACCTTCTCGCCCAGCAGCTCGAACATGTCCGCGTCCACAAGCCGGATGCTCAAGGACAGCACGTCCGTGTCCTGTCGGAACGAGTCAAGCATGCCGGACAATATCGCGCGGAACTCGGAGTATGCGCGTGCTCCGCCTTTCTTGCCCTTGCCCTTGCCCTTGCCAGTCGGTGCGGCTTCGACGAGGCGCTTGAACAGCCGCGCAAACGAGAGGTGCGCTGAGGACGTCGATAGCAGTGCCTGCAGCGTGTCCTGGACGAGGCCACGCAGTGTCTCGAGCGCTGACGATCCCAGGTCGTCTTGCTTGAGGGCCGACACTGAGTGTACGAGCTCGGTGATCGAGTGGAGCACGCCGAACCACATGTCCTCAGCGTCGCTACTCTCGCCTGAGTGCTCCTGGCACAGCCGAATGGCCATATGCGCTACGCTGGAGAGCGTCGCTAGTGACGCGTGGATGTCGCCCTCTGAGTGCCGGTGGATGCCCTCGGCGAGATCGGCGCCGCGTGAGGCAAGGACTGAGTCGATCGTCTCGAACGTTTCCTTGCGTTGGCCGTTGCGGTCAAGCGCCCACAGCTGACCTTCGGGAACGCCGGCCATCTCGAATTGCTCCGCCAGGAGAGGCAGGTCGAACGCTGCCTTGCCTTGCTCGTCAAGGAACGGGAGGATCGCGGATGGGTCCTGCTGTGCCAGGAGCGACACGTACTTGTGACGAGCGCTGTTGTGGAGGTGTTTGGATGGCTGCAAGATCACGCCGTCATCTTCCTGCCCGTCGTCGCTCTCGTTCTCGTCAGCCTTCGGGTCAAGCAGACAGCGTAGATACGCTGCCTGCTTGTGCTCAGATCCGTCAAGCGCCTTGATCGCCGACTCGTGGAGGGACGGCAGAGACCGGTCGAGGAGAAGAGCCGTCTGGCGCACACTAAGGTCGAAGAGGTGAGGCAGCGCGTTGGACGCAGCGGTCAACACCTCGTCCGGGACAATGCCAAGAGAAGTCTTGGAAACCGTGATGATCTCGTCGAGGCTAGTGAAAACACCGTCGTCTGCGTCTGGGTCCCTCAACAGCGTGTCGATTAGCGCACCCCATTTCCGGTCGCGCCTGCACGCCGCACGCAGGATGCGGAAGAAGCCTGCCTGCTCGAAGCGGCCCAACATTTCGTCGGCATCGTGAGGCGTGTATGCTGAGAGGAGGTACTCGGCCGCGAGCTGCCTGTCCTCGCGCGTCGACTGGTCGGGGTCGGAGGCCAGGCTCACAAGGATGCGATGTGATGTTGATGGCGGAATGAAGATGAACTGAGGGTACTTTGGCAGGTTGCGCGCAACAAAGATGTGAAGGAACGTCACGTCGCTCGAGTGGAAGCCGTCGTCCATTACGTCGAGCATGAGGTTGATGATCGTTTGCCGGTTAATTGCGCGGGACGGGTCGTTGAGATACGGGTCCTCGAACGCCAAGTCCATCGCGTGGAGGAACGCCTCTGTGTCGAACTGCAGGAGCAGCCGCAAGTATGGGTACGCTGGTTCAAAGCCTCCCGAGTCACTCTGATCGGTGAGCACGAGGTCGTTTGAGCCTTGGGGCCATTCGACCGTGCGATCAGAGAAGAGCAGGCTATACGCGGCGGTCCTAGCCGACGCCGCCTCACTCTCCCGCATCTGCTCGCCGGACGGGTACCAGAGGCCAGAGAGAACGTTCGCAACGTAAGCGTAGAGCTTGTAAGCGTCCGGTGCCAGCTCTTCCTCCACATCTGATCGGTCGACGCTGTCGCCGACGAGGCTGGGGCGTTCGCGACGAGCACGCTGGATGTCACACACGATGCCAATGAGCTTGACAATCGGGGCAGCATAGTCGCCCATGGCTTGAGTGTAGACGTGGATGAGGGCGTCCCACAACCCATGCTCCTCGCACAGCGTGACAGCCTGGTTGATGTCGAGCGAGTTGGGAGCAATATGCCAAATAATGGCCTCCGCCAGGCCGTACTCGCCCTGGATGTCGTGCATGGAGATCATGGCCTGAACGACGTTTGGCGGCACCTCAGACACGCGGTCCTCAAAGATGTATCCCTCGAGGCGGGCCAGGAAGATGTTCTGGATGCCCACGTTGGCAAAGTGCTCGTACGCCTCGTCGAAGAGGAATTCGGAGTCGTGCATGGCCAAGCACGCGTCGATGCAGGCCGTCGCCAGGCCCTCAAAGAGTGAAGTGAGGTCCACCCCTCGGCCATCGGCACTGAAGTGCGTGTCGTCGTGCATGCGTTCCTCAGAAAACGCCCAGTCGAGGGAGGCTCGCATCAGTTCGCGAACACGGGTGCCGACTACGTCGCGCCGGGCACCGGGCTCTTCTGGTAGGCCGATCGTGTTGCCTGCAGCTCGGCCTTCGTAGTACGCCAGTGCCAGGTTGATGGCGGCGAGGAAGTCCCCCTTGTGGACGTTTGCCAAGACGCGATCGTTCCAGTGCTGCAGAGTGCCAACCTGGACATTGGCCTTGGTGAGGAGGAAAAGCTTCTCGCGGAAGGTTCGCGCGCTGCTGGCGATGGTGTTCGGCACAGCGTCGATGTCGGCCTTGCGGATGCTGAGACCAGAGTAGAAGTCTTGCGAGGTGAGAAGCTTCGTCTGGAGCGGAGTGTTCTCGATGGCCTTCATCGTACGGACGTTGATCAAGAGCAGCTCCTCGTTGGTGATGATCAAAAGATGCTGAACGTCAGTGACGGCTGGTCACGCCACTCACGTCTGAGTCAAACCAGTGAAGAGACTGGATGGGGTTCGGAGCTTCCCAACGACGGCCCTCAATGAACTCTGGTGATTTTATCTGCGCAGGCTTCTTGTCATTCTTGCTGGCGCGTTGCGACCGTTCCAGCAGCTCGGTGACGGACACACGAACGCGGAGGAAGCGCAGTGACGTGCCCCACGAGTACGCGAGGACGGGGTCGGACGGGGGCGACGTTGCGGTTCCTGCAGTGACCTCTCCGGACTTGAGCCATACCGCACAGCCAACAAATCCTCCGCAATCGCCACCGGCCGTGTCGCGCATCTTGCGGAACCATGTCTTGGCGGAGGGCTTCATACCAACAACAACAAGTTTGACAGGCGTGAGGAGCGCTGTGACGTGGAACTCGTCTGTCGCGTGAGGAGCTGCACCGTGAGGGAGAGGTAATGCCGCAAACAGTGTTGTGGGCTTCTTGACCGGCTGAGACCGGATAGAGCTGGGCGCCGACGTCTCCCCTTCATTCCTTGCAGAGTCAAGCGGACGCTCTGGTCGTTCGTGCTCCCGCTCGGGATACGAGCCCAGCATCCGAACAACGTCATTACTGTCAACCCCCATCACACGGCCCAGACTGAACCAGAACGCCCTACCCTCCTCGTCGGCAGTGACGATGGAAGTGTGGCGCTTGCCGACGAAGCCAATGTGGATAATCCGAGACCCTTGCAGGTGGCCTTCCTTACGACCAGAGAGGACTTGCGCCAAAGCCACTGCGAGACATGTGCGGCTCGGCTTTGACGGATGTGACAGGTCCCAGAGGAAGATGTTGCCGCTCGCGTGACCTACGCCGATCCAGGTCTGATCCGGGCAGACGGTCACTGCGGTAACCGGCCCAGACAGAACTGTGATGTGAGCAACGGCCGTCGCGGTGCCTCTTACCAGTCGCCTCATTGCCCAAGACGCTTCGCACCTCCTGGTTGAAGCCATATACCACCACGTAACCACCCTGCGTGCCGACAGCTATCATACCGTTCGTGTCCATGACCGTGGGAGTGCCCAGACTCCTCTCCGTTGGCGGTGGAGAAGGTGCCTCGCCTACTCCTCTCCCCAAGGAAAGGCCGAGGACAGACCCTGTCCGCTTGGATGGGGACGGGCGTGGGGTAGGCGATGAGGCGCCATTTTCTCGGTCTCGGTCTCTGGCCCGATTAAACAGGTGCGCAGACAGGTGGCGCAGGGGGTGGAACGTGAACGCTGGGCCTTTCATGTCCTCGGCGACAGGCGGTGATTCCAGCGCCGAAGCCAAAGGGCGGGACGGGCCGGCTAATGACGTGGTTGAAATCGAGTCCGAGCGAGAGAGGGACACCTGCGAAAAGTGGCTTGGGAGACGTGTGTGATTGGCAAGGCTCGATGCCGTCAAGTGGGTAGATGTAGAGGTGTTGCGGGTGTGGGGTTGCGATCGCAACCTTGACACCGAAGGGTCTGTACGTTAGCACTAGCCGCGACCGTGCCACGCACGGATGTAGGATCGCGAAGGGCCAGAGGGGCTAGCGCGCATGGGCGACTGTATCCTCTCCTGAACGGACGCAGAGAGTGATGTTGTGGAAGGGGTTCGCATGGAGGATTCCCCCTGATCAAGTTAGCCGTGTCATTGTCTTGTCACTCACCCTCGAGTGCACCGGCAACGCGCCAAACTCGTCTTCCTCCTTCTCGACAGACAGCGTATCGACCGCCTCTCCACTGTCGAGCAGCACATTGCGGACGGCCTCGTCGTAGCCCTGGCCGCTCTGAAGATAGCTCGACGGATCATCGTCACCCGAATCATCTCCATCAGCCAGGAACATTGCACGATTGCGATCGCGCCGTCGGGTCGGCGAAGGCGTTGGTGACTGGTCGGCGAGCGACAACACCTGCTCCAGACGCTTGGAATACTCTGCGGTATCTTGGTGCTCATCCTCGCTTTCTGGTGTGCCCGTATCTGGCTGGTATCGTAACCATGGATCGGTGGACCCGGTCGACAGTTCCGGTGAAAGGGGCGGTGAGGGACGGCGCCAATAGTCGCTTGGGCCCTGTTCTGAATCCTCATTCTCGTTGAATCCTTGGTCGCTGGCCTGGCGCCAGAAGGGTGGTGGGTGGTCTCGCAACTCGGTGTCACCCCATGAGTCGGCGGCCCATGGTGGTTGAGCCGGTGTGCGTGTGTCGGCCGTGTCGTCCGGCAGGTTCGCGTCCTCAGTAAGGGCGGATTCGTCAAGGGCGGGCTCGTCACTGCCGCCGCTCGAGGTGCTGAGGTGGCGGGGGCGAATTGTGCGATCACCCGAGGAAGCGTTGGAGACTGTCCGTGTTGGTCGTTGTTGTGGGGAAGTGGGTTTGGACATGTCGTTGGCAGGTAACGTTGTCATGTCAATCAATGCTCGGCATGTTGGCACCGGCGAGCGGGCCGGGGTACGTGGAAAGGGGCAAGTCGAGGTTGTTAATGATTTTGAGCGTGGTGAGTGTGTAGGTGTGACGGTGGACTGTATTGTATGAGAGTGGTAGATGAGTGATGGATCAACGGACAGATAGGGAGGAGGGCCGAGGAGAGGGAAGGTCCAAGTGGTGTTGCTATGAGATTGGGACGAGACATCCAAGTGTTACAGTTACAGTCAGTTTATTACATGACCAAGTGTTCCGTGAGCCCGCGTGTCAGAGCTCGACTTGATGACCACGTGGAAAAGCTTAAATACTAGTTCCACTTAGTTTAATACGTACTAGCAAAAGGGAGGGCGCGGTTGATTTTTCTTTAAGGCTTGACTGCAGTTTGACCCTTGATTTGAACCCTGTGAGGGGCGGCGAGGGGCGCCATAGCCACTCTCCTGTAGCCAAAAGAGCCAAACAACACTCTCCTCCTACGATCCAACAGCTCATTTACCTTTTACCTATCTGTCCCAACAACCCATCATCCCATTCATCCCATCATTCACCATCCACCATCCCTCATTATCTCATTACCCCTCTCACTCACCAAACATTCATATAAACTATACTTTCAAAACAGTGAACGGCCACAACGACCACACGACCACACGACCACACGACCACGGCAATTATCCTTTATTCTCTTGACTCTCAACCACCCTCCTCTGGGACGACGCCATGCCCCCCATCGTCACCGGATCCCCCTTCCGCCGTCCTCGCAGCCGCTCACGTGGACCCGCTGCCCGCTCCCCCTCCCCACCCCCCCTCCCACCTAAGAAGTCGTATATCGACCTCAACTCGTCCGCACGCCGATCCTTCCCCGACGCCCAGGGCAAACCACTCCGCGCCTTCCTCAGTGATGTCGTGGTTGTCGGGCCGGAGAACAACGAAACGACCGCTCTCTTAAGCAAGCTCGGAGACATCGTCGAGCGGCCCACGGCCATTCCGCGGCCCCCAAAGGCGATTGCATCTACATTGCCGCAACCCACAGGGGAGAGGGAGGGTTCGAAGCAAGAGGAATTGGGCAAGCTGCTCAGAAGCCGGATTGAGGAGCTCGTACGAACCGAGCGGTCTTACGTGTCACGCGTCAAGGCCTTGAAGCTCGTGAGGTGATAGAGAAGTAGGAGCTGACCTCAGTCGTACGCCGACCCCCTGCGACACTTTGCCAAGTCGCCCAGTACTAGCATCATCCCTGTGTACGAGGCCAAGACGTTGTTTGGCAACATAGATGCGGTGCTGCCCGCAGCGATGGCGTTTCTGGCAGATCTTGAGAAGATGTGGGAGAGCGGACAAGCTGACATGGTCGTCGGGGATGTCTGCCTTAATCATGTACGTGTGTGGATGTGGCGACAGCTGACCCCCAGCTCAAGACCCTTAAGACCCTCGACTGCTTCCGGACATACATCGCAAACCAGGATGAGGCGCAGAAGACGTTCAACGAGATGAAGAGGAAACACCCTAGATTCGTGACCTTTATTGATGTGCGCTCGCGTGGCTACTGCAGCTGACATCCAGAGCACCAAGTATCAGACTACAGGCATCGGAAACATCGGGCTGTTTGAGCTACTGATGGAGCCTGTTCAGCGTGTCCCGCGATACATTCTTCTTTGGGAAGGTGAGCTGGGTGCTCGCTAACCGTTACTGATAGCAGAAATGGTCAAATACATGTCGGTACTTTCTCCTCAGCGCGCCAAGCTGTTGGAAGCAAAGGACATTGCATCGCGCATTGCACGCTGCGAACCAGATGAGCGGACTGTGCGGGCTACTGTTATGTACTCCTTGGAGCGCAACGTCGATGGGTTCCCTGTAGGTTTGTGACATCGGCGTAACTGACTTCAGGCGAGCCTCTACAGTAACAACCGCGACTATCTCGACTCGATCGACGCCGAGGACATGACCACAGACGGAGTGATCTACAACCCTCGCGCCAGTCGCCCTGTGTCTATCAAGTCTGGCAAGTCAAGCACTGTTACGTCGTTCGGCTCCAGCAGCAGCTTTGCATCGCCGCAGAAGGAGGTTGGCACACCCAACCCGCTTCACTGCACACTCGTCTTGTTCGACGACAAACTCATGATCACCAAGCGCCAGGTCCAGGCTATCAGTGGCTGCAGGGCAACCGGGCTCGATGACATCAAGGGCCTTATAAAGTCCGGGGGCGGCGTAGCAGTCAAGGAGAAGGACGGCGCGCGGCGGGCCCAACTCAAGTTCCGCGGCGTGGTAGACATCTTGGACGTTCGTATCGCAGACGTTGGAAATGGAGACTTCCAACTCTTCTTCGAGCAACCCATTGCAGACCAAGGCGACCGCTGGAACTTGCCACTCCGCACATTCCAGGTGTGCCACCCGCCAGCACCAGTCGGGCTCGATTCTCAAGCAGCCCGCACAGACAAGCTTCGCTTTGTACAGAATGTCTGGGCCGCACAGGCGCTCGCGCGCAGCAAGATACTTCCGTCACAGGTAAAGCAGACCCCATACGTCCTAGTTAGCGACGAGACCTTTGACGTCGACGGGTCGCGAGTGAAAGCCTACTGGAATGTCTGGACGATGGTGGGATGGTCTGCCGAACAGCGAAAGGTAAGTTTGGACGACTTCCAAGCTGATCTTCAGGCAAAGGTCCTGGTGGAGGTCGCAGGCTCAGACTACGGCGACTTGCCTCTACCCGAGCCCGATGAGTCGACCACACTCATCATCCGCTTAGAGCCGTTGGCTGGGGACCTCTGCCGCGTCTCTTACATCCCAGCGAAGGGTGAGCCTGTCGTCCGCGAGCTCATCGGATCAGAGGACGTGAACAAGACCGTTGTGGAGAGGAGTACGTCGCGTCTTAGATTTGGACTAACATGCAGTCTCGAAGGCCATGGTCTACGTGCTGCCATCCAACAACCCGAACCCGTTAATGCAGACGCCGACGCTCAGCAAGAGAGCCTCGCGTATGCTCTTCGGCTCCAGCACCGCCTCCTCCCGAGGAGGGCACGGCAGCGGCGATGGCTTCGGCTCAACAAGCACGACGAGCACGCACCGCAGCCGCTCCATCACTAGTCGGAGCTCGGGGATGGACAGCAGCGCACTCTCAGGCGTCGACACCATCTCCTCAGCTGGCCACGGTTTGTCTCAAGCGTCACCCGCTTCACCGTGCTCGCCCATGTCGCCCTACAACCCCTCGTCGCCTCCGAGGTCACTTGCCAAGTTAGAGAGTGGCCAGGGCCGGGCTTCTCCTGCTATGGAGGACTACTCGGACGACAGGCTCGCTTTTCGTCTTGACGAGGCGCGCAACAACTCCCGCTCCCTCGCAGCGATGGCATCGCCGCGTCTTCCTCCACCCTTCCCGAGTGCGCCTTCACGGGTTACGGCCATGCGTGAGCAGCTGGAGGCACGCGAGCGCCATGCCAAAGCCGCCGCGGAGGAGGACGAGAGAATGAAGAGTATGTTGAGGCCAGTAGCAGCGCTAACTTCAGCCCGCTCGTCGCCGTTAAAGCCGGGCATGTCCCCAGGAGACCTGATCACGCGAGTCCAGGTCCCAACATTAGCCTCTTCGATCACGGAGAGTCTCTCGCGCGACTCGTCCTTAGGTTATTTACCCCAGTCGCCGACAAAGTCGGTGCTCTCCAGGGCAGGCACATTAAGCCGATCCGGCACGATGTCTCCGAAGGGTCCCCGCCAGCCGCCCGGGAGGGGCGGATATGTCGCTCCTCTGCCGCCTCCGACAGCCAGTATCGTTCCCTCAATGCTGCAGCAGCCCGATGCTGTTGCGATGGAGAATGTGATGAATGGCGTGTCCCAGCCAACGCCCCTCTCCATCCCCAGCCACGCCGGAACTGAGGCCCCGCCGACGCGGAGACCGCTTCCCATACCACAGGGTCCAGCCGCCCCACCTCCGACGGTCTCGCGGCTGATGGGCCTAGGCGCCGCTCCGAAGCTTAGATCCATCTCTGGAAGCCGCGGGCCTCCGCCTAACGACGAGAACGTCTCGCCTGTCGCTCAGAAGCGTGCACACCCCGCCGAACACCTGTCGCCACGCAAGAGAACGCCGAGCGACACGGTCACGTCCCGCCACGAGGGCGACCTAACGCCGACGCAGGCTCACATGCCCCGATACCCATCGACCCTCAGCGCAGGCCCGTCGAGGGCGGGGTCGTGTTCAGGGTCTGGCAAGAGAATCCTCACGCCCAGAGATGAGAGGCGATCGAGTGGTGCCCTCACTCCTTCGAAGAGAGTATCAAGCGTAGCCTCCGTCGCCAGCGTCGCAAGCATGCAGAGTACAACGTCAACCGCGACCGTTGATACGGTCTGCACGCTCAAGTCAGCCATTGAGCAGTGCGACGTGGTGATGAGCGACCACCCGGACCTCGCTTCCGCGGCCGATGCCGCCAGGCAAACAGTTCGTGTCTGATTCCAGAACCTGGCTAACGGCAGATTGGAGATGCACGCAAGCAGGCCCGTGCCGTGCGCAAGAACGTGGTGGTGTTGAGCAAGCAATTGAAGGAGTCGCGGCGTGAACGCCGGTTTGAGAGGCAAGCGAGTTTGGCGCGCTCGCCGCACAACCGCAATATACATGTGAGCTCCTAGTCCTTGAATGAAATTGACAACTGGCGGAGCTCATCTCCTCCACCGACGACGTGACGAGTTTCGGTGCCGACATCCCCTTGTACAAGGACAGCTCAGAGGAGCAGCTCAAGGTCCTCGTGAACAGTACCCAGGCGGTCGAGGACCACCTCGCCCAAGCGCTAGCCGATACCGAACGAGTGCGCATGCTCGCGCGCAACGCGAGCCTGCAGGCAGACCTTGTTGCCCAGCTCGAGGCGCAAGTAACCCGCGCAAAGGAACGCGAGGATCTCCTCCACACCCAGCTTGCTGCGAAGGAGATGGAGGTGGACGAGATCTACAATGCCTTCAATGTCGAGCTGGACGGGATGTACAACGACATCGCGCTGGGTACAGAGGACGCTGTGCAGACTGCGCTGCGACAAGATCTCCAAACAACCAAAGGAAAGAGGAACGAGCTCGCCCTCGAGAACCAGCGGCTGCGCGACGAGCTCGCCAAAGAGCGCTTGCGCCGGGAGCAGATGGCTGGCGTTCTCCGGATGCATGGAGGGCCGGATTTGTCGGTGACGCATGACGAGGCGTAGGCGAAGTCGAGGCATACACAGGCGTGAGCTGGTCTCAGGCACATAGACACTGGTAACAACAATAGCCCCCGGGCGCTTCTTGTACATGGATTATGGTTACATAGGTTGCTTGCACCTCTGTTCACAACTCACGGTTCTAGCTAGACCTTACAGTAGGTACTTGTCGACTCTCATCCGGAGCACACGGAGCACTGGCGCACTGTCATGACACTCCCCCTACACAACACAACAAGGAGGCGTGTGATATTGCTTTAAATGTAAGAATCATTACTCCAAGGGTAATCAGGGAACCCACGTGGTACAGGGTAATACTTCTCCACGCTCTCCACTACCCAGTCAGGGATCAGGCACCAATGACCATGACGACATTCCCCGACCTAACATCTGGGTTTGCTTCCGTTTGCCACTCAATACCCCACTTGAGAGTCGGGATGATCACTGATCACTTACGACTAGTTATCACTACTACCACCACAGTGTGTGATGCGCATCCGCGTCAACGTCTTGATCTGACATTCACTCTTGTCTTTCACAAACTTTTCCATCCTATCCGACATCGACAAACTACACTCGTTACATTCGACATGAGGCCGGTCGCCCTGCTCGCCTTTGCGGCTGCAGTGTCGGCCGCACAGCTGCCTCTGGCAAGCTCAGAGCCAGACATGGAACGTGAGTTGTGACGACGGGCACCTCGGACATCGCCAGAATCCCAAGCTGCTCATCCCATGCCCATCTGGACCTACCACTAACAACCCAGCCTATTCCGAGACAATAATGAGCACGCTGTCCGCTTCTAACAAGCACGGCACCTTTGTGCACCTCCTCCAGCGGTCCAAGCTCGTGCCGATGTTGAGCCGGTTTAATGGATCGATCTTTGCACCGACAGACGCAGCATGGAAGGCGTGGGAAGATGCGCACCGGCCCGACACGGACGAGCGCGTACACGGTTGGCTTGGGACGTCGGGTCTCGCCGAGTGGCTCCTCAACGACGACGAGGCCGAAGCCGCGCTCGCGCGCCGCGTCGCTGCAGCTGGGGTCGACGGGCCGCGCGTTCGTGCGGAAGCAGACAATCAGAACTGGGCAATGCGGCAGCATCTCCTGTACCATATCCTCAACTACACGCTCACAGAGAGGGATTGGGCGCCACGGGAAGAGAATAACATTACTATCGAAACGACCTTGCTATTCCCTATGGGCAAGGAACCGGCGCCCTCGCCTATCCCACCACCTGGGACGCCGTGGACCCCCACACATGGACAGGGGCTACTTGGCAGTCATGGTCAGCGGCTACGCGTCGCTCTGCCAGGCAGTGTGGAGGGCGGGGATCGCGGGCTCGTTGGCTTCGATCACTTCGGTAAGAACGGGGCTTGTGTGTGGGACGGCTCTGGGTGGGAGAATGATCCGAACAACACACACATCTGGACAGGTAGGGATCCCGACACAGACAAGAACAAGGACAGGAAGAAAGAACGCGGCGTGCGGTGGGTACGCAACGGCGTCGTCATCGGCCTCGACGGCGTGCTCGCCCCACCCTCGAGCCTCCTAGACACGTTGCGAAACACGCCTCAGCTGGCGTATCTTGCGCAGCTGCTTGACGTGCCGCAGGAGACGCAGCTCCCACTCCCGCCGTCCCTCGACGAGGCCAAGCACGTGACATTGTTCGTGGCGTCCGAGGACGCGTTCACGACAGCGTTCGACGACCTCGAGCGCGGATACCTCCGGGGTTTGTTTGGCATCGAAGGCCTCAGCCGCGTGCTGGCGCCCGGCACGATCCTGGTGCTTGACGACAAGCATCCCGTTGGCTGGAGCGACATGTGGAGCAAGAAGGGCACGAATGTCTCAAGCGCCAGCGACATCCTCGAGGTAACTGGGAAGAACGGCTCGCTCTCAGTAAACGGCACGACCGCTGAAGTTGTGGACATTTTCACCGCCAACGGCGTGATCCACATCATGCCCAACGTCATCCTGCCTGAGGGCTTCGAGCTGCTGAACTCGGCTGAGAAGGTACTACTGTCGCGCAATGCGACGCGCTTTGTGTCACTCATGCGCTCGGCCAACCTATCCGTTCGGTATATTGGCGAGCCAGGGAAAAAGGCCAAGCGCGGCTTTACAATCCTCGCCCCGACCGACGACGCCATCGATTACATGGGTTACCTCGGGTCGCAGGGCGTGCTCCCACTTGAGCTGTCTGGGCTCTTCCCCCAGAGCATTGCGGGGCCGCTGGGACTGTCATCAGTGCCTGGACCTCCTGCGGATGACACTTCTCCGTTAGCCCAGCTGCTCAAATACCACATCCTTGCAGGCAGTTACGCGCCGGACGATGTCAAGGACGATATGCTGATCCCGACCGAGCTCTCAACTGCCGAGCTCGGAGGCGCACGTCAGCCAATCCGTGTCGAAGTCTCGGAGCGCCGCATGTCGGGCGCCACCTGGGACGTCGAGGTCGGCGAGATCTCGTTTGGCGGCGCGAGCGTTGTCGGCCAGCCGGTCAAGAGCGGCGACACGATCATCTACTTCATGTCCGAGATCCTTGCACCACCACTCGACACGCTGCAGACCGCCATCGGCGACCTGCAGCTGTCCACGTACATTGCTGCCGTATACGCAGCGGGTCTCGAGCGCTCGATCAAGAAGAACCCTGCCACCACTTATTTTCTCCCTCGTAACAAGGCTTTCAACAACCTCGGCCTCGCGATGAAGTACCTCCTCCTCCCTGAGGGCCGCGACGAGCTGCGCAAGGTGCTGCGCTACCATGCGGTCGAACAACTGCTCTACACGCGCGATGTCGAAGTCGGGCTGACAGTCCTCAAGACGATGGAAGGAGGCAATATCTTGCTTGACAGGAGCGACAACAACAACTATACGCTCCGCTCGCCGTCCCAGTGGCCGAAGCACGACTCTGGCAGCGCGTCTGTCCCTTCCAACGGCGACCTGCGGCCAGCTGTCCTGCGCGCACACAACGCACTGACGGAGACGGGTGTGATCCACATCATCGACAGCGTCGTCCTCCCCGCTGACGTCAAAATTAATATCGCAAAGCTCATCCGCGGCTCGAAGCAGCACACGATGCCAGAGCTCCTCGTCAAGGCAGGCTTCGGATGGATTCTCGAAGGGCGTCAGCCGACTGACGAAGAGGTGTCAGACCTCGGCCTCCCTGGGGACTTCCGCACCTTGGGCAAGAGCAAGAACGGTAAGGGGGATGGAAACGCGAACCCCGACGACCTCGCCCAGCCGGCGTACACTGTCCTGGTGCCGACGGATAAGGCGTTCTCGCGCATTAACATGACGTACTACTTCTCGGACCCCGAGGCACTCAAGCGCTTGCTGAAACTGCACATCATCCCGTCGAACTTGGGCGCGAGCTTGCCCAAAGGTAGCTCGGAACACGGGCCGCGCCAGCCACCCGCGGACAACACACCTCTGGCGCTCGAAGACGACGTCGTGTACCCCACTCTCCTCGTATTTGAGAGTCAGTACGGTGAGGTTGGCTTCCGCGCCCAAGGGGACGACGACTTTCTTGTCGGTGTGCGCAATGCACGTGGAGGGTCTTCCGATCGCCCGGCTCGCACAGGCCCAGCGGGCCGCGCAAGTGTGCGATGGGAAGCAGCCAAGCAGTCTATCATCGGCATCCTCTCAACCACCAGCATTCATTCTGACGCCCACACTGCTGATGATCCCGCCAGCACGCCCCTCTGGCGGGGAGGCATGACTCTCGGCGGCGGCGTGATTGTCATCGACGCCGTGCTCGAGCCATACGACCCGCCGTGGTTTACGCGCTGGGGCTGGCTCGTGCTCACGGTCTTTGGCACCGTCGCAGTCGTGAGCTTGGCTGGGGTGAGCGTGTGGTGGTGGTGGGCCACCACCAAGAAGAAGCAGGAGGGGTACGAGCGGCTCGCCACGGCACAAGAGGAGGCACGACAGGAGGAGGAGAACCGGCATTGGCGCAGAACGAGCCGCGAGACGTAGAGACCTCGTCGTGCGCCAGAGAATAGAGGGGAAGATGGGGGTAACGCGGGTTATAGATTTGTTGTGATCAGATCCTGTATGCATTTCGCTTTGTATGTGGATTGCGGCCAAGTAGAGTAGGTGAGTGGTGAGTGGCGGTGCCTCTACTTCCGACCAAGAGGTATCCGTAACATCGTGTCTCATCATGCCATCAACACGCGACATGACGCTTAGAATGCCTGCAACTGGGTTTCCAGGAAGACGGTAGCACACAGTATGCGCGACATGATGCATCGAGAGAACAGGATGTCTCACGAGGGCGCAGGGATGTGCTGCGCCACAGGGACGGGATTATGGGATTAGTCAGTGTTAATTAGATATTAGGGCAGATGCAAATACTGGATACTAATAGCAGGCTTGGGCTGGGGTTAGAGTTGACGGGATCAAGTTGCTGACCGCTGCGCTAATTAATGAATTGGGCGGGTCACTGATCCTATTCAGCTTTCTAGGGCACACCACCACACTGCTATACCACCATTACTAACGAACAGTACTCCCTAACCAACCAACTTGTTAGCCATCAAGCCCCGCCACCAATTCCCCACTCCCTCACTGCACTACCACTGTCACTGTCACTCGCTACCATCATCCACACTCGATCTTCCTCGTCATCCTCATCACCTTCATCACCTTCAAGTCTCAACCTCGACTTCAGGCCCACCTCCCTCCCAGACAAACTACCACCCGCCAACCCCACACCATCCAGCTCCACGGTCGTGCAGTCGAACGACACAACCCTTGGCACCCCTCTGACGCCTCACCCTCTTGCTCTGCGGACGCGACTCGCTTGCCACCGTCTGCGCGCGGCGTAGGCCAATCATCGACCAGCTCCATGTACGTCTGTTTGGTGACATTCAGCATTCAACATTCAACCACGTCGTAGCGTTCGTCTCTCAATTCCTCCAACAACCGCTCCTCGTCTACTTGTCCCCTCCTCCCTCACACTCACCTTCTATCCACCTCATCCACTCCTTCTCAATACCTGTCCCTCAGTTCCTCACCTTCCTCCTTCTGTTTACCATCTTCCTCCGTTCCCGTCTTATCCATCCCCGCCCTCTCTGTTCCCGCTCTCTCGCGCTCGTCGCTCACACCCAGGAGCACTGCAGTATGAGCGACTCGCCATCCGATCAGCATGCAGACACCGCGGCGCCTGTGAACGCGACGGCCACCGCGCCGCCAAACCCACCATCGACCAACACCAACACTGACCCTACCGCTCCTCCAGCCGTACTGGCGAAACTGGCATCCCCATCAGCTGCCCCTCCCACCGATACCGCATCCCACAATGAGGACCGGTCAACCCAGCCCGCTCCCGCTACCGAACGAGACGGCGCACCGTCCGCCGCGGACGGCGCATCCAAGCCGGAGGAGAAGAAAGACGATGCCGACAATCATACACTCGCGGACGCTGTCCATGCTCCTGCCGACACTGTCACTCACCCACCAGTTGTCGCTTCCGCGGTGCGGGTCCCCACGCCATCCTCGCGCACATCCACTCCGCCACTTGCCGCGCATGCGAAGAAGAAGTTTAGCTCGGTTAGCGTCACCAAGGAGTTCCTGAGTAAGGCCGCGAGTCCAGTGCCTGCGCCAGCAAAGCTAGGTGCGTACTATCATTTCTGTCGAGAGGCTCGTGCGCATTACTGACATTCTTCAGTGCGCCCAGCCGCAGTGGCTACCCCAGCCCAGACAACCTCCAAGCTCCTCTCCTCCAAACTCACCACCGTCCCCTCCTCTAAACCTTCCACCTCTCCCAAGCCACCAGCATCTGGTTCCGCATCGGCACCGTCCGCGCCATGGGCCAAGCCTGTAGCCCCGTTCGAGGCGGCGCCCACGTTACAACACCCAGCACCCACCCGGACTGCCATGCCCAATGTCGCCATGGGCTCTGGACAAGGGTTGGGAGCCGCAGCACGCCGCGCCTGGGGTTCAGTTGGCGCGAGCGAGCGGCGAGGGCCGCCTACAGGTTTATCGCGCGAGTTTCCCACCGCCAAAGAGGTCGCCGACGGGAAGCGCAAGGCCATGCTCAGCGCACAAGCCGTCGCGCAGGCCGAGGCCGCCCACAACCAGGCCATCTTGGATGACCTCAACGTGTTTACGCACTTGGAACCCAACGCGCACCGGTGGGACGTAAGTGTGACATGAGCGTAAACGCTGACAAGCAGGAGGAGGACGAGGACGACGATATGATCGACTTTGGCGACGGTCGCACGTACTCGTCTTTCGGCCATGCAGCAGAGAACCGCGATCACCTCGACCAGCCCGTTACCAAGTCGGAGCGCTTCGGCGACGACTTTGATCGCAGCTGGCCCAAGCGCGACGAGCAGCGCTCAAGGCAGGAGCAGGGGCGCGTGTTGTTTAACGCGTCATCTAACCGACTCGAGCCCCACGCACGCGGACTGCCCACCCAGTCCCAACCCCGCCTTGTGCCCCGCGACGCGCCTCGTCAAGACCGCGACCGCGCGCTTCCCCCTCACCTTGAGGCGGGGCGGGCTCTTCCTCCCCACATGGCTCATTCTGCATCGCCAGGGAGTGTCGGCTACGCGGCGTCAAGGCCCTCGTGGCGAGCGGGCCCCACCGATCGTGACCCAGGACACCACGCTGGGGAACACCGTGAGCGTCACCGCGAACTCCCAGTGCGCGACCCGCCTGCTCGCTCGCCTCCAGCGGAGCGCGCACCGTTGCCTCCCATACACGCAACTGCCCTCGCGCGCGAGCCGGCAGCTAAGCTGCCACCTCCCCCAGCAGCTGCACCCCCTGCGGTTGTTGCCCCTACACCCAGTGGCCAAGCGCAGGCTGAAGAGATGCACACAGCAGCAGAGAAGGCGCGTATGCGGCGCGTGGCGGAAGAGGCGGACCGTGAAGCGGCAGCCGAACGGGCACGCCAGAAGGCCCGCGAGTTGGCCGAGAGGTTTGGTCCAACCCCACCCAAGCCGGCAGCGCCCACTGCATCAGCTGCTGTACCTGCACCCTCTTCCGCACTCCCCCCGCCTCCTCCTGGACTGTCCAAGGCCATCCCACCTCCTCCCGGCTTCGCAAAGTCTGTTCAGCAAACCCAGCCTCAGATCACGCTGGCACCGCGGCCTAAGGACCTCACCAGTCCCCAGGCACCTATCACGGGGTTGCCTCAGCCTCCAGAACTGAAAAGCACCGCAGCAGACCGCGCGTCGTCCTGGCGCCGGACCGAGCCGCTGCAAGAGCTGCCGCAGCAGCAGCCGGTGGACCGCCTGGCTGATCGTCGGCCCAGCCACGATCAGGGCCGCTTCACGGACATACCACGTGAACTGCGTCGCGGCGCACGCGATCTCCCGCCGCATCCTCTGCGCGAGGTGTCACCCCATACACAGCAGCTCCCGATTTCGTCTCAAGGACGCGACCGCGAGGAGGCGCCTCGTTCACCCAACAGGCCAAAGGCGCCGCCTGGCCTGGAGCAACCGCGCCCACATGGCTTTGGCCAAATTGCCTCACCGCACCCTTCGAAGAGGGAAGCTAACTTTGACACCATGCTTGCGCGCATCCAGGCCGCCATGGCTCAGTCCAGACCGCTGGCGCTCGACGGCAAAGTGTCTGACGACTCGGCCTCGCCGGATGGCGACAAGCAGAAGAGTCCTGTGGAGGCTGTTAAGGACGTCGCACCCCCGGCGCCAGTGCCCACACCCGCTCATGCCCTTGCTACGCCTAACGGCCTTCCGGCTGAGAAGACCCCTGCGCAACAGACCCCTGCGCCTTCAAGACCGAGGAAGGCTGCGCCTGCCCCTTTACCCCATCTCCCTCCCGACTACTTTGACGCTACGCAGGCGCCAATCCCGCCCTCTCCACCCCCCGCGTGGCGGTTGTACAATGTCAAGCTACCCAAAGCGACGCCACCCAACAAGGATCCCCTCCCACGTTCACGCTTGAGAGCCGCCGAAGCCAAGAACCAGGCGCCTCGGGGTTGGACCCAAACCTTCGATCCACCACTGGAGCCCTATGCCCACTCACGCGTGCTGGCAGATGTGCTGCTTCCTCAGCCGATGGGGGGGCGCCGCTTCGTGAAGCCGGTTGACACTGGACTGATCGTCAGCCTTTCGCATCGCAAGCTCGTCCCGTACCAACGCAAGCCGAAGCAGCGCCTGGTAGAACAGCGCGTGCTCCCCGGTGGCGCACTTTCGTTTGGCAAACCCACGCGTCCCGCTCCACCTGAGCCTGCGCAAACTGCGGTCACTGCTTCCCAACCTGCTCGCAAGCTGGGCAAAGCTCGCATTGCCGTGCCAGGCCCCCAGGCGGAATCGATCCCGGCTGATGGCGCTAAGCCGCCGGCCGTGCGCTTCATGGTCTCCAGCGAACTCGACGGCGACAGTCTGCTGGACGAGATTAACAAAATGAGCCTCGAACACCTTGGGGAGGTGGAGGACAAGGGGTTAATAGAGCCAAAGGATCTCGTTGAGGTAAGCTATGTCGTAGTATTAGCTGACTCTAGAAACCTGGCACTCCGCCTCCTGCACCGGTATCGGCGCCGCGCACGAACCCGACTTCGCCCAGCAATCCTATTCCTGGCCCGTGGGCAAAGTCGACTCTGGCGTACTCTGTCACGTCTCCCGCGCGGGACGACCCCCAGCGCGAGCACCTCAAGAGTGTGTGGGAGCAGGCTGCCGATACGAACGTGGCTTCGTCGTCTGCGCCCGTGCCCGCGCCTAGCCAACCTGAGACGCCTCTATACCCGACGCTCAACTCACCTGCGACCGCGCCTGACCCGGCGAGCCTCAAGCCGGTGTACCCGATGGGCCAGTCCGCGTTCGGAGCCCGGGGCCAGTTCGGCCAGAGCTACAGCCAGTTCTCGGGGGCGACGAGCCCCGACGGAGGCATGGGTGTGCAGTACGGGATCATGGGCCGTGGACAGACGGCAGGCAATGCCAACGGCTTCCAGCAGGGCCTGTGGGCGCCATCGCCGTCGTTCGGTAACTCTCTCTCGGGCGGGTACGCGTACCAGAAGCCGCCAGAGAAGCCAACCACCTTCGCAAAGGACGCCAACCCTAACTTCACTGGCGACTTCCGCTACCCCGCCAACTCGAACCAGGCGTTCCAGGGCAACTACAACGGGTACCAGTACCGGAACCCCCAGCAGAGTTACGGACACGTGGGATACGGACACACAGGGTTTGGGACGCAGATGGCAGGCCCACGCGCCAACACGCAGTCGCGGTTTATGGGCAATGGCGAGTTCCCA
The DNA here is from genome assembly GCF_030864355.1 of Cutaneotrichosporon cavernicola. Taxonomy (NCBI): domain Eukaryota; kingdom Fungi; phylum Basidiomycota; class Tremellomycetes; order Trichosporonales; family Trichosporonaceae; genus Cutaneotrichosporon; species Cutaneotrichosporon cavernicola. The sequence continues at coordinate 1,452,519 of NC_083396.1, read as the reverse complement.
ATGGGTTACGACGCCAACTACTACTCTGGCCACGCCGGACAGCATCCAGCCGGGTATTCTAACGGGGGTGGAATGGAACAGCCGCGACCGGGGCGCAAGATGTGGTAGTGATTACAGAGAAGCGCGAGCTGAGAGCACGCGACTGATGATGGATGGAGAGGATTTTGGAGTCTCGGTATAGTTGCTGTCCGGATGGCATGAGTAGTGTCACTGAACGCGTGAGCTGTACAGTACAATGTAATAGCTCGCTCCTACATGCAAGCTGTTCAAGCTGTAATAGGCTGTAACTGGGAATGAAACCAGACGTGGATTCAACAAGTTTCAAGTTAGGATTTAGGGATTCGGCAGGAAAAATATGTCAGGATGTTAAGAATCTTTCCCTGCTGATCATTTAGCTGAAAGTATTCAGCTATATTCAGACCATCTTTCCTTCGAATGCTAGATAATATCTGGAATCCAGGTCCAGGAGATCCAGGAGATCTAGGAGAAGAGTGAAGAGTGAACAGAACAAACACGAGGGGCTGAGGGAGAGGCAGAGCACCAGGGGAGAGAGGGAGTCAAGAAAGCATCAGGGGCCGCGTAGAGTGAAGGCATGAATGGTTAGTCAGGTTGTGACAATTGTAACGAGAGGGACAACTTACTTCCACGCGACCCGCAATCCTCGACCCTAGACTCGCGGCTCGCAACCCGCCACCCGCAACCCCCGACTCGAAGGGCACTATGTAATAGCACGGCATGTGGTTGGGTCATGTTAGGGTGCGGTGATGATGATCGCGGGGAGGGAGATTGAGATTCGGGAATGCTCCACTTATAGATTCATACAGGGTATGCTGTGCTTCGCGTTCTGTGGGGATGTAAAGTTATGGATTCCGAACACAAGCTTTGCGAGCTGAGCGTTGGACAGATGAAAGATGTAAGGAGCGGAGCATGAAGATGGAAGCGGAGCGAAGAGAACCAACGGGGAATATGGGCAGGAACGAGGAACAAGGTTTAGGGAGTTGGCATCTTGGACACAGCTGCTCACCTTTGCTAGGTACAATGGCTAGAAACTTTATATCACCACAAACTCCATGTTCGACGTGTCCGCATGGAAATTGGGATAGCATCTGCATAGATCAGAACTTTGTATGAATGGAGAGGCCTGGACTTGTTCTACGGGGGCTGAATTGCTAAGTCTGAACGAGATCTCAGTTGAGGGTGAAGGTGCATTGACTAGACGCGCCATCCTCACAACAACTACCACTCACAACCGTAACCTTGCTTTGGCCAGTCCCAACTTTGTACTCTGGTCTGGCGCTTTTTCTATCAATGGCCCTCCGTCCATCACTAGCACTCTACTCTACTCTACTCTGCTCTGCTCCCCATCGACCATTGACGGGCGCTAGTTGACGAAACATGTCAACGATAAGAATCGAGGTTTGGCGTTGGGCGGAATTGATCGTCCTGCCACTGTACCAAAGTCACCGCCTGATACCTACCCTACAACTTGACGCCTTTAAGCCTTCCGCCTTGTGCCTGCAGTGCCTAGCCACCTGCCGTCAGGGACCATTACAATCCCAGTGTTAGGAGTGTTAACATTTTCGACTTCAGGAAAAGAGTCCCCTAGTACCACACCGTCACTTTCTCTCGCTCTCAGTCTCCCTCAGTCTTGTATCCTAAATCAACCCGTTGTAATCAACATTCAAACTTCTCTATCTCTCCACGTACATCCACATTCTTTTTACACTTCACTCTGTTCAATTCAACTGGCATCATCCTCCATCCTCATCCCTCCTTCTCATCCTCATCCTCATCCCCATTCTCATCCTCCTCCTCCTTCTCATTCTCTTTCTCATTCTCATTCTCGTCATCGTCTTCTTCACGCCGCTTCCAATACATTCATCACCATTCACCACCCTGGCCTCAAGCCACCGAATCTAGTCCCTTGGCCCCACCCTATGTCCTACCCTGCGCCATCAGACGCTCCTCCACTGCACGTTTCTTCCTCATCCTCACCCATCCATCTTCTTCCTGTCGCCCATCCACCGATGACAGACCCCCGCCAACGCGCTCCGTTTGCCCACGTCAGCTCTTCACTCGACCTCCGCGGCTACGCCGACACACCTCCCAGCTCCTCTCCGGCCCGCTTCGGAAACAACCTCGGAGTACAAGGTGGCCCGGGCTTCTTTGCGGCTCCACCACCCCAGCAGCCGTCCGGGTTTGCGCGTGCCGCCAACGCGGCCGGCGCCGCGTTAGGCGGATTTGGCCTGGCTCGCAAGTCCACCGACCAGGGTATCGACACCAGCAACACCAGCTCGTTTGGAGATGCGCTCACGAAGCTGCAGCATCGCGCGAGCGCCCTTCTCAACGGCAGCGAGTCAGGAGGGAGAGGCATCGAACTGCCCTCCGTCCAGACGTTGAGGTTCGTGTTCCTCTGCATTCTGTGGTACGCGTCCAGCGCGGTCTCGAGCAATACCGGCAAGGTCATCCTCAACAGCTTCAAGTTCCCCCTAACGCTCACGATCGTCCAGTTTGCCTTCGTCTGCGGGCTCTGCTGGATCGGCTCGAGCCCATACCTCAAGTGGACAGCTCGGCTTCGGTCACCGACCCTTTCGATCATCCGTCACACGCTTCCCATGGCCTTCTTCCAGGTCGGCGGGCACATCTTTGGCTCGCTCGCCATCTCGCGCGTGCCCGTGAGCACTGTGCACACCATCAAGGCGCTGTCGCCATGCTTCACTGTTGCGACCTATGTCTTCCTCTTTGGCGTCAAGTACTCGCCCGCCACGTACCTCTCCCTCGTGCCTCTGACGCTCGGCGTCATGCTTGCGTGTTCGTTTGACATCTCGTTCAACAACATCGGGGGACTCATCTGTGCGTTTGGCTCGACCATCATCTTCGTCTCCCAGAACATCTTCTTCAAGAAGGTCATGCCATCTCCTGGCTCGAGCGGTTCCTCTGACTCGCCCCGCCTCGACAAGATCAACCTCCTCTTCTTCTCCAGCGGAATGGCGTTTCTACTCATGGTCCCCATGTGGCTGTACTATGACGCGCCGCGCCTCCTTGCGGTGTGGTGGGGCACAAGTGTGCTCCCTCCTACAACAGGCGACGCTTCGGCTGCCAAGGTCGTCTTCACCTTTGTTGTCAACGGCACGGTGCACTTTGCGCAGATCCTTATTGCGTTCGCGCTCCTCTCGTCCACGTCACCTGTGACCTACTCGATCGCGAGTCTTATCAAGCGCATCGCGGTCATCTGTCTGGCGATCATCTGGTTCAACCAGCCTGTCTACGCCGTCCAGGCCATCGGCATCGGCCTTACAGCTGTCGGCCTATGGATGTACAACGCCGCCAAGCGCGACGTCGACAAGGGCGAGAAGCGCATGCGCCAAGTCGAAGCACAGCGCGACGGCATGCTCCCAACCACTCGCGCTGACCAGCTCCTCCTCGATGGTGTGAGTGGCGCCAGCACTCCTGTCTTCGCCCCGCAGTACGCGTACGCGTCGGTCCCAGAGTTCTTGCATCCACCCCCTCCAAAGGATCACGCCTCCCCGCGCCCCGTGTACCACCACTTTGAGCCTGTCGCCATCAAGACGACGGCGCGCCCAATGTACCCCTACCCATCGCCGCCTGCGAGCACGGCGTCCTCGCCCCCGCTGGCCCCCCAGCGTGACGACCCTTCTTCGCCTGTCTTCGTGGGCGCATAGACCTAGACCCCATCGTTAATGGACCCTGTGGCTGGCGACCATTTGTCGTTTGTCACTCCACATACATACTAGACTGGAGATTCGAATCGTCTGCTTAGATGCCGCAGGCGTGTATATGCATTCGTTAACTGAATTGGGCCGGAAGCTGGTTGTCTGCTTCTCAGTAGCAGGAGCGTGTGGTTGTGTGGTCGCGTGGTCGTGTTGGGACATGGGGACGTGGGAGGAGGGGCCGTGGGGCGCGCATGTATTCAAGTGCGAGTACAAGGATGCGGATGTCACCCATGTCTCTGTTCGCTCACGATCGTTCGCTCCTAGACGCATTGGAAGTTCGTTCAAAGTGTGTGAATTACATTACTATATTAAATGAGTAGTATGACCAGTTAGTAGACTCGTAATCTGACGCGGAGATTCACCTTCACTCCGTGATGATGCAACCATATGACGACCACCGACTCCTAGTTAGGTTGGACCATCAACAACTCCCATTCACTCATTGTTCCAAACACTCACCATCCACCATGCGCGACCGCGATAATCCATACGCTCCGAACGCATTCGAAATCTTTCCCCAAAATGAGATGGATGCGTGGACTGCCAACATCCTCCGCAAGACACAGGGCATCTTAAGGGGTGTCGACCCATGGGCAGCGCCACCGCGTCCCCCATCTCCACTGCGCGCGCACACCCCGCCACTCCCTGTCACACCATACTCTGACTCCCCAGCAGGGGATGAGGGGTTTGATAGTAAGTGGCAAACTTGGATTGGCTGACGATAGAGCGTCGCCAGTATGAGCAGGGCAGCGGATACGAAGACAACGAGCAGAGCGATAGCGAGCTCGACGAGCTCCATGACCTCCCACCCCAGCACGAAGTAGAGCTCAGCGAGCGTGACGGGCGCGACGGCTCGGACGCCGAGTATAGCGAGTACAGCGAGTACAGTGGCGAACGGGAAGAACCTGTCGATCAGCGCTCGAGCAGCGACAGCGTTGTCGTGATTGGTGACTCTGACGATGAACCAATGGAGGAATACAGTGGGGGTGAATACAACAAGGAGGGATACGAGCAGGACGGCGAATACGAGGTTGGCGACGGGTGAGTCATACAGCAGCAACAATTGGCTTACCCCAGCTGCGAGCACGAGCCCCACTACGCGTACCCCCAGCACGTACCTCCAACCGCGGAGGAATACGGACAGTACGAAGAGTACGAAGAGGAGGAGGAAGAAACAGAAGAGGAGGAAGAAGAGGAAGAGGAGGAGATTGAAGAGGAAGAAGAGGAGATCGAGGAGTGAGTGCGTCCTTGGATGAGCTGACAGAAGATATTATGCTCCCCAATCCATCTCACAACAACAACGCACCCCTCCTGAGCCGTCACCTTACTATACCTACGCAGAAGGTGTGGAAGGATCGCCTAGCGCTCCGATCGAGTTGTCCTCAGACTCCGAAGGCGATGAGCCTCGGGAAGGGTACCACAATCCGATGGACGAGGACGACGACGAGGAAGACGAGGAAGACGAGGAAGACGAGGAAGACGAGGAAGACGAGGAAGACGAGGAAGACGAGGAAGACGAGGAAGAGGAAGTGGAGCTGGAGGACGAACACCCTCGCAACGACCGGTTGGACGACGGCATGGAAGTTGATTACGAGAGCGATGACGAGGTCGAATACGTCGGCGTCGGCGTCGGCGGTGAGGTGGAAGAACAGCCCGTAGTGGGTCCCTCCGACAACTACAGCGCGGACCCCGGCGCACAGGTGTATCAGGTCATGGAGTCTGAGGAAGAGGAAGAGGAAGAGGAAGAGGAAGAGGAGGAGCGCTCACCTACCCCTCCCCCGATCTGGCAGAGTGGACTGGGCCCGGGCGCCGCGTTCGGCTTCATGGAGCCTCCCACCGGCTTCGGCATTGCGACCGAAGGGGTGCCTGATAATGTCATTGAGGCCGTTCTCAGCCAGCTCCCACCGGAGATGTTTCCTCCAGCAAACTACACCGTTCCGCAAATCGATCCTGCTTTGGGCTCTCCGCTCGATGCGCCCGCGCACTTCCTTGCCGAATCCACGCAACAGGTCGCTGTCGAAGCCGAGACCTTCCCAATCGACCCGGCGCTAGTCGACATGGCCGTGGCTTCCGAGTTCATGCCAGAGAGCTCTACATCCGAGTTCATGCACAAAACCGCGACCTTCATTAGCGACGAGTACGGCCACTCATACGTTGCGGAGCACAGCCACTACGACGCGCAAGGCTACACTCACGACTCGCTCGAGTTCACGGAGGTCTTCGACACGGGATCGTACGTCGTGCAGGAGGCAGACGTTATCGAGACCCCAGGCTGGCCGTACGCAATGCTGCGTGGCGAGTCGAGCACGTCGCATGCGGGACGCGAGGCAAGCGTCCCGGTGCACGGGACGAATGTCGACGTCGCAATTGACCTTACTGCAGGTTCGGAAGCCGGTTCGCCTGCGCGCGAGCTCACTGAGCCTCACGATAATTCGAGCGAGGATAATGCTGGTGACGCGGACGAGAAGACGAAGATCCCCGAAGAGCGGGAGGACCGCATGGACGGTCGTGACGGTGAGGAGCCCGATGACGTCGAGATGGTGGAGGAGCGCGACGAGACATTCCCACCCACGCCGGAACTCATTGTGTTTACAGGCGACGGTACGTACACCCCACGTTTGGTTACTGAGACTATGTAGATGACACACCCCGAGCGGAAGCGAGCGAGGCCGAGGTGGAGGAGCCTGTTCCCGACGATGCTGCCCAGTCGGAGTCGGATGAGCCCAAATCCGCCGAGGAACAGCCACTCGACGTGTCATCGCCTGCCTCACACGTTCCCGAGACCGCTACGCCCGGGACGGAGGGCGCAGCCTCCCTCCTCACCCCACCGGCCGAACCAGCGCCTGAATCTGTTGCTCTGGAGATGTCTGAAGAGTTTCCGAATGGGACAGCGGAGCGCGAACGGCCCGCCGACGACGATGTGCCACAAGCTCCGCCGGATAATGGAGCTGTACACCTCGACAGCATTGAGATGGACGACGGGACAGCGAAAGAAGCCGCGATTGAGCCAGAGACTACACCTATCGAGCTCGATGAGGCTGGCCCCGAAGAGACCCTGCCTGCGGATCCGAGGGAAACCGAGATTGTCGAAGCTGAGTCTGCAGGGCCTGACGCTAAAGCTGTTGTCGAGCACAGCGCCACATCTCCTAGCCCCAGCGAGCCGGAGGAGGGAGATCGCCTTCTCGAATTCGCGACAGAACCCGAGCTGGAAGTCTCCGAGCCTCAAGACGAGGACGCCGATGAAGTGGCGACCGATGAGGACGCGCAGGAGAAAAGCGCTGAGGAAGAAAGTACAAATGAGGACGACGACGAGCTCTATGATGATGAAGAGGACGAGGGAGAGGAAGTCGTCGAGCTCGACGATGAGGCCATGGAGGTTGACCAGGAGGATGAGGCGATCATCGTTGATGAGGGAGACGAACTCAACCCCGCAAACGAAGAAATGGACGAGTTGGCCGCTGCCAACGAGGAGCCAGCAGTCGAACAACCTATCGTTGGAGCGGCGCTTCCTGTCATGACCGAACCCATCGTCCACCAGCCCGAGGAAGACGTGGAAGCCGATATTGCTTCCGGAAGCTCGTCGCCAACTATCCCAACCCCCGACTCTGGGTCGGACGAACTGGAGGGCACCAGCTCCGGCTCTGGCACACCAGACGAACAGGACGAACAGGAGACGCCCACAACCGAGAAAGTCTCCCCGGATATCATGATGGTCGGTGACGAGAGCACTGAGCTCCAGACCATTCCAGAGGTCGACGCCGAAGGTGGAGCGGGGATCGACGACGAGGCAGATGACGGACCCGAAATAGACGGCGCGAGCAGCCAGCCGACTGCCGAGCACAACGACACCGATGATGAGGATACTGGAGAGGCAACCGACACAGCGGTCACCGTGAGCCAACTGACTTCTGGACAAATGGAAGCCGAGGATGTGCTGGACGAAGATCACCTCGACCATCACTTAGCCGTCCGCAGTCCCACTCCGCCTCCTCGAGAGCTGACACCGCCCCCTCGAGAGCTGACACCGCCCCCTCGAGAGCTGACACCGCCTCCTCGCCGTCGACTCTTCCACTCTCATGCACCAAAGGTTGCCCCCGTTTATGCTGCGAGGGCAGCCTCTTCTACGCCTGCACCGCAGTCTCCGCTCCCACATCTTGACGTCTCCCCGGCAGGGTCTGCGACTTTCAAGCCAGCAGCAAGGCTGCGGAGGTGCTCTGATCACTCTGTCACGCGCTCTTCATCTCCGATCACGCGGCTACATTGCGGCTTCCAGAAGCTGCGGCTTGAGGCGCAGGGTAATGACGGTCGCGACTACTGGGTTGTCGTCGTCGTGCCGCACTGTGTGGATCACGGACTGATCAGGTCGGAGCAAGGCGTTCTCCTTGGTGACGCATCGGACGACGACTTGGATCGCGCAAACTCCGACGACATTCCCCGTCTCAAGCCAGAGCTAGGCTTCAAGCTAAATCGCGCCATCGGCTTTGAGTTAATGAGCGATAAAAATTGCCGCGGGGTACTCGAAGCAGGTGACGGTGCCCTCGAAGGTGTGCGTCTCAATCGCCATTCAGTACAAGTCGGTAGAGGCCGAACGCCAGGCCTGGGCACCCCCGGGCCTGCGACAGAGCACCTCACCCCAACAACGAGGCTTCGTCGCGTTAGTCGCGGCCGCAGTTCTTCTATCCCGAAGAGCACGACCGCCACGCCCTCGAGCCAAGGCGTCACGCCGTCGCCCGTCAAAGTCACGACGGAGCTCGCCAACGGTCGGGCGAGGAGGGTCACCCGCGCCAGCCTCGCCGCGGAGGAGGCCGAGAATAGCGCGTCGACGCCTATTCCCAACTCGCTCGGCCTCGAGACGGCGCCGGTTGCAGCGGGGACCAGGTCGCGCAAGCGCACTCTGGGACAGGATGACGCCCCGACGCGCGCGTCAGAGCGCCTCGCCAACCAGGCCGAGGGTAACAGCGCGGACAAGGGCAACCTCACAGACAAGGGCAAAGGGCGCGCGGCCGAATCGGCGTCACCAACCGCCATGCGGGCGCGGAAGCGCAAGGTCGAGGAGGACGACAAGCCCGACGCCTCACACGATTCAAAGCGCCACATGCGCAGCCAGACAGCTGAAGACGCTGAGCCTGCTCCCGCCACCAAGCGTCGTGGTGGCGGCTTCATAAGCCGCTTAACCGGCGGTATGTTCGGCGGCAAGCGGTGACGGGGGCTTGTTGTGACATGTCCGTGTCGTGTTCATTCTCCGTTGTCAAGAGTAGCTAGTGTACATGTAATTATTGCGTTACTTGGCCGCGGATTATTGGAGGAGAACCATGATCTCTTCACGGCCAGACACAGCGGCAATGTCGTGGGCAGTCTGTCCATCGGGGTCGAGAACGGACTTGTCCGCCCCGCGATCGAGGAGGAGCTTGACAGCCTCGACGCGCCCGCGATCTGCCGCAAGGTGAAGAAGAGTGAAGCCCTTGAAGTTAGGCGAGTAGTGGAGGTGTCGGTGGAAAGGTGGCTTGGACTCACGTATTCGTCTTTGCCATTGACGTTGGTGCCGTCAAGGAGTTTGGCTAATGCTTCGGTATCGCCTTGGCTCGCCGCGTCGTGCAGCGCGCTCGCGCTTGCGCTAAGATTAGCCTCCCTCTTTCCATCATCCTCCCAACCGATCCCTTTCCAGCCTCCCTCAACCACACCTTCTCTATCAACACCAAGACTCACTCTTCGTGCCCCTCCTCGCGCGCCATGACGCTCACACTAGGTCCGAACCCTGTCCCACCAGTCTTCCTGGGCTCCTCCTCTTCCTCATCTTCAGGCGACGCTGACGCACCAAGCCCTTTCCACCCAGCTTGACGCGCAGTCTCGACGTAGCGCGCCTTGGCGTCATCAGGCCGCCCAGAAAAGGCTGTCGCGACGCGACACCATGAATCGTGCTTGTGTCGTGCCTCAAAATGGAAGATGCCGGGGCGTTTGCCGGTGCTATTGTAAGCCAAGGACTGGATTTGTTTGACAAAGTTCACGTCGCTCAGGCCTCATGTCGCCTGTGCTCGTTCTCCAACAACTCTCTGCGTAAAAGCCCTCATCCCCTTCTCAGACAATGCTGCCACGTCCCGAGATCGTCCCTTGTCTCGCTCACGATTCCGCGACTCACGGACCAAACCCCGAATGGGCAAACTTGTACAGTCCATAGAGCTCGAGCTTTGTTTCGTTGTCGAGATGACCCCCATACGACGACGAAGTCAGCCAGTTGCTCGCATTCTCGAACTCGGACATGATGTTGTGGATGTGTGCATTGCTGGATGTCGAGAAATGGGGAGTCTTTTTGTTCGTCGCACCCAGCCAGTCCCCAGCCGGCTGACCTCGGGCCGTGCCTAGCAACCAACTGTGATGAATAGCGGGAGTAAATGGCGTACAAATGCCAACCTCCACACCAGCGACGCGCTGCGTCATACAAGTCGCTGTCAATCGCCATCAACCTAACCATCCTCTTCTCTCATCATCGCCATCATCGCCAGTCCACAGCACGCAGTATGGACAAGAATAGCGTCGTCGCCGAATCAGGTGCCAACTCTGGCCTCACTATCAACCTGTGAGCTATTCGTACGCCGGTAGCGCTCACACAAGCCACCCCCTCGCTATCCTCAACATTAGCGATCACTACACGCGCGTCAAGTGCACCGGGTCCACTGCGAAAAGTGAGCTACAGTTTGCCTATCAGAGTTAATAGTAGTGCTCGGCGCGATCCTCGGTACCCAGAACGGGCGCGATGTGTCGATGCAGAATTCGTTCGAGCTCACGCTCGACGAAAGCGACAGCACCAAGTTTGACGCGGCGTTCCTGGCGACGCGTCACGAGCTCTGTTAGTTCTAACCTGACATTGCTCCTCATCCGGGCCTAACGCACAGTTAGCCAGACATTCCCTACTCTCAGCGTTGTGGGGTGGTACACCATCGGTGCGGCGCCAACCCCAGGCGATGTTGCGATCCACGAGCAGGTGCGCAACCGCGCGGACTAGCTGACGTAGTTTATCAACGCCAACGAGTCGGGCCCTTCGTTCTTCGTCCTCTTCAACCCCGACATCCCCGACGGTGCCAAGACACTCCCATTCTCGGTGTACGAGGCGGCGCTCGAGGGCGAGAGCAGTGCTGGCAAGTTTGTGCGCCTCGAATGCGGAATCGAAACGGGCGAGGCAGAGCGCATCGCCGTCGACGGTGTGATCAAGGACGCGTCCGGCGAGGCGGACCAGACAGGCGGTGCGTGTGTGGGAAGCAGCTGCTGACATTGACAGAGGTCACCAGCCTCACTATGCAGCGCAACGCCATCGCAATGCTGTACGACCGCGCTCTTGTACTGCTGAAATACGTGTCGGGCGTCGTCGATGGTTGGTTGCAGACACGAAAGCTCCTAATTACCGCAGGTACTGCCAAGCCGGACCACGACATCCTGCGCCAGATCTCGGCGCTCGTCGCGACACTCCCAGTCATGGACGTAAACGAGCTCCACACAGAACTCGAGACCGTGAGATCCGTGACCGTCTCGTAGCTGACTGGTTAGGAGTACAACGACGTCCAGCTCACGACGTACCTCACCACTCTCCTACAGCAGCTTGAGGCCTTTGCAGACGTATGTTATTTGCACTTTGCAAAACTGACCACAGTACACGGACAAGCACCTGTCATTGCATGCCAGGGATTCGGACGATGTTAGTCTGGCTGCGCGCGCATTGAAGGCCTCCTTCGGCTACTCGAACAGCGGAGGACATGGACGCATGCGTCGTGGCTCTCGCCGGTAAGCGATTACTGCATCATGACTCATTGTAATGTTTGTGTGTACTGTTTATGGCAAGCCATTGTGGCTATATTTGCGGCGCGGGGCGCGAAGCACGGTGCATGGTTGTACCGCTGTCGATGTACCAATGATTGATGTGCTCTTGTACCCACAGTCATGATGTGAACAGACAATCCCAGTACGCAAGGGCGCCCTGCTCTGCGTATGGTCTCGAGATTCACTGGGTTCTATCACGTTTCGCTACCAGTTGGAACCAAACTCCTCGCATCACATCTTCGCTCCCCTTCACAAGTCGGCGCCAACACACCAGCGCAGACCAGAAGTCCGGTAAAGGGCTTGAAAAGGATATCGACTCATTGCAGGATCACGCCACATGGAGGTCCGGCTCGGTGGCCATCTGAATTGCGGAAAGGAAACAATTGTTACTATGTTACTACATCATGATTCTACCGGGCTAAAGGACAACTGCAACATGACTATGGTCTTGGAGTAAGGGCACGTCTGGTTGAGTACGCCATCAAGGCTGTTGGCGTCGGTTATCGTTGGGCCAAACGTGGCATCGCAGCGGCGCCCTTAAAGGAACAAAGAGTCGGATGAGGAGGGGACGCCGGCGAGGGCATGCTCCACCCTCCACGTGACGGTACAGTCCATCCACAGTCCGAGCTGAGGTCTTGTGATCACATTTTGTCAAGAACGGCTGAAACTCCATCGAGTTGGTAACGATACACGCAGAGTTCTGGCAGCAGGTCTCGGTCATCCTCTTGAGACCTCGAAAGCCGTTTTAGTTGGAGCAATTGGAGCCTGGCCAAATGGCAACAACAACAATGACGTCAGGATCACGTGGCCGATATTTGGTCGGTTATGCCTCTCTGCCATCGGCCATAAACCACCAGACAATCGAGATTATTGTCAACAGCACCTTAATCCTCCCGGCTTGCTTCCTCAACAGCAGCTCTTCACGATCTCCACCTTATGATCAGGTCCGCAAGGCCTCGTGTTGCCTCTTGTCCAGAACGCAGCCTTATCGTTTCATCGTTGGCGAGCGCAAGGCGTGTCCCCTCAATCCGCTCCGTATCTTCGGCAACGCCCACGTGGAACTCTGCCTCTCGTACCTTCTTCTCCTTCTTACCGTTTAACTTCTCTACGCCCTCGCCTCCACTCCCCGCTCCATCCAGGATGTCGACGGACGCGACGCAAGGCGCTGTTGTCACCCAAGAGGCTGCTACTGCGCAAGAGCATGTCGAGATGGAGCGCCTCGAAGTGCGATGGATGCATACGGGCGCCAAGCATCTGTCGCTGCCAATAGCGCCGATCACGGCTGTCGAGACAGCGTACAAGGCGTTCTCGATGGACGAGAGTAACCGCATTGAGATCGAGTGGGAGAAGCTTTCCGAAAGGCAGCAGGCCAAGATCATTCGCCAATGGGGAAGCGGCGACGGAGAGTGGAGCCCAAAGGAGCGTTCGCTGGACATCAGGCCCAAGAAGGTCGGCCAAAAAGCGGTAAAGGACGCAGATGAGGCCGATGACCATGTCTCTGAGGCGCCCTCTCCCCAGTCTTCCGCGGACAAAGCCGAGGTGTACAAGTCAATCATCGAGCGCGCGCGCACTGACCCAACCAAACTCGACGTGGTGCATGGCGTACCCGTGGCGCAGGTAAGCACTTCCCCTACCCAGCTGACAGCAGGACTCACTCTTTGAAGTTGACCTCGACACGCTGTCCCTGCATCCCGTCTTCTGGCCGCAGAGCGGACCACGTGTACCGGTCCTCCGCGGAACGTGGTATGTCGAGAACGAGAAGCGGCCATGTTCGTGGGACCTCGCGATCGAGCTTGAGAAGGCGTACCAGAAAGTCAAGCCGTGGCAACCGGCGTACAAGGAGGAATTGTACGCTGCGCGTATCCTCGCGTCCAACGGGGACGAAAAGCTCAAGTACGAGCTGCCGAATCGGTTTGGTGAAGGTATCGGCATCGTATTCGAGGATGCGGTGCGCGGCCGGCTGGTCACTTCGGGGGCGCTGAACGTGCTCTCGCGTGCGATCTGGTTGTCATTCGGCGAGGCCACTGGCTCGTACGTGTATCGTGGATACACGGCTGCCGAGGCCGCTCAAGCACCCGTCCCCATGGCAGCCCTGGCACCAGTGGAGGAAGACAGCGGGCCGCCCGAAGCCATTGCCAAGTCGCTCGCCAAGTCCGGCCACTCGACACCCGACCGTGAAGACGTTGATTCGGCGACCGACAAAAACAAGAATGACAAGTGGCCGAAATCTGCTGGCGAGTTCTTCGCGCGCGCCAAGAAGGAGATCGAGACTCGGCAAAAGTCAATTGAGGAACAGAATGTGCCGGTCACTCGCTCACACAACGACGACGAGCCGTGTACCGACCTGGTGCTGGTCATCCACGGGATTGGGCAGCACTTGGCCACGCAGTACGAGTCGCTCAACTTTATCTACGCCGCCAACCAGTTCCGGCAGGTGTTGCGGAAGCAGTCGGACGATCCGTCAATTTCGTCTGTGGCGGACAACCGCCGCTGCCAGGTATTGCCGGTGCAGTGGCGCACCAACCTCAACATTGAGAGCGGGAGCTCGGAGGAGGATGCCGCAAAGGAGGAAAGCAACACGTTCACATTTGCTGACATTACTATCGGCAAGAGCATCCCGTACGTGCGCGAGGTCACCAACTCGGTTCTCCTTGACATCCCGCTGTTCATGTCCGACCACCGGCTCAAAATGATCGAGGCCGTCTGTCAGCAGGCGAACAAGCTGTATCGCATGTGGGTTGCGCGCCACCCTGACTTCGAGAAGCACGGGCGTGTGCACGTTGTGGGCCACTCGGTGAGCAAAGGGCTGACGGCGGGAAGCTGATTGCTGCTTGGCTCCGCACTTGCGGCCCACATCCTGTCCAACCAACCGACGCTTGTGCCAAAGCTCTCGGAATTGCCCGCGGCTGCGATCGAGCAGGCTACGGACCGGTTCATCTTCAACACATCCAATCTCTTTCTGTGTGGGAGCCCATTAGGCATCTTTCTTGGCTTGCGGCAGTCGCACATTATCGCTCGATCTGGAAGAGAACGGACGATGAATTCGCTGCCAGACGAGGCAGAGCTCCACCAAGGCAACTTTGGGTGCATGGCTGTCGATTCGTGAGTAGCTGCCACCACTTGTGCTGCTGACGGCAGGGTGTACAACATCTTCTACTACACCGACCCGGTGGCGTACGCCCTAAACGCGACGGTCGACGTACGTGTCGGCAAGAAGCGCCCGCCCCTGGCTATTCCGTCCGTCACGGGCTCGTTCTTCCCGACCGTTGCACTCCCGTCTATGCCCGCTCTTCCCTCAATGTCTGGTGTGACCAAATACCTCCCCTTTGGTGGCGTATCCAAGTCCGAGTCCAAGCCGAAGAAGGACCTCAAACAGGTGGAGCTCAGTGAAGATGAACGGCTGGCCGGGACCCGGGGTGAGCGGCGCTTTTCTGCTCTCAACCCACGTGGTAGCGTCGACTTCTTCCTCCCCTCGAGTGGTGTCAACGACTATGTCGATATGCTTACAGCCCACTTGAACTATTGGGCCGACCCGAACTTTAGCGCGTTCATTCTCAATGAGAGTTTTACGACACCCGAGAATGACACGCAGACAGGCAAAGCGTCTGACGGGCAATAGGATGAGAGGAGGGTTTAGCGGCATACTGTAGCCGATTTATCTAGAATTCTATGACACTTGCTTTCTGTGCGTTGGCGCATTGTAGTGGTGGTTTTTGCTTGAGCCTACCGCCTCCAGTCTGCAGGTTGTAGGTCGTCCCTTGTCCGGTCCATGTCAATAAGCATGACCGCTTGCCTTGGATAGCCCATGTCCCTAGTCAAGCGCTGGAGCGACCGGAAGGAAGGCAAGACATAGGTTGACTCGCTTCGAGAGTAACTTACAGGGCGTATACAAGGACAGATAATTCAAACGGAACGCCATGTTAGATCGCGATCTTTCTCAGTCATTAGCAGGACTAAAAAGGACTCCATCACGTAGAAGTGGACTGTGAGGAGCGGAAGACCGCGTAGCTAATGACAACGGGGATGAAGATTCTCCTCCAGTCGTTATTCTCGTGACAACTATCTTCCACTGCCAGTGATCGTGCTTATCTGTTTATCCCATGCACTCCATGAGGAGCCTTTCCCAAAGGCCCTTCTCTCGAGTCTATCACCGCCTTTATTGTCATCATCGCATTCTTAAGATCCTCAAAGCTGTCTGTCTCCTGCGCCTCATCACCGCATCCTCCATTACATGAACTCTACTGCTACGAGCCTCTCATTTAAAGATTCTCCAGGCTTCAACTGCCATAAAGGATTATATCATCGTACTGATTTAGCAGAAGCAGCGAGAAAAGGACTGGGAAATTGGTTCCCATCGTGGGCGGCCAAGCAACAGTCGAGACTGGAAATGTAAGGTCTTCTCAATATAGTAATAGGACAATCTTAGCCTCATGGAAGGTTCAATTGGCGCAGCGGTTAGCGCGGCAGATTGCAACGTGGAATTCGGATCCCGTAAACATCTGTAGGTCCTTGGTTCAATTCCGAGATTGAACTTGTCCTTTTGCCATATGCACCTTGCCGTCTTTGCTACACTTGATTGGAACACGTGGACCTTCCTCCAGTCGCGTCGGAATCACCGAGTGGCACAGAGCCACATTGGCGCCGACTACCGAGGGGAGTGGTAGGCAGCCTCTCGTCACGGCAGGCGGAGCTTTGGGTCACCCGGCGCTCCTGGCCCCGACCCCGTCACTTCCACTGCCACTGACCCGTGATTTTCCGATCGGCGGGTTCTGCCGAGCGAAATGCGACGCCCGGTGTGGGGTCCCGGATCTGCCCTCACCCCTGAGGGCACTGACCGACCATGGCCGACACCTCCACCGGCTATTCCATGGTTGTGGTGTTCCGCCTGTTCCGCCCGACGGCGCGGTGCCTTTCCGGGGTACTCCTGCCATGGTCGGCGCGAGGAGCGCCGTGTATGTGCCGGCCCTCCGCACAGCGTGTTGGGGACCCGCGGGAGTCCCCGACGCCTACACGGGTGCCATGCCTCGATGGAGGGGTCCAGTGTATTGCGAGGGGAGCCAGGAGCGGGCACGGTACAGAGTGACCGCACCACAGCTTGGTGACGGGCGCACGAACATCTGTCGCGAGTGCGAGTGAGCTGGTAATGAGCCATGTCAGTGCGTAGTGCAAAAGGGACCTGTGATCCTAAGCAAGTGAGTATCTAGCCACAACTGCATTCGTCTGTGCTACTACTACTACTACTGCGACTCGAAAACCATGCTACATCCTAGAGAGTCACGCCGACTTGTCCTTCTTGGCAATGTAGGCGATGAGGTCGCAAACACGGCGCGAGTAGCCGTACTCGTTGTCGTACCACGAGATGAGCTTGACGAACTTGTCGTTGAGGGGGATACCGGCCTTGGCGTCGAAGATCGACGACTCGGTCGAGCCGAGGAAGTCGGTCGAGACAACCTCGTCCTCAGTGTAGCCGAGGATGCCCTTGAGCTCGCCCTCCGAAGCCTTCTTGATGACGTCCTTGATCTGGTCGTACGAAGCACCCTTGTCGAGGCGAACGACAAGGTCGACGACCGAAACGTTCGAGGTAGGGATGCGGAACGACATGCCGGTGAGCTTGCCGTTAAGCGAGGGGATGACCTTGCCGACGGCCTTGGCGGCACCGGTCGACGAGGGGATGATGTTGGCAGCGGCGCCACGGCCACCACGCCAGTCCTTGTGCGAAGGGCCGTCAACGGTCTTCTGGGTGGCGGTAGTAGCGTGGACAGTGGTCATGAGACCCTCGACAATGCCAAAGTTGTCGTTGATGACCTTGGCGAGGGGCGCAAGGCAGTTGGTGGTGCAGGAAGCGTTAGAGATGACCTGGTACTCGGGCTTGTAAGCCTCGAGGTTGACACCGCAGACGAACCTGGAGCGTCAGTGCGAGGCCATATAGACATCACGTCATGGGTACTCACATGGGGGCGTCAGCCGAAGGGGCCGAGATGATGACCTTCTTGGCGCCACCCTTGAGGTGGGCAGAGGCCTTGTCGGTGGTGGTGAAGACACCGGTGGACTCGACAACGTAGTCGGCGCCAGCCTTACCCCAAGGAATGGCAGAGGGGTCACGCTCGCCAAAGACCGAGATGGGCTTGCCGTTGACGACGAGCTTGCCGTCCTTGGTCTCAACAGTGCCCTTGAAGCGGCCGTGGGTCGAGTCGTACTTGAACATGTAAACCATGTAGTCGAGGTCGATGAAGGGGTCGTTGATAGCAACGACCTCGAGGTCCGGGTGCTCGATGGCGTTGCGGAGCACAATGCGGCCAATGCGACCTGGTCGCTGTCAGCTACCTTGTCGAGTGTGGGGTATATGGGCATGGGAAAAGAAGCCAGGGGACACCAACGTGACGTGGAAGACGTGCCAACGAGGATGAAGGGGACAGTGACGAAGGGGACAGTGACGAAGGGGACAGTGACGAAGGGTGAAGACAGCTTACTCACCGAAACCGTTAATGCCGACCTTGGTAGCCATGTTGATCAAGTTGTTTTGGGGGAAGAGGAAAATGGTTTAGAGAAGAGGATGTGGTGGAGAGAGAGGAAGAGACTGTCAATGAGCGCGGTTAAATGGTGTTCGGCTGGCCACGGTCAGGACGGGCAATAAGGGGGGCGGATGCTGACTGGTATGGCTTGACGGGTCATACAGGTCATGACCCGGAGCGAGTAGGAATGCGAGTAGGAGAGAGCGGTTGGTACCAAGTGGGATTAGCCAGCCTGGTGGGGATACCGTGGGTAGGTGTGGCTTAGTGCCAGAGGACGTGACTGGTTTGGGTTGGATTGGGGAGTCCATATGGGTATGGGGGTGGACGTACAGTATCTGGGGTTGGCAAGCCCCCGCGCCCCGCAAGCCTCGAGACCTTGACCGTTGTCCTCCGCCTCGGGACAACGGTCAAGACAACGGTCAACTAAGGACCTATGACGAACTGGCAACCCATCGACCCGATTCAACCGCGGTCAACAACCAGCGCTGCTGGGCGGCAGGATGGCCTAGACGGTCAACCGGCCAACCGACCGCCGGCTCTTGGTTCCTTAGTGCTTGGTTCCTTGGCTTTCAAGCTCTGGTCTTAAGGGTAACGGGGGGGGGGGGGGGGCGAGTTGCGTGCTAGTTGAGGGGACTAGGTAATCAAGGGTATACAGGGCAGTCGTCAGCAATCCTTTTTTCGTCCTTGGATCTTAGAATCCTTGGCTTTTGAGCCTTTGCCCAAAGCCTTGAGCCCTTTGTAGCTTTGTATGCTTTGTACTGACCTCATTGCCTCATTGCTCGACTTCCAACAGTTCTCTCACACTCTACAGGGCACACAGGGACGGGGGTCGATTTCCCACTATATCAAAAGGTGTCAAGGGATCAAGAAGATAGACCAACTGCCGGCGGCAATGGCTTTGGATCAACCAATCCCATTTTGGCATCCCCCACAGTTTTCCCACCATTGCCACAAGATTGTCATCAACAGATTATCAATAATATGACCCCCCCTTATCTCAAACCTCATGCCAGACATTCATATCTCATTTGCTCGTTTGCTCGTTGGTCATCCTTGAGTCTCTCTTTCCCTTAGTTGCACAGCTGCAGGCCGTCTCGTATCTATGGGACCCATGTCACTCGGTCCTCTCGGCGCGTTGGCCGATTCATCAACCAACGCAACGCAGACAGCCCGCTTTACACATTTTTCGTAAATGAGAGCGAGAGGACCTCGTCTTCCCCTCGCCCATCGCCGTGTCGCCAGTTCTCGCACTGTCCTCCCTCCTTCTCCCATGTAACACGCCACACGTCCCTCGTCCCTCTTCCCACACAGCACCTACATCTCCGTGCACCACTCCATAGCCGCTCGCCCTCACATTCGCCCCAACCATTGTTGTTCACTCTTGTTCGTGCCAGTTCCCACCTTGCCGAAGCAACATGCAGCACGATTATCATTGTCTGTGATCTGCCGGGACGTGTGCCTGCCGAGTGGGGGACCTGTTGTTGTTGTTGTTATTGTTGGGGGGGGGGGGGGGGGGGGGAGGATTGACGAGGAACAGTTCAACTGTGAGTCCGGCCACGCCAATTTGGGCATGGGGATGCCTAGCGCAATTGCCAGTGCCACGAGGTGAGCTATGAGCCAATAGGCATGAGCATTGCGCATTGAGCATTGAGCATTGAGCTCGCTGTACGCTGTAAGCTGTTGTGCCATTGAATAATGCTCTTGTGTGCCTTGTGTGCCTTGTGTGTGGTTCGACTTTTCATCACGTGACTGGCAAAACTGGTGTTTCTGTCTCACACTTTCCGGTCATCCATCTACATTCAAAACATCACTCAATTCATTGACACAACCCAGGGATCTCTCTCCCCCAATATCCCTGTAAACTGAATGGCACTGAGGCACGGGCTTACTAGCCTTCTAACAATTCAAGCCGAGCAACTCGCCAACCCGGCAGCTGGGCAGAACCCTAAGGGTCATCCAACCTAGAAGTGCTAAGTCTAACTCGCGTTTCTTCTTTCAACACCATTCACCAAGCCATTGGGACACAGGTGCATCAGAGTCCGAGGCAAGAGAGGGGCAAGGGAAGAGGGATCGCGTACACTCGTAAATGGGATAACAACACTGAGGTTGGTCTTGATCGCTTCTCATCATCTACACTCACTTGTTCTCGAGACTCGTTTGCCTGGATCGCAATCACCACATCGCGTTACCCGCAGAGTAGTTCTGACTCACATCCATGTTCCTCGGCTTCAAGCAGTAAAATCCTCCATCACCTTGACGCTCTTTGCCTGCCGTCCCCATCTCCCATCTCTCCTACCCACCTTGTCAGCGAAAGCTCTCTGTTCACATTATCTTCCTCATATCCGTCCTCCATCAGCGTCATGCCTCCTCATCTCGCGCTAGCAAAGCGTGGCAACTGCATTCTTCGAGGCAAAGTAGGTCCACACATCTCTTTTCCCCCTAACAGCAGTGGTCGCCCATCAACCCAAACCGGCCAGCCTGTCTGAGCCGCGACGACGAGATAGCGATCATGATCGTCGGAGTGATAGGTAAGCAGTGCTTTGATATCACTAACATCAGGTGGTCTAACTCTCGCCTGGTGTATGTCTGTTTGGCTCTGGTGGGCTTGGCGCTCGCGCCAGCGCACTCGGCGTCTGCAAGGAACCATCCCGGCATTCCCGCCACTCAGAGGTATCTTTAGTAGACTCAGCGGATCAAGTGGCACACACTCGCCCCCTTCAACCCAGGATCACGCGTCGTATCCACTCCATCCCGCTTCTGAAGAAGAGAACACGTGTCGCTCATACGCATTCCAGCCCGACATGGCCACGTCACGCCCTATGATGGAAGCCCGCTTTTCCCTCCCTCTTCTCTCTGCCGGTGGCGACCTCCTCCCCGATCCAGCCGCAATCGCGCGCGTCAACCGACAGGCCTCCCTCCCCGAAACACCTGAGCGCGCGCTGCCCATTACCCCTGTCCCACAGTGCAATATCACCAAACCGGTGCGCGTGTTCTACGAGGCTCGCGATGTGTACCCCCAGACGAACACCACGCGATCTGTGTCTCCTGGCACCGTTATCGAGGATGACGTATTCGCTAACTCACTTGTCCGTTCAATGGTCGGCAGTGGGCGTAGCCAGCAGCCTTCGACTCCCTTGCGCGGAGAGTACTCACAAGGGCTCGAATACCAACCCTACGGGTACCAAGCGCAGTCTTACTCTCCTGTACCTGGCTTCAACTCCACGTATCGCAAGGTATCTACAACACCGACCTTCGAGATGGACCCCCTGCAGGCCAACGCCTCGCAGCCATCATCTCCGCTACCGTCACCGACTATGCTCAGGCACCATGGGTACACGCAGGTGCCATCGGAAAGCTTACTTCGTTCTCCGCTCGCATCGCCCACGAACTCGAAGATCACCAGTCGCTCCCTCCGCAGCTCCCTTCGCATCCCGCCTTCTCGCTCAGAGTCGAGGTCGGTCGAGAGCCATGGCTCGTCTTTAGTTCAACGTGCACCTGGACCTTTCCCGTGGGCAGCATCGGCACCCACCACTAACCCCTCGCACTCCGCATCAAAATACATGTCGCCGGTCGCTAGTCCTTCCCGCCAACCCAACCACGTCATTGTGGCCAAGGACCCTGTGACAGGCCGACCCGATGTTGCAGCTCCTCCCATTAACAAGCCGCCAGCCATCCTGGCTGCGCCGACCTCGGGGCTGGTGCCGTCCACCATGACGCGCGTCCTCAACCCCCCAACACGCAGCTCTTCGCATGTGCCTGCCAAGGATCCTCAACCCCAGCTCCGTGGGCCTGTCGCTGAGAGAAGACACTTGCCCCTCCAGGCGCCGAAGCCCAGCACCCCACCCAAACAGCTCCTCTCGCAGCGCGCCATGAAGTTCGACACCTTCTCAGAGTCCGGCGACGGGCATAACTCCCTCTCATCTCGGCGCCAGGAGCGACAGGAATTGAGTCCCTGGGCCTCGCTGTCCCTCGTTGGGCATGTTGTCGACAGCGACCTCACGCGTCACCACAAACGGCTGGCGGAGAGTCTATCGGCGCCCACCCATGCTTGGGAAGAGAATCTGCGCAAAGACCGACGCGGCGGGTAGGCTAGGGGAATGCCGAATGACGTGGATGACCTAGCACCAAGTCTCCCTGAGGGGATTTGGCTGCGCAGTCCCATGTGAATCACCAGCGGATGTCCACTGACACGACTACAAGCAGGCAATGCAATCACGTCGACGATCTCCAACCCGTTTGGACAAGTCGACGCACACCACACACCATCCTTCCCCACACTCTCTTCGTGGCCAGTAATTCCCGCCTAATGATCCGACTGTACTATGGTTCGACCACCAAGACCCCTGGCACTTTCTGATCTGTTGCACTGGATACTCTGCCCTACGTTGTATCATGTACCACAGTCTCTGTTGTAGCTGAGATGCGGCTGTTAATAGACATAACGGCACCCATGAAGTGGACATCCCGTTCCGGTGCATCTAAGATGATGTTGCAAGAGAATTCTGTGCTGCAAGCTGGTCAAAGAGGTCGTCCGCGACTTGCTGTGGTGTCGAACGCTGATCTCGTGACTTTTGGACAAAGCTGACCATAATCGCCATCTGCTCCTTCGTAATCCAAGTTGAATCTTGTGGTGGAGCGCCTGCGTCAGTCTTCGTTCGTGGTCCGGAAACCTACTGTTTCGTGGTCCCGACGGAGAGAGGAACTCGTGGTCGAGCAGCTGTGGGATCGTGAGTCGTCTGACCTTATGGTAGTCAAGACATCCTCGCATTGTTGCGATAGCCTCGCTTGGGATGGTGACAGCTGTCTGTGTGGGTGGGGAGTCAGACATGCCCGGCGGACTGAAAACGGCTGTGAGCGGGTAGTCGATCCGGTGGGTTGGGTCGGCGATCTTGTTCATCTTGGACAATGGACCCCCCGGTATTGCGTGGAATGGTGGGTTGCCGTAGACCATCTGGTAGAGAATACACCCGAGCGACCACACGTCACTGGGGTACGACAGCTGCGCGTCAGTCGCAACACCTATATCCAGGAGCTAGCTAACCTTGAGGACCTTCTGATTATTCATGCGTTGAATGGCTTCTGGGGACATGTAGTTTACAGTTCCGATCTCGCCGTCAGCGTACACCAACACATTTACCCACTTGCTGATCTCGCTGGATGTTGACAGTGTCATTGGCGATGGCCTTTGCGATACCAAAATCGATGATTTTCAAGCGGCCCTTGACGAGCACAAAGTTGGCCGGCTTGAGATCCGTATGAACAACGTTCTCAGCGTGTACCGCCTGTACGGCCTCTAACATCTTGTCGTCAGGGCTGACCATAGGTGACATACCTGTTGCCAGTATAGCCCGACAAAGCTCATGTTGAGCGGCTTGTATCTCTGCTCGTCAAGCAGAGCTGCAAAGTCAATCTCGCCGCATTCCATGACCTGGACGTCAGCTGTCGAGAACAGCCCTGTTATGTTACCATCATGAGCAACTTGGGCCGACCGCTTGAGTTGAAAGTGATCTGATGGTCGATGAGCTGGATGATGCGGTCGTGGCCGCGGAGGCGCCGGAGCAGCTCAATCTCGTTGGTGTAGCTCTGGTACGTCTCGGCATCTGCACGTTCTAGGCCTACGCGCTTCAACGCGTACACCACGCGCTTCGTGTGGCCGAGCACAGAGTAGACCTTGGACGAGCCGCCTCGGCCTAGGATGCCGAGGCGGTCGTATCCCTCGCTGTTTACCTGTGTGTTAGATTGAGCAGGTATAGCCGCATCATACCAAGAAGACCCTCTTTGTTGGTGGAGCGGGAGCTGGAGCGGATGCAGACACTCTCGTCTCCTGGTTTGTGGCGCCGGATGAGGGTGCTGGGTGGGAGGGATATTCTGATGGAACCGTTGGGGGAGGCACTGGCACAGGAGCGGAGGGGGCGGGGCGCGACGAACGAGGGGGCGGATGGGTATCAGCCGGCAGTCCTCGTCTGCTAGGAACTGTCGCGTTCGATGGAGGTGTGTACTCCGCGTCTCGGTTCGCCTTACGCATCCCATGCCCCGGCGCCTCAGAACCTTCCCTGCCGTATGTTAGCCGGGTAGCAGGCGGTGAAGCTGTCAAAGGCGGCGGAGAGGCTGGCTGCTCATCGCGCCGGGAGCTTGGGCGATCCTCCTCTCGTCGTGAGGCCTCGCGCACCTCTTCCCGTCTGGGAGGTGGGGACCGATAGCGTGCTGGTGGCGGTGACTCGCGATGCGGGCGGAAGGTCTCTTCTTCCACCTCATGGTCCAGATGCTCAACAGACTCGTGCCGCGTTAGAGCCGAGTCCATGGACGCGTCTGTTGACACTGGGGACCCCTCTGCATCGTCAGTATCCGCTTCCAAACAACCTCACCAGGTGCTTCCGGCTCGGCACCCTCGTGATCGGCGCGCGCGATGCGCCGAGCTGGGCCGCCGAAGCGCGATAGATTCGATACTGGCTTGTTCGTCCGGCGTGCAGACGAGATAGTGCCTAACGTTCTCTGAGTCAGGCCCGGAGTGACAAATGTGTTGCGAGTGCGCTCCGCTCCGGGGTCATCGCGGCTCTTGAACTGACGTTAGTCAGTTCCATCACTCTACTCACAGTGGAGGACGAGGACTCATCGAATCTCCCAGAGTTGGAGAGTGTGGAACTGGACAGGGGAGCCGATACTATGCGCGGATGTGCCTTGATGATAGAGGACCGGCTGGCATCGTCGAGTTCCGACGCGCTGTGCGTTGACGGTAGTGGTCGCAGCGGTTGGAGATGGTCACTCGGGGGCGTCGAGGTTGACGACCACGCAGGAGACGAGTCGTGCGAGGGCAGTGTGCGCGACCGCTTGTCAAAGTACGAAGGTGGCTGGAGTCAGTTGTGCGGCGACGGCACTTGCCTTCTCGAACGACTTGGTTGTGGGCGGCGTGGCCGAGCTGGGTGCCACTCCAGATCGGCTACCAGTTGCTAGCCAGTCAAAGTGAAAGTCAGGCGTCTCGACTTCGAACGACTCATCTTCGCCGTAGATAGAGTCGACCGTCACAGTGTTTGTGAATGTTGGCTTAAGAGGTGTCCGTGGTGATTCCGACATCGCTGAGATGGGCTTCGGGCAGATCAGGATTCACTTGATGGCAAGCTGTCACCTTCCCTCCTGTGCCCGAGAGGATATAGCCGTCAAGTAGCACACTGTACGTGCACAAACCGGGGCAGTATGGCGCTTGAGAGGAGGCGGAGAAGACTGAGAGATCAGAATGAGTAGATGTAAAGTTGTTCGAAAGTACGCAAGGTGCGTGCGATTGACAGTTGACGGCAGGCGATGAGGTCCAAGGGGTGGTTTAGGTGGCCAACACGTGACTTCAGGCATTGTTTATGTTCGGAACCAAAAGTGTCCAACTTCGAGACTTCACAGATATTGCCCTGACTTCCTGAGATTGCAGGGCTTCGGTAATCTGTGAGCTGTCAACACTTCATTGCATCCAACAGCGAGCAGCGAGCAGCGAGCATTCGCGCATTCGACTGCGTCATCTACTACACGTGGTTCATCTTCGTGCTTTACTACTACTGACTGCTTCTTCCTAGCCTGGGCCATCGTCCTCATAGCCCACTCGACACCCTGCCACCGCTGGAAAATCTCGACATCCACGGGGCTCACGTCGAATCTAGTGTAAAATAATGACCAAGTTGGTGGGGTATCTTGATGATGACGGATGCTTATGAAAGAGTGGAGTATAAGAACCTGGTGGTCAGTGACGGGTGGGGACGGATGCGCGTACAGGTTGTTTGTCGCGGCGATCTGGAAACGTCAGCTCCGTTCCCGGCGTGGATGCGGTGGTACTCACTGCAATGGTGTTCTCCCTAGGGTGCCAGCTGCCGTGCAACTTGAAGAACGTCAGCACTACTTGCACCGGTAAGAACCACCCAGCACTCACAATCTTCTTGGCAAAGTCGATGCCCTCGGTCTGCATGCCCTCCTTCTTGCCTGGCACTTTGCCGCGTGCCCCACCGATCTTCTTGGCCTTGAAAGCCGACTTGTCGGCCTGCAGGACCACATCGTTGTCGCTGTTGACGTCGTAGATCCGGAAGTAGTTATGGTACGAGCCAGTCATGACTTGGCTGCAAAGTCAGCTGCTGAGCGTCTCAGGGTTACCCACCTGCCGTCTCCACTGAAGGTGCACTCGAATTTGTCGAAGATGCAGTCGTTCTCGTACAGGTCGCACAGCTTCTGGCGCAAGTGATCGTGGATGTTGATCGTCTTGACGGGCTTGTTCTCCATGTTCAAGTCCCAGATCTTGAGCGTCAAGTAATCTCGGGACAGAATGTAGCGCCCGTCGCGTGAGAACTTGACGTCCGAGATGGACGAGATAATCTCGGAGAAGAACGACTTTTGCGACGGGTCCTCCTCCTCCTCGAAGACTGCCTTGTCAGAACCGAACGGACATTGCGGTACCCACGCTTCGCGTGCTGGTCGCACAGAGCCGATTCCCGCATGTCTGCGAGTTTAATGGTTCCCTTGGAGCTCGAGTACATGAAGAGGTTGCAGTGGATGGGGTGGAACTCGGCAGCGGTGATGACTTCGGTGAGCTCCTCCATATTGACCGGCTTGATGTCGACAATGTCTAATTTGTCAGCTTGGTTGATCGCACGTCGACGTACTGAAGCTCTGGTCACTGATGTTGAGGTTCCACAAGTTGATCCGCAGGTCATCGGCAGATATGTACGTCTCGCCGTCCGAATTTACGGAGATTGAATTGATGTGGTAGGCATGGGCGTTGGCATACACTTTGCGGGGGACAGCAGCAGTGATCGAGTCGTGCGTCGTCATCCGCGGGAGTCGCAGCTGAGGCTGTACAGCGCCCACGGGCCCACCGCCAGTAATGTCCTGGCTGTGGTTGTTCTCCGCAACGACCTTGATCTGCTTGTCGAACACTTTCCAGAGCTTGATTGTCTTGTCTGAAGATGATCAGCTTGCGTCGCGCCCGATCGCGCCACGCCATCGCTCGCATGCTCACCGTTCGTGCTCAGGAGAAAATGCGCAGCATTCTGGCGCTTGCACCACCGGATGCGGTTGATCTTCTCCTCAATCTCAAGTGACTTGAGGTAGTCAAACTCGGGCTCGTGTGACTGGAACTGTGGGGCTGTTAGGAGACGACACCTGGAAATCAAAACAACAACAAGTGTCGCACCTCTGTATAAAATTTGTACTCGCATCCCTTCTTCTGCGAACAGTCAGCATCGGTGAGACAGAATGGGAAAGCCTTGTGGGGAGGAGGATGGCGCGTGCGGCGACGAGGCTGAAGCGTACCTGTTCGTTGCGCTCGAACAAAACGACACGGCCACCCTTGTCTCCGGTCGCGAGGTAGTCGCCAGTGTGGTCAAACTCGACGGTGGAGATGATATCGGCTGCAGGAAGGCATCAGCGAACTCATGGAACAGCGGGGATGGGGAAGAAGGCGGGGTTGATTGTGGTGGTGGTGTGGTGGAAGTGCACGAACCCTCTGTGATGTCCTCAACTTCGCCCTTGTCTCCGAAACACTGGGCAAAGCGCCATTGGTTTGTCGTTGCCTCTGGATCCATGACAGGCGGGGAGGATGCCACGGTCGATCGAGGAGAAGTGACGAGAGTGGTCTCGAGTGATCCTTATGTAGATAGGATCGACTGAAAAGGAGGGGAGAGGTGGTGACTCGGATGAAGAGTGAGATGAAAGGATGATGACCTATGCGGAGGAATCCAACAGTGGTGGGGTGAGCGAGTGGAGGCTGTTTTGTCGGCTAGTGGTAGGTGACGCTTGTCAAAGGATGTATTAGACTGTGAGGGATGAGTTTCGAGTTCGAGTTGACAGATATGGAGAGTTTGTGTAGGTTGATGAGGGGATGTAGTAGAGTGTTGATGGAGGTTGGTGGTGACCAAGTGAGGTGGAGAATGGGGATGACGGAGGATG
This sequence comes from Cutaneotrichosporon cavernicola, assembly GCF_030864355.1. Lineage (NCBI taxonomy): Eukaryota > Fungi > Basidiomycota > Tremellomycetes > Trichosporonales > Trichosporonaceae > Cutaneotrichosporon > Cutaneotrichosporon cavernicola. The sequence continues at coordinate 1,424,546 of NC_083396.1, read as the reverse complement.
GAGGATGGAGAATGGCGGGGAAGGAGGATGTCGCAAGTGGATAGGTTGGAATAGGATAGGAATGGGATGGATTGGATGGTAGCTAAAGAGAGAGGAGGGTCTAAGACTGCATGGCTGTGACGACCACTGGCGATAATGCTAGTAGGGGGGAGAGAGGGGGGAAGAGACAAGGGAGCAGTCCTATGACCCATGACCCATAACCCATGACCCACCAGGTATGGTTAGGGGGGGGAAAACAAGCAAAACCCTGACCTGACATGGCCGGCATCACACTCCATATCTCCATAGGTTACATAGCAATTAGCGGATCCAAAATCAACATAACAATTGGGTAATAAAATGAAATATACTCACACTCCACGTGGCACAATCTCAAATATCATGACGTACCATCCACTCACGTGCCTAATTAATGGGCGTGCCTTTATGCAATGGGTTTGTCCACAAGTGCAGATGTCATTCAAGCCATAAGCAGCCCCTCCACTTGCGCCACCTGACGAGGTGCGTGCCAGCTGTCATGGCTGTCTATGGTGTCATCGGGTTCGAGTTCGTGATCGATCAGTGCGCCACTACACCTCGCTTGAACCTCCAACCTAGCATCTGCGCCAGCTCATCGAGATCCACCTCGTCGCATCAAATCTCTGTCCACCGCAATGCCCCCCAAGAAGACCAAGGCCGAGGAGGCCCTCGCCTTCCTCGACAACCTCGACAACCTCGACGCCGAGACTGGCCCCGCTGATGCGCCGGGCTCAGTTGGCTCGGCACGGCCGTCAACGGATAGTGCGAACAGGAAGGACGAACCCCCCCAGCCTGCACCGGACTCTGAAGCAGCAGACGCGCTGGCCTTCCTTGAAGCCCAGATCAACCAGAAGCGTGCACCGCTGAGCAAGCCCTCCTCGTCAACGCCCCGCACAGAGAGCCCTGCTCTCGGTGCGCCTGGGACACCTGCTGCGGCCGCCTCAAAGGTGGCATCGGCGTCGCCGGCTCCGGCAGCGCTCGCGCATGAGGAACAAGCCGCGGCTTCGAGCGGCTGGGGCTGGGGCGGCGGTTCATTCTGGTCTTCGGCGACGTCTGCCATCCAATCGGCCCAACGCGTCGCCGACGAGCAGTACCGTAAGGTCCGCACTGAGGGGGTCTCTGGCATCCGCGAGCAGATCGACCAGCTTCACGTTGGGGGCGTCGACGTTGGCAAACTGAGGAAGGACGCCGAGACGCGCCTCGGTGGCCTGGCCAAGAACGTGGGAAATATCGACCTCGACAAGCTCCGTATGTGCTCAACTAGAGAGATGCGCTGACGATAGGCCAGGATATCCTCACTCAGGCCAACTCGACCTTTACCACCCTGATCAACACTGTTGCACCTCCGATCTCGGCGCACGAGACAATCGAACTGTGGCTCTCCCACCCCATGGTTGGGTACGAGGGTGTCGAGGGTGTTGTGTACCGCGCCTGGATGACGATTCTCGAGCAGACAGAGTCGGGCGAGCTGGTGGTGGTCTGGTCGCCGCCTGACCAGGCCCTCCCAACCGAGCGCACTTTGAATCCTATCACTGGGTGGCACGAGGGGTGGAGGGCTGCGCAGGATGAGGTTGAGGCGGCGAAGGGTCGTGAGGACAAGAAGCCCCGCGGACGGGCACGGGAGCAATCAGGTGAGTTAGTGCCAACTGTTTGCGAGCTGACGTTTCCAGGCGATGTGCCAGTCACCACTATCCCCGTCTTCCTCCACCTGCAGCCAGTGCTGGCGCCTCTGCCTTTCCCGGAGCCTGCCCTGCAGCTGTCTACTGAGGGAAGCCAGGCCACCGTGCCCCAGCACCTGTACTTTATCGTCAGCCTGCAGGACCCCGTCCACGGGCTGCAGTTCACTACTGTCAGCCAGCCCTCGCCAGGAGACTGGCTGGAGGTCGAGTACGACAAGAGCGACTGGGTCGAAGAGCGTCTTGTCGAGGTACTGAAGACGAGCATTGAGATTGTCGCCCAGGACGTGAGTAACGGGTGTTGATTTGTGGCAGAAGTTAATGTGCAGTATGTTTCGACCCGCATGGCACTCAAGCCGTCTGTGTCGGTGCCGGCGACCCCTAGAGACGTGGCGGCCGGGCAGCCGATTGGTGGTGCGACTACCGCCGAGTGATCGTGGAGGCACAGTGCCAACGGATGGGTACAGACATGGTGCATGTGATGCATAGACTAGAAGTCGCCCAGGTCGAGCGTGACGGTGCGAGCGACATACTGCTGAGGAGTCTCACCCTTCCTCATCCCTGCGATAGGGAGTGCTTTAACCGTAATCTCCTTGACTATTGTAGGTTGCCCAGCCTCCTGCGACGCAGCTCTACAAGGTCAGCCAGCTTCATTAAGCCATAACTCACGCTGCCTTTGCGCGGACAATGGCGTCCTCGGCCTTCTTCTTCGCAACAGCGGCCTCGTGCGCCTTCATCATAGTCTCACGAGTTTTCCGGCGGTTGTTCTCGTTGATCCTGGCAATGCGGAGGTCGTACTCGGACAGGTCTCCTTCTCCCTCGAGGAGCTCGCCGGTGTTTGGGTCTGCTCCAAGCTTTGCAATCTGGTCGCCTATGAAAGCTGCTGTCTCAAGGTCGTTGCGACGCAGGGCGAGCTGCTTGGATGACATGAGGGACGTGATTTGCAACACAATCTTCTGGCGTTGCGCTTGAGGATTGGCCTGTTTGCGAGCGTCGACTTGACGGTTGACCTCGTCCTCGGTCATTGGGCGGTCATGCAACGCAACAATCTCCTCATGCTTGGCCTTGAGTTCTGAGCGTCTTGGGTTCTTGACGTTGTCGGCCTTGTTGGTCATGGTGAAGCGAGAGAACTCGTCCTGAACTGATCAGCGGGTACGTACTCTACACACCTCTGAGACCTCGGTGTTGGAGATGTCGGCAATTCGGTACAGTCGATTCGCTTTGCCGTAGGCACATATGAGGGCATGGCTGGCGGAGACATCACGACCCTTGTACTCGACGGTATACCTCCCATGGCTGTGCTCCGATTCAACGCCTGGAACGTCAGTACCACCTTTTTCCTTCCTCTTACCAATGATCCGATGTACGCGGTACTTGGGTCGCCCTTGGTCGTCCGTCCCTGCTGGAATACGAACGTAAGCGTCTGGTCGTTAGTACATCCAGGCTCAACAACATACTCTTGATGACCTCCTCGAACTGATCCTTGTACATCATCTCCACAAGCTTGTAGCGGTCGAGTGTCGCCTCGTTGAGCTCCTGATAAGATGGCGGCATAGAGTCGATATCTACCTCGACCTTGCGGCGGCTGTCGCTCGGTCTGTCCCGCGAAGGAGACGCATGTCGCCACGAGTCCCTCGGCGAGATCTCCCCCTCTTCGGACGAAGCATCATCTAACGAGTTTAACGATGACGAACGTGCACGGCGACCGCCCTGTGCCAGCTTTGCTGCCTGAGATGTCAGCTTGCGCGATCGCGCTGTCGCTCACCCTCCGCTGCGCCCTTTCTTCCTTGGACTTCCTCTTGTTCTTGAGGTCCATCATAGCTCTGTACTTTTCATCGGTGACGCTCGTGTGCTTTCCTTTCCCGTGAGAATGTGTCCCTTCCCCACTTACGTTGCTTCCTCGGCGTGTAATCGTCCTCGTCTTCGTCCTGCCCCGCAGCCATCTTGTACATGGCGTCGAGCTGCGCCGCGTCCTTGAACTTTTGGATTTCCTCCTGGCGCGCGGCGAGAATGTTCTCACGCTCGATTTCAGGCAGCGAGTCAAGGCTTGGACCGTCAGAAACCCACTCGGGGGCCGGACTCACTAGTCGCGGTCGTCTTCATCGATGTATTTGCCCTCCAAAGGGTAAGGGTTCGACTTGTTTACAGGGCGCGACTGGGCGGTTGCGTCGTCCTCCGAGTCGACATCCATTTCCATGTCCTCATCCATGTCCATGTCCATCTCCTCCTCACCCTCGTTGTCATCAGAGTCCTCGCTTGCAGTCAGTGGCAATTGAGGAGGGACACAAACTAGGACTGATGGTTCTTGCGGCCTCCTGCTGTGCGCTTCTTGTGATGACTCGACGAATCATCCTCGGCGAGCCCTAGAAGTTCGTTCTCGAGGTCTGACATGTTGTACTGGGAGAGTTGGAGGGGATGGATGGAAGTGAGGCAAGATAGAGGAAGGTGAGGAGGAGGGGTTATTGTGGTGATATGGCGGGAGCAATTTCGTATCCTCACCAGGCGTTGCACTGTCACTCTACCATGCATGTGGAGGTCCTTGGGGGGGAGGAGGGAGGGAACGGAGGTACGCGATGATGATACATGTTCATCCATCCGTTCGTCACTCTCCTCTACTGTCATTACACTACAGTCACTCCCTTCCAGATCAGCTAGCACTATGTTGGGAGCGATATGGGTTATTCTCATGGGTTTGATATCCGCCGCTGTTCCCAGCTACGCGGCCTCGCATCCTGACCAGCTCCTCCAACACCATGAACAGGCCGCAGAGTTCTTCGCAGGCAGCGAAGACCGACACACTAACAACTGGGCCGTCCTCGCTTGCACGTCGCGGTTCTGGTTCAACTACCGCGTGTGTTCTTAGTCCCTTCATAACACTGACACCAGCATATTGCGAACACGCTGGCAATCTACCGCAACATTAAACGCCTCGGGATTCCTGACTCGAACATCATCCTGATGCTGGCGGACGACGTTGCGTGCAACTCCCGCAACATCTTCCCGGCCACGGTCTACGCCAACCCCAAACGCCAGTTGGACCTGTATGGCGACAGCGTCGAGGTCGATTACAGCGGCTACGAGGTCACTGTCGAGAACTTTCTCCGCACCTTGACTGGTAAGATGCCAGTGCGAGCTAGTGAAGCTGACTGCTGGCCGGTTGGACCCCAACGTACCTCCCAACAAGCGACTCTTGTCGGACGCCTCCTCAAACGTACTCATATACCTCACAGGTCACGGTGGTAATGAGTTCCTCAAGTTCCAGGACAATGAGGAACTCTCAGCGTTTGACGTAGCCGACGCTGTCGAGCAGATGTGGGAAAAGAGAAGGTTTGTGGGATTCTATCAACAAAAACTGACGTCCAGGTATAACCGCCTTCTCTTCATGATCGACACGTGTCAGGCCAATACCATGTACTCGCAATTCTATTCTCCAAACATTATCGCGACAGGCTCGTCTGAACTTGGCGAGAACTCGCTTTCCGTGAGTGGTGGTTTTTTGCTCTTAGTGACACGCAGCATGATAGCGATTACGACATTGGCGTTGCGATCATTGACAGCTTTACACACTTTGTTCTGGGATATCTCGAGGACATGAACAAGACGTCACAGCTAAACCTCCAGCAGCTGGTAGGTCGCCCGTACTGTGACGACCTAACATGAGTTTGACGCCTACGACCCCGCAGTTATCCGGTCGAACGCCGGTGTGTCAACGCACCTGTCTCCCAAGTCTCCACGGGAACTTCTCCTAACCGACTTCTTTGGCGGTGTGGCACGCGTCGAGGTCTCGTCGACCTCGTCACCTGACGGCGACGCCTCCGCAACAGGGTGGAGGCCGGAGAAAGTCAGCGTAACCAGGGAAGAACCGCGGCACCGACAGTTCAAGGTGTTGCACGACCACATGCCAACGACGTTGGAGGGCCTGGCACGGCCCGATTCAGGCCTGCAAGCTGTGGGCATCCTCTTCGGGGTGTTGGTGCTCGTGGGCGCGGGTTCGTTTGTATACTTCCACCGACATTAGATTCCAGCATGGCCATTGTACCCAATGCATCTCACTAGATCTAGACGTTCTTGCGCGAGCCGCCGCCGAGAAGCTTGGCAATGCGGAAGCCCAAATCAACGGCCATCAGGAGGGGGATAGCCAGGAAGGGGACGTAGCAGCCGAGCAGTCCAGCTAGCTCGGCCGCTGTGAGCGGCGGACTGGTCTTAGTATCGAACAGCAAGCGTTGCAGGACCGGGAGGAGCGTCGTGGCAGTGCTTGCTCCGTAGGCCACGAGTAGGGGCCACACGCGCCTGTCGTCTGGTGTCAGCGAGTACGGCCAAGTCGCACTCTTCCATAGTCCGACGGCGCCGAGTACAAAGCATGGCAGCTGGAAGAACATCTCGAGGTAGAAGAACGGCATCATGAACCGCATTGTTGGATCCTTGGCGAAGACTCCGGCCATGATAGGGTCACGCAAGAAGTTTAGGTACCACTCCGCCAAGGCCTCGAGAGGCCCAGAGACCATCCACGACGGGTACACGGCTTGGCCGTCCATCACCAGTGTTGCTGGCTGAGGTCAGAGATGCTGTGAGCCTGGAGGACGCGTACTATGTGGCACTGCTATCAGCTGGGTTTTGCGCGCACCGGCCCGACGTACAAGTAGGAAGATGAAGTAGACGCGGTCCAGGGAACGGCCGGCGAAGCGCGACATCTTGAGTTGATAGTTGACAAGTTGGAAGAGGACTGATGGCCTTTGACATTTAACATTGATCGTCTTATGCGTGTGGAAGCGCGTCACGGATTACGGCAAAATGGTTCCGCTACTGAGTCCCGAGTCGCGAACACCTGGAGGCGATTGCGACTATAGTTCACCAATGAAATGCTTACATGAACTGTACAGACGTTTATGCAATGCCAACATGACTTGTATGTTTCTGATATACTTCTGATATCCATGCACTCGTTTGTTGTTCACTGGCAGTCGGCAAGCAGCGCCTCGACGTCGGCAACCACGTCCGACATGGTAGGCCGCTCAGCGGGATCTTGATGCCACATGCGCTCAATCAAGTTCACGGGCTCGACACCCCAGTGCTTCCGTAGACCAGTCAGAGGGAGACGTCTGTGCTTTTGCCCGACAGCGTCGTAGATGTAGTGCTCGTTGTAACCCTCCCACGGGTACTTCTGGAACGGTCAGCTTTGGCCTACATCATGGCACTCACTGGTTCGCCAGTCCACCCCGACAGCATTTCCCAGTACACCAATGCCAATGAGAAGACATCCACCTTGTAGTCGTACTTTGGATGCGGATGCCACAATTCTGGGGCTTGCCAGTTGACCGTGCCCACCAGACTGCGAATCATCGACCGGGTGCTCTGTTTGACACGAGCGAGTCCAAAGTCTCCAACTTTTGCGACTCCTTGCTTGTTGATGAGAATGTTAGTGGATTTGCACTTGTGTGGTCAGCTCTCGCCCTGGGAGCAGACCTACGTCACGATGTATAACTGCAGGGTTTCGCAGATGCAGATACTCGAGCCCACGAGCAATGTCCAGCATGAGGCGTAAGACGCGCTTCAGCGAGGGGTTGGAGACGTTGCGCTTCCATGTCAGCGAGACCGGACGGCGCATACAATATAATCAAACAAGTCTCCGTTCTCGCACAGCTCGCTGATCAGCATGCACGGGACTTGAGACGTGTCCTCGGGAATGCAAATGCCGCGCTGCGCTGTCAGCCAAGCCTCAATGCAAGTACCCACGAATCGGACAATGTTGGGATGGCGGAACTCTGCCAAGAGCTTGAGCTCTCGAATGTCCACTGCATGGTTCAGCTTCAGGTGCTTGACGAAGGGCCGAAAAACGTACTGTCACTTAGATGCTCGCGGAACTCCGAAATCGCGACCCTGCGCCCGCGCAGCTTGCCGACATACACGCTGGCCTTGAGCTGTAAACATGAACGCAAACCTACTCCTTGAAACCACCGCTTCCGATTTTTTCCATCTTTTGAAGGAACTCGGGTTTGATGGTAAAGTCTTCGAGACCGAGCTCCTGCAAGTCGAGGTTGAGATCATTGTCGGGTGTGCGAGGCTTATCTCTGTCGGACGGGTGCGGTGTGGCTGGATTTTCGGCGTGGATGCGGTTGCGTTGGAGCAGAGGTGTGTCTTCAACCCCGCGATGGCAGTGAGTCAGGACGGCGGGCATGATCGTGGGGGAGGAAGGGCGAGCTGTGTCCTGCGAGCTGGTCGTCGAGACAGACTCCAGATTGTCCAAACGTTCATCCTGCTGCACCTGTTAGACATCAGGGAAAACCGCTTACTCACCCAGGTGATAAGGGCCGTCGCGAGCTGAGGCTTTGTGCCTCCCACCTCGAGATTGCGTTGCTCACACAGCTGCACGAGCTGGTCGCGGCGGAGACGCATCAGGCTGGCGTGTGTAACACCCTCAAGACTGGCATCTGTCGTCAGTGAGGTTGTGTCATTCCAAGCTCACCGGCTCCCCATCCTTCAGGCTCGTCGCTACCGTCGTCGTCCATGGAGTCGTCATCCACATCATTACTGGATTCGGATCTGTCTTGGATGTCCCCGAACGCCCTGCCTGACCGGGTAGTACGCGATCTGGTGCAGACGTCGGCTGCATCAGGCGGCGAAGAGTCGATCTCGATTGCGACGCCCAACAACATGTTGGCGTTTGCAGAGTTTTGACGAGAGCGTGTCATAGGCCCAGTACGAGAGCCACTGTGAGATCGAATAGAACCTCTGCGCTGTTGAGAAGGCGGCATATTGGAAGCTTGCAATGTCAACATAGGGTTGCGGCGTCTACTCACCAGTGTCGGAAGCATTCTCGTCGCTGCTGTTCGTGTCCTCTGCCTGCATGACGCGCATTGCTTCCCGCTTCGCTCGGCGATCACGCGTCTCGCGCGTCACCGTCAAGTCGGACTGACACAGTTGCCGGGAGCTACCAGCCGGCACAGATTCGTCGTCTGCGTTATCCTCTTGGTCTGCGTCAAGCTCTATGGACCCACCAGAACCCGCGTTGCGACGGGTGCGGGGCCGAAGCCGCCGAATGGTGGGAGTGCCCTCTGCAGTAGTTGGTCGACGTGGTGGATGACGAGGCTGCCTCAGGTCTGTCTCGTGGGAGGGATTGTTCGAGCCGTCGCTTGTGGTTGCATACTGGGACGAGACTGTCGACGAGCGAGTACGTCTCACCCGCGCCAACTTTTGCTCCGGACTTTTGACTGCTTTGTCGAATCTGGTCTTTTGTACCTCGCGGCGCTTTGGGCCTTTAGGTCGAATGGTGGCCTTGGGTTTACGCTGCTCTCGGTTCGCAGTGCTCAGTTGTTGTAGGTGTCGATTATTTCCTCTGGCTGGCGCCTTGGGAGTCGCCTCCATCTTGATGTATTTGATTAACTGGCTGTCACCAGATGATGACGGGGGAGAGGTTAATGACGAGCTGCCTGAATCTCTAGGGGTTCGAGGAACGTCGCTGGGTGAGTGTCCAAGTGAAGGCGATTCGGGAGCCCCGACCTTCTTGCGCTGGTTGTCAGTGACCTCCGTTGCTGAGCACACACGGCTTTGATCAGGCCGTTGACCAGGTCGACCTTCGTTTGTTGTTCCCCAATGTCCTCGTCCTCGTCGTCGGAAGGCCACATGCCACAGACTTTCCAGAGCCGAATCAACTCGTTCTTGCGTAGCCGGTGGAGGGCGGAGGCAGGCGCCAATTGTAGGAGGTGCTGGTCATCTGGAAAAAAAGTCAGAGCGGAACGGCGAGGGCAGTTTACCTTGTGCTATGAACTCGGGCATCTCGTCCTCAGTCTCAATCCAACTTTTGTCAGACATGGACTCGGCGTCGGAACGTTTGCGCTTGCGAGGGCTCATTGTATCCTCGCCCTCGAAAAGTGGAGGAGGTCTGGGCCGACGTGGGGCACCGGAGCGCTTGTTCACTCGAGGTGTTGCGCGCGGACTTGGGAGGAATAATCGATTGCGAAGAGGGTACAGGTCGCGATTCGAGTCCGTGTCTGAAGATGGCAGCAATCGGTTGACGTTGAGGGACGACATACCGATGCGCCGTCGCTTAGGCGCGTGGTGTATACCGCCCTTGGGTTTGAAAGGAGATGCCGCTCGGCGAATGGGAGACTCCATGTACCAGCGCGACCGAGTGCGGGGATTGATCATAGAAGGAGTAGCCATGGGCGATACTGTGGATGACAGGGGTATGAACCGCGTTTGGACGAGATGACCGAGATTGTCACAGCCGGGTGGGGACGGTGGACCGAATGAACATTGCAAGTGACAGGTGGGTTGTGAGTTGCTTGCTGTGCGCTGCTACTGCATGCCGCAACGTGGTAAGGATGTTTACAACTGGTTGTGGAAGATGGAGAGAGGATAAGGGATGATAGGGAGGAAGGTAGGAGGGGAAGGTGATTGAGTAATGAGTAGAGAGAGGATGAGGATAGGGAGAGTGTTGCAGACAGACCAACCGGGGACTAGGATGAACGATACAATATAGTAGAGTCCAGTTGATGAACTGTAACTGGTTTGTATCCGCCCACGCAAACAGGTCCCTCCCCCACCCTACTTCTTTGTACCAGGCTTAGGTTGAGCCAGGTTGGCTGCATACAGGATCACAGGACATGCACGACATGAGTGACATGCAGGACATGAGCGACGCGAGCCATTTCAGGGATAATGCAGGGTTTAGGATCGGATGTTCCAACCCTCCAACTTGCATCATGTTCACGTGGGCGCGTTCATCTCGTGCCTTTGTATTTCAGTGTTTGTTCATTACAATTCCCACGCCTAACCCCGCTAATCCGGTAATTTAGAAACTTGGGTTAGGCGCGGTAAAGCCCATTTGCCACCCAACGGTACCCAACTACAACATCGCAACTCCCTACGACCAACTTCAGCTCCATATTCCATCGACTCGTCAACATCTTTGAATCGCCGGACGGCGTTTCTCGATCACACTCACCATGGCAAGGCGGAAGAAGGACTTCCTGGATGACGGATCCGACTCGGACGCGTCCAACCAGTCCGGCAGCGAGGACGGCTTCGACTCGCAGGAAGACCAAGATTCCCGCGCCGAGAGGCGTCTCTTCGAGCACCGCCGCAAGCGGCCTAGGACGATGGGTAACGGCAAGGCCGCCGCATGGGAGGGCGTCTTCGGAGATCGCGACGAGAGCAGCAGCGCTCGGCGTCCTGGAGACCACCGTGCACGAGGGGGCAGTGCAAGGACTGACTGGACCAAGTATGTGCCGAGGATGGCGTGCGCTGACATCAAAAGAGCCCCTGCCTTCGTTTCGAAGATAGATGTCGCTAAAAGCGATACAGAGTCCAACGGGACCCCGGCCGAGACCTACGACGATTCTGGCGAGTCGAGCTCAAGCCACGAGACGGACTCACGCGACCCAACCCCCCGCATTGCTGAAGAGGAGGAAGATGTACCTCGTACTGGCCTCGGCGGCGGAGGCATGGGGGTACGCTCAGGCCGTGGGCAATCTGGCCTGGGGTTCCGCGTAGCTACCGCGTCAACGAGCTCTCCCAAACCGGCAGAGGCGCCCAAACCGGAGGACACACCCAAGTCAGCCTTTGGACGCGCGGCGTCTGCTTTCCAGCAAATGCAGGCTGGATCATCGGCTACGAGGTCCAACTTTCAACAAAGCCGATCGTCAACCCCTGTTCAACAAGTAGAGCTCACGCGCGCTGAAAAGGCCCATTTCTCTTCGATCGCTGGCGGCTTTGGTGCCCAGTTTCTCGCCAAGCAGGGATGGGAGCCAGGTAAGGGTCTTGGCCTGAACGAGGACGGTCGCGCTGTTCCCGTCGCCGCGGGTGCCGTGATGCGTGGAGAAGGTATTCGGTCGGGCATTCGAACAGAGGATAGCAAGCGAGAAGCCCGGAGGAAGGGCGAGCTGGTAGAAGAGGAGCCAAAGTCGAACAAGGCTCAGCGCAAAGGTGGCCAACGTGCAGGTCCCAGTCGGGAGGGTTGGACAAAGCACAAGAAGGTCAAGGTCAAGGTCGAACACAAGACGTACGAGCAACTGCTCGCAGATCAAAGCACGGACCCGACGCGGCCGGGTGTTGGTCTCGTCATCGACGCTCGAGGAGGCGACCTCAAGACGGTGGAATCCATATCCGAGCTTTCTCTGTCCAGCTGGACACCGTCAACAGACGTAACACAGCTACCAGAGCTGCGACACAATCTGCGCTTGGTTGTGGACGTCACTCGTGGCGAGGTCAACAGTCTCGTCAAAGAGGGCAAGGCCGTTAACGAACGCAGGCGATGGACTTTGCGGGATGAGGAGCGGTCACGGCAGATGGTGGACGAGTCTGCCAATGGTAAGCACCCTGTGCAGGAGACGCTAACAGCGACAGAACTCAAGTCTCTCGAGGTCGTCCAGTCGTCATTGAAGACAATTTCGACTATCAGTCAGCGCGAAGTGAGCGAGGAGTCGTTCTCACTACGACCTCTCGAAGACGCCTTCAACCGCCTCCTCATTGATCACGATAAGGAATACCGGTTACTCGGCCTGGACGACGTCGTTGTCGGCGCAATCGACGTGGTGTTACGCAAGCCTTTTGCTCAATGGCAGCCGTTCGACGTTTCGGCTGACGCACTCCTTTCGACGCTCAAGCCGTGGAAGAAGGCATTCAACCTCGAGGGAACGACACCTCCGGACGCTCCGGACGGGACGAGCAACCGATCGATGACAGCTTGGGAGAGCCTGTTATGGCACCGTTGGCTGCCCAAGGTTCGGTCAGCGATCAACAACGAGTGGGATGCCATGGATCCTCATCCGGCAGTTCATCTCATCGAGTCGTGGGACCCCATCCTCCCATCCTTCATTCACGACAACATCCTAGACCAGCTCGTCCTGCCAAAGGTGACTTTCGCGGTCGAGGAATGGACGCCCGCCAATGGTCGCAATGTGTCACTGGCCTCCATCATCTTCCCTTGGCTTCCCCTCATGGGCGAGCGCGTAGGGGAGCTGCTTGAGAGCGGCAAACGCCGTGTTCGTACCGTGATCCGGAAATGGCAGCCCAAGGACGGTGTTCTTTCCGAGCTGCAGCGCTGGCGTGACGACATCTTCTCGACGCACGAGTGGGACAAGCTCATGGGTGACCATGTACTCGGCAAGCTAGGCAATGTTCTTCGCGACGGCTTCATCGTCAATCCTCGCAGCCAGGACATGAAACCGCTCAGAGACGTCATCCTGCCCTGGCACACTCTCATCCGCAAATCCAACTTTGTCCGCCTCTTTGAGCTCGAGTTCTTCCCGAAGTGGCTCGAAGTGCTGTACATGTGGCTCACGCACCCCGCTTACAATGCGGACGAGGTCGCACAGTGGTTCGAGATGTGGAAGGGAGTCTTCCCACTCGACATCGTGCAGCACCAAGGGATGAGTCACGGGTTCAATACTGGGCTTAGGCTTATGCGTGACGCCGTCGAGCTGGGGCCAGCGGCTCATACCAAGCTACAGAAGCCCAAATACAGTCCCATTCGCTCTGGGTTCAAGTTGGAGCCTTCACCGCCAGCGGCCAAGCCTGTCATCCAGCGCATGCCTGCTCCCGAGGATATCACATTCCGTTCCATCGCCGAAGAGGTCATCGCCGAGAACGACCTTCTTATGCGTCCCCTCGGCAAGTCGCACGCGATCACGGGCAAACCGCTCTTCCGTATTGGCAAGACGGTGGACGGCAGGGGCGGGGTAGTGGTGTACTTTGGCGACGATGCTGTATTCTCACAAGTCGAGGGTGGAGCATTCCGTGCGACATCTCTCGAGGACGTAGTTGAGAGAGCTAGCTAGTAGCGCATTGATGTACTCGATGGAAGCGGAATCGCGGCGGCCATGTTGGTGGAAATTACGTGGAGGCAGATTTCGGTTATCACCAGGCCATATTGATCCGAGCCCAAGTCCAGGTTGGTGCACCTCCAGCTGTCCGCTTCTCAATTGGGAACAGTCCATACTACTTTGAAAGACAGCCAGCAGCCCGCCGAGCAAATTAATCAAAATGGGCGTCCTACAGAAGATCGAGGACATCGAGAGTACGTATTGCAGTGCCTGAAATTTCTCGGATACCCGTGCTGACAGCCGCAGAGGAGATGTCTCGGAGTGCGTGACGCGCCCCCGCTGGGCGAAGACTGACGCCGTGTAGCTCAGAAAAAGTTGGCTTGAGCAAGCTCGCAGGGGGACATTATGCTGACACGACCCCGTTTAATCTTCCAGCAAGGGTGAAGATCCGCTGCGGACACAACTGACAGAAGCGACTGAGTATCATCTGGGTCTTCTCAAAGTACGCAAGTCGGCCGACGAGCTGGAGACGTGATGCTGATCACCCCTTTCTACGTACAGGCCAAACGTGCGTATTCAAGTTGGCTTTCTTTAACAGCAGTTGCCAAGTACCGTGCGCAGCTGCTCGAACCAGAAAAGAAGTCTGCCAAGGGCGAAGGCTTCGACGTGTTGAAGAGTGGAGGTGCGTGCTCCGCTTGGCAGAGCTCACATCAGACGCGCGCGTCTGCTTGATCGGCTTTCCGTCAGTTGGCAAGTCGACACTGTTGTCCAAGACGACCAAGACCGAGTCGGCCGTGGGCGCGTACGAGTTCACGACATTGACAGTGAGTCGACGTGCGGCACTGCCAACTTTAGGCAATCCCAGGAGTACTCGAGTACGAGGGTGCGCGGATCCAGCTTTTGGATCTCCCGGGAATCGTACAGGATGCGGCTAAGGGTGAGCCCTGGCGGCGGCTTTAACTGACTTGAGGCCGTGGACGAGGCAAGCAGGTCGTCGCGGTTGCCCGGACAGCGGACCTCATCTTGATCATGAGTGCGTTTCAGCCCAGAAGCAGGCTGACAGGCTGTCGACGCTACAAAGTCGGACGAACAGCGTGCGATGCTTGTCGCCGAGTTGGAGGAAGTCGGCATCCGTCTTAACACCAAGTCACCAGATGTCGTGTTCAAGCAGAAGACCGCCGGCGGGATCACTGTGAGTTCAGTCCATCTCTGGCGACGAGTGTCTTGAGCTGATAGTAGATCACGTGCACGGTCAAGCTCACAAAGACAGATGAGCGCATGATCCGCTCCATCCTCCAGTCGTATAGGAGTGCGTCTGCTTCGTCTCATTCGATCCAGAGCTGACACAAGTTCACAACTGCGACGTGATGATCCGCGAGGATGTGAGAAACATAATCTCCACGCGCTGACGCCAGATCACCATCGACGAGTTCATCGACGTTCTCCTTGGCACGCGCAAGTACATCCCGGCGCTGACTGTCAACAACAAGATTGACGCCATTTCAATGGAGACGCTCGACCACATGGCACGCCAGGGCGACGGCAAGACCGTCATGATCTCGTGTGAGGCCGACCTCGGCCTCGACTGGCTCTTGGACGCAATCTGGAAGGAGCTTGGTCTCGTCAAGTACGTTCTGTGCTGAGCTTGCTGACGTTAGGGTGTACACCAAGAAGCGCGGGGAGCAACCCGACCTAGGTGACCCCATCTGCCTCCGCGCAGGCGCCACGATCGAGACTGTTTGTCACGGCATTCACCGCGGACTCGCGTCGCACTTTAAATACGCCCTCGTGTGGGGAAAGTCGAGCAAGTTTAACCCGCAGCCGCAAAAGGTCGGCCTCTCGCACCAAGTCATGAACGAGGATGTCGTCAGCATCTTCACAAAGTAAGCCGGCTACGCAGACGGAATAAACTAGTGTTGCTGTACATAGTGAGATGCCAATTTGTTTTCCACGCCCAGGCCAGCGCCGACAGCAGAATGGGAAATTACATTGCAAAAACGAGTCACAACACTTGTCAACATGTTCCGCCTTGGCCTTGTCCCTACACGGTCGTCTTTAGAGCTTGAGGCCCAGTTCGTCGCGAATCGTGTCGACACGCTCCTCGATTTCTGCAAACCATTCAAGCGCACGAGCAGCCTGCTTGGCCGTCTCTTCGCTTTGACGGACAATCTCGTTGCGCGCCTCCATGGCAATGCGGAAGCGCTCGCGCAAGTCCCAAGCGGCAAGACGCATGACTTTGCGTACTTCCCGCCCGATGCGCTGAGCCTCCGCCTCGAAGAATGGGGATTCGTCGTCCGCCTCAGTCGCTCCTGAGGTGACGAGGAGCTGCGAGCGAAGGTTTCGTCCGACGTTGCGTGGAATAGACCGCGGCAGCTCGTAGATGACGTAGGCGACAGCGCCGGCCGCGAGGACACCGATGGCCGGACCGGCCCACTTGCGAACCACAGGGTTGGCAGCGAGGTCGGACAAGTGAATTGCAGTCTCGACAAGAGTGCGCAGAGCCATCGCCTTGCCGCCGACCACGGAAAAAGCTCCGACGGCGAGCGACGCAACGCCAATGCTGGAAACTTCCTTGCTCAATGGGATCAGGTCGCGCAGAGGGGAGACCTTGTCGCTAACGGTCGAGGGGACCGACTCGGTGAGGCAGAAGAAATGCTGCAAGTCAAAGATGTCGGAGACGACGACATTCGATAGCGCAGGGTTGCCGACCAGTCCCAGGCCAACATTCTGGAGGCCTGATACCCGACGGTTCTTCCGCGCATTGTTGTAGAACATTGCCTGCGGGTTGAACACGCGCTTACATTTCTCGACGTCGGCTGGCAGGTGCTTGTCTCCGATATCGGTAATGTGTGTGACAGTGTCTGAAGTGACTACGCGGGCGTCGTCCTCCACGTTGCGAACTGCCACATCGAGGGAGGCAAGCAGAGCCTTGCGGACCTCGACTGCGTAGTCCCAAGCCCCGAGAAGACCAGGGTAGACTGGGGCTGCAATGTCCGGTGCGAACTCCCCACGACCAACACGGTCAAGGGCGAGACGGAGAGACTGCTGGCTCTGGGCGACAACCTTTCCGGTTGCTGATTCCTCCTCAGTGACGAGACCTTCTTCGAGCAGGTCCTTGCTGTGCTTCATGCGGTCGAGCTCAGGTTTAACGCGCTCCACCTCCTGAAGAGCGGCATCACGCTCCTTTGTCGCAACCAGAGAGTTCGCGGCTGCAAGCAGCTCAACGTCCGCCATCAAGTGCGTGACGTAATTCTGGGCCGGCCCGAGTTTGGACTTTGCGCGGTTCACTAGGACGAACGAACGGAGCGACTGCTCCAAGTGGGCAAAGGTCTCGTCAATGTCGTCGCCGTCGTCGTTCTCATGGTCAAAGCCAAAGGCAACCTTGGCCGAGTCGACAAAATGGACGAGGTCCTTGGCCTCTGCGTACGTCTCGGGGCTAAGCTGTTTAATCTGCGCCATGACGGCACGGCGGCAGCGCTCCTTGTCCTTGATTTGGTCGAAGCGGTTGACGACGATGAAGAGGTGTGCTTTCTCGTGGCTCGCCTGCCAGATAAACTCCTTGGCCGAGAGCGTAAAGTGGTTGGCAGCCGACACCACAAACACAACCACGTCAATCTCCTCCTGGCGCGCAAAGTTGGCAGTCGTCTTGATCGAATCACGGTTGAGACCCGGTGCGTCGATGAGCGAAATGTCGACAACGCCGTTGTGAAGGATGGATGGTGAGGTGGTCTCCGTGTTCTCGCGGAGGAAAACACGGAGAGGAGGAGCGGACGAGTCACAGTCATAGTCTGTGGACAGCTCCTCGAGCTGCTCGATCGGCACGGCTTTGTATGTCGAGGCATCCTCGGGGTTGTATTTTGCGGGCGAGTCGAGGATGTGGATCTCCTCCTTGTCACCGTTCTCCCGAGCACTGACAACTTCGACAAAGCGCGTCGTCAGAGGCTGCTGGTCGGTAGGCATAACCTCAGAGCGACGCAAAAGTGCGTTTACCAAAGTCGACTTGCCTGCGTTGAGATCGCCAGTGATTAGCACGCGAGAGTGTGCATCGTGGATGCGGGCGTGGAGCAGATCGAGGTGTGTGAGGGTGGCAATGAGGCGGTTGTCAAGGAGAGCAGAGATTGACGACCGCTCAAGCTGAGAGATGAGAGCCTTCGCATGGCGAGTCGCGCCAAGGTTGAGGTCGAGATTGAGAATCGTAAACTCCTCATTGGAAGGAGTTGCCTCTGGAGACAGCGACTCCGGCTCCTCCGACATGGGAGTTGAGGTCTCTGACGATGTTGGGCTCTCTCGCGGCGACGGCAGGAACGACACAGAGCGCTTCAACTGATGGCGGTTTGGCCCTTGCTGTGACGTGACAACAACCTCAGTCTCCTTTGCTGGCTCGTCTGCGAATGTGAGCGTTCTACGCCCAAGACCAGGGCGCGCAGCTGATCTGTCAATCACTCTCTCGATGACGAGCTTACCTTTCCTCCCCGGCACTGTTGGAACTTGTGCAAAGTGAGGATAACGAATCTTCCACTGCTCATGGTTGAAGTTCTTGATATCGGCGACGAGGTACTTGGTCGCGTCGATGGCATCGGAAAGCCTGCGTTGGTCAGCTACTCTCAACTCAAGGCACGGGAGACTCACTTCTGCTGCTTGGCCTCGTAGTCACGGACAGCCGCATCACCAGCGATACGCGCCTGCGCAGAGGCGGGCTGGAAGCCGATGTGGGACTCTTTCTTCACATCTGTAGGCGACCCCGGAGGGGAAGCAGGGCGGTATGGCTGCATGCCTAGTTGGTGGCGAAAAAGAAGTGAAAGCGGAGTCGGGTTACGCGGACAAGGCGTGACGAGGGGTGAAGTGTGGCCGGAAAAGAGACGTGAGATGAGTCGGAACGGGTGATGAAGGAAGGGAGAAGGGTAGGTGGGGGCGTTGAGATGACGAGTGGAGGGTGTTGAAGGATGTAAAGATGGATGGATGGATGAATGTCTTGAATGAGTCTGTTGAGTATGTGATAGGGTGAGACAAGAGTTATGTGAGCATCTCTAGTTTGCATTTCCTCCCGCCGCAACCTGCAACCCGCCTGTGTGTGTGAACCCCTTTCCTCTGGCCCGAAGCCACCTGGTTCCAATGGCCAGCCTCCCCCCACCCAGGAGTCCGACACCCCCCGGTGAACCATACGGTCGTTGTACTTGGTAGCCAAGCGCCTGATCCCCTGATCCCCAGGGCTTCCGATCCTCTGATGCCATGCCTTGGCCTTCGTCAGTTAGCCGGCCTAAGGGCCTGTGGGGCTGTACCTGTGGTTGTCGAAAACTTAATTCTTATCCTCACTTTAAAGCTCTTGGAGGCATGTTGGAAATCTGGATACGGCGCCCGCGATGGTAGTATGAGCAGATAATTGAACCACCTTTTTCAAGTACGCAAGGATGACGTGTAATTTCAGATTCAATTCTCAACAGCTCAAGATGCCAGCACGTGGTAGCTTGACGTGTTTGCTTTCTCGTGCCTGGTCACGTGGGTCTCTGGCTCCCAGCTGCTGCTGCTAGCAACAAGTCAGTCAGACAAACAGTGCACTTCAACTCAACCACCTACCAACGTATATACCAACTCAATCATCTCTCCTCCGAAGCGAAACATCAACGCGCCAAATCCTCATTAAACTCTACCTCATCAGCCTCGCACGCCGCTATGGCTGACCTGCTCGACACCCCTTCGAGGGTGCTAAAACGGGTTCAGCAATACGAGGAGATGGAGCTCCCATCGCTTCCTAGCTTCCAACGCGACGACCTCGACCTCAGCGACGACTATGACCCCGAGAGCAGTCGGGAGTCTGTTGCCAGACCATCCGAGGTAAGCCTCGTTTGAGTCTCAACGTTCACCACCAGCACGGAGACTCCTCTACACCACACGTTGGGCGCACTTTGTGCTCCCCACGCACAGCCTCATCAGCGCGGACCGAATCAACAGTCAAGCCGTTGCGTTCCTCTGGTACAGAAATCCCTACTCCCTTGGCTCCGTTCCGCGCAACAAATCGCCTATCCAACAGCGAACTGGACATCTCGTACGACTTCTTCATGGGCAACTTGTCGGCGACTGATGCTTCTTCAACTGGTGGCGCGAACGAGCCCGGTACCCAATACGCCTATGAAGATCACAGCTCCGGCTCAGAGAGTCTTGCTCCTTTTTTCACTGGGAGCCATTACTTTGAGGGTACCGAAGAGTACCAACCCTCTGCGCTGGTAACCCCTTTGCCTCAGCCGCCAGGCGGCTCAATATCACCTTTCCTCACCGCCAAGAACACTCCCAATGCCGCGAACGAAGTTCGGATACCTAGCCTGAGCCGGAGCGAAGTATCTTCGACGGACAACGAGGCTACAACCCCCGAGGGACGGGACCCGCTTCAGTTACCTATCGACAGCGTCGATCATTACTGCTCGTCGAAACTCGAGGCAGCATACGATCTGACGACGGACAACCTCCTCGCGGCACGGTCGCCGTCGCCAGTCACTTTAGACTCGGCAGAGGCTACACCAGTTGCCATTCGTTACATGGACCAGCCTTCGACCGCCGCTCGCGCCGCTGCCATTCCCTTCGGCGTCGCTCCTCTACGCGATGTCACGATGGGGTACCGTAACCAGCGACCGCCGTCACCCAGTGTCGACTATCCCAATTCATCGCGGACACCCTTCGAGGAGACTGCTCAGCGCAAGAATCATCTGCGGTCGGTGCTTGCCTCAAACGCACTTCCGCCTCGCCCTTCTCCTCTGCGGTCTGCTCTGGCTCTGCAAAGCTCGTCCGGCTCCACATCTGCGACTATTTTGTCTGATGGCACTACAAACAAATCAAACGAGGACCAAGTCTCCAACACGTCGGCACAGTCTCTAGCATCCCAGAACGACCATGACGTTCGCAGCTTCACTCGCAATCGAAGAGGCAGCCTCACGTCATCTGACCTCCTAACCTCCATCGTTAGCAAATCCGCAGGCTCGTTTCAACAACTCGACAGTGTTTCTCCCTTTGCCAAAATCCAAAAGCATCTGAATAAGATGGATGGCCGGAACGCAAGTTTAGACGCCGACCAGGAGCCGGGGGATTGGCACGTGGAGCGTCGACGGCTGGTCAAAATCATTCGTGACGCCGGCTTGGACATCGACGAACTGGCGGACGACCTGGACTCGGATACTTCAGCGGCAGACGATTCTTTCTCCAAGGCGCCCCTGTGGTCCGAAATCGCCTCACTGCGTGCCAAGCTTCAAGATGCGCACGACGAGCTGGCCAATGTCAAGAGCGACTTTACGAGGAAAACGGAAGAACATTATCACATGTTTACAGATATTGGAGCCGGCTACGCGAGCCAGATCGAGTCTCTACAAGACGAGCTTGGTCGCGCCAAGGGCGAAGTGACACGGCGGCAGACGCAGCTCGATATGCTGCGACCATCGAGCGTGGTCCAAGAGGACGAGCTTCGCAAGCAGATCGCCATCCTGGGTGGCGATCTCTCCCGAGCACAGGAGGACGCTCAGGTCGTGGCAGAGGCGTTGGCAAACGCACAGGCTCGACTGTCGGAGGCTCACGCGAATGAACAAGCGACTCTCCAGCAGCTTCAGGAAGTTGAAGATCGAGCCGAAACGTTGCAGTCGCAACTTGACTCAGCCGCCCGAGAGGCCAAGCTTGGCTCACATCGGGCGAAGGATCTCCAAAGCCGACTGAGTGCAGCAGAGGACAAGACGCAAACCTTGCAGTCGCAGCTAGATGCTATTCAACAAGAGGGCACTCTTGCCACCAGCAACACCG
Source organism: Cutaneotrichosporon cavernicola (assembly GCF_030864355.1). Classification (NCBI taxonomy): domain Eukaryota; kingdom Fungi; phylum Basidiomycota; class Tremellomycetes; order Trichosporonales; family Trichosporonaceae; genus Cutaneotrichosporon; species Cutaneotrichosporon cavernicola. The sequence goes on along the minus strand of NC_083396.1, from coordinate 1,403,314 downwards.
AGGACCTCCGAAAGCGGCTCACTGCAACTGAAAGCGTTTCAGAGGACCGCGCGCAGCAGTTGACAGTCTTCGAGGCTCGCCTCACTGACGCACAGTCTCGTGTTGAGGAGCATGTTTGTCAATCGGCTACACTTGAGGCACGCTTGTTGTCACTCGAAGAAGAGAACAATGCTCTTCAAGCGGACAAGGACGCCATGTCTCAGCGGGTCAGCAGCCTCGAACGTCACCGGGAAGATGACCAGACAGTCATCTCCGACCAGCGCAAGATAATCCGGGAGCTTGAAGATGGGGTCACCACGTTCACTGTTGAGATCGAAACAAACAAGAAGCGCATTGTCGAGCTCGAGGGCTTCGTCTCTGCCGCACAGTCAACGCAGGCCAGCTCCCAGGCCGAGCTCGAGTCCCTCAAGCATCAACTCGAGATCGCGAGGTTGGAAGCGACAGAGGCCGACGAAATCCGCGACGTCACCGTCGCGTCGTCGCCAAATTTGGCCACAGTTTATGAAGATCAACTCGAAGAGGCTCACCGCCTCATTGGGCGGCTCAAGGCTGAGCTCGAGGGAATACCCGCTCGCCACAAGACTCTTGAAGACCGAGATGCTCGCATCCGCGCCCTGGAGACTGAGAAAGGGGCTCTTCTCGAGCGGTTGAAGGCGCGTGAGATGGCGTCTCCCGCTCGTTGGGCCAGCTCCATGCGCATGTCGACGCCTGTTTTGCACAAGACTGTCTCAGCACTGCGTTCTCCTCGCACTCCAGGTCCCCTCAAGGACGTGAGTGTTTGCTGGCAAACTGGTCGCGTCTCTAACACACAGTTGTCGTGGCTCCAAAGCACGATAGACGACTCCAACGAATCGCTGTTGCGTGCCGAGCTGGAGCATTTGCAGGTCGAATTGGACGCTGCCAACATCCAACTCGACAAGAACTTTGATCGTCTAGAGGAAGCGGGACTTGGGGCTGTTCGCCTTGCTCAGGAACTGGCTGCTGCCAAAGCTAAGCTAGACGAGTACAAGGAGGAGTGGACCCTGCAAGGCCGAATCAATCGCGAGAGGGAGGAATCCCTCGATAGGGGTCGCAACAAGTGCGTCGCAACTGGAGGAGCTGCTAACAATAACAGGAACGAGAGGCTGGAATCCGCTCTTGATGAGGTACACCAGCGCCTCTCTAGTCTTCGCGACAACATGACCGCCGAGAAGGAGCGATTGCAGGAGGACAACCGGCGCCTGCGCCTCCAGCTCTCCGACATGCGCATCAAGTACGACGATGAACTGGAGCGTCTGTCTGAAGAAACGGCTCGAGTTCAGGATGAGGCTCAGGACAATCTGGCTCAGTCAACAGAGCGCTTCGAACAGATCTGCAAGGAAAAGGAGACGTTGTCTAGTGTAGGTGGCCGACCACAGCGTACTAAATTGACATCCAGCAACTGCTGAAGAGTGAGGAGCTAGTCGCTCAGCGTAACCGTGAAGCGTCCAAGCTGCACTCGTCCATTGAGGACATGAGCGCCGTCCTCGACAAGCTCCGTCATCAGTTGGCCGCATCAGCCAAGACCCAGGACAAGGTTCAGTCTCTCCAGGCCCTCCTCGACGAAGCACAAACCTCGTTGCGGAGCTCTCGCGAGGATTCCAGTCGACTGCGGAACGAGCTTCGTCTCCGCTCCGACGAGGTCGCTGATAAGGAACAGGAAATTAAAGATCTCGCAGCGGAACGCCAGCGCATCACACGCGAACTGGTACAGTTCAGCGAAGACTTGACCATCCAACGCCGGGAGTGTGTTACCTTCGGGTCCGAGCTCCAGGCCATGCGTGCCAAGCAGGCAGCCACGCGTGGGGCTCACGCAGATCGGCTCTCGCGCCTTGATGAGAGCTTCCGCGCCAAAGAGGCCGAACTGTCGCGGGCCACTCAGCAACTCGAGGACGCTCGGCGTCGCTGCTCAATACTCCAAGACCAGCTCGAACAGGTCGACAGTCAAACGTACGTGACTTTGCGAGTCCACGAACACATCTGATCGTTAGCCAAGCAACGGCGGAACAGCGCCAGAAGTTCAAGGCCCAGATGCGCCGCCTCTCAGCGCAGATCGAATACCTGAAGGCTGTGTATGCTCGCGAGAACACCTTCCGCAACGCTTTGGCCTTACAGAAAAAGTTCCTTATCCTCTGCGTGGGTGGGATGAGTCTCAAGTGAGCAATGGCAATGGCGGCGGACTGACTCCTCCAGCGAGCAGGCAACGTTACGTGCAATTGCCTCGATGGGCTACGAGGTCGCGCGCCCGCCGCGCTCGACGCGCTCTTTCAAGTCTGTTGCCCTGGCGGTGCTGTCCCTAGTTCGAGCAAGGCAAGTTCTGGCGGCCTTTTTGGTTGTGCCGCTAACACGGCAGACGCATGGCGGAACAATGGCAGGCAACGCGGATGAAGAGGAGTGCCGGTATCAAGCGTGACTAAACCCCAATCAGTAGAGCGGAGAGTTCGCTGTGGAAGGTGTACATGTGAGTCGTTGTATTGTGAAACTCCTTGTACATACTCGTAGGCGATGGATTGTTCTTTTCAACATCAAGTCATTGTGTAGATACGCGGAATGGCTCCACTAATGTCCTTCAACGTTGGGCTTCCTCTGCCGAACTTGTGTTCACGACCATGAGGACGCTGGCGATAATGAACGCCACATTGGCAGTTGACCCCACAATGTACGGGCGACTGGGAGCAAACATGAACGCCACCACCGCAACGAATGCGGCGGTCCACTTGGCGGCTTGCCGCACTCTACAACATCAGCTCGACTTATGGAGGGAGGCTCACCGTGTCGGCGCAGCCACTTGCCGTTCAAAACTAGTCACTAACACCATCACCAGAACTGGTAGTATGGGCAGGATCGCGCGGTCTTCTGGGAATGGGTGCTGGCCGTGAATCCAGACGTTCTTGCCCCACACAGCAAGAGACGGGAGATTGATCGGAAGAAGCAAAGTCATGAGCAGGAGCACAGTCTCCAAGAGATGTAGTCGAGATGACTGGGAGTTAGCGATGGCAAGATAGGCAGAGACACGCACGGAGCCTTCGGCCGAGGCATATGCAGTGAGTGTGAATTGAAATAGGAAGAGTATGCCGAACGCGAGGCGGTATGGTATGACGAAGCGTATGAGGCCCAGTACAAGGAGGCCCAGTGCCATACGAGACCCAATGGCCGATCTGCTGGGCGTCTTGTCCACCTGAGGCTCGCTTTTCCTGCACTCAGCTTAGTCGACCACTCTCTTCTCACTTCTGTGGGGGCTGAATAACTCTACCGAGAATGCTCAACAAGATTAGCTGCAGGATGTGGACCAGCGCCACACTTGCCCACGACCACATCGCAGCTAGAAGCATAAGCGGCAAGTAAGTCACGCGCGTGAGGCCCAGAAAGAGGCCGTCTGTAGGGAGCTCAAGAGCTGCGCCAACATGTTGGATAATAAGCGCAACTGCGGACACGCCAGCGGCTCCAAAACACATCGCTGCCCTGTAATCGTCGACGACGTCGGAAAACGACGGTAGAGCGCCTTTTATCAGTAACAAGCTGACCGTCCATCTTACCCTTGGAGGCGTACTGGGTCAACTGGAAGAACATAATAGTCGCAACCCAGCCAATGCACCAGGTAAAGACGGCAATCCGCAGGCGTAGCGTGGCCTTTGCCAAGGAGGCGTAAGGGTCCACCGACAAGCTGATGGATCGAATTTGACACTTTGGATGTTGGAAAACGTCGATGCTAATGCCTTGGGTTGAGTAGGGGTATCCCTGGAAGGGCGAGCCACTGATATGAGAGTGCAAAGTAACGCTGCCGTCCTGGAGCGGAAAGAAACGTGACTCGTGTGAGGGGCCGTAGAAGGGTGTGCCCGGCGACGAACTGTATCGCACAGTCGGCATACGATCTAGAAGCTGGTCAGTTTCTATCCCAAGGGTCCACCTGCCTGAGCATTGCTCGGTTTCCACGGTCAATCGATACGCCACAACAGCAGAAATCCTCGGTGACAGGAAATGGAGAGCGAGATGTGTCGAAGCGGCCGATCGATCGTCAGACTCTGCAGAGGTCAGTCTCAATCAAGCTCTCCCGACTCACCCCATCTTACACCGCCAACCTCCTGCTTAGTTAGACGGCCGGGAAGAACCGATGCCCCAAGAGGATGATGGACCTCCAGCCAGCCGTTGCTCGCATCCGATAGATTCAAGTCAAGGACAAAGACAGAGTCCTCGGAGCGACTACCTTCCCCAAGCAGGGGAAATGGCCGTTCCGAAACAGTCAGCCACGGGATAGTGTACGAGGAGAATGTTTGATCCACGCAGTCACCTTCCGCGCGGCAGAATTGAGCGGCAAGAGGTGGGTCGACTAGGGACCGCTCATTAGGGTACGTCACCTTGACCAGGACAGACATGCTGGAGGCGACGTTGTCGATCCGAGTAGTGTCGTACAGGGTAGGCAGAGCCTGTCGCCGTCCAGATCGCCCAAGCAACCACTGCTGCGCCGCTGCAAGCTTGCCTTGACGGGAAGCCGATTCACCCATATCCAGTAATGTCCGCGCAACACGAAACCGCACTTGGTCGCACCAGACCATTGCTTGGTGTTCCACACCCGTCCACACGCCAGGGATTCCTGTTGAGAACACAGCGAAGCCGTCATCAGGTCCGACGAGATTGTCCGACAGAGCACAAGCATCTGACACGATCTGGATGTCCGAAGCCCCGCCACAGATTGAGACGAGGAGCGGCGCAGGGTCGGAATACGTCACCGAGTTGATCTCGCCATAGACCCGCTCCATCTCGTGGTCCAGAGGTGCCGGAGGCTGCAGATGCGGCGTCGACATTGTGATAATGACATCCACAGGGGACGGCTGCCACATTGTCGGTTGGGCCAATGTTGTCGCCAGGCGGGCAACGATCCCACCCATCGAGTGTCCGAGAAGGGTCACTTTGGTTGGGCGCTCGTCAACGGAGAGATGATCGTAAGCCTTGAGCACGCGAGCAATGGCCTTGACCAGGAATTCGGCTTGAGAGCGGAGGGTTGGGGCATGCAATGCGGACAGGTCCTCGTTGAAATCGACTGGGTCTGTCAGGTGAGACACGACGCGCCAACTTGCCTGTGAAGAGGTCGATATTCTTGGTCCACGTCGCGTCTCGCCCTTTGTGGAACTGGTCGGCTGCAGAAGCTCCGATGGAGCGCGCCTGCTTGTATGAACCTGCGTTGCCGGGAATGAAGATGACCGGGACGCCGGAGGGCTGGTGTCAGAGCTATCGTCGACTTGCATGTACTGTTGGAGGATCCGTCCCTCCCTCCCGATAGAGATACAGTGCATATCGTGAACCCGCGTCGTGGACTTCGAATGGCAAAAACGAAGGGTACATGTAAGCCATTTCGCAGCCCCAAAGCCCCGATGTTGCTTGATCGATTGCGAAGCAGCGATAGCCGACCCACGTGAGTAGCACCCACAGCGCGACGCTGATCCCCAGCGTAGAGTTGCGTACTGGGCCCTTACGCCTCCGATAGTTGCTCGGTCCACCCATCGTTGTCTAGGCTGGGGAAGTTGAATATGAGACATAGAGTTGAGTAGAAACAGAATATCTCTCAAGTGGAGGTCCGGTTCCGCGTATCCGATGACGACACGCCCATTCGAAGTACAAGCAGGCATCGATTGCTTCCGCATTGGATTGTTGATCTTCCCAACTTCTTCTCATCTCTCTGTCTTCATCATGTCCAGAGACCCATATGTTGACGCCAAAAGGTGAGTACTCCGCTGTGCAGACAGCGTCCCGCTGCAAATGTAAGGGGATGGATCTCCGGTCCGCGAGGATGGGAAGATGAAACTTGAGGACGGGCAATCTCGACGGGTCCTCGCGCCCCATGTGCCGATATACTTCGCTGACAGCAGTGACGTGGAAGCCAGCATTAGCAATGTCGGCACTTTGTTAGAGTCCTATCGGCGCATACAGGCCACTTCAAACGACTCTCCGAGCTTGATTGAGGCGAGGGGAGAGCTGCACTCTGCCCTCCAGCTTTTGGAAACGGACTTGGAGGACTTGGACGAGTCGGTCCATGTTGTTGAACAACATGGCGACCGTTGGGGTCTTGCACATGTCGAAGTCGCAGAACGTCGCGAGTTTGTCAACAACGTATCGTCGGAAGTTGCGGTAAGCCCACTCACATCTCGCACAGGGCCTGATGTAAGCGATTGAAAACAGCTGTTGGAGAGGCCTCGCGCATACGCAACACGTCGGCACTCATTCCATATCAAGACGATGATGATCCTTTCCCTAACGATGACTACTCCGAAGCTGAGCGATGGGAGCATGAAGAGCAACAGGTGGGTGGCAAGCATCGCAGAGCTTACCAGACCCTCATGCGACGCCAAGATGACACGCTTGGATTCATTTCCGGGACGTTATCGACATTGGCCTCCCAAGCAGGACTGATCGGGCACGAAGTTACAGAACACAGCGAGTAAGTTAGCGGCTTGGAACTCGTCTAACGGCAGGATGCTAGACGATCTGTCGACGCGGGTCGACTCTACACAGTCACGATTGTCACGCGTCAGTAGGACAATGAAAGGCTTCATCCGCCAGAATGAAAGTGGGTGGGCCTGTTGCGAATTTAGCTGACACGTCAGACTCTCGCAGCTCGTGGTGCATCGCTATCCTCATCCTGATCCTCATCATCCTCCTGATCCTGGTGATTCTGTTGTAACTACTCTACTAGGATGGTGAAGTTGTTCCTAGTCGGCCCATCGTTGAGGATCCGCTTCTTCTTGAACTGTGAGACGTCGTCTGTTGTGCTGCACCATCGGAACAACCAATACGCAACCTTGCCGTGCGGCCGCCATTGCTCCCGCTCGAGCTTGAAGCCCAGGGCGGTCACGAGTTGCTTGAATGACTCGGCCGTCGTGTATCGCGAGTTACTCACGCATGGGAACGGGAGGACGATGAACAGCATCGACGATGGCTGGGGTAGGAGGTGCGCGCGGCAGAGTCGAAGCATGCGCCCTTCACGTCAGTGTAAACAAAAGTGTTGCCCACCTCGCTCTTTCGGATCGGGGACAAAGTTAAGCACAAGGCTACAGCTTATCACATCGAACAGTTCCTCCTTTGTGCGAGGTTCGCTGCGGTGGAGGAAGTCTTCCTCCCTGATGGCTGGATGTCGAGAGTGGAGGTCGATTGGATGGTTCTCGATCCACTTTGAACACGACATATAGTTGTCGGGTGTCAGAGCCCCAATCTCGAGCATTCAGAGTATCAGCTGCCTGCTGTTTCGGTGACACTCACCGAAGAGGTACACCCCAGGCCGTCGACGCTCGCACGCCTTTGAGCCATTTGATGAGGACATGAGACGAGTCTCCTCCTCGTTGGGACGACTGACCCAGAGTGCTGGCCTGTTGGTATGCCTCCAGCCCGCCAATCTCGTCGGCTTGGCGGTCAATGTTCTTCAGCTCCTTCTCGAGGGCCTGATGCTGCTCAGAGGACGCCGAACTCTTCAACTGTCGCTCGATCCCTTTCCGACGTTTGAGGAGGGTGTGAAATGTCGAGATTGTCGACTGCGTGACCTTGTGAGACGCAGACGAGAGTTTCTTCTCAGTTGGAACCAGAGGCGCCTTTCGCGTTCGTTTAGTGCGGCCCATGATCCTATGAGGCTATGAGCGTCAGTCGAGACTTGCATTCAGACTAGTATCCGAGTTGACTAGACCACTCCAGATCAACTGGATTCTGACAACAAAATTTGGTTCCGTGGTCACAGGCGAGTGGAGGTTCTGGGCCATGGGCCAGCCCGATGTCAACGTCATGCCGCCTGCCTCGCCCACTCTCGCTCTTTGACAAGCTATACCATTGTCATCTCAGACTACGCTTGTTCATCCTCCCCACTCACGACCATTGTACGCTTACCACGAATACGACGTACGTACCCCGTCCCCATGGCCTGTATTCATCATAGGCCACCACCACGGAGCCAAGATTGACTTGCTGCATAAACCATGGACACTTCCACACCCACCTTCGACCGGTCCAAGGCCCAGACCCATAAGCAATCATCTTCTTCCGATTTTGGAGACTTTCATTCTGTGCCAGTAGCTTCTTCTCCCATCTCGGCAATGGAAATCAACACCCGTCAACCCGGGGGACTGACCAACCTAGACTCTGACGATCTCTTGATGTCCTTCGACGAAGTGGATGAGCGCCCTGCCCGCAATTCGTCCTCGGCTCGCGGCGCGCATCCACCCACGGACATGTTCTCTGACGTGCCGGACTTTGGGTCGTCGTCGAGGCGCTCCGTTGAGACCTCACCCACGCGCTCGTTGAACCGCTCGCTTCGGGGTCGACGCTCCTTCTCCACCTTCACTGGGCCCAGCTCACCGCCGAGGGTGTCCGAAGCTGGCGCGGATATCATCTTTCATTCTCCCCATCGCGTTGGAAACCACAGCTCAGCCGCCAAGTCCCTGAGAAGGATGTCGTCTCAAGGCTCCCCCCTGGACTTTGAGCGCTCGCTCACTGATGATCCATTGTGGGCCTACAGTGGCTCTTCGAGGCCGCCCACGGTTCCAGAGTCCTCGGACTCTTCGTCGAATCGCCCGCGATCTCTGGTCGATGCGTTGTCGGCGTCAAAGCTAGCTACGCGATGGAAACGCTCCGTTCTCGGCCCAAACATCATCCAACAGCTTGGTGCCGAGCCAGAACCCCCATCGCGCACGGCGGTGCCTATCGACATCAGCCACACCTCGCCGTTTGCAACTCGCGACCAGATCGCCGGCACCTACGTCGCCCCGACTGGCGCCCCCGGGTTCCGTGACACCGGAGGTGGTCGCTGGGACGAAGACTCAGAGTCGTCTGGCCCTAAGCTTGCAGGCCGGCAGGAATCAACGACACCTGTGTTGAGTCAGGCTCAAGCGGAAGCTGTACGAATGCTGAGGCCTACGACAATGCTAACATGCCAGTTGCGTCCTCACCTGCCCGCTCGACAGCGCATCTACGACACTTGGCGCTTGCTGTGTGGGTAATCTTGCAAGTGCTCCACTCATGCTGCAGTCTCTTTGGACCAACATGGGGCGTCGCTCTCGTCGCTTTACCGCGAGGCTGCCAAATACGCAGAGGGCCACCAGATGGCTGGTAGTCTCCTGGTCGCCCGTGACATGGAGAACCACGTCTTTGGAGTCTACCTCAACGAGCCCATTGCGAAACGAGAAGGCACATACTACGGATCGGGTGAAGCGTGGGTACTCGTCGTTTCCGTCCACTAACACACAGGTTCATGTTCAAATTCGTAGACGGAGAGAGCAAACCTCGAATCTTCCCTTGGACAGGGCTTAACCAGTACATTGCGCTGTGTGAAGCCAACTTCATCTCATTTGGAGGAGGGTGAGAGGGAGCCGTGTGGATACGTCTGACGCACAGGGGCACGTCATATGGTCTGTTGCTCGACGGCACCTTCTCACGAAACTCGTCTGCGACCTCCCCAGCGTTTCAAAACGAGGTTCTGTGCTCTGACTCCGCGATATTAAGCGAGAAGGGCCAGTCTTTCGACTGTCTTGGACTCGAGGTCTGGGCTACAGCATGAGGGGACACCAGCTCGCCATGCAACACCACTGACTATCCTCGCGGTCCGCTGTGCCCATATTGAGCTGCCACGTACGATGTTTGCTCACCACGTGCTTGTCCATCCAGGTCTTCCCATCATGTATTTTCTTCCTCCATGCACTGCAGTCACTGCACTTAGCTCCATACTAATTGAAGTTGCAACAGTTGCAGCTCTAAAACGGATGAGAGCCGCCACTGTAGACAGCCACCGTGGACTGCCATCTGATTCGGATCTGAGGTCTGCAATTCGACAACAGGAAACGACACACCTGTGGCTCACTCCTGCCAGGTCCACAGGAGCGTGCAAGGAATTCCATTCTCTGTGGCTTCTTCTGGTTGTACGCTATGCACTTGGGCGGTCAATTTTTAATAAAGATGTGAGTGATCGTTTAGTTTAGTTTTGTTCTCAGGAGATGGCCTAAATGAGAAGTGTTGTCATTACATTGAAATGGATCAGACGTTGATAGGGGTTCTGAGACCGGTTCTGAGGTCTGAGACCGAGTTGTTGGAGATGCCGTAGCTGTCGGAAATCCAATATGAACAACGCTCTGGACATATTTAGATGAGTGAAGGAGGCTGGACGGAATGCTTGCGTTGGTCGAATGTGCGAGCTGCTCCTAGAAAATATATGGTATGGGAATCAACGGACATGTCCTAGGAACAGTGTAAGAGTACCCCATTACACATTCGATTACGCACCCGTATTGCTGCATCACCACTGCATCACTGTCAGCATTCTACAATAGCTGCCAGACAGAAGTCTGCTCTGATTCCTGAGAATGTGGCTAATCTTATGAGTCGGTAGCTAAAGTCGATAAGTCGGTTGGCTAGTGGCGGCTGGTAAGTTAAGAGACGAGTAGGGGTGTTCCCTAAAGCAGGAGAGCGTACCAGCGAAGCGGCTCGCAGGCATGAACTGTATACTTGTGTGGCGCATCACGATTCATGCAATACTGCTTTCAGTTGAGGACTTCGGTTACAAGCGAATGCATGTTTTGTTTTGACTGACCCATTGCCCCAGATGATTGTGAGCATTCCTTTGCTCTCACTAACCGTGGTTACTGTACACGCCCTACTCACAATGGACTGCAGGACACACGCCCTAGTCACAATAGACTGCAAGACCCATGATGCTCATTGGTAATGCAGCGCAGTGCTTGAAATTATATCGTAAGAATGATGGGTGAAACGCTTGTACTAAAAGGTGCACTATTGGAAGGTAACATGGAAGGCGTCTTTGTCTGGCCGGCCCGATGATGTCTAGGTTACAGTGAGAAAGACACAGCTCCAGTGGAAGCTGGCTTGCCGGGTGGATTAATCTATGGGACCTAACAACCCAAAGCACGTCTCTTTTCGGACTCGGATGGAGGCAGAAATGTCTTCATAACAGGAAATACGTCTTCATGCAGACATGACAAGTAATGCAACTGCAACACGAGACGTCTGCAAACTTTATTTTGCGACACCTTCCATGTTCTAAATACCTATCATCATGGACAAGATAGTCTCGGTTTCGTTTGTTGTTTAACACGCCAGAGGTACTACCAACACCCGATTCATATATGTCTGTGATACTAACTCAGAACCGTATCAGGGATCTCGCGAACATCGCAGTGGTGCGTGGGAAGGTTAACGTAGGGTACACATGCTCATACTACTTACTATCTGGTCCAGACTTGGTGTGTGGGAATCAGCATGCTCGTCAGTCATGCTTCAATGCTTATTGAGAATGCGTATATGGCGGAGTAATGTGTTCGCTTGAACGCCGCCGCTTCTGGCTGGTGACGTTGATATTTATAGGATAACAACATAGTAGGAACGAAACTGGTATGGGAAGTGAAAGGCGACATGTAGAGTCCATATCTGCGAATCCTGATGATGGTTTGGTACCAGTAAATTACCGCAAGCGGTATTATTTGTTGGATGGATAATCTTGTATACTACCCAAACGGGTATTCTCCTCACTCATTTGCAAGTTTCCGCCACCTGCCTAGCCACCAAAAAATTCGTCAATTCACATCGTACTACCAGCGCACCTGGATGAGTTGTGTACACATGTGCGTTCAGGGGTTATTTGGGTCTACCACGCCAGAGGCATTGGCGGTTGCAACACAGTAGTACCACCCGTCATGACATTGTTGGTCCTAGTCATCCATGTCCATATGTCTCTCACTCAGCTCGTCATATGCTAGTGGAGACTTGTTCGGTGAGCCATCGATGCCTTTTGCAAACCATGCGTCAAATCGACGCTGCTATAGTTCGCTTCACTTATCGTCTATGGTAGATTCATGCATAGCTAATGGGTATGCTCAGGCATAATAAATCTCCCCGCCAATGTTGGTGGAATTCGACATCCATGCAAGCATCGGGTCATCTTCGTTCGGGTATCCCCGTCCGGCAACGGTCTGATAGCGAATGACCTGGTCTGGGATGGATGGTTATTCGTGCTCGGATGAAATGCACAGGTGGCATGGGCAGCCGTTGTGAGAAGTTTACACAGCAAAATTGATGCCCCATTCTGCAAATGTTGCAAAATGCTTAGTTAGGGACACGTTCATAGACTGTGCGGCATATGGTTCTAGGGACACGTTCATAGACTGTGCGGCATATGGTTCTAGCACTCATCTTCCCCACTGCGATATTGAAACCAGAGCAGGATAAAGTATAGTTAGTTGTTTCAGACGCCGCAGGAAGTATGACAGATGCAGTTGCAAGCAGTAGGCGATTGTCTCCCTCATATATATCTCGGTAACTAGTTATCCAAAGCGATATATATCACCCTTGCCTCTTGCTATATTCACGTTCTAACAAGAGTCGTTGATCATACAACATCGGTCACACAACGCATATCGCTGGCTCCCATCCTCGAAGGACAAGATGCTTGTTGGCATACCAGGTTACTTACATACATGGCTCCACTCAACATGGCCAGTACTCCACAATATCCCTAGCGCCTTCATACACATGCACAATGGTTCTCTCAGGGCATAGTCTGTGATGGGCTTTGTTTGGCTGCCGCATATACGAGTCACTGTGGGAGACCATTTTTAACCTAAGAGAAATTGTCTGTTTCATACTTGAATCTGGACGCTTTAGATGTTGCCAGTCCAATTGTCACACTCTCAGCTTTCAAACGATATACTAGCGGCATGATGACGATTCTTTCGTAGTATGCCAGGATGTTATCAAATGTTTAGCGACATCTCTCGCTCCGCTGGCATCATTCATTGAATTGTGACGAAGTCCTAAACATATATCCTCATGACGCGCATTCTGTGAGGGAGCGGAACTCACTATATAGGTGTATGGATGGATTTCAACCGTCCGCGACGTCTGCCTCATCGCTTTCCAAATCTAATGGTACCAGCGGAACCGGTAGAACCTGGGCTTCAAATCAATAAACCCACAGTATCAGTAAGCTCTGGAAAACGCAAGAACTCACTGATCGACATGTGGATGGAGAGTGGGAAACGCAAGAACTCACCGATCGACATGTGGATGGAGAGAACTTCCGACGATGAAGGCCAGAGAAAGGAAGGCGATAGCATGGTGGCAATAGCAGGGACGCGATAATGGGCAATGGCCAAAGGTATGTGGTGAGACCATGGGACATCGAGGAAGAGAGCTGTCGTAGTGAAGTTCAGAAAGAAGAGGGAGCGAATTGAGTAAAGGAAGGAAGGAGGTCATTATACTCAACTGCGAAGGTGGCTGCGAGGTGGTAGTGGTGACCTGACTGTGGGCTGTGAGAGTAGCACACATATATATACACTATTTGAGGTAGTCCTGTCGAGATCGCTCGCTCGAAAGAGCGGAGGGAGTGAGCTATTAATTAAGCCTGAGTGGGTGGGAAGGGAGGCGGAGTGACTGGCTGAACAGCGGCTGGTGGATGACGGTCAATCGAGGACGAGTGGAGGCTCACCACTACTACTCTGTACATCAGTCAGCAGAACAACTGGACGCAACAGGCAGTGCGCCGCGTAGCTGGTTGACTTTACGCATTCATGACATCCATTGGCTATTTATTCTGTAGGGGGTAATTTACCATCCAGAGTTCCAGTCAGCAGAGCCGGTCGAGCTGAACTGGCGGAGAAGAGCGCGGCGGCGGGAACGCCAGTCGTCCGCGCCGACATACGCGCCACACATGGTCCGCTGCCCTGTGAAAGCTGCGCGACCGTGCATGACACGCCAGTTGTCGATCACTGTTGAGTCAATCCGTTCACAGCCTAGGGCACTCACCAACGACAGTTCCGGGTGTAAGCTTGACCCAATACTCGGCCTCCTTGCTGGTGCAAATGTCATCAAAGAGGCGAGCGGCAGCGTACCATTGGCGAATCTCGGTAGGGGTCCATCCCTCTCCAAGGACACACCTATCCTCGTTGTTCCACCGAGCCTGCTGCAGACGGCCAACGTGGTCGTGGCGGAGGATTGGTTGGCTTACAGGAGGCCGAAGCATCGTCCCCTCGTTGCCAGAGGCGTGGAAGGGAACTGCCAGGCGCGAAAGGGTTTCGTATGCAGCTGGGTCACGCTTAGCGACCTGGTCGGCGACGTAGAAGGCATCAACCAGAAGCGTCTCGCCACCAGTCCCGGGAGGGCAAGGGTGAGAGAGGCAGTGGAAGATCTGCAGCCCAGCAGGGTCCGTGAAGTAAGGAGTGTCGGTGTGGGCTGGCAGGCCTTCGTTGCTGTAAGCAAGGTCGCCTTTGGACATGTCTGCCGTGAACGCCCAGAAGCCTCCGTCTGGATTGTCAGCTGGTGCGCATGAGGGAAAACAAACAGTGAGTCTCGCGAATGAATGCCATCCGACGGATGAGCTCCTCTGTGGCCGTGGCAGATGTCGGGACACCCGTCACGAAACAGAAACCATAGTCGTGCTAGGGTCAGTCCATAGAAGCTTCTACACAGGCAGAATTACTCACCACCTTCTCGAGCCACTTCATGACACCCTTCTCAGCATCAGCACCGGTCTTTTCAGGCATGACAGAGTCGTATGTGACGGTGGGTGGATTCTCTGCAATGCTGGAACCCCAAAGCTTGAGTCTTTCGCAATCAGCACCGTTCCCAGAAACACGCACGGAGTTCGGTCCAGAAGCTGGTCGCGGTTCAGCAGAGGGGGATCATAGGAGGCCTGTTGCAGGAAGCCGAGAGGAAAGGTGGACTGATGAGCCGGAGTCGTCCCCCAGGTGATGTGAAGGGCGTCATTCTTTAGCTCGATGGAGTTGATCCTCATGTCCGGGTTCACCTGGAAACACGTCAGCGGGATGTGCTTATGAGCAAGGACTCACCGGACCAAGAGTCTTGAGGCGCTGCAAGGTCTTGGGGTGGAAGCACGACGGACAGCGACAGTGGTCAAACAGGAACTGGTTGTCGCTGCTGTCAGAACAACTCGTATATCGTTACATTCTCACAATGTCGAGCTGCGACCATCTCCCCAGTGAACCACGACTTGTGAGTCGGTCTGAGAGAGCTGGGGTGAAGTGAGGTGAGGGGATTGCGCGACCTGCTGCGCCCGCTGAGCCGAGTTCCCATGAATGGTTCTCAGACGTGCACTGGCGGCGAGGCTGGGCTTGACATTGGTGTTGCCGACAAGGCGACGAACAGGACCAGCATACACCGCATCACGAAGGCGAGCTCGAGAAGTAGCAGCGATGGCGCGCGGTGAGATCATCTTGCGGGTCAGAGACGTGACGGGACGTGTAGTTGAAGAACGGAGGAAGGTGAAGTGGGCAGATAGTTGAAAGGGGGAAAGGTTGCTTCAGCTAAGGCACTTTGAGTCAGTGCTTTGTGGGGCCACGCTCAACTCATAACATTGGCTCAATCCTGACACTACATACATTCCCCGTCATCATCCATTGTTCGCTGGATTCGGGCAATACTACCATGGACACTCGCACAACCTACCGAGTGATCCAGGAGCTCGGCCACCATGAGAGCGACGTCAAGGCGGTCCTAGCCCTCAAAGACGACGCGCTGCTCGCGTGTGCTTCGCGGGATGGTTTGATCTCATTGTGGACCAAACAGCCACATGGCGACGAGTCACCGTTCGGCTTCAAAACCGCACTTCGTGGCCACAATGCCTACGTCAACTCGCTCGCACATATTCCGCCTGAGAATAGTGAATCACGAGGACGGCTTGCCTCTGGAGGTAACTCGACTATGGTCTTGATTCACT
Organism: Cutaneotrichosporon cavernicola; assembly: GCF_030864355.1. Classification (NCBI taxonomy): domain Eukaryota; kingdom Fungi; phylum Basidiomycota; class Tremellomycetes; order Trichosporonales; family Trichosporonaceae; genus Cutaneotrichosporon; species Cutaneotrichosporon cavernicola. The sequence goes on along the minus strand of NC_083396.1, from coordinate 1,387,581 downwards.
CGCTGGACACCATGCAAGATGAGCCGATATCCTGCCTCATTGGCCACTCCCACAACGTCTGCGCATTACACTACTCCTCGTCGCAGAAGCTGTTGGCTAGCGCCAGTTGGGACTGTACAGCTCGGATCTGGAAGTACGATGGTGACAACTGGGTCTGCCAACGCGTGTTGGAAGGTCACCAACAAGCTGTCTGGGACGTCAAGATCGTCGCCAACGACTCATGGCAAGGTCCTTTCATCACGGCCAGTGGTGAGTTTGGGGTACTAATTTGACTGACCTGCAGCTGACGGGGAGATCTGGGTGTGGAGCTCTGAGGGAGACCCTGTGCAACGGCTCAAGTGCTGTCCGGAACCTGTTCGCACCATCACGTTGCTCTCCACCGGCGAAATGGCCAGCGGGTCAAACGACCAGTGAGTGTGGGTGGCTTGCAAACTATTAATTCCTGCATTATCCGGGTGTGGGCCTCGAATGGAAGTCCCATTGCATCCCTTCTCGGCCACAAAGACTACATCTTTCAGGTCACAGCTACGTCTCGAGGCCTGGTTTCCTGTGGCGAGGATCAAACTGCCGTACGTCCTCCGCCGCGGCTAATCGTCTGACCCGCCAGCGAGTCTGGGACGAATCTGGAGTCCAGACTGCTGTCTTGAAGCATCCTTGCACCAGCGTATGGTCTGTGACGTCTACGAGCGATGAACTTGTTATCACGGGAGGATCCGACGGGATAGTTCGTGTGTGGCAACAGGCGCCACCTGGCTTCGTTTTGGAAGTGAGTCATCGCCAGTTCAAGGTAACTGACCATTGCAGCCGGCAGAGCAGCAGCCGGAAGAGCCGGAGAACGATATCTCTGAAGCCGACCACGATGACCTCGGAAGAAGCTGTGTCAACCAAGTCGTAATCGACATTGATGTAGCGTAAGATCAAACACAGCGTTGGTATCTGATACTAGCGACGATCAAGCCCCACTTCAACTTGTTGTTGGACCCGAAGGTAACGAACGCTATGTCGCTTTCAGGGCTGAATAGTAGATGATCCTGCCACACTCGCACGTCAATTCGGCGAAGAACATGGCCTGTCCGAAAACTATATTCGCCGGATCGAGGAGTTTGTCCGGAGTGCCATGCCGCAGTTGGCGGGATCCAATGTCGAGTGAGCGAGGACGGGATAGGCTGAGACCGTCGAGAACAGGCTTTGGGAAGTCTACGCGCGCGTCCAGGTGTAGAGCAAACGCTGTCCACTTGGTGAGGTGACGGACAGGATAATGGCGGATCAAGCGAGGATCAGGGAAGGACTTTGTGAGAGCAGAGTGTATCAGAGAATGGGTTATAGATGAGGATCTGTCTGATGCAGAGGGCTGCTCAAGTATGGGAGCGGCTGATCAAGAACGTCAGCGAGTCAATGTTTATCTAGGTTCTGCCCAGCTAGTGGAGTTTGGACCACTGTCTTATTGCAGGCTTGGTTGGAGACTTGGGAAGTGATACAGATATAGGAGGCCACAGTTTTTGGTTGACCGTCCAGACCGGCCGCAGTTTTTGGATGACCTTGGGCAGTTAAGGACACATAGACCTCCAACTGGGGCATCCGGGGGGTTGCAGACGCGCACCACCGGGGCGCGAAAGTGGTTACCAGGATTGGAGGCCGACTCCTGGTTGGTTCAGTTTGGAAGGGGGTTAGTTACGTCGGCAGTTTGGAAGGGGGTTAGTTACGTCGGGAGCGAAGCGTGAGTGAGACAGAGTTGATTGGGGACATTAAGCTTGCGGATAGAGTATATGCAGACTGCGATCTAGCCGGTGGAGTGCGCAGGATTGTACAACCTTGATTGGGGTGAAAGTGCTGGATGAGAGGTATTCTACATGCGGGCGTTGGGAACGACCGAACTGCCGCTGTTGAGGTACATGGCCATCTCATACTCCTTGAGCTGGAAGCCACACTTCTCGTAGAACGCTGGGATGGGTCAGTTTCAGTGTACGCTTGTAACGCGTACGAATGTTGTCCTTGCTGCAGTCCAGGATGACCTTGTAGCAACCAGTCGAGCGGGCAATCTCCTCGAGGCAGTTGATGAGGTGGAGGCCGAGCTTGCGGCCCTGCATCGACTTGGACACGGCAATGTCCTCAATGTGGCCGACGACGCCGGTCCCCCGGAGGAACTTGCGCTCAAGGAAGACGGTGCCGACAGCGACAAGCTGACAGTTAGCACCATGCTCCGTGGGTGGGACTAACCTTGTCAGTGGGCTTGTGGATGAAGGCAACAGTGTAGTACGTGTCCTTGCACGCCTTCATGGACTGGAAACGCTCCACATAGCGCTCGGCGCTGACCGATGGGGCCTCTGTGAGGACCGATAATAGCTCAACATGGCCACGAGTGTGGTCTGACTTGGCAAGAGGGCGGATCTTATCGCGTCAAAACAAGTCGGCCAAAGCGCCGCTTGACAACTCACCTCAATGTCGGACCCCACACGCGCCTGAATAGCGGCAGGAATGACGGTGCGCGGGAAGAGGAGCTCAGAGTCGGAGAGGACGACCATGCTGGATGCAGATTGATGCGAGTTGAGACGAGATGAATGAAGGTGAGTTGCGGGTCAAGTCAAGATATGGATGGAAAGGGTTTAAGAGGACCTGTTTGTTGCGTTGGCGTTCTTTGTGGTTTGCATGGTTTGAGCCAGGTGGGGTGGTAAATCACGTCGGTTCAGAACCGAAACGCGCTCGGCTGCGCTCCGTTTACCCGGAAAGTGGCGGCATAGGGTAAAGCGACCGGTCCCAAACATTAATGGTCTAATACAGCCGATTAGATTAATTAGATTTTGATTATATGGAGGGTTTGAAAAGGCGACAGAAGCAGTGCGGTGTTACGCTGTGTAAGTGTGTGAGTGTGTGAACCAAAGGATCTCAGGGATCCAGGGCCCGGGAACCGAGTTCAAGGGTTTTGATAAAGTGGGCACGTACACGTAAACACAGCCATCTTGTATTAATACCATATTAACGTATTAATATTTACAACCAATACAGGATTCAGGTGTTCCCTCCTCCTCCTGCCTTCGTTGGACCTGTGGCGGCCTGGCCGGCCAACCGGGTTTGCACGTGGCCAAAACCCTGGATGCCGACAATGAACCGACAAACTGGATGTAGGTGCTACTATCCCTAAACTACACAAGGTAGCCCAAGTGCCCTTCTGTCTATTTAATAAATCAAAGACACATCATTAAAGACCACGTGCCAAGTTGATAAGAAAAGATCCGTTGTGTATCCACCATCTCTCCTTTCAAGACGTAAAGCAAAGACGTCACTAACTGGTGTCACAGCTGGCGAATTGTCACTCATATTCACCAGTCAACCATTGTTGTACTTCTTCCCCCATCCATTCGAACGCAATGCCCGTGCCACCTCCGATAACGGGCGAGTTTGAACAAGATCCGCGCGCCCACGTCGACAAGACGACCGGCAAATGGCAGTACGAAGACGAAGAGACCGGCCAAGAATATGAATGGACTGGAAAGGCTTGGATACCTCTCGTGAGAGCAGCGCTGCGGCGTTGACCGTGCCACTTATGCCTGCTAACCCGGCGCCTGTAGCTTGACGATGACCTCATCAAAGCACAGCAATCGGCATACGCTGTTGCGGGTGTGGACGAAAATGAAAGTCTTTCATCGTTTACCGTACTTGGGACGTTGTACTAATCGTTGAGCAGGTTCCTGCAGCTCCAGTGTTGGCTCGCGAGGACAAGATCAAGAAGCGCAAAGCAGGAGAGAAAGACAACAACCGTGAGGCTCGACCTACAAAGGTGCAAGCGACTGGGCCAAAGAGGACTGCCGTCTGGGTCAGCAACCTTCCGCCCAACACCACTGTCGAGCTCCTTGAGTCCGTCTTCAGCAAAGCTGGGGTCCTCCACGTCGACGACAACGGCAACCCTCGAATCAAGCTGTACTATGATGACGACGGCAAGTTCAAGGGCGATGCTTTGATCATGTACTTCAAGGAGGGGAGCGTCGCCTTGGCCATCACGTTGCTCGACGAAACCGAGCTCGAGCTAGGATCAGGGTACGGCAACATGCGAGTTCGCACACCCGAACATGATCGAACCCAGATGGGTACCGAGGGTGACTCTGAATCGACGCAGAAGAACAGCCAGCAGCCCTCCCAGAAGAAGAAACCTTTGACGGCCGAAGAGAAGAATCGCATGAGCCGACGAATGCGCCATCTCGAGAGGTAAATCGTTCAACCGGGGCGTTAGCTGACTCCACAGCAAGCTCACTTGGCACTCCGATGACGATGATGAAGGCGATGGCGGACGGGCCACGACTAGAGCTTCGTCCCATTTCGCCCGCGTCGTCGTCCTCAAGGGAATGTTCAAGCTCCAAGAGCTGGAGGAGGAGCCAGAACTCCTCCTGGAGCTCAAGGAGGATGTTCGCGAGGAAGCGGAGACACTTGGTGCTGTGACAAGCGTTGTTCTCTACGACGTCAGTACTCGTGCTTTCTCGTCAGGCTGACGTCGCAGAAAGAGGAAGATGGTGTGATGACGGTCAAGTTCAAGGACCCTGTTGCTGCTCAGACATGTGTGAAGAAGATGGACGGCCGGTACTTTGGGGGCCAACGGGTAAGTGCACGTTAATTTTCCACGACGGATTTCTCATCCAAGGTGTCGGCCACAATCTACACGGGAAGGGAGAGGTTCCGCAAGTCTGGTGGGTTATCGTACTCTGAGGATCTCGAGGAGCAGGACCGGCTAGACAAGTTTGCCAACTGGATTGCGCAGTCGGAAGACTGAGTGACGCACCCATGTACATGTACTTCTATGCATCAGTCCTTGTTGGCGAGGATCTCCTCCACACGCTGCTTCTTCTTGTCGTTGCCCCCACCAGCGATCACACGGTCAGTACGTGTTCCGATACGAACGTCGGTCTGCCGTCAGGTTTAGGGGTGCCGTGAACTTACCGCGATACGAGGGCAGCCCATCATGTGAACCGCCTTGTGGCAATCCCCGATAGCCAGTTTGTCAGAACTGGGACGTGCGCACCCGACTCACCTCCATGACCTTGTCCCAAGGGCCCTCGACGTTGGTCCCGTACCCGCTGAGGTTAGTAGTGTTGAAAGCCCTGTACCTCACTGAAGCTACGGCGAGTCAGCGATACAAATGCCAAAGTCTCGCTCACTCTGTACTCCAGACCACTCTTCTCGAGGATGCGCTGACACTCGGCAATCTGAGGGCCAACAGAAGGCGTCGGCAGGCCCATAGGAATCAGGCAGACTGACGTTAGACCTTGCCAAAGGCAAAGAGAGGTGCTCACAATCCGCCACGGCGTAAAGAGAGTCGTTGGGTTTCTGGCTCGACATGTCTAATGGGAGTGGGAAGGCTGGAAGTTTCGAGGTGGTTTGAGATAGACTTAAAGGTGATGAGGTGACGTTGACGACCTCCACCAGGGTCAGAGACTCTTGAATGGGGATTATGAGGGTTGGGGGTAATGAAGTGATAATGAGACTGACCACATTCTTATTTATACAATCCGTGTACGCGAATCATGAGATAGACTACATACAAACGCTCTGATGTGTAGTTGTGCTGAGGCATTCAGCTGCAGATCCGTGGAGTTGAGAGCATTGCTAGCATGGGACCATGGGAGCATGGGAGCATGGGAGAATGGGGAGGTTGTGTCTTTTGGTGGACAGCCTCCACCCTAGATAAGCCACAAGGGATAACGCCGACAGACTCCGAGTCCGCGTTCGCCCGCCCCAGCCATGTCCGGCTTGCTGCACCACCCTGGGCTCGGCCAATGCCAGGCTAGTTGATGCAACAAGTCGCCTGATCGCCTGTACCTACTCCCATCGCTTCAACGACACTGTTCACCATGGCCATCGAGGAGACGTCGACTTCCCTCTTCTCCACCCTCACCTCCTTCTTCCTGCCCACGTACGTTGGCCGCTGCGTCGGCGAAAAACCGCGAAAACATCGACTCCCGCTGACGCTTTAGGGCTCACGCCGAGGCACCTGAGGAGGAGGAGGTTGTTGAGGAGGTCGTGGAAGAGGAACCTGCCGAGGAGGAGGAGGAGGAGGAGGAAGAGGAGGAGGAGGACCCCGAGGACGTGAGTCAGCGCACCAAAGTGCGCGGCAAGAGGCAGGCACTTCTTTGTCAACAGAAGGACGGCTTCGGAGCATCCGCGTCCGAGTGAATTAACCCGACGAGCGGCCCTGCCTGCCTCACACCGCGCGCACCGCAGCGTGATGCAACAGAGTTGCTAACATTACAGCTGGCACCTGCTATCCGCGATGACTGTGAGGCCAACGAGTGCCAGGACGCTGGGAAGCACTTCAAGCACTGCGCCGAGAAGGTGCGTTCCACATTTGACCGAAGCGGGCAGGTGACTGACTGCGTCTACAGGTCGAGGGCGGCAAGGGCTGGGAGGGCGAGGACTGTGTCGAGGAGCTCTTCCACGTCATGCACTGTGTCGACGTGAGTACAACAGGAGTACAACCGCGAGGAGGCGCTCCTCCACCTCGCGTTTTGGTGCTGACGTTTTCAGGCCTGCGCCGCGCCCAAGCTCTTCAAGAAGCTCGCCTAAGCAGCCTTAGGACTAGAATGGGAGGACATCCATGCCTCCCAACCTCGAGCGCAATAGACCTGTGCCGAGCAAAATGGATGCAACAATCTACCGGACGTGAAGGTGCGGGCGCGAGGCGAGCGGACAGAGGCTGCGCCGATGGCGTGAGCTATGAAGCAGCTGCATTGTGTTCTGCATCTCCCTGTGACTGGCATTCTCGTAGTTGTCGTTATTTTCAAGGTCACAGAGTGTGATACGTCCAAGTGAGAGCGTGTTCTGCCTAGGACTTTCCACCCTTGCATTATTGGTGGAGGTTATACTGGCTGGGTTGGAAGCGATCACGTGACTTCCAAAAGTCTGCTTCAAACTGGACCACCTGCAACTTGTCAATAACACAACCACATTGTAACGATCCATCCACCATGGCTCTGCAGGAGCTCATTCTCTCATCAAGCTCCGCCGCCGAGTCGTCGCAGTCGTCAGCCCGTACGACTTTCACGCCCGCGATCCAGTTGCACGACCTGACGACCACGGCACACGTCCAAGCGTTCAAGACGTCGAGCAACGCCAAGAACTGCCTTGCTTACGTGCCCAGCCGCGACGGCCTGGGTGGAACGGTCTGGGCAGTGCAGGAGGGTAAGGCGATTGTCGGAGTCTGGGCCTGGCAGAAGGATCAGCAGCATCTCAAGTTCCACCTGCCCGAGCGGTTGACATGTCTGAGCATTTCGCCAAACGGCATCTGGGCGGCGGGTGGGTCCCAGAACGGCCAGGTGTATATGTGGGAGGTACGTCGCTTGTACAGGGGAGCGGACTGTGCTGATCTCAGATTGCATCGGGATTGATGCTGGCCTCGTGGAACGCGCACTACCGTACCGTCACCAGCGTCTCCTTCAGCAGTGACTCGGCGTACCTCGTCACCGCATCAGCTGACGCGTCCGTGCACGTGTTCCTCGTGTCTCAGCTCACTGATGTTGAAAGCTCATCGTCGCCGTACAGCAAACCCCTGGGAAGCCTGGGCGACCACACGCTGGCCATCACGGCGGTCACACTCGGAAAGACGATGGGGGTTTCCGGCGGGAAGTGCTGGACCGCCTCGGAGGACGGAACAGTCAAGATGTGGTCTTTCGCTGCGCCATTCGACCTGCTCGCGACGTTTGTCCTCCCTCCATCAGCTGTCCCGACTACTCTCGCCGTCGACCCAGCTGAGCGGTTCCTCTACGTAGGCACCAAGGCTGGCGACGTCTACCTCATCCCCCTCTACAAACGTAAAGCCCAGATGGGCCGTGTGGAGGCTGTCGGCGGCGAAGGAGCTGGTGCGACCCCAATCAACCTTGTGACTCCCTGCGTTCACGTCGAGTAAGTTTTCATGCCCCGCTTCCATTGATGCCCAGTGCCGCCGTTACCTGCTTGAGCCTTTCGCTCAGCGCTACACACCTACTGGTGGGCACCTCTGCAGGTGACATCCACGTCCACTCGCTGCCTTCCCACCAGCACATTCGCACCATCTCGACGCATCGCGGTGCAATTTCTCATTTGTCGACGTTCCCGAGCCCTCCCGATCTCATTGGCAAGCCGGTCCGAACGGAGGACTGGGCAGTGATGGACGTCCGGAACCTGGAGCGGATGCGCACCAGCCGAGGAGCTAAAGATACGCAGGAGGTCGGTGTGCTTCTGCGACCTAGCTGCAGGACAAACCTATTGTCCGCCCTGCGTGCTACTCCTACGCGGAATATTGGCAGCGACCCAGCAAGGCGAGGGCCTGTCTCTGATGGGGCGGACGTCGCTGCTCTTCAGGATGAGATTCGGCGGTTGAAGGGTGCCCTTGACAAGGCGGTCAAGATCAACGAGAAGATGTGGAGCGGAGTGGTCGACTTGAAGTTGACCTTGTAGTACATGTCGACATGGCCGTATGCATAGAGTGGCACTATTCTTAACACCGTGTTGTACCCAGCTTGGCTCGCTATTCCTCGTCCATGTCCAACTCCATGTCCTCGCCATCAACGTCTCCGTCTGCGTCATCGAGGGCCTCTCCGTCGACATCGATAGGCTCCCCGTCAACGCCTCCGTCAATATCGTCAACCGGCTCCCCGTCAAGGTCCTCAACGGGCTCGCCATCCAAGTCCGCAGCCACAGTTGTCACTGGGGAGGGTGCCGCTGCCCTAGTGGACGGGTCAACGCGCTTGAAAGACGACTTGAACCCCACCGATTTAATCACAGGCATAGCCTCCAGCTCAGGTTCAGCTGGAGCCTGCGGCTCAGCCAGGGAGGCGAGTGTGCATTCGCCATGCAGTAGGCGGCGCAACTGGCTTTGAATTTCCGATGTGAGTACCATCCTGTGGCGTCAGTACGATCAACTGGCTCCCCCCACCATCTCTCCCAGATGTCCAATACTGCGTCGACCTGCTGGATGAAAACGTTAGCAGAGAGCGTGCCGGAGTACTCCAGGAGGCGGCTGTGTATCTTCGCAAAGTGCTCAAACACGTTGGGCAGCCGTGTCTCGAACGACTGTCGGTATCGCCACACATTTGGGAGCGTTGAGGACTGAGTGTCAGCAGAGCAAAGCTGACGATCGCACAGAGTTGTGCAGGATGTCCGACACGAGATGAAGCCTGGCAATCTTGCGGGGGATGGGCGTGTCTTCAACACACAAGCTGCGGCAGATGATCTGCGTGACCTGTACGGTCAGTTTGGGCAATAGATTATAACTCACCTCATCATAAGCGTCGGCGCGCTTGAGCGCGAACTCCATAGCCCTGGCAATTTCCACGCGCTTGCCGCTCATTGAGCGAAGCATCGCTTCCAAGCGTCGGTTTGCGAGCTTTCCCAGCGCGGCCTTGCGGGAGGAGGACATCTCCTCCCGCTCGTCCGAGTCCGACGAGTAGGCTGAAGCATAGCCCTGATATAAGTATGCTCTGGAGCTCGTGACCCACCTCTTCGTTGAAGGATGGAGGCGGGGGTTCCGGGAAAGAGAAGCGAGAATTCACGAGGTGCTGGAACACGTAGTAGGCTGCAGTCTTCGTGGTCAGTTGCCTGGACGTGACACCCATACTTGCCTCCTTCTCGAACAGAAAGGCAAACTTGGGATTCTCTCGTTCCCGCTCCTTGAGTGTGTCGAGTAGCCCAGGTCCATGTTCCCGAATCCTCTTGGACACGTCTTGAAGGAATAGGAGTTCTTTGGCCGGCACATTGTCGTACCAGTAGTCTATCTTTGAATCAGAGACACTGGCATTGGGTTGCACGTGCGATGGCGAGCCACTGCGGCCGTGCGGTAGGTGATTTGAAGGCCCAGCGCGAGTGTTGACTTTAGAGGGCTCGTCGAGCTTACCATATGCTGAACGCCGAGGTAGTTGCACAGGTTTTCCCCAAGTCACACGAAGGCGGTGACCGTTAAGGGAGTATCCATCGAAACGAGCAAGGGCTCCAGCAGCATCTTTGCGGGTCATGAATGCGACAAACCCGGTTAACCCTGGTCGGAATCGGTCAGACGGATGTGGCTCTCTGCCCCCTCTCGCTGCCAGTCAGACTATACACTCTGGCTATACTTACGCCACATAATCTTGACGGTTGCAACTGGACCCATCTGCGCGAAGAGCTGCCCAAGCTCTTGTTCGCGAACACTTGTCGGCAAGTTAGTGACGCTGAGGTTTGTTGTCTTTGCTGTCAGCTCGAGTCGGCGCGGTAGGTACCTCTTGAGAGACAGGTCCACCGCGGTCGTATGCTTTCAGGTCAGTTTACAGTTGGTAGCTGATCTTACCAGCTAAAGCCGTCACTGATGTTCCCTCCGCTGAATGTGAGCTAGAGCTCAAACAAGGGACCAACTTTGCGCCATTCGTCCAAATCTCGCGTCCCTTGCTTCCTGGTTACTGGACAGGTGAGCACGGCGAACTGGAACGCTCGTACCTCTTGATCTCCTCAAGGAACGCATCCATTGCCCTCTTGCCGCGGGGCTTTGGAGCACGAGGTGGAGAAGGAAGGCGGAACCTGTCGGCGGTCTGTGATTAGGGCATACGTCATGTTCATGAAAGCTTACGCGCTCGCGCTCGCGCTCACGATCGGCAGCGATATTGGGGACTGCTGCAGAGATTCCGGTGGCTAGAATCAGATGCACTCTTGCACGGTTGTTTACCTTCTCCAGCTCGAACGAACGTACGACCCCCTCCGCTCCGTTCTCCCCGAAGGCTTGGGAGGGAGGGACCTGTTTCCGGCCCATCAAACGTTCTTGAGAACTCTTCGAGCGCTCGCTGCGTTGCGCTGGGCTCAGCATTACGCTTGTACAGGGACGAACGCCTCCTCCTCGGCGCGCTTTCTCTCCTCGTCTTCCCTCTCCAAATCTTTCTTTGTCTTCTTGGTTACTCCATGCGCAAACGTTCGAGATTTGAGAGGGTCGAGCTCGACAGGATTGCGCTGGTTGTCAACGAATCGTCTTTGTGATTGTTCGTGAACATTGTCGTGTTGAGCAATGGCACTACTAACGCACCGTGAGAGGAAGCAAGTCCATCTCATCACCAGAATCGTCCCCTCGAAAGAGAGAAAGGTCGATTTTTTTGGACATTGTTTGCGGCTACAATGGAGGTGTTGTTGTTGACGGTTACAGTTAGTCGCAAGTCAACCAAGCAAGTATCCCCCAAGTTGGCATACCTGATCCTTACTATCACGTGACGCTGACAGGTGGTGGAGGTTGGTGGAGGTCGGTGGAGGTCGGTGGAGGTTTGGTTGACGCGGAATCAATTTTACGTCAGGATGAAATTGTAAGAAGGCGCATTCCTGGTTGACGATGATGACGTACATAAATTAGCTTTTTCACTATTTAGACCGATTTTGCGGTGATTGATATGACCAGTTCAAACTTTATCCCTGAAACACATGTACCCCTTTACTACCCTCCTTTTTAATCTTGACAACGTCACACGATCAAACAACCATCAACCATCCGTCATCGGTTAAATGGCTTAATGACCTCACAACGCCACAACATTACTATGGTTGGCACAACAAATGTAGCAACAGCTCCACATCCTCATCATCCTGTCAAGCTGACAAACAGATAAAAAGCTCTAGCTTTCAAACTACAGAACTCTAGATAGTGTAGATCCTTTATCAGTTTGTCGGACATGCGGGTTGTCGGGCCTATCTAGGTATCTCTTGGCAGGCAGATCAAGCAGTTGCACGGGTTTTTTTCTTGCACATGAGGGTTTCGTGAGAAAACGGTGCGTTGGAGGGGTTGTAAAGGTCCCCGAAATCCACTTGTCCCTTAATATCTCTACGCACGTCAGGGCCGATCCTTTGTGTGACGTGCATGTACGTGCAATGAATGCCATGGCACTGCTTTTTACCCTTTTTGTTTGTATCCCCGCCCCGGTCCTGTGCTTCTGGTTACTCATCGGATTCATCTTTATCCGGTGAACATTCAATGAATCAATACAATACAATACAACATATTAGAGTAGCTTTATTATATTTGTAAGTACCTCGGGCCCCTCGCGCCTCTCGGAAGCAATAAGTCGACACCTCAAAGCCTGTTTAGCGATAAACCCTAGGCCTCTTTAGCCTCTTCACTTGTTAGTCTCCTTGAACGTTCCCAAGTCGTTTTCACCACTGCCCTTGCCAACATATTTATGCGATGGAATACAGATCATTCCTTCTCTCTAGCTATTGATGTTGGCCTTAGATAACTTTCAGGAACGATGAGTAAAAGCCGAACCCAACGTTTGCTTACTTGATAAAACACGGGCGCCTCTGGGGGTGGCTTGAGGTTGCTGGACCCAGATATAATATCCGAGCGAGCAAAACAATATGATTCGTTTGAGACCCTGTACATCTGAAAAGGATGCCTCGCTCAGCGGGGTTTCCGCTGACACTGGATGATAGATAGGTATGCTGGGCAGGGGCAGAGGTTGCCAGATCTTGGCTCTGGTTGTGTCGGCTTGTCGTGGGTCTGTTACCGTTATCCAATGAGATAGCACTATCAGTCACATGCTCTGCAATTGCCTCTTTCCACTTAAGCTCAGCATAGTTGTGGACGATTATGATTTTCCCCCACCGGTCTACTACCATCCCCAATCATGGTCTCGTCTTATCATAATCGCGACGGCAGCATCAGTCATGATGCAGCTTACGCGCACGCCACCCCGTCCGAGCGCACAGCGGTCGACTCTGCCGATGACCTCCTCGCCAAGATGGGTTACAAGGCAGAGCTCGTACGCACTCGTTCGACTCTCCAAGCCGCCTTCATGTCTTTTGTCCTCGCTTCCATTCCATACGGTCTCTCCACGACGCTCTACTACCCTCTGCAGGGCGGTGGTCCGGCTGTCGTCATTTGGGGCTGGGTCCTCGTTTCTTTGATTATTCTCTGCGTCGCGGCGTCACTTGGCGAGATTACCTCGGTCTATCCCACCGCTGGCGGTGTCTACTACCAAACCTTTATGCTCGCGCCGCACAGCATCAAGCGCGTCGCGGCTTACATTTGCGGCTGGGCGTATGTTGTCGGAAATATTACAATCACCCTTGCGGTCCAGTTCGGCACGACCCTCTTCTACGTCGCGTGCATCAACGTCTTTGAAAAGGAACCAGGAGTCGGCATTTGGGAGGCCGAAACCTACCAGATCTTCCTCGTCTTCGTTGCCATCACGATTCTTTGCAACATTATTTCGGCTACGTGCAATCGCTGGCTGCCGTACCTTGACGTGAGTAATGTATTGCTCTCAAGCTGACAGCCCAGACATTTGCCATTGCTTGGACCTTCTTGGCCCTTATCTGCATCTGCGTCACAATCTTGACTGTTGCAAAGAACGGTCGCCGCTCCGCCAAATTCGCATTTGGTGGCTTTGAGCCCTCGTCCGGCTGGCCTGCAGGCTGGTCGTACTGCGTTGGCCTCCTCCACGCTGCGTATGCGACTTCGTCGACTGGCATGCTTCTTAGCATGTGCGAAGAGGTTCAGGCCCCTGCTACCCAGGTCCCCAAGGCCATGGTCCTTACCATCTGCCTCAACACATTCGGTGGCCTCCTCTTCCTCGTTCCTCTCATGTTCGTTCTCCCTAACCTCGCCGATCTTGTTGCCCTCGAGTCTGGACAGCCGACCCCCAGCATCATCAAGTCTGCCGTCGGCTCATCCACTGGCGCGTTCCTCCTCCTTCTTCCTATCATGATCCTCGGTCTTCTCTGCGGCACTGCGTGCACCACTGCCGCGTCGCGTTGCACCTGGGCGTTCTCGCGTGACGGCGCCATTCCCGGCGCCAAGCTGTGGAGCAAGGTCAACACCAAGCTCGACGTTCCCCTCAATGCCATGATGCTGTCAATGGCTGTCCAGATTGTCCTTGGGGTCATCTACTTTGGCTCGCCCGCGGCGTTCAACGCCTTCTCGGGTGTCGGTGTCATGACTCTTACCGCCTCGTACGCCACTCCCATTTTCGTTTCGATGCTCCAGAAGCGCCGCCAGGTTGAGGCCGCGGCAAAGTTCCCGCTCGGCAAGTTTGGCTGGGTTTTGAACACTGTGGCAGTTGGTGAGTTGCTTGTGTGACAAGTTTGCTGACGACAGCTTGGTCTTTCCTTGCTCTCCCGCTGTTCTGCATGCCTGCACTCCTGCCGGTCACCGCAGCCACTGTCAACTATGCGCCTGTTGTCTTTGTCGCATTCGTAGCCATCGCCTCGATTTGGTACTTTGCCTGGGGCCGCAAAAACTACGCCGGACCTCCTAAGGACGAGGTGCAGGATGTCCAAGTCGCCGTGCGGCGCGCATCCGAGGCGCACTTTAAGGGCGGGGCTCCGTCTGGGTTAGAAAAGAGCGTGTGACCTCTTCGCCGACCGCTAATCTCTTCGCTCTCGTTCCGTATCTAAAACACCCAGTACCCGAGCAGAGCCCATCCAACAATAAGCGCTCGCACGGATACACCCCGCGTGCTTCACTGTATCCTACTTTCAACAAGCAACCCACGCGACCGCGAGGCGCTGGGTTGTGCGCTATGTATTGACATCTATGATCTATCAATGTTGGTGCTGGTGGACGGCGGTGTTGAATTTGTGTGATTTGACCTGGTTCAAAAGCAGCCGGGCCGCGGGCCGGTCCTTTTTCGTGGTGCCTGACGTCACCACCAATCTCTCGGGGCAATGCCGAAAGGAAGAAAGATGAGACGCCGAACCAAACCCCTGTCAACGAAAAGTTGGACTTGCTCATCATCCAACACGTTCCCAACAATGGTCGCAGGTATGTCCGAGGCTGGCGAGACTTTTGTGTAACGTTCGATGTGTGAACCGCACCGAAACTCGCGGCTTGGTCACCTTGTGGACCACAGCGAGAACCACGCCCTCACCCGTTAACCGTGCTCACTTCAGCGCTAATCTCGCGCTTCAACGCGTTCTACGCCCATAGCTACGAAGTTCACCCGATGCGCACCCTTGTGCTGGCAAACGGGACGTTGCAATCAACGGGCGATCTCATTGTGAGTAACTCCCATACACGCATACACGGGCGGTCCGTCGAAGCGGGCCCTGCACCCGATCATGGAGGAGCCGCCCCTCAGACATTGCTTGAGGGATTGCCGTCGCCTGTAGCCCCACTCAGATGACATTGACTCCAGGCGCAAGGCGCGAATGCGGTGATCTCGTATAAGCAACATGGGCGATGTGAACCATGGGATGCGGCGCGCACGGCGCGCTTTGCGGCGTTTGGGTTTGCAATGGGACCGTTCGTAGGTGGGTCTCGCACCGACGTCGCTGATGACAGGCAAGTGGCTGATAGCGCTCGACCGCGTGTTCCCTCTTCCCAAGGTCGGGAGTCCTGTGCCGGCGGTTGCGAAACGGGTCCTATCGGATCAGCTGGTGTTGTGAGTCCCCACCACCCGAAGGGATCCTTGCTAACCTCAGTGCCCCTGCTGGTGTAAGTCATGCGGAGAAGCCTGGTAGGCACCTAACACCAGCTCGCGACGTTCCTCACGTTCATCGGCCTGCTTGAGGGCAAGAGCGTACCCGAGATCAAGACCAAGTTTGACGACGTGTACATGATGGCTCTCAAGGCCAACTGGAGCGTGTGGCCCGTCTTTCAGGCCGTCAACTTTAGCCTTGTCCCGCTGCCATACCGTCTCCCTGCGCAACAGGGCGCCGGCATTCTTTGGACGGTGTGTTCGGCGATGACTGCGCTGACCCAAGGTGTTCCTCAGCATGGTGAACGCGCGACAGGACCACAAGGCAGAGGTCGAAGCCATGCTCCACGCCAAACACGAAAAGCCGAAGGTGTAATGGAACTGGCGCTTATAGATCTGCGCGGCCCACAGAGACGGCTGCACAAATACCCATGTCGGCACCACACCCCATCACATCCTGACTCATCTAGACTTATCATTATGTAGCCTGTTTATGCACCGATCTTAGCTGTTGGCACCATGCACTGATCGTGAATGCCAGTGGCAAGACTGCTAGCAGCAGTCTGGCCCTTTCGGCTCATTTTGCATGCTCACCTGCTAAACCCGCCACACACCGGGCCGAAAATCAACAGCAAAACATCGGGCCGAAAGCGGAATGTACAATGCCGCTCCCACTGAACAGATAGCTTCCAGTTGAACAGTTTATCAGGTTGATGACATCCATCACTGATGGAACTGATATAAAAGACACACCGCTCCTTCGTAGACTAACAATCTCGTCTCATCTCCTGATCTCCTGTTCTGTCTCCTTGCCTTTCCCCTCCTGTATCGCAAATCAGAACGACCGACATGGCACCCTACATCGCCTCCTGGGGGTGAGTCACCGGCTTGTCCTTGTCTCCTCCTCCCTAGGTTGCAAGCTTCACTGACACAAGAATCATCGGCGCTGGCTGGATCTCGTCCATGTTCGTGGAGGACCTTGCGCTCCCCCGTTCAGATGTCACGGACGTACTGCACAGCGTCGCCGCCGTTGGCGCGCGCGACAAAGACCGCGCGGCAGCGTTCATTGACAAATACCTGCCCAAAGGCGCGACTGCACAGCAACTAGGTCTGCGGCCACCACCAGTGGCGGTGGGCGGTTATGCAGACCTGTACGCAAGGGAGGTACGTGTCACACAAGACAGACTGGGCCTAGAGCTATGGGATACTAGCCACTTTGCCGCTTCCCGTTGACGTCGCGTTGGCAAATCCTCACGTTTATCAACTGACGCCAGGACGTTGACATTGTTTACATCGGAACGCTGCACCCGACTCATTACGATGATGTCAAGGCCGCACTGCTAGCCGGCAAGCACGTACTCGTCGAGAAGCCGGCGACACTCAACGCTGCCGAGTGGGATGAGCTTGTGGCGCTCGCGACCGAGAAGAGCCTCTTCTTGATGGAGGCTTTCTGGACAGCGTTCCAGCCAGCGGTTGCAGCCCTGCGTACCAAGCTTCACAAGGACAAGGTGATTGGCGATATCCACGCCGTAAGCGCCAATTTCTCGGTGCCAAACTACAATGTGCTGCCCGATGACCACCGGATCATCGGCCTCGCGGCAGCCGGTGGCCCGCTCCTCGACATTGGGGCGTACTGCATGGTACCGGCCCGCCTCGCGTTGACGGATAACCCGGCGAATAAGGGCGCCGCGCCTAATGTAACCTGCGTAATGAGCAAGACACGCATGGGCACCGACCTCGACACGACGATTGTCCTCGACTATGCCAACCTTGAAGCGCGCGCTGTGTGCAACATGAGCTTTAACGCACGCATGCCTCGCGAGCACACGGCCACGATCAGCGGAACTGAAGGTGAAGTCGTCATCCACGACATACTCTGCCGTATCACCAAGTTTAGCGTGACAAAGTACACGCCGGGTGAGACCCCACAGATGCCTGGAAAATGGGGTGAGCCACAAACCTTCGAGTACGCCTTCCCGGGTACTGGGCTCTACTTTGAGGCGGACGCGGTGGCGCGCGACATTCGCGACGGTCGGACTCAGAACGAGCTTGTGTCGCACAAGTACACGGCCGAGACGCTCGAGATCTTCGACGAATCCCGCAGGCAAGGAGGTTACATCCTTCCCGAGGGTATGGAGAAGGTTGGGCGCGTGAGCGCGTAGGCGCGGACGACGCGAAACTATGATGATCGGAAGTCGTATTGATTGTAGTTGATGAAGAGTGCATTCTGCACGCTATCGACTCGCTTCGGTCCCGGAAGTGGCTGTAGTGCAAGCAGAGACCAGCCAGGCACGGTACCATGTGGACACTATATAGAACCAAGCAGCTGATTCCCTTGTCGCATCATGCACTCGCCATGGACGAACAACACGCAGCGACAAACAAGGCCAACTGGGACAACCGAGCGGTACTGCACGCCAAGTCTGACTCTGGATATAAGGTGCGGCAGTACCTTGACGACAAGACGCGCCTGAGCAATGTCGTCGCTTTCGATGTCCCTGGGCTAGGCGACATTGCGGCCCAACGCGCCATCCACCTCCAATGTCACATCGGAACGGACACGCTCTCCCTCGCGCGCTTAGGCGCAAAAGTATGCGGGCTCGACTTTTCGGCGGCATCGGTCGCGGCTGCACGCTCTCTAGTGGCGCAGACCGGCGACGACGTGGCGTTCGTTGAGGCAGATGTTTACGCGGCTCGCGACGTGGTGGACGGACATTTTGACCTCGTGTACACTGGCATCGGGGCGCTATGCTGGCTCCCTGACATGACGCGCTGGGCGACCGTTGTCGCCTCCCTCCTCTCCCCGGGTGGTCGACTATTTCTCCGCGAGGGCCATCCCATCCTGTTCGCTGTCGACGAGCGCATCCCCGACGGTCCGACTCTGCGGTTCCCGTATTTCAACACGAGTTCGAAGCCGATGGAATGGGACGAGGTCGACACGTATGTCGAGAGTGAGGAGAAGCTGAGCGCGACCAAAAGCTTCCAGTGGAACCACGGGCTGGGCGAGATCATCACGTCCCTTCTGCTCGCGGGGCTGGTGATTGAGGGGTTAGAGGAGCACGACTCTGTGCCGTGGGAAGCGATGCCGGGAATGATGGAGAAGAGGGAGCTGGACGAGTGGGGATTGAAGGAACATGGGGGTTGCATGCCACTCTCGTTTACCTTGATTGCGCGTAAGCCGGCTAGTTAGTTTATGCAGTATGGTGTGCGCTGATTGTCGTTGCTGACGTTTCCGTGAGCCATCTGGCTCGCTCATCAATAAATATCCATACATTCGTACCATCTCGCTCACTACACACTCTCCAACCTCCTTCCTGGTCAGCCAATCTCGCTCCGCTCAACGCCATTGAGTTAAGCACTCTCTACCCACTCCCGATCATCTTTAGAGTTGTTGCGACTGTAGTCGGTGCCAACAATTGAGCTCAGGATCGCGCGCTTGGCGGCCACCTCGTCGGCTGCATCGTGCGAATGGAATGCAGCGTCGATTTGCTCAAGCGTCTTGCCCCTTCCGTCAGCCTCTTCTGCGGTACCACTCACTTGGTCTCGGGGGGGACTAAGATTGCCCACACGAAGGCTCCAACTGCCCATAAACCGAAGAAAATGAAGGTGCCAAAGCCTGTGCCCTGGACCATGGGCGGAGTGATGAGGCCTAGTGTTAGCTCTTGTGCGATCCAGTCAAACAGGGCAACCTGGTCACTGAATGACAATCAGAAACGCCAAACCTCACCGATAATAAAGTTACAGAACCTGCGGATTAGTGCAAGAACGGATGATGATGAGTTTCAAGACGTACCAGTTTGTGCAAGTGGTGATCGCGACACCCTTAGCGCGGCGGCTCGAGGAGTGCACCTCGGCGGCTGAGGTTAGCATTTCCAAAAGCCTATGGCACTCACGCAGGGTCCAGGGTATCGGTGCCCAGCCCATGCCGTACGAGAAGACGAAGAGGAGGATGAAAGCAACGCCAACCCACGCCTGGGTCCCGTGCGCTGCCCAGTCCTTGCCGTATACGCCAATCATGGCCGCCACAATAAAATGTGAAGCCGCCATCATCCACGCCCCGTGAATAAGGGGCGGGCGGCGGCCGACCTTGTCGAGGAAGAGGAAGGCGACTGTGACCGCCGCGAGTTGCGTGCAGTTCAGCACGCCACTCATTGTGATCTGCATCTCGTAATCGAGGCCAAGCTGCTGGAAGAGGGTCGGCGAGTAGTAGATGAGTGCTGGGGTTAGCGAGAGAGACCAGAAAACGTTGGAATAGGCAGGCAGCCTGTAACCGCCACAAATGCGCCCATGGAAACGGGCAGAGCCAGCTACTCACCATTGATTCCTGTAAATTGCTGGAAAACCATGAGTGCCACGCCGATCATAGTACGCTTGATAACCCCCGGGCGGAACATGTCGACCCAGCTCGCGGCCTCCATCTTGAGCACGCTCTTGATGTCGTCACCGACAAGCTTGGGGTGCCCCTTGACGAGCACGTCGCGGTTTCGAATGGCCTCTGCGCGGATCGTGATCCACTCCGCCTGGACGATGGGAGAGGTTGCAGGAAGGCGGCGGAGGCGGACGAGGCTCTGAAGCGCCTCCTCGTCGCGTCCCACCTGGACGAGCCAGCGGGGCGAGTAGGGGAGGAAAAAGAGAAGCCCCGCGAGAATGACGATAGGTGCCATCTGTATGGTAAAAGGGAGACGGAACGACCAGTCGTTGTTCATGTTCCGAGTACCGTACGTGATATAGAACATGACGACGACGCCAAAGACGATCGACCATGCCTCGAGCACGAGGAACGCGCCGCGAATGTTGGGAGGCGCAATCTCCGAAATGTACATTGGCGCTGTCGAAGAAAGGACTCCGACGCCGATACCGCTGGGGTCAGAGACGAAAAAAGAGTGGAGTACGCACCCGATGAAGCGGCCTACAACGAGCTGCGCGAAACTGTAACTGGCGGCCTGGAGGATGCTACCGATGACAAACCACACAGAGCCGAACACGATGCTCATCTTTCGCGAATATCTGTCCGCCACGAAAGAACTCATGAAGGCGCCAAGGAACGCGCCGAGTTCGAGAAGCGCGGTCATGACACCCTTGTTGAGTCCGGCCTTTGAAGTGACGTTGATGTCGGTCTCGGGGAACACCCCAAGGAACTGCTTCATCGTGAGCACGATGGAGAGGATACCTTGGTCAAAGCCGAACATGAGACCGCCCACGCAAGCGCAAAGCGCAGCGAGGAAGACGATGGGGTTGCGAAACACATTGATGACGCTGTTCCCGCCCAGAGCGTCGGCGAGCGCACGGGGGTCCTCGACAAAGTGGAGGGTGTCGGGGTGGAGCTCGACGCCGAGCTGGGCTAGCGTCGGGATCGCGTCGGGGTCAGGGGCGTGGCCGACCTTCTTCATTGTTAGAACTGTTGAGATTAGTGAGGAGTTGTTGACTGTGGGGCTCAGCAATCTGACCCTGCTATCTACGTCTTATACGCCGAAACACGAGGAGCACGCTGGGTGGCGCGCCGGCGGGCCGTGCTATCAGTTCGCGACGGATGTCCGATGCATGGAGATGATCTTCTTGTGCTCTTGGTGCCAATGGTAAATGACCCCTGCAGGCAAGACCAAGGGACACCCTGATGTTGTACTGCCCACTCCGATACCGGCGATATCTGATGTCCGGCATCGGCGATAACATCGTTCCGCTTCGTTGAACTGCAGGAAAGCGCTCCTTATCGCCAGGAACACCCAACTCGGCTGGGAATGATAGTATGGGGCCAGTTGCGGAGACGGGGATGGAGGCCTATACCGCGACATGCTGTTGTTGCGCGGTCACATTGTCACCTGGGTGTGAGAGATGATTCAGAGTCCGATCGCGGCGATGTTTGATAGTGGCGATACTTGATAGTGCCAGAGTCGGTCAGGATATCGGAATTGTGTTCCAGACGACTCGCAACGCAACACGGAGCTGAACCCATTGTTGCGAGTCTGTTCGGACACGGATCACAGCCAACTTGGATCAGTCAGAGTCGAACTGATCCAAGTCATAAGTTCACTCGACGTTTGGGCGAGGGTTTGATCCGTTCATCAAAGCCACTCGATGTCTGCACTCGCGCTACCTGTCACAACAAGCATACGATTCATTTTGTTTAGGTAGACAGACACGCACAGACAAGCAACGATCTAGACGCAGAGCGATTAGTTGTCGGGAACCGGGTCGGGCTCGAGGGACCAGATCGAGTCGGCGTAGTCCTGGATCGAGCGGTCAGACGAGAAGTCACCCATGGCAAAGGCCGTGCGGATTGACTTCTTGGTCCACTCCTCCTGGTCCTGCCAGAGCTCGTCGACGAGCTTTTCGGCAGCGAGGTAACTGCCAAAGTCGTTGGAGACAAGGTAGTAGTCGTTGTCGTACACAGTCTTGAGGACGGGGTCGTACACGCTACCGTCGCCGAACATGCCGCTCTGGATCGCGTGGAACACCTCGGCGAGCTCGGGCGATCTCTCCTCGAGCGGAGTGGGCTGGTAGGCGTTGGAGTAACGGACAGCCTCGACGTCAGCTGCAAGGTGGCCGAAGAGGAACGCATTCTCCTCGCCGACGTCCTCGGCGATCTCTGCATGTCAGCATATAGGAAAGGGTGCCCACTCACCAATGTTTGCACCGTCAACAGTGCCGAGGAGGAGGGCACCGTTAAGTCCAAGCTTCATGTTGGACGTGCCCGAGGCCTCGGTACCGCCCGTCGAGATCTGGACCGAGACGTCGGCGGCGGGGATGAGCACCTCCGCGATTGAGACGCTGTAGTCGGGAACGAAGACGACGCGGAGAAGGTCCTCGACGTCGGGGTCCTCGTTGACGACCTTACCGACGTTGACGATAAGGCGGATGACGAGCTTGGCAATGTAGTAGCCAGGCGCGGCCTTGCCCGCAAAGATGGTCGTGTGGTGGACCATCTTCTTGCGCTCCTCGGGCGTCGCCTTCTTGATCTGGAGGTACCGCCAGATGACGCCAAAGATGTTGAGAGTCTGACGCTTGTACTCGTGAAGACGCTTGATCTGGCAAGTGAAGACCGAGTTGATGTCGACAAAGACGCCCATCTCGTTCTCGAGAAGCTCGGCGAGACGCGCCTTGTTCTCCATCTTGATGTCACGGAATTTCTTGCGGAACGCAGCGTCCTCGGCCATGGGAATGAGCTGCGCGATCTGCTTGAGGTTGACGAGCCAGTGGTCCGAGCCGAGCGTCTGGGTGATGAGCTCGGCGAGGTTGGGGTTGCACTGGAGCAGCCAGCGGCGGGGCGTGACACCGTTCGTGACGTTGGTAAAGTTGTCACGGCCCTTGAACTCGACAAAGTCGCGGAAGATGGTCGCCTGAAGGAGCTGCGAGTGGAGCTCGGCGACGCCGTTGACCTTGAACGAGCCGACAATGGCGAGGTTGGCCATGCGGACGTACTTGCTGGGGCCCTCTGCACGTCAGTTTTGTTTTTTACACCACGTACCCTCGATGATGGACATGCGCTTGATGCGGTCCATGTCGCCGGGGAAACGCTTGGCGACCTCGTTGAGGAAGTCGTGGTTGATGCGGTAGATGATCTGGAGGTGGCGCGGAAGCATGTTCTCGAAGAGACTGAGCGGCCACTTCTCGAGTGCCTCGGGGAGCACGGTGTGGTTGGTGTAGGCAAAGACCTTGGTCGTGATCTTCCACGCGATGTCGTACGGCACCTCCTCCTCGTCGATGAGGATGCGCATGAGCTCGACGATCGAAATGGACGGGTGCGTGTCGTTCACTGT
The DNA here is from genome assembly GCF_030864355.1 of Cutaneotrichosporon cavernicola. Lineage (NCBI taxonomy): Eukaryota > Fungi > Basidiomycota > Tremellomycetes > Trichosporonales > Trichosporonaceae > Cutaneotrichosporon > Cutaneotrichosporon cavernicola. Next base: position 1,364,441 of record NC_083396.1, on the reverse strand, counting down.
GGTTAACAATGTACACAAAGGCACTCACTCTGGATGACGACGTGGTCTGGGAGCTGCTCCCACGGCAGGTCGAGCTTCTGGTAGCGGCGGAGAATGTCCTGGAGCGAAGCCGAGCACCAGAGGTACTGCTGCTTGAGACGCAGCTCCTTGCCCGAGTACATGTTGTCGTTGGGGTAGAGGACACGGGTCTGGCGTCAGGCTGTAGGTTAAGAAACTCACAATGTTCTCGGCCTGCGACGAGGTCTGGACGGACGCCTCGTAGTTGCCTGCGTTGAACGAGTTGAGGTCAAAGCCCTGGATCGGGCGCGAGCCCCAGAGACGGAGGTTGGCCGTGTTCCTGCCGTCAGCTGCGACTTGCGAGTTACTCACTTGGTGCCAAAGCCGGGGACGGGAACGTCGTACGCGACGGCAAGGCACTCCATGCCACCAGACCAGACGGCTCTATCCGTGTTGGGTACGGCCTCGACGCGGCCATAGAAGCGAATGGGGTAGGCGACGTCGATGCGGGGGATCTCCCAGGGCTGGTGTGAGCGTGCGTCATGGGTGCACCTACGTTCTCGCGGTCGAGCCACGGGTCGGGCGCCTCGAGCTGCTCGCCCGTGTTCGAGATGAGCTGCTTAAAGATGCCGTACGAGTAGCGCAAGCCGTATCCCCAACCGGGGAGGTTGAGGGTCGCCATTGAGTCGATCTAGCGTTAATCTTCTTAGTGACGGGGGAACGCACGTAGCAAGCCGCGAGACGACCAAGACCACCGTTGCCAAGGCCGGCGTCACGCTCCTCGTTCAGGAGGTCCTCAAAGTTCTGGGGTCAGTGGGCCCAAGCGGGTGACTAACGAAGCCGAGCTTCTGGGTAGCCGACTCGTACGTGTTGCGCATATCGAGGTTGAGCACCGCGTTGTCGAGCGAGCGGCCCATGAGCCACTCGATCGAGAAGTAGTAGATGCGCTTGGGCGCGCTTCTAGTGTGGTAACTGCGTCAGGATAGTGTTACAAGGGGGTCTTACGTCGTAGTCTCGTTCCAGCGCTTGAGCAGGCGGTCGCGGACCGACAGTGCCGTAGCCTGATACGCGGCAAGCTCGTCCAGGTTGGCAGCCTGACGCGCAAGGGTAGTGGTGACGTGGCGGACAACCGTGTTGGCGACCTGCTGCGTGTCGGTTGTGTCGACGTCGTTGGCCTTGAGCGCCTCAGCCCAAACCGAGGGGTCGCCAATGGGCGACTCGTCGTGCACCTGACCACCCATTTCGGCGCCGGGAAAGTACGAGCCTGGGGCGTTAGTGACGTCGCCGCATGTGAATGTGAATCGCACCAGTCAGCGAGCGATGGTGCTGCTTGGGGCGGCGCTGGGTGGGCACGCCAATCTGGGTCGTGTCGATCGAGTAGGTCGGACCGGCAGCCGAAATCGAGCTGCGCCGCGACATGGCGGGCTGGTGCAGACTCGGTGTGCGCGAGCCGGGCGGCGTTGACGCTTCAAGTCAGTGACGTTGCAGTGAGTGAGAGGGCCTTACACAGCGACATGCGACGCGGCTGCGCGACATGGTTGAGGTTCTCCTCCGTGAGCTGGGGCTTGGACATGATGACCAGCTATTCACTGTTGAATGTGGGAGGGAAGGGGAGGTGTGAGACAGTTGATGAAGGTTGGCTTATGAACGTTAGATATGAGAGAGGGAAGGAGCAGATCGCTTTGTGCGAGAAGCAAGGGTCGACTGTCAGGGACGAGTGGGGTGGGATTCTGTCTGATCTTGGGGAAAGTCTACAAAGTCTAGAGCTAGTGTTGGGGTGATTTGGGCAAAAACAAGTGGGCACTCATGGCGCATGTCGGCATGTCGGTATGGGCGATATGTGGACGAATAGTGTATTCGAATGATATCGCGTCGTGGTTTTTGCGGCTAGTTGGGTATGACATGACATAACATAACAGGCCCTCGCCGGCAAGCGCAAGCACAAGCGCACAGTTACTTACAGTACCTGCGGTAGATCGTCATTTCTAATTGCATTCCCTTTCCCATCTACCTTTCTGGCCCCCCCCCCCCCCATTGTTCGCCCCGTTTATTACTGTAAAATACAACTTGAGCCGCCTAGACCTTGGTAATTCCTTTGTAGCTTTGTTCCCTCCAATCACAATTGTTCCTATCTTCTTTCAATCCCGCGATCCCGGCGGCAGTCTTGGGCCCCCCTCATCATCATTCCCTGTCCTCTCCTCGCCCTTTGCCCCTTTGCTTGACTTTCACCCTTGGGGCGCCACAGACGCGTGCCATGTTCCTCCCCTCTCCCCACTCCGTGCCCACCCATCTTTGTCTTGAAGTCGTACATGAGACCTTTCTCCAGACACCGTACCTCGGTCAAATACCGCTCGCTTTGTTAACGATGCTTTTGATCCGATGCGGAACTGAATGACATCTTAACAATGACGGCTGACAATAACTCTTCTCGAGTTTGTAAAGTGTGGGAAGGAGAACAAGGAATCAATCTCGCGCCTTTTGCCATTCTACCCCTTCCTCGTGATTTGATGAGCCTTACACCAAATAGGATCCAAAAAAGCCGCGCTCCCACGCCATGACACAATCTCATAAACGCCACATGCGTCACATTTCCTACTCACCAAAACAACACCACACAACAAAACACAACAGATAACAAGCTGACTAGCTGACTAGCTAGAGCTACTGAATTGCATGAATTGGTGACATTTAACTTCAGGAATAAAGTGGGTGATGTAGATAAATAACATCGCCACGTGCCCAAGACCCATCCTCCCACGTGACCTCCAGACACATTGAAGGCCGACGGGTCCGAGTGCAAAGCAGACTGGTCAGAGGCTGACACTGGAGAGCATTGACGAGCTGGCGCGCCAGTAGGCCTTTGTCATCACTGACGCCCTTGCAAGGCGGATGCGCTACCGTTGACATGATGGGACGCGGTACGCGTTTGTAAGCGGCTCCCGCCGTCGTTTAGCACCTTGACGAGGCCGGGTCGGCTGGGCTAGAATGCAGAGGCGTCTCGGGGAATGCAGAAAGGGGGTAAAAATATCAATACATTGACTCCTTCTCCTATCTATCTACTCTATTACAGGCTTCAGCTCGTCTACAAGTCCTGGCTGTACACCTGCTCAACACCCTCCATGCTTGCCTGAAGGCCATTGAGGCGGTCAACCATGGGCCACAAGGTGCTCGGGAGGGTGCTCTTGAACGACGGGTCAGTCGCGTACCCGAGACCGTGCTGGAGGAGGTTGCGGGCGCGGCTGGTGTCGCCGGCCGGGGGGCAGCCGTAGCACCCGTGCAGCGTGCGTCGCTTGACGGCGAGGTTGTACTTGCCGACGTGCACTGGGGTTAGCGGGATGTGGTGATGAGCAATCGAGGCCAACGGGTCGGCCGAAAATGCCGACTCACTGATGTTGTTGTTGTAGAACACGCCCTGGCCCTTCTTGAGGTTGAGGGTCTGTGCACCAGGCATCTCACCGCCCTCGAGGTTGGCCTTGCGCTCGGCAGAGGTGCGCACGCGGTTGTGGCTGCGCGGGATGGCGGTGAGGCACGCGTCGTCGTACAGTGCAACATTCCACTGGATGCTGTAGTGCTTGATCTTGAGCTCCTCCTCCTCCTCCTCAGCCGTGGCGGTCGCCTTGATGTCGTCACGGTGCCATGAGAGGGCGTAGTTCTTCTCGAGGGGGTTGACGAGGATGTTGAAGAGCTCTGGCCGTTAGCTATATTCCCGGCGAGCAGCGAAGCAGCGAGGAGGGATGAGGGAGGGGCCAGGAGTTACGGAAAGAGAACCGAGATAGCGTCCTCGACCCTCGCTTCGCTCGGGGACTCACCAAACTGCATGTCGTCGCGCGTCACACCCATCAGCGCGGCGCTGACATCGAGCAGGTCGTCGCTGCCGTACCACTGGGCAAAGACGGGCTGCGCGAGGTCGGGGTGCATAATGTTCTGGATGCCCCAGACGTCGTCGCCCTCGACCCAGGGGGGGAACTGCTTGCCGACCATGCGCACGTCCTTCCACTCGTGCGCACGGCCCTTGGCCGTCACCTCATCGGCTGCCGTGCACAGGGGCTCGTACAACTCGTCGGGGATGAGGCCGTCAATGATGACGTACCCGTCGGTGTGGTACTGTTATCAGCTACGTTGAATCAGGATTTGGCTTGGCGATGCCCGGTGGAGGAGGATCGGCCGCGGAATGAACCCACCTTGTGGACGATCTCGTCAAGCTGGCTCTGGTTGAACGGCATGATCGTGAACAGATGCGTACGAGGTAAAGAGATTTAGAACAGTGCGTGGGGGGAGGAGCGGCGCGTCTCGTCTTATTAAGAATGGGTGGTACCATGGTGTTAACCGCGATGCGGCGCGTTTCCCGATACCGGCGTGCAGCCCGAGGATCCATAAGCTAACTGAGGGGCCACATGTTGCCGCTCATGTTGCCGCTTAACATTGCCAAGGCCTCCACGGTCATTCCCGTGTGGGGCAGCAGATGTACGTTCAAACTGTGATATGCAGATTCCTGCTCCGGCAGCTCGGCATCAACGTCGTTATTACTGAATGAAAAGAACATAAACGGTGTTTTGCATACCAGTTCGCCGATCGTCCCGAGATATGAGACTCCGGGGACCCGGGTGGCGTCGGTTGAGTCCGACTCCGATCACGTGGTATACAGATGCATCAGTCTATCTATGCAGGGCGAGACATGGTGGAACAAGTGCAGGAATCGAGCTAGAGGCAGGTGCAAGAGATGGCGTCGTACACTCGAGGAGACGCTTACGCCTTCTTGCCAGCCTTGGCCTCCTTGCGCTTGCGCTTCTCAATCTCGCGACGGCGAGTCTCAAGCTTCTCCTTCTGGCTGTCAGCGTTTTGGTCACAGCAAAGTCTAGACTCACCTCAGCCTGCCGCTCCGCGTTCCCGTACTTCATCTTCTCGTACAGCTTGGCCTTCTTGTTGCTCATCATGATCTTGCGCAGGTCCTCGTCCGCGCGCCCATTTGCGGCCGCCTTGTTGCCGCCGTGCACCTTGGTCGCCTCCTTGAGCTGCGCCTTGAATGCCGTGTGGCTAGTCCCATTCGCCTCGGCCTCAAGCTCGGCAGCGTGTACCAGTGCTGCGTCGGACGGGTTCTTGGCCGCCTCGAGCAATGCTGGCGGGAACGCCGGCTCCTCCTCCTTCTCCTCCTCCTTCTCCTCCTCGTCGTCCTCGCTCTCCTCCTCCTCCTCGACACCCTCAGCGGCGACCTCGCCCTCGCCCGCCTCGAGCCACGGCCTCTCAGGCTCGCCGTCGCCGTCCCATGGGCTCAGATGGGGCGGGAGGAGCTTACCCGGCCCGTATTCCTCAGTCCCCAGAACTTTGGCGCGGTTGACGCAATCGGCGACCCACTGCGGCTGTACCCAAGTCCACTTGCGCCCACCCTGAAGCTCGCGCCTCCGCTCGTCAGTCATCGGCCTGTCGATGAGCACGTGCGTGATCGCGTCGGCGTTGGGCGCAGCGCCGGGACTCGGTGCCGACAAGGACGTGACCACCTTGCCACCCATGGCGCGGATGACAAACTCCCACGTCCTCGAGCTCGTCTCGCGCGACAAGTAGAAAGTGTACGGCGAGAACAGGAGCTTGTCCTTGTTCGCGCTCGCATCAGACTTGGCCAGCAGCGACGTGTACGTTGGCAGTACACCGGTTGCGACGTCCTCGACCTCGGCGTTCTTGGACGGACGCTCGACAAACTCCTCGTCCTCCTCCTCGGCGCCATTGGCGTCGTCCATCTCGATGTCCTCGTCGTCACCCGCAAGCCCGGACTCGGCGATGCCCTTGATCGCGCGCTTCACAGCCTTCTTCGAGACGGCTGCCGGCGCGGCGCTCGTCGTCTTGTTTTCGACGAGACGGAAGGCGCCCACCGCTTCGCCACGCTCGTCCATCTCGACATCGAGAGGTGGAGGGTACACGAGGTTCTCGTCCGTGTACAGCTTGTACAGCGCAAAGCTGCAGACGGTACGGTACAGCTCGAGGAACGTGAGGAGGATGCGGAAGTCAACGTCGTGGGGAACGTGCTGCTGGAACTCGTAGCCCTCGAGCCAGCGAACGGTCACAGGCTCGCCGCCGTGGCCCGGCACCTCGACCTCATAGTAAACGCCCTTGATGCCGAGGAAGACCTTGCGGAGCGCATGCGTGCGGATCGCCCACACCTTCCACTCGTTGTTGAGGCGCGCGCACTCGGCGATGACCTCGGACGGCACAAGAGTCTTGCCCGGGATGGGGTTCGTCGGGAGCTTGCTGAAGAGGTGGACGAGGTTGAGCGGGTCCTGGAGATCCTGCAGCGCGAGCGTGAACGTCGGGTAGCGCTCCTTGACAATGTGGTCGAGGCGAGCAATCGGCTTGTTCTTCTCGAGGTTCTTGGCAAGGCCCCACTCGCCACGTCCAACGGCGCGCGCGAGCTTCTTCGAGAACGCCTTGTGCTCACGGAACTTGACGAGCAGTGGCTCGTGGAGGAGGTACTGGATATCCTTGTGGTAGTAGAACGAGGCGGGGGCAGACGAGCCCTTGTTAGCGCGCTTCTTGTGCAGCGGGTCGCGCGGGTAGATGCCTGTGGTCAGCATCGCGCTTGCTCACATGATCTCAACATACCCTTGAGAATACACAGGCGGCGGAAGTCGGACAACGACACCTGGAGCTTCTTGAGCGCCTGGTTACGGGTCACGTAGTTCTTGGCCGCACCGGACTCTCCCTTCTTCTTAATCTTGGCCATGGCTGTTACAGTATCTGTAGATGGAGAAGTAGCTTGGTCTATTTGCTGTTGCCAGTTCGCAAAAACACCTAGCAAGTCCTGCGGTGGAGGTGGGTGAGAGACGAAATTTTTGATCCCGTATAATCCCACGTGGTCTACCTCCACCTGGTTGTGCCTTTGGCCACCCACTTTCCCAATTTAGTTGATGTTAGTTGATGACTATCATTACGGCCCCGGTGGTTCGAGCAGCAATGGGCAAGAAGACCTGCCCGATCTGCGGGTCGCGCAAGTGGCACAAGAATCGGGATGGACAGGTCGTTTGTGAGGACGGACATGTGCTCCAGGTGCGCACTTGTAGAGTGTCAGTCTGACCACAGGGCGTACGCTCCGAGAGCCAAGTCATGACCGAGCCGACTGGGCACGCGCTCCAGAAGCGTCGCATCCTTAAGGGTCGCGAGCGCGGCGACAAGCGAAAGCTCTTTGGTCGCGCGGACAAGACGGTGTACCGCGGCCGCAAGGCCGAGTGGCTGCGTGTGCAGGGCTTGCAGCTCCTGTTGCGGCATCAGGTTGCAGCGCTGCAAAAGCTGTGGGCGATCCCGGACGCGTTGGAGGCGATCGCGCGTGACCTCTGGACATACCAGCTGCTCATCTCGCAAGTAACGCCGGAGCCCACCTCACGCTCTCCGTCCCCGCAGCGGCTTCACAAGAGCAGCCGGCGGAGCCTGGCCGACGACGTGACGACGCCTTCGCCTTCTGACCGCGAGGATTTTGGGGCGGAGGACGAGAGTGAGGATGAGAGCGAGAGCGGGAGCGAGAATGAGAGTGAGACAGGGAGCGAGTCGGACGATGAGCTGGACGCAGACCTCCGCGCCCTCGAGGACGGCCACGAACCCATGATCAGCGATGAGGAGGACGAGGATCCGGATCCCACCCCGGCAACCAATGAGGCCAAGGAGCCGTGGAAGCGCTCACGGCCATTACGCATCTCGGACGTCCTATCCACGGTCGTACTCGCACTATACATGCTCCGGGTGCCGTTTACATTTCAGCGGATCGAAGAGCTCATCTGCACCCTTCAAATCCCTTACATCGACTTTGCCAACACCACGCTCATCCCGGCTGATATGGTGCGACACATGAATCACGCCGCCCGCATATCGTTGCGGCCTCAGCGGCCCCCTTCCGTGGCCTTCCTCTTTAAGCTCACGCGCGAGTTCGCGCGCATCCTCCGAGCGTACTTTGGCGTGCCAATGCCCGAGGTTAACCTTCCACCAGTGGCATGGTACGTTGTCTCACAGCTAGGTGGTGATGGTGAGTCATTATCTGGCCTTTCGACTGACTGGAGTGCGCACGTACGACCAGGTCGTGCGGCTATTGCAGACTGTGGATGCCAACATGTCCATCACAACGACGACATACGTTCCAGTCACAGTCAATCGCAACAATTCAGAGACTCGATATCCCGTTATGAGGGCGACGCGGCTGCAGGACGTCGTCATGCCGGAGCTGAGCATTGCGGCTGCTTGGGTAGTGGTCATGAAGCTCGCATATGGGTTGGACGGGAAGCCGAGGTGCAGTGCATCAAGTCCGAGCTGACGACAGGTTACCGTTGATCCGTTCTGATCCAGTGATCGGGATGCCCAAGTGGGAAGACTGGGTTGCAGAGCTGGACCGCCGCCTTCAAACCGGCGCGTTCAAAGGTACGCTTCGAGATTTGGGGCCGCTGCAATTCCACAAAATAGACGGCGACGGCATCGACCGCTTCCTCGACCGTGCAGAACACGTCCTACTTTCTGACCGGGACCACGGCCCTGGAGGCGCAAGATTCCCTCTTCCCACGGCACCAAAGAGCAAACCAAACAGCCCGAATTCGTGGGAAGAATTCCACGAGCGTACCGCCACGGACTGCTTGGCACAGGCCAAGCCACCACCACCTGACACGCCAAACTATGCCCTTCCTCTTCTTCCTGGTGAGGCAGTGCAATTGTACGGGCCAACAGCCACCCTCCCACAACCTTTGGCGATCGTGGTCGCCGCTGCAGCTGCTGTGGTTGGTGTCGATCCAGAAGCTGTGCGTGAGGTCGTTACCCGCTTTGAGCGTCGCATTGAACGTGCCCGACCAAAGCTGGGCCCTACGTCTCTGATTGCACGCAAACTACGTCCCGCAGCCCTCCGCGAGAGCCGCAACCTAAGCAGCTTCAGCAGCTGAGCGGTCGATGAGGCCAGCCTGCTACTGGCGTTTCCCACGCCATCCGCCATCTTGTTTACGCGTATCATCGCGCAACGTCATGCGAAGTAATGCAATTGTATCCCTCTGAATCGGCGCGAGATCCAACCGGCTTTCCGCGTGTAGAACGACTGTTGGCGTGTGTTCTTCAGTAGTGCCTCGTGTCTGGCGAGTCAGAGTTGTTTCCATTCCCTAATCTGCGGCATGAGAAACGGCTGTTCCCTTGCTGAACGCGTTGTTTGGTGGTAGTGTTGAGAGCGGAAAGGGATTCGCGCTCCTAGAGGGCGTAGATGTTAGAAACAAACTTGCGACGCTCTAATGACTTGAAGTTCCAGACAAGGTCACATCCCTGATTGAAGACTAACTCATTAAACTAGTTTACAACGCTTAGACAAGGGTATTATACCAATCGCATTGAAGATGTTTGTTGCACGAATTCCTGTCACCTATAAGTTTAAAAGTTTATCCTGCGACGGTGGCTTTTTTTTTGGTGCCCTCTGGAGCTCTGGAGCTCTGGGTGATGGGTGACCAAAGGTACAAAGGTTATCATGCCCTATACCGTGTTTGGTGAGCATGGTGAGGCGAATGGCACAGGTGGCATTTGGGTGACGAGAGCGGTGCCCTAACTTTCCCCCCATTTACCAGTGGAGAGTGCGACGCGGCAGTCTTAGCTGTTTAACCCTTGCAGATTACAACCAACTCATATAGCGGTATAGTAAACACCTGACTACTTCCCTGACAACTGGCAACCGGCAGAACGGAGGTATTATACCGAGACTCACAAACTTCACAATGGCACCTGTATACCTGTACCTGTACCTGGTCAAAATTGGCCAACCCTGAACACTCCATCTCGCATCTCCATAGCCTCGGTGCTATCATTCTCAATCAATGAATTCCATGATCAATTCATGATACGGCGTCTTGGGCGACGACATGAATCGCGAGAACAACAATTGTGTGTGATGGTGTGAGACACCAAGTATGGAGGGGGATATTTGTTTTCCGAGTCTCAAAGCCAGCAACCCGAGCAACAGACACCCAGGAACGGCGATCCTTTGAGCATGTGTAAAGAAAGGGGCTTAAGCGGAGAGGAGGTCCGAGGCCCAGGCCGTGGAGGAGAGGAGAGGCCAGGGGGAAGTGATCAAACTCGGTCCGAGACCGTGTTCAGCAGCAGCAAAGCGAGGCCCCAACGCCGCCCCCGCCCATCCCTCCTCCGCTCGCGCCTCGACTAGTCGCCCCCAGTCTCCACCGTGGCCTACTCTATGCATTTCATCTCTTGGTTTGCATCTCACCACGCATCGCCACACACCCATATTCATACACCCTCATCCCATCAACATCTAGTAGTCGGCAATTTACGACTCGGACGACACCGACTTGCCATTGACGCGAAAACGGAATCTCTTGACGTTTTGGCCCAGTAAAGGCACTCGAGAGTTACCCCAGTCGCACCCCAGACACCGCTTTGATATTTTGTAGCGCCTTGAAACCATCCACCTTTCCTCACTCTTCTCTTCTTCCTCCGACCCTCCGCGCCCTCCGACCCTCTCTATTCATCTCTTTACGGCGGTAAAGTTGCGGGCTACAGCTACACCATTTGCTCCACCTACACCACCTCACAACCAAGTATCAACACCTTGACTAGTTGCCATCTTTTACACTTGCAACTATTACTATTCAACACACTTCCCGGTCTCCCGGTCACCCAACTGTGGACTTTATCCTTCCCGCTATTACCGTTACCCCTCTCGCGTCATCCATCCAATCCTCACATCAATCTCTCTGTACCTAGACAACCATCAACAGGACCAGGAAGACGCGCCCACTAAGAACAACCACGCTCCCTAACCCCAACGCCTCCATCTTTGTCCCTTGTCGGTCCATCCACTGTGACACTGTGTATGGTCTAGATTCCTCATCATTCGTCCTCGTCCTCGTCCTCGTTCACCCTCACTTGCCCTCACTCCCACCCCCCAACGCACAGTCCCTGTCCCACCCACCCCTTGCTCCCTTTCCAGACGTAAGTTTGCCCCTCATCACCATCCCTCCTAGCTCGGCGCTCACCGTCCCATCACTACTCTTCGTCTTCCCATCTCCGTCATCAAATCTCCAATACTGCCCATCATCACCTCGATCCTCCGATCTCGATCTCTTGCTGTGTTGTTGTCATTGCGCATCTCGATCCACACATTCACTGTCCCCGCTCCGATATCACCAATCTTGCCGTTGCGCCCGCGCCCCCACCTGGACCCCCCCTTTCGCAACCCCGCACGCGCACGCACGCGCGCATCATTGGCGTTCCCCATCTGTGATCCGCGGGCCGTGTCCACCCATCGCTTCCTCACGACAACGTGACGACACTTTTCTACACTGCCCCCTCTTGCCCATTTAACCCGTCCTCGCGCTCGAGCTGCTTGATCCATGGCCTCGGACATTCTTCCGCGCTCCATCACCCGCCCTTCCTCCCCTCCAATCTCTGTACTCTCTCGACCTCCTATTCTTCCGCTTCGCACTTCCGCGTTGGACACATCATCCTTCGAATCCTATCAATCCATTCCCTCCCTTGTTTCCACCCCGGCCGACTCCAACGACGGCAATTTGAAACGCAACTCGCGCGGCCCACCACCCTCTGCTTTCTTACGTTCACAGTACAGTGCTCTGCCTCCGACTCTCTTCAACGGTGAAGACAAACGCAGCAGCGTCCTCGACATTTTTAATATCATCGACAGCGAGTGGGAGTTTGTCGACTCGGCTTCTGTCATTCCTCCAGACGTCAACTCGTCGCCTAGGCGCACCAAGAGCGGACGCAAGCCAGGCATGTCCTCCGTCGATCCATCGCGCCAAGGCCAAGGCGTGCAGAAGAAGCCCAGCTTGTTCCGCCGCCTCACACAATCTTCGTCATCTCACTCCTCTCCCCCTCCCCCTCCCCCAGCCCCGCCGGCGGCGCCTCCCCAGTTACCTCGCCTGTCAACTCTCTTGAGTGACAGTACGGCGCCGCTGGCGTCCGTCACCAAAGGCGCTCCCGGCGCTGGCGGCTTGATGTCGGGTACCATGCTCGGCGATTCACCTCCCAATAAACGTGTCTCGAACATTTACAACACCCACTCGTTGCCCCCTGGCGCTGCTGCACCGACCAACAGTCTCAACGGCTCCGAGGGGTTTCGTTCCGGCTTCCGGGTCCAGAGTAGAGCCCAAGGTGAGCATTCTGTGGCTGTGGACCTGGCTAATCTTGTTACAGATGTTGGGACGCCCGCCCACGCCCCACATGCTCGCCCCAACGGCACGCCTATCGCAATGATGCATCGCCAAGCTAACGGCATGCCGAACGGAGTACCTCATGAAGTGCCTCTGCCGATGCAGAACAGTATGCTCAACGGAGTGGGCCAAAGTTTGTCCAATGGGACGTCCAAAGCACTGCCAAGCAGTCCACCTCAGGCACAGTACAAACAGCCCATGGCCAACGGTTACGGTATTCCTACCAGCCCACCCAAGGCTCCACTCAAGCAGCTCCCAAACAGTCCTCCCATGGCCCCTCCCAGACAGCTTCACAATAACAACTACCCCTCACCACGGCCACTGCCAACACCGGTCGCCAACGGTCCGCACGCTACCGGGCCTTATCCATCAAACGGAATGGCGTTACCAAACGGTCACTTCTCCCCTCCAATGTCGCGACCTGGTCCTCCGACAGGTCACCAGTCCGCACTCCCTTTGCCTCCTGGAGCTGCACACCGGTCGGTACCTATGCCTGCCCTTGCGTCGCCTCCGATGTCACCACCAACGGCCCAGTTCAACCCCATGGATCCCAGCGGCGGATTCCCCAAACAGGTGTACTCGCGTCCACCTCTGCTCGACGCCAGTGGCAACGACGGTCCAGCTCGTCGTGGGCCACTTCCGCAGCGTATGACGTCTGTTGACGCAACCGAGCCCCGGGTTCCCAACGGGTCGCTTCCGCAACACGATGCGCACAGCAACAGTGGCCACCGTAATGCCCAATCACCGCCGGTGCCACCGTCGGCTGGCCAATTCGCGTCGCGAAACCCATACGCAGTGTCGTCCCCAGCCCCTGTCCAGAACAGTCACCAAACACAAATGTTGGACAGGGGTCTGAGAACTCCTGCTTCCGCTCCTTCGGTACCCAACGGCCGTGCTGTGATCGCGCCGCCTGCACGCTCTACGTCGGTGTCGCAGAGGCCGACGCCGTCACCATCGGGCGGGCGCCCACTGCCCGCAGAGCCGGGCCGGTCACCTCCTGGCGCTTGGCCATCGGGCTGGCGAGCACTGCCCCCAGAGCCGAGTCAGTCGCCTCCTGGCACCTGGCCATCTGCAGCGGCCACAGCTTCCGGGGCGACTGTACACGTCATCGCAAGTAGCGACACGCGCCGGGCGACACCAGTTGTCCCGACCAGCCATCCCATCGCGCCACCTCCTTCCGCTGTCGCGCCAACGAATATGGCTCCACAGGCCAGCACGGCCTTGTCCAGGCCCAAGATCACCATTCCGTCGACGTCAACCCAAGCCACTATGCCGCCTCCACAGCCACAGCCTTATACTGCTCCTGTTTTAGCGGCCGCCACGGCTGCCACGAATCCGTCGGTGACGAAGGAGGTGCAGCGTCAGGCACCGCCGCCGAAGGGTTCAAGCCTGATGTCGCCGATCGAGTTCACACCTTCCAGTACTGTACCTGAGCGACGTGACGCCAAGCCAGAGACTGGCGCTCCTCAGGCCCAGCCTTCTGGAACGTATGCTGGGGTCGGCAACGGCATTCCGCCAACGGCTGCACTTGTCGGCAGCCAGCTCCCGCCACGCACCCGGACCTCTGTCCAAGGGCGCCGCATTGCATCGTCCCCACTGGCCAGCCCCTCCGTGTCCATGCCGCCAAGCCCAACTCTGGCTACACACACGCCGGCTTCCGCGTCAACTGGCTCGCGCTCCGTGTCGACCGCGTCCGCTGTCTCTGCAGCCATGTCGCGCTTCTCTCGGCAGTCCGACTCGCCGGCACCGTCGATGGCAAGCAGCCTCAGCACCGCTAGAGCGTCGAGTGTCATGGACAGAGGGCGACCCAAGCTCTTGCACAAGGTTGAGAGGTCGATGACTAGCTTACTAGTGCACCCGCGCATCACAATGTCGTTACTCCCGTTCTTAAACATCAACAGTTTCCTCAACCTGCTCGGATCGGACGACGAGCTGCGCAAGTACATCTCGGGCGAGATGGTTGGGCGCTGGGTCATGCGCGAGTGGGGCATCACTATCGAGCGGGAGCGCGGCCGGTCGTGGCCTGGTCTGACTGTCTGGGAGGGTTTCCGTGAGTACACCAATGGCTGCATTTGCTGACGCAACAGTGGAGTCTCTGCTGCACGACCCTGCGGTCTACAGCACCTACCCGGGGCAGTACCACAACCTCCTGAGGCATCTGAGCCTGTCGCACTCGCTCATTGTCCTCTTCCTGCGCACGCTACCTGCGGCCGCGTTCCCATACGCGCCACCCTTACCGTTCGACGACGACCTGCAGCTGCCGCCTTTGCACAAGTCGAGCTCTGCCGGCAGCTTCCACAGCATGGGCGGCGCACTCCGGCGCCTCGGGTCTCGTCCTGGTTCCCGCACGGGAAGCTACACAGGCTCTGATGCCGGTAGCGGAATGAAGATGCCGCGGCGTGAGCGCGTCACTGAGGTTGTTATGCCCGAGCCGCTTTCCGCCGGCCCACGCGACTCGGCTCCAGCGCTGCCTCTGAAGGGCGGCAAGCCGGTGCATCGCAGAGGCTCGATTGGCTCGATCGCTTCAGTTGCGCCGTCGTTCAACTTTGGACGCAAGCGGTCGAACAGCATGGCCTCGGTCCAGTCCGCGGCGTTCATGGCGCCAACCTCGGGGGAGAAACCAGCCACTCCAGTCCCGCAGGGCAAGGCTGCGTTCCCGCCTGTGAGCTATCCGACGGCCAAGCGCTACGAATTCCGCCGCTATGGCGACAACGCCTCCCTCAGCCCGTCCGGCAACGGTGGGCCATCAGGAAGCCGACCCGGATCGATCATGTCCGTGCAGTCGGGCTCTGTGGCTCACCACAACGGCGCCATGTCAAGTAGCCGTTCGCTTGACACGCTTCCCGCGCCTCCGCCCATTGGCGGCTCTCGTCGCGGCGCTCGCTCGTCCCTCACTAGCAGTTCGTCTAAGCGCTCTGACGTGGGGGCCAACGGCAATGGCTCCAACTCACCAGTGCAGCGCCGCTGGGATTCGCCGACGCAATTGATGCGCGTGGAGCTCGCGTTTGAGCGTCCTCCGCCCTTCATGACTGGCCGCGCTCCGATTCTGCGCGTCTTCGTTCCCATCTCGGACAAGGTTCATCGTTGGCCGTCCAAGGAGGGCGCAGATGCGTCGTGGCGTGAGCTCGAGAAGTGCGGTGCGAGTAAGCGGATGCGTCTTGGCGACCTTGTTGTGAGTACAGCTATCCATCGTCAACTCTGCTAACAACCAGGTCAATACGGCTCTCAGCAGGCCGTCCAACACCGAGCACGTCCTTATCTTTGTGCCCTTTGTTCAGCACAAGCTTGTGCCGCTCGAGTATGTGCACTGCAACACCGGGCACCTCCCGCACTACCTGGACGCGTTTTCGCTCTCGCCGACATACTACGATCCGTTCCTCCCGACACCACAGATCATCTACCTCGACTTTGCGCCGTGGGCGCAGCAGGCGATGAACTCTGTGCGTCTCGCGTACGAGCGCCGCGACCACATGACGACGTCGGGCGCCCGCATCAGCGCCAAGCGTTACCTGCACGTTGGCGGTATCGAGGTCAAGGCTGGCGACCGGGTCGCGCCTGAGTGGCAAGGCATGATCTCGCTCGAGGCCGAGGGCACTGCTGAGGGTCGGCAGGCAATGGAGGCGCGGTTCGGGCACGGCGATCCGGCGCGCGTGATCATGGGGCCGTGGGAGGTTGTGCGCGAACGCTCGATGCTCGGCAGTCTCTGGCTGCGTCTGATTCCCGAGAGTCGTTAGGCTCTGAATCTGACTCCTCTCGCTGTCCCTTGTCTTCATGACATACACGCTTGTAAGAACGATTTCGCTGGTAGATCGAGGTCATCATTCCCGCATTGAACATTTTTTTGGCATTTTCCATGCATCGATGAGCATTGTGTGTGGGCGTGCTATGATTGTGGTTGTGTCTGAACCAGTCTACTTGGTCTTGTTTTTACGCTTGCGCGCGGGCGCCTTGGCTACGTCGGCGGCGGCAGCCTCTGCGGCCTGCTCGTCGGCAATGTCCTTGTGGAGTGCCGTGAGTGCAGACTTTATAAACGCCCAGTATCCACCCGCAACAAAGCCGACGAGCGAGCCAACGAGGGGAGTGAGGGGCCAGCTCTAAGCGTTAACTAGTTCGAAACATGCGGGGGATAGAGGACCGTGCGAGTCCTCCCACTAACCTGCCATGGGCGATCCCAGTCGAGCGCGAGCGGGATTGCGCCGACCCACGCGCCGATCAGCGTACCTGCGAGGGGGAACGCGAGAGCGCGCTCTTTGGAGTCATGCGCGTCAGTCGCACAAACGAGGCGCGTCAAGCGCCAGCGGGCGACGATGCCGTCGTCGTACAGGCTGGGGATGCCGAGGACGTACACGATCGGCCAGGCGGTCAGGAGAGCGAGCGTGAGAGACAGCAAGGCCGACTCGAGGATGTGGCTGACAGGTACACCGAGGAGCGTGATGGCGTTCAGGAGGAGGATGGCTGTGCCAGCGGTCGCGAGGATGGCGTCGCGGGAGCGCTGGGGTTAGCTGGATGATCCAGTGTGATGGAGGATGTGTGATGGGGGATACAGGGGCAATGAGGCAGAGAGGAAGTAGTAAGGAGTCTAGGATGTGATCCGAAAGGATGAGAGTCGGAGGTGATGAGGTGATAATCGCCATCGCCATCGCCATTGCACTCCACGCAAATGCGTGTCTGACAATCTATGAGCTGCTTTTCCTTCCTTCCTTTCTTCCTTTTTTCCTTCCTTGGGTCTCTCCTTCTCCCCCTTTTCCCCTTTTTCCTCCTCATCCTCCCTTTCACTCAATGCGTCCCCACCACCTTGCTTTCCCCCACACCCTTCACTCGCACTCACCTCGCCAAAGGTCTCCGGCGTGCCCCACCAACGTGCCATCTTGGCACCCCACCACATCATGGTAATCGCCACGCCGGCCGCACACCACGCCGCCGTACCGGCTGGGTGTGCCGTGATGGGCGTGAGCCACGGGTGTTCGGGCCGGTCAGAACTTGTGCTCTGGCTGTGATGGCCGCCGGGGTAAAAGTAATCGGTCGAGCGGGGGAGGACAACGATACACGACCCAAGAAGGAGGGCGAGGTATCCCAGTGCGCTAAAGTAGTTGTGTAGCGCAAAGGAACCGGGAGGCGCCAGTGGGATCTTGGGCGGGCGCGGGCGGCGCGGGAGCTTGAACATGGCTTAATGGTGATGAGGGATGGACAAAGTTGGTTGACGGTTGACGTCGACGTGTGGAGGTGGAGGCTTGGTTGGAATTGTGAAGATTAATAATGAGCTTCGTAATGGCAATAGTAATAGGCGGACGAAATGTGCCTCCACTTCCGACAGCCATTCCAGAGTTGAGTTGTCAAGTGTAGGTCGTCCCCATGAACAACTGGAACCGGTGGGATTATCGCAAGGCCCAGCCGCCGCTTACGTTCGTTGCTGTCGTCGCACTCGCCCTCATCGTCTTCGGCTACCTACTTCACGGCTTCTCCTCCTCCACCCCAGCCGTAATGGGTGTGTTGCACATCGGTTCGTCCCTGGCTCCTTAAGCAGCTAATAGCAGTCGCATTCAAGCTCGCGGACGCAGCCAACCTGCCTGCGCTCACGGCTGACATGCTGGCCCTCAAGGATCAGTGCACAATGCAGGGGAAACCATACATCCGTTCCGCGGTGGGCGGGAAGCAGTCCAGCCCCGAAGGCCACGATGGGGGGATGCAAGTCGTCTTCCTCGTCGAGTTTGAGGTGGGTCGTGATGAAGAAGAGGCTGACGACAGAACCAGGCGGACGCGGACTATTACATCTTCGAGGATCCAGCGCACACTGCGTTCAAGGTACGTCTGCGGTGGAATTAGCTGACAGCAGGACAAGATTGCGGGGTGGGGTGTCGAGGGCGTGACGGTGCTCGACTTTGTGCCGGGGTTGTTCTAAGTGCATGATCGAGAATGCAGTGGGAGGATTGCGCATGAGATCGTCGCTGTCGGTCGTACATCGGGTGGACCCACGACGGCCTTTTGTGCCCAGCGCTTGCTACCAGCTTGACCTCGTTCACCGCGTACGGTGTCCATCGCAAACCCAGCAACCAGACGTCCCCCTCGCCGCTTCACGGACTGGGAGCGCGTTCTGCGTTGCAATCACGCCTGTGTCTACCATTGGCAAAGAGTGGGCTTTATGCATTCCCACCTGACCGCCACGAGGCGCACATGTCGACCGCTCACGGCCGGCTCTACGTCCACCTGCACCATTTATGCGAGATGACGATGGAGCACGAACAGCGAGCGGCGAGTAGCCATACTGACATAACACAAAGTAGATTTGATAGCGGTCAAGTCGACACCATTCCGCGCCGATCGGGAACAGTCAACAATCCCATCCTCTTCATCTATCATCTCACTGACACATGGCGATGACGCACATACGGTTGATCATTCCGTTGGGTTGGGAGTTGGGAGTCATGACCAACACGACCCGCCGCTCGCTAGCACTCCACGCACAACAGTGGCACTTACGACGGCCAGAACAGTGACAAACTGACGTGCCGTCATGCTTGCTTTGGGATTCGCGAAATGTGCTGGATACTTGGAATTGCGGCTACTTGTACTCGAGTTGTTGCCACAACTTTGTTGTTGATCATTACCCGCTAGCTCTTCCCAACCTGAGGTCGCCCCCTGTTCGCCCAGCGCCAGTCTACCACATAGGTAAGCTTCCCCTCCCTTCTTTGTTAACAATGTCACGTACCGTCTCTTCCCCGACGGCCGAACCCCAGGTACTCCGTGCGCGCCATCACCGGCCTCACGGAGACCGCCCGGCTGGGCGGGGCGCAATGCATCCGCCGCGTGACGGAAGGCTAGCAGCACTCCCCCCTTGACATGGCTGCGGGGATGCACGTTGTCTTCGTTTTCGAGTTTGCGTGTGAGGCTGACCGCGATTATTGGGTGTATACCGACCCAGCGTATACGGCTTTCAAGGTGAGTGGAGTTTGGTGAGGGACTAGAGTACAGGGGAGCAGGCAAGGTCGGGCTCGTTTCTCTATGCGGGATTGGCTGGCTGACAGCAGGAGCGTGTCGAGGCTCACGTTGGGATCGAGAACAAGTTGCGTTTGACTTTACCCAGGACGCGTACTAGAGGCGGATAGAGACGTAGTTGTGTATTAGGTAGAATTGTATGTGCATAAGTGTGAGTACCAAGTCTAGTTAGATGTCAGAGGTGCGGCGCAAGCGTCTCGGGCGTGCTGGCGACGGCACATAGCCATGCAGTGGCAGCCAATGTCAGAAAGAACAGGACCTGAGACTATGTGAATTCGGAGGTTACAGTAGATGGCCGCGCGTTGGTCAGCCGGCCCACCGCACATGTAAGACTACATAACAACGAGACATGCCAACAGGCTACGGCAACAACGTAAAGTCCGAAATGTCCTGGGCCATGGGGCAACGTCCAGCGTCGCTCAGGCTAGAAGAGCCAATCCGCAAACATGGCGTTCACCAGACACCAAACGAGAATCGCAGGCAGCGTGACGCCGAGCATATCAAACGTGCTGCGCACGAGCACGCCGTGCCGCGTCCGCCACAACCAGCGCGCGTATCCCTTGGCGCGTTGCAGTGGGCCCCGGCTCTGGTCGGCGACGAGACTCAGCACCGACATGTCCTTGGCTTTCGCAGCGGAGACCCACTCGCTCGCGGACATTATGCGTGGGATCTGGACTCGGCGCGGAGTGCTGTTCGGGAGGGGGAGGAGGCCGCCGCTCGCTGTCCGCCTTGGTGCGTACTCGGTGTTGTTCAGGTCGTTGCCGTAGCTCGATCGCCGCGACAAGGATGGCGATGGTGCCTCGTCGTCATGCCCGAAGACTAATCTTGGGCTCACAGCCGGGCTCCCCGGTGCGGAAGGCGCTGGTGAGAGAGAATGCCGGGACATGATGTGAGTCTGGAGGTGCTGCGCTGATCGCCGCGACGGAAGCGTCAGGGGCACCGGGCGGTGGAGCTTCTCCTCGATGATGTGGAGCCGCGACTTTTCGGACAAACGGTGAGACCGCGACCACGTCCTGCGAACGTTCACGTAGAAGAGATAGACGAATGTAAGGATGGTGAGCGGGACGTACACACGCTGGTAGACTCCCAACTGGTCTGGGAGAATGCAGGGGACGTCCGCAAGGCCCGCCAGGCCAGGTTCCGGTGGAACCAGCGACAGCAGTTGAAAGCCAGGACGGCGCACACCAGCGTTTGAGCTGAACGACTTGACTGTCACTTCCTTGACGGCTCCTGGATGCGTGATTTCGCAGTAGTCGTGATCGTCACCACTGAAGACAATGTCTGGCTTGATCTCTCTCAGCAGGAATCTGCTCGTCTCCGATCCCAAGAGGCTCTGATAGCCTAACCCGACGCCCTTGAGAATGCGCCCGTGCTCGCTTAGTGGGCCGCACGTTGCGGACTCGGGTCGCGCGAGCGGGATATGTGAGATGAGGATCGGGGATGGCGGGCGCGCTGCTGTTAGTTTGCGCTGTCGTACGACTCACCAATGCCGAGGCCCTTGACAAACTCGATGACGCCGCCGCTCACACCGTCCCACTCGCCAAACTGCACCTCGGACGCATAGCGGCGATAGTCCTCCTCGACGAGGCCGACGGCGTCAAGCAATATGAGCGAGTGATTGGAAAGGTTGACGACCTGATTCACGGCACCAAAGTGCTCGAGGTAACGCTTCCTCGCGAGTGGCGAGAAGTTTGGGCTTAGGCGCCCTAAAGGAATGTCGTTGTTTCCGGGAACGAAGTATGTAGCAACCGACTTGGGCAACGTAAAGATCGAGTGGAACAGTTTCATATATTCCTCGTATCTGGTGTGAGCTGTCGCCAATGTGACAACGTACTCTTGATCTGAGAGGTTCCCTCGGCCGCAGTCTAGCATGTCACCGACGAAGATGACTGCGTCGATGCGTCCCAGTCGCCGGACAACTTTCCAGCTCTTGCGCATGTACAGTTCCTCCATGTGCTGTCGCACGGCGTTGACCCAAGGCCGTGCGTCCTCTGAATGCGAGAGCACAGGGTGGGGCACGTGCGGATCTGCAACCAGGACAACATGTATTGGGTCCGTGCCAGAGGCCTTGCGCAGCTTGGAGTCTGGGAAGCGGCAACTCGAGAGAGAGCTGAAGAACTCACCGGCCTGTCGTCAGTGGGGAAGGATGTAGTACGCACCTCGTACCAGATCACGATGACGACCCAACCGAATCTGAGAGCCAGGAGTTGAGCGGAGCGACTGAGGAGGCGAGAGCGGCGTGGGCGCAGCTGGAGGCCACCAATGCTCGGCGAGTGCGACGCATAGGCCATAGGCGCGTCGCGGGAGTGTGAACGTGGGAGTCGAGGGGGTTGGTAAGTGGATGAAAGGAGAATGCAGTGTGCTTGTGGAAGCACAGTCGTGGTGGGAAGGGTGTCAAGTGAATGTGTATATACGAGTGTGCCTGGCTGGCTGAGTGGGTTGCGTGGTAAGCGGTTACAGAAACGGACAGGTAGTGTGAATGTATGAGTCGAGGAACAAGAGGTAGAGAAAGTGTATGAGAGTGTGTGAGTTTGTGAGATTGAGTGAGATGATAGATGTCAGACGCGTTTGTGAATGCATTCAAGTTGAGCTTTGTGTGGAATGATACAGCGTGACTGCAATTCTAACTTTAACATGTGTCGTGTCTCAATTTACCCTTTTAAATGATTCACTCTTTCCCTTAATTCCCTTGATAGCTTGATCCCCTGGCCTGATATGCCGTGGCTTTATGGCATTACAACTGGACTGTTTTACAGCAAGTGTTTTACAGGCTTACAGAAAGTGTTTTACAGGAATTGTCTTACAGGAATTGTTTTACCTGAATTGTTTTACATGAATTGTTTGTACTATGTACTTTTCAAGTCTAGAATCCAGGCATAACGGGATAAATAACATGAGATAAATACTTTGGAAAGTAGTCCTTTTTCAAAGAGGGTGGGTTAAACAAGTGATCGTCAGGTTGGTGATCGGTTGAGGGGGGAGAGGAAGGAAACAGTGCCACATCTCCTTATAGAGGCGGTAATAAGCGGATAGGGACTGGAGAGAAGTGAGTATGACTATGATGTGGGCTTGTGCATGACCTGCACGTCATAGTCTGCTACGTAGAATGACGTCTAGCCATAAATGCCCATATGCGCGCAGCTTGCATAGATATGGCTCATGCCGTCACTCAAGCTCTACCAAGATGATCACTCAGTCAAGACCTTGCCTTGCGTACACCCGATGTAAGAGTGAGGGAGAGGGAGATGACCACTTTGAATCCCATTTGCCCAATAGCACATCTTGCCTAGTTGCCCATATGCCCCTATGCCCATATGCTCATATGCTCATTTGCCATTGCCCAGAACACGAAAGGACCCTGGATTATAGTAGAGTGCGTGCGAGAGCGCGAGAGAAAGAGTGTGAAAGTGAGAGAGCGGCTAGAGCTTGGAGCTTGACCCGATTCACATCGTCATCTTCCAGCAAGCTCCAAATCTCACCGTAAGAGTGAGCCACACAGCAAAGCAATACTTTAGCAAAGTTGACCCTTAGTGGAACTTGAACTTACCCGCAGTTCCCCCTGCATCATCATTCAAACCACTCCAACCACCCACCCAGTTACCAAGGTCATCCATCATCCAACCCTCTTCCTCTCATCTCTCTATCTCTCTTCATCACATCCATCCATTCACCCATCCATCCCTTCCAACCCTTCCTCACTTGTCTATCCTCCCCTCTCATCTCGATTCTAGACCCAAGAGATAATCCATCCACAGTGAGCATCCTCGTTCGATCGCTGCCATCCACCAGCTGGTCATTTGTTCCCCTTCCCACGGCCACAGGGCAAAGCCCTTCTTCCCGACCTACTAATGCTGACTACCTCTTAGATGGCTACCCCTCAGTCTCAACAGATCAAGAACAACTTTGTCAACCACCCCTACGTCCAGCAGGCGAGCCGTGCTCTCCAGGGCCAGGTCAACTCGCTCGATGCCGAGCTCAACAAGTACCCCGTCCTGAGGGAGGTTGAGGCCAAGACCAAGGTCCCCAAGGCGTACGGTGTCCTTGGCCTTGGTGGCGTGTGAGTAGCCAGCTGCTGTGAGACTTGCGCTGACGACAGTGCCGTGCTTCTCATCTTCTTCAACCTCTTTGGCCTCGCGCAGCCTATCTCCAACCTTATCGGCTGGGGTCTTCCTGCGTACCTCTCGATCAAGGCTCTCGAGAGTCCTAGCACCAACGACGACAAGCAGTGGCTTACCTACTGGGTGAGTAGCTTGACGTTGCAACGCAAAAATCGAGCAAACAGGTCGCGTGACTAACGCAAACAGATCGTCTACGGCACCTTCAACCTCATCGAGTCGGTTGCGCTCCGCCCCATTCTTTACTGGGTTCCCTTTTACTTTGTCTTTAAGAGCATCTTCATTGTTTGGCGTGAGTACAGGCGTGTTTGTTTTAGCAAGTAGAGAGTTAACAAGCAAGTCTTCCTCCCCTCGACCCGTGGTGCCGAGGTTGTCTACTTTAACGTTCTCCGCCGCCTGGCTGTGAACATCAACCGCCCGGCTCCCGCCTACAACTCGACCTCGTCGTCGTCGCGCCCGGTGGACGTTTCGACTGGACAGACCACTGGCTTCAACCCCAGCGCTGGCTCGGCGTTCAGCGGTGAGTAGCAGCTGAACTATGTGACGTGTCAATGTCACTAACACTGGACAGACAACACGCAGCCTCTCTAAACGACTCTCGTTCACCCCATCCCACCTAACGATCACGACAACGATACAAGATCTGAAGGAAGAGTTCTTCCCCTCCCCTGTACCTTGGCATGCCTTGCGTGCTTAGAGTTTGAGGCCTCGTACAAAACTGATGGCGGATGAAATGTGAAGAGTGGTTGCTTTACGTTGGGAAGATGTTCACTGCGGAAGTAAGAGGCAGTGTCGTCATGAGTCGCGTGGGTTGGGTGGCGTCGGTGGCTTGGGACAATGTTGCCGATGCTGGCGCGGACAGTAGCCTCCGCGTTGGCTTTAGTTGTGAGGCCCGCGCCGTTACGCCATACTGCCAACATTGGTTAACATATTAACATTAAAGCACGATTGCTAGCCTGATGGGTTATGCCACGTTGCAACTAGGCGCACAGGCAAACACCTCACAAACCTCACGAACGGTGTCAATGACGTTGCAGGCGATCCTCGGATCCTAGCCATTTTAGGATCCTGGAAGCATTGTTCTGGTCTAGTTTCTAGCTGGCTTAACCGCAATTAACCGGCCTCACAAACTCAAGTAAAAGCCCAAGCCCAGCTAGCTGACGTCTGCCTGCATATACAGATGTGTACCAACTGGTAACCATGGTCATATCGACTCGCGTTATGCTCAACGCTGTCAGTCTGGGGATCTGCGATTACCGTAATCCACGTAACGAGCTCAGTCGTTTATCATCTTCTGTCAAAGTTGGAAAGATTATGGAATGCGCCAATCCTGCGCCCATCTTGAAGTGATTTTTGTACAATCTCTGCAATGGCAGGCGACTGGTTTTCCATTCAGAGCGACCTGTGTGGTGGTGACGACGTACTCTCCTAAATATACTCGAGGCCACGCGGGATCGCGAAGCAACGAAGCCTCGGCACGTTCCGTGGTCGACGCGTCCCCCCCCCCCCCCTCCCCCCTGCAAGAGCTCTGAACCGGGGCCCGTGCATGTTGAGAACAAAAAAGTAGGAAAGGGGACGCCAGGGGTAAGGAACAGGCTTGGCGGGCCAACCAACTTGATGAGGCATCGGCGGGCGGAAAATCCGAGCGTGACCTTGAATACCCATACATTATGTCAATCAAGCCATCAAACCATGAATCAAGCAAGCCACGAGTTGAGACTGAGGGATACGCAGTTCCCTACTAACAAGAGACTCGTATACCTAGCGCCCGACTTAACCTACTTCAAGGGCTAAGGGCTGGGGGGTTCTCAAGTGGGCTCCCCCTTGGGTTGGATGTCTTCTGGGCTTCTGGGGGCATCTCCGCTTTTGGTCCCGCAGTCACCCTGCATGCACGCCAACACCCTGATTAGTGGGGTGGTACGAGAGTTTGAGACTTTGGGTCAACGCGTATACATGCACCTTTGCTTTTACTCGTCTTGTGCCGTGTTACTGTTGCACTGCTCGCCAGGTTCTGATACTCTATAACTTGCCACCTAGGTGAGTATGCCCATCTCTCTTCTTTCGTCCGCCCACTAAAATACAAACAGTTTCTTGTTGTTGACAGAGTAACCACTACTGCTTCCCCACGCCAAGGTCGGCCTCGCATCGTCCACACTTTCAACAATGTCCTCGCAGGCAATCCCTCGCGCAACGTCGCTCGCCGACAAGACCTGGGGTCTTGAAAGCCTTACCCAGGCCCGCTTCTCATTTGATACGTGCGTCCGCGTTTGTGTACTGGCTGCGCCCGTCGTATGCCACTCACCGTTTTATCGTGCGCTGCTGACACTGTTCCGTTCCTCTCCTCTCAACCACGCACTAATGGCTCTCGACTCATGGTTCTTGGCATTCTTCGACGCCTTGATCTTTACACCGACGCCCCGGCCACATGCCACACGGATGACCACATCGTGCCATCCCCCATCGACAATCCTTTCCGGATCACAACGTCTGTGCGCTCGGTTTGTCCGGACGGCTTTTCCGCAATTCAACAGCAAGACGACGGCGGCCACCATCCTAACTGTTGTCATCTCCCTCCTCATTCTCGAGCAGATTGTGTACCGCACCAAGAAGGCCCACCTCCCCGGCGACAAGTGGACCATCCCGGTCATTGGCAAGTTTTCTGACTCGCTCAACCCTACGCTTGAAAACTACAAGCGCCAGTGGTACTCTGGTCCTCTGTCATGCGTCTCCGTCTTCAATATCTTTATCGTCATCGGCTCATCGAACAAGATGGCCCGCAAGATCCTCAACTCGCCCAACCACGCCGAACCCTGCCTTGTAGCATCCGCCAAGAAGGTCCTTGACCCCAACAACTGGGTCTTCCTTCACGGCAAGGTGCACGCTGACTACCGCAAGGCCCTCAACGTCCTCTTCACTCAGAAGGCTCTCTCGATCTACCTCCCCATCCAGGAGCGCATCTACCGCAACTTTTTCAAGGAGTGGGCCGCCCATAAGGGTGCCCGCCCCATGATGATGCCCATGCGTGACCTCAACATGGAGACGTCGCTCTCGGTCTTTGTCGGCGACTACATTACCCCCACCGACAAGAAACTCGTCAACAAACTGTACTGGGACATTACCACCTCGCTCGAGCTCGTCAACTTCCCCTTTGCCATCCCCGGCACCAAGGTCTACAACGCGATCAATGCGCGCAAGGTCGTCATGAAGTACCTCGAGAGCTCGGCAGCGCAGTCCAAGGTCCGCATGGCCGACATGCAGAACGAGCCCGAGTGCCTGCTCGACGAGTGGACCCGTGCCATGATCCTGTCCAAGAACGGCAACTCGGAGGAGGCCAAGCTCCTCTCGCGCGAGTACTCTGACAACGAGATTGCCATGGTTGTGCTCTCGTTCCTCTTTGCGTCGCAGGATGCCATGTCCAGCGCCCTCGTCTACGCTTTCCAGCTCACTGCCGACCACCCCGAGGTTCTTGAGAAGATCCGCGAGGAGCAGATGTCTGTGCGCGGCGGCGACCTCGACGCGCCCCTCACTCTCGACCTCGTCGAGGACATGGTCTACACCCGCGCTGTCGTCAAGGAGGTTCTCCGCTACCGCCCGCCCGTCATCATGGTGCCGTACCTCACCACCCGCAACTTCCCCATCACCGAGGACTACACGGTGCCCAAGGGCTCGATGATCATCCCTGCCTTCTGGAACTCGCTGCACGACGAGACCTGCTTCCCCGAGCCGGACAAGTTTATGCCCGAGCGCTGGCTCCCGAACGAGGACGGCTCGGAGCCCCTTGCCGAGAGCATGCCCCAGAACTACCTCGTTTGGGGCAGCGGTCCTCACAAGTGCATCGGTCCCCAGTACGCCGGCATGCACCTGGCCGCTACGCTCGGCACCGCGTCCGTCCTCCTCGACTGGGAGCACTTCCGGACCAAGGATTCGGACGAGGTAAAGGTCATTGCGGCCATCTTCCCCAAGGACGAGTTTATCGCTTCGTTCTCGGAGCGGGCGGCTATGTAAGAGAGATCGATCGTAGAGGCCAGGCCGTAGCTGGCGCGGTGGCGGTCGACACCACTAATGTGCCATACCCTAATCTAGTAGATCTACAGTGTCTTGGGCGCAAAGGCGGTATGCATGCAGCTGTAGCTTGTTGCTTGTTGCTTGAGGAGATCAGGTGGCGATTGCGGAGAAGCACACAGACACACGACTGGTCACAGAGCAACGCCTCCCCAAAGCTCAGCTGAGACCCATGTCGACTGTGTCAGATATAAGAATGATGTACAAATACATTACAGGGTAAGGAATGGGTAGATGCTGACGGCGCGATCGCGAGATGAATCAATATGGGCAGCTTGAGCAGTAGAGCAGAGGTGCCACTTGTGTGCGGGATCAGTTTGAATCACCTACCCTGCCGTTGTTGCTGCCGTTATTGAATGTACAGTAGCAGAGCTCTTGTACTGCTGTTCCTGTGCGCTTGTTGCCCCAAAGGCCAAGCTCAGATGCTTAGTTGTGCGCGCCGTGCGGCCATGTGCTCAAGACTGAGACTTGCTTCCCGCAATTGCCTCCCCCCTGACAAGCTCTTGATTATTTGTATTTGTGCCGAGCGGCATGAGCCAACACGATGGCCGTGCTCACTGTCGAGGAACATGAGACGAGACAGGAGGGGCTAAACGCGTAAGACGCGAGCATGGGTGGAAGGCTCAGCAAATGTCGGTCGGATACTTTGATGCATACGGTACAGGTTGGCCTGATTGCCTGGTCGATGTAGTCAGCGGCATACTGCACGAGATTGTAGGAATTTGGTCTTTGCAGTCCTACCTTCCCGGGCTACCAATCAGCCTCGACAGTGTCTCTCGCTCCCGCTGCCGCCCCGTTGCCTGTCTTGCACACTGCCCTTGACCGCATCTCACTCCCGCTCATCCACGCATCCAACCCCGAAAAGTGTGAGAGTACTCTGAACGTACACATACGTACTTGAGGAATTGAGCGAGCGATTTAGTTACATATACATATTTGGTTGTATAGAATTTGAGCCCTGAGGATCAAGTGTTGGCGCACGCCCATGTTGACCTATAAACCCTTAAGACTCTTGGACGTTTGGACCTGGAGCTACCCTATTTCGTCTCTTGTCTCTCGTTTCTCGTTCTTTGTATACATCTAAGACACTTTACAAGCTAATACAAACTAGGATCTCATCAATCTCCCCATTTCCATATACTTTCTCTTTCAACATCACATCTATTAATCTTACATCTAACTCGTAACCAGAAGCGTCACATCCCCACTGCACATCACCCACATCCCCTTCACTCTTCACTCGTCATCAAACCAATACATCCCATCGCCTGACAGCCCCGCGCCCACGTCCGACTGCGCTCACCCCGATCGCTGTCTTTTGTCCCTCACCGGCATACCTCCCACTTCCCCGGCCGCAGTGCACCCTCCCCCCAGTCTGTGTATCTGGGATGGAGGACGGCCGCGCCTCTACAACTAATGGCGAGCTCACCGGTGAGTCTGGCGCCCTGCGCGTTGCCGCCGCCGTTCCAACTATCATGCGCCTCACGCGTCTAGAGTGCCGACCGGGACCTCGCAGATGATCACGAGATCGGCTCACTAGACCTCCATCTTGTCTTGACTCTGTGCTGACGGTCCAGGCGCCGACCTCCCCGGAGACACACCGCGCGCCGCGGCTTTCACTGCTTTATCCGGAGGGAGGTTGTTGCCCAACAATGTTCCCGCCGCCGCCAACGAGTCGGCCATAGCCTCATTACTTCCCCCCGATATACAGGATGGGCTGTCTGAGAGTGGGTCAAGGCGATCAAGCATGCAACCACGCGTACCGTCGCGTCAGTTGTTGCAGACTGCATTAGACCTTGCGCAAAAGGCCGTCGAGATGGACAAGAACAACGACGTCGCAGGAGCGCTGGCGTCTTACCGCGAGGCGGTGAGCAAGCTGCGCGTTGTCATGGAGCGCGTCGGCGTCGACCCCACGTCAGACGGCAAGCGAGGAGGCAAGAACGAGGAGGAAGGGAGAACACTGCGAGGCATTGTGAGTTTGGACCGAGCCTCTCTGACCACAGCACGACGCGTACATGGCGCGTATCACTTTGTTGTCAGCGTACGAGAGCCCGCCTGATGGCGACGACGGTGCAGCTGCGTTGGCGCTCACCAACCTCACGCTCGACTCGAGTGTGAGCAGTGCCGCAACAACCCCTCCCAACCACTTGGCACGGCTCAATACGAACACTGAAGATTCGCCCAACAACAATAGCGATGCTGGACCAAGTACACCTCAGCGATCCCCGGCGTTGTCGTCGATCAGTGGACGCAGACAGAGGAGTAAGCAATCAAAGCAATCGTTCGGTTTGGACGAAGAAGCCGACCTGTCAGGCGTTGACGGAGCCGACGAGAGCGAGGACACGAGCATCAAGGACGGACTGGCGCCGACAGACACTTCGTCGCGCGCGAGCAATGACGAGGACGACCGACCATTGCCACCACTGCCTGCGTCACTTGTTAGCTCTAAAGGGGCCTCGGAAAACAACCCACAAAGCTACCTCATCAACTCGACAACGGCGCAAGGGACGATCAACCAACGACGGAACAATGGCACGCCATCCATGACCTCGATCTCCGAGCTCAATGCGTCAACGAGCAGCGAGGGTAACCCCGACGGCTCGGTCCGGAAACGGACTGTGTCGCTGCGGGGCCTGAACGGCGACAGCGCAAGTGAAATGTACGTCGCTGCACCATTGCAAGCGGCGTTCAAATCCACGTTGGCGCCGCCTGCGCGACTCTCAGGCACTGCACACCTTTCGATGCGCCCCGATCCCCAACCAGCAGAGATTGCCCACAGGCCATTCCATATCTTGCGCCTGTTGTCTACCTCGATGGACGCATCTGGGACTGGCGCGTACATTACCTCGTCGATCCACATCGACCCTGGAGTGTGGCGCGCAGGCAACCTACGCTCGGGCGGCATGTCCAAGTCGATCAGCGGCGCCAAGGTGATCGGTATTGAGGCCAAGACGCGCGTGTGTGAAGCGCTCGTCGGCCACCTCGAGGCAATCAAGAGTGTCGGTAACGTGTTCTTGGACGGGCAGCGCGAGGAGCGACATGGTGTCGACGTTTCCTCCCGCCTGACCAAGGCACAGATCGACCAGATTGCGCGTATCGGCGACGAGTTAGGCGGACTCCTCGACGGCCTCGACGACGAGCTCGACTCGACGTACAAGGCGCTGGCAGGCAAAGGCGTCATCTCGTCGGGCGCTTGGAACGGCAAGGCCAAGACGTCGTGGGGCAGCCGCATCTCTGCACGTGTGGATAAGATGTCGCGCGGCTCGGACAGCGGGGAACGCTACGTCGACATTCTCGGGCAGCTCTTCTACGCCGCGCAGGTCATCGACGACCATCTCCGCTGCTTCACTGGACCGTGTACAGCCGCATACCATGCCCTCCCACACAAGACGTACAAGCAGATTGAGACGCGCATCACACGCGCTGCGCAGTTCTTTGGCGCCGTCATTGTCCCGTTTGTTTTGGAAGATCTGAGGCAGTTTATGGTGAGTCTGATCATTAACAAGCTGACACCAGCTTGGGTACCTCAAGGGTGGTCTCCAGTACCTCGAGGACTAGTTCTGTTGGCTTTTACTATACATTCGTTCTGTGCTTTACTTAATTGGGCCATACACTCTACGACCGAATACCGTATGCGCTATCCCCTATCCTAACTCATCTATGCTCTTGTTTCTACGCCGCATCCCCTACCTCCTTCTTGATTATGGGATGTTTAATTCGGCACCTGACATGCAAGTCGGAGTACCAGAGTGCTGCTTATTGTGGCTCTTGGCAAGATATGACTCAGAGGAATGAGAGAATGAGGAAGCTCAACGAAAACAGGGGAGGGCGAGTTCCTGCTCGAACCCGGGCCTCTTGGACCTCTCGGGTCGCGCGACGTGACACTAGCCGGAGGGCGATTGTAAATGAAGAAACGTACGCCGTGGCGCAGAGGCGTTCGGTCCAGGTCAAAACTAACGCCCCTCTGCGTCTCCTCTACGTTGCACACTTCGGTACAGTCAGCAGGCACTACTACGGCGCTGGCAAGAAATTTCTCGCGTCTTGCTCCTCCACTTCCGCTAGCAGCTTGCCACCACACACCCAACGTCATTCCACCGCAACAGACTGCGACATGTGATGCAACAGA
Source organism: Cutaneotrichosporon cavernicola (assembly GCF_030864355.1). NCBI lineage: Eukaryota > Fungi > Basidiomycota > Tremellomycetes > Trichosporonales > Trichosporonaceae > Cutaneotrichosporon > Cutaneotrichosporon cavernicola. The sequence continues at coordinate 1,332,972 of NC_083396.1, read as the reverse complement.
CCACAACTAGTCATCGTGAAGGGAAGAGCTCTCGCGCATGGCATGGAACAAGTCCACGGAACGTGTCACCACCAACTCGACGCTATTACGTCGCATACCTGTTGCGTCAGCTGCGTCCTGCTCATCGCCTTTCTACTCACTTGTGGGTCCATTCCCGAGCCGTCGCCTCGTAACGCGCACGGTCCGTCTTGTAGGTCTGTTTGGGTCAGCCGGTCCTTTGACATCGCTCGGTGCAACTTACGTGCGCAATCTCGGGGACAAGGGGGTCGTCGGGGTTGGGGTCGGTAAGCATGGAGCAGATCGAAAGGAGGACTGAGGAGTTAGGAGAGCGTAACACTCGCTTAGCGTACCCTTCGAAATGGTCAGCGCAGGGCTCCACTGGTCTCGCAGAATGTCAAGGCAGATGGAGCCGTTGGCGTTGATGTTGGGGTGGTAGATCTTGGTCGTGAACGAGACCTTGGGAGGCTTGAAGGGGTAGTCCGTGGGGAAGGTGAGGGAGCTGGCGTTAGTAGACTATCACGAGGTTCTTACCAACAGGAAGAAGACACCACCCGAGTACGGCGAGTCGGCCTGGGTCGTCAGCGATCGCACCTTGCGACGTGTCATCTGTGCAACTCACAGGACCCATGATAGTCGCCTGCCATTGAAAGAGGTTGTCGCCGATGGGACCCGCCGAGCACGAGGAAGGGGGGTCGCGCCCGAGGTCGATGAGCTCCTGTCGTGTGAGTATGCTTCTGACGTGTTGCGTGGGGCCGTGCGTGTCGGGCCCGATATCCCCCTGCCGTATGCTCACCTTGTTAATGCGCTTCAGGGCCATGTTGACAGTGCTCGCTGATGCAGACGGCTGGAAGGGAAGAAAGAAAGTGCAGTGGCAAGATTGATCGATCGCAAAACCGGACGGCAAAGGAGGATCAGTCAGCACAGCAAAATAGGGGGCCGGGAAGCGATGCCGAGGCGATGTGGGACAGAAGGGGAGAGATGGTGGTTGTGGTGAGTTAGCTCACAAAGGTGACGCGCGAGAATGTGTTGAGATCAAGTTGTGAAGAGTGATGAAGCAAGATGGCGAATGTGAAGGAGTAGTTGAGGATGCCGATTGCTGAATGGAGAGTGAGCGTGCCCCGCCAGGCCACCAGCCAGGACAGTCAGGAAAGTGCACTACGTCTATTGCAGTGTACAGTAAGAGTAGGTCCTAGGTAATAGGTATAGTAGTCGCATGGGCGGCTACGCTGGGCAAACCACCAACAGAAGCGAGGTTGGCCCTGTAGCCCAATGCACCCACTCACCCTGGCTTCCCGCCCCTGGACGACTGAACCCGTCTCTGGCGCCTTGCTCACTACACGGAATTAGAAAATTCTCCGCCTGTGGCAGAGCAAAACACAACCACCCACCAAGTTCCAGCGAATTCGACTTGTGTTTTGATTAGAATCCCGCGTTTCGTCTTACTCATCCCTCCCATACTTCCCATATTCGGCATTGCGCATCTTGTCCAGCTGATTACTTGCTACTACTGCTGACGCGAGGCTAATGCAATCTGACTGTCGTCTCTGCAGAAGGGACAGAGGAGGACCAGATGGACGCTTCGCCGCCACTCGGGCCGGCTCGCCCCCCAGAGCTCGAGCCGTCGCACAACCATTGTACAGTGGTGCAGCGGGTGAATACTGAGCAGAGACAGAGTATCACACTGGTCTTGGCCATTTCCACAGCATGCACAGCTACATTTGACGACGGTGCGCGACAGAGTAATGACGGAACGACATTCTATATGCGACTCAGAGAAATGCCTTTGCAAGTCCCAACTAGTCGGCAATCAGCTAGATATCAGGCGGCTCGTCTGTCAAGAGCACGCTGTCGTCTGTTCAAGGTTGTCAGAAGAGGTGGATAGAGCACAATGTATTGCGGAAGTGGCGAGTGGTAATGATGTCACTTGCGGCCCGATCAGCCGGAGCTTAGAGAGTGTACATAGAGCGGGCCAGGGTCAGAGTTAGGTGGAGGTTGGGCGACGGGAGTAAATTCAATGGGGGTGGTCCGGTAAGCAAAGCGCGTAGCCACCACCCAAGGACAAGGTAGAGAGTTGAGTGAGAGGGGGCCTAGCCGACCGCCTCAAGCCTCATTCTAGCTTGTCCTTCAATCCAGTCTTCTCTACTATACACTCCTCACCTCTGTTAATCAAGTCATCCACATCGACACTGCACACATCACCCATCACTACTCTTCAACTCTTATCCTGACCGCGTCACCCTCCTTGCTTTTCCCGCTTGAAGAGCTCCTCTCTACCCCACCCTAGCAGAGTTCCAAGTCTGTCTGGCCCCAGTCGGCTCGACCCACCGTCACCGCCGTCCCGCAGCAGACGCGCAGTCCATCCGCTGCCCTTCACCCATGTCTGTATTGCGGAGGTCGTCCTCGCCTCTGTCATCGGCATCGCCGTCGCCACCGCAGGTCCCGACCGGAGCTAGCACGGCGCCGCTCACTGCCCTCAACCTTGGGCCATCCGCGGCAGCAGACGACGAACCAGGCATCGTAGGCGGCAGTAGCCCGACGACATTAACCGAGCCTCTCACAGAGAGCGACCTCACAGAGGACGAGGAGGAGATGGACGAGCCGACCAACGAGCTTGTCACGCCCGACGACGACGCGTTGGACGCGCTGTCGGACATTGGCGACGAGGACGAAGCTGATGGCGACGCGGCGGCCATCACCCACGCCAGACAGTGAGTGCGAATAGTTGAGCATGCTGACGCAAAAGTTCACCCGAGGGTTCTCCACTCTCGCCGTCGCCCTCCCTCACCCCGCCGCCCCCTTCCGACCCGCCCCATCCCGAAGCCCTTCCTTCCTCGCCAAGCGCGGCGGCCGATGTCGCCCATGGCGCCACAATCGTCGAACCGCACGATGACGACGACGACGATGATGATGATGACGCAGTGCTCGCTGACAACTCGGCACCTGAGGATCGCGGAGCGAGCAAAGCAGGAGAGGACAGCGGCGACGAGGAATTGACCCCCGCAGCAGAGGAAGCGGACGGCGACATCACCATGCGCGCAGCGGATGCGGCAGATGAAGCAGCTGCCGAGAACGACGACGCCGTCGAAGCTCTAGACAGCTCTATCAAGCAGGAAGCAGGCGATGGCGACATCGATCTGGAGGATGAGCACGCAGAAGCTGAGGTGCAGGCGGAAGAAGCACCAGAGGAGGCGGAGGAGGAAGCGGAGGCCGAGGCTGAAGAGGAGGCTGATGAGACAGACGCGGCAGATACAGGTGGGTGTATCGCTCTGGGCAATGCTAACGACCAGCCACAGTGCTGTTTCGGGCCGGGCACTCGTCCCACGCGCCGTTACCCACGCCAGCTGCGATCCGCGCGCTGTTCGCCCTCGAGGTCAAGTTTGCAGCTCTGCGTGACCGCCTCTACGTTGAGCGGCTGGAGGAGGCTGCGCGTGAAGAGGAGATGGTCCTCAACGGTGAGAGTGGCTGCGACGACGTTGCTGACATCCAGGGACGCATCCCGCTCTGGTCCAGCTGAACCACACGTTGCAAACACGGCGCGAGCGGCTGCACGAAGTGGCGTCGCGGAGACACCAAGAGTCGATCAAGGACCTCTGTACCTGGCGCAAGATCGAGGACAAGATTTCCTGGTCGACATGGACTGTGAGTTGACGTCAGAAGAGGCGCTGACATTCAGGACCAACGAGACCAACTTCACTGGGACGAGTTTGAGGCGACGTGGAGCAAGCGCAGGCGCCTTGCTCGCGAGAAGAACGAACTGGAGACACCCAAGGTCCACCGGCCCGTTCCTCGCGTTGACCGGCCACCGAAGCCCTTCGACTGGTCTGCAGGTGCTGTGCCACCAAGACTGTCGGCTGAAGACGCATTGAGAGACCTTCGACTTATGGACGTGGGTGATGGGCACTGATCAAGCTAACGGCAGGCGCGACGACTGCAGCAGCAACAACAACAAGCAGCATCGCGACATGCGTCGCCGATGTACGGGTCGTATGCTCAGCCATCAACCTCGATGTACCCTTACCAGGCTGCGCAACATCCAGCAAACTTCCTGCAGGGTGACCAGGCGCACGCCGACAGGCGGCACCTGGAAGCCCAGACGCAACGACCACCGCAGCAATCACACAGGCAGCCCGCTGCGAGCCAGCACGCAGCGCAGCCACACGCTCCCCCACCAGAAGTGTCACGAATGCCCGCGGCCTCTGCAGCCGGGCCATCACGACCACAGCCACAGGCATCACAACGCAAGGTGGACCCCTACTCAATTCCACCACGGCGCGAAGTGCCAGCGCAAATGCCAGCGCAGACGAACGGCGACGGGCGGATGAACGGACACGCTGCGCGACAGGCGCCACGTCCCCTGGCAGCAGCGGCAGGGAGTGCCGCCCCAGCCCAATCCGCAACTGATACCAAGCCGGTTGTCACTTCAGCAGCACAGCCCGAGCGTCCTGCATCACGCTACCCCGGGTTCACCGACTTTCTCTCTGGTGGATCAGCGCCACAGAACTCGTTTCAGCACCATCTGAATGCCCCCAGCAAGCCTGCGCAGGCTGGGAACAGCTCGCCTGCGCAGGCTGGGAACAGCTCGCCTGCGCAGGCTGGGAACAGCTCGCCTGCACCTGGTGCCCCACTCGTGCGCCCCGCATTCTCGCCACAAGTACCGGCAGGGAGCGCTCAGCGCAGTTGATAATCTGATAGTCGTATGTCACGCATAGTACATATTTCCACAGCGCCCACGGACAATGCAGGTTGTGCTCTGGCTATAGTAATGGTGGTGAGGAATGAGGATAGGGAATGAGGTCATGCCGAATCTCCCTATTGGCCATGGGCGGAATTGAGGAGTGGCCGACAAACAGCACGTTCAATCTCTCCATCGCACAAATCACCATGACGAACGCACTCGCTCCCTTCACGCTCAAGGGCTTCTACCTCCTCACGTGGGGTACGGCGCTGGGCACCAACGCGTGGCACATTGTGGTGAGTATCCTAAATGGCTGGCCATCTGACCCCAGTCCATGCACAAGGCCTTCTCGACGCTTGACCGCGAGTCGTTCGCGCACCTCCAGGCGCGCATGCACCCGGCGTACTTTGGCACATCGACACTGCTTACGGGCGCACTCCTAGCCACACACCTCTACTTCCACCCTGTTCTGCTGCGCCGCGCCGCGTGGTGGGGCATCGAGGAGGGCGTGCAGGGTCTGCTGATTGTCGCAGCGTTTGTACCGCAGCTCATCAACTGGGTCGCTGTTGGACCGCGCGCTATCAGGCTCGCGTACGAGCGCCACCGCGCTGAGCGCGCGGGCAAGGATACTGTAAGTGGGGGAGAGAGGAGCGGGAGGGAACAGGAGGGGACAGGAGGGGAAGGGCAGGAGGGGAAGGGCAGGAGGGGAAGGGCAGGAGGGGAAGGGCAGGAGGGGAAGGGCAGGAGGGGAAGGGCAGGAGGAGAAGGGCAGAACACGAAGAGTAGAGGAGGAGTATAGGACGAGGAAAGGGGGAAGTGGAGTTGATGACCGGCCGCAGAAAGAGGGAGGATGAGAGCAGAAGCAGATCGATCGCTAACCCCAGCCCGCCCAGGACCTTGCTGCCGCCACCTCGGCCGTCTCGACCGTCCACGGTGTCAGCAGCGCACTCAACCTCGTATCTGGGCTTTCGCTCGCCGCCCTCGGTCTCGCCGTCAGCATGTAGAGTCGTAATTACTCGTAGGATTGCATGAACGCCGTTGGGTCTATGATAATGTACAGAACGCGGTCGCGGGCAAGGGCACGGTCTTTCGTCTAAGCGCCTCCACATTGCTCGGCACAAAGTGGAAGCGCGAGTGAGCAATTCAATGTGGGCGTATCTCTCCAGCGCGGACGCCAAACTGTCGGTGGCTAATCTAATGAAGATCATGTCGGTTAGTAGCCAGGGTAGCCTTGCCGCCCAGGTGCCGGCGAGTGTGAGGAAAAGTTGGCCTGCTGCAGAGGCGGTGTTGGCTGGCCAAAGCCGCCATCTGCCATGACCTGGGCACGCACATCTGCATCTGCGCGTTAGCTGCATCCGAAGAGCCCAAACGTGGGCTTGTCGTGCTTTGTCTCTCAGCGCGAGATTTGCCACTCACAAGGGTCGCTGTATGCCATCTGCATAGTGCGGCTTTGCTCCATGCGGGCACCAGGCATGTCGCCGTCGAACGCACCATACGCGTCGACACTGGGACGCGACATGGCCGCCTGCTCCTGCTGCGCAAACACACCGGGGCGGCCGTAGCTGTAAGGCCGCGGCTGGGCGTAGACGTCGTCGACACGCTGGGGTGCCGGCGAGGCCTCGTACTTGTCTGCGAAGACGTCGTCGTCACCGACGCTCGAGTAAGGGCGGTCCATGCCGGACTCGAGGCGGGTGGGTGAGGACGGTGGGATGAAAGCGGGCTCCCTGTGGTCCTGGCGGTCCTTGCGGAACGCGAGGCCGGATAAGATGAGAAGGCCGACCCACGCGGCGAGAGCGAGCCAGTCGATGACTGCGGACGCCTTCTTCGTACGGCACCAACTGCCGAGGCCGTTCTTGTAGTCGTCTCCCAGGTCCTTGGCGTGCTTGTCATCATCGGGGTTCTTGCAGCCCTGCTGTTAGCTTCCATGTCAGTGACTGGATACTCACCGGGTTGCTCCAGGCGCTGATGGTCACGATGAAGGTCGCGATAGCCTGAAGGATCGTCCCGAACGCGTGGAGGATGAACATTGCGCGTGGTTGCGCGAGGAACCTTGCGATGTTGCGTCCCTTGTCCCAGCTGCTGTCAGCGGAGCAGATCCCTAAGCCTACCGGTGATAAATTAAGGGGATGGAGAAGATGACGATAATAAGCAAAAAGGCAAGCAAGAGGAGGAACAGCGTAAAGCCTGTTCCTCCAGAGACGCCGAACCACTTTCCCTGGAAAGCCGCCACAGCCGCCATTGTGCAGATGGCGAGGAAGGTAAAGAAGATGACAGCCGAGTGCAGGAGAATGCTGTGCATCGACAGGCTCGGGTTGTTGTACGTGACAGCGGGAACGTCATCGTCGGTTGCGTTGCGCAGGTGCTGGAGCCCACCGTCGTTGTTGTTGCTAGAGGACATTGCGCCTGAGAGCTTGTAGCGCGTATCCTTCAGTCGTTGCACTGGTGTCAGGCGTCATCAAGTAAGCCATCTCACTCATGTTGGGCACGCAAGCAATGTGTTGTCACTTCTGACAGTAGTGTGAATGAGGACGAGAGATGTGGCAAGGTGGCGACTTTAGATGTAGAGTTGTTGGCTGACAGTGAGAGCAAGGAGTGGTAATGAGGCAGTGTTTATCCACTTGTTGGGTAGGCTGCGGGTTCCTCCTAACGGAACCAAATTTTGCAGAGACGCGGCTGCTTTGAGGCGATGAAATGACGTTCCACGCACAAATTCCCTGATTTTGTGCTGTACACTAAATGTCTTGGCCAATCCTAGCGCACCCTCTCCTTCAACTGCGCGACTGTGACATCATCACTCGCATACACTACCAACATCAACACGGCTCTGGAACACGGCCACGTCTTTCACATGCTCGGACAAGGGGGATGTCGTTCCCCCGCCGTCTTGTTCTCGCCCCTCAACCCCTTCTCACCAGATCACCATGAAGTCGAGGGGCAACTCAACCTCGTCTGGCTCCCGGCTCGGTCTACAATTTGCGAGACATTCGTCTGTCTCGCGCCGACCTCAGCGTCAGTGGGGCCCTTGGGTGGTGGCATGACATGTACTGTAGGAGTACAGGCTCACGCCAACCCCAGTGCTTGACCAAACACGGCTGGCGTCAGGCATCTCGGCCCACACCCTCGTGCTCAGAGCAGGTACTCCTTAACACCCACAAGACTGCCCTACAAGACTGCCCTCGTCGGACCAGCTGGTGGCTCCGCAGCAATGGGCGTGGGTTCCATAAGGCCAGCCACGGACAGACAACTAGCGTCCATTTCGCAGTTACGACATCAAATAACCGATGCGTCAACCTTCCAGAGGCGGGCCAAAGCGAGTGTCCCGTCTCCTCGCCTCTCCAAATGTCTCCAAGTCCTGTTGACTCTCTGTTGCGCCCATTACCGGCGAGTTCCACTGGGGCAAACTGACCCACTGAGAGACTGATGGGAGCGCTGGGGGAGCTTGGGTCCCAGCTGACATCCAAATGGTCATCGAAAGGGGGAAACTCCACCAGGCTGTCTTGGGAATGGATCACTTTCGGCACACTGGCTGCAACAGGCATACCAGCCATTAGTGAGCACACAGCCCTACATTCAACTAGTTGAATCTGGAGGTGAGGGCTGTCGATGACGCCTTGTTGGACCGCACTTTGACGATCTTGGCTGACGCGTTCCAACTAGTGAGCGGCACGCCCTTCGGATCTTTGGGGGACAAAGCGGAACTCGGCTGCTTGTTAGGTTGATGGATATGGTAGCGACGAGAGTGGGGGCCATCCCACGCGGCAAGGACGTATGAGGAATGGGACACGCGCTCAAAACGCAGTAGGGATGTTTACCAACAGTCACCGCTGACAAAGTGGCGCGAGAAGAAGGAGCCCCATCCGTCTGAAAAGGGAGATGTGTCGGAGTGAGGTGCACCCATGAGAGGTTACCGGCCATGGCGACCTGGAGCTGGAACCCCATGGTCGACGTTTCGCTAGGCAGTGCAGAATCCTCATGCGACACCAACGTCTATCGTAACGTATTCACTTAATCGTCTAGACATTCTGTTGGAGCCCGCAGATACAATTCACGTCTGTTACACAGCAATGCCCCCCCCGGGGGGTCAGGGTCAAGTGCCTGAACCCTGCCTAGACTCTGCTTTTCACCTGTGCAATCCGCGGTTTTGTCAAATGCGGATGATGTCTGATGCTTGCTTAAAAGTCGCGTCTTTGTACATAAAATTCTGTGGAACAAATGTTACAGACCTATGCATTCGACCAGCTACCAGCCCCGACTTAAGGTCTAGCATGAACTGCTCTTGGCTGCGCACTGTCAAGCGAAATGCTCACCTTCCGGGAATGAGGGTTCTCAAAATGGGGTGCTGGAACGTGGAAGGTGTCTTGGCACACGCCCTGCTTGTGGTGGGTGCAACACCGCACCGCCTCTCAGCCGCCGCAAAGATGATGGTGGTCCGTGATCGCACCTCCGCTTCTCACGTCTCTTCTTTCTTCATCCATTAATCACACGTCGACCTTGACTCTCCACGATCCTTCCCCCCCCCTCCTCTAACCCGTACCTCGCGCACGCAGGAGCGCTCTCGACTTGACCTTGCGTCTCCCATACCCGTCTTCTCCCGCCCGACACCCCATGTCCAACTCATTCCCGCCTCAACTGGAGCGCAAGAACTCAGATCCTGGGCCCTACGCGCCGCTCTTGGGAAGCACCGCCCCGCCAGACTCCAACGTGAGCCAGTACCAGACGGGGTACTATGACAGGGCCCCCGCGAAAGAGTTGGACAAGATGGCCCCACAGGATTACCGCGACCCGTACAGCGAACCTCACCGGCAGAACAGCGACCCATACCGCCAAAACAGCGACAACTATAGACAGGACGACTACTCGCCAGACAACTACCGCGATCCATACAATTTCGAGCATGGCCGATATGACGAGCGGCCGTACCGCAACGACGCGTTTGACCCTCAGCGGCGCGACGAGCCGGACCCTTTTGCGCGCTCGCCCAGCCGGGAGGCGCGTCACCATGAGAGAGCCGGAGGCGATCCATACGCCCCCGACAACTATAATGCGTATGGGAACAGTGGTAGTAACGGCGACATGGAGCTTCGACCTATGGGACCTCAAAAGACCAACCGCTTGATGACACCGCCCTCTGCGCTGAGCGCCAAGGATTCGCTGCTGTTTGCCACTGGGCTCGATCGCGTGTTCCGTCTCGTGGGAGTGAAGATGGGAGAGTCGGCCGACCAGGTCGTCCAGCGCCGCCGACAGGGCATGCCTGGGCAACGGTGGCCGGTTATGGCGTATCTGTTGACAGTCAGTGAGTACTTCGGGCGGTTGCGTGGTCTGTTTAGTTCTGGGACGACCCCCGCTTTGTGTGACTCGCGGCCAGCTAACTCCAGTCATGTGCGCCGTCATGGTGTACGAGCTCGTCGCCAACAGCAAAGCGCAGGGCTCACCAATCTCGACCAAGCCCTATTTCAACTTTATGATCGGTCCGTCTTCAACTGTGCTGATCAACATCGGCGCGCGCTTTGCACCGTGCATGCGCCTCGTCCCTGGCATTCAACCCAGCCTCCAGATGGCGTGCCCTTCCAACACGGCCAAGTGAGCCCCCCCTCCCCAACCCCCCCCTAGGCCCAAGCTAACGTAGCCCTCCCACCGAGCTCTGCACGGTCGAGGAGATCTGCGGGCACGGCGGGTTCCCAAGCGGCGTGCCAGACCAGTCGTGGCGTTTCTTCAGTCCCATCTTCCTGCACGTCGGCATCATCCATCTCCTCGTCAACATGTTTGCGCAGGTGACGATGAACGGCCCAATGGAGCGCATGATGGGTAGGTGGCGTTTGGGCGCGCTGACGTCAGGCACTATCCCTTGGCTGATCGTGTACATTGCTGGCGGTATCTACGGCAACATACTGGGTGGAAGCTTCTCGCTCGCCGGTATCCCATCGGCAGGTGCCAGTGGTGCCATCTTTGCGATCGTAGGTGGCATGTGTAGGCGGGCCTGACCTACAGGAAGCGTGCGCGATTGTCGACCTTGCGTTGCACTGGAAGTACGAGGCGCGTCCAAAGTTCAAGGCAAGTGGCACAGCCGTCGAGGTCTAACCTGCAGGCCATGATGTTCGCGCTCGAGTTTGTACTCATCTTTGCAATGGGCTACATGTGAGTTTCGGCGGTATCGGGTTGACGTAACAGCCCGTTTGGTGTCGACGGCCTCGCCCACCTGGGTGGCTTCGCGATGGGCCTGATGCTCGGTATTATCCTAGTCCCTTCGACGCCTGAGACGAAGCGTTACCGAATGATTGTGTGGGGATGCCGCATCGTGGCGCTGCCGCTAGCTATTCTGGCTTTTGCTTTGACTGCCAAGAACTTTTGTGAGTACCCTCGTTGTGAACCTGGCTGACATTCACAGATAGCGAAGACCCGGTAAGCCGATCAACCGAACGCATGTGATAATCTGACCTCAGAATGCGGCCTGCACCTGGTGCCGGTACCTCTCCTGCATCCCCACGTCGGCCAACAACCAGTGCAAGGGCACGGTAAGTTAACCGGGTCACGTTGGCCTTTGTTGCAGCGAGGCACTCGTATCTGATCTGACTCTCAGGGATTGACCATGAGTTCAACTTAGCGACGTAGAACTCGGAGATTGCGAGACCGAGGAATGTGGGCCCTTGGTAGACGGAGGGTGTAGAGAACCTGGCGTCCCTCGCGTGGCATCTAGATAGAGCTACGCTGGAAAATGTCGTACCTAAACACCAGTCTCGCTCTGTAACTGGCTAGATAACATGAACATGACATTTGTGTATAGCAAAATAATGGTAACATGAGCGCGGATGATTTGTGTTTGGGCCTGCAGGCTGCAGGCTCGAGCGCATGCACATGCACACATGTGCTCTTCTGGAAACACGTTTGTGCGTTCTTGCGCGGTTCTGATAATCTTCTGGGTCTGTGCCCCGCGCGCCACTTTTCCATGGGCCGCCACGGTCCACCATGGGGCCGATGCTCGTCTGCAATGAGAATGGGGATTGTACCACCACGACCGATTATCCATTGAGTATACGGATGTTCCGATATCTATAATTCGAGCTACACCCGCATTAAACCGTCCCCAGCTCTTGTCAGAGTCAACAGAAGGCCGATGGTTTGCGTGATTCTGATGGAGACCCCGCAGCTTCAAGGTTTCGGACAGGTTGTAACCGGTGTCGAACAATATCTTTGCGCAAATCATCAAGGCTATAGATCGGGCATTTACAACTAGAGGCCGATCACGACCGAACCGCCATCAATTATGGGACTGGCGGAAGTTTTCTCGGGGCCCGTGTTCAGCGTGGAGCGTGGAGCTTGTGGAGTGGGGGTCAGACAAAATAGATGGGTGGCTCAAACAAACCCTTGCCGCCATTTCATCAGCAGCAGGCTGACATCAGCTACCGCCAAGCAGGAACTCGAGGCACCATCACACTGGCTGGCCGGGCAGTTGACTAAGCGGCGTACTTTAAGGTGCAGGGACGGCTTTACGCGGCGGGCGGCCCGTTCAGGATACGACAGTCACGTTTCGGTGTCTCTCTGTGCAGAATAGGCCGTGCCCAGCCCCACGTGCCTGCACCTGTGGCGCTGCCGCAACCAGCTGACATTCGCTCCAAAATCTCACGTCAGCGTACCAGCGGTAGTGAGGTGGCAACTTTTGGCGTCTGTGAGAGACTCGCTGTTTGCAACAAGTTTGCACGAGGTTGTGGTAGCCGTGGTAGCCGGGTCAAACAAAGCTGAGACAAGACTACGTAGATATTGATTGTGTCTGACATGTGTCGGCGACTAGCGGCATCACTAGAATGCTAGGTTCTAAATTTGTCCCCCATCACAAGCGTGGCCAAGCCACCAACGTCAGGGTTTTTGGATCCAGCGCTCGTTGGCAAGTGGGGGAGGCAACGAGTGCCTTCCTTGTCTATCCAGGTCCGCCGACATGTTAGCCACTCTGAACCCGTCTTATTGTCCCGCATAAACAGCGGCTCACTCGATTGGGTATGTGTGTTTTGAAGCCAGCATGCTTGAGTCTAGCTGTCCCGACCGATGAGCCGAGGAACGGGGCTATGGTGGCCCCGTGGGTTATGGGAAAGCGCCCGCCGCGCCCGAGGGGCTTCTTGTTTGCGGGGTTGTCCACCGACGGCATGAGGCGTAGCTCCAGAGGGCACTGAGCGCCGCTGTCCAGGGGACCGGCCCCGCTCGTTTCCAAGCTGTCGAGGTAGCAAACAAAGCTTTAAAGGCCGCCGGAGCTCTCTCGTTTTATTTCTCATTCTCAGCAACCGTTTCTCTTTGACCTACCTCTCCTTTTATTTTTATTCAACATGTCTGACGCCAACGGAAACCAGAAGAACGAGCTCAACAACGAGACTGGCAACGTCGACGCCAACTTTTCGGGCGGCACCGGCGTCTCGCGCTTTATCACCCCAGGCGGCAACCCCATGGACACTTCGCAGCCAGCGTTCCCCGTCTTCCACCGCAAGTTTGCCAACCCCGCGCCTCTTGGTCTTCTTGCGTGAGTCTTGGTTGCTGCGGCTCTTGCTGACATGGCAGCTTTGGCGGCACCACTCTGGTCCTCTCGCTCTTCAACGCCCAGGCCCGCGATGTCACGCACCCCAACGTCATCCTCGGCCTCGCTCTCGGCTACGGTGGTTTCGCCCAGGTTATCGCTGGTGTCGAGGAGTGGGCTTGCGGCAACACTTTCGGTGCCACCGCGTTCACCTCGTACGGCGCGTTCTGGCTCTCGTTCTCCGTCTTCTACATTCCCCAGCTAGAGGTCATGTCGGCCTACCCGACCCAGTACGAGCGTGACTCTGCTCTCGGCATCTACCTGACCATGTGGGGGTGAGTACTATCATTTAGAGGTTGAACTGTACTAACGACGCAGCATCATCACCTTCATCTTCCTGCTCGGCACCCTTCGCTCGTCAGTCGCGCTCTTCCTCGTCTTCTTCTTCCTTGTCATTACCTTCTTCGTCTTGGCTGCGGGCCACTTTACTGGCCACCTCACTACCACCAAGGCCGGTGGCGGTCTGGGTGTCGTCACCGCACTCTGCGCATTCTACACCGCGCTCGCCGGTATCCTCACCAAGGACACGTCCTACTTCCTCCTCCCCGTCGGCGACCTCTCCAAGTAATCTCCTCCATTCTATCATTTGCGTTGCTTCGGATCACACGGATTGTCAGCTAGTAGTACATGGTTGATGACAATTTTGCTATATTGCTGGGTGGGGGCGTCGCTGTTGCGTCATTCCACGCGGTCACCTGAATTTCAGTCACCTGAAATTTCATTGTGTTGGCAAGGCCCATATTTAAAAGCATTCCCTTGTAAGGTGCAAATTGTTTGAAAATGCAGAGGAAGAGGAAGAGAGAAGAGAAAGAGGAAGAGGAAGGGGAAGAGGAAGAGGAAGAGGGTAAACGAGGGTATGAGGCCCTCGTATGATGGCTTTGAGGGTCCAAACAAATGGCCGACCAGGCCTGTGGCACTCGGGGCGATCGCTTTTCAAACCTCCATTGCTCCGTATAAATCGGTCATCATTGGATAAACCCGCGCTCAAGGCTGAAGGCTGAGGGCTGAGGGCTGAGGGCTGAGGGCTGAGGGCTGAGGGCTGAGGGCTGAAGGCTGAAGGCTGAGGGCTGAAGGCTTTAAGGCTAGGGGCTGAGGATTATAACCTGAAAAGGAAGCGCCAGCTACAGCGCTACAGGTCGTTCTTTGTTGTTGTTCGCTCTCCTCAAAATCAAAGTAAAGTCACATGATCACATGATCAACACCTGACCATCCCCGAACATGCCCAGTAACCTATCCTATCTCTCCCTTCCCCTAACGTGCGCCCCTTACGTCGCATGCAATGGTCATTCCATCGTGCATTAACAGGAGGAACAAATAAGGGGCCAGACCTGTCCAGTCCATCCAGTCCGTGCCACGGAACTACCGCGTTGTTTCCCTTGGGACCTCAATCACGATCCATGCCGCGCTACAATTGCCACGTCACTATCAAGCGGACATTCATCAACATCTCCATTCCACGCGGCCAAGTACCGTGTCACGTGCCATGAAGACCATTTGAATGTGCCAAGAATAGTGACGTGTTCAGACCAAGGGCGAAATACAAGCCTCCTTGGACTCAGTCACGTCCAATTGTCGAAATGGCGCATCTTGGGGGGATCTTGGATTCACTTGCCACTATTTCAAGTGCGCGCACCTCCCGCACTTGTCATCCATCACGCGTCCTCCGATCGCCGCGGTCCGGGCGCACCGGTGCATTTGTACTGTCCCATCCAGTCCTTGATACTATGGAACGATACATAAGAAGTTTTGATGCCAAAATGAGGCAGTTCTTTGGAGCGCTGTAGTGGACACGGGTCGGTGAGTCGGGGGTCTCGAAGAGCCCAAAAAAGGCGTCTTGGCCTGCCAAGAGATTACTGCTCTTCTTCAAGGTCTGGAGCATTGTGAGATGCGAGTGCGGCTTTTACCGCAGTGCGGGTTCAGGACCTGATTGTCGGAACCCCTGACTCAGCAATTCCACCCTGCGCGCTCTTTTAGCCCCAACAACATTGGACTAGAGATTACAGGACGTTGGACGGTCACCACTGGGTATGGGCGGTGTAAAGAGTTTACAAGGGGGAACAGATAAACTGTCCAAAGCCCCACCATAGGCACTTGCCCCCCCCCCCTCCTCTCTCTCTCTCTCCTCTCACTCGGTCGTAGGTTACCTCAAGGATCCCACACCCCCAAATCACCACCCCAGTCACCCATCTGGCCACCCACATCTCTCCTCACCCAACAGTCACTATTTGCTGCATCCATACGGCTCACCATACCGTAAACGCCTCGACAACACGCCGTGGATAGACGCGCCAAGAGGTAGCTTGCTGCTCCTCTAATCCTTTACCAACAAGACCACCTCGACTGGTCGACACCATTGTCCCGCTTGCAACCGTTGACCAAGCTTCCCGCAACAAGCTGTGTCAGCAATCCCGCCAGCCGTCGGCTCCACAACCACATACATCTCGTGCTCCAACGTCCGCTATCGCTTCTAGACTGTACTCCATCACTCTCGCTATCTAGACACCCACGCCAGTCGTGCATACAAGTGAGTGGCGACACGCTGCGGCTGACACCTAACCACAGTTCTTTGGTTCCCACATTCTGCGTCCACGTTAGTTAGTCATCAAGGCCGCCTTCCAACGTTACTTTATCCGATCGAATCTCGATCTCCCCTCAATCTCACCACTCTCTCAACTACGCCCGTATGCCTGTTGTCGACGGATTGCCAGAAGCTAGTGACGACGACTCCAAGCCCGCCGATAGAACAATGGTGAGCGTGCTCTCAGCTGTGCCTGCTGATTCCCAGACATCCGGACTCATCGCCAACGGCGCTACGCCCCATGATGCTGCCATGCTACAGGCGCATCGTGCTGTCGCTGACCCGCCGACGAATTCACCTTCCCTTGTCTCATCTCCCGCTCAGCCAGTTACCCCAAAGTCTGGCTCCATCTCTGTCGCCGAGCTTGCGATTCCTCTGTCAGATGTTCACATCCGTCGAGCTACACCCGACTCGTCGGCTCCTCCCACTGGGCCCACGAGCGCGTCCGCTGGTGCCCACGAATTCCCTCCTGACTCTGCCTTTGTGGCACCAAAGTGTGAGCTAATGTCATCTGTTCTCCTCTAACGCCAGTCCGCCCGATTCCAGCGACTTCGGACCACAGCGTACTAAACGCGGTCGGCCAGGGCCTGCAAGCGCCACCCGCCATGAAGATCCCGCCGCCCTCGTCTGCGCCCATGTCGCGTAACGCGTCTGGCATGGGTCCAGGTGAGCGTATCCCGGTGCATGCTCCTGCGCCTATCAGCGAGCCCGTGCCCTCGGGCCGCCAGTCGCGGGCTCACTCTGTGAGCAGCAACCGTGGCGAGAAGAAGGGATTCCTTGCCAAGATGTTCAACGTCGAGCCCAAGGAGAGGCCGGGCGACGTGTCGCCGCCACTCACCCTATCGTCCGACTCTAGACCGCCCTCGCGTAACCCCAGCCTCAAGCGCAAGGAAGAGCCCGTTGCTCCGTCCATACAGCGCCGCCTCTCTGAGCGCTCGGCGTCCTCGGTCGGCGGCGAGGGTGGCGGCACAAAGTTCACGCTCAAGGACTTACTCGGTGGCAGCAAGGACGGCAAGTTGGGCCGCCGCGCTTCTGGGGGCTCTGCGCGTGGTTCAGATCGTGGCTCCACCAAGGGCAGCGAAGGTGGCGACGGCCATAGCACCGCCTCCTTGTTGAAGAAGTATGGTGTCTGCGACAAGGCTGCTATCGGCAAGGGCGCAACCGCAGTCGTCCGCCTTGCCCACAAATGGGACCGCCGCGAAGAAAAGTTATACGCGGTCAAAGAGTTCCGCAAGCGTCGCAAGAACGAAACAGAAAAAGACTATGTCAAGAAGCTCACGTCCGAGTTCTGCATCAGCTCGACGCTCCACCACATGAACGTTGTCGAGACTGTCGACCTCGTCCAGGACGAGCAGCAGCATTGGTGTGAGGTCATGGAGTACTGCCCCGGTGGAGATCTTTATGCTGCCATCAAGAAGGGCGGCATGTCTTCTGCCGAGGTCGAGTGTACCTTCAAGCAGATCCTTCACGGCATCCAGTACCTCCACTCTATGGGCGTCGCGCATCGCGACATCAAGCCGGAAAATCTCCTGCTCGACGGTCGTGGGCACGTCAAGATCACGGACTTTGGCGTTTCGGACGTCTTCCGCATGTGCTGGGAGAAGAAGACGCACTTGTCCAAGGGCTTGTGCGGCTCTGAGCCGTACATCGCGCCGGAGCTCTTTGAGCACAAGGGTGAGTTTATTTTGTTTCCTGCCCAGCTGACAAACAGAGTACGATGCGCGTCTTGTCGATGTCTGGGCGGCGGCCATCGTCTTTTACTGCATGCAGTTCCAAGAGCTCCCGTGGCGTGTCGCCAAGTCGTCCGACCCCACTTTCGCTACCTACCTCTCGCAGTACTACCCGTCTGGCGCGAGGCCCGAGGGCGCGCCGGCGTGCCCGCCACCGCTCAACAATCTGATACCGCGCGAGTGCCGCCATGTTGTCAAGCACATGCTCGATCCCGACCCGAAGACGCGCTGGACTGTCGACGAGGCCCTCAAGGACAAGTGGATGCAGTCGGTCAAGGTCTGCGTCGAGGGCGAGGTCAACGACCACACTCATACCACAGTCGGCATCGATATCGTTCGTCTCCCTTAGACTATATTGTTTCCCTCCCTGTTTCGCCCCGCCGTTTTAACTCTCCTGTGACAGGACTGCGACTCTAGGGATATATACCATGTTGTTGCACAGTTATGAATAACGTTCGTAGAGGCGCGTTGCTTTTGTGTCGTGGAGAAGGAAATGTGACGCAAGTGGCGTCCGTGTGTGCCATTGTCGAGGAGTGGTCGTCGATCCTCCAGCGTTGGGCACGCTTTCTCTGCGGAGCTAGTCGACATGTTTGTGTCTGTCAATAGTCGTGCGGTGACGTGTCACGGATTGATCATCAGGATGTTCAGCAGCCAGGGCAGGTTCTCGACGAAGACGACGTGGGTTGGCAAGCGCATCTGGGCGCTGGCGGTAGATTTCTGCAAATGGGGTGAATGTACTGTACTCGTCACAACTACAACTGCCAGGGTGCGGTATTCCGCGCTGAAGCCCAATGTGCTTGACGTGACGTGAAGAGCTGGTGGGCATCCAAATGGCAATGTCGCGTTTACGCAGTTACCAATCGTGCGACGGTTCGTCTACCGATCTCTGGGATCTGGGGGATCAATCGTGAGACGAGGTGGAGTGCATGGAGTGTATTGTTCTATCCGCTGAGACGATCAAAAGAGCAAGCGGGCAAGTTCATCAGCTCATAAGATGCGCCAGGAGGGTATCTCTGCTTATCGACGGGGCGCTGAACCGGTGCCCCAGAAGCCACTCTTACAGTAAGCATTGTATTTCATCAAGTATCCCCAGCAAGGTAAACAAACAGGAGGTTAACGCGTGGGCGCGTGGGATGGATTGAGGGATTTCAGGTACTGTATGTGCCGTACCTTGATGTATGAGGGTCGCGAATGCGTCACTTGGTCACTTGGACTAATTCCACTCATTTCGCGCACTATGTACTCTGGCACCAGTGCCATTTCTTGCGGTATTTCATTTTCCAACTAGTGAGGCGCGAGGCACAGCATAGAGAGAATTCGAGAAGAACCAGTGAGACGAAGAGGTGCTGAGAAAAACCCCTCCCACCGCCCACTTCTCCCTGATCACCGAGTTCTGGGGGAAGGGCAAGTGCAACATCACACACTTGAGGGGGCGTTGGGTCGCTCCACTGTCGCACTATCTTGCTTCTACTTGGTTACGTCAGCAGCCTTAAAGAGATGCCCACAAGGACAAGGCCGCGCCACTTCCACCTCATCTCACAATGTTCAAGGCCCGCTCCAACTCGACTACCTCGGTCGGCTCTACGTCGTCGACATGCTCGACCCGCAGTACGCAGGACATGATCGCCCACATTGTCGCTCAGGAGGTAAGTCTCTAGCAGACTGTTGCTGACTACAGCCCAACACCATCTACCTCTGGTCGGCGGGTAACGTACGCGTCAACGGGCGTGACCTAGGTCTCGACGCTGTCGGGGCCCTGAAACTCGCCGGCGCCATGCGTTGCGACCACCGCGTGCGTTCTTCGGCTTGGTGGATTTGCTGACCCCAGTTCGAGTTTGTGCGGATCGACTACCTCGACACCGAGGGGGACGAGTGGAAGGCGAGCTACCGCGTTGTCGCTTAGCGCATAGAGCATGTCGTCGGACTGTATCCTATCCCGTATCCATACGCATGCCCTGTATCCCTATCCTATGCCAATATGCCAGTCATCAACTACTTCAACTACACCAGTACACGCCGCAGCTCGCTCTGATGCACGGCGACGCCCGTGATGGGGCACTTGCCCTTGCCTGCCTCGCCGAGCTCGCCCTCTCCCGTGATCGCATCCCATCCGCAACGCCAGCACACGACCCAACCAGATGGGAGGATCGCCGCGTTTTGCCACTTGTTGTGGCAGATGGGGCAGTGCCCGAACTCGGCCGCCCCAATCGTGTACCCCACCGGGCCATCCTCGCTCCCCGGCGTCGCGGGTGGCGTCAGGAGACCCGACTCTGGGAGGATCGGCAGGGGCCGCGGCGGGAGGACGGAAGTGTGCAGGCTCTTGCTGGCCTGCGTGGTGGGCAGCGAGCGGGGGGAGGTGGGCGAGTACCACCACTGCGCAAACTTGAGCATGAGCAGAAGTGGGGGTAGAAGCGGCGGGAGCTTGGCGAGGAGGCTCTGGGCCGCGTTCGGGTCCTCGACGTCCTGCCGCCGCTCGACGTGCACACCGAGCCACCGCATCCATGGACGGAAGTAAGGGGTGCGGTTGAAGAGGTACGCAAAGTCATACGCGAGGAGCGTGGCCTCGAAGCCCGTGCTGATCCACGGGTACGCGCCAACGAAGAGGCGCTGGGCACGATTAAGCGGCGGACCCTGATCCGCGAGCGCGAGCTCGGGGTCGTTCTGCGTCGACCAGCGGTCGTACGCGTCATCCGCCCTCGCGCGGATATAGGGCAGGCCCACGAGGACGAGCAGCATCCCCCAGCGCTGCCGGTTCGAGAGACGTGGTGTCGTGGTGGGGTGCACGCTACCAAGGCGCGGAGTCGGCGTGTGGTCCGGCACCAGGCGGAGCTGGTAGAAGTACTCGGAGAGCGAGGCGTCTTTATGTCAGCGAGTGGGCGGATCGAGAAGCCGAGCGGAAGTGAACCGAGTAGTCCGTACTCACCATGCTTCCACAAGTGGTGTCTCTCGACGAGCAGAAGAACGAGCGCAAACGCCTCCTCGTGCCGGTTAACGATGCGCAGAAAGTATCGCGGGTAGTGGTGCGCCAGGTACTGTTGTCAGCCAGCCCACATCGCCGACGCACGGTCAACACATATCGGAAGACGGGATGGAGGACAAGGCGGAGCTGCTCCTGCGGGATGAGCTCGACGAGGTGCGGACGGAGGTGCGCATTGCTCGGCCCCGACTCGGGAAAGAGTGGCGTGGGTGGCATGATGGTTGGGATGGTGGGGATGGTGGAGAAAGGATGATGGGATCCGGTAAATGGATGCGCTCCGGTTGAACCGTGCGGACTGGGCCGGATGCGGGAATACCACGTGGATTGATCTCTCACGGAGTGCAAACTCTGTTGGAGCCCTTCAATCCTAACTTTGGCGCTCGACTCCTCCTCTCCTCTGCTTGCAGAGACAGCTCGCTACCGCTATGGTCCACCCCACCACCACCAAGCGCTACGGCGCGCGCGCGGCCGCCCACACAAATCCTACCGCCCGTCGTCTCCTCGAGACGATGGAGCGCAAGAAGACCAACCTCTGCGTCTCCGTCGATGTCACCAAGGCCGCGGACGTGCTCGAGGTCGTCCGTCGCGTCGCCCCCGCCGTCTGCATGGTCAAGGTAATCCTCTACCTCTACTAGACTGACACCAGACCCACATCGACATCATCGAGGACTTCACGCCCGCCCTAACCGCCGAGCTCGCTCGCCTCGCCGAGGAGCACGACTTTGTCATCTTCGAGGACCGCAAGTTTGCTGACATTGGCAACACTGTGTCCCTGCAGTACTCATCGGGCGTGCACCGCATCGCCGAGTGGAGCCACATGACCAACGCGCACCCTCTTCCCGGCCCCGGCATCATCACTGGCCTTGGTGTCGTGGGTAAGCCGCTCGGACGTGCTCTCCTTCTTCTTGCGGAGATGAGCAGCGCTGGCAACCTCGCCACGGGCGAGTACACTCGCACGGCCGTCCGCATGGCGCGCGAGGCGGGACGAGACTGGGTGGTCGGATTTATTGCTATGGGTCGCGTCGACGAGGACGGGCCTGCCGACGAGGACTTCCTCGTCCTCACCCCCGGCGTCGGGCTGGTTGCCAAGGGCGACAAGCTTGGCCAGCAGTACAGGACACCCCGCGAGGTCGTGTACGACTCGGGCTGCGACGTCATTATTGTCGGGCGCGGAATCTACGGTGTGCAGGGCGGGGCCGAGGCCGTGCTCGCCGAGGCGGAGAGGTATCGCGCAGAGGGGTGGAAGGCGTACGAGGAGCGCCTTAACAGAGCATAGAGGAGTAAAACCATCTGTCACAGTCTAGTGATACATGCATACGAACCCAAGGTAGTTGGTCATCTACATCGTGCGCTGCGGGCTACTCGTGGTGTCTCTTTCAGATGAACGATGGTGTCCTCCAGTCGACCTCGCATGGAAAACGGACACACCCTCACCTAATCAGAGTCAACCTCGATGTAGTCGTCGTCGTCGTCGTAGTCGTAATCTTCTCCAAACATGAAGTCGTCCTCATCCATCATCGTCGCGTCGATGATCTCGTCACGCGACGGCTGCCGCGGAGACGTCTCGCGCGTAAGCTCCTTCTCAGCCGCTCGCTGGCGGCCGCTCAAGGTGTTGCCGCTGCCGAGACTGGCCCACGGGTCAGCCTTGGCCTCCTCAATCGGCTTTGTGGGAGCCGGTGGGGAAGCTGGAGCTGCAGCGTTGCTCGCGGCGCCCTTGCGCAGAGAGTTGCCTTGGCCCTGGAACGTGGACAGAGGCGCTACGGCGTTCTCTTCCGGCTTTTTAGATGCCCTGCTGGACTCGAACGGGACGTATTTAAAGCCGAAGAAGAACTTGCCCTTGGGAAGGATGAGTGGGCCTGGCACCTTGCGGTCGCCTTCGATGTTGTCGGGAGTAATGATACGGGGGCCACTGCTGTCAGTAAGAACAGTACGCAGTACCATACAGGTTGCGGTTGATCTTGCTGGTCGGGTCGACGTCCTCGATCTTCTTCGCTAAACCCTTGCCACGAACGCGCTTCCCACTCAAGCTGTGGCCAACGCCGGTGAAGCTCTCGATGGGGTTGTCCCCCGATCCCTGCGTCCGGATAGATAACGACGATTGCGGACGAGATGTCTCCATCGAAGTCGTGTCAATCTTGAGCTTGTCAGCCATTGTTGCTGGAGGCGCTGGCATCTTGCGTTCTGGCTCAACGTAACCCTTGGGCGGAGCAAAGTCGACCTCCAGGTCTGTGTCGATAATGGAGATGCCAGGCCCTTCAGGTTGCGCCTCCATAACAAGGAACTCGAACGTGAGTGAGTTGTAAGTAATCTCAATGATGTCACCTTTGGTGAGGGCTGAGTACGCGCGGAGAGCAGACTCGAGGCTGCACAGTCAGCATTGGTATACGACGTGCGACGTACACAGCCTTGGGGTCTGACACCTGAAGGAAGTCGACAGACTGAGCCTGGATCTTGACAAACTTGCCCTTGGGCAGCTCCGTGCCAGTCAGGCGGATCGGGTCGCCCTCGTTGAGCTGCAGCGTCTGCATCATCTGTCGTCAGCCAAGGTACACGTTGTAGCAGCTCACCCAGGCGGGGAGGTACACGATCCCAGGGTCATCGGCGATGAACTCGAGCACACCCGCATGCGTCTGGTTGACATGAGGGTTCCGCGGGTTGCGCAGGCAGAAGGTCCACGGTCCATCAATGTCAAGCGAGGCTAGGTGAGTCAGCTCAAATCTCAAACCACCTTCCTCGGCGACTTACTGAGACGCGCTAATGCCGATGGGGGCATGATGACTGAATCGCGTTAGCCTCTCTCCTTGTCACTGACCGGCCCAGCTCACTCTTGCCACCGTACATCAGCTGGGGCCGGTCGTGTCCATGGGGCATTGTTGCCACCGAGAATGCCTTGAAATATTCGTCATAGGAGCTGGCATGAGTAACGTGGGAGCCATGGAGAAGAAGAGCTCACTGCGCAGGAGTGGCACGGCGCCCCCCACCAAAGCCTCCCATCAAGTGAGCAAACAGGCCTCCGGGGCCGCCAGCGCCGCCAGGAGGGAAGCCATCTGGAGGAGTCAGCAGCTGGACCGTGCGATGTGGCCGGGCATCGCTGGCTGCGACAGCAGCGACGCAGGAAGAGTTGTGGCGTACCGTCGTCATCACCGTAGCCGCGGTTCATGTTCGCTGGGTGTGAAGTGGATAAGGTGAATGAGTGATGTTGTGATATAGAAGTTCTACAAGACTGGGCGATTTCTCGACCCAAGCAACACGCCAGCGACCGTGTCGTCACCGTTCCCGTGGCTTCAATACAAAGCCACGCGACCCTATTAGCGGAGACATTTGTTTAATACATGCATTATCAAGAATTGGCGTGCCTGGTGAAAGGACCTCCACCATCGCCTGACATTCCCCAACGAGACCTGGAGGCCGAATGATGAGGCTTGACCATGCGCCTCAAGCGTCAACGCTACACGCTCGTCGCCACCACTCTCCCTCTGATTGCACGGACGCTCTTGGAATACCCTGCCGCGCTGTTGACTTGGTACCTTGGCCCGCACTGCACACTTAAGGTGTGGCTGCCACGGACATTGCTTGCACTTGGCCATATGCCTCCACACACCGGGAATCCGTCTGTTCCCAACGCCACAATTAAAGGGGTGAGTTAGTTCTCGCACCGCGCGTTGTCATATGCAGTTGGCGTTGGTAACTGAAGCGTTCACACGTCTGAGACATGGAGTGTTTATAGTCTTGGGTATCCAAGCCTGTGACTTACTAGGACGACTTGGGGCTACTGAGCTGCTGACTGGGTGAGCGAGGAATAAAGAGATGAGAGGCTGCTGATCTCGTTTCGGCGTTGACGAGTGTTACCACGGTACCACGAGGTGAGGGTTCGTTGATCATGGATCACAAGCCATAGGATGGCCCGATGATCCACTATTTCAACCCAAAGGAACCTTTGGGGTTGCAGGGCGTGAGAGACGTGAGGAGTTGAGATTGGTGAGACGGCGTGTGAGGGATGAGACGCATGAGCGGGATGAGAGGGATGAGAGGGATGAGAGTGATGAGTAAGATGAGTAAGATGAGTGGTCAGCATGAGTGGACCGCCGCTCACAACAAATCTCGCTCCGTTGTCATCACCGCGCACGTCCTCTACGCCCAAAAAAAATCCGCAGTACTAAATGCTTGCTCCTTGCTTCCCATTAATACGATCAGACACTTAATATCTCTACTCCTCGTTCAAGTCGTCTCCAAACAGCCACGCAACCATCCTGCGTCAAGTCTCAACTCTGGTCACTGCTGTTATGCCCTCCAGTCGGCGAGGAAGGTTGACTTTGCGGTGACGAGCTCACCTGCGCACTGGGGCTCCTTCCTCAGCGGGCTGGCTTTAATCCCCCTTGCTACTCAACTTTCTCTTTCAACTCTTCTCTCTTCTCACTACTTTCCACCTTCCCTCGTTCCCCTTTTGCCCAACTGTGCTATTAAAGCCCAGCTACAGGCTCCTCATTACTCCTCTTCAATTCACTCTTCTCTGCAAAGATCGCTTCTTTCCTGCTTCTGCTCTCGCAGCCGGGATACTCCCACAAGCGCCTGGCACCCATCATTCACCAACCTCAACTTCATCTGCCATGCAAGCTGCCACTTCCGACCTTCACGAAGTTCGCATCTACGGGCTTAGCAAGAGCAGTGAGCACCTTCTTCGTTGGTCATCGTGGGTGTGCTGACTACCAGTTACCACTGAGGCACTTGGCGAGTTCCTCGGCAAGGGTGGTAGGTTGGCCCTTCTCCGTGGGGTTTGAGACTAGGACTTACCACAGTGCGCGTCACAGGTATCCTCCTCCACCCTCAGACCAAGGGCACGTTCCAGTGGGCCCAGGTCTGGGTTGCCTCAGAGGCCGAGATCATAAGCATCCTCGACCTGCGCGACGCTCTAGCCGTCAACGGGATGTGAGTCGGGCAGGACCTTCCCTCCACCTTGTGCCTGCTAATACCCAGCACCATTTCGCGAGTGGGCACTGGGCCCATGACTAGCCCTACGCCGCCCTCCAACTCGTGGGACATCGTCTCGCAACTGTCGCGTCCGCGTGTGGCACCGCCCGGCTTTGGCCTTGCCCCGATCCACTCGCCGCTCTTCAGCCGATGCGACAACGTGAATAACCAGCCCCGCAACCTCTATGTGCTCAACCTTCCTCTGGATCTCACGCAGTGAGATTCGTTTCTGACCTCTAGAACTGACAGGCAGGGTTGAATTCAAGGCGCTATTCACTGCGTTCGGCATGGTCGAGCACTCGATCCTTCTCTCCCAGCTCGATGGAATTGGTCGCCGCCGGTGAGACATACGGAGCAGGGCACTGTTGACTTTTAGTGGCTTTGTCCTCATGTCTACTCACCACGAGGCAATGGAGGCCATGCACCAGATGAACGGCAAGTGGATCGAGTAAGTCGGATATTCCGTATTCTCTGACCTCTTTGCGGATCCAAGCTGGATGTTTCGTGGGCCCTCGTTCAGCGTGAGGCTAAGAATATGCCCAACAGTGAGTTGAACCATGTGTGCACGTGCTAATATCCAGGCTCTCTTCCCAATCGCGTCGTCCATCCTCCGACCGTTTCGAACCGCCGCGACCCTCAGCCCGAGTACACTGTCCTGGTGGAGAACCTTGTGAACGATACCAGCGACACATTCTCTGACTGCAGGACCCGTTCTCCTTCCCTGACCCCGAAACTATCACTGCAATCTTCAGCAACACATTTGGCCCAATTAGTCGGGTTATCAAGATCTCTGACATGTCCGCTCTGATCCAGTTCGACCATAACATCTCCGCACACGCGCTTGCCAATGCCAACGGCCTCCAGCTGGGAGACCGCACCCTCAAGACCCACGTTCTCAAAAATGGTCAGGTTTCGGGCCCCAGCTTTGACCCCTTCGCCGACAATTTCGGCAACCACTGGCTGGATGAGGTGCTCAAGCAGTCCCAGGCCACCAGTGGTGCGAACACGGAGTCCTCGATTCCTGGCACCCCACTGTCGCAGACGGCGTCCTCGCGTACAGCGTCTGCACCTTCGCGTACTGTGCGCCTCAGTGCCGACTCGCGCCCATTTGTTCCCAGCACGCTCAAGAAGAAGCTTGACCTTACCGTTGATGCTCTCGGCTCGCCTTCGCCTCCTTCCAAGGAGGGCACCGGAACGACTCCGTTGAGCGCACCGCCTGACTCGTCGCGCAACATGTCTCGCTGCAGCAGTGTGGGCACTGCCCTCTCCGACAATTCTGCCGCTGCTTAAACAACTGCATACCAATGTGAGCGCAGTGTGCCAGCGAGTTAACCATACAGGCTTAATCCCTGCAAAGCGGATTCTCTCCGACCCCTCACGATTCTCTCAAGACCAACATGTACATCGCCATTCTCGGTACCCACTCGCATCACGTTCTCTGCTACGCAAGAGCATGCTCACCTCATTGAACGCTTAAACGCTTAACACTTTCCTTGTAGTGCAACCTGGTCCCAGACTCGCAAAAATCGCGTTGTATGTAATTCGTCAACTCCACGGGCTCCTCATAGCTACTAGGCACATGACTGCAGCCTTAATGCATGACCGTCTGCGGTCTCCCACTCTATCGTACAATGTGTCTCTAGCGGCCGAACTGGTGTTAGTTGGCATTTGGATATTGGAATACTCACGATAAACTCGGCGGCACGGCCCAGTAAGCCAGACGGCTGGGGCTCCGACTCGTCCCACGCGTAGTCGTCCGTTTGCGCCTGAGGCTTGGGTTTTGCGCGGATAATGTTACCCGTGTGAACTTGGATCGGGATACCGACCCCTACGGACGGCGCGACGGCTGACGAGATGCCATTTACAAGGGTGAGGCCTTGGGTGCTTCCAGGACCCGCAACCTTGAACCCGAGCATCCAACGCCCGCTCACAATCTCCCCGTGGCGGCGCAGCGCGTAACTGGCCGCCAGTGGGGTCGCGTACGTCACGGTCCACCAGTTACTTCCTTCTGGTCCTGGGACGTAGGACACTACGGGGCCAATACCTTCAAGGTAGGCGCGCAGGGCGGGGAGGTGCTCGGGTGGCGGACCCCAAACATGCAGCGTGTTAGTGTCGGGACTGGGCTCGAGAGCTGGTGGCACGTCGGGGGCCTGCGCTACTGCCGATGCAGGCCGCACGGGCTCGTCGTGGAGGGACCTGGTGGGAATATCGTCTTCTGTGGCAGGTGCGCGAACACTGCGGCTGAGGTGAGGAGAGGATGCGCTGGTGTGAGCAAGGTCTATCGCTTCAGGTCGGTGGAGGGCAAGGGAGAGATGATCCTGGGTTGCGAATGGCAAGTACGTACCTATCAGCCATGCTGACAGAGAAGCGGGCAGTTGGGCTGCGCTTGGGCGCAGGCGGGCTCGACACGCTGGCGGGGGACGTGCCCTGATGTTAGAACAAACATCAATTGGACCCACCAAGGCGAGCTTGCCAGCCGGGCTGCCAACGAAGGAGGGGAGGAACTTGGGTGCGTCGGCGGACGGGTCGGGGTCGTCCGCAACAAAGCGGGCGCGGCTGGTCGATGCACGCGCGGGCGACGCGAAGGCGCTGGCACGCGCGGGTGTTGAGGGCTGAGTCCACCAGTCGGACATGGCTGGTGTGGGAGGAAGAGGGTATAGGAGACTGGGTTAGCCAGCTAGTCTGGCAGTGATGGAGAGTGGTGGCTAGATTGTGTTGTGGTCGAGCCAGGAAAGTCGAGATCATAGCTGACCTGATATAGCTCATAGTGGCTTACACGTCATTCATATTAGAGTGGGGCAGAACCAATACGAAATGTTGACACCATTACTTTGCGTAAGTCTCCGTGCTTTTCGTGTGGACTAGTCTACGACGTGCTCATACCATCTCTGTCGGCCGTTGCGCAACCTGTGTGGTTGCCGATCTGGCATCTCGCATGGCGGACTAGTGTGCATCAGCAAGGCTGCCGCGCTATCGACGTTGCAGCAACACCCTTCCTGTCACGTTGGTAACAGCAGTAGCGCTCCTAGACTGTGCACTTTCCGGGTCTCAGGTTGATCTACTCTCTCTACTCTATCGTCTCACTCTCTCACTCTCTCACTCTCTTACTCTCACTCCCCCACTCTCACTCTCTTACTCTCACTCTCTCACTCTCTCACTCTCTCACTCTCTCACTCTCTCACTCTCTCACTCTCTCACTCTCTCACTCTCTCACTCTCTCACTCTCTCACTCTCTCACTCTCTCACTCTCTCACTCTCTCACTCTCTCACTCTCTCACTCTCTCACTCTCTCACTCTCTCACTCTCTCACTCTCTCACTCTCTCACTCTCTCGCGACGCCAATACGCTCGGTATGCAGGGCGCCAATAGACCCGTCGCCGTGATTCTGGACGAACACCTCGGGCGTCCGCCATTGCGCGGGCGAAGGACATGAACGCGTGCGACCCGCGCGCCGTAGTATTCCAGTCGGCGGTTATGGTTGACGTTAAACATCTGGGAAATCAAAATTCACAAAATACTTGTCGCTCTCCCGGCCATGGTCCAGAATCAGATCGGGCCAGTCCTTGAGTCTCGGCGCGCACGGAAATTCGGTCTTGGCAAACCCCCCATCGGGGAGCTATCATAAGAGAGATGGCGTCCTGCTTACATCCGCCCATGACTTTGCGCGCGACGGGTTCGCACGGGTTGTGAATGGCACCACAGACGGTCCGGTCGGGATATTGTCGACCATGAACCGCTGTGCGGTGCCGCTTTGATTATCTTCTTGGCTTGGGATACTTAGCCAGGCGCTGGGTGAGGGTTGGCCGCGAGAGCGCGACGGTTATGAGCCACTCGTAGAGACCGATCCCGATTGAGTTGAGATAGAGTGTGACGCGGCCAGTTGGGAGAGGAGGAAACGCCGCGAATATGAGCGGTAGGGGAGGAGGAACCGGGCAGTGGAGGGATGTTATGGGAGAGGGATCGGTCGAGGAGTGCCGATTGCCCAAGACGGTTCCCAGGACGACGACGGTGAGCGGGAGCTGGCACTTGAGGAGGGGGATGAGGGTGGTGAGGTGGTGCGGGTAGAACTTGAGGTTGGAGGATATCTTGGCTACTGTCAAATTGACGACAACGTGCAAGAGCGAGGGCAATGAGCACGATATATCTGACTCGGACGTGGGCTCGCCTTCCATTCTCTATTTAATGATGTCTGCCGTAGAGCTTTTCAAGAAATATTCCGCGTTTCGTCATCGGTCTGCTGCCCGCAGTGCTTACTCGGAGGCGAAGTGGAATATGTGCACGTATGGCCGAATCAAGAGCAAGGTGGAAGTCCTCCTTCGCACGGTTCACCTCGGCGTTTGAATGACTTGGAGCGGTCAGCTTCGATACTTTGTCAGCGGTCAGGGTCAGTGCCAGTCGCGAGAGACCTTCACCCTCGGCGCCCTGCACCACACACAGCGTCCTGGGTCTGGGGCGCACAACCACTCGTTCGTGCACACGTAGCTCGCACTACCTACAGTACAGTATTTGCATGGATTAGTCGTAGAATCGTGCCAAACATCGTTCCCTCTAGCCAGTCTACAGACTCGCGCGCACTGAGACGTTAAATCTCCTCGTCGGGCTCCACCTAATGTCAGCGAATTCGGTCAGCAGAGAAACCACACACATCGTCAGGGGCGTTGGGCGCGTCAGCGACATCGCGTCTCGCGACCTCGGCGCGCAGCTGCGAGAGCGTGTCCTCGAGCTGCGCAATGTGCGCGGTGCGCGGAGAGCCGTCCGTGCCCGCCGTAAGCTGGCGGACCTTGGCCAGCGCGCTTGTCTTCTCAGCACGCTCCGCCTTGAGCTGGTCCTGCAGACCCGCTACGTTGTCGTTGGAATTGGCGAGCGCGGAGGCGTGGTCGTTGCGCAGCTCCTCCATCGCCCGCTCAAACTCAGTTCGGTTCATCTCGAGCATCTGGTGTCAGCGGGAACCGCTCGACATCGCGGAGCTTACCAGGTTCATGCCCTCAAGCTCGTCGGTGCGCGCCTCGAGCTCCTTGCGGAGCTGAACAACTTCGCTCGGGCTGCCGGCACGCTTGGTGGGCGATGCGGGTGGCGAGCGCTTCGTCTGCGCAAGCTGCATATCGAGGTTCTCGATCTTGATGAGCAGCTGTGAGTTCATCGTCTCGGAGTCGCTGAGACGCACACGCGCAGCCTCGAGCTCCTTGTTCGTCGACGCGGTCGACGCACGGGACTCCTCTAGCTTCTTTGCAGCAGTAGCCTGGGACGAGCGGAAGTCCTCGAGCTCCTTGGCAGCAGTGGCGGTGGAGACGCGGGCCTCCTCGAGCTCCTTGGCGGTGGTAGCCTGAGCAGCACGCGACGCCTGGAGCTCCTTGCTCGCGGCAGCCTGGGCGGCACGCACGTCCTCGAGCTCCTTGACCAGCGCGGCCTGCGCAGACTGCACGGTCTCCAGCTCCTTGGTCGACGCCTCGATTTCCTTCGTGTGGGAAGCTTTGAGCGCCTCGAGCTCTTTCTCGCTGGCAACCTTGAGTGCCTCAGCCTCCTTCGCGTGTGCGGCCTTGAGATCCTCGAGCTCCTTGCTGGCGGACTCGTGCTTGTTGGTAGTGGCGGCCAGCTCATTTGTGACCGACTCGTGCTCACCGAGCGACGCTGCGAGCTGGGACTGGAGCTTTTCGACCAGCTTGGCTCCAGCCGCCTTGGCCTCCTCTACCTCCTTGGCGTGCTCGGCGGCGAGCGCCTTCTTCGCCTCATCGTGCTCGGTGTTGAGGGTCTTGACCTTGTCGGCGAGTGTCTTCTCGCCAGACTCAGTAGCCGCAGCGACGGCCGTGGCGAGCTTTGCTGCATGCTCAGTGGCGAGGGTCTCGAGTTCCTTGACGTGAGAGGCTGCCGAGCCCTCACCGTTCTCCTTCAGGCCCTCGATGTCGCGAATAAGAGCACCGACCTTGGCTTCGTGCTCCTTCTTAAGCTCCGAGAGCTCCGCAGAGAGCGTAGCGACCTTGCTGTCATGCTCCGCCTTCGCCACTTCAACAGCTGACTTGTGCTCGGCCGTCGCCTTCTCCTGAGCCTCACGAACGCTAACGGCGAGCTTGTCCCCGTGCTCAGTCTTGGCCGCCTTCAGCTGCTGCTCGAGCCCAGCGATGGTGGCCTTGAGAGCCTCGATCTGTGACCCAGTGGAAGACTCGGCGTCGCGCAGGCCTGCAGCTTCCTTCTCTGCGGCGTCCGCCTTCGCCTGGGCAGCGTCACGTGCAGCGACCGCCTCGGCGAGCTCCTTGCGGAGCTTCTCGGCAGTGTCGTCCTGGGCACCTGACGCCTCGGCAAGCGACGCCTTGGTCTTCTCCTCGGCCTCCTTCAGCTGCACCTCGAGCTTGGTCACGGCCTCCTTGGACGATGCCTCTGACTCCCGGAGCTCGGCAAGCGTGTCCGACGCCTCCACATGCTTTAACACAAGGGCCTCGTGGGATGATTTGAGGGCAGCGTGGGCGTCCACCAGGGTGGTGTGCTCGGACTTGAGGGCCTGGCGTCAGTTCCAGTCAGCGTGGTTGGTGCGTACCTTGATCTCGGACGCGTAGGTCTCGGCCGAGGCGACAGACTTGTTGAGCGACTCCTTGGTCGACGTGCTGTGGGCGAGGTGCAACTCGAGCTCGCTCTTGAGTGATGCGCGCTCCGTGTTCCATGCAGCAAGCTCCTCACCGAGCTTCTTGCGCTCGCCGTCGAGATTGACCTGGAGTTCGGCATTCTCCTCCTGCAGGTCCCTGAACTTGCCCTCGAGCGACACGGCGCCGGCCATGCTCTTCTCGGCCTCCTCCGCGCCCTCGGCGATCTCATCCTCGAGCTTCTTCTTGAGGAGCTCAAGCTTTGCGACCTTGGCCTCGAGCGTAGCGTTCTCCTCCTTGACCTTGGCGGCGAAAGCCTCGTACTCCTTGACCTTGCCAGCGAGCTCGGCCTGGAGCGACTCGAGAGTAGCGGCAACAGAGGTCTTTGCGGATACAGCCTCAGAGAGCTCGACGTCAAGGGCCTTGACCTGGTTCTCGAACTCTTCGTGAGCCGTAGTCAACCTGCATTAGAGACGAAGTGAAAGGTCCACTCACTCCTTGATCTTAGCCTCGTGCTCGGCGACAAGCGACGCACGTGAGCTGGTCGACTCTTCGAGGCTGCGAGAGTGAGTGTGCTCCAGCTCGGCGAGCTTGTTAGAGGTGTCTGCGTGGGCCTTCTGTGCGGCGGAGTATTCATCGGTCAGCTGCACCAGCCTGGAGTCAGTAACGCGGCCCACATGAAGCCGTGCGTACGCACTTGGCCTCCAACTCGTCGCGCTTCGCCTCCAGTTCAGCGGTCTTGCCTTTGAGCGCCGCCTTCTCCTCTCCAAACTGCTTCGCGCTGGCCTCCGCGGCCTCGGCGAGTTTGACCTCCAGGTTGACCTTCTCCTCGGCGATCTTGGCCTCGAGAGCAGCGTGCTGCTCCTCAAACTTCTTGGTGATCTCGTCGATGCGAGCCTGCACTTCGGCTTCGGTGGCGACCTTGCGAGCGACAGTGGCGACCGAGGTAGTCGACGCGAGGCTGGCGCGGGGCCGCACCGAAGAGGACGCCGTTGTGGCATGCCGAGCGGTGGTGCGGGCGGACGCAGAAGCAGTGGAGACGGACAGGGAGGCACGAGGACGCGCAACAGGCTTAGCGGCAGCAGCAGAGGCCGCAGGGGCAGTAGCAGTGCGGGCGGAGGGGGTCGAAGCGACAGACGCAAGGTCACGCGCAGGAGGGGTAGACGTAGACACACGTGCGCCACTTGCGGTAGCTGCCGCAGCCTGGCGCGCCTCGCGCGCTTCCCGCATCTTCTGCACAGCGGCGCTCGATGCAGAGATGGTCGTGCGGCCAGGGCCAGAGGCAGAAGTCGGCTTGGTGACTGCCAGTCTGGTGCGGGCGGCCGTTGCGGTAGAGGGGGCCGCAGTGCCCGTGCGCGCCTTGGGCGCCGGAGTTGTCGACGATGCCAGGGGTCGGACTCTGGCGACACGCGGCGATCCTGGACCGGTCGATGACGACGAGGCCGTCTTGGGACGAGTAGGCTGCGCACCTGGGCCAGTGTTGCCTGTGCGCGCGGCCGAGGCCGCCGTCGGCGCCGTTAATGGCTTACGGTTGGCGAGCGAGACGCGAGGTGCGTCGGGCTTGGTGGCCTTGCGCGTTGGGGCGACAGCCTTTGGCGATGCTGAGCGTCAGCATACGCAACTGCGATGGGGAAAGATCGGCACTGACCACCAAACACACCGCTCTTGAGAACCTTGTTGACCCCACCCTCCTTTGCGTCGACAGCGGGGCCGTTCTCCTTGTCCTCGCCGTCGCGACCCCCCTCGGTCACATCGTCTGGGACGTCGGTGGTGGTGGTGGTCTGCTCGTCATCTGCGATCTCGCTAAAGTCGGCAACCGACGTGTTATTGTCATCGCCGAGGTAGTCGTGGAGGACAGACCCCTGGCTCTCTGTGAGGGAGGGCTGGGAGTGGTGTCCGTGGTCGAGCGATGGGGAAGCTGCGGCGACGGACATGATGGCAGTGGAGGGTTGTGTCCCCAGTGGGAGGATGTGAGTGGGTAGCCCGCTGGTCAAGCAGGGAGGGACTTGGTGTGTTTGAGGTTGGGGCAGAGAGTGTACAGATTGTACAAAATACAGATATGAGATGGGGTTGGTGTATGGGGGAGGGGGAAGGAGTGAGAAGGAAGGAAGGAAGGGGGGGGGGAAGGTGACCAAAGGGTTGCCAGAGAGTGTAAGAGAGTGATGGAGAGTGAGAGCGAGTAAGAAATCAGATGACCCAAGGAGATCAAGTGGTTGTGCGTTGTGGGGGTTGTGCGTTGTGCGCTGTGCTTGGTGCGTGGTGGTGTGAAAGCGTGTACGGTGCGCGGTTCGTAATGCGTAATGCGTGTTGCGCGTAGTGCATGGATCCCCTTCCCCTATCTAATCCTAACCATCCTATGGTGGACAGCGTTAAGAGCTTGGAAGCGTGGAAGCCTTGAAGGAACCACCCCATGGCCCACGGGCCATGCGATGTGTAGAATCGAATCACCTGAATGGGCGATTGCACCGCGTCAACCATCAAAATGGCATCCCGACGCGCTGTCCTCCGGTTTCCCTGGAATCCTAGAATCCTAGAATCCTAGAATCCTAGAATCCTAGAATCCTAGAATCCTCCCACTCGCGCCACTCGAGCCTTTTTTACAGGAATCTCCATAAATTGATGCCGTTGATGGTCTTCATGCTCCAGCTTGCCAGCAGATCAGCATAATGCCTGTAAGCTGAAGGGCTGTGGCTCCGCTGCCGTCAATTAGAACAGGAAGTCGCGCTGCCCTCACCCCCACACTCACACGCAGAGTCTCACTTGTCACTGGAGCCCGACTCGGTCACCCAGGGATGCAGGGTCTTGATCCAAGTGAAACGGATCCACGTCCCGTCCCTCAAATCAGGCAGGCATGTTCATTCCCTAAGCTCAAGATCCCGTGGTGCTCATCGTGTCTGCCCCACTCTGGGGATACTCTGGGAACGTAACTCAGCTGCCCCACTCTTATTTATTGACGTGTTATTTGTCTGTCAAAATGAGATCTTGTTTTTGAAAATTGCCCGAAGCGGTCGCTTGGTGATAGGTTTGATCCCGAGCTGTACCGCGAAGGTAGACCAAGGGAGACAATTAGGCTCTCCTGAGAGGGTGAGAGAGGGATGAGGGTGAGTGACATTGCTGGAGTCAAGACAAGACATTTCAACGAGGAACGAAAGAGACCTGCGAACTTGGCGGTCAAGTGGCAAGTTGTACTCACTCTTGAGTACCAAGGGCAATGGGCCACTGGGACGTAATACAGTATCAACCGAATTGAAAGAACGGAGGGAGGAGAAAGAAACAAATCTAGATGCTACATTGCTGGACACAGCTTACTACTTGGAGATAGAGATGCATTCAGTTAAACCCATTCTAGTAGTGATCATATAGATTAGACTCGCCTCGCGCCTCCCATCTGTACTCGCTCACTGCCGTTTTTGATACTTGTCAACATCATCCATCCTCACCTCCATCACAATCCCCCCGAACCTCCTAAATCGGCCACGACTAGTGTACATCAAGCTGTTGTTCTCACTCTGAATCCCATCTCTATTTCGTCTCTCCATCACAATCATCTCCGTCATCTCTTAACCACCTTTTATCGATCGTTCACGCTCTCTCACCTGCAACTGCGTTCCCAACATAACGAGGTTTGCCCTTTGCGGCGGTGGTCACTCTTTCGATACTTGATCATCTTCCCTACAACACCTCCACCCATTCATCCACCCACATCCAAATCCAATCTGCATTGTCCAACTTCTCCATCCTTCAATATCCTGCCCCATCATGGCGGCCCCCGCAAGACCCAACAAGTGGTCGGCCACCGCTTCACCGAAAGGGCCTTCCACACCGTCATCGGATAGCGGACGCTCACTGCGCCGCTCACCCCAGAAGCCCCAGACTCCAGGCCGCGCCACTCGCTCATCCGCCGCCGCTAACGATCCGTCCTCGGACTTGGCCTCCCAGAGTAAACCGCAGACACCAGTGCCACCGGCCTCGCAGCCGCCCAAGAAGCGCAAACCCGTCTTCGTCTCGTGCGTCAACTTTCCCCAGGGCGGCCCAGTGCCGGCGCCAGTCGTCAAGACAGAGCAGGAGCTGCAGCGCAGTCAGCGCAAGTCGAAGCAGGACGCAATCTCAAAGCTGGACCGTGCTGGCACACCATCCACCACCCCTGTCCCTACCGGCCCAGCTGCAACGTCCTTTGTGCCGCCACCACAGGCGCCCGCGGGCCCAGGTGTCCAGCGCAACCCTCTGAAGCGACCGCGGGTGGTCAACCCACCCTTTGACATCAACTCTGTTCGTACCTCGGCGCCGGCGTCTTCCAGCGAAGAACCACGTCTGTTCGACCTTCCCACATGTCCATCTTATCATCCCACAGCTACCGAGTTCACAAATCCCATGGCATACATCGAGTCTATTGCCCCCGAGGCCAAAAAGTATGGCATCTGCAAGATCATCCCGCCAGAAGGATGGCAAATGCCCTTCATGCTCGAGACCGACCATTTCCGATTCACGACTCGCCTCCAGCGCCTCAACTCGATCGAAGCTGCATCCCGCGCCAAGATCAATTTCCTTGAGCAACTGAGCATGTTCCACAAACAGCAGGGGGACGCTACGGCGTACATTCCAAGAATCGAGCACCGCCTATTGGACCTCTGGTCGTTAAGGAAAGAGGTGAACAAGGTCGGTGGCGTGGACGAGGTCAACCGTCTCAAAGCGTGGGCAAAGATCACAGTCGACCTCGGATATCAGGCTACAGCGACACCACAGGTCAAGGCTGCGTACCTCAAGATAGTACTGCCGTTTGAAAACTGGGCACTGCGGGCAAAGTCGTTCCCAGAATCGCCACCCGGGTCTGCACCAGGAAGCGCGATTAAGACCGCCCGCAGCACCACCCACAACAGCCCATCCACTCCGACCGCCAACGGCAGGATGACGGGGATGCGGACTTCCCCTCGCTCCCGCGGCTCACACTTGACCGCTATGACCGCAGGCCCTGAAGCGGGCCCTTCCTCAGCAGGCCGCAACGGTGCACTCGCGACCCCCGCCAAGATCAAACTCAAGGTACCCGGCTTCCACACCAGCAGCCACGGCAGCGACAGCGAGCTAAGCGAGGAAGAGTCGTCACGCGCATCCACGTCAGCAACCCCAGACGACCCGCTCAAGTACGAGAAGGGCGATGTGAGTATTTGCTGACAGCTTGTGAACCAGCTGACATATGTAGGTCTGTGAGATTTGTGGGGTCGGCAACCATGCTCCAAAGATATTGTTGTGCGACGGTTGCGACAGAGGGTTCCACACGTACTGCCTGGATCCACCATTGGCAAGTGTGCCCGAAAACGAATGGTACTGTACTGCTTGTCTCCTCGGCAACGGCGACGATTATGGCTTCGATGAAGGCGAGGAGCACTCATTACCGAGCTTCCAAGCTCGCGATGCGGCGTTCACAGAAGAGTGGTTCACCCGCTATGCCCCTTCCCGCTCCGCGGCCGGTCCTTTGACGCGCCAGATTGGCACTTCAAGTGTCTCGGAGGCGGACGTCGAACGCGAGTTCTGGCGCCTGGTCGAGAGCCAAGACGACACTGTCGAGGTAGAGTATGGTGCAGACGTTCACTCGACAACGCACGGGAGCGCGGCTCCCACATTAGAAACCTTCCCCAACCATCCGTACTCGAATGACCAATGGAACCTCAACAACATGCCCATCGTCCAGGACTCGCTGCTGCGGTACATCAAGTCGGACATTTCGGGAATGACGGTACCCTGGATCTACGTGGGCATGCTCTTCTCGGCATTCTGCTGGCACAACGAGGACCACTACACTTACAGTGTCAACTACAGTGAGTGCCTGAAACGATTTATACTAAATCCCAGTGTTCTGGGGCGAGACCAAGACTTGGTACGGCATTCCAGGCGGCAGCGCGGACAAGTTCGAGGAAGCGATCAAGCGCGAGGCACCAGAGCTCTTTGAGCGCCAACCAGCACTTCTTTACCAGCTGGTCACGATGATGAACCCCGGCCGCTTACGCGACCAGGGCGTGGACGTGTACGCCTGCGACCAGCGGCCAAACGAGTTTGTCATCACCTTCCCGAAGGCTTACCACTGCGGGTTCAACCATGGTGTAAGTGCGAGCTCACGTCAAGGCTAATTTTCAGCTCAACTTCAACGAGGCGGTCAACTTTGCACTGCCAGACTGGCTCAAGGATGGCCACGATTCGGTCAGGCGCTACGCCGAGCACGCCAAGCCGCCCGTCTTCTCTCATGAGGAACTCTTGATCACCATTACTCTCTACACGGACACCATCAAAACGGCTCTGTGGCTCCAGGACAATCTGCGCCGCATGCTGGACGAGGAATCATCTGGGCGCCGCAAGCTGAGAGAGCAATTGCCAGGCATCAGCGAGGTTCTTCACGAGGAGGACGTTCCGGAGGCACAGTACCAGTGCTGCGTGTGCAAGGGCTTCTGCTACTTGTCGCAGGTAACCTGCACCTGCACTGACGCCGTGTCGTGCCTTGACCACTTTGATCTCCTATGCGGCTGTGCCGCTTCGAGCAAGACTTTGCGAATGCGGTACTCTGAAGACCAGCTGCGGGATATCGTTGAAGTCATCGAAGCTCGAGCGGCTCAACCCGAGGCATGGCGACTCCGACTCGACTCACTGCTCGAGACAGCCCGTCCGCAGCTCAAGAGCATCAAGCAGCTGGTCGCCGATGGGGAGCGCATCCCGTATCCGCTTGAAGGCTTGGGCGAACTCCGCACGTTCTTTCAACGGGCCTCCGCCTGGGTTGATCGCGCAACGGCCATTTTCACTCGGAAGAGCACTGCTCGCCGGCGCAAAGGTCGTCAGAGCGTGCCGGCTCCGGTGGAAGACGACGACATTGACCGCAGCCCGGCTGCGCTTCGCTCCCTCATTGCGGAGGCCGAAACTCTTGCGTTCGACACCGCCGAGATTGGCCAGCTTAGGCAAGTTGTTGGCCAGATGGGTCAGTTCGAGCAGGACGCCACCGACATTCTCTCCAAGTCTGACGACAACCTCCACTACGAGACCTGCAGGACCGCCTTAATCCTGGGCGAGAGCCTAAACCTCGACTTGCCAATTGTTTCGCAGCTCCGCACCGTCGTGAACCGCCTGCGGTGGTTCCGCAAAATCGATGAGGAGGTCGACGACCGCACCGTTCAGTACTCCGATATTCTTCACTTGCTCGATGAGGCCACGGAGTTTGGCGTGTCTGACAGCCACCCACATGTCATCGAGCTCCAGCGCCTCGCGCAGCTCGGGCGCGAGTGGAAACAAGCTGTCGACACGCTTCTTGCGTCCAAGTCGATCTCGATTGACAAGGTATCAGAATTAATCGAAGGTCACGAGTACACGCCAACTTCTGTGGAGACAATGCGGCAACTTGAAAACATTCGCAAGACTGCGACTGGCTGGCAGGTATCGGCGGCGGGGCTGCTGGAGAGCCACGGCTCAGCTGCGAGTGCGCAACGCCTCGTCAAAACTGTCAATACGGCCAATGGTGCTCTCCGTCGCGTCCACATCCCTGAGGTCAAGCAGCTCGCGGACGAGCTCGAACACATCGACGAGTGGCTGCGCTCAATTGCCAAGACGCTCAATGTCTCCGAGAAGAATGTCCACCATTCGCTCAAGACTCTGGTGAGCGAGATTGAGGACCATTTGGCAGAGGATGACGACGCCCCAAATGACGAGCACGCGTGTTTCTGCCGCTCCGCGCCGACCACGAACATGGTCACCTGCCCGATCTGCGAGGGGGCATACCATCCGAAGTGCGTTGGTATCACCGCCAAGTCGGCAGCGGGAATCAAGACGGCTTCTGAGACGTTCCGGTGCCAGATGTGCGTCAACCTCCAGTACGATGACCGGCCGTCATTCCACAAGCTCGCGCTCCACGTGGACCCCTTGAAGTATACGTTCGCTCTGCATCCGCCCGAGTGGGGCATCATCAAGGATGCCTTGGAGCACACGCTCCGGTATGCGGGACTGGTCATCAAGCTCATCTCCTGGCCCAACGCTCTCTCTCGCAAGGAGGGGCCCGAGATCAGCCATTTGCTTCGCAAGATCTGGACCCTGCCGATCCAGCTCGATGCCTGGAACCACGACACCAATGACGAGGTTGTATTCGAGCACTGGCTGTATCATCGCCTGCGCGAGGTTACTGACACGGCCGGCCTTCCCAAGACGGCCGCTAATGGGCGGACGCGCGCGCGTAAGCCGCGCTTCGATTTCGAGAACACCGCCGCCCACGAGTTCCACTGCATCTGCACCACCGAGCCGCTCGACCACCTCCTGACCGTGCAGTGTGGCAGATGCGAGCAGAGCTTCCACCTCTCGTGCGTCAAGGCGCCGCTCAACCAGGTTCAAAACCCCTCACGCGGTGGCTGGAAGTGTCCCTTCTGTGTTGTCAAGCAGGGCAAGCCAGCCGTGCGCGGCCTCGACCTTCGTGTTCAGATGAAGGGTAAGTCGGCGAACCCGAGACAAGCTGACGCCGCAGACAAGATTGGAACCAACCAGTACATTGACTGGCGGCAGTCGATATTCGTGTACTCGGAGACGCCCATAACTTGCACACTCCCTCCCAACCCCGACGCCGTCACCCTCATTGCCACGCAGTATCACGGTCCTGCCTTACCAGACAACTTTGAACGCCCGACGTGGGTACAGGACAGCGGTGAAGGCCGCAAGCGGCGCAAGACCGACCCCGGTGCAGGTGCAGGTCCGCCTGCCGCTAGCCCGCACCTGCGCCTCATCCCACCACTGGCGCCTGCGTCTACGCCTGTCCAGTCTGGCCCGCAACCACCCGGCTACGCGCCGCTCATCCACCCGTCCGCGACAAACGGTCAGCCCGCAAGCCCAGTCGTCCCCCCGAACCAGCCAGCGCAGAACCAGCGCAACGGCGGGGGCGTGTTCTACGCGACCCACAAACAGGTACCATGGAACGACGCGAACATGTTCTCGTCGTTCCAGTTGCCCATCAACCTGGCCGGACCGAAGGGCGACATTGCAAACGGCCACCCCGCCCCGATGAGCCCTCGCCCACCGCAGCCGGCGCCTGGCCCCTCTATGTCCAGCATGCCCGTCACCATTCCTCCACCCCCTCCTTCCGTGCTCGCCACCGCGCCGTCCGCGTACGTGAACGTCGTGCCCGCCAAGCGCGACTTTCCCAACCCCTCCGGAGCACCGTCAGAGCGGTCCCCGAAGCGCGTAGCTCTGGCGTCTCCCCGCGCCGCCCAGCCACGTACAGAGTAATATCCACACCGTGGCGGACCCCCTTGTTGCCGTAATATATTGTTTGCAGTGTGATGATGCATGTACCTGTATCAACGAGTAGAAGTTCAGAGGGCGTGTAAACTACAAGAGCTCGGGCTCGTCGGACGCGACGTTGTCCGCGCTGTCCGCCTTGTCGACCGCACTGTCCGCCAACTGGTCCTCTGAGCCACCAAACCCATTCGGACCTCCTAGCACCTCGACCCGACCTGGCACCTCGCCCTGGGGAATGTCGACATCGTGCGTGACCTTGGCTTCAAAGTGGAGGGTCCAAGTGTTGAGGAGCTTGCGCGCGCTAACCTGCTCAGAGCTCAGCGGAAGGCCGTACGTGAACGGTGCCTGGTAGAGGAAGCACCCGACAACCGCGGCGGACAGTACGCCAAGCACGATGAGGCCCTTGCGCGAGACGTATGCGCGCGCGGCGGGGCGGAGGCGCGTTCTGGGACCCGCGACGGACATGGGGTAGTTGACCTCCTCGACGAGAATAAAGTTGAGGATGCACCCGGCGACAAGCGCGGAGGCGAGGTGTGCGGGCAGGTAGTGGTGGAGGAAGCGCTGGCGGGCCATCGAGTAGAATGGGAAGTAGTGGAACGCCCATGCGCCGAGGAAGAAGCCCGTGTTGCGGTACATGCGGTTGCGGACATCCTCCTCGATCGGCTCCACGCCGCGGCGACGCGCGATCATGTCCGCGGCGATAATGCCGACGAACACGGACACGGTGATCGCACAGATCCACCAGTCGAGCAGGTTGCCGACCATGTAGATCTGCTGCTGCTGGCCGTTCTCGGTCCAGAAGCTCACACCGTTCAGGCAGAATGGCCACTCAATCGGCGTGCTCGCGTACGGGTGGGACGAGGATAAGCCAGCGTTGTGCTGGAGCATGAGGATCTGGAGCTCCCACCACTTCTTGAAGAAGTTGATGTGGCGCACAGGCTTGTCCTCGACCTTTGCGGTGCGGTTGCGGAAGTCGAGGCCCTGTCCATCCTCGATAATGTCGTTGGCGTACCAGAGCGCGGTGCGGTCGTTGGCGTTCTTGTTCCCATTCACCTCTTGCTGCTCAAACGCCCAGTCTGGGAGCGCCTGCTTGTGCGTCCACAGGAGCACGCGCGTCTTCATGTGCATGACCTTGAAGTGCGAGGCGAGCGTCTTGATCGCCTCACCGTCGTGCGCATCCACCATCTGCAGCTGGAAGAGTGTCTCCTCGCGACGCGCTTCGTCGTCGGTCGACACGGTGGTGAACTCCTGGTTGGTCGGCATTGTCGGTGACGCGACGTCGTGCGTGAGCAGAAGCGTGTTCGTGCCGATGTGGCGGAACTGAACAACGTCGTTGTGACGGACAACACGGCCGCGGCCGTGCGACGGCACCTCGTGCGTCGGGATGATCTGCCAGTGGTTGTTGGTGTCGTTGTGCGAGTAGCACGTGACCTGCTGGCCTGGATGTCAGTTAAGGACGGTGCCGCTACCCACCCTGCGAGCTAATGCGGCTGTCCGGGTACCGCAGAGGGTAGCGCTCGGGGTGCGAGTGGAGGAACTGCTTGGTGTCCTTGTGCATGAGAGTGATGGTGTCGTAGTAGCGGACCTCTGCGCGAGTAAGCCATCAACAAGCTTCAAAAACTCACCCTGGGAGTTCAGGAGCAGCTCGTTGCCAGCAAGCGTCTCCTGGAACGCGGACGACATGAACGTGTCGCCCGGTCCGGAGAACTTGAGGATCTTGAAGTGGACCCAGAAGAAGGAGAGGTAGATGATGAAGGGGACGATGATGAGGCCGATGGTGCGGTAGATAAAGTGACGCCAGAAGTAGGACTGATGTCAGCTATGGAGGTCTACGGGCTCACCATGGGGTGTCCGCGCTTTATGTCGAGGATGCCCCAGAGATCCCAGATGACGGCGGAACCGACAGTAAGGAACGTGAAGAGGCCGACCATCTTGCAGCCGAGGGTGCAGGCAAGAGACGCGCCGGTTGCGAGCATCCAGAGCCACCAGTCGCGCCCGAACTCGCGGTAGCGCTGCTGGTGGAACTTGACGTAGCAGAAGAGCGAGACAGCCATGAAGAGGACGAGCGCGGCGTCGAGGAGGATCAGGCGGGTCTGGGTAACGTGGCCGTTGTCTTGGGTGAGTAAGAGGTAGAGCGCAGCGCGGCCTGGCCTGGGTTCGGTTTCAACTTACCGAAGAGAATTAGAAGCGCCGAGAACGCAGCAATAGCGACCGGGTATCCCGACTCGCGCATAGTCGCATACACAACGGGCACAGTCACGGCGCCCATGACTGCGACGAACGCGCGCATGCCGATGTACGGCACATTGTGCTCGGGATACGAGTCGCCAATGTTCGCAAAGTCAAAGCTCCCATCATAGCCGACGAACCAGCCAGAGAGCGCGTTCAACATCTTTGCCAGTGGGGGGTGCACGTCAAAGTAGTACTCGCGTCGGAGGTACTGGCTGGCAAAGCCGCCAAAGTGGACCTCGTCGAACACGACCTCGTCGGGGTGCGCGATACGCCAGAAGCGCACGATGAAGGCTAGTGCAGTGAGGGCCATGCATGTGGCATACGAGGTGATGTGCTCGGAGCGGAGGCGTGACTCGCTTATGGGTAGGCGGGGGTGGATACGGGCGTTGCGCTGGGGTTAGTGGCTGAGCGAGCGCGAGCCAGCGAGTGACAGGAAGGGGAGCGATAGGCCGGGGGGGAGGGAGGGGCGAGGATCGAGGAGGAGAGAGATGGCTGACCGCGGCCATTGGAATAATGCTGCCGAGCATCGCGGCGACGGGTACAGACAACAGTCACGAGGAACGGTGGAGGCGAAACACGAGGCCGCACGCACCTTGAGCTCGTCCGAGTGTGAGCGCTCGACAGTAGGCAGCTCCGGGCTGCCTGACCTGGGACGCCTGAGGCGCGGCTGGACCGACATTGCGAGTGTTAGTCAAGGAGTGTGAGTGTGGTTTGTGGTGGTTGGTGGAAGATGTGGAGGGCAAAGTCGGCGCGTCGGGGAGGCGATCGTGACGTGGCGCGGAGGCAA
Source organism: Cutaneotrichosporon cavernicola (assembly GCF_030864355.1). Classification (NCBI taxonomy): domain Eukaryota; kingdom Fungi; phylum Basidiomycota; class Tremellomycetes; order Trichosporonales; family Trichosporonaceae; genus Cutaneotrichosporon; species Cutaneotrichosporon cavernicola. The sequence continues at coordinate 1,288,644 of NC_083396.1, read as the reverse complement.
ATGGGACCGGTCCGGCCCGGTTATCATGGCGCTAGTGCATGCATACATGCATACAACTGTTCAGCATGTCTGCGATGGGAATCTGACGAAGCGGCGTCGCTTCTGCCATTCATGGTCATGCCGTTCTTGCTATCTGGCGTGTGTGGGGTCAACGGTGCAGTAAAACAAACAGGCGTCAGATCATCCGATATTATGCCGGGCGACGCATCGTGGCGAATAATTTGGTGGCAACGTTGTCATGCTGTTGTGCACATCATTGTCCGTGCACCCTCGGGATTCATTTTAAGTCGCTGAAGATAACCCAAGACCCGACCAGCAATGAGGAGCAGAGGTCAGCGCTGCGTTCATTTCGCCAGTCTCTCGCTGCAGCTGCAAATTATTTTGAGCGATTTCCTCTGCAGTGATTATATGAGCTCCATGGAACAAGAATTATATTCTATGAGCGTAGAATACGAGACATTTAGACTCCACGCCCCTCCTCCTCCTCAGCCTGTCGCGCGTCGCCATCAGACACAGTCACCGAGTCGCCCTCGGCATTATCGAGCGACTGCTTATCCGTGAGGCGGTGGTCGCTAAGGCCCAGAGAGAACAGGACAAGGAGGCATGAGATGCTAATACCCGCAATGGTAAGGAACCGCTGGACCTCACGGTACGCAATGTCTACCGCCTCGCGTGCCGGTGTTCCGGGCGCGTTGGTTAGGATCCAAGTGAACGGGTCTCCGTACACGTCAGTCGCAATGGCAGTTGCGTTTGCCACGCCGGCGCGTTCGAGGTTGGAACGGAGGTGCTTGGGCATGGTGTTGGTCCAGATTGCGCCTGCGATCGTGTTGCCAATTCCGCTGCCGATGTTGTACGAGCTGTAGTATAGCGACGTGATGGTGGCGGTCCGTTCGTGGCTCACCTCGGCTTGCATTGATGCTTGGGTTGTGTAGGGAACGAAACCGCCCGCAATGCCAAGCACGACTTCAGCACCGACGAGGCCAGCAAAGTCGGACATGGAGTGGCCGCCGCGGTAGCGGATGAGCAGGCCGAAAGCGAGGACGAATAGGAGACTTCCGGCGATTACAAAGGGCTTAAGGCGGCGCACGTGGCGGACCGTCAGACCAAGGATGATGCCAACAATTGTCGAGGTGAACGAGTAGATGTTTGTGACGTAGGTCGACGTCTTAATGTCCTTTCCGAAGGCGACTTGGAGTGTCGTGTACAGGTAGTCGCCTTGGGTGTACCAAGCCGTGTTGAGCATGAGGGCGATGCCAAAGCCGCAGAGGACTGGAAGCTTTCGGAACACGTGGAAGGGCATGAGCGGGTGCGAGGCGAATTTGGCCTCCCAAATAATAAAACAGGGGAACGCGACAACAGCGCCCACCACGAGCGGGGTGATGGTGCGGGCTGTGCGCCACGAGTCCGTGATGCCGCCGGCGAGGGTGAGTGGCACGAGGATCAAGGAAATAGTGGCGGCGAGAAAGAAGAGACCGATAATGTCGGACTGGACGAAGAACTCGCGCCACAGGCGCACACTCAGGATATGCCTGTATGGGTTGGGAACGTCATCCAGAAGACCCTGCTTGTAGGCACGGCGCTCGGCCGAAATGAGCGAGTAGAACAGTGGGATCGTGAGGGCGGGGAGGATGATGGCCCACATCCCGATACCCCACTGCCAGGTAGTGCTCCCCATCACGGCCTCGACAATGTGGCCCGAGACCCATGCGTTGATGATGAATGGCATGGCGGGGATGTAAGAGAAGAAGAGACGGTTGCGGAGGGATGTCGTGTCGGCAATCAAGATCTCGACGAGGACTGGGGTCAGCTTTGATAAGTGGGGACGCACTCATCAGGCCGGAGAAGCCAAACTGGTAGATGATCGTACCGCCCGCGAACGTCTCCATATTCTTCGCGGCGGCCATGACAATCGTACCGACAAGGTAGAAGATGACGGAGAGGAAGAGGACTGAGACACGCCCAAAATAGTCGGAAATCTTGGCGTAGGCCGGCTGCACGGCGGCAGCGACGACAGCGCGGATGACATTCAGCGTGGAAATGAGCGCCTGGTTGTTCCATTCAGCCGTAGCGTAGTTCTGGTAAAAGTAGCGTAATGTGCCGTCGAGGCCGTACGCGTCTGATGTCAGGTACGGACAACGTGGTTACTCACAGGCAACAAAGAAGATGGAGAGGAAGAGCGTCCACTTGTGCCACGAGGTGAAGCAAGACGAAATGGCTTCGATGCGGCGCACGCCGGGCGACTTTTCGTCCACGACGACGTCGGACATGTCGGCACCCAGCTCGGCAGCCTTGCCAGCCTTGCCAGGCTTGTCATATAGTTCTGCCATGTTAAAGAGTGTGGTTAGGTGGGGCTGGTCGACGAGCGACGGCACTTCTTAAGTACCTTGGAGTGAAAATATGTCTGTGACTGTGGCCCTACAGGGTGAGTTGTGTCTCGTGAGCTGTGTGCGGACCCGAAAGTTATCTGATAAAACTGATTCAACCTTGGCCTAGACAATCCATGACGACCGCCCTGGTTTGACCACTAGGGAACATGTTGTTGTCCACATGGGATCAAGGCTGATGGACAGTGATTCGGCCGATCCAGTCGGCGAGGTTCTAGCAGGAATGTAGAAAGCTTAGTGGGCCACGTGTGCGCATGTGGGCGAATGCGATTCGATTTAGGATGCTTTCGAACATGACATGCGTGAACGAGAACACGCATGCGGGCGTAGACATACTGGGTCAGAAACTGAAATGTCAGTGATGCGCAGTCCGCACAATTGCTAACTTGAGCTACAAACAAGGAGACGTCTCCAGATCTTGAGACCGGCCGATAGCGCGATGAACCGAGCCAAGCTGACACGTGGTATGAGGCTGCCGATAATTGAGGAATGACAATGGCAAAAGGGAACGAGCGGAACGACGGCCATTGGATGTGGCTACGATGCCGTCGGCCGAGTCACCCAGCGGCGCATGCCTAATTGGCGACCAGCGCATGGTGGCATCATCCGCAACAGTCTGACAATTGGCATGCTGGGCGCAGTCGGCTGCTCTTTCTGTGTCAAATTGAATGAGGTGTAAATCTTGCCCCACAGCTCCCGTAGCGGTCCGGTCCGGAGTATTCATACATACAAAAAGTACACGGTCTATGTCTAACTAATACTCGTCCAGCGTCGGCCCCAACTTGAGGTCGAGACGCTGCATGATGCTTGATTCTGGGTCGACAAAGCTGACCTGCGGCGAGCGGCGAGATGCAATCTGGCCCGTGCCTATGCTCGTCAGGTCGCCCGTTTTGTGATGCGACTGCGACTGCGAATTCGAGTGGTGTTCGTGGTAGTATCGAATGGGGTGGCGGAGCGCCTGCAGCCCTGAAACATGTTGCGACGAGCGCTGCGACGTGTGCGGCGAGAATGTCCCGCGGCGCACACGCCGGCGAACGACGCGCTTCGTGTGCCACTCGACGACACCGTAGATGATGCCGTTCAGCAGGCCCTGCCCGAAAATCATCCAGCGGGCGATGGCGCGCAGCTGGTCGGGCGGGTAGCCGACAAAATCGTAGATGATGTGGATGAGGGATACGGAGAAGAGGAGGAGATAGCCGAGCGGGAACCAGAGCATGAGTAGCGCCGTCTTGCGGTTCAGGTAGCTCGCCATGCTCTCTGGAACGTATTCGACGTTCTCGGAACGCTGCGTGATGACGAACGGGTCGTTGCCTGCCGGGACGGGCTCAGCTTCCAGGAAACGCTTCAAGTCCCAACCGTCTTCGTCCACGTCGGCGGCAGATGCGGCGTTGCGCGTCTCGTCCTCCTCGACGACGAGGAAACCCTTTTCGATGTCAACCTCGGTAAGAGTGGTCGTCTGTGCAAGAGCCGTTGGCGACGTGCGGGGCCCTGGGCGGAAGAAAGGGGGGCAGTACGATGGGCGGCGCCACGGGTTCGGGATAGGCTCGGAGCCGTTGCCTGAGGCGATGTTGGGCAACGACGGACGGCGCTCCTCGGGGTTGAAGCTGTCCATTGGTGAGGGACCGTCGCGTGCGAATGCTCGCATGGGCTTCGTGACCTCGCTTGGTCCTGGAAGGGAGGTACCGCTTGCCTGCGATGGGCGGCGACTGAACTGGGAGTCGACTGCGGTTGGGGTGCTGCTGTAGGTCGTGTCGCTACCCCAGTTCGACCCGTTGAGCCCGTTCACGGTGCGGAGTCCGACGCTAGAGAAGGAAGACAGCCCCGGGGAGGGCTGCGACTTGTCACAGGTGGACGAACTGGGGGTAAAGGATTTTTGGAGCGTCTTGTCGAACTTCTCCCTGATTGGTGAGGTGAGAGGAGATGTGGCTGGAGTGGGGGAAGCTGTCTCGACAGGCGTGGATGATCTGCCGGCCTTGCGGCTGCTGAAGCGCCACTCGGCCCATGTCCCTTCCCGAGCAGGCGTGGTGGACGAACCGCCGTATTTCTGCCCGTCGATCTGGAAGACGGGAAGCTCAATACGCTCCCACGGCGGAAGATCTGGGTCTGGCGACTTGGCGCGACTTGGCGACTTTGCACGATGCTGCGACCTGGTGCGTTGTGGCTCTGACGTGGGCTTCTGCTTCTCCACCTCAATCGGCGCGGGTCTGGACTTGGGGACGTTCGCAGCGCTCATGTGGCTTGCGTTCGAGGCGGTGTGGCTCAACCCCGTGTCGATGCCAATCCGCTGACCCTTGTGGTTCAAGACAACAGTCTTGGTCTGGCGGTTCTTCATAAACGGCATGCGGGAGCGCGAGTTGCCCATCCACGAGTGCTTGATTTTGGAGAAACTCGACTCGCCAGCCGAGTGGTCCGACAGTCCGCTGCGAATCTTGTCGGGTCGGCGGAGGAAGACGTATAGCTTGCCATAGAAAAAGGTGATGAAGAGGAACACGATGGCGCGCGGCAGGAACTGAATGAGCTCGCCGAACAGCCCAGTGTTGTTGCCCAGGTAGCAGATGCCGCCAGCGGGCTGGTAGCCGTAGATGATGTAGGTGGTGACCGAGACGGTGAAGGAGATGACCCAAACTACGACCCATGTCCAGGCCCAATACTTCTCAATCCACGATGTGACAATGTGTAGCGGCTTGGTGAGAATCATGAATGTGCAGAAGGCGAGGGTGAGCGTCCAGCAATGCTGGGAGAAGATGATAGCGTGAAACATGACACCGAGGCCGTCGCACGTAGGCGTATCGAGTATGAGCGGCCGGCCGTCCAGCGAGAGGGTGCAGCCGATCAGGCCCACAACGCTAAAGTCAGCATCTTGGAATCAGCTTGTGATCTCACCCCAACATGACGTCGCTGATGATGAGCGACTGTACGAGGCGCATGCGTGTTGTGGACGCCCGCTTGCGGATTTCATTCATTGCCATGCCGCCGAGGACAAAGCACGCGCCGATGATTGTGAGGACCTGGTGTGAGCTACAAAGAAAGCTTGAGAGCTCACGAGGATGACTGTGTCGACGATCAAGACCCATGTCTCACCCTCGAGCGCTGTGACCTCTGGCGCGATGTGGGCAACGAGGTGTTGGATCATCTCCCCAGCGATAACAGGGAGGTGGTCGTCCACACCAACGTCAGACATTACTGCGGTCGGCTAGGATGGGAGGATCGAGGGAAGGAGGCCGCCAAGGCGAGACGAGTCTACCTCGACCAAGTCATGCGCGCGTTGCGATCTGATCTGACGAATAATGTGAACAGGGTGTGAGAAACAGATGTGAATGAGCAAGAGTGAGATAGCAGTACAGCTTGATGTTATTCTTCAATGTTGAGAGTCTGTCTCAAGTCTGCATGGAGTAAGGGAACCAAGCCATAAGCCATAGGTCATAGGCCGGTCGGGTCCTAATCCTGGAACCCGGATTGACTGTGGGGTGGATCCGGCGGCTCAGCTGGGCAGCGAGTGAAGCTTGCGTACCGAGCGCCACCACCCTGGAGCCCTCTTGAGATGAGATGATTTCATGAGCATGAGTACGCGCCACGTTTTGATTGTTGAGAAACAGAGGTAGGTTATGGGATGAACAGAGTAAAGGGAATGTGAAGATGCAAGAAAGGTGAGACGCCACCATCGAGTTTTAATGAATCTTCCCTGACCGATTACAATCTCATAATAATTTCCGCCAACCCCAAACCCTGTTGATAATGCACAAAGGTACACAGGGCCCTTCCCGTTGAGAATGTCCATCCTCTTTGTCTAGAGCTTTCACTCTGTCCTTTACGTATCGTATAGGTATGATGCAGCAGCCCGTATGTCCAGGCTTACGCAATTTACATTGCTCAGAGAAGAGGAGATTGTTAGAACGATCAGGTCCCGCCATCCTGCCACTTCTAAACCCAACCTAAAGCTTTCAAGCATACTTGCGCAATCTGTTGAACTGTCTCTGTCCTGTCTTGAAGATTGAGAAACGGGGAGAATCAAAAGGATCGCCGTCTTTCGTCACCGGGTAAACGGAAACCCCACAAACTTGCAAGTTAACGCCTCGGAGTACCGGAGTATTCTGCTGTGAAGCCTGAGCACAGTGGCGCCGCCACCCACAACCAACCTGGGCGTGTGACGGTGTTTCCAATATCCAAGCACGGTGTTTGGTTAGGGATACGTCCCGTGCAGGTACAAAACTGACCCCATTTTTACGCCACAAGGTCAAGTAAATACGCACTACCCCACTACGCACTCCTTATGGGCCAGCTTTAGTGCAAAGGCATTCCACAGAAGCATTCAGTCGTCCCGCTATCCTGACTCAAAAATCGCGAGGTTACAAGGAACCGGGAGGCTAGGTCTGCCCGAGGGGAACCTCATGCTCGCCATGACAGGGAAGCGCATGGTGGTCACCATGGTCGTGACTTTTCGGGACGTTGATATCAACGCCTCATGGACTCGTGGGACAGAGAGGTTCCGGGGCCCGAATGAGATGCTGGTCGATCCCACACAGTAGGGAGGCTAGGAACTCATACCATGACTGGGCCTGTTGGCTGGCTGGCCTCCTCCCGCTCCTCCTTACCCTCTAGATCAACTGACTTATCAGTTCAACCGTGTGAAGCCTGCCGGAGGGCGCCCAGAGCCGCCCATTCAGCAGTGGAGTCTTTGGGGGCCCTTGGGGGCCCTTCTCAGTAGTGGTGGGTGTTATCTACATGCAGACGTGGCACTGTTTTGTCAAGCATCTGCGGCTGGCGCCGCTCGGGATCTTTCGTTGCTCCTACCCAAAGTGAGGTCAGAGGGTTACACAGCGGTAGAGAGATTGGGGCCATTGTTGAGAACGAAACTCGGCGACGTTGTAGTGAAAATGGTGAGAGCAAGGCGCGGACGCGAGGCTCAAATAGCTGCTCGACAGTCTTTTCGATCAGATCGATGGTCGCGGGTCGCGCAGTACTGATCACAGTCAGCAACATAAAGGATATCGCCTGCGGGCGGCAGGACTCGGCTGCGACGAGTGCGAAAGCCAGTGGCGCTGCTTCTTGACTCCCTCTGTGGGAGTTCATTGAAGCTCCTCGGGTTGGAGTCTTCGTGCGCACCCATCCTTAACTCGTCCTCAACAGATACATTAAATACCCCGTACATCCACAGTTGCCTGGTCAGGGGTGAGGTAAACAGACCAGAGCATTGGGATAAATGAGCAGCCTCAAACCCGGGACGACACCATGGCGACGCCGCGACTCAATATACGTCCGCTCTTCAGAAGAGACAGTGGCTATGACGGATCCCGCCTCGGTTGTTGTCGATCCTCACCGTGTCAGTGATGGGCGCGACGCCCCGGGATTGAGGTCCTCAAATATCGGATCTCCACGCGCGCGAGGGGTGTACGTAGTGTGCGCCGGCCACGCCGTTGCTTCAGGAAAAGGCAGTACCGGATTCTACACGAGTCCCGCACGCAGCATCACAACCCCAAAGTCCTCGAAACTCAAGCCTCGTCCCTCATGCTGCCCCGAAAACAATGTAACCATATCCGTAATCTAGGTCAGCTCGTCCTTGCCATGACTTACCTCGACGTCGGACCACATTTCGCCGAGCTCCCGAGCCCATCTCTTGACCTCGTCGCGAGAGAGAATGCCATTTGTACCCTTCGCGTCGGGCTTTATGAGTGCCCACAACGCGCGCGCCGCCTCGCGTTGACGGGTAGACAGTCGGGCCGCACCAGTATCCTCGAGAGCCTTGGCGCGTCGCGTCGTCCTCTTGCCTTTGGGTGCGCCAAAGTCGCTCTCGTCGCTTGGTGCAAAGGCATCAGAGTCAGAACCGGAACTCATGTCCCAGTCACCATCTTCATCCTTTTCATCCTCGTCTGCTTCTTCATCTTCCGGCTCTTGAGCGTCCGGCGGCATCAGGGCAGCACAGACCGCACGGAAGTCCTTGCGCCGCACGCCGTCTTCACCCATCGCGCGGAAGACGGAGAGGACGTCCTCGTCCGATGGGAGGCCAAGGGAGCTCAGGAGCGTGGGAATCAGGCCGAAGGTGATGCTCTCTTCGGCGTCGTCGTTGGAGTCCGCGGAGTGCGCGCGGCTGCGTGTGGTCGAGGGGCCAGCTGAGGGGCCAGAGTCGGGCATGAAGCCACCGCCAGCATCGGCGTCGGGCATGAAGCCACCACCGGAATCGTCAACGGGCATGAAACCACCGCCGGAATCGTCGTCGGGTATGAAACCGCCGGGCCCGTCATCTTCGGGGATGAAGCCGGCTCCATCGTCTGGGATGAACCCTCCCGCATCGTCTTCGAGGGTAAAGCCACCGCTGTCGTCGATAAAACCACCACCTTCTTCTGGTACAGAACCTCCACGATCGTCTACGAAGCTGCCGTCATCGACGAAGCCTCTTGCTCCAGGGGTTGCAGTTCCTGTTGTTAGGCCAGACGTCATCCGCCGCCGCTTGGACGGCCGCCCCTTGTTCGCCCGCAGTCCGCGCTCGAACGCGCGATCGACTGTACGTCTCTGGCGTGCAGAAAGTTGGAGAAACTCGGGGTCGTCCATGTTGAATGTAACTGAAAGGTTGAAGAGGGATGTTGAAGAGGGATGTTGAAGAAGGATGTTGCAAGTTGGACGACCTCCACCGGTTGACTAATCCATATCTAATCGCCACCCCCAAAAGCCTCCGTTCACTTGCCACAACAACATGTCTCTCCTGGACGTCGGGACAAGCTGCGCGACCTGCGCACTCGTCGACTTCCTCCCCTTCACCTGTCTCAGCTGCGAGCGTGTCTTCTGCCGCGAGCATGTTCAAGGTCACGACTGCTCCCAGCCTCAAATTCAAGCCGGGCCAAGCAGGAAGCGTCTCCGCGGCACATGCGCGTTTGGGGAATGCAAGGTGGAGACGATCGAGAGTGTCGGTGGCCTCGAAGGTGCTGCCGAGGACAATGTGGCGCGCCAAGTGCGTTGTGTGTGCGGCGGGGCTTTCTGTGTCAAGTATGTCTGATTGGGGCAGGCTGACATCAGACATCGGAGCCAGGAGGCGCACGAGTGCACTGCACCCCGTGCGCTTAGCGCACGACAGGACGCGCAGATTGTTCGGAGGGACAAGGCGGCAGAAGTGATGGCGAAACATTTCCCAATCCAGGCAGGGAAGGAGCGCATAGCCGTGCCAAAGCAGGTGGACCGGACGCGGACCGGGTCGCCGCCCCGCCTTAACCCTTCCTCTTCAACTGTCCCAAACCCAGCCCCATCCCCATCCCCATCCCCAGCGCTCCTTACGGCCAACGACAAACTCTACAAACTGCACCAGACCAAGACGCGCTCGCTCGCCCGCCCTCTCGATGCCAAGGTCCCCCGCGACAAGAGTGCCGCCCTCGAGTTCGTGGTCGACGAGGGCGGGGCACGGGTACGGACCTGGCTAGCGGGTGGTGGCAAGTACGCCCCTACGGCGGCTGGGGCTGCGATCGGCACTGGCAAGCCAGAACGGATTTGGGTGCCGCATGCGATGCCAGGGGGTAAGTTATTCGACACGCTCATTGCCCGCGCCAAGATGTCGCGGGCTGGTTTGGTGAGTCTCCCTCCGCGCCGTCCCCTGTCTTCCCCTGCTTCCTTCAATTGTTTCGCCATTACGCGAGAGGCATATACCGCCGCCGAAAGGGATCCTTTGTGTTCCTTGGTCCCCTTCCTTCGGACGACTTGACTTGCTCTGACTCCAGCAACTCGCCGCCCTCGTCATCTCGCTCCGACCTGACGCGCCCCGCGCCGCCACGCCGCTGGACCTCACGCTCTCTGCCGGCGAGCAAGTCACAAGTGGCGATGTTATCGTCCTCGTACGCGGTTGGGAGTGAGGGTATATGCATACAGGCCATGTCGCGATCGCTACTTGATCTTTTGTTCGACGAAGAGGACGTGCTTCTTGACTGCCGTTAGCATGTCACTGGGATAGACGAGAACACTCGGAAGTGCAGACAACCGCGCGAGGCTCCACTGGGCGCTGCAACTCATGTCGACAGTACTCACCGACTGGGTCGTACTTCATCATCTGGAGCTTGTCGGCCAATCGTGTCCGCGAGGTGGTGTAGAAGAAGCCCGTGAGGGCGGACGACACGAGCCGCACGAGAATGCGCCTGGGGTTAGCCCGTCTATCGCTCACAATGTAGCACGCAGCTCACTTCTGCTTCGCTCCCTTGGCCATGTTGATGCGATAACAGAACTTTGGAATGTACACACCCCGGGCAATCTCCAAGTCGGAACTCGAAATCAGAGACCTCCACTTCGAAATCGCCACACGCTGAATGTTGTCTATCTCCGGTACGCCGATCTGCCACGTGGTTCTGCCAAACGATCCAGAGTCTGTGGCAGGGTGATTTTCGTAGACCCGCAGGACAACTTGTCGTCTCCTCCAGCCCTCAAGTAGATCGTGAGCTCGACACAAGCGACAACGACTGACAATCAGAAAAATGGCCGCCCGTCCCACCATCTCCGTCTTCTCTGCCGCCGGCGAGTCCTCGGGCTCTGTCCCGCTCCCCGCCGTCTTCTCGGTACGTCTTGATATCGAGGAGTGGATGTGGAGTAGGGTGGCATCGTGCGAGTGTCCACCCCGCTCCCTCCGCTTTGTCGTGCGCGCTTCTGGACATTCATGCTAACTCCTCAGGCGCCCATCCGCATTGACGTTGTTCAGGCCGTCCACAGTGAGTAGGAACCAACGAAGGATTTGAAGCGGGAGACGGGATTCTGCAAGCTCGGTGCAGAATTGCTTGATATCGCGCACATAGCCCCCCCCGATTCAAGTCGCGAGCAAGGTTGCTAACCCCACAGAGTCGATCGCCAAGAACCGTCGTCAGGCTTACGCCGTCAACAAGATGGCCGGTCACCAGACCTCGGCTGAGTCGTGGGGCACTGGTCGTGCCGTCGCTCGTATCCCCCGTGTCGGCGGTGGTGGTACCCAGCGCTCGGGCCAGGCCGCGTTCGGCAACATGTGCCGTGGCGGTCGCATGTTCGCCCCCACCAAGACGTGGCGCAAGTGGCACGTCAAGGTGAACCACAACCAGCGCCGCTACGCCGTCGCCTCGGCTCTCGCCGCGTCGGCCGTCCCCTCGCTCGTTCTCGCCCGTGGCCACCGCATCGAGCAGATCCAGGAGGTTCCCCTTGTCGTCTCGTCGTCGGTTGAGTCGGTCGACAAGACCAAGGCCGCCGTTGAGCTCCTCAAGACCCTCGCCGCCTTCCCCGACGTTGCCAAGGTCTCGAACTCGCGCAAGATCCGCGCCGGCAAGGGCAAGTGGCGCAACCGCCGCTACCGCCAGCGCCGCGGCCCCCTCGTCGTCTACGGCAAGGACGAGGGTATCGTTCGCGCTTTCCGCAACGTCCCCGGTGTTGAGACCTCGCCCGTTGAGAGCCTCAACCTCCTCCAGCTCGCCCCCGGTGGCCACGTCGGCCGCTTCGTCATCTGGACCGAGGACGCCATCAAGCAGCTCGACTCGATCTACGAGAACAAGTCTGGCTTCTCGATCCCCACTGCCAAGATCTCGAACACCGACGTTACCCGCCTCATCAACTCGGACGAGATCCAGTCGGTTGTCCGCCCCGCTGGCCAGCCCACCCAGAAGCGCCCCTTCACCCAGAAGAAGAACCCCCTCCGCAACAAGGCTGTTCTCTTCCGCCTCAACCCCTACGCCAAGACGCTCCGTCGCCAGGAGCTTCTCCGCCAGGAGCGCAAGAAGGCCGGCAAGGGCGGCAAGAAGGCGGCTTCGACTGGCCGTGCCGGCGAGGCCTTCCTTGCCAACCACCTCGCTGCCTAAGCGTTGGGCTGTGGGTTGTAGTTGATGCACTTTTGTGTACTCTTAATACGTGTGCTCTGTGTCTTTCCTGTTCTCTTGTCGTCTGTGTCTGTTTCATTACTACATTGGTGCTTTACTGCTTGCTGCATTGTTGTTTGTTTGTATTGATTTCTGTCTTGGATTCTGGATTCTGAATTCAAGGTGAAGGGAAATGAAAATTGAGGCCGTATTTGTGGAATTTTGATCCCGCCGTACCTGACTGTGACTGCGATAACTTTCAGAGACGTCGCTCTCGGCTCAACCCTTCACGAACCATCCCATTCTTATTAACAGTACAACAACCATGCCATCTCACCGAGACCGCGCATCCTCCCCGCCCAAGCGACGCGCATCAAACATGGACCACCAGTCTCCATGGAAGGCTTCCAAGATGTCGGCGGACGCACCCGAGTTCAAGCCTCGTGCCCAGAAGGACGAGCGGATGAGCGACGATGAGGACGCTGCGGTGGCTGCGTCCGGCTCGGCGATGGGGGGGAGTGCGCCGCTGAGCGCCGAGGCGCGCGAAGCACTCACTGCGGCGGTCGCGCATGCGCGTGTGACCCGCCCTTTACCCAACTCGAGGCGGGCGGCTGTGGGGGCCAACATGGTACCGCAGGCAGCAACGGTGCCCAAGACACATGCAGAGAAGGACAACAAGCGGCGCATGATTGTCGTGCTTTCGCAGGTAAGTAAGATGGAACGATGGGACGAGGGAAGGTGAAAGATGCGCCGAGGACAGGGACACACCTTCCATTCCCATGATCGCCTGGGCTCGCTCTGCTCGCTCCCTCACGCTAATCCCAGGCCTGCCTTGAAGCATACAAGGTGTCGAGCGGGAGCGGAGGCAAGAACGCGGCAGGCAAGGAGGCAAAGTACGCGCTGCTCAACTGCGACGACCACCAGGGTATTTTGGCGCGCAACGGGCGCGACATTGCCGACGCGCGGCCCGATATCACTCATCAGTGTCTCCTGACCCTCCTCGATAGCCCGTTGAACAAGGCTGGCCTGCTCCAGGTTTACATCCACACGGCCAAGGGCGTGCTCATCGAGGTCAACCCGAGCGTGCGGATACCGCGGACGTTTAAGCGTTTCTCGGGTCTTATGGGTGAGTCGCGGTTTGTACGCACAGACATTCGGGAATCGGATGATCGGTAAAGGCTCACACCAAGTTCAACTGCTGCACAAACTGTCGATTCGCGGCGTACAGGGCTCGGAGAAGCTGTTGCGCGTCATCAAGAACCCCATCACAGACCACCTCCCAACCAACACTATCAAGCTCACTCTTTCGGGCGACGCCCCAACCATTCGCCTCTCCCAGTTCCTCCCAACCCTCCCAGAGTCGCATAGCGTGTGCGTCTTTGTCGGCGCCATGGCACGCGGACCAGACAACTTTGCGGACGCCTATGTCGACCAGAAAATCTCCATCTCCGACTACTCGCTCTCGGCCAGTGTTGCATGCGGCAAGTTCTGCTGTGCGATGGAGGAGCTTTGGGACATTGTCTAGTCTAGTACCTTGTGATCCTGTGATACAGTACCATATTTCCTTGCTTTTTCCACTCATACCAGGTGTGCCTCATCGCCGCCACCTCGCCTCATGCGCCACGCGTCAACCGCCCGGAAAGTGTCTGCTGTGTATGCATCTAGCTGCCGTCTACTGTTTATAGCTCGTCGCGCTGGATCGGCGGCGCGTCTTGCGGATCCTCGAGTCCTGTGCCCGACGCTTGTTCGGCGCGCTCGGACGTGGGCTCAGACTCCTTGTCCGCCAAGCCGATTCCGAGCTCCTTCTCAATCTGTGCGTGCAGCTGCTTCATGAACTCGCGCCGGGTCGCGCGCCGGGACTCCTCTTCGGATGGGGGTACAGACTCGATGTCGACTGGCACGCGCACGCCGTCCATGTTGACGACGTAGAGGTCGGGCGTTGCTTTATCCTTGGCGCCAGTGGCAGGTTGGTCCGCCTCCTCCTCCATCTCCTGTTCCACCTCGGCGTCGGCCACCTCCTCGCGCTTCTTGGCAATGCCACCGAACGCCGCCTGCAAAATCGCGGACAAGTCCTCCTTGCTGATACTGACACCCTTGAGGCCGTCAATCTTGAGTTCGGGATCTTCCTCCTGGCTCGCAAGGCGTGCGTCCACCTCTGCCACCTCTTTCATCACCTCACCGATTCGGGGATGATCACGCCTCTCGGACCACTCGGCAAAATCGTCGTCCGGCACAATCTCCCTACACCTAACAGGCGCGGGTGTGATGTCCGCCGCTGTTGCGGGCCGGAATCCCGGCAGCGAACAGAGGTGCGGCGAGTGAATGACCATGACGTACTGGCAAATCGCCACCTCGTTGACCATGTAGATCATGTCCGTCCCCGTCATCGAGCAGTAGACCTGCACCTCGATTTCGCGGGGTTTGCCGGTTAGGTCGCATCGCGTTCCACCAGTCCACCGCTGAACAAGGTATCGCGACGCATGGCTCTGCCCGAATGACGCGGTGGCCTCGGCGCGCTGAACGGCATCGCTGGCGGACTTGCGCGGCTGCGCTACGCCCAGAGTGTACCCGTCGTACTCGGGGTCTTCCTGAGGCACAAAGTCCTCTGGATGGGGGTGTGGGACGGGCTTTTCCCGGAACTGCCGAATATCCTTATTATGACAGTATCTGATATCAGCGGCGTTATGGAGGGGGACGTACGCGTAGGCGAACCATGAATGGGGAATGCGGAGGTATAGACACTGTCCGTCAAGATGTGAGAGAGCGCGCCAGCTCTCCTCTGGATCTGGCTCGGGCTCGTCCAATGCTTCTTGTACAGTTTGGGCCATGGTTGTATTAACGCTCGGCATTGCGCAGAGGTACGAGTGCGGCCCGGACTCGGTCGACGGGTGCGTGTACAGCATTGGGACGAGGGTGATCTGGCCTGCCGGAGAGTTTGGCTCGCCAGGCTGGAGGATGTCGGTACTGCTTTGAGAGGTAGTTGATTCGATGGTGTCTCGCCGCGCAGAGGCGGGATGGAGGGCGAGGAACTGGTCCTCGTGGGTCAGGCCATGGATCCTGATGGACGCCGCGTCGCTCTCAGATAGAGGGAGGTCGTTGAGGAAGTCGACTTGGTATTTTGGTAATGAGGCGAGGTCTTGTAGTCCTACTCCGAGGGCTGAGGCGGGGCGAAGCGCCGCCAGCGCCAGGAGGTAGATGGCGAGGTGGCTCATGGTGTCAGTGTAGGAGTGTTGGTGAACTGTTCACCATGACAGAGTAGACACGTAGTGGTGGAGGCTGGGTGGAGGGGTGAGTTGACGCGCGGGAGTAAATTTGGTCTACGGGTGAGATTCGAACAGAGGCTCCACCAAGTGATTCGTGGTTTCGGAGTCGACCGAATACGTTAACGTAGAAGGCCCGGTTACGGCTATGTTGAGCCGCCACCTGCGATCACTCCCATCAACATGAACCCACCATCACTAACCGTAACTCCTATTCGCTTCACCCACTCCATTTGACTGGGGCGCAGCATGTCGCCGCGCAACCCCGTCCCCATCGAGAGCCTCCTGCTCCCCCTCAAACCCGATTCGTTGCAGTGAGCTGCCTTCCTTACACAAGCTCACGCAGATGCCTGCACCGCTTTATTCAGTATGAGCGGCGTATTCCTCCGCACCCAGTACCGCAGAAACGCAAAGCCAGTGTGGCCATCATGTACGCTCTCTCTCTCTCTACTCTGCTAATCCAGTTTATTCGTCGGTCGCAAAGGCGACCTCTACGTCATCCTCACCACGCGCTCTGGCGATTTGAGGACGTACGCGCACGACACGGCTCTTCCTGGAGGTAAATGGGAAGAAGGGGACTTGGACGAGGAATGGACGGCTCGCCGTGAGGCATTTGAAGAAATCGGTCTGCCCATGGACACCTCACGTGTCCGCTGCCTCACTCTCCTCGACTACGTTATTGCCGGTAACCAGCTCGTCGTGACTCCGGTCGTGTTTCTGGTCGTGGACCGGACTCTGAACCCCGTTCTTAATCCCGACGAGGTCGTTCATTTGTTTTCAATGCCTCTCGCGGCGTTCTTACATGACAGACCGGCCGAGATTCCAGGTTGGAACTTTGGGCTTAGTGAGAAAGTCAACCCCGTTCCAGCTGGGTTGATCAAGCCGCCGCCGATTCCGATGTATGCCAACAAGCAGAAGGAGGGTGAGGGTGTTGGTGGGCGCGAGGGCGAGTATTACCAATATCGCGATATTGACTGGGGAGGTGGACCGGTGCGAATGCACCGGTTCCTCACGGGGCGGGAGGGGGGTGGCGTGCGACCCGTGTATGGGCTTACCGCGTGAGTACGAGCCCGAGGCCGAAGGCGGAGCGAGTGGGTGGGGAAGGAATGGAAACAAGTTGGTGAGAGAGAACACGTCACTGACATCAGGGGCATCCTCATCAACGCGGCGCGGACGGGTTTCGGACAAGAGCCGACGTTTGGCGAGTTTGCACCAGGCCAGATGGACATGGAAGATCGCCTGCGCTTCCAGATTGTTAGCGAGGGCGGACAGCTGCGACGCGCAGTCGAGGCCGAGGGTATGATGGGCCCTTGGATGGCGGACGAGCGGCGCAGCAAGAAGGAGGGTGCAAAGTTGTAGAATAGTTCTAGGCTGAGCAATGTAGCTTTCGCGACGGTCTGTGGTCGGTAGCATCAGCAATGCACGCTATTGTGTCTAGGCTCAGGTGAGTTGCGTGCTTGGGCGTGGTGACTCCTTTTTTTTGGATCAGAGAGGTCGTACGGGGTAAGAAGGCGATATACCACAAGTGAGTGCAGGTGTCAGTTCAGCTTGTTCACACTGGCGCATTTGGGACCCGACGGCCCCACCGTAACCCTTATGTCGATACATGTCTACAACTGTCTACCAGTGTTCTAGTCTAGTTCTACAGCTCGCGCGGCTCCATCTCCATCTCACCCTCGGGCTGAGTCGGTGCCCCGAGCGTATCAGTCACTCCCGAGCTCTGGAGGAACTGAGCCCACTTTGGCTCGACGAAGATGGCGGTTGCGTCTGCGATTCGCTCTCCATCGAGCGTGTCCATCGTCCCGCTGACCACGACCTTGCGACCCTTCTTCTGCTCGAGCTTTGTGCGGACGACAACAAATTGGTCGGCCATGCACGGGCTCCGGTAGTTGATGTTGAGGTTTGCCGTCACGCCAATGTGGGTTGGGATGTTCATGAGTGCGTTGCGGGCCAGAGTCTCGTCAAATACGGTTGCGAGGAGACCACCGTGGATGATGCCGTCGTGGCCGCAGAGGGAGCGGCCAAGGTGGGCGACAATTACGCCCTCCGTCTCGTTCTCCTTGGCAAAGGCGATGGGGGGAACCGCGAGCTTGCCTGGTCCACGGAGCGAGCCGGCGGTCAGGGAGTTGTGCACCTTGTTCGGGTCGTACTTCTCGTATGGGCCTGGGATTAGTGGTGGTCCTCAAGTGGAGGCGTGTAGGAAGCATGTAGGATGCAAGGGGTGGACGGTGTCATTCCCAGCTCTTGTCATGATAACATGGGCCAGGATTGTCAAGATCCCTGTACGCAGGATGACGGGAGCCGTAATGACCGAGTGGCGGAGTTGTGGCCCCGGTCACGTCCAATTTACCGCCCAGGCACGTCGGCCGGTTCGGGCGGCTGTAGCAGTTGGTGCTATTCAGAGTAACCTGAAATGTAGTAACCGCTTCCACCGCCGCCGCTCCCCATCACCACATCACCACATGAAACCGGTAAAGCGTTGCCCGCAAAGTTGAGCCAGCATACTTGTGGTGGTTGCAGATTAACACGACAATACTCACGGCTCTCATACCACTCGCTAAGGGTGCGCATCTCTGCAACCAGCGCAAGTTCTTGCAACTCGCGCTCGACCTCGGCCGTAATCTCCTTGCCGATCTTGCTCTCGCGGTCTGGAGGAGGGGGAGAGTACCGTGGCGAGAACATGAGTGCGATAGTTGGGGGGTTGACTGCGCCAGCGACGTATGCGACGGGGACAGCTAGGGCCACGGCTGAGATTAGTATATAAAGTTGACGTGGAAGCGCGCCGTGCTTGCGCATAGCAAAGCAGAGCTCGCCTGATTTTGTGCAAGCACAAGCACAAGCACAAGCACAGAGCTACTCACCGACACCAAGACCCCATCGTCCACGCGCACGGGCCGGTGGAGGCGCCGTGGGCGCGACGGCCTCTGCGCGCCGGCTAAAGGTTGTGCTGAACTGGCGGACGGAGCGCACAGCTGATGCGAGGCGGGAGGACATGTGTGTTTGTGAGAGTGAGTGTAGTTTGTCTAAGCTCTAGTGTTGAGTTGAGGTAAGTTAGTGAGAGATGATGTACAATGAAGGAAGGAGAGACGTGGGTTGCTAATACGTAGAGGAGAATAATATGCTCGGCAATTCCAAGCCGTGAGCCGTCCTTGTCCGCTTGGATCGAAAGCGGACACAGAGCGGACATGAGTTGCTTGGGGATCCAAAACCCCCCCCCTCCGGTCAAAGCTCGGCAGATAGGCCGAAGCCGAACCGCCGCTTTGGGCCCCGCCCATCGGCACCCTCGGCTTACCCCGCATTCAAATCATTCGACCAGTTCTTTGTCAGCTCTTGCATTGTCTGTTCAAGCCGATTTACGGTCCTACTCTACACTACAGTACGAACAATGGCGGCCATCTCATGGACCGGCCCGAGCTTAGGTATGCTGGAACACGCGATAATAGAAAACAACAAACGACGCGCCAAGGTACGGAATACGAGGAACAGTGTACAAACTACATGCATGCATGCATGACGTCGTACATCTACCGACTCACTATGTCATGTACAGGAACGTCAACGTCAACGTCAACGTGCAAAAACGTCCAGTCTAGAGTGTCCAGTCTATGGATATGGATTATACAGAGCAATGTCAGGGAACTGGGACTAGGCAATGGAGCGGACTCGGAGGGTCGCGACAGACGAGCGGGCGCGCTGTACATGGCGGATCTGGACACGCTCGACAGAGTCTGGTGCGACAGAGTCTGGTGTGCTGAACTGCACCTGCCTGCAGGGATCGCGCTCGAACCCCTTGGGCATGATACCGAATACGTCGAGACACGTATCGCTCTCGTCCTCGGCGATCGGGTCTGGCATCTCGACCGAAGCGGCGCTGCTCGCCGTCGTCATGCTCGTCATGGTGCTCGGGAGGGACGAGATCGTGCTCTCGCTCGCCATACTTGTGCTGCTGCGCAGCGACAAGCTCGACGGCGAGCGAGACGAGGTGCGAACAGGAGGCGTGTTGAGCATGAGAGGCGTAAACATAGGTCGGTTCGACGTGGCACCCAACGACGACGCGACCAAACTCTCACCTCTGGGAGGCAGGCGCCCCACCGAGCCAAACACGGGCGTACCGGGCGCACTGGCGGACAGCTTGTGCTTGGGGCTCCAGGACTCGATAGTGCACTCGCTCTCGCTGGCAGCGCGCTGCGCTGCCTTTGCGCGCACAGGCGAACTGGGCGGCGAGTACATGCGCTCGAAACCGCCGTGACCAGTCTCGGAAAAGACGTCTCGATGATGCTGGATTGCCGTGACCCGAGCGGTCGAGTGACCAACGTCGGACGAGGTGCCTCTTCGGACAGTGGCAGTGTAGCCCAAGCCCGAGGAGACAGTCCTGCGAATTGGGGCAGCATGATCCGCATCCGAGGCTGCTTCTCTGACCTGCGAGTGGCCAACCTCCGAGTATTCGTCATACTCTGGCACCACATACGTAGCATGTGTCGCACGCGTCGTCGCAGTCGCGGTTGTCGTGTGCGAGTCATTTGAACCAGGGCTATCGGGGCTCTCTGCATCCGCTGGCAGGTCGGGGAGGGACAGTACGCCAAAGGAGCTCTCGAGATCGGCCCAGATGTCGCCCGAGCCAAAGTCGATGCTGAGATGAGGCGGGCGCGCCACGGTGGTTTGCTTTGGTGCGTCCTGAATCGGTGGGTGAGCAAAGTTGGGTGCGCGCACAACAAGCTCGTCGTCATACCCCTGTGGCCCACCCAGAGGCGACACGGGAGGCGGGGGTATGCGCTCGACCCACTGCGTGGGGAGGTCCTCTGGCACGCCTTCAAGCGGCGATGTCACTCTGAGCGCAGGAGAGGATCGGAAGCGCCGAAGTGCCTGACGGGCGGCCTCCTGTGGCGAGAGCACGTGGGTTGGTTGCACGGGCAACGGCATTCCGTGCGTCATAGGGCGTGCAGCCATTGCGCCGGGCGGCAGGTCGTTGGGCATGTGAGTGGGAATCGCGTTGGGCATGTGTGACGGGAGAGTGGGGCCCGCGCCAGGCGGGAGGAGGTGGGCAGCGCCAGGCGGCAAGGCGGCGCCACGGTAGCGCGCCGGTGTGGATTGGGACGGCCACTGGAGATGTTGTGGTGATACACGAGGTCCTTGCGGCGAGCCAAAGCCAGGTGGCAGGCTCGTGGGCGAGCGGTGCGGCGCTGCTCGGACAGGAGACGGGTGCTGGCCAGGTGGCAGGCTCGTGGGCGAGCGGTGCGGCGTTGCTCGGATGGGAGACGGGTGCTGACCAACCGGGGTGATGGACATCGACTGCGACACTGGCCCTTGCGGCATCGGCACCGGCACCGGCGGGGCGGGTGGCTCGTGATGCGCGGCGAGCGAGATCTTGGACAGTTTCCTAGAAAGAAACCCGGACATGCGCGAGGTCGAAGTCTGACGCAGCGGATGGGCGGCGTACTCGGTAGCGATACTGGCGGGGCGCGTGGCTTCTTTTGGCATAGTCACAGAGCGCGGAGCGGCCTTGGGCATGATCACACCAGGACGGCGGAGGAGCTCGCGCGAGAACTTGGGCGGGCGGGCATCGGGGAACTCTTGCTGCGGGAAGCCGGGCATGCAAGTCGACGGGTGTGGGGGCGGTGGGACGGGCACGTCATACCATAGCCCCGCTGGACCCGTCGACGTCGACGAAGCGGCGCTTGCTGGGCGGTTTCCCGGTCGCGCACGAAATGAAATTGACCGTGCCGCTCGGAGCACCGGCCTTTCGCTGTCTATACTTGTGCTACGGCGGGACATGTCACTATGTCCGTCGTTGGACGGTACGCTCCGCCCAGAGCGGGTCGGCGTGAGCTCCTCCATAAAGTCGTTCGAAGTTGGAGGAACGGCAATCGTCTGCGCCCAGCTCACCTGGGCATGGGCCCTGCCGCGCCTCTCCCTCACTCTCAGCCTTGGCGAGATCGTGTCCTGCACAACCGTACTTGCGCTGTTTACGCTTCCCGCTGAGAAATTGCTCTTGAGCACAGGGCGTATCCGCGGCTTGTCGTCGAAGCCGACCTGTTTCCTCAGCGGGGACGAGATGCGCACATTGCTGCTCTGGTGACGCAAGATCGGCCGCGGCTCACTCCCACTCCGGCTACTGCCGCCGCTGCTGGGCGTACTTGTTGCACCGGGGACGCCAAACTCTGTATGTGGCCGGCGCGGGGTCACGTAAACGCCTGTTGTTCGAGGCTCGGCGAACTCGATACTGGGACGCATTCGGAGATGTGGTGATGGTGGGGACCCGGCCATGCCGGGCAAGCAGATCTGTTGTCAACGCCTGTTGGGCATGTCGGGGAAGGAGTCGGTTCCCAGCTCGCCCCGTGCCAACCTTTCAACCTCACACCATTCAATCTGGTCCCCAACACACATTTCGCTCACACTCACACTCACGTTGGCGTCACGGATGTGGTGATGCAGCAGTGCCCGCGGAGGAACTCTTGGGATCACAACGACGATGGCGGACCTGGCTGGATAGCCCAAGGTGACAGTCAACTGCTTGTGGTTGGTATTTGTCTTGTTTGATCAGGATCCCCAGTGTCCGAATGTTGTTTGGTGTTGTGGATTGTGGATTGTGAATGGAGACTATCAACTACTCAACTACAGGGCGGTGGTGGTGAGTACATGGATCAAACTAATGGATGGTGAGATGGATCTGAGAGCTGAGAGTGGATGGTGAGAGACGAGACTGTCGAGTCCAGCGACGTGAATAGAGAGGATAGAGAGGATAAGGAAAGAGATACGAGTTCCAAGGATAACTGCAGGCTTGTAGGCTTGTAGGCTTGTAGTAGGCTGTAGCCATTATTGTCATGTCAGTTCGGTGGTCGCGCTCGGCAACGGCGGCTGAACTCATCTTAGTTGCTGGCTGGATGGGCTCGGCAGGTCCCACAATACGAGACTGAGTATCCTGTTTCCTGTATCCTGTTTCCTCTATCCTGCATCCTGTATCCTGTATTCTCCTGTCCTAGCTATCCTCTCGACCGAGGGGGGGCTCAATGTCTCTCAGTTATGGTACGAGACGAGAGGAGATGATAGGGGAGAGGCGCGTAAGTAGGTATCTATGGATCATGGATCAGGAGCAATGTCAGAGAATGACGGGAATCAAAAACAGCTTCGGGTCTTGGGGGCTTGAGGGGATGACGGGGATTATGGGGATTGCGGGGATTGCTGTTTGGTCATCTGGTCATTGAACCCTTTGGTTGTCAAGGTAAAACAGCCTTATTCTCGCCCTGTCTGTTCAACCTGTTCGCATGCCACAATCGTAACTGAAGCCTTATATATCCTAGCTCGAGGACCCGAAAGCCTCAAGAGTTTGTACATCCCGCATGCCTTCACAACCCCGGTGAGCCTGACGGCTGGTGGAAGGAGGTGCCGGACGACGTAGAGCCAGTGCTTGTGACGCGAGACGAGAGTTCCGGACCAACAAGGCTGTCTAGGTGTCAGGCACCTCTCTGCCCTGCCCACAAAGTCGAGTCGTACCTGTTTGGGATACCCAGCCTCCTTTCGTCCCGCCACCCTTGTTGCTTGCAGAACGAGAGAACGAGAGAGCAAGTCACACCTGTGTGACCCAAAGACATTGTCACCATTTGTACAGTAGAGTAAAAGATACACAAGCTGCTACGCGATATACGCGAATACCCCTTGTTGCTAGTCACCCCCCCCCCCTTTCACCCGTTCACTTTGTTCTCCCTGTAGCCCTGTGATGTCGTCCATCCAATTGATTAATTATCTATACTCTGAGACGCACATGATGTAAAGTACAACGTGCCAATAAGGGTTAGAAACGACGCCTCGGTGCCAAGTGGATCAAGTGGACAAGGCGGACAAGGGCGAGAATGGTCCGGACTGGTCCATGTCACTTTCCTTGATGCATGAAACATCCAAAACGCATTACATCCACTTTGTTTGCTTAATACATAGTGTTGCCATCTCAACGTCTCAACCACTCTTTGGAATCTTTCCGCAGGTACCTTGCGCTCGTGGATTGAGCTCAAACAGAGTTAACCCCAAACCCAGTTTGCACCCAGACTCGTCATCCTACTTTGCACGCGCCAGCGTATTTCTCTCTGTAGTCACCAACGTGGAGCTGAAGATCGGCAGAGACACAACGTGCATGGCAACATAGGCTTTTCAGGGCCACGTCAACGAAGCGCCATTGCGCCATCCAGTGGCGGTGGGGTGTTTCCAGATGTCCAGATGACCACTTGTGCGGTCATCTAATACATTGAACATTGAAGAATGAACGATCAACATTGAACGATGGGAAACTCACCCCGCCACTTGTCTCCGACGTGATGGTGAGATTCCGTCACTGTGTCTCTGGATGGTGTCGGATGCCGTACGTTGTACCGGTCCGGGTTGTACAATCTCGGCGGGTGATCAGGAGTAAGAGGGATTGACAGGGACAAGGACAGGGACAGGGACAGGGACACGACTTTTTTTCCCCTGGCAACCCGGTCCATCCGGCGGGCCGGCAGTCGCTGCGTTTGACCTCGGCTCTCATGCCTTGATATGCTTCTTCCCAACCCTCTATTCATCAACAGGCCGAAAGCTGGAAAGCGCTGACGACGCGCACCAATGCTAATGCTTGGGACGTACCAGTCCACATGCATGTCGTAAGCATTCACCTCCGGGTGACTCGGGAAGTGAACCATGTAGAAGAGAGGAGCACGACGCTTAGCTTGATGGCCGGGCATTACTTGCATGCTTTGCTTTGGCGCCACACATCATATAGTACGCCTTTGCCAGGCCAGGTCCGGCGCGGCGATCTTGGCACGACCTTGGTATCAAGCGAGTTGATGGTTTGGGAGCGCGACGCCTACACGTCGGTACGTTGCGTTGGGCACAAACAAGAATAGACACAGTATACTATGATAGACGACTCCCGATCGGGTGGAGCCTACTTTTAAATGAGGATGGAGCCAGACGAGCTTAAACTGCTGAAGGCGACTTGCCATCTTGCCAGCTTGCAAGCTTGCAAGCTTGCCAGCTCGCCTGCTCGCTTGGGGCAAGGGGCGTACTCTTGCTAAACGCGGTCCAGCAGCTCCACAGATCCACCCGCACGAGTTCCCAAGGGGACGGGACGGGACGCGGACGCGCCTAATCTGCTCCACTCTAATAAGCAAGCAGGCAAAGGGCAAGGCGTGGGGTCAAGTTCGGATGATTCCAAGCAGTTCAAAGTTGGATTTGGGCAGCTGCCTGGGTGTGGAATGTGGAGTGGTGATGCAGTTCTGGAATTACTTGTAGCCTGAGTCCAGGTTGTCGACTATCCTATCCCACGACGCCACAGATTGACTACCTTTGCTTGGGCTACAAATATCAAATATCACTATAACAGTTGAATTGCAGTACCCACGTGCGGTCGTGGTGTACCCGAAATAGTGCCGGGCCATGACGAAATGGATATTTCTGTATGATACCTGTTGGCTTCCATTCAAAACGGTACAGCTCGCACTACTCTGCGCTCTACTCTCGCGTTCTTACAAGTACAACCAGTGTGAATGCCAGTGTGAGTGACAGTGCAACAAGTGGTGCGACTCGATTTGTAACGTATCAACTCTCACCCCTCGCCCTCGGCCTCGCCCTCTCCCTCGCCCTCGCACTGGCACTAGGTCCATGTGGATCTGCGGATCTACAGGGCACGAGGAACCCAAAGAGTTTCCCACATTCCAAATGTCGTGATTCTCGAGATTCCAACGACACAGTTTATCGGTTTATCGAGACTGCGCCGAGTGTATAATCCCGTTCCAGAAGGAGACACAAGGAAAGGAGACCCCACAGTGGAGTGATAAGATACCCCTCGCAGTTCAGTCCCAATCAGGACACAGCACGCCATTGAATGGGATTGACAACCTTTTTCCAGGGGGGGGGAGCGAGGTAACGGAGATGGCCGAACTCGTCTCCATCCATATCCATCTCCTCATTGCCTTTCTCCTCTTCCTCGTCCTACCCACCACGTTTCTCTTTCTCTTTCCCATTCTCTTTCTCATTCTATTCACGGAACACGGACCCTAACTTGTCATCCCAGACCCTCAAACCTGACCTGTGCCAACATGGCTGCGCCTTCCTCACACCCCTTCGTCCCACTGCCCCTGGGCTGGGCGACGCACCGGCTGTCCTTGTGTCTTACCCGACCAGTCTGCATACTGCACTCTGGACTCTGCTCACCGTGTCATTGATGGTTCGTGCGGGTCACCCTGGACCTTGGGGACATGCAGGTACGCCAATTCGGGTTGCTGGACCTTGGAGACATGCAGGTACGCCAATTCGGGTCCCTTCCGACCTGGCACCGAGTAAGTCGGGCCAGGCAAATATGGAAAAATGCAAGGCTGGCAACTAGATCTGGGTCTAGCTCACTGGACTATGGCCCAGGAGAGGTGACCAACGTGACTGATTTACCTAATCTATAACGACTGACCACCATCCAAGGTTATCAACTCTTGCTTAAGATATCGGGGCTAACACTCACCAAGGCTTTGTATTCACCGACACCCAACTCACAATGCCCTCGACCTTTCGCTGCCCGAGCTCGACCGAGTGCTTGGTGAGTTGGAGGAGGTGTATGGATCGGCCTTAAAGAGTCGGGTTACCTGGGTTGGTTTGCATGGCGACTACTATGCTGGTATCAAGGCGGTGCAGAGTATGTTATCCTCGATCATGAGTAGACCAGGGACACCGAGCTTGAATACCAGTGCCAGTGAGTCCGGCTCGCCTGGTTCGCCTTCGCCCGCGGACCTCGTCACTCCGGCGATGGAGGCGACGGACCTGTCGACGATTCCGAATAGGACGAGCTCAAGGACCTCATGGCCAACCTCGAGCTCAAGGACGTCCCTGTTGTGGTACAGGCTGAGCGCCCGCTGCAATTTCTGTTCCTCGGTTCGACGCTTGGCGACTTTGAGCGCGAGGACGCCCCGCCATTCCTCAGGCAGCTTCCTCTGCGCCCTGGCGACACGCCTTTACTCGGCCTGGACGGACCGCCGGTCCCCGGACCCGAAGGGTGCAACAAGGTCGAGCTAGCATACAATGATTCTACCGAGTACAACTGGGCTTTTGTGGGGAACGCGTGGGACGTAGTCCGCGCCGAGCTTGGCCTTGTCCCCGATCACGAAGGGATCGAGGTCACGGGGCGCTACAACGAAATCATGGGCTGCTACTAGAGGGTTTTCCGCTCCAAGCAGGCGCAGGTCATTCCCGTCTCTGGAGGCTCGGTCGAACTGGACAAGGACGAGCTCCTCCACTTTTAATACTCGGTCTCTGAGGCGATGGAGATGTTCGACGCAGCCGATCTGCACCTCATCAACTCGTGGAAACCCCCGGGGTCAGAGTCCCGGCTGTGGCTTCTCGAGCGGCCTGTCGTGGGTTTCTGACCCTCGACTTAAGAGAGGTTGGCGAACAGCCTGCTGACCCTGGGCGAATACAAGATGGAAGGAATATGTACTCGTACAAGCAAAGAAATACATCTTTTACATTGACTGCAACGCTTGGTTGTAGAAAGGAAGCAACCACGTGGCCACTAGAGGTGGACTACCTACTGACCTACTACGGAATGCAGTTTCCAACACGTCCCAGCCAAAATACCGGCACCTTCCCGTAGTGGCCTATCGGGCGGCCTTGCTATTGCAATCTAGGCCGTGTGCTTTGCACTCGAGAGTTCGAATCTCTCAGGTGTCGTCGGCAGTTGGACTGCCTTTGCAGTTTCTTTTGTTTGACACCAGCCTGCTGAGTGACAGACAGGCCGAGCTGGGGCGTGGCCTGAGCCTCAACCTCTTCTGGACCCGGCCAAGCAAAACATACATACAATCTCTCTAATGGTCAATCTTCATAGCCTCAAGCCGCTCCTTCTCAATCTCCTGCGACTGCGCCGTAAACTTGTTCGGGTGGGTCACGCTTTCCCCCCCACCAACCCCCTCGCCCTTCTTGATACCCCTCGTAACCTCGAATAACCGGGTACAGGCGACATGGTAGGCGCTGCCCTTGACACTGTCCATAATGTCCTTCATTTCGGGGCTGCCGCGCTCGAGTTGCGGGTACGTGCTCAGCAGGAAGGATGTTAGGTTGTCGGGGCTGAAGTGGCGGAACGGGCAGCCGTGACTGTCCTGCGTGCCCGGCTGGTTCGAGGTCAGGATCTGCTGACACGAGCGAGGGGGATAGTTTGCTCGTCGACCTTCTTGGCCGTAGCTGTGTCGGATGTTGTAGCGGTACTCTTTGTTAAACTTGTCGTCGGACATGGAGGAGCCGTACATCCGTCGCCAGAAGATGAGGGCTTCGTCGAGCGGCAGGCCGATGCCCTGTGTGTGAGTGAGGGCGCAGTGTCACAGCGAAACGTAAGGGCAACTCACCTTCAAGAACAGGCCCAACTGCAGCCGCCCAAAGTGTTTGAGGTGGTGGTCCCGCTTGAGCCGTTCATACAAGTTGAGCATGCACGGCGGGAAGTGCTTTCGCGCGACATCGTCGACCATCTCGGCCGTCACGAGCGCAGTTGAGTCGGAGGGGGTATACTCGGCGCCCGCGAGGCCGGAGAGGAAGGATGCCGCAAGGTGGTCGATGACGGGGGCGAGGCGCTCGTCCTCGTCGAGGCGGGGGAGGTTTTTGGCCGTGAGCTGGGGTGAGGGGGCGCGGGGGAGGGCAAGTGAGGAGGAGAGAGGAGAGAGGAGAGAGGGGACGGGCGAGAAAGTGGTGCATTGAGCAACCTCACTCCTCGGGTATGGAGCAGAGGGAGAGGGTTGGGAAAGAAAGGACGACTCACTTCAAGCGCCGCCTCCAGGCGAGCCGAGAACGCCTGCAGCACCAAGCTAATCTGCATGCTCTGAGGGACGTACGCCATACCCCCGCAGATGAACACGCGCCGCTGCGCCACGAGATCCGGCACACTCGCCCAGGGGACTTTGAACCACGTCTCCTTCGCGAGCACATTCTCCTTTGTCCACCACATGGTATCGCGCAACGACGTCCAATGATCCTCCCTCTCCTTGTCCCCAACCACGGTCCAGCTCAAATCGAGGCCACTCAGGAACATTGCACGTTCCGAGAGATCATCGCTCTCGAAGCGGTGCTTGAAGAGTGCCGTTTCAGCGCGTACAAATCGAGCACGCAGTTCGGGAGAACGACAGAACGCAAGACGGAGGACCCAGTGTCCGATGGCGTCGAGCCGCCGCTCGCCGTCCAGGTCTGCTGAGCGGGCTGTGTTTGCCGAGAGGGGGAGGTGTTGTTTCAAATAGGCGGCTAGGGTTGATGAGAGTTGAGCGGGGGGGAGGGAACGTTGTTGCAGCGCTTCGAGGTAGGTTAGGACGCGGAGGCGGGTCAGGGCGGCCGTCTCGAACTCGTCTAGCGTGATGTCCAGAATTGGAGGCTTGTCGTAGCTCCCGTCAGCGGGATGGGTGAGAGGGCTCACAAGTTTAGACGGTCTGGATAGCGCGACGAGGGCGCGCCACGCTTGTGCACCTTTACGTCGCCCTCGGCCTTGACGCGGACGGTGGGCTTGAACATGGTGGCGAGGGTGATAATGTTGTGATCAAACACACGGACGCGAAGAAAGCGCGACGCGTCTGATCCAGTCATCTCGGGAGCATTTTGGCACATGGTTTTTTGCGGAGTGGCAGACATCTCCGTCGTCATTGTTTGGTTCCAAGTCCATTGGGTGAAATATACATGCGCTTTTTAGACACATGGGGGAGGAGGGGGGGGGGGGGGAGGTATACCAACTAAAGAACCATAGTATACACTAATTAAACAAGGGACATGCGTTGCGCGTCGTAGACATTCAGTGACGTGAATCGTGGGGAGGCAGTACTCATCGCCGAATCATCGCCTCACGTAGGCACACGTCCAGCGCGCGCCATCGCCGCCGTGTGGTCAAACCATGACACGTAGCCGTTGTACGCAAACGAGTCGTAAGGGTCCCGCTGCGGAGGGGTACCAAATGCTTGCGTAGCAAGAACGGTAACTGAAGTCAGCTTCCGAGTCAACTGGCCACCTCACGTATAATGAGGCCTCCAAAGTGCGCAACACCGATGGCGGACGCCCAGTGGAGGACGCGCCCGACCATGCTCGGCTTGGCCTCGTAGCCGTCGGGCTTGTCACGCATAATGTCGTCCGCCTCGAGCTCCTCCTCAATCAGGTGGCAGCGCTTGCCCGTCGCCTTGGATACCAAGTCATACGCCTTCTGGAGGTCCTCGTCGCGCCGCACCGTGCCCTTGGTGACCTGCGGATGCATGTGCTTGATCAGAGCGTCGGCATCCAGGGGGCCAGGCGCGGCCGAGTACGCCGGTGGAGAGCGCAGTGCCTCTTGCTCAAGGGTTGAAGAGGACTGGACTGGCGTCCGGGTGCCGGCGGGTTCCGCAAGGACGGCACCCTCCCGGCGGAGAGCCTCCCGCTCCTCCTCGAAATCTGGGTCATTGAGAACGTCGAGTGGCTCCGTCCCCGTCGAGGCGTCTTTATACGTTGACACCGGAGAACCGTCACTTTCTGTGATCGTGACGACCCTGGTGACCAACTTGGTCTTGACCGGATCCAGAGTCTGGAGCTCGGCGCTCAGTTGGTTGGCCCCGTTACGAGTTAACGTGGCCGGGCCAGCTGAACTTATCCCACTGCCGCCGTACGACGTTCCACCCCTGAGGTCCGCGAGCTGCTGTTCCATGTCTGAGACAGTCGACTTGAATAAGTCGACCTCGGCCTTCTTCGCCGCGAGTCTACTCTCCAGGTCGCGTGCGGAATTGAGCCTCTCCTGTAACTCGGCAGCATGAGCGTTTTGCCGGCCAAGCTCTTCCTCAACTTGTTGTTTCTGTTCTCCCCACATTTCGAGCTCCATGCGCAAGTTCGCAACGTCCATGTCACGCTCCTCGACCGTGTCCCGCAGTTCCGCCGACTTGTCTGCCGAGTCAGTGAACGGGCTCAAGCAAGTCATTCGTGGCACTCACGCTTCTCATTATCGAGAGTGGCTTGCAGGTCTGCAAGCTTGGCGGACAGAGCATCGAGCTCTTCATTGATCTCCGTGATCTCTTGCTCCTTTGCCTCGATCTCCTTTCGGTACTTCGCTTCCGTCCGCGCCAGCAGGTCCTTGGCGCGGCTGTCGTGGTCTTGCCTCTCGTTCTCTCCTCGCGTCTCAATGTCGGCCACCATGTCCTCGTGCGTTTGTCTGCAATGTCAGCAGTGGTTGGCAACCCAACTCACTGGGCAAGTTCGCGTTCGTGTTCGAGCGACTTGATGCGGTTCCGAAGCTCCGCAATAACTTCCTTGAGGCGCTGCAGCTCGTCGGCGTCTCTGATCTTGTCCTACAATCAGCTCAGCCCAGCCGTTCACCACTAACGAGGGCACCCTCCATCGACGGGTCAACCTGACCCCAACGGTCCTCCTCGGTGTCTGATCCATAGCCGTCGAGGTCTGGCGATATCGGCGACGCAGCTCCCGGAGAGCGCGTTGATGACGGAGACACGACGCTGGCGCTGCTGACGCTGCGGCCATGCGTCTTTGCGTACGTATACGTGTAGTCAGACGACGACGTGTGGCCGTCGTCGCTGCGCGCACTGGCGCTGAACTGAGCCGAGCTCCGGCGACTCTGAGGTAATGGTCGCCTGCCAAGAGGCATGTACGAGCTTGGTGGGTCGTCGCGGCTGCGCTGCTCAAACTTATTGGACGCGTCGGACAGCTTCTTGACGCGTGGGGGGAGCGCTCCATCAGGTGAGGTTGCAATTGTGGAGGGAAGCATGTAGGTTGAGGAGTCATCAGGGAAGGACCTGCGGTGAATTGCACGCTTGCCGGTGGAGGATGACGAGGAGCGGGATGGCGTCTGCTCGTCCTCCTCAGTCGACGAAGAATCCGACGAGGACCGGATTCTGGTGGATCTACGTCTTTGGTGCTTGTTTGCAGTTGGCGTGGCGACGTCGGCGGGTGGTGGCGGAGTGGCGGAATGCCCACGTAGGTGCCTCACGGGTCAGATTGTGTAATTCCATGTCTACTCACTTGAGCATCTGGAACACTTCTTCCCGCGACATTGTCACCGTCGAGTACGCATCAGAGTTGACGACCTCTCGGAGTTGTTTCAGCTGCGAGTCGTTCAGAACCGCGAGTCCGCGACGGTCCTGATGAATCTTGCTGAAGACTGGTATGGATCAGCGAGATCAAGAGAGAGCAGTTAGACATACGGTCAGGGAGATCGGTAGACAAGATGGTGCTCTCGGCACCCATCGTAGACTCGATGGCCCGGTAGAGGTCGTCATCCGAGACCGAGGAAGGTGGCGGGGGAAGGTTAATGGGGTGTGGCTGCTGTGAGTTTAGGAACGTGACATTTGGTTTTGGGCGTCCAGCTCACCATGTTGGGGCCGTGTGTTCATGAGTTGTGAAGAGGGGAGAGAGAGAGTAGAGGAGAGGTTGAACAATGAAAGTATTTAAAGAGTACTGGCAGCGAAAGATGATGAGCACGGTGTAACGGGCGAAGGTGAGTGGAGGAAGGTGATGAGCGCGACGGAAGTGTTTGTTGTGATGGTTGAATGTTTGGACTTGGAGAAGGGTGAATTGAAGTTTGAGGGCGTTCCGGCGCGATGATCACGAGTACAGGAGCGAGAGGGCTAGAGGGCTAGAGGGAGGGAGTGACGAGTGACTGGCAGATGGCTGTAATAGACCGTGACGGATAGACGGGACGGTATGTGAGAGCCGTGGGCGGCTGAGCAGAGTCCAGCAGCGGGCAGCTCGGAGAGGGCAGGTAGACGTCAACCGACCGGTGTTGAACGCGTAGCCGTGGGCGTTGGCGTTGGCGTGGACCGTGAGCGGGGCAGGGAGTTGTGCAGAGGGGTAATGAAGAGGAGAGAGAGATGTAGAGTGCTCGAGCGTTACAGACTAGTCATTGTCTAGCATGGATCAAGTTGTTCAAGGATGCAGATGGTTGGTTGGGTGAGATGGGGTAACCCCTTCCATCCTAGCCATACCAGGTTGACTATGCGTGTTACAACTCTGTTGGGTGGCAAACCTAAACGCGCTTGGACCTGGACTCACTCTCAGGCGCACTCTTCTGCGACTAATACGCGCTCCCTTTGGCTTTGGCACGTTGATTGCCCTGAGGTCCTCCTTGGCCCAGCCTAGCCAGCCTGGATGTTGCTCTTCGGTTGTGTCTCAAACGGATCAAGGGGTCATCATCATAAGGGACAATCAGGCATGACGCAAACTGAACGAACCGTTTCGGTCTAGCCGCTTCCATCCACGTGGCATCGCTGGGATTTAATGATGGCTCGAATAGATTATATTCCCGAAACTTTCGCGTCGGCGATTAGTCTCAAAGGAGCGCCCGACAGAGCACCGTGGGAAAGCTGGGCTCGTTTTGGGTCGGCTTCGCAGGCTCGCAGTGGGTGCTGCCCTGCCCGGTCGGACGCCATCGACAACACTTCCGTGTTCGCCATCCCGCAAGAAAATAGACAAGTGAGTAGCACGCCCAGCGTCTACACCTCGACCGCGCGGCAACCTCGGACGACACCATTTCGCGCGCTCGCGGCAATCGGCAGGGAACTCGAAAGGCGGGGAGGACAACTTGTCGGGGCTGTGCGCGTGTACTTGTCAACAGGACAGGTGGCGCAGACGAGACGGGCGAGGAAAGAGAAACTGGGGCAATGTCTGCGCCATGATGAGACTGTGGCTCTCGTTGAGGCGGGGCTGCGAAGCTGGGCTTGCGCCAGCCACCCCGACCGAGGAGGCCTCGGAGTCCGTCTCGTCTCGTCCCTTTGTGCGCGCACCGAACCGCCCTCCTCCCCTGCCTTCCTCTGCCTTCCCATGCGTGCGAAATGGAATCGAACCGAGGCGCGCGCGACGAGAGCGAGAGAATGCTGCTGACATTCAGAATGGCTCGTTTCCAGGAGTACTCCATTGTCGGGCGTGGCTTGCCTACCGAGCAGGAGCCGGAGCCCAAGCTCTAGTGCGTTCACTGCCCCGCGTTGGCTTTGAGAGCTGCGCGCTAACCCACAGCCGCATGCGCATCTTTGCGCCCAACGATGTTGTCGCCAAGTCGCGCTTCTGGTACTACCTTCGTCACCTTAAGAAGATGAAGAAGAGCCACGGCGAGATCGTCGCGCTCAACATTGTGCGTACCCGTCATGCGTCTCGCGCGTGTATGAGAATCAGCGCTCACACCAGATCTCGGAGAAGAAGCCCCTCAAGGTGAAGAACTTCGCCATCTGGCTCCGTTACAACTCGCGTTCCGGCACCCACAACATGGTCAAGGAGTACCGTGCTCTTTCGCGCGCCGAGGCCGTCGAGTCCATGTACCAGGACATGGCCGCCCGCCACCGCTCCCGCTTCCGTGACGTCCAGATCCTCCGTGTCGCCGAGATCGAGAAGACTGAGGACATCCGCCGCCCCTACATGAAGCAGCTCCTCCAGAAGGACCTCAAGTTCCCTCTCCCCCACCGCCTCACCAAGTCGAAGGCGTGGTACGCCGCCGGCCGCCCCTCGACCTGGGCGTAAGCGTGGCTTGTATACATTTTGCAGGTTGGGCCCCGTGGTGCGGGGTTTACGAGATGGAACCTGTGCACCTGGCAGCGGCGAGGAGTGGAGTCATGACTGAGGTGTGGGGTGGCCCAAGTGGTTGATGGCAGTGTGTGAAGCGAGACCGAGAGCAGCAGGTGTGTAGGCAGATTAGCCTCAGTTTGACGTGGTCGCAGGAGGCTGTATGGTTGCTACTAGTCAAGAGAACACTAACCAGGCACGGCTGCAGATCTGCGCGTCGCGTTCCTCAGTTACGATGGAAGTATCACAAAGTATTACAGTCGAAGGTCGAAGCGCGATCTAGCGCCTAGCGCAAAGAAGCCCTATCTCTGCAGATCGGCAGCTCGTTGTGCATCGCCAACATCTGTACATTTAACATCTGGATTATAGTAAGGGTACTGCACTACTCGCGGCTGCTATTGTATATTGTACACGTGGACGCGCTTCTGCGCAGTCCAGACGCGTGGGCCGCGTAGGCCTTCTCATGAATCATGAAAGACGGCGAGGGCATTCGGTTCGGTCCCAAATGCCCGAGGCCACGTAACGCGACATGTATGCACATCCAGGCCACCTGAATCGCAGCTGCACACGCTACGTCGCGCTAGCGCTGCTGGTTCATCTGGTGTCAGCTGTCACCCTGGCCCTTACCAGCGACGTACCGGGTTAAACGAAGTGCTGCTGCCCGAGAAGAGCTTGTCGTCCTCGGTTGGGTCGTTCTTGCGGCGGTGGTGTGAGGTCACCGTAGGCGCTTTGAGGTAGTTTTCGAAGCCCTGCGGTCAGCTTGGTAATTGGGTCGCAGCTGCTCGCCACTTGATTTTGGTGTGTCTGGTGGGTGGCAAATTGCACCTTGCCTACTCCCTCTCCATCCTCTAAGTTTTTATCCCTCAGCCTCTGTTGTGTACCCACCTTGATGATATTGCCCCCACTAGTAGCCGTATCTTCGAGGTAACTCGTCTCCTGCGCCCAAATCGTCGCTTCGATCGAGGCCTGGTGTCAGTCTCCGCAACGGAAAATATAGTGGGCTGTCTTGTCTACGAGCCCAGAGAGCCCAACCTAAGAATTACGCACGAGGTTGAGATCGAGAGCGCGCTTACGCCGCTGTGCAGCCTCGACTTCAGTTAGTGCAGCAGCCTGCGCCTGCTTTGCGTTGGCGGGCGGGCCTTGAGTGCTCATGTTTGTCAAGTGCTAAGTAATAAGTTGGGTCGGAAAAGCCGGCCCGGTGGATTTAATCAATAATCTGGGGTGGGGAGGAAGCGGGGTGACGCGATTTCGACTATTTCCGCCCCACCCCCAGGCAGATGTCTCGACTTCACCCAACCCACCAACACCATGACCATCCCAACCACCACCACCACGCAACCGCCGTTCCTGCGCACCCCCGAAGAGTACAAGGCCCTCTTCGACAGCGTCGACACCTTCCTCCTCGACTGCGATGGTGTCATCTACCATGGCCCCGTCGTTGTTCCCGGCGTCAAAGCCGTTCTTCAGATGATGCGTGATGCCGGAAAGAAGGTCATCTTCGTGACGAACAACGCGACAAAGTCACGGGCAATGTACAAGAAGACATTCGACAAGCTCGACATTCCCGTGCACGAGAGCGAGATCTTCGGGTCAGCATACGCTTCCGCTGTGTACATGCGTGACGTGCTCAACTTCCCCGCCGATAAGCGGGTTTACGTGCTTGGCGAGAAGGGACTCGAGGATGAGTTGGACGCAAAGGGGATCCAGAGGACGGGCGGGACCGATCCTGAGGACCGAGTTTTCTTGCCGAGCATGGACTTTAGCGTGTACCAGCCTGATCCGAGCATTGGGGCGGTCTTGTGTGGCTTCGACAGCGGTATCAGTGAGTCGAAGGGAGGGAGGGAGAGATGGGAGGCGGGAAGGGGGAGGAAGCCATGAGGAGGGAAAGGGTGAAGGCTCTGCTAACACCAGACTACAAGAAGCTCTGCAAGGCCTACTCGTACCTCCGCGACGACCCCAACGTCCACTTCCTCCTCACGAACCAGGACAAGACCTTCCCGACACACGGCACGACCTTTGTCGGCTCCGGGTCCCTCTCTGCGCCCCTCGTCTTCGCATTGCAGGGCAAGCGCGAGCCCACCGTTATCGGAAAGCCCAACAAGCCGATGATGGACGCCATTATTGCCGAGCACCACTTTGACCCAGCGCGGGCACTCATGGTCGGAGATGTACGTTGCTTCTTGATTGAGCTGATCAAAGAATCTCGCTACGGATATCGCCTTCTCCCAGACTTGCGGGATGCGCTCGCTTCTCGTCATGGGTGGGGTTACGCACAAGGAGGAGGTATATGGCGAGAACCCGTCGCCTGTTGTGCCGACTTTTGTTATTGAGAGCCTGGGCGACCTCGCAGTGCTCCAGAAGAACTAGATGCGCTTGCGCTTAGAGGTTGTATAGAGCGTGCGTATGGATAGATCTTGTTGGTGTGGGCCGACACCGGAGCTGGCAGGCCTCAGAGGAGGATATAGAGTCGAAGCGTGTTGTGGCGCTGCGCGTCACAACACTGACGTTCCTACTGGCGCCGTAGGCTCTTGCTTCTGGACTCTGTCGACATGCGCATTCCGCAACTGCATACTCCAACCGGGCTCATCCTTTGCCCGACCATCCACAGATGCAAGCTAGCAAGGCCACACGATTGTCATAGAATACATGTGCCACGTCCGTCTATCAGCCTACTCCCAGTCCTCGACCACGCCCATCCTGATGTCAGCTCCTTTGGACACCATTCAGCTCACAGGTTGAAATGCTTGACCACCATCATGACCTTGGCGCAGAATGCCTCGAGATGGAAGATCTTCTTGGACCCTTGGCGCATGCGCAGCTCGTAGTGTGCAGCCCAGTGCACGATCTGGGGCTTGAGCTCGTCATCGACGCGGTCGACGATACGCTCAGAGATCGTCTGGTGTCAGTTGGATGGCAAAGTTCAACCTACCTTCAGCACAACGGCCGGCGGGATGCAATGCGACAGCAGCTCGTACAGCTTGCCTCGCACCTCGAGGAGGCGCTGTGGGCTCTGCTCCCCAAGAATGGAGTCGGCGACCTTGGCACAGTACGTCTCCCAATCGGGGCGCGCGACATCCGCCCCGCCACGCATGTCGGGCTGCTGCATCCGCATGGCCTCGAGCACGAGCAGCGCCTTACGGAGGTTGCCGTCAGATGCGGACGTGATCTGCTCCGCCGCAGCTGCCGGGAGCACAAAGCGCTCCTTCTTCGCCACATGGTTCAGAACGCCAGTCATCTCCTCGTCGGTTGGGGCTGCGACGCGCACCAAAAGACAGCGAGAGCGGATGGGCGCGATGATCTTGCTCGTTGAGTTTGCGCACATGATCAAGCGCATGTTGGTCATGTACTTCTCCATTGTGCGACGTAGTGCAGCCTGAGCATCGCGGGTGAGCGCGTCGGCCTCGTTGATGATCACCACTGCCGTCAGTAGGAGAGGGAAGGTGACGCACCCTTGAACTTTTGTTTTGCGTTCAGGTCGACCTGCTGCGTCTGGGCAATCTCCTTCAATATATCTTGGATCACGACGCGGTCGTACATCCCCACATCTGAGGGGGTGAGCTCAATATGGTAGTTGGACTGGACCACGTTGACGTCGAGCTTGCGGTTTGAGGGGGTGACGAAGACACGCTGGTCGATGCGGAGCTGGTGTCAGCTTCTCGACAACACGCAAGCTCACCTTCTCCACGCCTGGTCCGTACAACTCGCGCAAGGTCGCCATGATGCGCGTCTGCTGTCAGCTCGAGCCATGAACGCCTTAACTAAGGAGCTACTCGCCTTCTTGCCTGCGCCTGATGGCCCGTAGAACATGATGTGCGGGAAGTCACCGGACGCGGCCTGTTGTCAGCTGGCCCAACCCATGTCAGCTCACAAGTGACCTCAACCGCGAGGACAGCTCCTCGTGGTACGACAGGTCATCGAGCGTACGTGGGCGGTACTGTGGTGAGCTGCAAACCATCTGTTAGCTCACCTTGTCGACCCAAAGCGACATGGTGAATGTAGAGGAAGGTTGAACCGACGCGTTCAAGGGGCTCGTAAGAAGGCGGCGCGGGACTGAGGGCGTGGACGTTTACGACAGTATTGATCAACCTGCGAGTCCTCGATAATCGGGGATAGATGAGAGATGAGTTGGTGTTGATTGAGAGCTAGTGTTTAATGATGATGTTGATGATGTTGATGACCAAAGTCAACTTGATGGTCCACTAACCCTACTAACCCAGACGCGTCTGACCTGACTGGAGATTGA
Organism: Cutaneotrichosporon cavernicola; assembly: GCF_030864355.1. Taxonomy (NCBI): domain Eukaryota; kingdom Fungi; phylum Basidiomycota; class Tremellomycetes; order Trichosporonales; family Trichosporonaceae; genus Cutaneotrichosporon; species Cutaneotrichosporon cavernicola. The sequence goes on along the minus strand of NC_083396.1, from coordinate 1,250,480 downwards.
GGCACGCCGTGCCTGAATCCAACTCCACGGAGACTTCCCCGCCAGACCATTCTTGTTCTCTTTGGTTCATCATCACCTCTCGGCAATGCTTTAGGATGGTATCCTCGACCTCCTCGCTCCCCTCCCGCGTCCTCTCTCCCTCGAGCAGCGCGTCTAGTCCCAGCTTACGCGCCCTCGAGCTCGAACAAGGTCCCGTGAGCGGCACATCGCTCGAGCGCACCAACACAATCTCCACGCTCGGCGGGTTCGAGTTTGAGCATGCGCTGTTACCGCTCAGCCTGTCGGGCGAGGAACAACAACAGGCCGAGCACAAGCATGTCGGGTTATTGCAGGGTTTGTTAAAGGAGAACGGAGCTGACTGTAGGCATGGCGCTCGTAGTGGGGATGCAGGTCGGGTCTGGTATCTTCGCATCGCCCGGCGTCGTCGTCGACTCGGTCGGAAGCGTTGGTGCCAGCTTGATCGTATGGCTCCTCTCGGGATTACTGGCATGGACAGGGGCGACGTGAGCTAACATGTGTGGGAAAGCTGATTTCAGGTCCTTTGCTGAGCTTGGGTGCGCCATTCCATTAAGCGGCGGCGCACAAGCTTACCTAGCCTACTCGGTGAGCTAGCACTGTTCCATCTGACGCCAGTTCGGGCCACTTCTCTCGTACCTCTTTACTTGGTCTGCGGTAACGACGCTCAAACCGGGTGGTGCGGCTATTATCGCCCTCATCTTTGGTGAGTATGTCAATCGCATGGTATACCAGGCCATCACTGGGTCCACCGAGGCCGTGGTGCCAGAATGGACCTTCAAAGTGACGGGAACCCTCGCCGTCCTCGTCGTCACGGCATTGAACCTGATATCTCCAAAGGCGGGAACACATTCGGCCGTCGTCCTGACAGGCATCAAGATCGGGAGCCTGATCTTCGTCGGCGTCCTCGGCCTCCTCTACCTCATCCGCAATGGGCCAGGCGAGTCCTTTGCCAAAGGATCAGTCTTCAAGGGATCGAGCAAGAACCCAAGCGACTACGCTATCGCGCTATATTCTGGCCTGTGGGCATTCGACGGGTGGGACCAGTGCTCGTTTGTCGGCGGCGAGATGACAAACCCTAACCGCGACCTTCCACGCGCCCTGCACAGCAGCATGACCATCGTGCTAATCCTCTTCCTGTCCGCCAACGTGAGCTACTTCATCGCCCTTCCACCAAGCGTGGTGGCGAGCTCCAACACAGTCGCGCTCGACTTTGGACGCGCCACAATCGGCAAACTCGGCGGACTTGTGTTCTCCACTCTCGTCGCGATCAGTTGCTTCGGCGCACTCAACGGCGGATGCTACACCAGTGAGCAACAGTGTTTGGAGATAGCTGACACCAGCGGCACGCCTCATCTATGCCGCGGCACGCGACCACTTCCTCCCCTCCATATTTGCGCGCCTCGACTCGAAGAGACGCACGCCCGACTTCGCCTTGTCCCTCAACGCCGCGCTCACCGTCTTCTTTATTGTCTTTGGCGGCGGGTTCAGGAGTGAGCTGGCACCATTTCCGGAGCTGACAACAGAACTCATCAACTTCTTCTCCGTGACGTCGTGGACATGGTACCTCGTCACTGTCGTCGGGCTTCTTTACCTCCGCATCAAGGAGCCGCACCTCGAGCGGCCGTACAAGGCATGGATCACGACGCCAGTCATCTTCTGCATGGTAGGTTTGCGCCCGACGAACCTGACGCAGATCGCAATGTTCCTCCTTCTCATGCCCATCTTCGCTGCGCCATGGGAAGGTCTCGCAGCCTTTGGTGAGCTATATTGCTCCCTATCTTAGCTCACCGCAGTGTTCATGGCCGCCGGCGTGCCGATGTACTACCTCACCGCGCGTTCCCGTTCCCAGCAAGCACGGGGTTATAGTCGCGTGGAGGGCAACGAAGAAGCAGCAGGCGGCATCGGTGCGACACTACGCGACGCCCACGCCGCCTTCATGGACGACGTGGCTCGTCTCCTCCCTCGGCGCTGGGCACAGCGCCTTGGGCCGACAGCCCCACCAGACAGAGAGGAGCGGCAGCGGATGCTCGACCGTGTCGAGATGGCAGAACTCTAGACTACATGCATACACCACTACAGGCCACGCACAACTACACTACAGGAACGATAGGTGGTCCTTGAGCATGCGCGCACCGAGCTCCTCGACCTCGTCGCGCCCTATCCACATGTCGGGAAGATTGAGGTTGCACATGACACTCGCACCCTTCCAGCTCATGAAGCGGGGGTTCAGTCCGCGTGGTGGCGGCACGATCGAAACGTGGTCGATAGGATACCCCCGTTGTCTGAGGAGGGCGGGCAGGCGGTCGGCGATGAATGGCGCGAGACCCTTGAGCGCGCTCCCGCCACCCACGAGTAAGATCGAACTGGCAGCCGTGCGCACCCTGTTCTCGGACGAGGCGGCGCTGATCGAGGCGGCGATGGCGCCGTCCAGCGGCGTTTTGGACGCCTCGAACACAACATCGAAGGAAGGAGTGTCGTCACCCTCGGCGTCGGGGGCGGGCGTGGCCGCCATCGACTGCATAGCGGTTGCCGGGGCGAGGGTTGCCGGTGCAGGCGTGGCGCTCTTCTCCCCGGGCGCCGGCGTTGGCGGGCCGCTCTTGCCCAATGGACTCACAGGCGCGGTCGCCTGTGGTGCGGGCGTGCTCCCCGTACTAACGGCGTCCTTGATCTCTGGCGCGGATGGGAGGAGGTGGGTGGTACATGCGCGCATGGCCACCGTCGGTTCGCCATAGGGGCTCTTGATCATATCGCTAACATTGGGGTTGACGGCGGTGAAGCTCACCTCGCGCTTGGTCTCAAAGTCGATCATGCGCGTGTCGAACCAACACAGTGGAGCGAGGACGTTTTCATCATACGTCCGAAGGAGGTACTTGTTCGTGAGACCCTTTTCGGGGACGACGTATAGGTCCCAAGGGGTATTGGCGACGAGGTGTTCCTCGAGTGTAGCCAGCTTGATCTTGAGATTGTCCATCATTATCCAGTCCTGCGTGCGGGCCAGGTCCAGGTTCTTGTAGGGAAAGCTTGCGCGCTGGAGAAGTGCCGACAGAGCGACTGTCACGTCGTCTCCGCCGTACGACAGGCGCATCCGCGTGTCGGGGTTGACCACGCCCTCCTCCACCAGAGTGACGGAACTCGTCTGCGCGCCGATATCTACCACGCACGCGCTGCTCATCCCCGCGCTAAAGATGGCGCAGTAGCTCTCCTGGTGGATTGCAATCTCCTTGAACCCCATAATGTTGAGAATTACGTCCGTCATTCGCTCGACGTAAACCCGGTTCCCAAAGTCCGGGACTACAAGCACGACGCTGTAGTTCTTGTAGTCCTTAGGCCGGATGTCGAGTTCAGTCCGCAGGCTCTCCTGTAAGATGAGGGTGATATCGTCAATTAACAGCTGGAGGCTATCCCAGTCACGCCCATTGAACCCCCGCTGGTGGATGGGATATCGGACCCGGAAACCCGCGCTGTCTGCGAGCCGCTGCGCTTCAGTCCCAACGACAAAGGGACGACCGTCAACCTCAGTCCAGTCGACGCGGTAGGGGTCGTTGTGTTCCGGAATCGTCTCGGGTTTGGCCTTCGCGTTGGCGGCGTTCACACGCGCGCCGTCTCGCGCATCCGTCACAAGCTTGTTCACGCGCAGCTTGTTGCGCAGGTACTCGCGCAGGTGGCCGATGTTGTCGTCCACGTCGGCCGCACGCTTCCCTAGTACTGGTGGGTCGTGGCCACCTGGCGCGTCGGCCGCGCGCGCAATGCAGTTCGGCACTTCGTGAGGGTAGAAGTCGGATGCGCGGCCGAGGCGCAGATTCCGTGAGCCGGGATGGATGACGAGGATGCGGCTGAGGCGGGTTTGCTGGGGTGAGCCGCGAGCACACAAAAGAGGAGAGGGAGCCGCGAGCGAAGCGAGCGCGCAGAGAAGAAAAAGTGGTGAAAGGGTGGCGAAACTCACTTGCTCCTCCTTCCGCTTCTCCTCCTCCTCCTTAGCCGTGAGGACGACGCCATCCTCATTCCCATTGCCGTTACCGTTGCCATTCGCCTCTCCCTCCCCATCTCCTTTCGCCTCATCGTCTTTTACCTTCTCCTTCTCCGCCTCCTGCTCCTTCCGCCGAGCAAGCACGATCTGCCGCCGAACCTCGACGTTACTCTCTTTCTGCAAGAAGTCGCCGACGGGATTACGAATGTTGAAGAGGGAGGGCACGAATGCCGTCGTATAAGCGGTCGTATGCTCGGCCTTTGGTTTGGCCTTGCGGGTCGGTTTACGAGGTGCTGGCGCGGAGGGTCCGGCGACGGGCTCCTCGGGGGCCGGGGAGGAGGGCGCCGTGAGGTCCGCGATATCCATGTTGGTGTATGGTTCGTTGGAGGAATGAAGACGCGGAACGTAGTGGTGAATATCACTGGTGGAGGTGATGTGCTTGTCTGCCCCACTCTACCCCATCTCCCTTAGACACCATACGTCTTTTGGTCCCGGGGACTCCGCCCCTCCACCTCCACTCCACTACCTTTTGCTTACCTCTCTCGAGATGGCGATTTGCCCATCAACCACCATGTCTCTCCGTTTCGCCCTCCGACCACTCGCTCGCCCCACCTTCCGGCCCCTTGTGCCCGTCCTCGCACGAGGGTATGCCCGCGCAGCGCGGAACGATATGGGCGAGGGCGAGGCGGCCATCTACAAGATGCTCGACGAAGCGTTTCCGGGGACGCGTCTCGATGTGCAGGACGTTTCTGGTGAGTCACCGTGCTGTGGTGATGCTGTGATGGCGAGGGGCATCTGGGAGGTGGAGTCGCGCGTGGCTGAGGGATAGTGTTTCGGCGTGCTTTGCTTTGCATGGCTCCACTCCACTCCATCCCACTCAGCTTCACCTCGGGCACTACCTCCACTCCACCTACATCGCTCGGCCTCGGCTAACACCAGGCGGCTGCGGATCGTTCTACGCCATCATGATCTCCTCTCCGGCGTTCAAGGGCCTCACAATGGTCAAACAGCACAAGCTCGTCAACGAGTGCCTCAAGGAGACAATCAAGGGTATCCACGGATTGCAAGTGAGCTCAGCTCAACCCCTCAAACCCGCTGACCGCAGCTCAAGACGATCGCAGAGGACAGCGCGTAATAGTACATCTAGCATATGCATAGTAAGCCTAGTCGGTCGCTGCGGGTGTGCCGGTGGTGGGCGTGTCTGCGTCGGCGTCGGTGTCATTTGGCGTCCCGTTAACAGCGCCAGTCTTCTTGGCCTTCTTCTTCTTGTTCTTCTTCGCGCTCGCGCTCAGGCGGGTAAGGATCTCGTAGCCCGTCTCGGTGATGAGGATCGTCTCCTCGAACTGGGCTGAACGACGGCCGTCGAGCGTGACTGCCGTCCAGTCGTCACGCCAGTGGTCGAGGTTGGCCGTGCCGAGGTTGATCATCGGCTCAATAGTGAACACATGCCCGGCCTCCATGCGGCCCGGCATCTTCGAGTTGCCGTAGTGTACAACGTTGGGCTCGCAATGGAATTGGTAGTGGATACCGTGGCCTGTGTACCGGCGCACGATGGAGTAGCCTGTGGGTTTGATGATGGACTCAATCTTGTTTCCAATCTCGCGGTACGGCACACCAGGCTTGCAGATCTTGATCGCCTCATCCATCGACTTCTTCGTCGCCGCCATGAGGTCCAGGCTCTCCTGGTTGACCTTGCCGACGGGGTAAGTGGCGTTCAAGTCGCCGTGGAAGCCGCCGTGATACAGCGACACATCGAGGTTGACAATATCGCCCTCCTGCAGCGGCCGCTGGTCGGGGATACCGTGACAGATGACCTCATTAATGGAAATGCACACACTCTTGGGGAACTTGGAGTAGTTGAGGGGCGAAGGGTAGCAGTCGCGGTCGATTGAGGCCTGGTGGCAGATGGCGTCGAGCTCGTCTGACGTGATGCCGGGGCGGATGAAGCTCGCAGTGTAGTCGAGCACCTCGCGACTCAGTCTGCACACCTTGCGCATGCCCTCGATCTCCTGCGCGTTGAGCACCCTGATGGAGCGTTCGCGCACAGCCTCGCATGGGCTGAAGCCGTTGGCTGACAAGTCAGCTAGGAAACCGAATGGACCCACGGTCATCGGCATAGTCTGGCTTCTTGATGCCCTTTGGGATTGCGCGCCTCGGAGACAGCGGGTACACGGGCCGCATAGTCCCTGTGAAAGGGTAGTTGCGCATGTTGGCAGGCAGCGTCGAGTTCTCTATGTGTCAGCCGTGATCTGCGAGCGCGAGCAGCGAGTATAACCAGCCTCGTGCAGCGACACGGCCAAGCCTAGCTAGGCGAGGCCGACGCACACCACACCAATACGCACTGTCGCTCTCAGCATCTGCGCTCATCTTGACAATGTTGTGCACGATCTTGTGTGTTCCCTGTGGTCAGCTTGGCGTCATTAGATAACCAACCCAGTTGTTCTTGAAGCAGGCCTGGTCGCAGAAAAAGCTGCCATTGATGCCCAGCCTTCGGTTAGCCAACACGCGATGGGGACTCACTTCTTGCAGCTGGGGCACTCGAGGCGCGAGGCCTCCTTTACTTGGCATCCGGTGCAGAGCATTTTATTTTAAAGGGTAGGTGGCAAATGGACAAGTGTTGAAGAAGAAGTTAACTTGGCCTCATGACAGGCACCATCTAGTCCCGGCCGCCATCTAATACGGAACTATATTACAAAATGCTATTACCGCCGGCAGGTGCCCCGCCTCCACCAGGGTCGATCCGGTCGTCAGAACACTCGTCATAGCTTCCCACCTTCCACTATCCCATCAGATCTCAAGAACCATGGCCGCGCGCGCAATCGCAACAGTCGCGGCACTCGATCACCTCGTCTTAACGGTCCGCTCGATCCCAACTACCGTCGCATTCTACGAGCGCCTTGGTATGCGGCACGAACTATTCCGCACACCCACAGAGGTACGGCACGCCCTCCGCTTCGGCCTGAGTAAGATCAACCTCCATGAGGCCGGGAACGAGTTTACTCCCCGCGCAACGCTGGCTAAACCGGGTACGGCCGATCTCTGTTTTTTAGTCGATGAGAAGGTCGGCACCGTCCAGAGCCGCCTTGAGATGGCTGGGATTGAGATTCTAGAGGGGGGAGGGATCGTGAACCGTACCGGGGCAAGGGGGGCTTTGCTTAGTGTGTATATCCGCGATCCGGACGGTAACTTGATTGAGTGAGTGCGGCGGGGAGTGGGAAGAGACGGGGAAATTGAGGAAGACGGGGGATGGGTAGCTGAGAGGGCTGACCGCAGACTCTCAAACTACGAGGACGACATTCACGCGTGAGGGACCGTTGTACCGTGGTCGATTGCCAGCGGGTGTCCCAGAAAGTCCCTGGTGAGAGAGGTTGTGCGAGAGCTGATTTGAGACGTGGCAGTTTCTGGGCAGATGGCCAGACCGACCCAGATGAGGAAACAGTATCTTAGGGCAGAAACGTAAGTGTGCGTAAGCTGCTGGTGTTGCTGACTCCAGTGAATGTGGAAGTGCGGAATGGGAGTTGTACGCCCGTCTCGAGTCTGACAAAGCACTTGTATCTTGAACACCGTGAACACGCTTCATGTTTGCGATCTGTCCAGAAGGCTCTGATTGTCGACATCGCCTGTCGGTGGTTACATATCCAGCTGTCACAACTGGGACAGTTTGCTAAATCTTCAGCCGGGGGATGTGCATATGTGGTGTACAGTCTGCGACGCAGCCGCTCCTTCTCTCACCGTTGACCGATGCCAGAACCGAGACTGGGGAATAGGATCTCTCAGCTAGTCGGAGTTTCTGGCACTCGGCCTCAGAGAGTGTCCTGCGTTGAAGATCTCGGAGTTCTGGGGGGCCACGCTAGAGCATCATCCGTCCCGTTATGCCAAAGGCAAAGCGCAAGTCACCTTAATTACGAGGTGCCTACCTTCCGTTCCGTACATCGCGACTATCTACGTACTTGTGAAATCGCAATGGGGTAGATACACTTCCACCTCCGCTTGGGAATGTGGCACTCAACTTCACTGCCACATACTGCTACAACGTCCTCCCGACCGTCAACCGACACAAACATCCCTTCATACCAAAAATTCAATTACAGAGCGACGCAACTGCCCTGAACACGGCCCGTCTTCGTGGATTTCTCTTGAACCTTTGTCAATTGCTCTAGTCGACGGGTCTCGCAAGCACCATATTCCACCGGTCCCAGCAAAAGGCGACCCTCAACTTTGTTGTACACCCAGAGAAGCACACGCAGCAGTCTTCAATGCCTCCAATGCCTCCAATGCCTCCATGGACTACGCCAATGCTCCTGTCTGTTCGGTGGTGCCTCAAATACCCACCCAAAAACCGCTAAATTCATCAGCGAGATGGCCGAGCGGTCTCGCGCTGTGTAAAGGTGTAGATGCACATCCGGTTACTCACTCTTAAAGAGGAGAGATATCCAAATTGTTCTGCAAAGTGGGGTTTACATTCCCAAAACAGGTCCCGGAACCTCAATGGGATTCGAACCTCTGTTGTCTAAAACAGTCGGACGTGGGTTCGAATCCTACTCTCGTCAACAATCCACTCACTTTCCTGACTCTATTTGTTGCTCGCTGCTTGAGGTCGGGTCGGTTGGTGATCGGATGCTGCAGATGTTCCGATTCCGGCGAGTGAATATTTAGTTCCGTGTCTGTGTGGACCAATTTGTTCCCGTTGATTCTTCGGAGTCGGAGATACAGCGGTCAACGGAGTGTGGAGGCGGGCGGATGAGGTAGACGAGATAGATGTAAGCCGAAGAAGATGATAGAGTAACGCTTCTGCGCCGCCGGCACGCCTCCAGCATGCACCTCCTCTGCTTTGGGTTCTTGGTAGGGAACTGATCGGCATGCACGCGACTTAGGCGCTATGGATGTGATTCCAAAGGTTGTACAGTGCAGTACAGTACAGTACAGTACAGTACAGTACAGTATACTACACTACACTACACTACAGTGCAGTTGTGTCAATATTGACACGGTGACATTACAGGCGAGCCTGATACGGCAAGAGTGAGGTCCATTCCAGGGCCTAGACCAAGCGGACCAAGCAAACCAAGTCAAGAGTACGTAGTGAGAGAGTGTTGATAATCTCAACTCATTGGGGCCAAGTGCCGTGAAAAGACTAATGATCCGCTCGGATGCACTACTTTCATGTACCTCTTACCCTGGATACCGACGATTTCACCTTGAGATCCTGGGGAGACAATAGCAAGTGCAGGGGCCAGGGGGAGCGGGTCAAGTAATAGTCGGATTGTGGCTGTTTAAAGCGAGCGAGAAGTATCGGGTGCGAGGAGTGAGGACGAGGGCAAGGGCGAGGGCGAGGGGCAACGTAGGTTAACTTTCTACTTGACTTGCTTGTTGAAAAGGTCATCCCGCCTCCGCCTCCGTTATAGGCAGTTACATACAACGGATCACAACCCGGCTACTCGGTATACTTGAAGGATACCAGCCGGTATTTGCATATTTATCCGAGGTATAACGTATCTCGTCAAATCAACAACGTATTCTTAACATAGATTAGTGATTAGACAATTAGGGATTACTGAGACAGGTAACTTGGTATAGTAGTGAAACCAAGGCCCATCCATAGCCCAGAAGGCCATCATTCAACTGCCCTGGTTGATCTACTTGCGCCGCCTCACCACCATCCACACTTTGCTCACTCTCAATCTCAATCCTCCTCTCGTCACCATTATTACCTCTCACTCAACCTCCCCCCACTCTTTCCCATCCCAATCTTGGCCACTGTGCTACCCGCTCACCCACACGCTCGCCACCTCGCATCCCGTCTCGGCTCATGGCCTACCTTGACCCTTGTTAGGCCCCCCCCACTGTCGCCAGATTCATAGCGCTTCTACGCCGCTGCCCGCATGGCCGACTCGTCTCGCCAAAACATAATGTCAACCGCCGTGCGTCCGCAGGGTACACAATCATTACAACGTCAACAACAATCTGCCTCATCTTGGAAACCCATGACCATCAAACGCGACAGAGAAGACGAGGCCCCCCAAAAGGCCAAGAAGCTAAAGCGCAAGGGAGGCAAAGCATGCGTCTACTGCCGGCGCAGGTGCGTGCGAGCCTAGTCATGCAGACTGGCTCTACCCCGCTCAACAAGTCAGCTAACTCAACAGCCATATGGTCTGCGAAGGTGGACGGCCCTGTGAACGATGGTATGTATGATCATGCAGCCAGAGGCTAGCTCAGACTAACACGCAGCATTAAGCGCGACATTGCACATCTGTGCCGAGACGTCACGCCGCCCGCATCCATGCCAGTCAAGAATGAGCCGGAACCAGAACCCGCTCCACCTCCTCCCCCGCTGTCGCAGCCACAGCCCATCCTCCCAGAAGTCCAGGTTCCGGATCAGCCGCAGGACCAGCTATATGACGCTGGCTCGTCGAGCTGGCCACTATTGCCAGACGCCAACGGGAACGCGCATGACGCGCTCAGCTTTGATGCCATGACAAGACAGTCGTCGACCGGCCTGACGGATGGATGGGGTGTACACACCAACGCCGAATTTGGCATCCTCTCGTACGTGTGCTCGCGTGCGCAACTGCTGACGTCCAGCGACATGCTCAAGACATTGCGAGTACCAAGTTTGCCAGGCGGATTTGTCGACGTGCTCTCACAGGTCGTCAATAACGGCAATGGCAGCACGAACAGCATGCCACTAGACCCACACCAATTGCCCCCAGGGCTGCTAGATAACCAACCAGGACCGCAGCTCAACTCGACAGAACCAATTGCCGGCCCGTCGTCGTTAGAACTCAAGGGCAAGAGCAAAGACAAAGGCAAAGAACCGCTGTCGAGCATTTCGCGCATCGAGCAGTACCTCCTCGCGGCCGCCGACCAGCCGAACGGTTCGCGCGCGTCTCGACTCACTCAGGTCATCCGCGCCAAGTACGAAGCCGGGCTACTCAAGCCGTACGACTACATCAAGGGTTACGAGCGCATGAACAGGTGGATGGACAGCGGGCGCGCAGGCGCACGCGAGGGCTCGCGGGCGAGCAGTCCAACCAAGGGGCACAACGGCGAGCGCAAGCGGCTAGTGGTACCTCCGCCTCCACCAAGTGGCAGCAGTATTTCGCCAGAGTCGCGCAGACGCATCCTCGCCGCGCTCGAGGCGTTCCGGCCCAGGTTCCGGCGCATCGCCAAGGAGCTCACCGACTTGGACTTGGTGTTTGTTGAGGAGGCCAACGAGCGCCTCATGCTCCAGTATGACCGTGCCCTCGCGTCCATCCACACACCGTCGTGCATCTGGCGCCGCACAGGCGAAATCCAGAAGGCCAATCAAGAGTTTGCCAAGCTCACGGGCATTCCAGCACCGCTGTTCCGCAACGGCCAGCTATGTGTTTATGAGCTCATGGACGAGGACAGCGCAGTGCGCTACTGGGAGGGTTATGGAAAGGTAGCGTTTGAGAAGGGTAAGTTTCACGGCGTCGGACGATCATCGGGCGACCTGACCGGGGTTACACTCAGGACTTGGTTTGAGTGTGGCTTCTGGCTCCACTCGTCAACTCGTCTTCTCGCATCTTTTGTCACCGCGCACAGGCCGCTGACTTGTCAGGCCAAAGCTCACTCTACACGTACTGCACGCTCAAGATTCCCCTGTCGCTCACGCGAGCTCAACCTGCGCGAACACAGGGTAACACGCCAGCCCATGGCCCGACACAAGCCATGACGACAGTACCAGACTTTCACCTACCACCCTCGCTAGCCATGTCGTCGCTAGCTATGTCTTCGAATTCCGGCCCAAGCGGTCCACAACACGGAACGATCGAGGAAGAGTTCCGCGTCATCAAGACGTGTTTCAGCATCACGATCCGGCGTGACCGCTACGGCATCCCGGTCGCCATCATGGGATCATGGATTGTGAGTGAAGCTCTAGAATGTCTGTGCTGACGAAATAGCCGATTGTAAGCTGATAGACGAGCGAGGTAGGTTCGTCATCCTGAGGCTATGGACGCTCCTCCTTGCATATTGTATCATCCTTTGCATGTCGATGTAATAGCGTGTCAGCTGTGTGGCTGTACAGCTGCAACATTAAGGCATAGAGTTTGTAATGAGTGAGTGTGGCGTTGGCTTAAGACCGAGTCTTAGCCCCTTGACTATTGTGGCGGTAAGATTGATCGGAGACGAAAGTATGACGTAGACTTGACAGGCTGGCACCCTGTTTGGTCGATGACTGCATGATTGTATGACTGCAGGCTGCAGGATCATGACTGGATGGCCTGGATGGGGCCCTATTAGTTTGTTGGGCTCCACACGCGTATCTCGGCCTGTCATGTACCATGCACCTTGAATCATGAACCAATGCACTGCACCCACACCATGCGCAACTGCGCCATGCGTAGACGTCTCGTGACATGACATTGGTTCGTACACGAATCCCGCATCCCATCACTCTTTCTAATTTCTTCCTCTTCCTCTTCATCCCTTTCATATCTCCCTTGCATCCTTCTTGATATCCCATCACTTCATCTTCATCTCCATTTCTTGTAGACAACTAGTCCTGTCTTCTTGGGTCACCCGAACCAACGCGACCAACAATGACTCGGTATGTCGCTCCCATCACTCCCATCACACAATGATGCCGAGGCGTTCCGCCACTGTACACTTCCCGCCGTCGCTGCTCGTCACCTTCCTCCTTGCATCTCTGGTGGCGACGGCCTTTCTCTGCTCTGGTGTCGACAATACCTACACTTCCCGGTCTCCGTCTTCCCTCTTCGTCGCTCTCGCTTCATCCCTCCTCTCTCACTTCCTCCTATCCTCGCCCTCCGTCCGCGCCCTCCGTCCCCGCCCTTCTCTCCCCCCTCCCAAATCCCCTCTCCTAAACCAAACCCCAACTACCAAACCCCCCAACCCCACACAAGCGACTAACCCCAGTGACTCACCAGGCCAGTATGACTCGTCCGAGCTGCGCGACCTGTCGACCGCGCCGGCGTCTGTCCGCGCAGCCAACATCACCATCATCCACCCCCAGTTACGTGACCTCGTGCTTCCCATCGAGCGCGGTCGCGTCCTCTACCCCCACGGCACAGCGATTGAGGATCAGCGGTGGACGGAAGATGACGACAACCCCGGCGGCGCACGGAGCTACATGAACAGCCTGGCCAAACTCTCCTTTGTACCGACATGTCTTACCTCCAAGTGCGTAGATATATTCTGCGCCCTAGACGCCCCGCTGACCCCAGCGACGGCATCCTCGCGTGCGGTGGGCAGAAGGGCGAACTGTTCATGACCGACATTCCTGTCAGTGGCAAGGACCGTCTCGACAGCTCGGTGAAGCCCTTCACACTCACCCTCACCCTGCCGAGCCGCTCGATCAACAACGCCATCACCATCCTACCGTCCTGGCCGCGAGGTTGGGCGATGCGCCGCGCCGAGTGGAAGCGCGCGTACGCTGCTTATGCTCGTGGCCACGAAGATGAGCTTGATGACTCTGACGTCGAAGCAGGCGAAGACGCAGACGATGACGACGAGTACATGGACTACCTCCAGGAGGAAGAGGAGGACGAGACCCTCTCTCCCGCAAGCAGCGTCGCAACCTACCCGAATACTATACCGTCCGGCCTCCGGCGGCTGTCTGGACAGTACCACCGCCAACCCCAAGTCGTCACGCAGGGACGCGCTTCGCCGGCGAGTGTGGGCAGTTCGCACTCGCACCGGCGGCGGGTAGACGAGCCGCGCATCCTCGTGAGCAACAACGACAAGACTGTCAAGATGTTTTCCCTCCGCCGACTTGGCGAGGACGACGAGCGCGCCCCGCCGCGGGAGCGTGAACCCGAACGCAGGGGCACAGAGTGGGAGCTGGCGCCGACGAGCGCGCTTCGCCGCACCGAGGGTGGGGACCCGCGCTACGCGCTCGACGGGCGGGCGCTCCTTCCTCTCCCACCACTGCCGCCACGCCGCGCACTCTTTGGCAGCACGTTAGGGTACGACAGCATCGGGCTGAACGAGGGCATCCTCGCGCAGGATCTGCATTCACCTCCCAGTCCGCCACCCCGCATGGGTACAGAAGACGTCACCCTCCGCGGCTCGCGATACCCCGGCGAAAGCCTGGCCGACTACCGCGCCCGCATGCCGGCGGGGGAGCGCGACGAGCGGATCTGGTTCCGCATGCGCGCCCAGCGCCGTGCCGAACTAGAGGCGCATGTTGGGCTGGCGCCGGCGCCTCCGCAGGAAGGCGACTGCAAACTCTCAAGCATTGGCGGCCAGCGCTTCAAGCTGGCTGTCAACCACTCCTCCCTCAGTCCGGACTTGCGCACAATGGTCACTGTTGGCGACAGCACCGACGTGTTCTTGCACGAGGTGCTCGATGGAGGCCAGAACTTCCGGCGGATAGGCGTGTACAATGCAGCAACAGACTCGGGCTTCAGCACAAGCTGGAGCCGGGACGGGCGGCGTTTCGCCGTCGCAAGCCAGGACGGGCAGGTGACGGTATGGGACCACCGCTCTTCGCGGCCGCTCGCCATCTTCCACACTCAGCCCCAAGGATCGCGGTACAGCGACTTGGACGATCGTACGATGGACCCTCCAGTCGGCTCGCAGTCTGGCCTCGAAGCTGCGCGGGTAGTCAAGTTCTCGCCCGAGGGCGCGTCACGTGACCTACTCGTGTTCAGCGAGGAGTTGACGCGCATCCACATTGTCGATGCGCGTACGTTCCAGACGCACGTGTGTGTTGAGGTGCCGTTCGAGGTGGCGAGCGCTGCTCCGCCTCCCTCCCGCAGGCCGAGACGCGGTGTCGACGGCGGGTTATACGGTATCTCGGGGATTGCGTTTGATCCTAGTGGTGACTGGCTGTATGCTGGCACGGAGCGGACTGTTGTCGAGTGGGATATGCGGCGGTACGGCGGCGGCGAGGGGGGTACGTGGTCCATGGCGTAGGCCGAGCTGAATGTAGCGAGCGAGGCGGCCCTGGCGAAACCCAAGGCTTGGGTTGGAGGGGGGTTGTTGGATTTGTTGGATCGCTTGGAGCGGGAGCATGTCGAGCAGTTGCCTCGTTGTGGCCAAGTAATTGCATAACAACATCATCAAATCAGTACAGTACGTTGTAGGAAACAAAGCTATGTTGTGTGCCAGGGGGATATGATACAGTGTGGATCAGGCTACCACTCAAGTTGAGCCAGCAAGCCATGCGCCTCAGCCGCGTCGGCTGCATCCCGTTCCGCCACGACCCGCGCATACATGACTGGGCAGTCTGCGCTATTGCAGAGCACCGTCTCGACTGGCGGCGTGCCAGAACAAGAAGTGCAGATGGAATGTAAATCCCTCGCGCGGGCCTGTACGGCGTTCTCGCGCCCCAGCAGCGCCGTAGCCGCAACGTCTGGGCCTCGTTTACACGCCACACAAACGGGTCCGCCTTCGTCCCCGCAAATCCGGCAATGCAGCGAGGCAAAATGCGCGTCGATGCGCGCCGCAACCCCGCCGTACCGCTTAGCAGCGCGGGCGCGGGGCATGCTGTCGTACCATTGCTCGACGTCGCCGCCTACGAGGTTGAAGATACGGGCGAGAGGCGGAATAAGGAGGTTGCGGATATAGTATTCTGCGTCGATACCAAGTGAGCGTGACGCCAGCATTTCCTCGGGCGTGCGAGCGCGGTCGATCAGGCGCCGGCCCTCGGCGTTGGAAATGACGTAGGGCACGCGCTCGGCGTACTGTGGCTCGTCGCGTGGATCTTTAAGGATACGCCGGAACGCCACGGCCGCGCCCGGAGGTGGGGGTACCTTTGTAGAGTAGGTCCCCAAACGCACTTCCTTTGCGATGATGAAGTCTTGGATCGAGACGCGGCCAGCGAGGATCTTGCCCCACTCCGACCTGCAATGCGCCTTGATCTCACTCAGGTCGTTGCCACGGAAGAGCATCTTCAGGCATACTTCCTCGAGCTTGGCCTGCGCTGGGAAGCCATCACGCCGGATCGTCTCGATGCCCTTGGCATCGAAGGAAGGTTCCGTCTCGTCTGGGCGCTCGTACTTGAATCCTACGTAGCGTTTCTTCGCCATGAGGATGCAGCCCATGTACACCTTCTCAAACTTGAGTGTGACGGGCTTGGGGTTGATCGCCGTGACTGCGCGCGCAATGTCGTGCCCGATCTTGAAGGCCTGTTCCTTGGACCGGCCGGGGAGTGAGACGAACAAGCTGTCTGTGTCGCCGTAAACAACGGTGGCGTCCCACTCTGGGCGCGAGTGGATAAGTTCCTGCGCCTTCTCGAGGGTCTCGCGGCCAGTCTGCACGATCGAATCAGCAATCTCGATACACGGCATGCGGCCAGAATAAGTCGCGGACGTGTAGCCGTACGTCACGTTTGCCATGAGCTTGAGGGCGAGCTGGCGTGCGTTGAGGAGTTGGTTAAGCGCCTTATCTCCCCTTGCACCCTTCATCGCATGCTTGACCATGACACGCGTGTCGAGAATCTCGCCGAGCATCTTGGCCAGTAGACTCTTCCTTACCGCCGGCTTGACGAACACCATCCCGTTCGGCGTCACCGTCAAGTAGTCTTTCAGCAGCTCGAGCATGCCGTCCGACACCTTGAGTTCGGTGAATCCAAACTTGTCCGTACCCTTAAACTTCTCCACGCGTCCCAAGCATGTTGAGTAGCAGATGTTGTACGCGATCATGACGGAGGGGTACAGGCTCTGAAAGTCGAGCACAATGACTGGGTGCGAGTAATACTTGCTCTCGGGCTCGGCGATCAGGGGCACGGCGAAGGGCGCATTCTGCAGTCCCACCTGGGCGCGGGAGGGCGTGACGAGGATAAAACTCTCAGGCTTGGCGAGGCGGAAGAGGAACGACTCGACCTTGAACTGGGAACCGCGGAAGACGACGGCGTCAAAGTCGACGCCGAAGACGCGCCCGAACTCGGCGTTCTTGGATACGACCTCGGCCGCGTCGATCAGCTCAGCGTACAACACAACGCGCTGAAAGAGGATGCCGAGGACACGGGCGGTGTGATCTGGCGTCTTGCTCCGCCATAGCGCGGTGAGCGCTCCGGCAGTGAAGTGCGGTATACGCTGTCGAAGTACGTGAAACACGCAATTCTCGAACGTATAGATATTCAGCGTGACTTCCGAGCGCAAGATGCGCCAGATGTTTAACACGTGCCGCCCGGCGACCTTGAACACGCTTGTATGGTGCTCCGAGTACGCGTCTTTCCGGATCGGCCCATTGCTTGAGACAAGCCGTGAGATGTCGTCGGCAAAGTCTGTGCCAAACCCCTGCGACGCGCGGGCCGCCAGATACCCCCACGATGCGTTGTGCAGTTCCCACCCCGCGAGCACGTCCGGATCCCATTGGCGAACGGTGTCGATCACCCAGTTGATCAGGTCAAGCTCGCTCTCGACGTAGAAGCACGGGATGCCGTCGAGGCGCGCCCGTCGTTCGGCGGTCTGCTCACTTCCGACGAGCACATACCCAGCGTGATATCCTGTATGGTTCACGGTGTCCGGTAGCGACTCATCATCGTTCTGGAAGCAAAAGAAGACGGCAGCCATCTCGTCCTCAGCCGGGTCCGGGAGGAGTTGCCCGCGGGAGGGCGCTGATGTCAGCTGAACATCTGCGAGCGGGAGCTCACCGAACACCTCGAGCAGAAGCACGCTCATGTTCTGCTGCTCGCGCCGTGCGAGTCTCTGCGTCAGCTTGAAGCCGTACTTGTTCTTCTGAGTGGGGCCTGCGAGCTGCGATGCAGCGAGTTTGATCCTGGCTTCCTCGGCATCCTCTTTCGCACACCAGTCGACAACCACTCGCTTGCAGGGTGGAGGCGCGCCATACTCCCAGCCACGTTTCGAGCTCCCCCTATCGCCCTCTGCACGCCGTGTACGGAGCCAGTGCCGCGGTGTCGCCTCGCCCTCAAATGGTGGCAGCTCAGCCACAGTGTTGGTCTTGACATTAAACACCCGCCCTGCGAACTGCTTCGGGCGTGGTGGCACGTCCGCGGGATTCGAGTAAAACGGGGTCGGATACTCGACCGTGTCAAGTCCATAGGATGCCATGGACTCAACGACGTGTTGTTTGGGTGGTGGTGCGTCTGCGAACGTCCACGCGTCCAAGGCGAGGTCTGGCCCCGACGAATTGGACGTCTCTCCACCACTGGGGTGGGGCTGGGAAGACTGGGACGGGCGAGAGGGATGTGAGGGGTGGGACGGATGGGACTTGTGAGAGGAATGGCAGGTCTGGGAAGACTGACTCGGATTGGCAAGGGCAGGAAAAGGCTGGGTAGGACTAGAAAGACGCACGCGCTTCGTCGGGCGCTGTGTCGCGTGGGCGTCAGCCGCGTTCAGGCGTTGTTGTGTTGGTGTAGCGTCGACCGCGGTGTTCAGCATCGTCGGCGACGGGCCGGGTCTTCTGGTGAGCAGGGTAGGCGATAGCGCATGCTTGAGCGTTGAGAAAGGGATGAGAGGCGACGGTTGCGCATTAGGCGGCGGCAGCTCTGGCGTCTTGCACGCCTTGATCTCCGTGAGCATCGGGACGTGGTCTTCCTCCTCTTTATGTTGGACGGGTCTTGACTCTGCCTCCTGGGGGCTTGGTGTCCACGCCGTAAACGACCGCCTGGTCTCGGGGAGCACGACGGTGTTGGGTGAGAGTCTCGGCTTGGTTGGCGTGGCGACACGCGACGAGTGTTGAGCAAAGAAATTACGCACGAGGGAGCGGGGCGTGCTACCACCATTCTGCCGCGTAGGCGTACTTGGCGCATAAGGGTTCGGGGAGGAGAGGCGGGCAGGCGACATGGCGAGGGCGCTTAGGTCGCCGAAGCCGGCCTCCTCGATCGCCCGCCGCCGAGCCGAGCTACCTGACTTGCTGGGAGAGGTGTCCAGCGCTGGCGTGGAGACGCGGCTCTCCCCTACCTGCGTCTTCAGGAAGCGCGTGATGTCGTCGTCGCCGATCGCCACTTGGGTTGCGCGGAACGCCTCGGCCTCCCTTACAGCCATGAGGTGCTCTCTCTCACCTGGCTCTGCCTCCTCTCCATCATCTTCCTGGACTTGGGTGGCGTCAACCTCAGCTTCGACGTGCTCCTGTGACGCCTGCGTCGCAAACTCGAAGGGGTTGTGCTCCTCCTCCTCCTCTGGTGGAGGACTCGGTGGGGCTTGCGAACTCGGTGGCGAGCTTCTTATCCTCTGTGTTTTCTGGGTCTGTGTGCGCTTGGGCCAGCCAGCCGAAACAGCCTCGAACGCAGTCATAATCCACCGGTCGTACTTCTTCCGCTCTCCGTTCGCTCCGGTCTGCAATGCGTGGCTCACCTGGTCAAACGTGAGGCGGCTTCGACGGCGTCGCTCCACCGACATTCGTTCCTCGAGGATATCCCAGAGTTCCGGCGAGATCTTCCAGTCGCCGCCATGGTTTTCGACATCCGACCCATCAACCTTGTACCCCAGCTCGGCCATGGAACGGCCCCGACCTCCACCCGATACGGGGAGCAAGGCCGCCTCGCTGGTTCCCAGGCCTTTGGCAGCTCGTCGCCGCCGCTCGTCCTCCCAAAGCTCCTTCATGGCCGGCACGAGCTTCTCCTCGGGATGCAGCGGCTGGTGTAGGAGTTCAATGAAGTCCTGGTGCAGCGGCCGCTCGGCGAGGCGGTACCTGTTCAAGATCTGGTGCGGGAGAACATCGATCTCGAGGGAGGAATAAGTATCTCGCGGCGGGGAGATGTTGGGTGAATAAGCCATGTGGGACGGAATCGTCTCGGACGTGAGCCAGCCGGGAGGATCCTCCTCCCCGACCTCGGGGAGAGGATGGCGGAACAGGCCGCCGGAGAGGTCGAGCCACCCGCAGCCGTACAGGTCAAAGTCACACATAAACTGCAGGACGTGGGAGAGATGCGCCTCGTGAGGCTGCCACACCTTGCCCAAGACGACGGGCTTGTGGAGCTGTTCGACTGCCACCCGCATACGGTTAGGGTTGGCAAGGCTCACCTTGAGCCAGTACGAGTATCCGACGTGGTACCCGTAGAACGGGATGCCCTTCACCAGAACGACCGACAGAACGTGCAGATGTCGCGGGTCAGTGCCACCTGCAAAGGCGCCCATGGCTGAAGGACCAGTCGGGTTCTGCCGTATCGCGAGGCAGATGGCGTGGTTCAGCGAAACCGCGAAGCGCTGGCATAGGCGTACGACGCGCTCGGGACGCAGCGGGTCCATGCTGTCCATGGGGAACGGGACGTAGAAGTACGGATAGGCCAGGTGGACGTTGACGCATATCTTTTGCCTTGAGGTGGTCGTCCCGAAAATTCGGAGGACGGGGAAAGAGGACGGCACGACGCCGGGCGGCACGGCGGTCGGTAGCGTTGGGGGAACGTAGTCGGCACGGAGGGAGGCGAGGGGATGGGCCTGCGAGCTCATAATGTGGGTGATCCGGAGGCGGAGGGCGCTCTCGCCTGCTGTCAGTTCGTTCTAGGTCGACTTACCCTCCGGACCACCTTGAGTTGACATTGTTGTTGTTGCCTAGCTACAATTCAACTCGTTGAATGTATGTCGATTAAGGATGTAACAACAAAGCCTACGTCAACTTGCAACACCGTCATTAGCCAAAACCCGGATATGGATATGTGGGGTCTCCACACGTCGTCGCCAACTCGCCCACTACTTTACGCACCATACAATGCGTCTGACGCTATCCCGATTCTCCGTCCAGCCCGCCTCCCGCAGCATTCGCAGCATCATGACCAAGGTCGCCGTCTGCCAGATCCGCTCGACGGCGGACCCAGCGCACAACCTACGCATCTCGTCGACCGTCATCCGAGACGCGGTTCGGGCCGGCGCAACTGTGAGGAACCTCCCCTCTTAGCTGATAAAGGCATGTTTCCTCCCTGAAGCGGCCGACTTTATCGTCAAGACAACCGAGGAGTGCCGCCGCCTCTCCCTCCCCCTCTCAAAGCACGAGTATACTCTCGGCCTACAAACTCTGGCGAAGGAGCTGGGTGTGGCTATCAGTGTTGGGATCCATGATGTGCCAGAAGAAGGGGAGGATGACGAGCCGGACAGCTTGAGGGTGTATAACACCCATGTCCTGATTGATACGGATGGGAGTATCAAGGCTAAATATAGCAAGCTGCATCTCTACGACGTCGAGCTCATCCAGGACGGGCAGGTCAAGCGGATCGGGGAGAGCGACCGCGTGCGGCCCGGCCAGGCCATCGTTCCCCCAGTCCAAGTGGGGGACTTGAAAGTTGGCCTTGAGATCTGCTACGACCTACGCTTCCCCGAGCTCTCCATTGTCCTAACGAGAATGGGGGCAGACGTCCTAACTTTCCCGAGCGCATTCATGCTTCCTACTGGGAAGGCTCACTGGGGTGAGTTGTCCGTTGATGGAGCTGACGTAGCGACACTACTTGTAAGAACCTCAAGCACAGAACTGACAAGCGCGCCGCCGCCATCCAGTACCAAGTCTACGTGCTCGCTGCGGCGCAGTATGGCGCGCACCATGCAAGCCGGTCGAGTTGGGGCGAGTCGATTGCCTTCGATCCTTGGGGACGGGAGTTGGGGCGCTTGCGCAGCGTCGAGGAGCCGGGAGGGGAGTATGAGGACGGCGGCGAGTTCTTCCTCTGCGATCTGGATCATGGGGTTATCAGGTGGGTCCAAGGATGACGGGACTGATGAAAGCGAGACCCGCAAGCAGATCCCGCTCTCGATTCAGAAGCGCGCGGATATTTATGGCGTGGTGGGTGAGCGGGGGTAATATGCAAGAGGAACAATGGATCTGGAGACCTCACACCTAAGGAAGGCGTGCGACCGGGGGTTGACAGGGTCGTGCGGATAGCGAGCCTCTCTGCTTCGTCGTGATTGAAGTCATTCTGAATGGACACGCTGATCCAGCGTGCGGTCAATGTAGGATCAGTCTCACGCTTCCACTCATCACGCCTTGACGGAAGTGCCGCCGTCTAAAGTCTAGAATGCCATAGTACGCTACATAGGCCTGTCCCACCACTCGTTCCATCGCGATCGCACGGCGCCCATGCGCTCGGTGCGATATCGTGCGACATCGTCCTCGTCGACCTCGCTCTCGTAGTCGCTCCCACCAGGTGCGTCCCAACCCTCAAAGCTGTCACGCAGGCGGTTGGCGCGCTCGTCCTCCTCGGAGGATCGGTTGCTCAATTCGGTCATGGGGAGTGTGTCGACCGGTGTAGCTGCGCCTTCTGGTGTGCGCCGCGAACGCGAGGATGGGGTGGGCGGCGCATACTGTGCGAGGGATGGACGCGACGCGAGCGAGCCGTGGCTCCCTCTTGCGCCGCGGTTGAGAGGCTGCCGTTCCTCGTCGCTCGCGTCCTCTGTCGGGACGACGTTGCCGTCGTCGTCTAATGGTACTTCGGTCTTCATGCTCCTCTGGTACTTGTGGAACGAGTAGAGCGCAATACCGGCAATGGTAATCGCGCAACCGATCAGGTTGAGCGCGGTGAGCTTGTCTCCGAAGATCCAGGCCGAGAAGGCGATGGTCGACACCTCCTTGAAGATGCCTGCGACCGACAGTGGGACAACACCCGCGCGTTGGATGACAAAGTACTCGCTCGACACCATTGCGAACGCGATGGCACCTGGCAACGCGATGATGCCGATGCTCTTGAGTGCAACCAGCGGGTTGGCAAAGTACGATCCTGTGAACATGCCGATCCAGTCCTCAAAGATGGCGGAGAAGAGGAAGAGAAAGAAGCCCATCAGTGGTGCGAGCCAGAAGATGGTCGCGAATGGGTTGCTGAGGCCCATCGCACGCTTGTGCATGATGAGCGCTGTGAGCGCCCAGCGCAAACCGCCGATCGCAGACGCTGAGAACACCATGATGAGGCCAGGAATGGAGACGGCCGTCACGTTGAACACCATGAGGAAGACGCCGATGCTGATGAGCCCGATGACGGACACGAGCTTGAACGAGTACTTTTCAAGCCTGAAGAGGAAAGCGAACATGAGGACAAAGATGAGGGCCGACGATTTGCACATGGCTGGGGTTAGCGCGAGATCGGCCTTGGGCACGAGAAGGGAGGGGAGGAGACCAGAGACGAAGGGGAAGAAGAAAACGGAGAAGCCGACTCACTGTATAAGCTGAGCGTAATAGTCTTCAGCGAGAGGTTAGATAACCCGATATCGCCGCCTGTCGACATAGCAGTGGGGACGATGCGTGTCCTGCCATCAGCCACCCCTCTCCTGCGGACCCACATATAATCGCGCCGCGAGGGTCGCTCAACGGGCCGGAAGCGCGGCACCGTCCACCGAATCATGCCAGCGCAGAACCACTGCACGACCATGTGGCATGCCGTCACGAACAGTGGGTACGTGAAGCCGTAGTACTCTGCCGAGAACATCCACTTGTTGTACATTGAGAGGATGGTTGCGAAAGCGTACCTGGGGTGAGCGCACGAGCAGCGAGAGCGACCGAAGGAAGCGATGTCGGGCTAGCCGGAGGCTCAAGGTAGCGATTCCAGACGAGGTGGCTCCACTTGAGTAGCGCGACAGAGCCTGAAAGGCCAGCTGGAGCTGCTGAGGGCGAAAGAGCATGCCCATGAACGGTAGTGGACCCATCGACTCATCACACAGAAGACTTACCAAGACAAGATGAACATGCCAGTAACCAGCGCCGAACTCCACCACAGCGCGCGTTTCTGCGCCAACGTCGCCCAATGGATCTCCGTCCCATGGGGATGTGCCGGCGGCGCATGCCCCAACGCCCCCCTTGGGGCCTCATATCCAGGATATACGGTTGGGGGGTAGACTTCGATATCGGAGTGGTCCGAGTCCGAGTCCGAGTCAGTGTGTTTATGTGGTTCGTAGTCGGCGAGTAGGGCGCTCGCTGGGCCTGCGTCGTCGGAATGGCGTTCTTCTTCCTTCATCTTGGACCAAGTCGAGTCGAGGAAGGAAGGGAGGGAAGGGAGAGATGAAAATAGAGAGGCAAAGCCGCTTGTGTAGGGGTGGCTGGTGTAGCCACTTGTTACGGGCTCATCCGTCGTGTTAGAGTTGAGAAGAAGTCAAGAGAATGTGGATCAAGAAGTAATTGTTGCAAGGCAAGGCTGACTTGATGACAAGCCCAAGCCAAACCTAGATTCAGATTCACTCAAGGTACCCCACCCAGTGCCCGCCTCCACCCTAATCCACCTGCCGAGGACCCGTCGCCATCCCGCCAGGGCTTTGGTTCGAGTTTCCGAGTGCAGAGTACAGCCACGTGCGCCTGCCGCCCTGTCGCGTACCACGTCAATGCCCTGTAGTGCGCCGAGTCACAAATACAATTCAGACGCGCTGTCAGTCGTGCCATCCATAGTCTACTACATACGCCTGTCGGCCTAAAGTACTTCCCTCGACCCTCAACGCTCGCCCCTCCCTTCAGCCTCCACCTCTTCACCCGGCGCTGCGCCTCCCCACGCTTCACCGTTAGATCAAGAGGTCCTCTGCGGCGCCGCGGGGGCGCGGAACGTCCGACTGGTAGTCGCCCCCGCCAAGGAGGTCAAGGTCCGCCAGCTGCGCGTAAGGGTCGCTGCTTGCTGGGGGCGGTGTCGGCGTGTCCTCGCTGCCGTTTCCGTTGGTGTTTGCGGGTGCGGCGTTGGGGGCAGGAGCAGGGCGCGCGGGAACGGCCGGCGTTGGGCGTGGGTTGAACAGAGTCGTCGCCTGCACGAGATGTCTGCGCGAGCTAGAGTTGAGCGCTGGCGAGTCCGGGAGGTAACGCGGCTTGGCGGTACGGATGAACGTCTCGGGGTTCTTGTGGTAGATGCTCCCCAGGGTGCCCGTGTGCAGGAGGAGCTGGTCGAGCGTGCCCTTGTCCATGCGGTCTGTCTCAGTCGAGATGACAGGCTTATCGGAGAGGACAATGTCACGTGCCGCCGTCGGGTTGGTCGTGAGGAGGCGCCAGTACATGAATCCCTGGGGTTAGCGGAGAGCGGAAAGGATTACTCACGCGATCCCGCAGGTCTGGGTTCTCAGCCTCCTCGGTAGCGAGTTTGAGAATGCGGGGGAGGAGTTCCTGTGCGGCGGTCGGGCGGCGGATGAACAGCTTCACTGTCGCGGTGAGGAGTGCAAGCTGCACTTCGGCGCTCTCCTCCTTGAAGGTGAACATAAAGTCCTCGAGAAGCTCGTCCGAGTTCTCTATGCGGTCGGCATATTGTCCCACGATCCAGATCATGGAAGCCTTGGCTTCCGACTCGTCCAACACATCGAGGTTCTCACACAGCACCGCGATCACGCGCTCGTACTTGTTGGGGTAGCGACGGAAGATATCCTTGATCACCACAATCGCCTCCTGCACGACGTAGCTGATCTTGGTCTTCATGAGCTCGAGGAGCACCATGACACACTGGTCAGCTGCGTTGTCAATCTTGATCGCCAGTCGCCCGATCGAGCGCACCGCTTTGCGCACAAAGTCTACGTCGACCTCGGAAGCGTACTCTTTCAACTCGGTCAGCACCTCGCTGACGTTGTCCTCGCGGCTCAAGCGGTACATGATCTCGAGCTTGGCGAGTTTGACGTAGATGGGGTCGTTGTACTTGCAGAAGAAGACCTTGACTTCGTTCTGCAGGATCGCCGGTCGCCTCTGGATGATGAGCAGGATGTTGCGCAGGCCGACGTATTGCACCTCTGGCCCGGACGATAACAAGGTCACGAGCGGCGGGCCCATCTTGCGCTCGAGCATGCTGATCAGCGACTCATCCTCCATGTAGTTCATGAGGTAAAGGATGACCTTGATGGTCGTGAGCACAACTGCACTATTGGCGTGTTGCAGTCGGACAGAGATACGCTCGGCGAGCGTCTCGGCGTCGAGCGACGACTGCGGCACAAACGACAGCAGAGAGTCGAGGATGTATATCTGGCCCCATTCGGAGCACTCGCCCAGCGCGGCCACGAGCTTGCCCGCCACGGTGGCGTTCAGGCGTAGGCTGATGTCCGAGCTGCGCTCCGAGATCTCCACGAGTGCCGCGACGGCATTGGCAACGACCGTCGGGTTGTGGTCAGCTAACATGTCGCGCAGCATGGCGACAAAGTTCTCCTTTGCGACCGTCTTCTTCCCGAAGTCGGACGCGTACAACTTGGCGACGCTGGTGTCAGCTCGTAGATGGAGTCACAGCTTACGCAATGGCGGCCGTCTTGCGAACGTAGGGGTCCTGGTCCTCAAGGGCGTGCCGGAGTGGTTCGACAAGCGCCTGGATTATCGTGGGTAACGGGATCGAGCTCATGGTCCGGATTGCCAGACCACGGATGAGGGGGTTACGGTCCGCGCAGTCTGAGAGGAAGCCGCCGATGGCGTGTGCGACGTCTTCTGGCCGTGACCGTCCGTAGTTGACGAGGTAGAGGTAGACCACTGTCATTAGTACGAGCGGGCGAAGCGAGAGTGAAGAAACAGCGATGCAGAGTCGCCGGGGCGCTGGAACAAGCATCGCTCCTATCATTCGTGCTGATACCGAAAGAAGTAGGCGCAACGGACAACTCACTCTTCTTGATCTCGAGCACTTGGATCTGCATGCACTGGATCATATCAGGAAACAATGGGGACACTTGTCTCAGCTCGGCTCCTGAAGCGCTAGAGCTCACTGTCATTCCCCATGGTCATGTTCGCCACGATCTTCTTGAGGGCCGTCTTCTTCCTCGCGAACCCCTTATCTTTCTTGTCGCCGGCATTGCGGAGCTCGTCTCGCAGATCCTGAATCTTTCCGCGTGCTGGAGTTAGAGAGCGTGGCGGGACAGATCGAGCGCAGCAGAGAGGGGGAGTGAGCAGGAGAGGGCAGCCAAGGCCGCCGGATCTGGGACGCACTGAAGAGCTTGGCGTCCGCCATCGTGGCGGGTGGGTGGTCGCCTGGGGGAGTGAGTGGGATTGGGCAAGCTGGTCGTGGCAATTGGAGTGGTCCGGGGGAGTCCGCGAGTGAGCGACAAGAACGGATCGATGGATATTACAGTGAAGAGAGAGATTGTCAGATGGACGTCGACGACGGCAAGGCTGGCTGGCATGGTGGCCAGGGACATGGGATAGGGAGAGGGCACCGACCGAGCGTCACCACGCCAGTGGCATTTGGTTCCGCAATGCCGCCTCCACCAGATTCACCAAGCAAGCGACTGGAATAACACTATCAAGCGAACAATACCAAGCACCGGCACAGAGCACAATGAGCGATAGCGGTCATGTCGCGGACCCACTGGACCTCTCCTCGCTCGACACGGATTCACTCCTGTCCGCCCTGGCGGCCGTGAAGAAGGTGCGCGGGCCCACTCTCCTTCCTCCTCCCCGCTCAACTCCCTCCCAACTGCTCAAAGTAGAACCGCTGACGCCAGGCCGTTCCGGACCTCCTACTCGATGTGAAACCCGTCCTGGCGCAACTTACCTCGTCGTCGGACGCGGTGGATGAGGAAGGCGCTGCTACGGCGCGTGAGGCTGTGGATCGGTATATGGCGACTGTTGATGTGAGTTGGGGTGTGGGTGGTGAGGAGCGGCGGCCGGGGAGGGAGGGGGAGAGGGAGAGGGAGAGAAGAGCGGAGGGGGAGAAGGGGAGAGATGGGTAGAGAGAGGGAGAGAGAGGGTAGGTAGAGGGAGGGAACGCGAGGAAGAGGGAAGGAGAGCGGCGAGCGGCGAGCGGCGAGCGGCGACTCTCCTCTCCCTCTCCCTCTCCCTCTCCCTCTCCCTCTCCCTCTCCCTCTCCCTCTCCCTCTCCCTCTCCCCTCCACCACGGTCCCTCTCACTTACCGCGCCACTTGCTGCGCTCGTAGCTGACCGGGCTGACCCCAGAAAATCCAGTTCGTCCTCCGCCAGTCTGTCTTCTTCCTTCGTGAGACGCGCGCCGCGCCCTCTGTCCTCCGCCCACCACCTGCCGACGCTTTGCCCAGGCCCTTGGCTGCTACATTGCGCGATAGAGGTGACGGGGACGGCGAGGCCCAGCTGGGCCTCTACGCTCTACGTGTCGAGGTCGCCGCGCTACGCGACATGCTCGCGGCCGTCAAGGCTAGTCGTAAAATGAGCAATGGCGAGGATGGGAGTGGCGATGGGCCGGAAGGAGGAGACGAGAGGATGGAGATGGTTTAGACGCAGACACTTGTATTATAGATTAGTAGAGGACAAGAGGCGCAGAGCAGCAGCCATCACGTTAGTGCTCCTCGCGCGCGCATGTACGCGATACATAATTCATGGTGTGCTAGGTGTCTCTACAAATAGCGCCATGACGAAAGGGTATGCTTTACTAAATAGAGGAGCGAAAAGCGAAGGGGTTACACGGCGCCTACAGCGCGCTACATTTAGGACTTGATAACCACGCACGCAGCACCTAGGAGGAGGAGCTGCGAAAGCAACGCTAGCAACGCGCTTACGAGCGCTCACCACGGAGGCGGCGAGCGAGCTGGAGGTCCTTGGGCTGGATGGTGACACGCTTGGCGTGGATAGCGGCAAGGTTGGTGTCCTCGAAGAGCGACACAAGGTACGCCTCAGCAGCCTCCTGGAGGGCACCAATGGCCGAGCTCTGGAACCGGAGGTCGGTCTTGAAGTCCTGGGCAATCTCACGAACCAGGCGCTGGAACGGGAGCTTGCGGATCAGAAGCTCGGTCGACCTGGAGTCAGTATGCATGCATGCAAGCGACAAGGGAAGGTTGACTCACTTCTGGTAGCGACGAATCTCACGGAGGGCGACGGTACCCGGGCGGTAACGGTGAGGCTTCTTGACACCACCGGTAGCGGCCGAAGGAGCCGACTTGCGGGCAGCCTTGGCGGCGACTGTTGGCCAATCCAGGAACGCGGACGGATTTGGAGGGCGGGCGCCGGGCGGGAGACAAGGTCACAAACGTGGGGGGTGGGAGCACCGGACAAAAAGGAAAAGGTGGGAGGGAACAGAGAGCGATGCGTGGCGAACAATGGGGAAAGCGGTGGAAGCATGCATAAGACATGGTCAGCGACGTGTCATGCGGTGCAGCCTCGCTGGGAAAGCCGAACAAGCTGGTACTCACGCTGCTTACGGGGCGCCTTGCCACCGGTGGACTTGCGGGCGGTCTGCTGTAGGGGTGTTAGTCATCCGCTCACTGTGGGAGTGATGTGGAAATGATTGTGGAGTGGGATTGTGAAGCTACGGTGGGAGTTGGGTGGGGGAAGGTGGGGGAAGGTGGTGGTGAGGGAGGAAGGTTGGGTGGCGAGAACGACTCCTGCATGGAGTGCTGAGCACCCATGCATAGTGGGATGCGCTATGCATCGGAGCGCACACCCATGTATGCACGGCGAGTGGTGGGGGGGGTGGATGAATGTGGTGTTGGTATACGGTGGTGGGTGTGCATGGTGTGGGGTGGTGGTGTTTGGTGGGTGGGTGCAACGCATTTCTTCTTCGTCTACATGCTCCAACTGGATCGAGTTCTTACCTTGGTGCGGGCTGGATGTTAGCAAGGTGTTTTCAGGGGGGGACGCACCCATTGTGGATTGGTGTTTTGGCTAGGGGTGGTAGTAGGTTGGGGGAGGAGTAAGATGTGGTGGTGAGTGAGAGGTAATTGATGATGAAGAAAGAGATGTTGTGGATACTCTGGTAGATGTAGAGCGGCGACGAGGGTGATGGGGGGTGAGGGGAGGGGAGGGGGGGGGGATGACTGGACTGCTCTGCTGGTCGTGGGTATATTCGAGGACTGACGACTAGAGTCGCTAACAAACCTCGGCTGCGCAGGTGCGTACGGTGGCGGATAACTGGGACTGATTTGGGGGGGCGGGGCAGATTGGATAGAAGGTCATGCCATGGGGGGTGAGAAGGCGCGTGCCGATCAGAGGTCTTGGTGTAGACAAACTTGGTGGGTTGACTGTAAGGTGGTTGACCAAGTCGCAGCCACAGCCTCAAACGTGTTCCCCCGGCTCCCCCGTTAAGTGTGACCATGTTCCCCCGCATACAACCGTCTGTGCTTTTCAAGGGAAGTCGTGGGCGTAGGCGTGGGCATGGAACTGGGGGGTTACGGGGGGTTACGGGGGATCAAGGGATGGCGGGTGGTGGAACCGGCTGGCTGGAACAAAGGTTGCAGATTGCGTGCCAGAAGCCAGAAGCCAGAGGCCGCCACATTCTATGTCTCGGCCTGAATAGCTTGATGCCGACTATGCCACCCATCTCCATCTCGTTCAAGGTACGACACGCATGACACATGATCACACATGACAGCACCGCGTCACGAGCTTGCGCGCCTACATCGTCCTCACTACCGAGTGGATCTGGACCAACGCAATTCGAAAGCAAGCGATCAAGCGAGAGCGCTCAT
This sequence comes from Cutaneotrichosporon cavernicola, assembly GCF_030864355.1. NCBI lineage: Eukaryota > Fungi > Basidiomycota > Tremellomycetes > Trichosporonales > Trichosporonaceae > Cutaneotrichosporon > Cutaneotrichosporon cavernicola. The sequence continues at coordinate 1,220,327 of NC_083396.1, read as the reverse complement.
CCTCCCACAAAGAAGGCATTACCATACAAATCCACTCGAAGATGCATCGTTTCATCATACCAGTGTGAGGAGATGCTCTGACCCGCTCTCACAGCAATAACTGGTGCTGTAGCATGCATGCAAGTTGATATATATGACTTTTGAGGATGATGGAGATGGCAGCGTTCCGAACCGGCGATTTGTCGCAGAGGAACGGAGACGAGACAGGGCACGGGCTTGCGTGCCTGCGCGTTCTCTCCCATCACCTGGCGATATTCATCACCTTTCTCCCCTCAACATCAGATCAAGCAATAAGCCTTTGGGAGAGCATGACTCCTCATGCATTCACTCTAAGTGAACGTGTTAGCGTGTTACCCCACGCTTGGTCTAACGCAGGCTAAGTAAATGTCTTTCGGTTGCAAAGCAAAATGGGATAGGGAAACCAGGATCGGAGCCGGCTCGGCATATCAAGTGATCGACGCCGAGATTTGGAACCCCACTGCCCCACTCTGTCAGATTGGTGATTTCATAGTGCACAATCCAATCCTTTTTTTGTCGGCATCGGCAGTGGTACAGCTGGATGCGGCACTCTGACAGGTAGAGAGAAGGACGCTTGTAAGGGGCGGGAAGGAGGGAATACATGCCCGGTATTGCCCGGAGGCGTGGTCCTCCCCCACTCATGCGAGCCATTGCATCAGCATCAAGGCATGTTCTGTCGGAGTAGTGGGGACGTGGAGGGCCGCGCAAGCGTCTCCTCCCGCCACTGCCAGAAGACGAGGTTTTGGAGCCGCCTCTCTCTGTGATTCAGTAGCCATGAGGGGGGTCGAATGACACCCTGGCCCATGAACGGCGAGGCAGAGCTCAGAAGTCTCGCGAGGTCGAGTCCGGCATCGATCGGCCCCATGACCGCGCGACATGGAGCTGGGCTAGAGTTGTTTCCTGAGTTATCTGAGGGATTCAGAGAGGGACAGTAGCTGACGGGTTCAATTGACAAGGTCAACGGGGCTCGAAGGCGAACGAAGCCCAGAAGTTGCCCAGCTGGTTGTCGCCACCCCTTTATACAGCCGACCGCTCGCTGCCAGAACCCGACCTTCCACTCACAGCCCCTGCCATGGTTTTCCAACGCCCCGGATTGGGCGTGCGCTAGGTCGATCATTCAACCCGGGCGTCGGCGGATTGCAATAGGCAACCTCTCCGCCGTGGAGATGGCACCATCACCGGACTCCAGTCACCCCGGGTCACCCCGGGTTGAACGATCCCCTCAACGAGTCGGGTCACACTGACAGCGCGAATGCCAAAGCTCACTCGCTGACTCCTTCCAGTATACTATTATGACCTCGTCTCTTATTAACGCTAATTCTCACTAATCATCTACACGGACATACTGGTGACGCTCTGTGTCTTCGTCCACCACGTTGCTGCCGCGCTGCCGTCTCCTCCCACAGCAGGATTGTGGGCGTGGCACTCACTGGCACAGTCTTTATGCACGTTGTGGATGTCGTCAGGCTCGCGGTTGAGGCTCACGTAGCAGTCGCGGATTAAATGATGTAACCGTTGTCCCCGACGACGGAGTAGGATGCGAGCTCGCTGTCACTGTTTTCGTCCACGAGTATGTGAGATCGCCAAACCGCATGTCAAAGACGAACACCGGATGGTCGAGGCCCGACGTGCTCTTGTTGGGGCTGTATCCGGCCTCAGAGATAGCCTTCAAGCTGGCTCCCTCGATGTGGGTGGCTTCACGGCCTTTCTCCAGGACGTCAGCTGCGGGTAAGTTCAGGCAACATTCAATTACTGGTTCGAGTCGAATGTAGCAGCTTCTCAAACTCCAGCACTCATCCCCATTTCCAGGAGATCCACTTGTTCATAACCGTCGAGAGGCACTTTCGGGCTCTGGGATTTGTTCTTGGCCTTGTAATAGGCAACACCTATGGGCACATTGAGAGCGTTCAAACAGAAGCTCAGCCCCGTGAACATCTGTTCGAGACCGCGTACGACGGCGTCGTCGTACATCGATGTGCACGTGGACCATTGAAGAAGGGATAGGTGTTAGGAAGAAATTGCAGCTACTTGACAACAGAGCGGGAGGGCGTACAGGGGGGCGACGGCCTGACTTGCTCCAGTGACGCGACATGGGAACAGTCGTTCTCCCATGGCATCTCACCGAACCCCATCCTGAAGCATACCAACTCACTCGGCCGGACCCAGTTCATATACGTCCCGAAAAACACAGAAATTGTCAAGTTCTACGCCTCGTTATATCAGTCGGTAGATTAAATGACTCTTATGCGGTTAGGTCCGGTTGATCATTCGGTCGTGGGTTCGAGCCCCACACGAGGCTACTCTTTTGCTCGAGGCGAGTCTGGGATGCGCTGCGAGTGATTTGCAGGCTTGGAGAGGTTGTTGGTGAACAGATGGCGAACGGGACATGTTGAAGACGGTTGGCGGTCGGTTGAAAGCCATGGTCTCTCGCTTTGCACCCAAGTTGGCAATATTGGTGGAGTTCAGTTCTCGTCCTGCATCAGTCGGGGTACCCATTCCCCTGCGCCCACAGCAGGGCAGCGGGCAGTCCCGAAGATAGCCCACAATGTGATGTATCTAACTGCGAGCTGCCAGGCCTCCTTTCAGGTCTCATGTCAGAAGTAAGTGCCAGACCATCAGTATCTCCCATCCCACACTCGAGCGATGCTATACCATGATCATGCCTATGTGTCTCTATGCCGACGCTTCGGATACCTCGGACGCCTGGGACGCCTTTGCCTCGGCCAGCTTGGTCTTGAGCTTCGTGGCCATGTGGGCCGAGACGTGCTTCAACCCGTCTGCTGTTAGCTGCACAATAGCAAAACTCGAGCACCACACGGCGTGTTGTCCACGCCGCATCTCCGGCTTCTCGACCAGCGGGGCTCGCCATCACCCACGCGGATCCCAGCATGTCTGAGCCTTCACCATCTTCCCTCTCCCCTTCCTCTCTCTTCCTGGCCCCCCTTCATACCGATCCCCCTCCCCACCCCCCAACAGCCACTCACAGTCCGCCCGGTTCCGGTAGTACTTGTCGGCGAGGTCCGCCCGCCCGAGGTTGATGCAGCGCCCCACAATCTCCGCCGACGTCTGCTTGCTAACCCCGTACCCGTTAACGCGCCATTGTTGAATCACGCGCCCGAGTTCCTCGAGTTGCTCTGGGCTGTCGCTGAGCTGCACAACCTTGCGCAGGTTGCCGGCGCGGTGCTCCTCCCGCCCATGCGTAGGGTTCATGATACGCCCGATGAACTCGGCTCGGCGCGCAGACCGGTCTCCACCGCCAGAGGACGGGAGGTCGGCGACAGAGTCGTCGAACAGGTCGTCCATGTCCACATCCTCGTCGGCGGCGGCAGCCTTGCCCTTCCAAGCTGTTGTTAGGATAGTTTGTAGGAGAAATCTTACCGATTGCGGATGAGTGGAGGGAGCGGGTTGCTGGGAGGAGGCGGCGGAGGGCGAGCATTGTTGTTGGTTGTGGATGTCCGAGGTTGCTCGATGGACTTTTCGGAGACAAGAGGTAGATCGCGAAGCGTGCCTGGAGAATGAAGGGGTCGGTCGTGGGAGAGTTGTTCCTGATAATGTTTCACCCCCACTTATGCACGTGTCAAGATCGGAAGAGAAGAGAGAGAGAGAGAGAGAGAGAGACACTGCACTGCTGTGCCTTTCTCCTCAGTATTCAGGTGTAATCACCCAGGGAATCAATCACGCAGTCTCAGAAAGCTGGGACATTTCACCTCACCCACCGCGACGTGTCACAGCACCACTCACAAAGTCACAGCGACGGTTAACCCCAAATCGTCAACCTCCTCAACACTCGTTTACAAAACACATGCGGTCGACCACACATCGGCGCACCCATTATCACGACGACGACGACCTCGCTGACCCGAGGCCTTGGGAGACACGCGTCCCTCCCTCGAGATACGGCTCTGGAAGCGACAGGGCCGCAGCACCAGATCTCCCCCTCTACACCATGGAGAAGGAGAAGGAGAATGAGAAGGATCTCGCCGAGGCCGCTGGCGAGACTGCTCCGCTCAATGACGACGGGCAGGGCAAGTGGGACAAGGGGCACGGCGTCGGACCCGGCATCGGCGGGAGGCGCGGTCTTCCACCACGACAAAGGCTCAATGGCTGGGTGAGTCCCTATCGTCACTGTTCCCACCCCCACCATGCCTCCACCACCTTCTCCTTCCAGTCCAGCCTCGCTGACATGTAGCAAGGAGTATACCAGGAGAACGAGGAGCTTGTGTGGACCGGCTTGTACACATTGTTGAGCATGATCACGCGTTTCTGGCGCATCGGCGCGGCCAACTTTGTGGTGTGGGACGAAGCACACTTTGGCAAGTTTGGCTCCCACTACATCAACCGCGACTTTTACTTTGACGTGCACCCGCCACTGGGCAAGATGCTCGTCGGCTTTGCTGGCCTCGTCTCTGGCTACAACGGTGGTTTCGAATTCAAGTCCGGAGTCGAGTACCCCGACAGTGTGCCGTACACCGCCATGCGCGTCATTCTCGCCAGCTTTGGCGTCGCTCTCGTTCCCATTGCGTGGTTGACCACTGGCGAGCTTGGCTGGTCCCGTTACACGCGCCACTGGGTTACACTGTGTGTCCTCTGCGACATTGGCTGGCTGTGCATATCGCGCTTCATCCTGCTCGACTCGATGCTCCTGTTCTTCACTTTCACCACGGTTCTAGGCCTCGTCAAGTTCCACAACCAGCGCCACCAGCCGTTTGCGGATGACTGGTGGATCTGGCTCGTGTTTACCGGCTGGTCAATTGGCTGTGTGCTCTCCGTCAAGTGGGTCGGCCTATTCGGCGTTGCCCTCGTCGGCCTGTACACGATCGAGGACCTGTGGGACAAGTTTGGCGATCTTTCGATGCCGGTCCGCACGTACGCCAAGCACTGGGCTGCTAGGATTATGTGCTTAATCATGCTCCCGTTCCTCATTTACGCGGCCTGCTTCAAGATCCACTTCCTCATCCTCAACCGGTCGGGGCCAGGTGACGCGCAGATGAGCTCGCTCTTCCAGGCGGGCCTTCGCGGCAACGACTTTGCCCAGTCGCCCCTCGAGGTCGCGTACGGCTCGCGGCTTACGCTCAAGAACTTTGGCTACGGCGGCGGTCTCCTCCACTCGCACGTCCAGACCTACCCGACCGGCTCGATGCAGCAGCAGATCACCTGCTACCACTACAAGGACATGAACAACGACTGGATCGTGACGCTTCCCTGGGGTGCCGAGGAGACCAACCCCGACGACATCCGTTACCTCCAGGACGGCGACGTCATCCGTCTCGTGCACTCGGCAACGGACCGCCAGCTGCATTCGCACCCGCTCGCGGCGCCCGTGACCAAGGAGGACTGGGAGGTCTCGGGCTACGGCAACCAAACGATCGGCGACGAGCAGGACCACTGGGTCGTCGAGGTCGTCGACGACACGCAGCGCAAGAAGTCGTCGCAGGAGGGGCGCATCCACGCCCTCACGACCCGCATGCGCTTGCGCCACAAGAACCTCGGGTGCTACCTGCGCGCGGCCAACTCGGTGCTCCCGCAGTGGGGCTTCAAGCAGGTTGAGGTGTCGTGCACCAAGACCAACGACCCCAAGGATGTGCACACGTACTGGAACGTCGAGTCGCATTGGAACGACAAGCTGCCTCCCGGTAACCTCAAGATGTACCGCTCGCCATTTTGGCGTGACTTTGCTCACCTCAACGTCGCGATGTGGACGTCCAACAACGCCCTTGTTCCCGACCCGGACAAGGAAGACATTCTCGCGTCCAAGCCCAGCGACTGGCCATTCCTCCACCTCGGCCTGCGCATGTGCGGCTGGGGCGATAACCAGATAAAGTTCTACCTCCTGGGCACACCGCTCGTGTGGTGGTGGAGCAGCCTGTGTGTTCCCGGCCTGCTGCTGATTGCGGGCTGGTTCCTGCTCCGCATGCAGCGCCATTACAAGGACTGGGCGCCGGGAGAGTGGGACCACTTCCTCTACGTGTGCAAGGTCTCGTTCTTCGGGTGGTTCCTGCACTTTGGTGAGTTGGCGTTCGGAGAAGCAACTGACACCAGCCCCGTTCCTCATCATGGGCCGCGTGACCTACCTGCACCACTACCTGCCGACGTTGTGGTTCGCCGTCCTGATGGCCGGGCAGGTCCTCGACCTGTTCTTCTTTGGCTCTACGCGCTGGTCGGCCAAGGCCAAGCTTGTATGGTTTGTCTTGTGGACGGGTGCGCTCGTCGTCAACTTCTGGTGGTTCAAGGACCTCGCTCTTGGCGTTCACGGCAACGTAAACGACCACCCTGGCTGGCAGTGGCGCCGGTCGTGGAACGTGAGTACTTGGGCTGAAGAGTGCGTACTGACATTAGATTTACAACGGGTCCTAAGACCTCTCTCTGTAGGCCCATGCAATGCTATAGATTACAAGATTTTGTTTCTGGTGCTACCCTTGTTACTCCTTGACCCACATCTCGTAACGATATCTAATCCCCTTCTCCTCGACCTCGCCCTCTGGCACCTCCCACCCCACCCACTGCCGCAGCTCGTCATGACTCGTCAACCGCCATCCAGGGAGAGCAGTAAAGTCGGAGAGGAAGACGTCGCACGGTAACCGCTCAAGCACGCGAGTGAGGAGTACGCGGTCGACATGGCTAGGTAACGCGGCATTATACAGTGTCGCCCCACCGATGAGGAACACGCGATGCGTATCCCCCGGAACAGAGGCGAGGGCATCTTCAAAGCTCGCATGCGCTGTTGTAAGGTTGGCTTTTTCGACGACTTGGGGCGTCCTTGAGATGACGAGGTTATACCTGTCCTTCAAGGGGCGGAATTTAGGTGGTATACCATCCCAAGTCCGTCGGCCCATAAGGACGGCGTTCCGGCCACCCGACGGCTCGCCAGTGGTGACTTGGATCAGCGAGTGCAAGTCTAGCCGAGCTAGTAGTTTAACTGCACAGTTCAATGAGTTGAATTGCAGCCGAGCGGGCGCTACCTCCCCTTGAGCCTTGATGGACTTACCCCTTGCAAAGTACTTGATCTCACCCGGCAGACGCCATGGCAAGCCGCCGTCGCGGCCGATGCCATTGTCGAGTGTCGCGGCCACAATGGCGGTTAGGGGACGCGGTTTTGTCATTACTTGTTTGATGGATGGACTGACACGAGGACAGGAGGACGCGTCGCGTCCATCATGCCAACAATTCCAACATTGCCAATACTAAGGGGGGATCATATAAGGAAATGGCAAGTAGCGTCATCATGTCCATATCGCACAGCTGGCCACATAACATCTCCGCATCCGCCATGCCTGTAAGTCGCGATCAGCCTTGCGAGCAGGGACAAGTGAGAGCAGGAGAGCAGTTGGATCCCGTCTCCCATGGGAGCCTGGTGTCGACTGTTGGCTGTTGGCTTGGCCCCACTCCATGGCTGTCCCCCGCCGCACCGTCGTCTCTCCCCTACCTAGGCCCTAGGTGCTGCGCGCCTCGTGCTGCTCTCGCTGACACCGCTGACACAAGGCCTATCACTCCGCATACAACGACGACCAGGTGCAGCAGATCGGCAACACGGCCGTCCTGCCCATCAACTGGAAGCATGTCAAGGGGAGCCAGCTGGTCACGGCCGACCCGAGCCGGCCAGACATTGTCGAGGAGGCGCTCGACCTGTTCCGCGCAAACTGCCTCTTCCGCAACTTTGAGATCAAGGGTGGGTACAGCTAGCGCAGAGAGGTGTGCTGGCGAGTGCCCAGGAGTCGCAGCGAGTATAAGAGTACACGACTGGTGGGCGGTGCCGCTGCGCTGCGCATCTAGTGACGTACATAGCTGACGGCAGGCGCGGCCGACCGCACGCTCATCTACCTCATCCTCTTCATCTCGGACTGTATTGCCAAGCTTGCGCCTAGCGCTGGTCGTCCTTCGCCGGGATACCAGGAGGCCGGGAAGAGGCTCGCGACGCTCTCCGTCGATCACTTTGCGTTGCCGGGCGAGCCGGGGTTCCCCCTCAACTCGATGTATCATGCGCCTGGGAACCGTGCGGAGGCTGGTGAGTGGGCTTGGAATCGGTGTGTGGGTGTGTGGGTGGGAGGAGATGGGGGAGATGGAGGAGATGGAGGAGATGGAGGAGATGGAGGAGATGGAGGAGATGGAGGAGATGGAGGAGATGGAGGAGATGGAGGAGATGGAGGAGATTGGAGGGCATGGGGGTAGGGGAAAGACGGGAATGGGGAGGAGATGGAGTAGAAGGCCGTAAGGAGAAAGGAGGACGGGTCATGGAGACAGTGCGCGGAGAGGAGAGTACGCGGCTCTCGCCCTCCCATTCATCACCCCGCTCATCAATCGCTAACGCCAGAACAGCTCCGCTCGTACCTCACGCAGGCGCGGTCCGAGCTTGCCGCCCGCCTTGTCGACAGGCTGTACGCGCCCGAGCCCGTCGTTGGCGCCGACGGCAACCCCACGGGCCAGATGGGGCCGCGCCCCACCCAGCCAAGCAAGTGGTGGATGTCGTTCCAGAAGCGCCGGTTCATGGGGCGTGCGCTGTGAGATGCGGGCCGTATGACAGTATGAGAGCGCGCAGAGCCGAGAGAGCCGAGAGAGCCGAGACTAGATACGGCACTTTAGATGCAAAGGGTAGTTTACGACGCCAGGTGCGATGCTAGGTGCGATGCGGAAACAATGCATATGCTCAAGATGCGATCGGAGCCGCCCTCGCTCCATGACTCTCGGCGGGCGCACCACCCCGCCCACCCCTCTTCCCACCACCTCGTCCTCGACCGCGGCCTCGGCCCCGGCCTCTTCCTTCACGCCCGCCTTGGCGCGTCGGGCTATCGTCGATCCGCGCCTCCTGCGGGTCCTTGCCGCTGCCGCTATCCTGGGTCTGCCGCCGTCCACGGAACTGGGTCGCGCCATCCTCAACGCTCTCGCCGCGGCCCTTGCCTTTGCGGCCAGACGGCACCTGAGGGGAGGACTGGCCTTGCGTTTGGGATTGGGGCTGGGACGCGGGCTGCGAGGATTCCGCCTGCCCATTGATCACGCTTGGACCCGCCTCCCCGCCACCACTCGCACGGCCCTTGCCTTTCCCCCGGGTCGGTACACGGCGCTCTCCCCGTCCGCGCCCGCGTCCGCGTCCACTCTCTACACGGTCCGAGGTGCGCTGCGTCTCCCACCAGCGCTGGAACTCGTCCTCCCTCGCCCGTTCTGCTGCGGCCGCAGCCTCCTCCGCCTGAATCTCGGCGAAGCTCTTAGCGACCTTCTTCGTTACCGTCTCAGCTGCGTCGCGCTCCTGCTGCTGAATTGCGAGTAATGAGAACGCCTGGCTCGGACTGCTTGACACCGGTGGGGCATAGGTCGTAGGCGTCGACCACGCCACGCCCTGCCTCCGTGTCGGGGTTGCGCCGAGGCGCGGCGGCTGGATTACGTGTCCGACCGGAGCCGCAGCCATAGAGCCAGTTGCGCGCGTGGGGATTAGGGGGGCCTGCGGGGCCTGCGAGGCCTGTACGGCCGCGAGGGAGGTTGGGCGCGCCTCGACGGGGCGCCATCCAGAGGGGGATGGTCGCGGGGTTGCAGCGGACGCGGAGCCGTTGGCTCTCGCTGGCGTTGGGGTGGACGGGGGGCCGGGCGGCCTTGCCGGTGTCCGCGTCGCGGCTGCCTCGGCCATGATACTCCGCAGGTCGACCTTTTCTTGCTCCACCGTGCGCGATTTCCACACGGGCTTCCCAGAACTCCTCCCGAGGCTGAGTGGCGTCATCGACCGCGCGCTCCCCGCGGATGGGTTGGGCGACGGTGCCTGCCGTGGCGTTGTGCCCGCGCTGGTCTCCTCGTCCATCGTGAACATCTCGTCGACCGGGCCTGCAGAAGTAAGAGGCTTGAGATCTGGTGTGGTCATGGGCGAGGTCGATGGCCGTCGCGCTTCGAGATGCGGGGAGCGCGGCTTCCACTTGTACGGCTGCCGCACGCGCGGCGTGGGAATGTCCTGCACCGCGATCCACTCGCGGTGCTTGACCATGAGCTCGTCGACGAGGATGTTGGACCGCGGCACCACCGCCTTGTCGCCCTGCTTGACGCTGATCGTTTTGGAGAGGTCGCGCAGCACGTCGTCGTCCATATCGTCCAGCAGTCCGCTTTCTAGCATCGTCTCCATGCAGGCGCTAATGTAGTCGAAGATGCTCGCCTTGAGATCCGCCGCCCTGTAGAACGACGCTTCGACGGCGAGCGCCGCGGCGTTGAACGGGTTGCAGTGCTTGACGATCACGCGCGAACACACCAGCACGAGCCGGTCCATCAGCAGCTCGGTTGCGGCCGCGAGCACCTCGAAGACAAAGTCGAGGAACTCGTCCAGCGTCTCCTGGTGCAGGTAGTCGAAGAGGTCGTCTTCACGGCCTTCGTGGATGAAGCGGAAGACAAGCTTCATCGGCCGCCATCTCAGGTGCTCCATGTGCACGACGACGTTGTTATCATCGTCAGCCTCGCGGCGCTGCAGCGTCCAGTCGCGGTCGGCGAACATGGCCTCAAAGAATGGGCAGCGAGCCCGGAGAAGCGCCGAGTTGAGTGCCACCTCGCGGTCGGCTAAGACCACCACTACGTCACAGACCTCCGATGGCGGCGTCGAGGATTGCGCGAAGAACGTAGCGAGGTCGCCGGGGAGCGTTTTCGTGCTGATCGTTGTCTTCGCCACGAGTTCCAGCACCGGCCTGAGCGGCGCCAACTCCAAGATGTCGGCGAAGCGCCGAACGTCCCGCTTGATGTCCCTGACTGGGAGCGGCATGTCGGGAAACTTGGTCTGGAGTGTGTACACCACACGCGAGTCCCACACTGCGGCCAGCTCGTCCGAGTACAGGTACTGGAGGAGCAGAAGTGCTACGAGGGGGTGGGTGACGTCCATCTCGATGACGGGCCGCCCGTCCTCCGCGCGCAGCCGCAGACCCTCGACCACTTGCCCGGCAAGCACCCGAGCAAACGCGGGTGCGCGGAGGCACAGCACCACACTGTGCGCAGGGATCACGTAGTCGCCAACGGCAATCGACACGTCGCTCCCGAGAAGCGGTTCGGACCAAGCGAACAGAGAGTCCGTACTGTGCGCCTGCCAACGGTTGATGACGTGGCACAGCTGCGTCGCGACCATGGTGTCGTGGTGTACCGAGTCAGTGCTCTCATCCTCCTCATCCTCAGTGTCGCGGCGCACAACAGGCCGGTCAAAGTCCTCAGCTGTCATTTGGTTCTCGTACCGTCGAACATGAGGCTGGAGGGAGAACAAGTCCTCTTCGAGCGTTTTGCCCTTGAGTGCGATGGCTGATGGGCGCGCGTCGACGCGGATAGCAGCAAAGCCGCCCGTCTCGTTCGCGGCCACCTTGATGATCCGCTGCAGGTACGGGATGCGCCGGAACTTGAGTGCACCAGATCCGGCCTTAGTGCGCTGCCGCACAAACACGTGCCCCGACTTGGTGCAGATGATGACTGTCCCGTCCGGCCCAAGCGCCATGTCCTTGACGGCAGTAAAACTCTTTCTCAAAGCCCACAAGATCTGCGGCTTGACGATGACGTGCCGGTCACGCACGTCCTTGCTCGCCTCCTCGGATGGGTGGGGCAGGGTGAAGGTGCACACGTCGCCCTTGGCTGAGAGCGTAGCGAACATCTGCCCACAGCTCGTGACCTTGATAATGGTGGGGTCCATGCTTACGTGAGCTGGGTTCTTGGGACCCTTGAGCGACTTCTGCGGCGAGTTGAAGGTGATCTTGAAGTGGGCGTCATGGTGGAAGCACATGACCTCATTTGAGTCGAGGATGCAGATCATGGCATAGTCGGAGAGCGCGACGTCGATGACAGGTTGCGAGATGGCCGTCACTTTGCGCGGGTTAATCTGGGTGGGATTCGCGGCCTTCTCGTATCCCAGGTGGCCGAGGTTTGTGCCCCACGTCCAGACTGCGTCGGCGGTCCAGCACGCGCTACTCATCCGCCCGGCGGCCACACCGCGCACCCACTCCTTCTTGAGTGCGCCGATGATGCGCTTCGGCGTCGTCTGGACGATGAGGTCGTCATCCTTAGCGAAAGGCGAAGGGTTCGCAGGCGCTTCGATGACATATCCGAGCTGCTGGTATCGATTGCTGCCCCAGGTCATCACGTAACCGCCACTCGTCAATGCAAGCGTGTGATCGGGGCCGAGCGCGATCGCAACGACCGTGGGCGCGAAGTCTGGGAGGGGAAGCAGTGGAAGCTGCGAGTGGATCTTCTGGCCTAGGCGGCCCGCCGAGCCGAAGCCACAGAGGCTGAGGTTGCCGCGGGCCTCCGCGGTGACTACCCCGGTGTGGAGCTTGGCCATCTGCACGTCGCGCACACCGACGTGGAGGAATCTCTCAGCTGGATCAGGATGGCTGCTCGCCTGTTTCTGCGTGAGCAGGTTGACACGGTCGGGAAACGTCTTGTCCCCCGACGCGTCACTGAGGCCCAATGTCGAGTTGCCTGCTGTCAGTCGAGCCGGCGCACCACTCACGATTCACGCCCCACACGTAGAGATCAGTGCCGATGACCTCGTCTCCATCATCGGCAGGGTTTGTACCGTCAACCGTGCCATTGAACAGGTCAAACGCCCTCAGCCCCTCATTATCAGTGACCGACACATCGATGTCCGGGCGCGCGAGAAGATCGCGTGCGGCACGGATGTTACCGGCGTACAGCGCGCGATGGAGGGCTGTGTACCCAGACTCGTAGTCCTGTAGATTGACGGAGATCGCGGGATTACGCAGAAGGATCTGGAAGAACTGGTATGAGAGTGGGGTATTGCTAGTGGCTGCGAGGTGGAGCACGCTGGAGTCAGCTGCTTCTCAAAACGCTTCGCACGTTCTTCCCAAAGCATCACGCTCGTTGGGGTCTGCTTTCGGCACGAATCCGCTCAGCGTCCACGATCGCCCAGCCGAACTACTTTGCCGCGCGCCGCTCGTCGTGGACGCGGCACCGTCGAGCTCCTGGCGGAACGCCTTGACGTTGCCATGGTAGTAATTGGCGTGGAGGTTGGGCATGCGCAGAGGAAACTCAGACCACGCAGAAGCGACTTTCGAGAAGACGCGCCTGCGGTGTGATCTGAGACGAGGAGCAGCCGTAGGCTACTCGTCGGGCCGATTCAAGTCGGTGCCGAACGTGTCGACGGGAAGTGCGAGATAAGGCCAGGTGGCGGGGGTTGGAGGCGGTGCACAACACGAGTGATGGGAGATGGAAGGGGAACGGCCGAGATATGTGACGGCAAGTGGTCGTGATGGGTTGATGGACGAAGGAGATCTGTCAACAAGTGGTTGGAGGTTGGGTTGGTCAAGAACGTGCGGTATGAACAGTTTCTGGCCCAGTTGGGTGGAGGTTGAGCATTGGAGAGTGGCAACAGTTTCGGCCAAGGTGGTCTAGTCATTTCGGCCAATCCCAGATCCCACGCCTTTCTATCCCATTCTCATCTCATATTGCTCAAGCTCACTCAGAGTTTAGCCCACGATGAATACGTTACGGCCGTCTCGGGAGATGTAACACGGGAGCCTGGCGGCGGTCTATCTCTGCTATAATGGTACAATTCTGGCCAATCTACGCCACTGGCGCGGGCACTGCCGCTGTGGTCGCCGTCTTCTCCTCAAACCTCTTCTTCATGTCCCAGTAGTTCGAGTGCAGCCCACACTCGGACTTGGACTTGCCCTGCCACCGGCCCGAGCGCTCCGCTACGTCACCGGCGTTCGGATCCGGCTTGTGCGTCGAGTGTACATCGCCAATCGAGCGGTACCCCTGGTCAAGAAGCGGGTTGTACGGCACGCCCCTGCTGTCAGCTCGCCCGACTGTCTGGCGTACTCATCGTCGACATAGGCCTTGACCTCCTTGAACGACCACGAAATAAGCGGGTTGACTTTGAGAAGGCCGCGCTCGTCAACCTCAAGAACCTTGAGGCCAGCGCGCTCGGCGCCCTGACTCCGCCGCCGTCCGGTAATCACCGCACGCACTCCGAGGTCCTGGTACGCGCGTGCGGCGGGCTCGACCTTGACGAGATAGTCGTAACTCGCCTCATCGCTCTCCCACAGCCGGTCACCATATTTCGCCGCAAAGTCCTCCGCACTCTCCACCCGAGGCGGCTTGTACACGTGCAGGTCGGCGAGGTACGTGTCAACCACGGTCTGCGAGAGCTGCACGGTCTCAGGGAAGTGGTGCAGCGTGTCGAGGAAGATGAGAGGCACGGGGTGGGTGGTCTCGCGCTCGATACCGATCTTGGAGATCATGTCGACCGCCGCCAAGCCAGTACTGGCATCAGAAATGTCAGGGGGGTCAACCTCACAGGCCGAACGCCGTGGTCTGGTAGAGGCCGTCAATGTTGTCGATGGCCCAGACAAGCACCTCCTGAGGCGTCTTGCCCTCGAGCTGCTTGTTGACCTCGTCGATCTCCTCAGGAGAGTACTGGGGCGTGAGGCTGTCGTCGTCGGCGGACATGGTGGATCTCGTGGGACGTTGGGTTATCGTGGATTTGCTTATAAGGTGCTAGAGAGCCCCAAAGTGAGTAAGAAGAAACGCATATAGCTTTGTCATGATCTCGTCTACCGCTTCGTGGATTGAACAGACTATTACTATAACATTATTGTCAGCTTGTCAGATTGTCAGATTGCGCAATCGCAATCGCAATCTCAATCGCAATCCCATTCCCATTCCAGAAACAGCTTCCACGTGGAAGTCGGCGGGATCAAAATTTCAGATGAAAGTTGACACGTTGACACGTGTCGCAGACGACGCTGTCTGGTCGTCGGAGGAAGGCCGAAGGAAGGTGGAGGGGGGTCCACGTCCTGCGCGTCCTCAAGACTTGGTTCGTCGTCAATCGACCATCTTCGACTGACTTCTTCATATATTACCTTTTCTCACTCGGACTGCGGTCCACCACCATTCTCCCAACATGCGCCTACCTCGATATCTCTTCCTTCTCCTAGCATGGATCCTTCCAGCAGTCAGCGCCGCCATCCTCGCCATCGACTACGGAGCAGACTTCACAAAACTGTCTCTCGTCAAGCCTGGAGTGCCGTTCGATATCCTACTGGACCGCGACAGCAAGCGCAAGATCCCTAGTGTCGTGAGCTGGAAGCGCGACGAACGCGTCGTCGGGACCGAGGGCAAATTAGCGGTGAGTAGCTGCTGTCCCTCCCTTCTCACACTCAGGCAACAAGATTCCCCAACACTCACTACCCCTACGTCAAGGCGCTGCTGGGCGCGACCGAGCTGCCTGACCTCGACATCTTCCCCAACCCTCCGGTCCTTACAGAGGGCGGCGCGCTCGTGTTCAGCCACGACAAGCTGCCCCAGCACATCACACCCAAGCCCGACGAGAAGGAGGCGTGGACACCTACCGCGGTTCTGGCTCATCAACTTGCGTACTACAAGTGGCTGGCGGATGCGGCTGCCGGAGAGCCTGTTACCCAGGCAGTGGTAACCGTTCCGGCGTGGTTTAACCAGGCGCAGCGCAAGGCGTACCGCGACGCACTCGAGCTGCAGGGCATTCACTGCATGGCCATGATCGGTGAGGGCACCGCCATCGGCCTCAACTACGCCATGACTCGCACCTTTCCAGACTACAACCCCGAGACTGGCGAGGGAGAGAAGGCCTACCACCTCGTGTACGATTCTGGCGCGCTGTCGACCTCGGCGACGGTGCTCGCCTTCTACCAAACGTCATGGAAACCCACACCCAACTCGAAGATGGTCATTAACACGACCCACGTCGAGTCGATCGGCGTCGGGTGGGAGGACGTCGGTGGCCTCAGCCTTGATCTCGCTCTGCGCGACCTGATTCTGGACGACGTCATCTCCAAGACGGGCAAGAAGGACATTATCCACGACAAGAAGGCCATGGCCAAGATCGACAAGGAGGCCATCCGCGTCAAGCAGATCCTCAGTGCCAACCAGGAGGCCACGACTTCAATCGAGTCCGTTATCGACGACCTCGACTATCGCTCCAAGGTGTCGAGAATGGCGCTGGAGGGCAAGTTTGACGGCAAGATGACCGACTTCATGAAGCCCATCAGACAGGCGCTTGATGCTGCGGGCCTCGAGCTCAAGAACATCTCCTCCGTCATCCTCTTTGGCGGCAACACGCGTGTGCCCTTTGTCCGCGCTGAGCTCCACGAGGTCCTCGGTTCCGACGAGCTCATCGCCCAGAACGTCAACGCGGACGAGAGCGCCGTCCTTGGCGCGGCGTTCTACGGCGCGTCGTTGAGCCGCCAGTTCAAGATGAAGTCTGTCGAGGTCCACGAGCGCAGCATTTACGAGATGAAGATGGGCGACGAGGTCATCTTCCCGGCTGGTACGCCGCACGGCGAGCGCAAGTCGGTCCTCCTCAAACCCGAGGACGAGATCAACATCAAGTTCTCCCAAGATGGCAACCCGATCTCGCAGCTCACGATCCCCGGTATCAAGGACGCACTCGCCAACTTCACTGGCTCTGAGCCTGCCGTCAATGTCACTGTTAGACTTGACGCTAGAGGCGTTCTGAGCGTTGCCAATGTGGCCCTGGTCTCGGAGGCCAAGGACGAGCCCGAGGCGGGCTCGGGTGGTGTTGCCGGGGCGCTCAAGGGCATGTTCGGCGCCAAGAAGGAGGAGACCTCCGAGGACCCCGACGTTGAGGCTGAGGCCGACCCCGAGCAGCCGGAGGCGGAGAGTAACGACACCGACTCCAAGCCTGCCAAGAAGGTTACCAAGCCCCGCGTCGCACTCAAGTTCCGCGAGAAGCCGATTGGCCCGACCCATCTCACCAAGGAGCAGAAGTCGCAGACGAACCAGCGCCTGCGTGCGATCGCGTCGTTCGAGAGCGCGATGCGTGCCCGTGAGGAGGCGCGCAACATGCTCGAGGGGTACCTGTACAAGCTCCAAAACCTTCTCTCGAGCGACGAAGGCGAGCACAAGAACCTGCATATCTTCAGCACCAAGGCGGAGCGCACTCGCATCAAGGACCTGGTGGACACGACTCTCGACTGGCTGCACGAGCATGCTGACGACGCGACGGTGCACACGCTGATTCGTAAGCGTGAGGACATCGAAGCGCTCGAGCAACCGATTGTGACACGGTTCGACGAGTTCGAGAAGCGCCCCACGGCTGTGGTCAACATCCGCACGGCGTTGTACGCGGGCCGTGCGTTCGTCGACGAGGCGCGCGAGAACAACACTCGCGCAGCCGAGGAGGCCAAGACCGCCCCTGCTGACCAGCCTGTCGCGCCTCCGCGCTACACCGAGGCTGAGATTCAGGAGATCGAGGACATGCTCCTCGAGGGTGGCAAGTGGCTCGATGAGCGCATGGAGAAGCAGGTGGTCCTCGACGAGGACAAGACTGCGGACCCAGCGGTCTTCGCCGACGACATTGACGCGTGGGGCCGGAAGATCCAGGGAGCCGTGATGCGGCTCACGTTGCGCAAGCCACCGCGCATGCCAAAGGTGAAGCCGGCCAAGGCTGCCGAGGAGAAGAAGGAGACGACGGAGAAGGATGGTGCGCCAAGGCACGAGGAGCTCTAGACGTACAGCACATATGTATCTCATTTGCATTATTGATTACAACGGCATGACATGGACTGTTTAGGGAGGAATCAGACGCTGGGAGGAGAGAGCCGAGAACCGAGACAGAGCGCAGAGCGCAGAGTGGACCCAACAACCTCCACCGCCACCACCGCGTCCATCCTCCACCCTCAACCTCCACCTCCAATGTTGCCACGTTTGATCCCGCTTCACTCTCCACACAACGTCAATGATCAGAGACTTGGGCGTTGTTCCCATCTGTTTCCACAACTGCCCATCCTGTCCGAATACAACTGTACGTCCTGCTGTGACTATGCTATGGCGGTGAGGACAGCTGCGACGTTCAGATTGCCCGACTCGCTGCGGCTATTCAACTAGTTGAATGAGCTGCAATTCAACGAACGAGTTTGAATGTCGCAGCTCCTCCCATAAGCCGAAGCCCTGCTGACATCAGCCCTTCCCTTCCTCGGCCGCTCAACCATGGCACCTTTCACCAACCCGTTCCGGCGTGCGGCAGCGGAAAATGAGTCGGGCCAGATCACCGTTCACGTAAAGTGGGGTCGCGAGCGGTGAGTCTTAAAGTGGTATGAAGGGGACAGCAAGGACGAGCTTCGGAGCACAGCGAAGAAGAGCGGACAAGGCGAGAGTCATGAGTGATGACTTGCGAGGCGCTTGCTGGGTAACATGGAAGCGTGGAGTGCTTGACGCAACACTGCCGCGGGGAGAACGACTGCGGAAATGCCAAGACATTCAATTGGCGTCACCCAACCCGCTCCATATCTCGCCGTCCACTCGACTTGTGAGACACATCACTGACAGCAGCTTCAACATCCCCATCCCGAACCCAGATATGACCCCGCTCTCGCAGCTGATCGGCACGCTGTCGCATCAGACCGGTATCCCTGCCGACCAGCTCAAGCTCGTCTTCAAGGGGGCCGTTCTGAAGGACCAGCTCCTGACCCTCTCCTCATATGGGATCACAGATGGGTCGAACCTGACGATGGTGGGGAAAGAGGGTCCGGCGCCCGCCCCTCCTGCGCCTACTCAGCAGGTGGTCAAGAAGAAGAACAAGCAGCCGGAGACGGACTCGGAACAGGTGTTGGTCGACTGGATCCGCAGCCTGGTCTCTGGCGTCGTCGAGCCGCTCGAGGCCAGCATTGTGACGTTTGTGCACCAGGCTGCGCCGTCGGCCACGAACAAGCCCAAAGTCCAGCAGAGCTTTGAAGTGCTGCAGCGTGAGCATGCGCGTCTGAGCGAGCTGTTGCTCAAGGGTCTGCTGGATATGGACGGCGTCGAGATCCCAAGTGGGTGGGCGGAGGCACGGTTGGAGAGGAAGAACGGCGTTAAAAGGCTGCAGGGGGAGCTTACACGGGTGGACGATGCCTGGGGGAACAGAAAGCGGTTGGCGACGTAGTGGCACTAGGGACGCTTCGCACTAGAAATGTACACTTAGAGCATGGTCTGCCTGCATGGTGCTGGGGAGATTGATGGCAATATAGAAGTTGTGCTCGTGAACATTACTCTTTTAATAAGGCACAAAGTCGTGGGATCGTGGGGCTACAGAGTGTACCTATGGAGCCTTGTTGACAGAGAGCATGGAGCATGACATCCGCGGTAACGGAATTAAATCATTAGTAGGTTCTGAATGACAGCCGCTCTTTCTCCCCCCCCCCCACCTGTGAGGCACCTGTGAGGCACCTGTTGAGGGCCCCAGACGGGGCTAAGCATTCCGGTCTGTTAGATTACCGGCCGAGAAGGGGTTCGCTTTAATTGCACAGTGAGGCGAAGTCGACTGTCAACCAATCCATCACCCGTTATAGCCGATCCCATCACTCTGGTCTATTTGGAAGGAAGTTAGGAGCCTTTTCCTTTCTCATCATTCATCTTCAACCCGCTCTCTGATCACCACTCTCCCTTCCCCCGTCCCAAAATCCCTCTGCAGCAATGGCCCAGCAGCAGCCCCTCACCCCATTCGGCTCCGCCCTCGCTGGTGCCCTCGGCGCCGTCTTCTCCAACGCGTAAGTGTGCCATCGGCTCCACTCCGTGCCTCGGTCGCTTGCCACCGCTCCCACTCCACCCACTCCACCGAGACACCCATTCACACCAGCCTCGTCTACCCGCTCGACACGGCCAAGACGCGACTGCAGGCGTCGACGAGCGCAGAGCTTGCCGCTTATGAGAAGGAGGACGAGAAGGCGGCTAGCGGACCTGGCCTCAAGGCCTGGATCCGCCGCCGCCTTAGAAAGTGGCAGCTGATCAACATGCTCTGCCGCATCATCAAGCGCGAGGGCATTTCGGGCGCCTTCAAGGGCTTTAGCGCCAGCATGATCAACTGCTTCTCCATGCGTAAGTCTTGAATCCGGAATGTTGGGCAGCGAAAGCCGAGCTCCGCCGAAAAGCAACCCCGGGCTTGCGTCCGATTTGTGTCATCCCCATCCCGCCGCGGGTAGAACTGTGCGCAGCGTCGTGTTCTTGCAGACGTGTGACCATCGCGAGACGGGTCTAACCCAACTCGCCGAAATTCCGGGGGCCCGCGCGTCACCGCCTGCGACATGCACAGACCACTGGCACCTGAAGCCTATGGCGTGCAGGGCGAATGCGCGATGCGATATTCCAGGGGTCGGCTGGTATCTTTCCCCCGTCGGGGTGACCGACGGTGGCGTGTGAGCGGGCAGGAGAGCGTGCTCGAGCGGGCGAGACGCGGCGAGGGCGACGGATGAACCGGTTGCCAGTTACCGGTGCATGATTGCGGATGGTGTGATGCAGGCCCTTCGGTTGTGCGGGCGCCGATAACGATTCTCGAGCTGCGTTCTGTGTGTGTGTGCTTGTGCACAGTCGTCTCATGAATC